>NC_073261.2:68425000-69675000 GCF_029289425.2 Pan paniscus | reverse complement strand
CAAGAGGGCTGGCAGTGACACTACACAGCTGGAAAATAGCAGAATACAAAAAGAGGTCTCAAGATCTCTTCCCACATCAAATCACATTATTCTTTTTAAAGAAATATCGTTCCCATTACATAGTCTTCAAGTTTTATGGAGCAGTTTTTCACTCATCCAAAGCAGAACTATTTTTGGAGGGCAGCTTTCTATTTCTGCAAATCTGATTTCTCTTTGAAACTTACTTTCTACCTCTCTTAGTTTTTATCCTACCTTCAACCTATTATGTCTAAAACAAGCTCATTGTCTTTCTTCCAGAATAAGTTATTTTAGGGCATGTTTATAGACGTCATTATTCTCCAATTGTTGAGGCTGAAAACTTTGTAGCCATCCTTGTCATCTCTCTCTTTTATATTTTCCGTTTGCCAAGAGTAGCTAGTCAGCATCTTTTGTGTTTGCTAGTTGATTTCCATTTCCATTGCTCCAAGGCTAAAGCAGAATCTCATTACTTCATGTGTGGATACATTTAATAATATTATAGTTAATTTTATCTGCCCCTTTAGTTCATCATACAAAGTCAGACATCTGGGTTATTATATATAAAATTATTGTCACCAAAAGTGATAAAGGATAAGGAAAGGCTGTCAATGTATCAATGGCATTTTTAATTGCATTTTATATTCGATATAAGAACAGGTGTTTCATTTGTCTTGTTCAATACTATATCTCCAAGCCCTGAAACAATGTTGTCATGAACAGACTGCCGATTGCTGTCTTACATCATGATACTTACACTTGTCTGGCCAAGTGATCCCTGACTCATGGTATTTCAATATCCTCCCCTTGATTGTGGATAGGACCTATGACTTGCTTCTAACAAACAGAAGATGGCCAAGGTGATGGAATGTTATTTCCATGATTACATTATGGAAGGTTGTTACTTTAATCTTACTAGCAGACTCTGTACTGACTCTCCCATGCTGGCTGTAGTGAAACAAGCTGCCATATGAAGAGATCCACATGGTAAGAAAACCAACAGCCAGCAAGTTGCCAAAGATTTCACCTGACAGCTTACAAAGAAAGATGTGAATCCTGCTCAAAGCCACATGAACTTCCAAGTAGATCCTTCCTCAAGTAGAGCCTTAGATGAGACTCCAGTTCTGGTCAGTGCCTTGAATGCAGACTTGGGAGAGACACTGAAGCAGAGGACTGAACTAAGCCGTGCTGGGATTCCTGATCCACAGAAATTGAGAGATAATAAATGTGTGTGGCTTAAAGTTGATAAGTCTTTGGTTATTTGTTACTAAGTAATAGATAATACATACAACTTGCATTTACTTGGAGGTGAATAAATATTTGTCAATTGAATAAGTGAATGGAATGTTCTCTTTGTAGTTTTACAGGTTAACATTATATATATATGTATTTAAAATATGTTCTAAAAAAGAAAAACAACACATAACACTTAAGCAAGCTAAATTTATTTTAAGATCCGAATCTTTAGTCTAAAGACGTTTTCTCTAATGTTGAGTAGTTTTATTGCAAATGAAGTAGCATCAGTTTTTTCTTTTGAGTTTTAATTGGTGTTTGATGGCTGAACTCGCTAACGTCATTTAAAGTGTTTAATTAAATGTGTGATCTATACTTTCACACGATGGTTAATTAAGCCTACATCTGTAGACATAAACTGATCACTCCTTTTATTTTCTCAAAGACTTTGAAGTTTCAAAGTCATTTTTTGCCATAATTCTTGAGGAGGATGCTTAATTAAATTTGTATTGTTTTCAGATATCTTTACAACCAGCAGCATATTGTACCACGGTGCTGAACATGCAGAGACAATATACATTATAAATCGAAATGTTGCAAATATACATTAAAGATTAAATTCCATAGATGTTACCTCACTTGCAAAGACTAATGTCAGAAGAGAAATCTTAATGTTTCATATCTCCTGTAAAATATTTTAAAATCACAGTTCTCTTAGGAAGAAAAAAGAAGTTTCAATAAGCTTAACATCTACAATATATGATGGCATATGAGGAACACATACTTTATATTATAAGTATTAAAAGAAAAACATCAGTAGGCAATATGCTAACATGGAAGTGGTAGTTATTATGTTTGCATAAGCTATTCCTGAAAATTTTGAAATTGATTTAAATGTTTACTCCTATGATAGTCAATTTCTTGATTGCTTCTTTATTTAACCTAACTCATTTTCAGACCATCTCACTCCACCAGAAACCTCATCTTTCCATTTTACCATTATAGTGATTGAGTTTAGAACTGATCACATCAAACAGAAAACAATCTTGAGTTAATTAAGTATGCCTTGATATTTTTTAAAAAAATCAATGGATGAGAGTATATTTAACCATAGACCTTTCTAAAAAAGTAATTCCCAGTGGAAACCCTAATTTTGAAACATAATTTTTTAAATATATGTATTTTTTATTACACTTTAAGTTCTAGGGTGCAAGTGCAGTATGGTATATTTAACAGAATAAAAATGGACAATTTAAAGCTCTGTGTGGGTAACTACTTTAAAGGAGAATATGTAAAACAAATAAAAATTAGAAATTCAAATTTCAGTCCAAGAAGTTGTTGAAGTTCTTTTTATCCTCTTTGATCAAAAAAGGCAGAGATAATACTTGGGGAGAGCTCCTGGTTAAAAAAAAAAATTGGCCTCAACTGCAGTGTATTATAGTGAGTGTGAATCATATTGTCAACAAAGGGAATTACATTTGACACCTCGTGACTAGAATGAATTTCAGGAATTAAAAGGATGCTTAGAAAGTGGGACAGTTAGAGGAGACATACAAGAATCTAGGTCATCCCTAGTTCATAGTCTTTGGTATTTTTACTGAGACATTGGGTTAATTCCTAAGTCAGTCTCTGTGTTTATCATTTTAAAATTGTTATTTTATGTTTCTATTTCCTTCAGTTCTGCACTGATCTTAGTTATTTCTTGCCTTCTGCTGGCTTTTGAATGTGTTTGCTCTTGCTTCTCTAGTTCTTTTAATTGTGATGTTAGGGTGTCAATTTTAGATCTTTCCTGCTTTCTCTTGTGGGCATTTAGTGCTATAAATTTCCCTCAACATACTGCTTTGAATGTGTCCCAGAGATTCTGGTATGTTGTATCTTTGTTCTCATTGGTTTCAAAGAACATCTTTATTTCTGCCTTCATTTCATTATGTACCCAGTAGTCATTCAGGGGCAGGTTGTTCAGTTTCCATGTAGTTGAGTGGTTTTGAGTGAGTTTCTTAATACTGAGTTCTAGTTTGATTGCACTGAGGTCTGAGAGACAGTTTGTTATAATTTCTGTTCTTTTACATTTGCTGAGGAGTGCTTTACTTCCAACTAAGTGGTCATTTTAGGAATAAGTGCTATGTGGTGCTGAGAAGAATGTATATTCTGTTGATTTTGGGTGGAGAGTTCTGTAGATGTCTATTAGGTCCACTTGGTGCAGAGCTGAGTGCAATTCCTGGATATCTTTATTAACTTTCTGTCTCGTTGATCTGTCTAATGTTGACAGTGGGTTGTTAAAGTCTCCCATTATTATTGTGTGGGAATCTAAGTCTCTTTGTAAGTCTCTAAGGGCTTGCTTTATGAATCTGGGTGCTCCTGTATTGGGTGCATACATATTTAGGATAGTTAGCTCTTCTTGTTGAATTGATCCCTTTACCATTATGTAATGGCGTTCTTTGTCTCTTTTTCTCTTTGTTGGTTTAAAGTCTGCTTTATCAGAGACTAGGATTGCAACCCCTGCCTTTTTGTTTTCCATTTGCTTGTTAGATCGTCCTCCATCCCTTTATTTTGAACCTATGTGTTAGACGTAAAACCATAAAAACCCCAGAAGAAAACCTAGCCAATACCATTCAGGACATAGGCATGGGCAAGGACTTCATGTCTAAAACACCAAAAGCAATGGCAACAAAAGCCAAAATTGACAAATGGCATCTAATTAAAGTAGAGCTTCTGCACAGCAAAAGACACTACCATCAGAGTGGACATGCAACATACAGAATGGGAGAAAATTTTTGTAATCTACTCATCTGACAAAGGGCTAGTATCCAGAATCTACAATGAACTCAAATAAATGTACAAAAACAAACAAACAACCCCATCAACAAGTGGGCAAAGGATATGAACAGACACTTCTCAAAAGAAGATATTTATGCAGCCAAAAGACACATGAAAAAATGCTCATCATCACTGGTCATCAGAGAAATGCAAATCAAAACCACAATGAGATACCATCTCACACCAGTTAGAATGGCGATCATTAAAAAGTCAGGAAACTACAGGTGCTGGAGAGGATGTGGAGAAATAGGAACACTTTTACACTGTTGGTGGGACTGTAAACTAGTTCAACCATTGTGGAAGTCAGTGTGGCGATTCCTCAGGGATCTAGAACTAGAAATACCATTTGACCCAGCCATCCCATTACTGGGTATATAACCAGAGGATTATAAATCATGCTGCTATAAAGACACATGCACACGTATGTTTGTTGCAGCACTATTCACAATAGCAAAGACTTGGAACCAAGCCAAATGTCCAACAATGATAGACTGGATTAAGAAAATGTGGCACACATACACCATGGAATACTATGCAGCCATACAAAATTATGAGTTCATGTCCTTTGTAGGGACATGGATGAAGCTGGAAACCATCATTCTCAGCAAACTATCACAAGGACAAAAACCAAATACTGCATGTTCTCACTCATATGTGGGAAATGAACAATGAGAACACATGGACACAGGAAAGGGAACATCACACACTGGAGCCTGTTGTGGGGTGGGGAGAGTGGGGAGGGATACCATTAGGAGATATACCTAATGTTAAATGACGAGTTAATGGGAGCAGCACACCTACATGGCACATGTATGTATATGTAACAAACCTGCACGTTGTGCACATGTACCCTAAAACTTAAAGTATAATAAATAAAATAAAATAAAATAGTTATTGTAATATTAAGAAATATTTTTATATGATTTAGAAATTTACAATAAATAATATTCATTAGAAAGAACACTGGCTGGGTGTGGTGGCCCAGCCTTTAATCCCAGCACTTTGGGATGCCGAGGTGTGCGGATCAACTGGGGTCAGGAGTTCAAGACCAGCCTCACCAAGATGGTGAAACCCCATCTCTACTGAAAATACAAATATTAGGTGGGCATGGTGGTGCATGTCTGTAGTCCTAGCTACTTGGGAGGCTGAGGTGGGAGGATCACTTGAACCCAGGAGGCAGAGGTTACAGTGAGCTGAGATCATGCCACTGCACTCCAGCCCGGGTAAGAGAGACTACATCTCAAAAAAAAAAAAAAAAAAAAAAGGAAGACCATCTAACATACCTGTATGCCCAGCCCAGTGTTGATCTCAACTCTAAGATAAATCGTGGAAACAGACGAATTTCAATTTGCAGTTTAAGTGATTAGACAGGCTGAGATCTCATGAAAATCCTTAAGAAAACTAGACTCGAGGATGTATCAATCTGTAGTAGAATCTTAACATATATAGAAATGCTTCTTCAATGTAATTCCTTTGTACAGTGCTGAAAAAGTTTCCAAATGCTCATGATTAAATGAAAGAAATAAAAATGTAATCATTTATTAATTTTTTCACAAGGCCAAATTTATTAAAGGGATAGACTTTATTCTGCAGTTATGTCCATCTTAAATACTAGATGCTATGTAATCTGTACCAGATGAGATAATTAATATTTCTACACAGCAATATACAAAGTTTGGAATTCTAGTTTTGTTTAAACAAAAAATCTAAAAATCTTGGCACTTTAGCTCTATACTTTACTGGGCATCTCTTAGGAATATCAGCCTTATCCTACTGTTCTGAGATCTCTGAGATTGGTGGGAGTGGCCTTTGACAAGTCTTGGGCATGGAAGAGCAACAATTTTATTAATATAACAAGTTCTAGCATGCTTCTGTGGTTGCCACTGCCCAGACTGATTATTAAGCAGTTTC
This sequence comes from Pan paniscus, assembly GCF_029289425.2. Taxonomy (NCBI): domain Eukaryota; kingdom Metazoa; phylum Chordata; class Mammalia; order Primates; family Hominidae; genus Pan; species Pan paniscus. Next base: position 69,669,024 of record NC_073261.2, on the reverse strand, counting down.
TTGCCTTTCTGTTCCCAATATTATTTCAACTGGGAGCTCCATTTCTTAATGAATTTGATTTCTTAGCTCCTGGCTAAAATAATATTCATAGTCTTTTTTTTTTTTTTTAGCAAGTTACATTTATTTACTTAGAGTTTGTTCATTCTCAGCTGGTCTACATTTGTTGAAGATCTCTCAATGTATACTTTCAACGGAAACCTGATACTTCCTTAGAAAACACATCTACCCAACCTCATTAAAAGCATACTTACTAGTTTTCAAAGGTGTTACGTTATTATTGCCTTTTATATAAAAAGATAAATCCAGATATAGAATATTGCCTTTTAGTTGCTTTGTTAGTGGCGGGGATGAGTTGAAATGAACTATGGAATTTGAGAACTAGAAAAGATTTAGATTGCTCAATCAAATTCCTTCATTTGTTTAGATAGAAAAACTTCTGGTGGCCCAAATTAATGCAGTAAAAGAATCAGAGTGGTAGAAACACCAATACTAGAGCCCAAATCTCCTGTTGCTTAGTCTCTAGCCTTTTCTATACTCTTATCCAACATTTTCTTGGCTGTGCTTATTAGTTTTATTATGACTGATTAAAAAAATACACATTGGAGTACCATCTTACTCTGTTAGGCATCCATGGATACAAGGATATATATATATATATATACGTGTGTGTGTGTGTGTGTGTGTATGTGTGTATGTATGTGTAATGATTCCTCCTCTCAAACAGAAACATACTGAGATCCATGCCAGAGAGACTTCCTGCCTGGGCCCTACTCTTTACATGGCACTGGTTTGGATTTCCTCCAGCCATTCTCCTCTCCACGGAAACTTGAACATCACTTTTTGACCATTTGCTTGTTAACTGGAACTCTTGAATTTTCTTCCTCAACTTAGGGCCTGTATGAACTTCTTCACTGAGTATGTCTTCCTGAGGGTAGGGTCCACCTTTGGTATAAAGAACCCCAAACTGCGGGATGGTTAAGAAGTTGTTGATTGTGAATATTGTGGGTGGAGCTTGGCTGAGTAGGCTGGAGATTCTATATGCATGCATGCTAAGAATCTCACTCTGTGAAACAGTACTGTGGGTGTGAAGAGAATGTAGCAAGCAGGGATCTAGGGGCTGGGTATCTCTCATGGTACCATTTTCCAGCAGAGTGAGAAATTCAAGAATTATAAACTTGTACCTGAATTAGCTGGGCATTAAAACATGTATTCACCAGGGCAAAAGGGTGGAATAGACTGCACAAAATAGTTTGCCAGTTCAATTTATAAATTTTAAATATTGAGACATATAGTATGAGGTGCCATTTGTCCTCTAATATTGAGCCCACAAGTGTTAGAAGAAGGATATTCTCCTGGAGATTTGCCTTTGGTCATAAAACTTGCACAAATTCAATTTCATCTTCTTGATTGAAGTTGTGTCTATGACTTTTATATTATTAGGAGAATTTAAAAGAATAGCCTCTTTCAGTTGAGACAAACTTCACTTTTGAGAAATTGTAGAGTTGTTTGGTGCCTCTGGAAATGCCCCAGGCAATTCAGTGGGAATATTCCTCTTCTAAAATGATAAACAGGTCTAAAGGAATTATAATAATAATCTGATTGGAAAAACAACATTAAAATACAGGTTTGTCTTAGGAGGTAGGAATATATTCATTCATTCAATAAATATTTGTTGAGTACCTAAAAAAAATACAGGTTATGTTAGTCTTAATCTATGTGCCAAAAATCATGCCCAGGATCTGATTATAGGGTGGCAAAGCTACAAAGGAATACTGAGTTCACAGGATCAACAAGTCTCATGTATTTAATTCAATTAATTCAAAGCCCTGACTATAATAAATAAGGATCCTCAAAACTGAATAGGAGACATTTGTAAAAGCAAGCTTGAGATTCTGTAATACCCAAATTCTCCTGAACACTCAAGGCCATTATATGCAGTCCCTTTCCTTTTGCCAAAATAGATCAGCCTCCACTTGCCTGGAAACCCTGTTTGACCTCAACCCTGAAAAGTACCTCATAGGATGACATGTATCCCTTTTGACATTTGCTCCTATAAATCCTCATTCATTTTCGGACAATTTCCAGGGATAAGCTTTTCAGTATAGGCTTAGCAGAGAATTAAGTTTCCTGTTCTTTGAGAAAGCAACACATCAATCAAATGAATGGCATGATCTAACTATATGCATTGGCAGGAACCCAAAGAACCAGTATGTAAGCAAATCTTGAAGATGTTAGACCTAGGAAGCAGCTTATTAGACTGGACAATAAACTTTATCAATGGTCATCACCCATCAGTCAGATCTCAATGTCCTGGCAAGCAAGTGACCCTAATGGTTTGCTGTGATAAATTTTGAAGCTTAGGCATGATGATTATCTAAAATAAATTAGGTATAGAACTGAGGCAGATATAAGAGGTTTCAGAGAGATGAGGAAATCCAAGTAAACTTCCTTGGAAAGACCAGAGAAGCCACTATCTGATAGGCTTTTCGGAAGCTTCTAAAGAGCACATTTTCTCCTGTAAGGTAATAGGGAACACACTGGTCAGTAGTGGGGAGAGAGGCAGTAGTGTATTTGAGAAGACTGAATTTGGTTATTATCTGCAGGTCAGGAGGGTGGGAAATCATGTCATCAAACTAGATTCCTTAGTATGAATGGGGATGATGGATTATAGGAATTCAGAGGCCAGGTGGTAGCACTCCCTTGTCAGATGTAAGGGAAATGGAATTGCCGTAATTGGCATCAAGGCCAGAATGGCAATCAGGATGCCTGAGCCATAGGAATCTGTGAAACAAGCTAAGAGATTATGATAGTTTTAAGGGTGAGATAGAAAGCCCCTAAACATATTATTATTATTATTAATAAAAAATAATGAAGCCGGGCATGGTGGCTCATGCCTGTAATCCCAGCACTTTGGGAGGCCAAGGCAGGTGGATCACCTGATGTCAGGAGTTCGAGACCAGCCTGGCCAATGTGGTGAAATCCTGTCTCTACTAAAAATAAAAAAATTAGCCAGGCGTGGTGGCGGGTGCCTGTAATTCTGGCTACTCGGGAGGCTGAAGCAGGAAAATCACTTGAACCTGGGAGGCGGAGGTTGCGGTAAGCCAAGATCACACCATTGCACTCCAAACTGGGCGACAAGAGTGAAACTCCATGTCAAAATAATAATAATAATAATAATAATAATAATAATAATAGTGTGATATCAGCCACTGAAATGGAATATCATGTCCTGCCAGTTTCCAGATTTAAATCAGTTTGCTAACCCAGGGTCCAGCAGTTGAAGGAGACTGTAAGTCCTCAGCATCATCACAAATATATGTGGTAAATTTTCCCTTGTTTTGTTCCCAAAGGGATCTGTGACTTTTGCCAGAGTTACAATGCCCTGGGAAGGAGGTTTACACAGACATTTAAAAACAGTTCACTATAGCATCTAAGCTGATACTGATGCCAGGATATCTAAAACAGTGTTATGGTTCTCTCTTATAGAGGTTTATGGTGGATAAGTTGCAGCAGTGAATACCATAGCTTGTTTTACTAACCCTTCTACCTAAAATTTTTTCAGACACTGTGTTTCTGTGATTTATACTTTACTCTTTTGGAGGAGTGAGGGCACAAAAATTTCACAAAAAATGGAGAATCATTTTGCAACGTGAGAGCTGGACAAAATGGGAGGTCACAAATGAATCTGAGTGGTGCAAAGAGTTTTCTGCATGAGACATATTCTAAAGGCTACTTCCACTGTTTTTGGCTTCATCTACCCTTTGTCCATGGCCACTTATTTTACTCTGACTGCTATCATCATTAACTTTATATGATAGCACCTTGTCTCATGCTTGCGTTCTGCATCTCTTGCCTTTCCAACTGTGGTTTGCTGGTTGCCAGTGAGGTGTTAAATGCCATAGGATTAACTTGCTACCTATGCATGTGCAAGGTGGAATTGGAAGTGAAACATGGTGCATAAATTCTCAATCCTTCTTCCCGTAGACAGACTCTTATAAAATGGGCTAGTAAACATGCCCTCTCAGAAGGCAGTCTGATATCAAGCAAAATTAGTTGTGCTTGATTTCAAGCAGTGGCCCGCTCAGTAATGCTCTCTCTCCTCTTTGCTCTCAGTTCCTTAATGCCTTACTCTCCATTTCCTTTCCCCTTGCTTCCCCATGATTTCTTTCAGCAGTAAAGTGATACTATACAAATTTATACCCTAAGCTCCTCTTACTTTCACTGGTCTTCTTTTTCTTATCTGAGTGGCGAATTTCTGATAATTCAACTTGATCTGTAAAGCTTGATTTACCAAGGCAAAATTGATCATTTTCTCTCTTTTTTTACTCCTGATTTCCTAGTCTATAAGTTTATCTTGCATTTACCACAATATTTTATAATGATACATATTACTGACTAAACCATGAGCTTTTTGAAGGCTATGTCTTATGCTTCTTTGAGTTGTAAATATTTGAATTGGCTCTGAGACATAATACATAATCAAAAATTTTTAATGGGATGAGTTAATGACATTATTAAAATTTATTTTAAATTATTTCAAATTTTATTTTATATTCAGGGTGTACATGTGCAGGTTTGTTCCATGGGTATATTGTGTGATTCTGAGGTTTGGGATATGAGTGATACTGTCACTGAGATAGTCAACATGGTACCCAAATGTCAGTTTTTTAACTCTTGCTCCCAGCCGTCCCTCATGCTTCTAGTAGTCCCCAGATTCTATTGTTGCCTTTTTTACATCCATAAGCATGTAGTATTTAGTTCTCAATTATAAGTGAGAATATGTGGTATTTGGCTTTCTGTTCCTGCGTTAATTCATTTAGGGTAATAGCCTCTGCTGCATCCATGTTGCTGCCAAGGGTATCTTTTATTTTATAGTTGAATAGTATTCCATGGTGGATATGTACCACGTTTGCATTATTCAATCCACTGTTGATAGGCCCCTAGGTTGACTCCATGTCTTTGCTCTCGTGAATAGAGCTGTGATGAAGATACTAGTGCATGTGTCTTTTAAGTAGAGCAATGTATTTTCTTTTGAATAGATACCCAGTAATGGGGTGGCTGGGCCAAATGATGGTTCTGTTTTAAGTTTCTTGAGATATCTCCACACCATTTTCCACAGTGGTTGAACTAAGTTATATCCCCACCAACAGTGTATAAGCATTCCCTTTTCTTCAGAGGCTCACCAGCATTTGTTGTTTTTTTACTTTCGTTATTATTATATTTGAAACAGAGTTTGCTCTGTCTCCTGGCCAGGCTGAAGTGCAGTGGCATGATCTTGGCTCACTGCAACATACGCCTCCTGGGTTCAAGTGATTCTCCTGCCTCAGCCTTCTGAGTAGCTGGGATTACAGGTGCACACTACCACATCTAGCTAATTTTTGTATTTTTAGTAGGGATGGGGTTTTGCCATGTTGGCCTGGCTGGATTTGAACCACTGATCTCGGGTGATCTGCCTGCCTCGGCCTCCCAAAGTGCTATGATTACAGGTGTGAGCCACTGTGCCCGGCCTTGACTTTTTAATAATAGCCATTCTGACGGGTGTGAGATGGTATCTCATTATGGTTTCGATTAGTATTTCTCGGATAATTAATAATGAGTATTTATTCATGTTTTTTGGCCACTTGTATGTCTTCTTTTGAAAAGTGTGTATTCACGTCCTTGCCCATTTTTAATGAGGTTATTTATTCTGCTCATTGAATTGTTTAAGTTCCTCAGATTTCGGGATATTAGGCCTTTGTCACATGCATATTTTACAAATATTTTCTCCCATTCTGGAGGTTATTTATTTACTCTGTAAGGCTGATCTAGTGGTAACAAATTCCGTTAGTACTTGCTTGTCTGGAAAATATTTTATTTTTCCTTGCTTATGAAGCTTAATTTGGCAGAGTATGAAATTCTTGTAATTTCTTTTTTTTTTTTTTTAAAGAATGCTGAAGAAAGGTCTCCAGTCTCTCCTGGCTTCTAAGAATTTTGCTGAAAATTCTGCTGTTAGCCTAATAAGGTTCCCTTTTTATGGTATCTGCCCTTTTCTCTCTGCCTGTAAGATTTTTTCTTTAGTATTGATCTTGGACAATCTGGTGACTACATGCTTTGATTTGGTTCATTTTCTATAGCTTCTCACAGATGTTCCCTGGATTTCTTGTATCTGAATGCCTACCTCTCTAGCAAGATCAGAAAAATTTTCTAAAATTATTTCCTCAAATATGTTTTCCAGGTTGTTTAATTTTTCTCTTTGTGTCTCAGAAATGCCAATAACTAGGAGGATTATGCTTTACCTAATCCCATATTTCTCAAAAACTTCTTTTTTTTTTTTTTTTTTGAGATGGAGTCTCACACCGTCACCCAGGCTGGAGTGCAGTGGTGTGATCTTGGCTCACTACAACCTCTGCCTCCCGGATTCAAGCAATTCTCCTGCCTCAGCCTCCCTAGTAGTTGAGATTACAGGCACCCACCACCACGCCCAGCTAATTTTTTGTATTTTTGGTAGAGACGGGGTTTCACCATGTTGGCCAGGCTGGTCTCGAACTCCTGACCTTGTGATTCGCCCTCTTCGGCCTCCCAAAGTGCTGGGATTACAGGCATGAGCCACTGCGCCCAACCCATTAATTTTTTAAGATTTTTTTTTTCCTTGTCTTTGTCTGAATTAGTTTGAAAGACTAGTCTTTAAGCTCTGACATTCTTTCTGCTGCTTGGTTCAACCTATTGATAAAGCTTTCAATTATATTTTGAAATTGTTTTTTCAATTCCAGAAGCTCTGATTGATTTATTTTAAGATGTTTATCTCTTCCTTTATTTCCTGGATTGGTTTAGAAGTTTCTTTTTGTTAATTTTCAACCTTTTTTTAGATCTTCTTGAGCTTCCTTGCAACCCATGCTTTGAATTCTTTGTCTGTCATTTTTGAGCTTCCATTTTGGTTAGAAGCCATTGCTGGAGAGCTAGTGTGATCCTTTGGTGGTACTGCTATTATACATTTTGTATTGTATGTATTATACATATAATACATTCTGATTTTTCATGGTGGCAGAATTATTTCACTGGTTTCTTCTCATTTGGAAATGCTGACACTTCTAAATTTTTCTAATTATTTTCATTTGGGTAGGAATTTTTCTCCCCTATAATATTGTTTATTTATTTTTCTTTCAATTTCCCCCCTTTTCCCCTCCATAGATTGTGTGTCTATAGAGAATGTTGGGTATGGTCTTTTGGCTTTGCTTCCATACGTAGCCCTCTGCACTTCTTTCAGTAGGTTTTACATGGGTTGTGTGGTTTGATCTACAAGCCAGTAGATGGCACTTATGGGTAAGAACTGGATGCAGCCAACATGATTGGGTATATACTTGATCCTTATGTATCAGGAGAAGCTCTCTGTTGCCTTGGACAATGGGCTGATCTGTGGAGTGCACAGTGGTTTCAGCTCACTGCTTAGCCCCAGGGGGTTGGAGGCAAGATGGACAGAGCCAGACCAGGCAGGCCCAGCTTCAGGTCCCCTGATAACAGGCACAACATCAGTGCCATGGGAAAATCCAGTGGCTGGCGACCAAGCATCCTGAAGTGAGCTTAGGCAGGGAGCTGGGAGACCTGCACGGGCAGGGGGCAGCCTAAACCTAATCCAGGAGAGCAGTTGCTCAAGATGACTAAAAACATTCCTGGTTGTAGAGTGGAGAGTGCTCTGCTGTAGGAAGTAAGGTGGTTTGACCTTCTGATCCAGGTGAGCTGGTGCTCTAACTGCATGGAGATCTGCCTAGGCATTGAGTGGAGATGGCCCCACTGTACCACAGTCTCTGGACATGGAACAGAAAGGGTCCTGCTGCATTGTGATCTCTGTGCAGAAAGGATGAAGCAGTTCAGAATGCCAAGCTGGGTGAGCAGGTGCTCCAAATACCTGGAGATCTGCCTGGATGTGAAATGGAGAGGGCCCCCTGCACCATGATCTCTGCATAGAAGGGTGGGACAGGTCAGGCTGCTGACTGAGTGCTCTGGATGCCTGGAGATATACCTGAGCATAAAGTGGAGAGGACCATACTGCACCACAATCTATGCCCCGGTAGGGTGGAGCAGCTCAGGTTGCTGATCCAGGAGAGAAGTTGCTCTGAATGCTTGGAGGTTTTCCCAGATATGAAGTGAAAAGGGCCTCACTGAACCAAGATCTCTGCACAGGAAGGGTGGGGCAGGTCAGGCTGCTAATCCATATGAGTAAGTGCTTTGAATGCCTGGAGTTCTGCCTGGGGTGGATCAGAGTGATCCCTGCTGTACCACTATCTCAGGGGATCAGGCTGGAGTACCCAGCAATGACACATGCAAACTAGTTCCAGGTCACCAAGCTGGCCTTGACTGCAAGCCTTGCCTACCAGAAGAAAGTGCAGCTGTAGCAGCTCTCCTCCTGCCCCAGAGCAGTCCTAATGCCTATTTCTGAGGTGCTTTCCACAATTCTGGCTTTGGAGGTACCTACCCTGCTCCAGAACAAATGCACCAATCTCTAGCCTGAGTTGGAAATGCCTGCATGGCTACACTGGTGGTTCCCCAAAGAAGGACTGACTTTGTATACATTCAGATTAAAAATGGCATCCTGCTCTCAGTTCCAGGTCTAGGAAAATGCCTCTAGTTTTTCCTGGTGTGTTTTCCTCTCAATGCCTCCAAACCTTTCCCTATGTTAGCTCCAGGTCTTGGGAGAAATGAAGTGCTCTCCCTTTGCCTGGGTTGCTTGGATTCCCAGTGGAAAGATGAGTCACAGAAGGAAGTTCCCTGCATCTTTTACGTACTGGGGTTTCACTCATTTTTATCAGCCAGATTCTGTCACAGAGGCTGTTGGACCACATTTTCCTCCTTGGGATCTGGGATGTATGTCACAATTTCAGTGGAATCCTGTTTTCCTTCTTGAATTAAAGCACAGAAAGTTGATCTTTATGCACTATCTTGCTGCTTCCAAGTGGCAGAGGTGTACTAAAATCCCCTACTCTGCTATCTTGGGGGAAAAAAGAAAATTGAAATCAGCTAAAATTTAATATTATGAATAAGTTATAATTTAGTAGTCTGTGTGAAAACAGAAAGAAGTCTAAGAAGGCTTATACTACACAAGTACCTATTAGGTACTCACATGTAATTATTGTGTAAACTTATATAATATTTTATTTGCCTGTACATTTTATCTATCTAGCTAGCTGTATCTTAACGACCTATGTCTCTATTTTCAGTAATATCCCTTTGAGGATGAGGAAGATAATAGACAAGGGCCACTAATAAAGCAGTAGCACTTGAAGTTACTTGTTCAAAATCAAAACACACTATATTCTTTGGAGAAATGATTTTTATTGCTACAGTTAGGAAGAGAGCCTGGATTGCTCCTTTGTTTTGGTCCAGTGTGTTTTGGTTCTGGGAGAGATTTTGTTGTTATAATGGTCTCATTGCAGTACTTAAACTAGAAATAGCAGGTGTAAGAAATGACATCATTTTCTCCAGGAACTGCAATGACAATAAGAAAAAATCATGTGCAGTTGAAATACTTGGAGTTTCATATCAATACTGGATTCCTGAGCACATATTAATTTATTCACCAATCTCTCTCTAACATACCACTCTGCTTCAACCTCTATAATTGCCTAATACAATTATTATTGTTGTAATTTATAGGTGTCACCTCTTATTTGTATGCCACAGAGTACTTTGCTGTCCAAACCTAGTCATTACATAACTTCCACCTTCACCCCATAGACTGAGGAAAAAGCTCATTTATATCCAGAGCTTAATAACTTATGCTTATCACATAATTTTATCTCTTTCAATTTTATCTCTCAGAATTTTCCTCCAAAATCACTAAAAAAGTTACGAGATCCTGAGACTCAAAATTGGTAAGAACTTCTGTTTCTGTGTTCTAGAAAACAGTGACCACTTAATTATAAAAGTTCAGAAATTATACAGTAACAATTTGGCATCCAATTGAGAATATACTATTAGCATCTAATTATTCTCTATTGAATTTTCTGACCTGAATGTATTACTTATGAATGAGAATAGAGGAAAAAATGACTTGTTTGTTCAATAAACCCTTTTACGATCTATCCAAGCTACTTAATTTAGTGCTTACTTTTTTTGAGTACTGCACCTTGAGAAAATGCATCATACAAAATACCCTGTTTGTCCAGAACATTTATTTGGAATGAATTAAAGCTCTTAAAGGTGCTACTATTTTCTTGCTTTATCATGCCTTTAGGAGATTTCTTAGTTCCTGTCAAGGTACCCAATACTCCTTGTTAAAGGTTGATGTAAAATGCCACAAAACAACTCTAGGGGTGTGTGGGCATTCTTCATAATGTCAAAGAGATGTTATATTTATTTATAATGAAACTGTAGTTATTTACTTTCGATTTTAAGCTGATTTGTCACTTTAATTTTCTGTTCAATCATGCCACTTTAAACAAAGGAAATAAAAATAGAGATAAACAATATGATCACTTTATTAATTAATATCATTGAAAAAGAAGTCATGTAAGTTTGGTGAAACACATCTCAAAGTCACATATCAAATCCTACAGAATTTTTGCCTGCATATTCCCTACTTTAAATGCTGAAACAATAACACAATTGTTGGCAGTTAACAAGAAAATTTTATTGAAGAAATCTACTTACTAAACATGACCTAACCTTGTCCTATTTTTCATGCTGTTTTTTTAATCTACAGTGATACAAGGCTTTTGTGAGCTTCTAGAACAGATCAGGTCTCCAAAGAAAAGTACATGGGCAAGCAATTAAGAAAGCTTTAGAAGTGGCTGGCTTGCTTGTGAGCTGCTCATAATGATCATCATTGTTCTTAGACTCAAATCTGAGACTAGTGGTAAAATAAGAGGATGAACACATGAGGGCAAACTTGGTAAATTTCAGCAGTGAAACAGAGAAGGAATACACATCCTTAATGAGATATTCAATACCAAAGCTAAGATTAAACATATATCTAATCTTGCCATATCTTTGGTATTGAATATCTCCCCTATTTCACAGATAAGATGAAATAAATTCAAAAACAGAAAGATTTAGCCAGCTTATTCATTCACATTCCTTACCTTTTATTCTTATATATTCTTCTGGACTCTCTATTCTTCCATTTGTTTCTTTATACTGAAATCAGAGTTCCTACAGCGGCACTATTGATATTTGGATGGGTTGATTCTTTAATGGGTGAATGGAGGCTGGACTGTCTTGTACACTGTAAGCTGCTTAGCAGTATCCCTGATTTTTATTCACTACATTTCATACACATGACTGTCCTGTACCCTAATTACCACAACTAAAATTGTCTCTAGATATTGGCAAATATTCCCTGGCAGGTAAAATTACCCCTAGTTAAGAACCACTGTACTGAAAGGAAAAGAAACTGTATTAAATTAGGTGATGCTGACTTCTTTTCTTAGATCTCAGTTGCTTAACACAATAAAAGATTATGTTTCTCTTACATTATAGGAAAATGTAGACATTTTTGGTCAGATGGTCTAGCATAATATGATGAAGAAATTTAAGCTCTTTACATCTTACAGATCTATCTTCTTCAAGGAGCTTCAAGTCCTCTCCATTCGTCCTGAAGATGAGAAAAGAGACCAGAAAAAAACACATTCAATTTTTAAATTATTTGGGAGAGGAATAGATATATATGTTTTATTTTTTATCTTCCATTAAGAAAAATATTAATTAGTCTCACATAGATGTACATGAACTGGGAAGTGTAGTTCCTAGACAGGCTGCCATTTCAAAGCAATTATCACACTTGAAGAAAAGCAGCAAAAGTCTTTGTGGGGCAGAGAAGAGGTTCCACTTAGCCTTCTTTGCTGCATAGACTTGAAGTAGTTTATACTTCTTTATGTGCCCCCTCAGTTTGGGATGCTGATAGAGGTTTGCGAGAGGAACCAAACCAAGGTACCCCTGGACAGAGAATATTTTAAAATATTTAGCCCAAAGGGAAAAAAATCAGAAACCTACAGATATTATAGTTCTATAATTGGGCTGATTATAAACATATGATTTTGAGCCTTTCAAAAAATGTGCCACATATTTTAGAAGATTGAGAGGCTTCATAAGAATCTTGTAAACCCATATGATTGTGGAGATGCCAATTAGGCTATTTAAAATTAATTGCCTTTTTTACGTAGGGACTATGATGGCCTTGATGACAATGTGACAAAACTTGAAATACAAGGAAGATGGTCTTTTGAAAGCCAGAACACTATCTCCTTAGGAGTAACCAGCAATGTAGGTCTTGATTTTTGAAAACTGTCTCCCTCAGGAAGGTCTTTGTTACAAGTGTCTCCAGAGAGCTATCCATGGTTCTGATATTTTATTCCCAACTTTTCTGTAATGAAGGAACAATATCTTTATTCTTGACCCAATATTTGCCTCAAACATTGTCCTCCTGACTTTAACTATCCTTTACACTACTGTCCACTGGACCAAAATCAATCTGTGAAGCCATCATTACACCTTAAACAATTTCCAATTTAATTTTCATCAACTTTGTGCCTGCTGCCTGAGTTAATAAGTACCTAGTTTAATCTTCACATGTCCTGGATATGCCCCAGAACTACATTCTGTTTTCTACCGGTATTAGTTATACATCACCATAAGATACATATATTGTGCATATAGCCAATGTTTAGGGAAGTACTTTCATAAGGAATCAATAACTATTGTAAAAGTTAAACTAATTTTTATGGGTTGTTACTGTTAAAATATTAGAGAATGACTTAGAGATAAATCTAAGTTCAAAATCTAAATTAGTGATAGTATGACATATTATTGATATGGTTTGACTCTGTGTTCCCACCCAAATCTCATCTTGAATTGTAATCCCCAAATTCCCCACGTGTCGAGGGAGGAAGCTGGTGGGAGGTGATTGGATCAAGGGGGCAGTTTCCCCCATGCTGTTCTTGTAATATTGAGTGAGTTCTCATGAGATCTGATTTAAACAAAATGTTATTTTACTTTAAGTTCTGTGATACATGTGCCAAACGTGCAGGTTTGTTACATAGGTATACATGTGCCATGGTGGTTTGCTGCACCTATCAACCTATCATCCAGGTTTTAAGCTCCCCATGCATTAGGTATTTGTCCTAATTCTCCCCCGCCTTGCCCCGGATTCCCTGACAGGCCCAGGTGTGCGATGTACCACTCCCTGTGTACATGTGCTCTCATTGTTCAACTCCTACTTATGAGTGAAAACAAGTGGTGTTTGGTTTTCTGTTCCTGTGTTAGTTTGCAGAGGATGATGGTTTTATAAGTGTTTGACAGTTGCTCTTTCACATGCTCTCTCTGGCCTACAGCCACATAAGACATGCCTGCTTCTCCTTCCGCCGTGATTGTAAGTTTCCTGAGACCTCCCAAGCCATGCCACGCTGTGAGTCTATTAATCCTCTTTCCTTTATAAACCACCCCATCTCAGGCAGTTATTTGTAGCAGTATGAGAACAAACTAATACAATTATGAAAATAATGATTTAGCTATAAATTTATACTTTTGCTAATTAAGTTTCTCATGTTTTTCAGTAATCCCAATGATTACATGTAAAAGGTGAAGTGCTTTAAATGCTGAAACTGTAACACATTTGTTGGCAGTAAACAAAAAAAAATGTTTATTGAAGACCAGGCGCGGTGGCTCACGCCTGTAATCCCAGCACTTTGGGAGGCCGAGCCAGGCAGATCACGAGGTCAGGAGATCGAGATCATCCTGGCTAACATGGTGAAACTCCATCTCTACTGAAAATACAAAAAATTAGCCGGGCGTGGTGCGGGCGCCTGTAGTCCCAGCTATTCGGGAGGCTGAGGCAGGAGAATGGCGTGAACCCGGGAGGCGGAGCTGGCAGTGAGCTGAGATTGCGCCACTGCACTCTAGCCTGGGCGACAGAGTGAGACTCCTTCTCAAAAAATAAAAATGTTTATTGAAGTAATCTGATTGCCAAATATGACCTAACCTTGTATATCTACATATACATGATGTATACATAATATATGTATACATATGTATGTATATATGTAGCAGGTAATGAAATTATAAGTGCTATCTTCATACTCAATATATTATCTCACATGATTCCATGTAATGTGCATGTTTCACTCTGGCAGTAAGGAAAGAAAGAATAAGAGATCAGTTTGGTATTATGTTTTGATTATTTTCTTCAGTGACCTTTTAGCATATAAAGTGTAATTCTTATGCCAAACACACAAAACACGTTACCTGAACTAAGAAGAACTGTATTTTTCAGGGTTGACTCCTATGAAAGAGTAAGTTTTAACAGCCCAGGGCACAAATAAACCAGCTTGAGGAATATTGATCAGGCAGGCTTGCAGTATTTGAGCTGACTGGAAAGTGTACTTTTGCTCCTCAATTAGAATCAAGTTCAGAATCAAGAAAACTAGAGAAATTTCTTAAAAATATAAAACAAAACACACCTGAAATGTAAGGAGCTCTAATTTTTATAAGAATTAAGTTAAGTCAGGGATTCTCAAGAGAAGGAAAAATTTATATACTGCCATGAGAATGGTATACCTAAGACACTTTATTTTCCTTGCATCTGGGTTGACGTTTTTCCAGATAATAAGATAAAATGTACTTGATTTCTATACGTTTTATTTAATATAAAGTAAATCTGAATATTTTAATTTGTGTTTCATTGGCCTTAGAATATATTATACTATTAAACATTGAAACATGTAAAATCGTATGCATAATTCCCTTGCTAGATTCTCCATAGAAATAAAAAGAAACTGACAAATACAGCAAGATTTCTATGCTTAATGAGATGCTCCTTTTTATGCAGTTAAGACCCATGTCATTTGAACATGGGAAGGGAAAAGTACAACCTAAGTGGTATGAACAAAACATATTTATAGGCTATTTTTAAAATGTTGACCTTTGCTATACTAAATATTGTCGATCAAGGATAGAAATTTATAAAATTTTCAGCCCATTTTTCAGTTGTTTGAATAGTAGATATAGCTTGAAGGTAAAAATAATTCTCAAGCACTAGGATAATCAGTCTAGTTTGACAGTAATCCTAGATTATTGATTATATGATTTAAGCTTTGCCGACTGCTTTCATTTTACCCATACACACATCTGGCAATTTTGTTGTTTACCCAGCATATAGCTGATCTTCAAACGCCTAAGGAAAAAATCATTTTAAAGAATGATATTGTTCACTTCTTAAAATCAGGTAATATGTGGCCATGTTCTTCCCTATATGCCTGTATTCTTTCTTAAATGTTTTCTAAGACCATGTTTTACAAACTTTAAGTACATGTGAATCATGTGTGCATCTTGTTAAAATGTAGAATCTGGACAGCAGGTCTGGAGTAGAGCTTGATATTCTGTGTTTCTTGCAAGCTCCCAGGTGATGCTGATGGTGCTCATCTGCAGACCACATTTCTGATAGTGAGGCATTAGTCTGCAATGCAATCGTGGTGAAATATTTAACCTTCTTATTTTAGGACCTCCATTTTCACAATAGAAATGCAATAGGGACAAGTGACATATCACGATTAAGAGTATGGGTCTTGTGTCAGGTGACCTGAATTTGACTTCCAGTTTTCTCCCTTCCTTTTCTCTTGACTAAGCTGCTAAACCTGTCTACACCTCAGCTTTCCATTATATAAAAGTGGATAATATCTGGTTCCGCATCATGGAGTTGTTGTGTGGATTATATAGGATGATGCTTATAAAGTTCCTAACCTACTGACTGGCAGGAATGTAGTTAAGTACTGTAAGATATTAGGTATTATTATTTATATTTACAACCTCTGAAGTTGAAGGGGCTTCTAAAATTATGTAGTGTGACACTTTATTATAAAAGCTTGAAATATTGAGACATGTAAGATAAACTGAGTTTCTTTGAATCACTAAGCAAATGTTTGTTAATAGCCTGGGTGGTAGCATATTAGAGGCAAGATCTGAGAGAAAATCTGGAGGGATAAATACAAGTGAAAGAAAGTTCTTTATTTGTACAAAAACAAATTAAACTGAAACAAACCAAGCATATGCCTTATTACTTAACAGATACTTATATTTTTTAAAATACATTTCTATTCTTCCAAACATCAAGTTATTTGTGATATTTCAATTTATAATACCACTTATAGAATTTTAGAGGCATTTTTAGAAGAGAAAATCTTCAAGTGAAAATAGAAATTTATGACATAACTCTGCAAAGAGTAATTGCTTGGCAGATAACATCACATTCTTTCATACTTAAACGTTTCTTGTTCATTTTAAGTTGTGTGTCTATCACTGTCTGGCCCTGAAATCAAGAGACAGGCATTTTAATTCCATTTCTGTGACTCACTGATTGTGGCTTCTTGAGTAAGTTACTTAATCTATCTCTGGATCAGTTTTATCAACTATAAAATATACATTTTTTTCTCCAATCATTATAGTCATGGGTATTGATAAAAAATGTGTTGTTGAATATTATCAATATGAGTTCGTAATAACACACCTTCAGCAATTGATTAAGGCTATTAGTAGCTTAAGCACTTTGTGTAGGGAATCCTATGTCAGTGACTTATGCAGTGATAGAAAGTAAGGACTCATTTCTTTGTGTTAAAAAGACTGAGAAATTGGGTCAATTTTATGCAGCTGTCAATGTTATGCAAGCTACATTATTCACTATACATGTGTAGGCCCCTGTATTTTCTTAAAAGAAAAAAGTACATGACACCATTGTAAAATATTAAGTTTATTTCCAGCTGAACTTTGTAAATAAGTTTTAATTTTATTTAATTGTATTAGGGTGTATATGCAAATTGTCTATGAGGCTTTACAAAATATTTTCTTATAACTTGAGTTGGGGTTATTTTTCCATTATTTTATGCCTCTATGGCCTTCCTTCTTTCTTACAAAATGGCATCCAAATGCAGACATATTAATAGAAAACATATGGTCTTAGTAAAGTGGATTCTTAACTTTTTGTCAGAGATGGATTAATGGTTACTGACTCAGATATGTCTCTACAGGAAGTACATTTCGAAGCTCTAGATTGTGAAGTTTCCTGTGTTCCTGAAGATTTTCTTCCTAATCAAGATAAAGATTTATCTAACAAACATTCATTTCCTTTGAAATTGGAAAAGTATTAAGAAATATGATTTTTTTTTTAGTTCCTCAAGTAAAGCCTACCAAAACTATTTGGGCAGCTTCTCCTTATTTCTTTCTAGAGATTTTGCATATAAACTTCTTTTACCTATTGAGAATGCTATTATTTCAGCATTTTTCATGTGCCCGTTGCTGATTGTTCCTGAAGCCCCATCCCTTTAACTGTCATCTGTCCCTCTGCGGGTCATTCAGGAACACCAGATAGAGCTAGTGCTTATATTTATAACTTTGGCCCAACATGATAGTTGATGCAAGTGTAAAGAATATTTTAAGAGGTAACTTGAGCATGTGGAATAGAAAGCACAATATCTCTCTAGGTGTATTCCTACAAAAGTGCTATCAAATTAACACTTTTAGTCAAAGAAAAGGACTAAAAGGTGTTCTGGCCTCCTTAATAAAGCTCTTTTCTTAATTTAGGAAGCTTTGAGCTTTAAACATTTGGTTTGAAATGTGTCTAGTAAAAATGTCTGAATTGTCTAAGCCTATGTAAAAGTCTGTGAGAAGGAATGTTCAGGAGCCTTCTCTGTTTACAAATGTTTCTCTTAGCACATCAGCAGTTTGCCTGGCCCCCAGATAACATTTTGAAATATGTCTTAGCCAAACCTCAAACCAGATAGTTAATTATAAGAATAGATATTTTCTTAATTTTCTTATAAATAAACGTAGGTTCTGTATGTTGTTTAAAACTGGAGTTGTCTGAAAAATATTTAGCACACATAAAAGTAAAAGAAAAAGGAAGCCCATTTCAGGAAGTATTAATTAAAATTGGTTTTGTAATAACCATGAAATTCACTTTCTTGCTTGATGGAGATACAGAACTTTTGATTTGAGTCATACAGACAATCTAGGATGTTGTGAGGGAGTACAGAAAGTATGCACCTGAAATGTAATAAACTTAGAAAGAAAAGATCTCTACTGACAGATCACTTTTATTTGACACCTCAGTGGTGAACACTGAGCTCTGACAGATTTGAAATTAGCATGTGAATTCATTTTGGTAAGTGAATAGGGAAACATTGTTTTGTCACACAATGATGATCTATTGAAGAAAGCAACCATTCTACCAGAAAACTTGCTTTCTTTGATGTATATGTATTCAATGGGGCAGAGCTTGACAGCTGCTTTATTTAGGAAAAACCACCATTAATACTGAAATTCTTAATGTATAGCTGCAACTATACATTTTTAGAGTCAAACATGGGCCCAATTTGAGCTAATATTGGTACAAAGACCCTGTAGCTCTCATTGCCAGACTACTTTACATAGTCTATAGGAATAGCTGTGTGATTTGACTCTATTCTGGGAGCTGGCTTTGATCAGAAATAATTTCTGTCATATAAACAATATTTTGATAAGCTTCCTATATTCCATGTTTGTATTATGATGATAGTTCATCCCCTTGGAATTATCAGTAGGATAATTGGGTCCTGAAGACCTGCTCAATTAGTGTTTCCTTTTATGAGGCACTCTATCCCTTGGAAAGCAGGGGCATTTACTACTCAATGGAGAACCTGAGACAAAGCATTACAAATCATAACTTATAATAACAAATGCTAATATTAAGATATTGCAATTCATCCTTCAAAGGTCTATTTTTCAAAGATGGCTTTTTTTTAAGGCTTTCGTTTTTCTCCTTGGCAAAGTGAAGGCCTCTTCCCCATACTGGGCTCTAACATCCTCCAGGGTGGAGCACTGACATGAGACAGTCGGAAAAAGCCATGTGACTACCCCAGTCTGAGGGGCTATTTACCTTGTAGCTTTTAAAAGCAAGGTCAGAGTTTCTGTCACTATTTTCACAGTTGGTCTCCAACTTGAGATTCACAGAACAAATCACAGGAGGCAACCACAACCAAGTCTTGCTCTCCGTGTACTGGCCTCTGTCTGAGGCAGCCATTTTGTCAGTGTCTGCATTTTACCTTCTCTCAATACATAGGGGGGAAAATAGTTGCTGCTAAATGAGTTCATAAAAATTCAAAGGCAGTTGACAGAAAAAATAGTTGGTCAAAAGAAGGAAAATTTATGATAAGAGTTTATTTGCAAAATGAAAAAAAACCTGGGCTTTCACTTTCCAGGAAAATTTGTGAAGTGCTGTTTTCTTTGACTGATACATCATACCTTAAGCGAAATTGAGGAATTGAAGCAATTCTGTAAACATTATAGGCAAAGCCGTCAATCAGGGTTTTACCTCATATACAGAAATAAACTCTTTTTTTTGTGTGTGTGTATAGATAATTTAATTTTTGCCTTTTGAATAATTAATGTGAAAGCTCCTATTTTAACCCAGTTCAGGTTTTGGTTTGCTTCTGTCACATTTGTGGCAAGTGCTTTGTTACAATTGGAAAGTGGTTTTTGCTCACTTTTTCTTGTACTCCATTTATAAGTCAAATTCAAAGAAATGTATTTTTTAGCAAGTAACCAGAGACACTCTGAAAACCGAAAAGATGAAATAACTGCTAAAGACTGAGGGAGTCAAGGGGTGTTCTGATAACCTGCAGCTCCCAGGGCAGACATTAGGGCTGTCCTGACTGGTCCACTTACCACCCCCTCCAAAACTGCAAGCCTCCTGTCTGCCAGGCCAGAGAGAAAGACAAGACGAGTAAAGGAGAAGGTTACACAAACATATGGGAGGGTAAAGAGAACATCAAAATCATAATGTGATGGGCGTGCAATGGAATTTGGAGTCCACTGGTTCAGTATTTCTTAAAGCATTATCTGAGGGCTGCCTGGAAGAATTACCACTCCTCTCCACTGAATCAGGCTTCATGCAGTTGTAGGCCTAGGTACAAACACACCAGGGAATTTTAAAATACATGTTAATAGTTGTAAATCACTGATACTGATCCAATGTTTCTTTAAAAACTATTGATTTAATTTGGTCACATCATCATCAATATCATAATGGATAGGGTTTATTGATAATTTAGATTTGCAGGGCACTGTGCTTTGTAAGATTTACCTTTAACCTTTGCAATAATCTATAAATTAGAGTAACATAAGCTATTGCAAGTAAAAGGAAATATCAGAGGAACTTTTCCAAGTTTTACAACAGTTAGTTAGGGACAGAATCGGAATTAAATCTGTCTTCTGACTCTAGAGTCTTTACTCTTGAATGCTTTGTAGATTAAAAAATATGCTTTCTGTAGAGACTCTAAAGTAGGGTGAATAAATAGGAAATGTTAAAAAAATACCATTAACTTGAATACCTGAAAGATAGTCTGGAAAGCTTAATCTCATCTAGTCTGTTGTATTAACAGAAATGTTGGAGTTGGTCACGAGTTAGAAGAAAGGAACATGGGGATATGGAACATAAAATAAGACCATCCTAAATTCTCTAAAAATTTCCTAAGGAACTTGGAATCTGCATTGGCAAATGACAAGTGAAGAATAGTAAAGAGTCTTTTGAGTGATTGGGAAAGATAATTTTAGTTCCAAATTTAGAATTCGCATTTTCTTAATATTCTTTCCATTCACTTTGTTAGGTTCCACTCTGTTTGCTGAAAGTACCTGGTGTAATACTACATCACAGGGTTAGATTTAAAAAAAAATATATTTGCATTAGGCCATAAAATAATCATACCGCCCTGAGATGATTAGTGTGCAGCAGATCCAGCACAAAATGGTTCAAATAGTTCAAAGGAGTCATAGCTTAATATGAGCATAGTTTTGATTTAACTCTTCCTATAGATATGCCCTCTGTTCAAGGACCTTATGCTTTTATAATGTATGTGACATCATCAGTACATGTTTATCATAGAACTTTGTGATAAGTCCTTTGTGTCATTCCAGGGCTTTTGCAGCTAAGTCTTGTTGAGTGCCAAGGAAACTAGTTGTAAAATTGAATCTGACAGCTGTTAATATTCCTATTCACTGAAAAAGTGCATTCAGTTAGCATAAGTCACATAGGATACTTTGTGAAAGGGTTTCATGATCACAGACATTTCAGAAATTCCATATGATACTCCACTCCTTGCAAATTTACAATGCCTACTTCAGTGTATTACAAGTTAGGAGAAATTCTTTGTGAAATTAACTTTATCTTTGCTAAATCCAGAATTTCACAAGTTTATTTGACATAGAACTCTTTTCTGCACATATTTCGTATATAATGTGGAATTAATATTCAATTAAATACCAGATGGGAAAAACTGTATTGGTGTTTTAATATAAAAATAAAGTATTTGTTGGAGTATAATACTACCTCCTTCCTCTCTTTCCTGTCTTGCAATTTATTATAAAAAGTCATCTTTCTAGCTCTTCAGATTTATCATGATGTCTTGATAGACAAGAAGCCTCTTTAGGTCCTGTGGAAACAATGATAAGACTGCATTTTAGAGAATATTTTATTCAGGGAATGTGTAAATGGAACATTTAAAAATATAAAA
This sequence comes from Pan paniscus, assembly GCF_029289425.2. NCBI lineage: Eukaryota > Metazoa > Chordata > Mammalia > Primates > Hominidae > Pan > Pan paniscus. The sequence continues at coordinate 69,647,521 of NC_073261.2, read as the reverse complement.
GATTTGCAAGATCATCATGAAATTATACCAAAATACATTTAATATATGCTTTGTTAGTAAATGCTATATTGAACAGTGGCCTGTGCTGGAATGAATTACTGTCATAAGTCATAAGAAAGACCTGGTTTCAAACCATAGCTCTCCACAATGTTATTTTATGCCCTGGGACGATTTCTCTAGCCTCCTCATTTGTAAAATGTGGTTGAAAATGACTAATTTATAGGTGTGTGAGGAGGGTGTGGATGTATTCTATGTAAAACACCTTGAGAGAAAAAAATTATAGAAGTGAAAATATAAAAAGACAATGAGGCCAGCTGATATTTTACTTAATATAAGCATATTTTTCTTTTATGTGTGTATAAAACATGTTTTATTATATTAAACATAAAAGTTGTTTCTACATTCTACTAAACACCCTGATGAAAAATTAAAACAAAATTAACCAATCACTGCTAATTATGTAAACAACCAGATGTTTGACATTGAATAGATAAACATCTGGTTCACGAATTTAGTTTTTTACTTTTCATATGCAAGTTGGGATGATGCTGATTGATGTATATTTCTGTAAAAATTTTTCTTTTCCAAAGTAACAGGCATGTGACTGGTACAAAATAAATAAGGTATGGAGCAGGGAAAACATTCTAATTTTAGGTTAATTTTAATCTCAGAATTAATATTTACTCTTCAATTTCATATCCCATTCAATTAGTTGAACAATATTTTAACTTTATGATATACCAAGTCCTGCATTAGACAATATGGATTTAAAAATAAACAAAATAATCCTGCATAGAGATAGATCATATTAGAAAGAAAACAAATGCTTGCAACAATGAAAATTTAACATTAGCATTGAAGTAGCATCAGGGTGCCACACGCATACGAGTAGGCTCCTTTGCCCTCTTCTAGCTAGAGGAATTGGGTAGGAGAAGAAATGTCTGGGAAGATTTCCAAGATGAAGACGATATTGGGGTTGAGTAATAAGTATAAGTTGAAAGGAGGAGGAGGTGATGGGCATTCAGGGAGCTCATGAATTTGCCTCTGGAGCTTTAGATCTACATGCAGGTTGTTTGAAAGATGAGACAAACAAGGCAAAATTCCAGCTAGCTTTCTCTTATAGTCAGTGGGAGTGGTGTGCTGCTGCCCAGAATGTGAGGGCAGGAGTGTTAAGGATGGATTGTTTAGGGAGATAGGTAACCAGTAAGAAGAATATAATATTTTTCTGGGATTATAAAATTCATACTTTAGAAGAGGACCGGTTGTAGACATACAGATGAGCTAAAAGTAATCTGAGTTGGTGCTACTAGGAGTGGGGAGTGAAGAAGACTAAAGTTTGCAGATATCTTTCAGTTTCTGCTGAGTGAAATTATTGGCCTCTCTATGTAAGACAGGAAAGGAGAAACAAACAACGGTGTGGATAAATATGGTGAATTTGGATTTTGACATCCATGTGAGCTGTAAAAGGGAGATATCTAGAAGTTCTCAAAAATAAGTGGTCTGGGTTGAAAAACAGATTTTGCAGTTGTTGAAATTCAATCAAGAATAAGAAGAAATACTATAAATATTATAAACACTGAATTGAAATTTAATCTATGGGTTTAAACAATAGCCCAGAACACCAATGTGGTGGGCATCTATTTTGAAATTGATTCATTATGGATTTAATAAACTAATGCCTTTGGATGATCAAAAAATTGAAAATACTTTGTTATTTGTGCTCTGGTGGAATCTGTGAGCAGTGATGCCAATGCTGTTTTATGTTGATCATAGCTAGAACTGTATGATTTTGTGGGTTACTTTCTACAAGACCATTTCATTCTAATTGGAATACTAATGATGTGAGAGGTGCTATGTACCCTAGAGTCTATTTGTATATTTAAAGGAAACTATTTTTAATTCATTTTTTGGTCTATGAGTCTAAATAGCAGAAATAGATGTAAGTGCCTCTAAAACTGTTGAATAATTCTATGATATATGGATTTGGAAATAGTATTACTTACTTTGTGATAGAAATATTTTGGGTGAGAATCCAAAATATTGAAGTTGTCCTTAATATTGACAATGTCTCAACTCATCCTGTGGTGTCTATAACTAATAGTAATAGTAATAGGACCTGTTAGGTGGAACCAGATATTGATCCCCATCATCAGGCTGTAGAGTCCATGACTCACTGTCATTTTACTTGATTTATAGAGCCAAGAAGATTTTAGTTTTGGGCTAGTGCTTGGGATGAAACACTAATATACACCTTTGAATTAAAGGTGAAGCTAAACTTCTGAAGAGGTCAGGGCTTTGCAACCCTCCACAGCAAGATCTGAGATATACTGAGAGCTTGAAGACTGGATGTCAAAAATGCTAAATCAAAACAAAGAAAAAACAGTAAAGAAGAATGACCAAAACCTCTGAGAAATATGGGATTATATGTAAAAAGATCAAATCTATGACTAATTGGCCTTCCAAAAAGAGAGGGAGAGAAACCACACAACCTGGAAAACATATTTCAAGATATTGTCCATGAAAATTTCCTCAACCTTGCTGCAGAGGCCAATATTAAAATTTGGGAAATACAGATAACCTCTGCAAAATACTACACAAGAAAACCATCCCCAGTACACATAGTCATTAGATTCTCCAAGGTTGAAATGTAAGAAAAAATGTTAAAGGTAGCTAAAGAGAAGGGGCCGGTCACTGACAAAGGGAACCCCATCTGGCTAACTGCAAAACTGTCAGCAGAAACCCTACAGGCTAGAAGGGATGGAGGGCTGATATTCATCATTCTTTAAGCAAAAGTATTTTCAGTCAATAATTTTATATCCAGCCAAACTAAGCTTCGTAAGTGAAGGAGAAATAAGATCCTTTTCAGACAAGCAAATGCTAAGGGAATTCATTAACACCAGACCTACTTTACAAGAAGTCCTGAAGGAAGTGCTAAGTGTGGAAAGGAAAGACCATTATTTGCCACTACAAAAACACACTTAAGTACATAGCCACTACAAAGCAACCACAGAAACAAGTCTGCATAATAACCAGCTGTTAACATGGTGAGAGGATCAAATCTGTACATATCAATATTAACATTGAATGTAAATGGGCTAAATGCACCAATTAAAAGCCACAGAGGGGCAAGTTGAATAGAAGCAGAACCCAACAGTGTGCTGTCTTCGAGAGACCCATCTCATATGCCATGACACCCATAGGCTCAAGTAAGGGAATGGAGAAAAATCTACCAAGCAAATGGAAAACATAAAATTCATGGGTTAGCATTCAAATTTCAGACAAAACAGATTTTAAACCAACAAAGATTAAAAAAGACAAAGAAGGGCATTACATAATGGTAAAAGGCTCAATTGAACAAGAGGACTTAACTATTCTAAATATATATGCACCCAACACAGGACCTACAGATTCATTTTGAAAGTTCTTACAGATCTACAAAGAGACTTAACCACTCAATAATAGTGGGAGACTTCAACACTCCACTGACATTATTAGATAGATCACTGAGGAAGGAAACTAACAAAGATATTTGGGACCTGAACTCAATACTTGAGCAATTGGACCTAATAGATATCTACAGAACTCTCCAAACAAAAACAACAGAACATACATTCTTTTCATCTGCACATGGCACATAATGTAAAATCAACCACACAATTGGGCATAAAACAATCCTCAGCAAATTTTTAAAAAATGAAACTATACCAACAATACTCGCAGAACACAGTGCCATAAAAGTAGGAATTATTGCTAAGAAAATCATCCAAAAGCAGACAATTACATGAAAATTAAACAACTTTCCCCTGAATAAATTCTGGGTAAATAATGAAATTAAGGCAGAAATCAAGAAATTATTTGAAACTAATGAGAAAAAAGATACAACATACCAGAAACTCTGGGACACAACCAAAGCAGTGGTAACAGTGAAGATCGTAGCACTAAATACCCACATCAAAAAGTTAGAATCATCTCAAATTAACAATTTATCATTGCAATGAGAGTAAGTAGAGTAATGAGAGAAAGCAAATCTCAAGGCTAGAAGAAGACAACAAATAACTAAAATAGTAGCTGAACCAAAGGAAAAGGAGAAGCAAAAACCATACTAAAGATCAGTGAATCCAGGAGCTAGTTCTTTGAAAAAACTAATAAATAGATGTCCTGTCTTCATATTTGGATGCCTTTTATTGTTTTCTTTTGCCTGATTGCTATGGGTGAGACTTCCATTACTATATTGAATAAAAGTGGTGAGAGAGGGTATTCTTATCTTTTTCTGGTTTTCAAGAAGAATGCTTCCAGCTTTTTCCCATTCAGTATGAAGGGTTTTTCATAGATGTGGGTTTTTTCATAGATAACTATTATTATTTTGAGGTATGTTCTTTCAATAGCTGGTTTGTTGAGGATTTTTAGCTTGAAAACATGTTGAATTTTATTAAAGCCTTCCTGCCTGTACTGAGATAATCATGTGTTTTTTGTCTTTAGTTGTGTTTATGTGATCAATCACATCTATCGGTTTGTATATGTTAAACCAACCTTGCATCCCAGGGATAAAGCCTACTTGATCATGGTGGATTAGCTTGTTGATGTACTTCTGGTTTCAGTTTGCTTTGCTGTATTTTGTATTTTTGTATCTATGTTCATTAATAATATTGGACTGCAGTTTTCTTTTCTTTGTGTGTGTCTCTGCCAGGGTTTGGTATCAGGATGATGATGTCCTGATAGAATGAGTTAGAGAGGAGTCCCTCCTTCTTAATTTTTTGGAATAGTTTCAGTAGACATAATAGCAGCTCTTCCTTATACATCTGGTAGCAATAAGCTGTGAAACCATCTGGTCCTGGGCCTTTTCTGTTTGCTAGATTTTGTATTTCTGATTCAGTTTCAGAACTTCTTTTTGGTCATTTCAGGGATTCAATCTCCTCCTACTTCAGTCTTGGAAGAGTCTATATGTCAATGTATTTATCCATTTGTTCTAGGTTTTCCAGGTTTTGTGCATAGGGGTGTTCATAATAGTGTCTCTTTTTTTTGTATCTCAATGGGGTAAGTGGTAATGTCACCTTTGTTCTCACTTATAAGTGGGAGCTAAACTTTGAGTACATATGGACACAAAGAATGAAACAATAGACACTAGGGTCTGCTTGAGGATGAAGGACAGGAGGATGAGGATTAAAAAACTGCTTATTGGCTACTATGTTTATTGCCTGGGCGACAAAATAATCTGTATACCAAAGCCCTGTGACACATATTTACCTATATAACAAAACTGCATATGTATCTTTGAACCTAAAATAAACATTAAAATTAAAGACCTGAGATATAATCTTCTATATTATTTCAGCTCTTCAGTGACAAAATCTGGAATACATCTCAGTTTCCTGATAGCCAGGGAATCTTGGTTCTATTTTACACTGACAGTATATGTTTCTAATACCAAAATAACTATTGTCTGTTTATTGCTTTACCAACATTAAAAAGGAAAATGATATTATTTCATTTATTGAGGGCTAATAGTATATTTTAACATCTGATAAGGCTAGTTCACTGTCATTGCTCTTATTTTTCTTCTTTCAATGCTTTTCTTTATAACTTTCTGTTAATACATAAAATTCATACTAAATGCTTCTGTATGGACTTGTAAAGTGAGAAAATTTCTTTTATATACATATATATATATACACACACACATACACAAACACTGTCATTATAATACCAAGTTAAAAATAATTTCTAAGTAGTTTTTAAATATCTAGTCCATATTGAAATGTCCTAGATTACACTCCAGTATTCAGAATCTACATATCGCATTTTGCTTAAGTCTCTTTAAATCTTGAAGAATTCCTCTGACCACACCCACACCCACACATTCACAAAGAATATTTTTTCATGACACAATCTAGTGTAGAGAAGGGGGTCAGTCGTTCTTTAGAATATTTTGCATTCTGTACTTGCCTTCTTTTTTCTAACTGTCCTTGTATATTTATTTTATATATCAGCTTGTATAGATAAAAATTTCTGCTTCCATCCATGATGGAGTAACAAGAACTGGATTCATTAACCGACCTTGAAACAATGAATAACTTTTACTAAATATATGAAACAACAGATTTCTGATGTTGACCCACAAGCAGCACAGAACAGTAATCCTTGAGACGGGAGACACAAAGTGAGCCCTAGATTTGCTCCAGCTTATTTCCTGGAGTGAATTTCCAGGTCGAATATACCTCCGGATAGGGGTATGCATACAGAGTCTAGCAGTATGTCTGAGTTGAGAAGACAGTATTAAAAGTTTGGGCGGTGGGAGCAAGATGACTAGAATTTGTGGAGCAGAATACCTTAGAGTACAGACCACACACACAGAAAGATAGACGGAGAGAGACATTTTTGAGGGACATTCAGAAGGACATTTTTGAGTCTTTGGCTCAGTTCAGATCAGTGTAGATATGTACCTTTTACTGCAAGTAAAAGATACCTGGAAAACCCCCAAACAAAATAAGAGGACATATCTGTAAATAATAACACCGGTCAGAGACAAAATCAAAAACAAAAATAGAAAGTATTTGGGATGGAATGAAATTTAAAAAGAGACAAAATTCTTGGAGTGCAGTTAATATAGTGCCTAAGGAAACTTATAGTATTAAACACTTCAGGTAGTACAGAAGAAGGTGGGTGTCACATCAGTGACCTAAGTATCCTTCTTAAGATGTTAGGGTCAAAAAAGCCAATTTAAACTAAAATAACTAGGAGAAAGGAAATGATGATAAAAGCAGAAATAAATAGGATATAAAATGGAAAAATAAAAAACAGAAGATCAATGACATAGAAAGCTTTCCTTGAGGATATCAACAAATTTAGTAAACCTTTAGCCAGATTGATCAGGGTAAAGGAGTGAAGATATGTTACTGATGCCAAGCTGAGAGAGGGAACAACACTAAACTTCCCATAGACTTAAAAAGGATAAAAATAGCAATTTATAAACAAATTTATACCAACACTTTGAAAACTTAGATTAAATAAAGTTCCTGAAAGACAAAATCTACAAAAATCTCACTCAAGAAGAAATAGGTACCCCAAAAAGCCCTAGATCTAGATTCTTCTAATAAGAATTGAATTTGAGTCAAAACATTTCCACACTGAAAACTTCCAGCCAAATACCTTCACTGATCAATTTCACCAAACACTAGAGGAAGAGATAATAGCAATTTTATACAAACTGTTCCTGCAAATTCAAAGGTAAGAACATTTCCCAATTCTTTCTATGCAGCCATTATTACCATGAAAACAGAAACAACGACATTACAAAAAAAGAATGCTACTGACCAACATCCCTTATAAATATAGACCCAAAACTTCTTAACAAAACTTAGCACATCAAATCTAGTATTAAATGAAAAGAATATGCATTTTGATCAAAGGAAGTTGATGTGAAAAATGAAAGACTGGTTCAATACTAAAAAAATTATGCAATCCACCATATTTGCAGTCTAAATAAGAAAAGCATCATGATCATATTAATGGATACAGAAAAAAAATTTTATAAAATGTAGCACATCTTCCTGATAGTAAATACTCTCAGTAAACTAGTGATAGGAACTTCCTTAAATTGATAAATTTATCTATAAAATATCTGTACTAACATAATATTTAATGATGAAAGAATGCACTCTTTTTCAGTAAGGATGAGGTATGAGGTAAGAATGTCTATTCCCCCAATTTTTATTCCATACTGCATTGAAGGTCTTACCAAGTGCAAAAAGTTAAGAAAATAAAATACACATATTTGAAAAAAGAAAGTAAAACTGTCTTTATTTTCAGATAACATGATTATCCATATATAAAACCTAAGAAATCTATAAAAAGTATAAAAAGTTAGTGAATTTAGGAAGGGTGCAAGATATAAGATCAATATATAAAAATTAACAGAAAAGTAAAAGCTTATATTTCCATATAGTAGCAACAAACAGGCAGAAATGGGAATTTAAAGAGAATTCTATTTAAAATAGCTTCAAAAATACAAAAATTTTAGAGAAAAATTTGACAATATGTTAAATGCCTTTACATTAAAACTATAATATATTGCTAAGAGAAATTTAAGAGAATATAAATAAATGGTGAGATGTATCAAGTTCTTGCATTGTAAGTTTTACCGTTGTTGAGCTATCAATCTCCCTAAATCAGTACATAGTTTCAATGTAATCCTAACTAAAATCCCTGCAGGCTGTTGTTTGGGGAGGATGGCAGTACTTGCTAACTAGATTCTAAAATGTATATGGAAACACAAAGGAACTAGAATAGGCAAAAACGTTTGAAAAAGAAGAAAAAAGAGCACTTACACTATCTGACTTCCAAACTTATTATAAAGCTAGTATAATATGGATATTGTGGTTTTGCTTTAAAAATTGGCACTAAAGGCAAATATCTATGTCAGTGTGACATAATAGAGATTCCAGAAGTAAACCCAAACATATTAATAATAATACTTAATAAATGATCAACTGATTTTTCACAAGCATATTGAGGCAATTCAGTGGGGAAAATACCATTTTAACAAATTTTTGCAGGAAATATTGAATAACCACATGAAAAACAAAACCTCAACACATATTTTATTTCATATTTTTAAAAACCTCTCAAAATAGATCATAGATTTACTTGTATTTAAGAGCTAAAGGTATAAAACTCCCAGATAAACATGTGGGAGGAGTTGGCAAAGATTTATTAGCTACAATACCTAAAGCACAATCCAAAGTAAACTGGACTTCATAAAATTAAAATATTTTCTTTTTCAAAATGCTCAAAATGAGAATGAAATTGTCAGCCACAGACTGGGGAGAAGATGTTTGCGAAACATATATCTGACAAATGACTGCTCCGTAAACTGTATTAGGAATTTCTATAACTTAATAAGAACACACAAAAATGGGCAGAAGATCAGAAGAGATTCCTTACTAAAGAAGTGATAACAAATAAGCACATGAAAAAATGCTCAACATCATTAGACATTTCGGGAAGTGCAAATGTAAATAACTTTGAAACGTCATTGCACACTCTCAAGAATGGTCAAAATTCCGAAGACTGATCATCTGTAGCAAGTGCTGTTCAGGATGTGAAATGGCTGGTACTCTCATACACTGTTGTAGATATGTAGAATGAATTGAAAATCTGTTTATCAATCTCTTAAAAATTTAAACATGTATCTACCATGCAATCCAGCCATTACTTTCATAGGTATTACCCAAGAGAAATGAAAGTGTATGTTTACACCAAAAAGTTACACAGAAATGTGAATAGCAGCTCTATTTGTAGTAGCCAATAACTGGAAGTAATTAATATGTCTATCAATAGGTTAACAGATAAACAAATTATGATATACCCACACAATGGAATACTACTCAGCATTGAAAATGGATGACCTATTGATAGATTTTACAAGTATGAATCTCAAAATAATTATGATAAAGTTAGACAAAAATGGTATAAACTGTATGACTCCATTTATTTAAAACTCTAAAATATGCAAAAAAATACAAAAACAAATAAAAATAAATGGCTTTCTGGGATTGGGGACTAGAAGCGATGAATTGCAAGTGAATACAAAGACACTTTTGGAAAAAAGCGTATCTTGATGGTAGTGATGGTTTCATATGTATATGTATTTCAGAATTCATCCAACTGCACAATTAAAATATTTGTAGTTTATTTCCCCTCAAGTATAGTTTAATAATGTTGAAAAAATCAGCTTGTATGATTTCAGAAGACACGTCTTTTTTTACTGTATTTGGAATTACAACACTAATAAATTAATTGAGGTAAAACCGACATCTTTAGGATATTAAGTATCCCTATCCCTGAGTATCTTACATATCTCTTTTGTTGTTAATATTGAAGTATATTTTATGTTTATCTCTCTATATATGCAATTTGTGGCTATAAGTTTTATGTTCTTCTATATCACTTAATTCTCTTATTGTAATATTTCTTTCTCTTGATTTTCCCTTGTCAAATGCCATATCATCTGCAAATAGTGGTATTCTTAATTCCTCCTGTACAATTATTATAATTCTAATTCATTTATCTTGTCTAATTGGGCTGGTTGATTACTCCACTGCAGTGTTGTAAGAGTGACAATAATGATTTTCTTTGCTCTTCTCTACCTTAGCGGGAAATAACTCTGGCACCATTCTGGCTTTTGAGCCAATACATGCAAACAGATGTATGTATATGAGTTATATGTGAGTTATACGTGAGATATGAGTTATTTAATTTTATTTGTGTATTCCTGGTTTTTTAAACCAAGAATTATAATTGACCTTTAGAAAATTACTTTTGACTTTTTTGAGGGGAAAATATAATTTTCTCTTTAGATCTAATAAAAGATGAGTTGTGTTAATATATTTCTATATATTTACACATCCTTAAAGGTCTGAAATAAATCCTGCTTGCTCTCAATGGATTATTTCTTTAATGTTTTGCTGTACTCATTTTTTTCCAACACTTTAGTATTTTTGCAAAGAACTCATAAAAAGAAAACACATAATTCTTAATACAGTTACATAACTCATTTAACTATATATGTGTGTATATATGTTAGTTCAAAAGCCAGGATTATGTCAGTTATTCCCACTCAGGTAGATAAGAGGAAGGAAGATCATTACGTAGTTCGAGACATCACTATATAGTTTGTGTGTGTTTATGTGAGTGTGCATAATCATTAAGCATATTTAATAGTTGCCATTGTTTTTTTCCTACACTCTATATAATTTTAAATAATGTTTAAAACTATCTGCTTGTCAAAATTTAGTAGAATTATTTTGGAAAATTATTTGGATGTTTTTGTTTCTTATATTTTCCAGGAAATTTTCTGTACAAAGTAGTCCCAAAATTAAAAAAAAAAAAAGTCTTCTGTGTCTATAGTTATTTTCCCCTTGCCATTTCTTATTTTATGCATATATGCTATTTTCTTTTTGTCTTGAATTATTTTGGCTGAGATGTTCTCTCTTCACTTTTGGGGGGCCTGAAATTAAATTGTTAACAGTTTCTTTAAGAAAAGTCCATAGGAACCAAATTTATTGACCTTATGCATGCTCAAAACTAATTGCCTACATTATTTATGTTTGAATAAGAAGTAAATATAAAATGCTTCATTAAGAGTCTATATCTTGAGTATCTTGAAGTTATATTACACTTTCTTCTGTTATGAAATGTTACTATAAAAAGATTAATATCACTCAAATTATTTTTCCATTAGAAGATTTGATTTTCATTTTTAGGTAGGTATTCTAGTCTGCTGTGTTGTTTTATTCTTCAAGGGCTCCAATTGTATCTACATTGGATCTGCTTTAATTTTCTTCAATATTGCATAGGTGAGGGGCCAGAAAACATGTTCTGTAAAGGGCCAGATACTAAATAAAGGGCCAGATACTAAATCAGCTTTTCCAGGCAACATATGGTCTTTGTCACCTGTACTTTTTTTTTAATTAAAAAACACATTGAAAATCATAAATAAAAGTTATTTAGATATAAGATCATACAAAGAGAGGCTGCAAGCTGAATTTAGCCCACAAGGTATACTTTGCTCACTCCTGATAGAAATAATTTTTTTCCTATCTTTTCCTTCTTTCTTTTTTTGCTTCAGTTTCTCAAGTTTATCCACTATGACCCTTACTGTGCTTTCTTTGATTCCAGCCACCCTTGTTAACTTTATGAGTTAATCTTTATTCCTAAATATTTTTCCTCCATACCTTTTTTGAGTTTACGGTTTCTGATTTCACCCCTTTAGTTGGCCATTTTCTCCTTTTGTTTGTTCATTTTCTTCTTGACTTCTTGTATTTTGGCTGTGTGTGTGTGTGTGTGTGTGTGTGTGTGTGTGTGTGTGTGTGTTTATAGCTGCAATTGCATTATGAAGGTTTTGTTTTGTTTGTTTGTTTTTCCTGCCAGTACTTTTATTTGCTTTCTGGCAACATTTGACTGAGGAGTTCATTTAACTGTGGAAAATTTTCACTATTTATCTTTATATGTAATAACAATGTTTGGTACAATTTTTTTCCCTGCTATTTGATTGGAATGAGTTAGATTTTTCCTAAAACAATGCTCATGGTAGATTTGCATGTTGGACTGTCCAGGGTAATTTTCACGATTTTGCATCCTGATCTTTTCTTCTTCTTTTGGAAGAAAAATAGGTTGTTTAATTAAAATATGACCCTGGTCTATAGCCAGGTCTCTTCTCCTACCACCATCCCCAGGACTCCTAGATCTATTCTCTTTGTCAACAATATTGCCTTCCACAGTTGTCCCTATACTTTTAGACATGTGGAGATCTGCCATTTGTTATACCCCTGTGCAATTTTTGAGTCTTGTATCTCTGCCTTGGCACAGTACAATGTTTTATCTTTTTAATTTGAGCCCTGTTTAATTTGGTTCACTTTTCTTATGCCTATCCTTTTTTTTCCCTTCCTGTGTATTTTCTTCATCCTTTCCTCTTCAAGGTGGGGACTTCTACTTCTGAAAATCTATCTTTGCTTATATTTCTGAGTTTTACTGTTGTTACCACCCCTCCAAACATCTTATTTTTCCCTGCTATCCTTTACTTGCCACACACCATTGCAACTTCTTGTGCTTTGCTCTATTTCATTTGATTGCATTTTGAAGTAATTAAATATAATGTAAAGCTTACAGGGTATCTATCTCTACTAGCTTCAGTAAAAGAAAGTAGTGTTATAAATTTTATATTCACATTGCCCATATTGTATAGTGCTCAGTAGAAGTGGGAATTTTAAGAACAAGATGCCACTATATTTTTACCCAAACTGGTAGCCTTTTTTAATTTGAATGTAAAGAAAATCTCTATTATGTTCATTTGGCTCAGATACTTCTGGTAAGCAAGGCTTTAATAACTTCTATTTCTGTAATTGCAAATGTCCTACTTATTTTTTAGCATAGCATTTTAGTAACTACTATTTGGTATTCCCATATAAATAGTCTTCTTTCACATTACCTAAAATAATCAGTTTTTAGACACCACAAATTATATGAAAGGTAAGAAATGCGATGGATCATTCAGTTATTCTGTAAATGGTTTAGCTCTTGTTTGTAAACTATAAAACATTCAGTTCAATAAAATATAAATTCAGATTATTGCCAGACAATGGAGACTAGTGCTATAATTGCTAATATAGAAATTCACACACTAAAGAGTACCAAATGTTGAGGCTACCACTTTCTTATTTCAAAACCCTTTACTCTAAATTAAAGTAGGAAAATACTTTATAAATCTGTATGGGAGAAAAATAGTTTTTTATTCTAGTCAACTGTGACTGCTTATCTAAACACACACTTGTGAGTCTACCACTTATTTTAACCAGCAATCTTCTCTAACATGTTAATCTAATCACACACTTTCTCCTGCAATGAGGCAAAGTGTGACATATCTATGCAACTCTCTGGTCTTTCTGTCTTTTCAAATGTATTTGTCCTCTAAAATAAGTCAAACTATGCCATATCTTGCTTTAAATCCTTCAGTGGCCTCCCATGGCAATAAACCTAAAATCAAAACTCCTTACAATGTCTTATAAAGACTTACGTGATACACTGACCTTCCTGCTGCCTACAACTTTAGTTTTAGTTCCAAGATCTATTGCCTTCACTATGCTCCGTCCACACTGTCATTCATTGTGTTCTTCCAGTATATCATGCTCATTTGTGCTTCAGAAAACTTGAATGTGCTGATCCGTGTCTGAAAAGATCTTTGTCCATCCAGATATTTCTGTGCCTGTCTTCTTGTACTCAGTGGGATTCAGTTCAAATATAACCTCGAAAGAGTCTTTTGTTTGCAGCCTTATGTAACAGTGACCTGTCCTACCACTCCCCACATACCCTTTAATTTTCTATTTTTTATGTCACTTATTTCTATGTGTTGGTTCCCAAAGAATAGAGATAGGTCTTCATCATTTCTCTGTTCCCAGAACCTAGAATATTTGGCACATGGTTGTTGTGTAATAAATGTGAATTGAATTGATACATCTAATTTTAATACCTCTCTATGTGCAAACCTCTTTTTATGGGTACAAACATTTGTTTGTGTGTTTTATATAGTTTTCATTTGGGGGCCAATATATACTCAGAAATTTTACCGATGCAAAAGGGAATTACTTAGGTTCATTTCTGAAATACATACCTACAGAATATAACTTTTGAATTTCCATGAAAGGAGGAATTACAAACAGTATCCCACTTTGCTCTATCTAAATTATGAAATTTCCCTGAATTCATCACTGTACTGGAAGAGTAGCATTATATGTGTGTATATATGATGTTTATGTATAGTTATATACTGTATAAATATATATGTATTTTGTGTATATATATATATATTATTCATTATAGTAAATCATATAACTTTGCGATATTCTTACCAGGTAGCAAGGTCACATCTGACATAAATAGGAACTTTGAGCTAGCCGCATGGCACATTTAATAAAATGAATTTCCACACTCTAGTGTATTTTTGGACTCCAGCAAAGATGACAATGATACACTCATAAATAATTTGGTGGATTTGGTTAGTTTGCTTTTTATCCCATTCATGCTCTACTTCAAAGTTTATCTACATAATATCAACGGACTTGGCGTGACAGTTTCTGAAAATTAACTTTCTGTTCTTTTTCAAAGCAACTCTTGCTAAGTTCATTTAAATGAAAGTCAATTTTAATAGAGCAAAGGTATGTTCTCAGGACATAACTGTAAGAGACCAATTATAAATGTCTGTTGAATTTTACTGATTCTGAAGACCACACACCTAAACAAAAATACATATTTATTTATTACAAATGAGGGCAAAGTGTAGGGTGGGGGTGTGGAATTTGTGGATGGAACTTCCAGGAGTTCTTTTAAAGGAGAGGCCCACTACTTTCTGAAATTATATTTAAAAATAAAATAAAATTTATACTCATTCTGAATTTCAATAAATTAGATTTAAAATAATATAAATGTAGACTTGGATCTTTTTTTTTAATTACATAGGTATGATTAAGAAGAAATAAATGCAAGCAGAGAAGAGAAAATTATATTTTTCAAATAGAATCCAACCTCTTCTATTTGCTTTTGCTTTATGTTCAAGTTCCTTCTTAGTTTTATTTTCAAGAAGGAAAGTATATAATAATATAACAATTATCATAAAATCAGGTAAGTTCTCATTTGAATATAACCTTAAAGGGTAAAATAAAGATAGGGATATTAACATTGAATTCATTTTGATCAGCACTAGAGGATGAGATTGGAGTTATAATGCGTACATGATCTGATATGCTAATTTGAAGACACTATGGTTAATTCCTACATTGTCAGCATATATGATAGATTGCAGTGATCATTTCCTTTATTTACACTTCCATACATCCACATCCATTGCCATGCGATTTTGCAGTTCCTCTGAAAACAGAGACAGTGCCTATTTTCCATACCTTGAATTCAGCAGGCTTTGTAACATCATTTGGTCCATAATTACAATCCTAGCATAGAAACAAACTCTGTATTTTTACTTGCCCATTATTGATCTCTGCTGTGACCATGATAAAATGGCAAGGATGATGAAAGACATAAAGAACAGTTGTATGTTGTCCCTGTTGTCTGAGACAAGGCCATTCTAGATAAGCCAACAGTCACCCCCCAGACAGGTGAATGAGTCAATCTGCTATCAACAGAACTCCACAACTACCTAGCAGCTGTTCGCAGACTCCTGAATGAGCCAAACTGGCATAAGCTGGGCCCAACTGAAATCAGTTGAACCCTGAGTTCAAGAAAAGTTATGTGTTGTACACCACTCAGGCTTTTGTA
The DNA here is from genome assembly GCF_029289425.2 of Pan paniscus. Lineage (NCBI taxonomy): Eukaryota > Metazoa > Chordata > Mammalia > Primates > Hominidae > Pan > Pan paniscus. The sequence continues at coordinate 69,631,699 of NC_073261.2, read as the reverse complement.
GTTATTTGCTACACAGATATATTTTTAAACTTTTAATTTGAAATGATTATAAATTTCAAATTTATAAAAGAATGCTAAAGGTGGTGCGGACATCCCCTACACTCTTCAGTATACTTGTCTTAATGTTAATATCTCAAACAACCGTGTTACATTGACCAAAACTAAGAACTTAGCATTGTCCCAAGATTTTATTCAATTTTTCCACAATATTCTTTTTCTGTTCAGGGCCAATTCAAGATACCGTTGCATTTATTGTCATTTATTGTTGTTTATTTAGCAGGTTTCCTCTTAGATGCAGTTAACTGCACAAATGATAAATACTTGTCTTACACGGATTCAGTTTTCTCTCAATAATTTGGGATAAAGCAGTGCTTCTCAAACTTTATTGTTTTTGTAAATTAACTGCGAGTCTTGTTAAAATGCAGATTCCGATTCAGTAAATGTGGTGGGACCAGGGACTCTTATTTTCTAGCAAGTCTCAGGTGATGATAATATTGTTGGTTTGTGACCATACTTAGAGCAGCAAGGACCTAAGATACAATAACTACAATTAGGTAGCCTGAATGCTAACTCCACAGAGAGTGACAGACTTAGCTTTCTAGCAAATCGATCATGTAGGCAATGATTTGAGATGGAGATGGAGCTTCCTGGATGATACTCAAGGTCCTAGAACCAGCTCTTAGAAATAAATCACTACATCTAGTTCCTGCTCTCTTCCTGGCCTAAATTTAAATCAATCATAATCCTACCTTATTTATATAATTATTGATGAAATCTGTTTTCTTCCCCCTAAACATCCTGATTTAGGTTCTTATAAGAATAATATCTCCTGCCAACTGTATGGAGAAAAAGTAAAGAAAAAGAAGAGGAAACAGTTTTGGGAACATATAGACCTAAAATATAAATGGATCTTTCTTTAAAATTCATTATAATTTCTGTTAACGAGGCCCACCTTTCTTCAGGAATTCAAAACACTTCATATAATAAAAGAGGTTTCTCCTAAATCAAATTGTATGTTTATAATTCAAACACAAATTTTAACATAAAATAAAAAGGGAGCTTCATGTAAAAAAATTTAAAAGACGATTAGAAGTTATAAAACCAGCCCATTGTGTTTTTCATTACACTAATATATTCTATTAAATTAATGTGTGGCTGTGTGGTAGAGCTGAAATCATAGCTACAGTTAGCCTCTGAGATAAAAGAACAGAGCAGATGATCCCTCAAAATCTCATCTGCTACAGTAATGCAAAAGAAACTGGGTGGACATTGCAATAAGTTAGGTAGACTTTTCTTCTGTACTTTCTAAGTGCGGCCACAAAACAGGGGGCTATCTCAAGTACCTCATCTCTTCTCTGAGCTCTACAATAATATTACTGAGTAGAGGGATCACTTCTGTCACCCCTCCTGCTCTGAAACTCCATGACAATTAATATATGTACTGTAAGTTGAATTTAATTAATTAATTCACTCAACAAGCACCTATACCTCTATGGCTTAAATGCATGAATCAACCTGACAACCCCGTTAAACATTTGGAAAGCATCATTTACTCTCTAAGCAGTTTGGACACTTATAATGGCTTCACATTCTCTCCTGTGGTGCTAAACAAAGCAAATATGTCTACAGACTATTCCAAGCTAACAAAACTTCTTCCAGTTCTCTTTGAGGTAAGTTATATCATCAATAACCTTATATATAGGTTCTTGCATTTCTTGCTACTAGCATGAGAAACATTCAGTATTTTATGTGTGTGTATAATGTTTTCAATATTATGCTTATTTTATAGTTTAAGAATTTTGGGGACTCTTTTTTCCGTATTTGTTTACCCAAGCATTTGGGATTAGGATACACTGTCAATATTGTTTGGCCTCACTCAGAGAGCTCAGGTGACAATTTCATGTGACTTCTAAATGGTCAATTGGTCATTGATATGCTTATACCCATTTGATTTTTTATTACATTTGTCTGTGTGATCTGCAGAATAAAGCCTTGAGCTATTCTTTTTTTCCCAATTTTGCCCTATATAAGCCTGGACAATTTGAATAAGTGTGATTCACTCACTAAGTCTACCTAGAATGAGTTACATTTCTTTTCTTATCAAATCTTGATCATGATTCATGTTGAACTCACTATTAATAACGTGTCTGGGGATGCAAATGTTAAGTTGATATGCCATATAAACTCATCTCTCAGCCACAGGGTCACGTTGACATAAATAAATGTAGCAGCTGCATTGTTAGAAGTCAGGGCTCCAACACGGAAAGATAATAGAAGCTGTTTAAAATGAGGTCATGAAATATCAATTTAAAATGCTCTCTGTCAGATAGGTGACACTGTTTCTTCTTTCTGTCAGAGGGAAGCATTTTGATAATATTCTCCATTTTCCACGTATGTTTTTCAAATCTGAGAGTCAGCATCAAAGACTCATAAGGCATTTTCCTTAGATTTAATAATTTCACTCCTCAGCCCTTTGAAAAATGACAGCAGCCAACTTTCATTGTGAGCACTTATTCCAAAACATATTTTTATCAGATTGGATCATGTTTTTGAATAAATAAGGCATTTTACATATTAATTCCATAAAGCACAAAGCTTAATTTTTCTCCAGCAAGCTAAGGTCATAGTCTAAGACTCACCATGATTTCCTGAAGATACAGTTGAGAATTGCCTGGACAATCAAGCAAATTACACTCTGAGGGTAGCTTTTGCACTGTTGATTATTACTAAGTCACCAAATGCATTCCTGTCTCTTCAGAACTGCAGAGCTTCTGCACCTGGACAATATAGTAGCTATGGCAGGTCTGATCTGATCAGAAGAAATGTCAGCAGTAAACAATACTTACTTATTATCTTGGCTTCACTAAAGAAGCCTTCTTAGAAATGGCTTAGTATAGTCTAGCTGGTTAGTTTGAAAGGGTCAAAGAAGACTAAGAAGAACCTACGAAGACCCAACCACATAGTGAAAGTAATAATAGAAGTGGAGAGGCTTTGTCTTGGAAGCCCAGAGGCTTTTCCCCACTACTTAGCTCCCCTATTTTTTTTTTGCATCATTTTGTGCTTGGAGATCTTCTCCTCGTGGTTGTATGAAATATGGTTGAGTTTGGGAGTTTGGAGAGAGACAGTTTGGGATCAAATTCTGACTCTATTGCTTACCAGCTATGTACTCTGGGCAAGTTCGTTACCTTTCTGCTTTAGTTGATTCTTCAGTACAGTAAACTAACTGAATCATAGGATTTTCTGATGATTAAACAAATCAGTTCATTTGAGGGCTGTCAGATACCAGGCATGCAATGAATTTGTTAGCGATTTCTATGATTATATCCATCTTTTACAAATTACTATATCAACTTTTGCTAAATTTCTGAGGGATATATGGATATTAAATATTATCTCTAATAATTAATTTGATGTTTCTTCAAGCATCAAGAAGTTGGAAGTGGGGGTGTTTTAGAGAAAGCTACCTTTTTTGGTGCCCATGATTTTTCAGCTCCATACTATGTGACATACCCTTAATGAGGTGATATAACTATATATTAATATTTCATACAATTCTCACAGTATCCAGATGAATAAAAAAAGTGACTCTTGCATATTTTCAGAGAAAGCATTGCCTCCATTAAATTTAGGCCACAATTACCGGGGAAGATCCTTCACATAAGCATTTGAATTGGTTAGCATGAATACATATTTATATTTCCCTTAGTGATTCTCCCCATGATTACCATTTATGCATTCTTTAGAATTATCCCTCCCACTTCTCACTTTGTAACTGACTTCCTGCTGTTCTTAATTCAGGAGTGTTTAAGTCTCATATTTAAATGGAAAAACATTTGTTTGTGACAAACACCATGTGTCCGGAATTCTCCTACCTGTCTCGGAGAGGCTTTGCAGGACCTGACAAGTGGCATGTCTGCACATGGGTGGTTCTGGCATGATCATTCATAAAGATCCTCAAAGGGAGGATGAGCAATTTACATATCAAAGGTCCTATGTTAGGAATGTATATTAAGTAAGAAGCTCACAATATTAACTTTTAGATCAGGAAACTTCTTTAGGGACTACATCTCAGTGTTAAAGGCATATCTAGTAAAGACAACTTAAGTAATTGTTTTGTTTCACAGTGTCACCTCTCGTATTTGAAGATGATACTGCTGACTCAGATTCCTATCCAATTTAATCCTCATTACAACCATGAGTCAAGTATGAGGGTCCACATGTTATTACAGCTCATGTCCTGTCCACGAGGCCATATTGTCTTGTGCCCTAGTATCCCACATTGCCATTTAATTTAATTTACATTTCATTAAAAACTAATATTAACTTATAATTAAATCAATTATACTAAAACAAATATAATAAATACTAAAACTCATCACATCATAATGTAGTAGTTATCCTACTACCTTATTCTACATATCCTATATGATCAAGGTGATTTCTGTCTCTCTTACGTGTTTGGTGGAAATGTATAATAGGGTGCTATTATGTACCTCCTCCAAACTCCAGTCAGGTTAATAACTTGAAATTGGCCATTGTGAACATCATCACATCACAGGAATCTGCAAATGCTGCATATTGAGCCTTGATTTATTGTTTTATTCATTGTCTAGATCAGAAGTTGGCAAAATTTTCTATACCTATGTATCAATAAAACCATTTTTTTTTTTTTACCAAAACTGGAGGCTGCCTATGTGGCCCATGAGTTAAGGTTTGCCAACTTCTAGTCTAAACTTCAGAAAGTGATGTTGAACTCTTGATAATGCATTTAAAATTAAAAGTGTGTTTTGTTTTTTATCTGTTACATTTTGAATAGTACAAACATTCAGAAATTATTGCAGGATTTAAAAAGTATTTGCTATTCATCTTTATAGCAAAAAAGTCACTCATCACTGACAAATGAGTGATGTTCTGACATATATATTTTTTGTTTCACTTTTATGTTACTTGTTGATGTAAATGAAAATATTATCCAACATTTAGGCTGGCACTACACTTGTTTGTCAATTGCATTAGTAAATTGGCTGCGGAGAGAAGAATTTGGCAAAAATCAACCAAAATTCTAAGAGAATCAACTGGTTATGTGGACTTGTATAACATATTATTTAATTGTATCATTATTTATAAATTGTGTGCTACATATCCTTTATATCAGTAAAGGATTTCATGTACATGTATATATACATGGATACTTTTTTTTCTCTGAAGAGCCTGTTGTTAAACATTTATCAGTTCATTATTTAGGAAAAAAGGAATCACGTGTGGGAGAAACTGAAAGTATCCATGGAAAGGGAGGAAGATGGGCCAACCTCTGGAGCCCTCAGAAGGAAAGGAAAAGAGTACTTAGGAGAACATGGGTCTGGCTATTGCTTGGACAAGGACTTGGGATTTCTCTGTATTAAGGTGGGGGTGTTAAACAAAAAATTATTCATGACACTCGTTAAAGATGATAAGAAAGACTTATTCAAGAAGAGAGCAACTACAATGGAAGTTTTGTAGCAGAGGAAAAGATGCTACTCAACTCTTAATATAAGGATAAGTGGTAAGTTTATAGCCAAGAAACAGGGTGGGAGTCAGTGGGTGAAAAACTGCTAAGGGGAAACATCAAAGCTAGGAGCATTCTTGCTGAAGTCAGTGCAGAGTGGTAAGATATCAAGGGTGGGGAATGAGGAAGTTAATTGGATATAGTGGGCGATCACATACCAAGGGTGGGGGATTTTTTTCTAAACTGAATTAAGTAAGATTCCTGCCAAAACTGGACTAAGCAAGCCAAAGACAAGAGCCCAACATTGATGACTAATTAAAAACAGGACTCGGAGGAGCCCAACTCAAGTTAGTTCAAGGAGAAAGTCTTTGTCAGGAGATGGGACAATTGTGCTCTTAACAGATCAAGGTGAAATTATTACTATAATGAGCACACCAAATGCAACACTGACCTTGAGGTAACTTGTATGTTGAGTACAAGTTGAGATCTGGATATGGGTACTTTATCACAGTTTTCAACTTAACTTCAATGGATAAAATACTCCAGACACCTAACAAACAACATACATTTTGGAGAAAACCTGTCATAAACTAATGTGGACTTCAAATAATTAAAGCATACTTTTTCTCATTTACGGCGTGCATTGGAGATTGCTCTTTTACTTTCTTTGTCATTAGTGTCTTCAGTGCTGGCTACTTCTTTAGGCCCCTATTTGTTAGAACATGAGTTTCTTTCTATAGCTTCAATTAAAATGCAGTATGGCCATTTGTCAACATTGGTTATACAGTAGCTGTAGGCTATCTGCATGCTGGTGATCTACAATGCATTCCACCTGGAGGCAGATTTCATCCTGGGCCAGCTTTCTTGACTATGATCAATTTTCCATAATGATGTCCAGAATTGTGTGAGCTCAGGCAATGCTAATTTATGTTAGTATTATTTGAAGCCTGATTTTAGGAAATCATTCTGATTGCCTAAAGAAATGTTATCTATTCTCAAATAAAATATCAATGATTTTTCATCTTAAATGATTGCTGTTTGGATGACTTATCCTCCATCTTCCTTTCCTAACTCCCTCAAAGTTTGTTTCCATTATAAGGATTACTCAGAATTGTCTATGCTGCTATTCAACCACTCATCACAGTTGCTGGTGCTTTCCCAGTATCTGATTATCAATATTACTTTGATAAACAAAGCCTGTATATTGGTTCCTTTTCACAACTTGTGTAATTGCATCTCCAATTTCAGAATGAACCGTTTGATATTCTCCCTGCACAATTTTTCACCTTGTATGTTGTTGCTGGGAGGTGTCAATGGCAGCAGGCTAGCCCCTTGGGGACTTGGTAAGAGCAGTTTGAGAAGTGTAAATGGTGTTTGTTTAGGATGAACAAAGGAAAGGGTGCTTTCTGCAGTGCTCTTTATAAGGAAAATAAAAATTTTCTGTAATAGAGATCTAGTTCAATAAATGACTACATACAAATGGAACACTAGGAGTCATACAATAATTTTAGATAAAGTTTAAAAGGAAAAATAATGATATTTAGTGAAAAATGATGGAGTTAAAATTGTATGGATACACAGATCCTAATTTTGTATATACATATATATATTTATATGTGGTATATCAATAAAAAGATCAAAAACGTTACATAATAATTATTTTGTGTGGTACGATTATGGGTGATTTCAATTTTCTTCCTCAGTCTTTTCTGTCATTTTCAATTTTCTATAATGCTTATGTCTTTCTTTTAATAATCAGAATTTAAAATATAATTATAAGGAAAAAATGTCAAAACCAAGTCACAATAATAACACCCCCTCTCCCATATATATATTTCATTTGCTGAAAATAAAAGGAAGTCTTCCTTAATTACTCAAATTTCTTCATGTACTTATATGAAACCATGGATTCTTTACAGTACAGTAAACCATTTGTTCTAAGTCTTGAGACACAAATGAAAAGGGGGAAAGAGTTAAAAATTATAAAATATTTAAAAGGCAAATGCTGTTGGACTAATTTAGCCCTAACTATATTTGTCATAAAATATCTGGAAAATTGCGGGAATTTTTGTGATCAACATGAGGTATACTCACGCAATCTTAGCATTCTGACTAAAATCTGGAAAAGAACAGGGCCCCAGGCATCACCATTAAGAACCAAATCTGTGTTCATCAACTACTTTTCTCACATTGAAATCATTTGTGATTTTATTTTCATTTTTTTTCTCATATACATCTCAAAAGTAACTTTTAGGCTTAGCTATGGCTTTCCTGCCCCGGTTTTCTTTTTTCAAGGCCAAGTTTTTCATTTTGAACATTTTTTTATCCTCATACTGTTCTTTTTTGGAGTTTTTTTGTTTTTATTTTGCTGAGGTATTCTTTATTAATTTGCTCACAAAAAGTCTAAGTAAATTATCCTAATCCTTAAGCATCTACAAATATGTTGTTTTGTCCTTACACTTGAATACAAGTTTTAAGTTTTATTTTCCAAAACTTTGAAGATGTGATTTTGTAGGTTTCTGTTGACTATATTACTGATAAAAGTTCTGATGCCAATTTGATTCTTATGAGCCAGTAGATAAATTTTTATTTTTTCTCCTGGGAAATTGTTGACTTTTTCTCTTCTATTTAATTTTCTGAAACTTCACAATGATGTGCCTTGGAGTTGGATTCTTTTGTACTAATCCTATATTCAATCATCAGACTTGGGTTTTTATTCAATTCTAGGAATTGAACTTATTACTTCTTTATTATTCCTTCTCTTCCATTTTGTCTGTATTTTCTGAAACTCATAATTGATGGGCCTTGAAAGTTCCGGCTGTAATCTCTTTGTGTTTCAGCTTTTCTCTCATATTTCTCTTTTTACAGGGTCTGCTTCTGCTTATTGAGGGGAAGATTGTTGCATGGGGTCCCATGTGTTCCTGGGATTCATTTTTCTTCCTAGTGTAAGAGCCCAAGGTCCCTCCAGAAGCTGTATATTACCTGTGGCCATTGCGCTACTTCTTTAGTTCCTAGTCTTTCTACCATGTCTGAACTTCTGCTTCAGAGAACAGTATTTGTAGCCTTAGAAGATACCAGTCTTTCTCTTCCTTCCATGTGTTTAGACATTGCTCTTGTCTTTCAGCGCCCGTACATACTGTGTGCCCCACGAGAACAGACTATCCCCAGGCTTTTAGGCAGTAGTTCCAGAGCATCAGTCAGGGGGCAGACACTTCTCTCATCTGCTCTGGAGGTTGATGAAGAGTGAGCCCAATGAACTCAGCTGTGCTGAATGTAATTCTTCACCTTGTTATTGGGACTTCTTCTTCATGGATTTGTGGACTCCAGGTCTGGAATTTCTCTCATACTTTATTGGGACTCCAGTGTTTTAGATCTTATTTTTTCCCTCTGCTTTTTTTCTGTCAATCTTATCTCAATTGCTTTCTTTGAGGAATTTCTAAAGTTTTAGAGCTATGAATGACATTCGATCTTGTTTCACTATGATGTTACAGGATCTTTTTTTTTCATAGATTTTGATTCTCATTTTAAAGAAATTTTAAGCCAGGCGTCGTGGCTCACGCCTGTAATCCCAGCACTTTGGGAGGCCGAGGTGGGCTGATCACGAGGTCAGGAGATCGAGACCATCCTGGCTAACACGATGAAACCCCGTTTCTACTAAAAATATAAAAAATTCGCTGGGCGTGGTGCGGGCGCCTGTAGTCCCAGCTACTCGGGAGGCTGAGACAGGAGAATGGCGTGAACCCGGGACGGGGAGCTTGCAGTGAGCCAAGATCGCGCCGCTGCACTCTAGCCTGGTCGATGGAGCAAGACTCCGTCTCAAAAACAAAAAACAAAAAACAAACAAACAACAACAACAACAACACAAAGAGAAATTTCAAGTTGGAAGGGGTATAAACATTTAAACATTTGGGCTCAGTTCAGTATTCAGACTCTAAAAATTCCAAGACAACTAACAGCATGTTCAGTGAGGTTTTCTTGCTTTACTGCCTATTCTAAAGACAGATACATAGTTGAAGATTTGCTCACAACACAATCATGGACAATTTCCAATGTCGCTCCCTGGAACTTCCTTCTCAGATCAAATACAAAGTTCAGCAGCTCTCCTGGGGTAAGCAGAGAAATATCCAAATTAAGTTAAATTTTATGTTATGGTCTGGAATCTGGCAATTCTTTTCCATAATATTTTACGCTTCATAGCTTACTTTACTCGCGTATTTCCTGAATGGTAAAGTATTGCCAACTCTATTCTGTGGGTGAGTAATCTGAGACACAAAGTGACTAGACATCTTGCATTCATAAGAAGTAGGAGAGGACTATAATTAGAAGCCACTTATCCTAATCTACTAGGTCAGTCACTCTTACTCCTTTTGTAGAGCAACACACGTGATAGATTAAGCTCACATATTCATCACATTCCTAAGGTTTTCTGAAGATTAAACACAACCTCCACTCTGACTTTATCATTTAAAGATCCTATTGGAATGCATGCCAGGGTATGTTAATTTTTGGATGAATATGAATTGCTGTATTTAAAAAAATCATAGTAAGCATTCATTGTGCACTCATTGTCAGGCAGGACTCTGGTGCCTTGCCCGTGTTACCAAGGCCATCTTCACAACTATCTAATCAGGTAGGAGGGTATTATTTTCATTTTTATTTTACAGATGAAGAAACTAAGGCCTGTGGGATAAATTTACCCAGCTGTCTGTTTTTGCTTTTGTTTTTTATTGCCATGAGCAAATAATATATTTTACATTTTAAAATTAATTACATTTTAAATGGTTACAGAGGTACCAACATAATATCATTGATTTTAATTTGGCCCCACAAAGGCTGAAACTTTTACTGTCTGGCCATTTAGAAACATGTATTCCTACTCCAGTGAGTCTAACCATCAGGCTATTATTCACACACGCTTGTATTTTTATTACTGGTTACAATTAGCTGTGGCATAGCTGCTGCTTGTGGATTGAGATGTGTAGTTGAGAAGTGCTGTACTAAAACATATCATCAACTCTAGAGACTTAAAACAGGCTATCTATGGGTTTTATTGTTTCTCCTTTTCCTTTCCTCCTTTGCCATAAATAGTCTCTGAATAGACTGTGTGTGTGTGTGTGTGTGTGTGTGTTTTAACTACTAAAATGAATTGATAAAATTTCTCACTCTGTCTTTAACTCATTTTAAATGTACCCAGTTTTTCCTAAGGGGACAGCAAAAGGATTGAACAGAGATGAGACAGAGGAAATCTGAAAAAAAAAAAAAAAAATCAGGAACTCCAATTCAGGAACGCAGCCGTTGTTTCCAGAATCTATGTCAGCAGTTACTCTGGTGTTAGTGAGGCCCTGGAGACGGAGTAGGACATGTACCTAGCCTAAAATCTGAAACTGGCCTGCTATGTGGGCATTTCTTGGCAGATAGGGAGAAGCATGCCAAATACCACATTACAAATCACAGAGGTGCTTGGTAAGCATTGAATTATGGCAACGGAGTGGGTTTATTACGAATATTTTAATCTGTGACATGTGCCACAGATACCATTTCCACAGAACTCTAATAGCTATTGGGTATGGCAGAGGCAGGGTACCTACACGATTAAATAAGTCTGAAAAATTTTTGGCTACAAACAGTTAACTTTCCTAAGTCAGAAAGATTCCTGAAACCCATAAAATGTTGATTGCCATTATCAGTCCATAAGTGGAATACGTAGCATATGGTGTTTTCCAAAGTTACTAGATAATGAACTTTTTTTTTTTTGCTTCATTTTTGGTTTTAATCAAATAACTTGTGCTCTAGGAAACACAGGGCAAAACCAACATAGTGAAGTACCTTGTTCCCACTAGAAGCTTTTTCTACCCAGTGAATCAGTAGCAAATGATTATAGTCAGAACACCATTCTTCCTGGATAATGCGGAACCATATTTATAAATCCCCATTCATCCATTTCGCTTCCCTATTTTAGATTCCATGCAAACCACCAGCCTTCTGTGTGCATTTGACATTATTATTCTTTTTCATTCCAACATACTTTCTGTAACTATAAAATTTTCAAGTTGACAAAGCATTCCCCATTGCTTTTCTCCTTGGTTTCACTGTATCGTGTGCACTTCAGGAGTTACTTTAATCAGCCAGTTCTCTGTAAATCACAATGTAAGATATTGACAATTAATTCCAACAAAGGGGATGATGTTCTGCTAACTTAGATCCCAGAGGCATTCTGTAAACCACTGTTTAGGTTGGGAGATTTATAACACCTTTCAGGGAGGTACAAAACCTTTTTGCAACTGACCACCTTTTTCAGACACCAAATAAAGTATCACCCAACATAAATAGACAGCTCTTACCTTTGAAGTTCTATTTTGCATTTTACTCAGGGATTAACTGAAAGTGATTTTGGTGGTTTTCTTTTCTTTCTTTCTTTTTTTTTGAAATCTTCAGATAAAAGAAAGTTACTGAATTCGCTACATAAAGATCAGTCTCACCTGCCCTGACAACCTCTGACAATCCTGTCCTCACCTCTGTTGCAGAAATCAGCATTCCCTGTTTACAGCAAAACTACATAAAACGATAGCAATTTCCTTGTGCACATCAATTTTCTTTGTGGATGGGCAGCCTGTTGCAATAATGAGGTCTGTCAGCTCTTTGCAAAAGAACTGGAAAGTGGCCTTACTGGTGTGGAAATCGAATAGCAACTTGTCACTCTCCCTTGGCAGCATAGCCCCAGACTGTCAATGTGGTGTCCTGTGTCACACTGTGGCAGTGGGCTAGGTCCCTCCCTGAAGAGATGCTGCTGATTAGGCCATTTTGCTCTTTTCTGCAGAATTCATGATCTACCCAGCACTGTCCTCATGATTGACTTTTAGCAAATGAGGTTGCCAAGTCCTGGGTATTTTAGTCTGTTAGTAACTAGTACAAATTCTGGCATCATAATTCATGCAATAAAAACCAATTAATGAAAATAATCCAGGGATTGGTAATATAGTTAACTCTCCATATCCAAGTTTCACATCCAAGTATTTAACCAATTGCAAATCAAATATATTTAGAAAAAACAACAATAAAAATAATACAAATTAAAAAATACACTATCATAACTATTTACAGAGCATTTACATTGCCTTAGGGGTATTATAAGTAATCAAAAGATGATTTTAAAGTATACAGAAGGATATGTGTAGGTTATATGCAAAATGCTTGGCCATTTTATAGAAGGAACTTGAAAATCTGCAGATTTTGGTCCTGGAACCAACCTGCCTGGATACTGAGAGATGACTGTTACCCATTATGTTTTTTCCTTGTGCCATGACAAATGTGTTACCCTGTTGGACTGAAGTATTCTCCTGTCTCTCTCCATCATTCTACTTCTAGATTATACCTAATAAGAAGTAAGATTTTTTTCCAAAGAAATTCAAAATATTGTTCCAGCAAGTCATTCTCTCAGACATTACATGCCAGCTAATTGATTTTTAATCTTTTTCTTTTCAGCTTCATTACGTTTTACACCTCAGTATATTTTTGTACTCTCTCACTTTTTGTAGAAACAAGACATCAGATTTCTAGCTTTAGCAGGACTGTTCAGTATACCAATTCCTGTTAACACAGCTGTTAAATATTGAGATCATGCTGCATGTTAAATGAAATTGATTTTCAAAGTAAATTAAATCCCTGAATGAAAGTGGGTCTATCTTTCCACAGGAAGGAAGAAATGTTAAGAGGGTTGCATGTATAAGCAGACCTTGGGAAAATGAGCTGAATTGTCAACCTCTATGGCGAATAGTTTAGAGGTTCCTCAGAAAACTAAAAATATAACTACCATATGATCCAGCAACCCCACTGCTGGGTATATACCCGAAATATGGGAATTCAGTATATTGAAGATAAATCTGCACTCCCATGTGTTTTTTTGTTTGTTTGTTTTTGTAGCACTGTTCATAATAGCCAACATTTGGGAGCAACCTAAGTGTTCATCAACAGATGAATGAATATGGAACAGTTGTATTATGGTGCAACAATCTACCTGTCTCAAGAGCCTTAAAAGTAAACTACATCCAGTACAAGTCCAAACATAAAACACAAAGATATAGATATTTAAAATACAATGACATTTGTCTGACAGCCAGTAGGACCATCTAAATTGGTCTAGAGTCAGTTGTACCTAGTCTGCTCGTTCATTTCTTCATACCAGGAGAGGAAAAATAAGGTTGAAGTAAGTAATGCCTATAAAGCAATTATCACATTTTAATTAGCTGACTCTGGTTATAGCTAATGGATGGAGAGGATTTACATACAAGTTTTAAAATACTGAATGTTATATGCTCTTGTTAACCCACATTATTTATTGCATTCGTAAAAAAAAGTAGGTTTTATCCTTATAGTCCCTAGTTCTCTCCTCTGTCCCCAATTCTCTCTTCTACTCTAGGATTCTACTCAGGTAGATTTTAATTTTAAGTTACATTTTATTATTAAATAAAAATATGTTTTTTAATCTATGTTTATTTTTATCTGCATTTGTTAGGTAAAAAAAAAAAAAAAAATTACTCAGGGATTGACCCAAACGGATTATGGTGTTTTTTTTTTTTTTTTTCTGTTTTAATGTGGCAGTAATTCTAATAATTATGTATCACATAGATTATAGATTATATAGAGTGTATCAGAAACATATGTATATTCTCATAAGCACAGAAAAAAGTCTCCATTAGTTTTTCTGTTCTTTTCTAATTTTCCATTATATTGTGAAATAAAGACAAATCATTACTTAGCAAATATTTGTCATGTTCTCACGGGGAAGTGTTAAGAAATTTAGAGGAGTTATAAAAGTGGAATAGAAGACAATGAGGGCTGTCATGTGACTTATTACCAGATTTTTGAGAGATAAGACTTGCTCAGGTAAAATTAATTGCACAAGCCTTCAATCCTTTCATGGGAAAAACTATATGAAAAGATTATTCTATGTAATTCTAAATGCAAATAAATATAATAAAAGTTGAAGCAAGTTGAGGACTTGGGGTGGAATAATCAGAGCCAGGTAAAGTTAACTCAGGGGTCACTGAGGAGATAGACTTTCTGGTAGAAAGAAAAACAGAAAGGTGGGCGTAGTAACTTTTTCAGTAAGGAGAATGGTCTAAAGATCGGCAAATTATGGTTTGTGGGACAAATCTGGCAAGTGGTTAATTTTTTATGACTCCCAGCTATAAATAGTTTTTACTTTTTGAAGCATTGTAAAAATCAAAGAAGAGTATAATGTAAAGATAATATGGCTCACATATTCCGAGCCATACTAAACAATTCGCTGTGTATCTGAAATGTGTCTTTAACTGGGCATCCTGTATTTTTAGAAGTTAATTCTGGCAACCGTATGTAAGGTCCAGTGACACTGCCTGATGATGTTCTTACTTGTTCCGTGAATAGGTTGTACCTTCCTGCAGGCTCTATGCAAATGCTTGGAATCAAGCTAAGGTTGACATTTGCTATTAATAGATATACACTTTTGGCCACATCTCTTAAACTCTCTGAGCCTTCTGCTTTTATTAGTGTGAAACAATGAAATGCACTCCATGAAAGTAATGTCTGTCTTATCTTGAAGAGCAGAATATTAGAACTACATGGGAGCTTAGTTATCTTTTACTGAATGCTTTATTTACAGATTGTAAAGCAGGTCTAGACTTTACCAAAAACCCAGATTTCTACTGTGATGACATGACATTTTGTGAACCCTGGGTATCATATGGCGCTGTTCAATGCTTTTCCCCTTCTATACTGCACTGTCTTCTCTATCTTCAAAGAACATAGGAAATAATGTACATTAAATGTTTTGTAACCTTAAATGTGCAAAATGTAAACTTACAGAATGATTATGTCTAGGCTGATATCAGAACATGGGAATCATCTCTCTAATTATGCTAATTCACAATCATACTCGAGAAAAATGTTTGGGTACCAGCACCTTAAGGTGCTTTAAGGGTGGAAAACCGCTTAAAGGCATTCTTAAGCCACAAACAATAGCATGAGCAATCTGTGCCTTAAGGACATGCTCCTGCTGCAGTTAACCAGCCCAACCTATTCCTTTAATTTGGCCCATCCATTCGTTTCCCATAAGGGATACTTTTAGTTAATTTAATATCTATAGAAACAATGCTAATGACTGGTTTGCTGTTAATAAATATGTGGGTAAATCTCTGTTCAGGGCTCTTAGCTCTAAAGGCTGTGAGACCCCTGATTTCCCACTTCACACCTCTATATTTCTGTGTGTGTGTCTTTAATTCCTCTAGCGCCACTGGGTTAGGGTCTCCCTGACCGAGCTGGTCTCGGCAAGTTGTGTCCATCGTGGGGGCTCGAATCCAGGTCGAAGTGTTTCTGGAGCGATGGTTGGAATGGAAAACTAGCTGGAGGACACCCGAGTACTCTTAAAGCAATCCTCATGGTGAGTAAGAAGGGGAGCTAGGAAGTGTCAGGGTAACAGTGGGACAGGTGTGGGGTCTGGTTCATTTCACCTTGGAAGTTTTTCACACTGGTGATGAGGAGGAACAAGAGTATAGTGAAGTAACAGAAGACATTACAGAGCATGTTTATTTACCAGCTAAAGCTAAAGCGGCAAAGGAAGAAGAGGTTCATCTCTACTCTTATGCACTCCCTCCTTATTATTTTGAAGAAAATGATCCCCCAGATCTTTCTTTTCCGGAGGACACTGGGTGAAAAGTAGTTGCCCCAGTGACTGTTCGAGCAGTGCCTCGAGCGACCGCTCTTAGTTCTATTCAGGCAGGAATTCAGCAAGCTAGACAAAAGGGTGATTTAGAGGCTTGGCAGTTCCCTGTTAGAATACACCCCCCAGATCAACAGGAAAATATTACAGCTACATTTGAGCCTTTTCCTTTTAAATTACTCAAAGAATTAAAACAAGCTATAAATCAGTATGGACCAGGTTCTCCTTTTGTAATGGGAGTGTTAAAGAATGTTACTGTTTCTAGTCAGATGATTCCTACTGATGGGGACCCTCTTACTCAAGCTTGTCTAACTCCTGCTCAGTTCTTACAATTTAAAACTTGGTGGGCAGATGAAGCTTCCATTCAGGCTGCTCGCAATGCCTGGGCCCAACCTCAAATTAATATAACTGCAGACCAACTTTTGGGGGTTGGCGGCTGGGCTGGTTTAGATGCGCAATTCGTCATGCAGGATGATGCCATGGAACAGCTTAGAGGAGTGTGCATTAGAGCTCAGGAAAAAAATCACTTAATGTGGGGAACAATACCCTTCCTTTAGTGCTATAAAACAGGGACCAAGAGAACCATATGTTGATTTTATAGCTTGGTTACAGGAGTCTCTTAAAAAGATGATTGCAGATTTGGCTGCTCAGGATATAGTGTTGCAGTTATTAGCTTTCAACAATGCTAATCCCAATTGCCAGGCTGCTCTGTGACCTATCAGAGGGGAAGCATATTTAGTTGATTATATCAAGGCCTGTGATGGTATTGGAGGTAATCTGCATAAAGCTACTTTGTTGGCACAGGCAATGGCTGGACTGAGAGTGGATTAAAGAAATACTCAATTTCCTGGAGCTTGTTTTAACTGTGGGAAGCATGGTCATACTAAAAAAGAATGTAGAAAAAATCAGCAAGTCAGGCCGCCAGATAGGGGAAAGAAGAAAACTGTTGAGCCCGAAATATGTCCAAAATATAAAAAAGGACAACACTGGGCTAGTCAGTGTCACTCTAAGTTTGATAAAGAAGGGAACCCAATTTTGGGAAATGCCCTGAGGGGCCGGTCCTAGGCCCCGTTCTAAACCAGGGCATTTCCAGCTCAGGTCATTCCCTCACCCCTGTACAATGTCTGTCCCCTGCCACAGCCAGTAGTGCCACAATAGATTTATGCTGCAGAAAAGCTGTGAGCCTTCTGCCTGGGGAACCCCCACAAAAGGTCCCAAAAGGAGTCTGTGGACCCTTGCCAGCAGGGACAATAGGATTACTTTAGGAAGGTCTAGTGTAAGTTTAAAAGGGATACAAATACATACAGGAGTCATTGATTTAGATTACAATGGGGAAATTCAAATTGTTATATCTACTTCTGTTCCCTGGAAAGCAGAGCCAGGAGAGCGCATAGCACAGCTCCTGATTGTGCCGTATGTGGAAATGGGGAAAGGTGAAATTAAATGAACAGGAGGATTTGGAAGCACAAATAAACAAGGCAAAGCCGATTATTGGGTAAATCAAATTACTGATAAAGGTCCTACCTGTGAAACAACTATTCAAGGAAAGAAATTTAAAGGTTTGCCAGATACAGGAGCGGATATTTCAATCATTTCTCTTACAGCACTGGCCAGCCACGTGACCAATTCAACCTGCTCAATTTAATATAGTTGGAGTTGGCAAAGCTGCTGAAGTATATCAAAGTAGTTATATTTTGCATTGTGAAGGGCCTGATGGACAACCTGGGACTGTTCAACCAATTATAACTTCTGTACCTATAAATTTATGGGGAAGAGATTTATTACAACAATGGGGAGCACAAATTCTAATTCCAGAACAATTATATAGCCCTCAAAGTGAACATACAATGCATGAAATGGGGTACGTCCCTGGTATGGGACTAGAAAAAAATTTGCAAGGTTTGAAAAACCACTTCAAGTGGAAAAACAAAGTTCCTGCCAAAGATTAGGAAATAATTTTTGATGGCTGCCATTGTGAAGCCTCCAGAACCTGTACCTTTAAAATGGTTAACAGATAAGCCAATTTGGATAGAACAATGGCCGCTAAGTAAAGAAAAACAGGAAGCTTTAGAGAAATTAGTAGCTGAACAATTAATAAATGGGCACATAGCTCCAACATTTTTCCCTTGGAATTCTCCAGTTTTCGTAATTAAGAAAAAATCAGGTAAATGGAGAATGTTAACTGACTTAAGAGCCATGAATTCAGTTATACAACCTATGGGAGCATTACAGCCAGGATCGCTTTCTGCTATAATTCCAAAAAGTTGGCCTTTAATAGTCATCGATTTAAAAGATGGTTTATTTACTATCCCTTTAGCTGAGCAAGACTGTGAATGGTTTGCATTTACAATTCCTGTGGTAAATAGCCTGCAGCCTGCTAAGCGTTTTCATTGTTTTACAGATGGGTCTAATAATGGTAAAGCTTCTTATTCTGGATCAAAAAGTAAAGTTTTCCGGATGTCCTATACTTCAGCTCAAAAAGCAGAGCTTGTAGCTGTAATTGAGGTATTGACTGCTTTTGATATGCCCATTAATGTGATTTCTGATTCTTCATACGTGGTTCATTCCACACAGTTAATTGAAAATGCTCAGTTACGATTTCATACAGATGAACAACTGATGACTTTATTTACCCAATTACAAACAGCAGTTAGGAGTAGAACGCACCCTTTTTACATCACTCACATTAGGGCTCATACACCTCTTCCAGGACCTTTGACTGAAGGGAATCAAATGGCTGATCGCCTAGTTGCTAATGCACTATCTAGTGCTAGACACTTTCAGCAACACCTGTTGAACACAGCCACCCACCTGGGGACAGATCAAGAAGCTGTCACAGATGGCGGGAAAAACTTGAGGAAAGCGGGACAAGCAGTCACGAGTAATTTAATGGTAGCTATAATAGCAGTTATCACCACTGCCATGAGTATTCCTTCAACAAGAGCTGACACAGAGAACAATTATACTTATTGGGCATATTGATCAATCTTGGCTGGCAATAATGCCTGTATGCAATCACTCTATGACACAGTTACACGTGCTTTCTGATCTCAGTATTTACCATAATAAATCTGCTCCTGTAATGGAGACATACTGCCCTCAAAAACCTATTTGTAAACAGGATTGGAAAAAATGAACTTACTTGTTTAGTAATGAACTTAGAACTTAGAAATGAAAATGAACTTAGAATGAAAATGAACTTAGAAAAAATGAACGTACTTGTTTAGGAAGATTGCATTGCAGAACAGGCAGAGATGCTGCACAGAAATTCCTATGGAATCATTATTGATTGGTCCCCTAAGAGGATGTTTAGCTTGAATTGCACCTCTTAGTCTGCATGCCACAGCCACACTATGTTCAGATGATCTGAAAAAAATGGTCAGATGGTAGAAATGATAAGAAGTATGGCAAAAGTTCCTATTATCTGGAACCATGGTGGTATAGTGGCACCTCAACCTCAAATGATATGGCCCACTGTAGGAGCTAAACATAAGGATTTGTGGAAACTCTTACATGTTCTTAATAAGATCAAAATTTAGGAAAGTATATAAAAGCATCTAGAACACTCTACAAACTTGTTTTTGGATATAGCAAAATTAAAAGAACAAATATTTAAAGCATCCCAGGCACACCTGACCTTAATGCCAGGAACTGGAGTGCTTAAAGGAGCTGCAGACAAATTAGTAGCTAGTAACCCATTAAAATGGAAAAAAACACTTGGAAGCTCTGTGATTTCAATGATGACTGTTCTTTCAATCTATGTTCTTTGTCTTTGTATAGTCTGCAGATGTGGATCCCAAATCCTGCGAGAAGCAGCTCACTGTGACAAAGCTGCCCTTGCTTTTGTCGATTTGCAAATCAGAGAAGGGGGACATGTTGGGAGCAAGCCCCCAAAAATCTGGCCATAAACTGGCCCCAAGACTGGCCATAAACAAAATCTCTGCAGCACTGTAACATGTTCATAATGGCCCTAACGCCCATGCTGGAAGGTTGTGGGTTTACAGGAATGAGGGCAAGGAACACATGGCCCACCCAGGGTGGAAAACCGCTTAAAGGCATTCTTAAGCCACAAATAGCTTGAGCAATCTGTGCCTTAAGGGCATGTTCCTGCTGCAGTTAACTAACCCAACCTATTCCTTTAATTCGGCCCATCCATTCGTTTCCCATAAGGGATACTTTTAGTTAATTTAATATCTATAGAAACAATGCTAATGACTGGTTTGCTGTTAATAAATATGTGGGTAAATATCTGTTCAGGGCTCTCAGCTCTGAGGGCTGTGAGACCCCTGATTTCCCACTTCACACCTCTATATTTCTGTGTGTGTGTGTCTTTAATTCCTCTAGCCCTGCTGGGTTAGGGTCTCCCCAGCTGAGCTGGTCTTGGCAGAATTCGTCCTTTTTTATGGCTGCACAGTATTCCATGGTGTATATGTGCCATATTTTCTTAATCCAGTCTATCACTGATGGACATTTGGGTTGGTTTCAAGTCTTTGCTATTGTGAATAGTGCCACAATAAACATACATGTGCATGTGTCTTTATAGCAGTATGATTTAATCCTTTGGGTATATACCCAGTAATGGGATGGCTGGGTCAAATGGTATTTCTAGTTCTAGATCCTTGAGGAATCGCACACGGTCTTCCACAATGGTTGAACTAGTTTACAGTCCCACCAACAGTGTAAAAGTGTTCTATTTCTCCACATCCTCTCCAGCACCTGTTGTTTCCTGACTTTTTAATGATCGCCATTCTAACTGGTGTGAGATGGTATCTCACTGTGGTTTTGATTTGCATTACACTGATGGCCAGTGATGATGAGCATTTTTTCATGTGTCTGTTGGCTGCATAAATGTCTTCTTTTGAGAAGTGTCTGTTCATATCCTTTGCCCACTTGTTGATGGGGTTGTTTGTTTTTTTCTTGTAAGTTTGAGTTCTTTGGAGATTCTGGATATTGGCCCTTTGTCAGATGGGTAGATTGTAAAAATTTTCTCCCATTTTGTAGGTTGCTTGTTCACTCTGATGGTAGTTTCTTTTGCTGTGCAGAAGCTCTTTAGTTTAATTAGATCCCATTTGTCAATTTTGGCTTTTATTGCCATTGCTTTTGGTGTTTTAGACATGAAATCCTTGCCCATGCCTATGTCCTGAATGGTATTGCCTAGGTTTTCTTCTAGGGTTTTTATGGCTTTAGGTCTAACATTTAAGTCTTTAATCCATCTCAAATCAATTTTTGTATAAGATGTAAGGAAGGGATCCAGTTTCAGCTTTCTACATAAGGCTAGCCAGTTTTCCCAGCACCATTTATTAAATAGGGAATCCTTTCCCTATTTCTTGTTTTTGTTTTGTTTTGTCAGGTTTGTCAAAGATCAGAAGGCTGTAGATGTGTGGTATTATTTCTGAGGGCTCTGTTCTGTTCCATTTTTCTATATCTCTGTTTGGGTACCAGTACCATGCTGTTTTGGTTAATGTATCCTTGTAGTATAGTTTGAAGTCAGGTAGCGTGATGCCTCC
The DNA here is from genome assembly GCF_029289425.2 of Pan paniscus. Taxonomy (NCBI): domain Eukaryota; kingdom Metazoa; phylum Chordata; class Mammalia; order Primates; family Hominidae; genus Pan; species Pan paniscus. Next base: position 69,610,011 of record NC_073261.2, on the reverse strand, counting down.
AGCTTTGTTCTTTTGGTTTAGGATTGTCTTGGCAATGCAGGCTCTTTTTGGTTCCATATGAACTTTAAAGTAGTTTTTTTCCAATTCTGTGAAGAAAGTCATTGGTAGCTTGATGAGGATGGCATTGAATCTATAAATTACTTTGGGCAGTATGGCCATTTTCACAATGTTGATTCTTCCTATCCATGAGCATGGAATATTCTTCCATTTGTTTCTGTCCTCTTTTATTTCATTGAGCAGTGGTTTATAGTTCTCCTTGAAGAGGTCCTTCACATCCCTTGTAAGTTGGATTCCTAGGTATTTTATTCTCTTTGAAGCAATTGTGAATGAGAGTTCCCTCATGATTTGGCTCTCTGTTTGTCTGTTATTTGTGTACAAGAATTCTTGTGATTTTTGCTCATTGATTTTGTATCTGAGACTTTGCTGAAGTTGCTTATCAGCTTAAGGAGACTTTGGGCTGAGACAATGGGGTTTTCTAAATATACAATCATGTCATCTGCAAACAGGGACAATTTGACTTCCTCTTTTCCTAACTGAATAGCCTTTATTTCTTTCTCCTGCCTGAAAACACCTCTATGCAAATAAACTAGAAAATCTAGAAGAAATGGATAAATTCCTGGACACATACACCCTCCCAAGACTAAACCAGGAAGAAGTTGAATCCATGAATAGACCACTAACAGGCTCTGAAATTGAGGCAGTAATCAATAGCCTACCAACCAAAAAAAGTCCAGGAGCAGACAGATTCACAGCCAAATTCTACCAGAGGTACAAGGAGGAGCTGGTACCATTCCTTCTGAAACTACTCCAATCAATAGAAAAAGAGTGAATCCTCCCTAACTCATTTTACGAGGCCAGCATCATCCTGATACCAAAGCCTGGCAGAGACACTACAAAAAAAGATAATTTTAGACCAATATCCCTGATGAACATCGATGCAAAAATCCTCAATAAAATACTTGTAAACTGAATCCAGCAGCATATTAAAAAGCTTATCCACCATGATCAAGTGGGCTTCATCCCTGGGATGCAAGGCTGGTTCAACATACATAAATCAATAAATGTAATCCATCATTTAAACAGAACCATAAACAAGAACCACATGATTATCTCAATAGATGCAGAAAAGTCCTTTGACAAAATTCAACAGCACTTCATGCTAAAAACTCTCAATAAATTAGGTATTGATGGGACGTATCTGAAAATAATAAGAGCTATCTATGACAAACCCACAACCAATATCATACTGAATGGGAAAAAAACTGGTAGCGTTCCCTTTGAAAACTGGCACAAGACAGGGATGCCCTCTCTCACCACTCCTATTCAACATAGGGTTGGAAGTTCTGGCAAGAGTTAACTTTTTTAACTTTTATTTTAGGTTCAGGGGTACATGTGTAGGTTTGTTATATAGCTAAATTGTGTGTTGCAGGGGTTTGGTATATAGATTATTTTGTTACCCAGGTAATAAGCATAGTACCTGGTAGGTAGTTTTTCCAACCTCACTCTCTTCCCAGCCACCACTCTCAAGTAGGTCCTGGTGTCTGTTGTACCCTTCTTTGTGTCCATATGTATTAAAAATTTTAGTTCCCACTTCTAAGTGAGAACATGTGGTTTTTTGTTTTGTGTTCCTGTGTTATTTGTAGTTTGCTTAGGATAATGGCCTCCAGCTGCATCTATGTTGCTGTGAAGGACATGATCTCATTCTTTTTTATGGCTGCATAGTATTCCATTGTGTATATGCACCACATTTTTTAAAAATCCAGTCTACTGTTGATGGGCATTTAGGGTGGCTCCATGTTTTTGCTATTGTGAATATTGCTTCAGTGAACATACGTGTGCTTGTATCTTTATGATAGAATGATTTATATGCATTTGGATATATACTTAGTAATGGGATTGCTGGGTCAAATGGTAATTCTGTTTTAAGTTCTTTGAGAAATCACCAATCTGCTTTCCACAGTGGCTGAAATAACTTACATTCCCACCAGTGTTGTGTAAGTGTTCCTTTTTTTTTCTACAGTCTCACCAGCATCTAATATGTTTTGACTTTTTAATAATAGCCATTCTGGCTGCTGTGAGATGATATCTCATTGTGATTTTGATTTGCATTTTTCTAATGATTATAATGTTGAGCATTTTGTCTTATGCTTTTTGGCTTTGTGTATGCCTTCTTTGAAAAGTGTCTATTCCTGCTTTTTGTTCACTTTTTAATGGGTTTGCTTGTTTTTTTCTTGTAAATTTGTTTAGGTTCCTTATATATTCTGGATCTTAAAAGTATACTACAAAGCTACAGTAACCCAAACAGCATGGCATTGGTACAAAAACAGATACATAAACCATTGAAATAGAATACAAGACTCAGAAATAATGTTGCAAGTATAAAATCATCTAATCTTCAATAAAATTGAGAAAAACAAGCAATGGGGAAAGGATTCCCTATTCAATAAATGGTGCTGGGATAACTGGCTAGTCATATGCAGAAGACTGAAACCAGACCACTTCCTTTTACTATATACAAAAATCAACTCAAGATAGATCAAAGACTTAACTGTAAAACCTAAAACTATAAAAACCCTGGAAGAGAACCTAGGAAATACCATTTTGGACAGCACGTGGCAAAGATTTCATAATGACTCCAAAAGCAACTGCAACAAAAACAAAAATTGGCAAATGGAAGCTAATTAAATGGAAGAGCTTCTGTGGAGCAAAAGAAACCAACAGAGTAAATATTCTACAGAATGGAAAAAAGAATTGCAAACTCTGCATTCAATATTAATGGTTATTAATATCCATTCATATCCAGAAGGGTTTACTTTTCTTAACCCAAGTATTTTATTAGAAAGAGGCTGTGCGGAAGAGTGTTTTGGAATATATTCCTTGCTTCCTGCTCATGGCAGGGACAGAGTCTTCAAGCAAAACTACCCAGTCTGTGATTAATAAATATACTAGAGTAAGTTTTCCTATAGGGTCAGTTTAGTCCCTTAGAAAAAAAATATGTTGTTTGAAAACACAATTGGATAAAGATCACTCATGTCTATGTGCATATATTTGCATGTATATATAAGAAGATATATATACACACACATATATATCTATATCTATATCTATATATGTGTACACACACATGCAAACACAAATCACTAGGCTTGCATCTGAAACAGAGCCAGTGTATGGCTGTTGGTTTGATTTTGTAGCTATAAATACCTATCTTATACTCATCACTGTACTGAGAACCATTATTTGAATTATTCCTTGATTAAACTAATTCTTCATCTTAAGTCTGATACCTTTGGAGGGTCTCTAACTTTTAAGTTGGTCGAGTAGGCTTATATTTAACATATTGATGCATTAGAAACTTGGGAAAGCATTCAGATTAGAAATTTGTTGGGAAGGGGAAAGATGTGTACTCATCCTTTAAATACAATGTGAATGGGACTACTGCTTTGGTGTTTTTTAATTTGTCACTCCCTCCTCCTTCTCTCCCCTCACCCATTTTGGCCACTTATTTTTACTTGGATTATTACAAGATCATGCTAATTAAATGTCCTGTCTCCAGTCTGAGTCCACACCCCCCAAAATCAATAAAACAAGTAATCATTCCTTCTCATGTCTCTGAATAAGGTGATGAGTAAGTTGTCTTATGATTGATTATTCTCAGGATTTGTAAACATTACTTCCAGTTATTTTTCAGAAGCAAAATGAACTTTTGCCTACAATCTAAAGGCATTTAACAGAATCCCGCAGAGAATTCTTGAGTTTCCTGGTGTACTCATCTTTAGGTTGTATTCCACAAACCTCCATAGCTGGGGTACTTGGAAGCTGATGTGACCATTTTAGGTGTTCATTTGAAACTGGCTATTAGCTGAGGAGAATCTGGGCTTCTACAGACAGGAAAAGGAATCACTTCTAGCACCAAGGTTGTAAAACTCTGCAGTATTGTGGTATTATGGATGATTGTGCTCTTATAGACACTATGTCTTTATTTTGTGGATAAAGAAACTAGGAGTCAATGTTGTTTAGTGTAAGCCTTTATAAGGGAGGGAAAAAAGCATTATATAAGGATGACTAATGCAATGTAAGAGGAGTGACTTTGGCACAACGGTGATGTATTTTTCCTTTGCAGTTTTGTAACAGTTTCTAGCTATTAGATAACTATGTCAGAAAAGTTGCATTTGAATTGACTTTCAGAAGAACTTAAAACAGTTCATTATTTTTGTTGCATTTGCAAAAGTGACCTCCAACTTCTGGCTTCAGTGAAAGTGATTTCGCTTGCAGTTAATTATTTCCATTTGCACCACATCAGCAAAGTCATTCAGGTAGACTCCTAAAATCAGTCTAGTCTGCTTCTCTCTCACTCTCATATCACATTCCAATTCTGTTGTTAGTCTTCCTATGAGATTTTTCTTGCATCTGTACCCTTCCCTCTATAATCACTGCACTCATGCTCAACAAGGTCCCAATCATCTCTTGGCTGGATAGTGCAGCAGGCTTCTTACTATTTTCTTGTCTTAGCTCTTCCTACACTCCCATTTATTCCCTATATTACAGCCATAGTAATTTTTCTAAAATGCAAATGCAAGCATTTCACTCATCTCCATACAAACCTCACTGTCTTTCCAGCCCTTAATCTTAAGTCTAAGCTCCCCAAATGGCATGTAAGACTCTACAGGTTTCTAGTGACAACTTTTACTATTTCCTTCCTCATACTTTTATGTTTAGAGTTATTGAACTACATGTACTTTCAAGATTCTATCCTGTTTCTGTGCCTTTTCACAGGCTGCTCACTCTTCCAGAGACACTTTTCTCCAGTCCCTTTGTTTCACACCACCATTAACCTTGGTAACTTTTATTCATCTTTCAAAACTCTCTGCAGGTGTCACGTGCTCTGGGAAGTAATGCATCAATCCCTCTTCTGTATTGAGGTACTATATATGTTGGTGATTAATAGGATATGCTCTGGAGTCAGACAGCCTAGGATCAAATCCTAGCACCATCTTTTTGTAGCTATGGTACCTTAAACAAGCTGTTTTATTTCTCTGTGCCTCAAGTAAGACTTCATACTTGAGATAATAATAATAATGCCTCCTCATTGACTAATTATCTGGATATTAAAAAAAAAAACTACCATATGACTCAGCAATCCCATTAATGAGTATATATCCAAAGGAAATGAAATCAGTATGTTGAAGAGGCATCTGAGCCCCTCTGTTTATTGCAGTACTATTCATACTAACCAAGGTATGGAATCAACCTAAAAGTCCATCTACAGATGAACAGATAAAAATATTCCACTCATACAGTGGAATACTATTGTATCATAAAACAGAATGAGAGCCTGTCATTTATAGCAACATGGATGAAGCTGGGGGACATTATGTTAAGTGAAATAAGCCAGGCACAGAAAGACAAACTCTGCATGATCTCATTGATATGTGGAATCTTAAAATGTTGATTTTATAAAATTACAGTACAATAGTGGTTATGAGAGGCTGGGGGTGGGGGCGGGTACAGGGGTGTTCCGGAGAAGTCGATCAAGGAGTACAAAGTTACAGTTAGATGGAAAGAATAAGTTTGGTGTTATATTACACAGGAGGGAGACAATAGCAAATAACAATGTAGTGTATATTTCACTATAGCTAGAAGAGAAGATTTTTTAAGATTGTTACTACAAAGAAATGATAAATGTTTAAAGTGATGACTTTGATAATTACTCCCATTTAATCATTATACAATATATGCATGTATTGAAAAATCACACTGTACCTCATAAGTACAATTATCACGTGTCATTGTCAATTTGATAATGAATTAATAAAAAGAAGAGTGCTTGTTATACAGTAAGGTATTAATAAATATAGCTACAGTTATTGTTACTAACTTGTGAATTCAATTATTACATATATTAGTCTGAATTATAATTATTTCTTTATACTCCAGTATCTCACACTAACATTTAAAAAAGACTTTGAGGGCAAAGGCAGGAATTTATTCATCTTTATATTTTCAAAAGCTGCTGTGAAGCCAGGAAACTAATATACACTCAGTAGAACCTGGTTGAATATGGGATGCTTTAAGGAAACAAAATATTATATAAAAATGAGGCAATATCATTTCACCATGAGAAAGAAAGAAAGTATAAGGACAATTCAAAATTAAAGATGATTCAAGAAGAGTTAAAATTGATGTTGGTTTACATTTTCAGATGTAAATTGCTTAGGCTAACATCAAAATATGACTATATTTGGGAGTTAAGTGACTGTAATGGTGGAAAAACAGAATGTTTTGATGGGAAGGTAAGTAAAAAAATTACATTTTCTGTTGACTAACACACAAAGCCTGCCAACACTTCCAAGGAGCTCCAACTGTTGGACATGAATACCCCACTGCACACTCAAATGCCTGGCTTCCTACATCTCTTCTGCCAGGACCATACTTCTGCTGTTATTGGTGCACTGGATCCATTGCCCCATAAATTTACATATATGAAGCCATGGGATCAGCCTGCAAAGGCCCTCACATCCTTTTAAGTTTCCACTCTCCCACCAGAACATTCACAAAATGGACCTCTCAGAAGCTTTCAGGGTCCTGGTAATGACCTCAGACCCTAAAATTCCCAGAACCTTTTCCCCCAACCATAAATTTAAGCTATACTTGAAGGGGGTTTGGGCGGTGGCAGGTACCACATCCAGAATTTCAAACACCTGAGTCTAAAATAATCATTTAAAGTTAATTTTTGCAAGCTGAGTACAGTCTGGCTTACTAAATCCATGGAGACTGACAATTGAGAGTAAATTGTACATTTTTTCAGACTGTAAATGTTTACATAAGCACATAAAAACCAGACACACACAGCTCCTTATTCAGATACATTTTTGAAAACTTAGTGCATTGTCCAAAAAAAAAAACCCATAAAAATATTTAAATGAATGATTTAACTAAATTCTGTTTGAGAAGCCATGAAGAGAGTTTGGGGTAGGGATTTAAATTAAATTAACACAATTATAGCCAGCAACCATGAAACAACAGAAGTCATGTTTGGCATAGCAAGCTGATGCACATACCTCAATTCACATTGCAGTGATCATTTTGAGACTAAAATTGTCAGATCCCAGGAGACAGAGAATATAGTCACATTCTAATTAAAGTAAAACTCTTTATAAGTGCATTGAAGGAGGTATACAAGCAGAATGACTATATAGAAATCTCTAAAATTAAGCATTTATTGAGTAATTTACAAAACAGGCTGATTTTGGTGGGATTATTTGATTTTTGTGAAAATCAAAGGCAAAGACTTTAATAATTATTATAGTAATAATAGCAATAATAATAATAACATCCTAACACTGTTTTAAATGCATATGCCTTTTTTCTTTAAATCCAAGATGAGTTGATGATGTAGCTATAATTTCATCATATTAAATTAGAAAAATGAAAAAAATAGCCTGAAAGTTTTCTACTGGCCTGTGGCACATTCCTGAATTTCATGCTGTTTTTCGACTCTGCTCCAGGGATAATGAGATATTATTTTGGGTGTGAAATGCTGTCCAATGCATTAGCTGTGACAGGATTGCAGAGAGACGTATTCAACTGACTGGTAGAAAATTTTGCAAACATAGTGAACCTTGTTTCAAAATAAATTACTGCAGTTTTCTGGCTCTGTAATGTTAAAATTTCAATATAAATGTGAGGCAAATGCTATGAGTAGATTAAAAAAAAGAGATTCCTGTTGACAGTAAGTACGAGACAACATATGATATTGGGGGTGCATACAACACATGGCTGGTTAATCTTCAAGGCTCATTTCATGTCGGGAAACAGAGCCAAGTGAGAACAGTCCCTTCCAAATTCAGACAACTACACAAAAGCCAACTACACAAAGCAGCATTATCTCATTAAGCAAAGCTGTCTTTCCCCCAGTCAATCATCTTGAATAAAATAAATTGATGTTCAATTTTTAAAAAATTAAAGAGTGGTAAAATTCAAGAAAGCTCCTGGCATGTTTAGTCTCTGCCGTACCATTGCTTCCTCAGCATGAGCTGTTTTCAGGAACAAAACAGCAATTGACACTAATTAATACTAATTACTCATCTTGAACTTACTTTTTAGTTTATCTGGCCTTACCAATATGTCCTACTGAAGTTAACCATTTGCTTGAGGACTGAATAATTTTTTCAGCTCATCTCTAACCCATGCTGTTTTACAAGCATGCTTACCTGTGTATAGGGAGGAAAAAGAATAAATGAGTTGTGGTCATATAAAATGGGTGTACTTAAACCTTGAAAAGATTATAAGCTTCTTTAAGATTTAATGCTTTTTCATAGATTTATACCAACAATACATTATCTGTGTACAGAAACACTGTTTTATTGTGCTGCACTTTATCATACTTTGCAGATGTGTTTTTTCCAAATTGAAGGCTTATGGCAACTCTGTGTTGAGCAAGTCTATCAGCACCATTTTTCCCATAGCAGGTGCTCACTTTGTGTCTCTGTGTCATGTTTTGGTAATTATCACAATATTTCAATCTTTTTATTATTAATATATCCACGATGGTGATTTGTGATCAGTAATCTTTGATTTTACTATTCCAGTTGTTTGGGGGCACTGCAAATTGCGCCCATATAAGATGGTGAACTTAATCGATAAATGTTATATATGTGCTGAACACTGCACTGACTGGCCGTTTTCCCATCATTTTCCCTCTGCTCTGGCCTCCTTATTCCCTGAGACACAATATTTAAATTAGGCCAATTAATAGACCCTACAGTGGCCTTCATGTGGTTCAGTAAGAGTCACAGGTCTCTCACTTTAAATCAAAAACTAGAAATAATTTTCTTAATCCAGTCTATCATTGTTGGACATTTGGGTTGGTTCCAAGTCTTTGCTATTGTGAGCAGTGCTGCAATAAACATACGTGTGCATGTGTCTTTATAGCAGCATGATTTATATTCCTTTGAGTATATACCCAGTAATGGGATGGCTGGGTCAAATGGTATTTCTAGTTCTAGATCCCTAAGGAATCACCACACTGTCTTCCACAATGGTTGAACTAGTTTACAGTCCCACCAACAGTGTAAAAGTGTCCTATTTCTCCACATCCTCCCCAGCACCTGTTGTTTCCTGAGTTTTTAATGATTGCCATTCTAAACTCATAGGTGGGAATTGAACAATGAGGATACTTGGACACAGGAAGGGGAACATCACACACCGGGGCCTGTTGTGGGGTGGGGGTAGGGGGGAGGGATGGTGTTAGGAGATATACCTAATGTAAATGACGAGTTAATGGGTGCAGCACACCAACATGGCACATGTATACATATGTAACAAACCTGCACGTTGTGCACATGTACCCTAGAACTTAAAGTATAATAAAATATATATATATAAACTAGAAATACTTAAGCTTACTAAGGAAGGCATGTCTAAAGCCAATATAGGCCAAAAGCTAGGCCTCAAGATTACTGATGATGGTTGCTATACTAAACAACAATTTTCAGTGTAGATGAAACAGTCTTGTAGTTGAAAAATAATCCATCTAGGACTTTCATAGGTAAAGAGGAGAAGTCAGTGTCTGACTTCAAAGCATCAAAGGACAGGCTGCCTCTCTTGTTAGGAGCTAATGCAGCTGGTGACATTAAGTTGTAGCCAATTTTCATTTACCATTCCAAAAATCATACAGCCCTTAAGATTTATGGTAAATCTGCTTTTCTTATGCTTTATAAATGGAACAACAAAGCTGGATGACAGCACATTTGTCTAAATCAAGTTTTACTAAAAATTTTAAGCCCACTGTTGAGATCTACTGCTTTGAAAAAAGACTCCTTTCAACATATTATTGCTTGACAATACACCTAGTTACCTCAGATCTCTGATGGAGATGTACAAGGAAGTTAATGTTGTTTTCATGCCTGCTAATGCAACATTCATTTTGTAGCCCATGAATCAAGAAGTATTTTCGACTTTCAAGTCTTATAATTTGAGAAATATATTTCATGAGGCTATAGCTGCCTTAGATAGTGATCCCTCTGACAGATCTGGGCAATGAAAACTGAAAACCTTCTGGAAAGGATTCACAATTATAGATGCCATTAAAAACATTAGTGGTTCATGAGAGGAGGTCAAAATATAAAAATTAACAAGAGTTTGGAAGAAGATGATTTCAACCCTCGTAGATGACTTTCAGGGGTTTAAAACTTTAGTGGAGGAAGTAACTGAAGATGTAGTAGAAATGGCAAGGGATCTAGAATTAGAAGTGAGGCCCAAAGAAGTGATTGAGTTTCGGGAACCTCAGGATGAGTAAAGAAAATGGTATTTTAAGATGGAATCTACATCTGGTGAAGATGCTGTGAACATTGTTGAAATAGCAACAAATATTACGAATATTATATAAACTTAGTTGATAAAGCAGCAGCAGGATTTCAGAGGACTAACTCCAATTTTGAACAAGTTCTACCATGGATAAAATGCTATTAAACAGCATCACATGCTACAGAGAAATCTTTCAGGAAAGGAAGAGTCAATCAATGCGGCAAACTTTATTGTTGTCTTGTATTAAGAAATTGCCACAGCCACTCTAACTTTCGGCAACCATCACCTTGATCAGTTGGCAGCCATCCAAACTGAAGGAAGAGCCTCTACCAGCCAAAAAGATTATAACTTGTTGAAGCCTCAGAAGATTGCTATTTTTTTAGCAATAAAGTATTTTTTCATGAAAGTATGTCCAGTGTTTTTTAGACATAATGCCATTGCACACTTAGTAGACTAATGTATAGTGCAAACATAACATATGCACTAGGAAACAAAAAAAACATGTGACTCCATTATGATATTTTCTTTATTGTGATACTTGCTTTATTGAGATATTTGCTTCATTTTGGTGATCTGTGGCTGAAACTATGATATCTCTGAGATATGCCTGTCATTATTACAATAGGTAACACTGAAGCTATTATTATTACCCTTATGGCTTAAAATGACAGCTCTCTGTGTTTACAAACCATCATTGACTCTTCATTGCCCCTGAGTTAAGCATAAGATTTTCAGTTTAGGGGTTAGGAGCTCCACGAATAATACAGTCCCATCCTCTCTCTCCAGCTTCATCTTATATTATTTCCCAGTCACTCCTTGGACTCCTGCTAATTCCAGAAATCAACACTCCCAACCCTATTCTGGGCTTTTTAGTTTGTGTGTCATTCTTTACTTATGTTTTGCCCTTCCATTTTTAGTTTCTTGACCTGCCCAACTCTTCATGAATGAACAATTTCATCCACTTTACTACCTATACAATATATCCTTTTATACTTTTGTTAATGTCACTTACCTTATTCAGTTATAAAGTTGCTTGTATATTTGCATCTGTCTAGTGTCCAACAAAGTTAGCCAGACTGAAGTAAACAATTAACAAATCAAATTACAAAGCATGTTTCTAAAAAATATAAGCTATTTTCTACCCTTTACAAGAGGAGATATGGATATAAACTAATGCATTTTTTTGTTTTAGACAAATTTGGATAATGTAAATACTTAAATATGATTATAGCACACATATTGTTGTTAGATAGTTAAGCACATTCTCCTAGAACTTGCATATTTGAAGTTCTTCTAAATTTTGTAATATATAATGATTAATTTTAATATTTTATCTCAATTTCCAGGATATGCCTAATAAAGGACTGCTAAATCAGAACTATTTGACAGCCATAGTGGGGACTTAGGACTGAGTGAGGTATTGTGACCCAGCAATTGCTAGCCATTTTCAAAAATGGCCATTTCAATCTGCATCAGTCTACAAACATGGCTCCTTCTCTACTATGGTCCGTACCTTGTCTAGGTTGAAACTTTATAAGAAGTGTCATAGACAGGAATTTAATGGTCATAGAAAGTTGTCAATTTGTTCTCTTATTAAGTAGTGTTTATTCATTTTTCCTTAACATCTTTCCCACAAGATACAGTGAATCCCTGTTTCTGCGAGATCCTCAATTTAAACCTTATTCAAGATCTAACTCTTAATTTTACTTTCTATGCAAGTTTGATATGCTATATTCTTAACACAATCATGAAATGACAATTCTGTGTTCTATAGACTTTGTCCCTGGACTAATTTACATGATGCACTATAGCCCCCATTTAAGCTAAACCCATAAGTAGCTAAAGGCATATGACAGTGAACAGCAAATACATGTGTTACAAATATCCGTATGCAAAATACCCTGGTCAATAGTATGTGATTCAGGAATAGATTCTGTGGAGGGACTCCAATGGATGGGGGAGGGTAAAAGTGCAGGAATTTACAATTACGGGTTCCTTAAGAGAGATCATAACATTGACATAGTTACGAGATCTGGTTGGTGGCACAGCAGAAGTTGACGATATAATAGAAATGAATCTTTCGCTCTCTCTTTCCTCCTTTTTTCTAAATGCTTCCAGAGAAATAAGTAACTGTTGTATTGAAAACTTGCAAACCCATTCTGTGTTCCTGAGATATCTTTGCTATGTTATTATTGAACTTGGGCTATTCTTCATGTAAATGTTTTCATGGTAGTGGATCTTTACATGAATTAACTCACCTTCAAGATGACTGAGAGCTGTTAGTACATTCCCTCTCCTAGACACAGAAAAGACTTCTGTTTGTGATCGCTTATTCCCATATGACTGGTTTACTTATTTGAACATTTGGACCTTACCGTTCTGAGAAAGAAACTACTCTGGAGAGAAGTGGGATGATGAATCGGTATTACATAGTTTCAAACATGGGAATAAGCAAGGTAATAGCCTTTTCTGTCACTAGTATTTATTTAGAAAGTCACTTGGAGTTTTATAGCCAACTTCTGCCATACCTTCCAAAAGATTAAAAAAAGAGGAATCATGGTATGGGGTTCTTCCCCACAGAGACACTGCCTATTCCTTTGGGTGTACTAAATCTTAAAATGAGTTCTCACTCCTGCAGTCCAACAGCTCCCGAGATATTTCTAGCAATTTTCTGGGTGGCAGTTTACACTTATCAATGATTGCTATGAGAACTCAAAAGTGAGAAGAGCATAAAATTAGAGAAACAATAATTCTCTTCATTGCCAGTTTGATCAATAACCTTAGGGACCATAGCTTCATGTCTTTTCTTCTCAAACACACAGAAGATATCAAGAAAAAGATAATAAAACCAAAATGAAAACCATGGGAGTTGTAAAAGTTTTTCAGAATAGGAATAAATTACACCATGACATATGGAGGCAAAAGCATAGAGACTGCTGAATTACAAGACACAGAAACAGTTTCAATGTGTTTAAGCATGTCTCAAAAATTTAAAGGATCTCATTAAACAATGCTAGGTAACTTTTTTTCAAGTAGGTGTTATTGGTATTTAAAAAAGTATCAAGATAGTTGCTAGGGGGCAAACTAGCCTTTTGACAGAAACTGGCAATATGGAAAAACACATTAGAGAATCTCCTTCTAAGTTTTACTGTCTGAGAAATTTAGTTTTGCCAGGGAACACAGTATGGCCACATTTAGGGAGAATGACAGAAGCAAAACAAAGTTGGAGGAAACTAACATCTAACTTAGCCTAACAGAAGGATTTACAAAAGGCAGTGAGCATTCCTTGTGTAATACATATTTACATTTATGCTCTAGGGCAATGTCTATACATATCAGGGTATTTGGGAAGCAAATTTAGTAATAAGAAGTTCTTTATGTCACCAGGGATGATTTAAGACTAATTCATTTAATAAAACAACAAAATGTGATTAAAACTATTTCCATCCTTTTATAACTAACATCTTGTATGGCAGGCACAGGAGTGTGCCAGGTTCAGACTTTCCCCTCCTTAGTCAATGTTAGGTGAACAGTGGTACAATCTTATTTTTTACTCTCCTTTTTCCCAGTGTCCTTGCATGTGTCCAATGTTTTGTTAATATTAATAGGATTCTTCAGAAACGGTATATAATAAATAGTGAGGTATTTCTTTCCTTCCTTTGCCTCCCCTTATGCCCTCTTTCTCCCTCCCCTCCCCTCCCCTTCCCTCCCCTTCCCTCCCCTTCCCTTCCATTTCTTTCTTCTTTCCATCCTCCTTTCCTCCCTGCTTCCCTCCCTTCTCTCCTTCTTCAAAACCTGTACTTGGTTGTAATTTTATGAAGAAACATTTTAAACATAAAATGTAGAATATATAACAGACACACATGCTTTGTTCCCCTTCTAGCTTAAATAAATAATATTTATTTGCCGTTAAATGTGGGTTTGAGGTTTATGCCCTTTGTCAGTTTAAGGAAATTCTTTACTATCTCATTTGCTAACAGTTTTTCTACTGAATGAGTGAATCATATTTCCATTTCTGGTACTGGCAATGTTTGATGATAAGGCATTGTTATTTTTTGCTCTGATAAATTTGATTTGCTCTTATTTAGGAATTTAGCTGCTACTTCAAAAACTGGGTCTGGTGTGTTTATTGTATTTCTTGGCATAATTTTGATTTTGGATTATAAATTCATTATAGAATGAGTTGGATACCTTTGTTTTTTAGTCTTTGAAACAATTTGCATTGTATAAATTTATCTGTTTTTAGAGATTTAGATTTGTTAAAGGTTTTCTTGAAATTATGTGACCTGAGCTTTTTGAAGAGTTATGTGTGTATATATGTGTGTGTTTGTGTGTGTCAGGGGGACATAGGGGTGTTGGTGTGGGTGAATCATTTTGTAATGGGCTGGGGAAATGGGGTTTTAGCTATTAATTATATTTAATTAATAATTGTTATTTTATTTTTATTTTAAATTCTAAGTCAATTTAAAAAATCTCTTATGTATATTTAATTTTATCTGTGTTGTCAATTTATTTATATAATATTTTTGCGTTATTCTGTTTTAAAATCTTTACTCTGTTGGTAAGTCCTAGTTTTTAAACTATATATTGATTATTTGTAACATTACTCATTTTACTAGTAATATCTATATTAATATTAATAGTTTTAAAGAACCAACTTTTTGTTTTATTAATCTTCTCTAGTGTTTTTCTGTATTTTCATTGATTTCTGGTTTTGCTTTAAGTATTTCTATTTCTTTCTAGGTTTATTTTCTTAATTTTATTTTGACTCACTGAGTTGAAGGTTTGACCAATTTTAATATTTCTTATTATGTAATAAATACATTTAGGATTTTATATTACCTCTGATTAAGACCTTAGCCAGTTTGTTATAGGAAACTTATAATACTATGCAAGTCTTTAGGTTTAAATGTGTTATTGTTTTCATTGTAATATCCTAATTAATCTGAGTAATAGAAGTTTATATTTGTTTCTAAAAGTTTTATAAGCAGTTAAAAATTGTTAATTTCTAATTTAATTTTATGGTAGTAATAAAGTCTGATGTTTATTATTTAATATTTGTTATTGTTGTGATCTTGAACACTACGGACCAAGATTTAAAGCTGTTTAAATAGTAAGTCCAGTGAAAATTCTGCTTTATAAAGGTTAATGTAATTTAGTTTCTGGTTCAACCCACAATGAAACATCTAACTTTTCCCTTCTATTGAGAAAAAAAAATACTCTTCTAGTGTTTTTTCACTTGCAGTCACTTCAGGTGGGATGTATAGATGTGATACAGCAAGTTATAGAGAATAAGAGAATGAGCTTTAGCAACATGCAGCTTTGGTTTGAGTCTGATTCTGATACTATGATATTGGGCAAGTAATTTGAAATCTCAATATTTGCTCTTTAATTTATCCATTTGGAGCTTATATATTTTTAAATACCATCCCCTACTGCTATAGAAGAGCATGCGTTGTTCCATGCTCTGAAAGAAGTGTACAGACAGATGATTGTACTAGGTGAGAAGGTAGGCCTGTTCGCTGCTTGGCCATCTTTCCTAGTATGACATTATGAGGTTATCATAAGTCAAAATGGCTACTTTCCTAGGCCAGGTACAAACTTTCTGATAAAATTTGCTAGTAGAAAACTTAAAAAGGCAATTTTCTTTCCACATTGATATTCAGGTGAATGATATACAGACTTCAACTTTTCCTCTCTTCCTCTAATAAGATAGTAGGACATGAGTGTTGTGATTTTTGTTTTCCACTACTTGTTGTCGAAAACATTGGAATTTGCAGTTTTTTAAGTCTCCCTTTTGGGAGCCATGAAATTAGCAATGTTTGTGCATGTATGAGGAAGTATCTTTATTGTCCATTAACTTTGGTTTTTATCAGCTTCTATTGTTATTTTGGGGATACGGATTCCCCAGCCCCTGATGGGGCACAAGTCTTTGAGTTCTGAATCTGAAATGTTTGGTGTTTTGTGGGAAGCTGGGGAGCCTCCAGGGCCTCCACAGTTCACTCCTGTCCCTGTGAGACAGCCTGTTACATGCTGGCATAGGCCAGGCAGCTCACAGCTGTGACTCATCTGCTGATGTGTTCCCTCAGGCTCTCCCAGAGTAGCTGAGGTGGGTGGAATAGTGCATATTGAAAATCTGGACACATGTTACATATTTCTCAATACCACCCGACTGAGGGAACAAGGGTGAGTGTGGCAAAATATGCTACCCCAAAATATGCCACTTTGGCGTAAAGGTAACTTTGATCTAAATGCACTTGAAAAACAGCAAATGCATGAGAGGCGTCCTAATCCCCCCTTTGCTGAAAACAAGAGATTAAAAACTCCCTTGTGAAAGTTCCCTTACACCATGAGGAGGTAAACATTCTTCACTGGGGAGTCATAGCCCAGAGAATTTTGTGCAAACAGACCTTGTCAAAATAATTCTTGTCATCTTTTAGCTTCCCCACAGAATTTAGTTACTTTTCCACAATTGCCTCTCTGTTTTCAACCTAATATATTAGCTTTTAGGTTTTGTCAATTTTGGGGTCTTCATTTCCTTATTAGGGCTCCCGTGTTACATAAAATTTATATTAAATTTCTATGCTTTTCTCTGGTTAATCTGACTTATGTCAATTTAATTATTAGGTTCTGTCTAAAACCCTAGGAGGGTAGAGGTAAAATTTTGTCTCCCTGACAAGGGTAAAGTGAGGAAGTATTTTCTTTCCTTTTTCATGAATAGCATTTCCCTGGGTTCTGGGGTGAGGGAGCAGATTTTTGTATTTTTTTTTTATCTCACAAAAGTTTTATTTACGAAGTTTCCATATTTTTGTGGTTGTTTCAAATAGTTGTTTTAAGCTTTTGTGGAGGTTTTGCTTATATCTACAGATTTAGCATCAGTAGGCATATATTAAGCTTGATAGCAACTTAAAAAGAAGGAGACCACAAATGTTTGAACTATTTTCCAGGTGACATCCATTAATAATGCAATATATTTAGAAATATGGTAACTGAGGTTTTCATAATCAGTTTAGGTCTTCAATATTTCTGTGGAGTACGGAGAGCAGAAATCAAGCAGTGTTCTTAAGATGAGGATCTGTCTATAGGTTTTAAAGTAACTTTTACTTCTCAAGGAAATGAAATGGGAACAGCAGAATTGTGGGACCCCTGTAGAAGTCATGTTTGGACAAATATATCTTCATTTGTTAAATTGTGTACATGTTTACAGCAAGCCTGGCTTTCAGCAGCAGGCAGCGAATTCCTACTCAAATGTTTCCTTTACACAATCATTCTTAGCTTCCAAGTGAGCAAAAGGAAACTGCTATTTATTTTGAATTTGTTATTTAGCTTATTGTGACTAGATATATACCCAACTATAATTTTTTTAATTCTGTGGATTATTAAAAACAAGGTTTTGCCAATTTTCTTAGAAATGTAAAAAAAATGGGAAATAGAGAAAGTAGTGAGCTATGAGAGACAGGATGGGGGAGGCAGAAGGGAAAAAGAAATGAGAGGTTGTTCTCTGTAGTTAATGCATTTGTCTTAGAAGAAAATTTTAAAGAAGAAAAAAAGTGGCTTGCTTTAAGTACATGACAGGTGCCCAGATTTTATCTAATATTAAAAATCATGACGTGTCATATGGTTGTCAGGAATCTGAGATAATATTAACTTTTATTTCACGACAGTGCTCTGCCACTGCTGATTTTACATTTAACACAGAGTCCATTTCTTCATCTCCCCTTAAGAGCCAGCCAATTCAAGATTTATTGATTTGGTGTCAATCAAATATGGTTTATCTTCTCAGTCTTTGCCTTACCTAATTGTTGGCAGCCCTTGGAAGAGAGGATACTGTTAACCTTCGGAATGTGCATGAAGGCTTGGCGAGTGAGGTAGGAAAGGTTTAGCTGAGCCAGTTTGGTTGGAACACCAGTGCCCATTGAGAGAGAGTTCTAGGTCATGGTGCTTCATCTGCAGTGAGGGTGGCCAGAAACAGATCCCCTAAAACTTCATATGCATCAGGAGATGCGAGAAGCGGTGATTACAATGCTGGGGAAAATGCCAGAACTGTATGTATGTGTGTGTGTGTGTGTGTGTTGGGGGGCGTGATATTGCAACCCTGGCATTTTGTAAAAAAAAAAAAAAAAGTGAAAATATATTTAACAGAATTAACAATCTCCTTGCTTCATGCTTTTCAAATGCTAATATTTGAAAAATGTATCGAATGTGAAGTTATGAAAAATATAAAAGTTAAATTAAAAATATGATTAAAATATACATTACTGGCCACTAAATCACATCTCTGTACTGTGCTGTTTGCTGTAACTCCAATCCTTCACTGTCTGAGACTACTACAGTCACCTGGAGTGGAATCCTCTAATGTGGCCACTCCAGTTGACCTTTGGTGTCTTCCTGTCATTTAGCAATCCTGTATAGACTTGGCATTACTATTGCCTCTCTGGCTGCTCATGATGGAGGGTCCAATTTCAGCAATTTTGATTTCTTTCCTAGGTATCCACAGAGATATGGTCATATCCTCAGTCTCTCCTTCCCTTTCCAGTTGAGACATGTGCTCGTGCTACAAGCTTTTCCAGCCAGGTCCTCTTTGGCTGTCTGTGTGATGATGAAGTGGGGTTGGAGGGAAGGATAAGAAAAAATTGGAGGAGATAGGGAACTGCAGGAGCTCAGTGATAAAGAATAACCCAAACAACTTGCAGTGGGATGTCAGGAGTGGTGGCGGGGCAGGTAGTGGAGCAGAAGAGAAGTCTATTTGAGAGAGAGAGATAAATGACCAAGTAAACTGCTTACCAATGTCTCCAACATTTACATGATGACAACAGAAGCATTGATGTTTCATTTTTTTTGTTTAAGAAATAGCAAGGTGAAAGGTGAAGGCCTTCAACCTTGGGTGCACACTGGGAAGCTTTAAAAATACTGAGTCTTGGGTCCCATCCATCAAGAGATACTGATTTACTTGGTTAGGATTGTTGCTCTATCATCAAGAGTTTATAACTCTTCCTGGAAGTTCTCATATTCTGCCAAGGTTGAGAACTACAGTTAAGTGAATACCAGGATTTGATTATAATCAGTGAATTATTTTTATTTTAACCAAAGAGAAAGAGGTTCATCTTTAAGAGGCATTTTTAAGGTACGAGACACAGTGGTGAATACTTATATTATTAACTTTTTAAAAAAATTATCATAGTAACATTGTGAAGTGGGGATAATCAACCTCTTCAATAGGTGAAGGAAGTGAGGCCTACAGAGAAGTAATTTGCCCAAGGTGACACAGTTTCTGGAGGTGAAACAACCAGCTGGGACTCAATCACAGGTCTTTGTGATTTGTCTTTTTCCTTATCTTTCCTTTAAGACCCAGTTGGGAATTATAGATAGGTATCATGGATTGCTTGAGGACCTAATATTTTTCATGCTTTATGTCTAGGAATAAGAAAAAATAAATTCTATGTGTTCTAATTACCATAACCCCCAAGGTTGTCTAAAATTAGGAGCCAACAAATTGTAACCCAGCATCTATTTTTTACACAACCTATGAAGAAAGAATGTTTTTCATCTTTTTAAATGGTTGAAAAAAATTAAGGAAGAATCTTTCATGACCTGTGAAAATGATATAAAATTATAAATTTGGTGACCACAAAGCAAGTCTTATTGAAACAAATTAATTTGCTTTTGTGTTGTCTATAGCTCCTTTCACATTATAATAGCAGGATTAATTTTGGTGGAGACCATTTTATGTCCAGCAAAACCTAAACTATTTACTATCTTTCCATTTACAGAAAAAGTTTATTGACTTTTTCTCTATATGAAAACCTTATAAATATAAATAAATAAAAAAGCTGATATATCCTGCAGAGAATTCCCTTTCACATTAAAAAATATTTAACAATACAAAACAATTTACAAGTGTCCTTTAAGGTATAAACTCCCCCAGTGACTTGAAATGTTGGTATGAAAATCATTAGATGATCACTGTTCTCATCATTCCTTCTAAGAGATCAACTTTTTAAGATTCATATATGAGTGAGATCATGAAGTATTTGTTTTTCTGTGTCTGGTTTATTTCACTTAACATAGTAACCTCTAGATTCATACTTGTTGTTGCAAATAAAAGAATTTTGTTTTTAGTGGCTGATTACTATTCCATTATGTATTTATACTACATTTTCTTCATTCATCTATTGTTGGACACTTAGGTTGATTCCAAAGGTTATTATGTGTCAATTAGAAATTAAAATTAGGTGACCCTAGGGGTCAGTGCTTAGAGAAATATAAAGCCAAAGTACCACGAACCATTATTCACTGATTGATCATAGGAAAATGTAAAACCTTTGCAGTTCACATCACTAACAACTGAATATTTATTGTAGTAACTCCATTCACTTTTAGTTTTACTTGTGAATTAAGCAAATCACTGCATAGTTCTGTTTCTATTTTTGGCATCATATAGCTTTTACCAAAATTTCTATTTTCTTAAATATTGTTGTATACATTAATTTTTTTTCTGAAATGCATCATCAGTAATATGCTGTCTTTAGTGGAGCAACTATACCAAGAGTTTCTCAACATGTGTTCCTTCAAGCACATGCATGAGAATCACAGATCATGCTTGTTTTAAATAGAGATTCCAGGGTTATAGGCCAGACCAACTGATTCAGAATTTCTGAGGGGTGGGTTCAAGGTTTTGCCTTTCAACAAGCTCACCAGGTAAATCTCATGCACCTTGTAGACTGAGAATTTCATGCTACATCATGGGTGAGAATATTCGCAACCATACTAGAGACATAAATTTGGAGGAGTATGCAAACAGGGTGTAGAGACTCCTGCAGAGAAGTAGAGTTATATCAGGTCTCTGTATCCTCATGTTGTGTGATTGGAAGCTAATATGAAAACAATCTTGCTAATAAGAAGTAGAATCACCCAAGGGAGCAATAATAGAGATGAGGAAACTCGTTAAAATAATGGAAGCTAAGATGGAAAGCTGCTAGTTTTCTTCTGCTTCATGAGCATATGGTTGATCTTAAGGCCATCCGCCTTCCTGGCACCCCTTCTTCATTGTGGAAATGGCAAACTGTGCCAGGCATTTATATTTGCTCCTCCAGATTCAACTGTATCCCTTTCTACCTTTTCCGTTAGCCACCTGGGGAGGCTGAGCTGTATTGACTACTATGAGAGGCTCTTCCCTCTGGCTTCTGGTGGGGTTTTCAGTGAAGTTCCTCAGCAGAAAATGAGAGGGAGGGAGGAGAGTGGGACTCTCTAACTGTGAAGCTAGCTCTATGTCAGTAGACTGAAAGTCATTGCTCTACTCAAGGTGGCCTTTTCTACATGATGCTCCACTGTCAGGTTGTATTATACACTTTTCCGTTGTTCTCTTTGGTCTAAGGATAGTAATAGCTCTGTGGTTGCTAACCCCAGGTTAACTACATTTGTGTGTGTGTGTGTGTGTGTGTGTGTGTTTTCCTAGAATCTGCTGACTTGTTTATAAATTTGAAACCATCCTTATGACATCAGTTTTCTGTTTGGACCCTACTGAAACAGGAACCAAATGTTACATGTCAGAGTCCAAAAGGAGAGGAGGCATCATTTTCTCAGTGAGCAAAGTTTTATTTTATCAGTATGACAAGCTCGTTATTGTCTTGGAAGCCTCTGACGTTCTATTCTTTCTGCTCAAGACTCTGTTCCCATGATTTGTTTGTCTAGCTAATTCCTGGTCATTTTAGAATTTTTACTTCAAAAGCCACTTTCTCATAGATGCCTTGAGTGGCTCCTCCCAACTAAACCAGTTTCCTATTATAATTTCTCATAATATGCTGTTTCCTTTATTGTACTCATCCATATTATAAGTAAATTTTTATACATTATCCTTGGGTTATCTACCACGCTTGACTCTAATCTCTGGGAGGACTCTGACAAAACCTTCCTTTTGCAGATGCTTACTCAAATTTTGTTTAATAAGTGAATGAATAAAATACAGGTGTCGTAGAAAAGTTCACTAAGTTGGCTTTTTTCCCCTGGGAAAACTTATGAATATATATAAACTATATATATCAACATGCTATTTTCAGTGCTTCCATAAACCCACATCTTTTCATTTGACCAATTACACTAATGCTCACATGGACGTAAATGTCTCAGGTTAAAGGTAATTAACTTATTTGTCTCAAAGATGCTTGTTTGTTTTATGAGACATTTGCTATAAGAGAGAAGGCAAAAACCTATTGTCGAATAAACTGTCAATAGTTTATAAAGCAATAATAAACCATATTAAAGAACAATTGCATGGCAATTAAAGACTGATGCTGGCTTGAACTCTGAATAGGCATTTGCATTTTCCCAACAAATGGAAAAAAGGTCAACGGGATCCATCCTTCCCATTTTCTTCTCTCTAAAGTGTTTCTAATCAGAGTTATTAGCAGACATCTATTTATATTAAAAGGCATTCCTGTACAGAATCAAAGTGCTATACATTTTTATGAGGCAAACTTGCCAAGATTGCCATTTTTTATTTGCTGCAATGAAAGCAACTTCTAGAAATTCTCTTTCTAGATATTTTGTAACATTTCCTAAATTGGTAGCCTAGATTAGAAGGAAAACAAATTAATCAGTCTAAATATTTGAAGGTAGAATGAATACTGAGGACTCCTTTAGGTAATGCCCCATTTTTAAAATTCCAATTCCTCATAATGTGAATTTTGATTTCTTTATAGTCGAAGACTTGGAGGATAGTTAAGATTCCCCCACAGATCTGTAAAAGATATCAGTCTTCCTTTTGTTTGCATTTCTCATTTTATCAGTTCACAGTCCCCACCTTGCTTTAGTTTTTCCCTGCATGGAGCAGAATGCCCAGGTCTCAAGGACTCATCTGGTTCTCTTCTTGAAGGACTGCAGTCAGTGCAGTTTCCCTCTTGCTAGCTGCCACCCCAGGCTGAGAAATTATGCAGCTGACTACGCTTCTCCAAGTCATCACACGCCTAGAGACATCTTTCTGCATTGTACCAAATGTCACTGTAAAGAAAAAGAAAATCAGAATCTTCCTGCATTTCTGTATGGGCTGGTGTTCCTCCTTTATGAGTAATTTCAGGGATCAAGAGAATATTATAGGCCCTATTTAAAAACAATTTCCCTGTATGGGGTAGCACACAGCACACTGTTAATCATTTATATTTCAATGTGAATAAGACTGCCAGATGCATTTTGAAAGCAGATTTTTATAAGGAGTGACTTGGTGTTGGGGGAGGTGGTGCAGAGAAAACATGAGGCCTATGTGAAGCCCACAGCAGCAGAAAGGAGACATGGGGGTTCTCAACCTATTGTCTACTGTCCCCTAGATACATCCCTTACTTCAGTCTAATTTCAACGAACATTATTCTATTTTGTCAAGTATTGAATGTGTTCCAAATAAAATAATATGTCATGAATTTTCTCTATCTATGACCATGCCAGAGAAGCAGTTACCTCATTATTAACGACCTTTCAATCTTTCAATGTGTATATATATATATGCACAAGTTTTAGACTTGCCATTATTCATATACAGGTATATTATATATATAATATATATATGTATATTTTCCTTAATATGAGTTAAAATAGTATGTGGATTCAGCATTATACAAGGCAGTAGGATGTATAGCCCTGTAAGAACACAATAATATGTGTGACTTTGTACCATTACCTTTCAGGAAATGCATGAGTAACATTTACGTAGCACTTCAAAATTTGTACTTCCATCTAGTGGTAACTGATAGAAACAACACATTTTTAAACCATTTGATTTTGGAGGCACTGGGAGAAGATAAATGGAAAAAGCTCTGGGTCAACCAGCACCTGTTATGAATTCAGTAACATTTTGATATTGAATAGAAAACACACAGTGAAGGTAAACATGTAGTAGGCAAAGGGAAGCAAAGGAATTTAACACAATGAACGGCGGCATAGGCTAAATTTATTCAGGATGGTTAAGCCAGGATTTCTAGCAGTGCTTATATTGGGAAGATCACATAGGATGAAACGGTGGATGGTTTATTTTGAACATGAAGAGGAGGGTCAGGGAATTACTCCCATGTGATCTTCTTGCTGAGAACATCACCTAATGGCCAGCCTTCTCCATGACTTCCCAGAGTCAGTGTCCTTGATGGCAAATAATGTTTCAGATAGGTAATTTGGGGACATGAAAGAATCTGTTGGTTTCCTTAAGTGTCTCATTTTAAATCCTAGTGAGTTGGAATCTCAATAAAATTATATCTCAAATTGATATAGAAGAAAAGGATATCTGCTTATAGACTCTGAGGCTGCCAAGGAGTAACTCTTAGTTAAGAGAGCAATGTGTTAAAAATGTGTAAGTTTTCCGTTGGTCTTTTCACATGAATTCTTCCAAGGATAAGGTAGAACAAGTCTTTGAGATAGATAATCTGGGTTTATTTTTTAACATAAAAAAGACAAAATTTTCTTTATTTTATCCTGTTTTATGTGATACAAGAAAGGATTGCTTAGCTTGATTACATTTCATATAACTTCCTTTCCACTATGGATTGGAAAAACTAGTAGCTCTAATAAACTTGACAACCAAAACATTTATAGTCACATGATTTATACAAAGTTCATGCTGTTTGATATTGCAGATGCCACCACTGCTCGAAGCCGCATGTCATCAGCTATGGTCAATCCCACCATGCTTGACATTGTGGCCTTATGGTAAACCTTTAGTCGGTGTCTCTTCAAGCTGTTTTCAAAGTTTCAAAGAAAGCAGAAAACTTTTGTGCTCTGAGCACTGGAGAGGAAAGCTTTGCTTGTAAGGGTTTCTGCTTTCACAGAATTATTATAGGATTTGTCTGCCAGGGTGGATATTTCAAACACCCTAATGACACTGGCAGCAAGTCACTCTATCACGGGAAATCTGATGGTGAGAACTTCATCCTGAGCATGCAGGTCCTGGAATCTTGTCCATGGAGAATACCAGACCCAACACAAACAGTGCCTAGTTTTTCACTGCACTGCCAAGACTGAGTGGTTGGATAGCAATCATGTGGTCTTTGGCAAGGTAAAAGAGCATGAATATCATGGAAGCCATGGAGTGCTTTGGGTTCAGGAATGACAAGACCAGCAAGATTACCATTGCTGACTGTGGAAAACTCTAATAAAGTTGACTTGTGTTTTATCTTAACCACTGGGCCATACCTTCTGTAGCTCAAGAGAGCACCCCTCCACCCCATAGGCTGGCAATATCCTATATCTTTGTGCTTTTGCTGCAATTCTTTGGGTTCCATATTTTCCTTATTCCCCTTCACATCTTGCTGGATTGCAGAGTTAAGTCTATAATTATGAAATAATAACTAAATAGCCAAAATTGAAAAAAATAAAGCTCGTGCTGTTTAGTGTGAATTGCCTCATTGTTGTAAAACTCTTAAGAGTCACTTGTAAGTGCTGTTTCTTAGGCACTGCCTGCACTGGCAGAGTACAATCACCTGGAAAACCCGTTGCCCAAAGAACTTACCTCTCATTCCATGGACAATTAGTAAGATTTTTATATTTTAATTTTATGTTTGAATTCCTGACTTGCGCCATAAGTATTTTGTTTCTTGACTTGATCTTGCTTATTTGGTCACTCACAATACAATGGTGATAATGACAATACCTCAACTTTCTTTGGAATATTTATTTATTCACTCATTTATTTTGATTTTATTTTAAAAATTCCTTCTGATTTAAATGGCTTTTGGATCAGGCACATGCTTTTTTTCTGTCTATTTATGCATTTTTTTAACAAATGCTTATTTGTCATGTTCAGTATCTTGTCTGGAGTTATTTTATGGGCGAGAGGCACTCTGTGGGTGTTGTTGCCTCAAAAATATCTATACCAAATGTGAAAGGTGTAATAACCCCTGTCATAATTAATGTTTAGCTTTGAGGACTTCTTACCTTTCTTTTAGTTTTCGAAAGATTCCTGCAAATGGTTAGACTTTTTGCAGTCATAACTTACCTTCCCTGCAGGATTCTGCCAGCTATAGAAGCAGCACCTTCCTGCCGGCTCTTACCTGCCCAATTCTGTCCCTCTGAGGGAAGATCCCACGTCTGTGGGAAAACACACTGATAAGCCTGAGTGATAGCCCAGGGCAGTTGTTTGTGGGGTCTATAAAAGAGCTTAGGCACTTAGGCTAGGGTGTTCACGTTGTATCTGAGAGGCCACCTACAATGTTGGGCAGAGCCTGGGTAGAAAAAAAAGTGGGTGAGCTGCAGGCTATTGGCCAGAGGCGAGTCAACCACTTCCAGTGCTGTCAAGGTGAGAATCTTATGAAAACAGGAGGATAGAACATATTTTATTTGGCAGTCTAGTAGTTCTACTTATAAATGTTAATTATTTAGATGTATGTTACCTTGATTTCATTTTTTCTCTTGCCCCAGTCCCACAAAAGTTTAGTATGTTTCTGATAGTGTCTTTCCAAGTGCTACCTCTGCTCTGCCCCCTGCTCTGCTGGGTCCCACTGTCTCTTACCTGCTTCCTGGGTCCCACTGCTGCTCTCCCCAGTGGCTCTGTAGCTACTTCACCAGGCATCAGGCCTTTTATTTCTCTGCCTCTTTGTGGGTACTAGAACCCTCCTAGTAGAGAGGTACACTTGGCTCCAGGTTTGTCTTAATGTTGTCAACTCTCAGAGGTGAATCCAAGCAGTGCTGCATGTGCCTCAGCATTTGGAAGAGACATTGGGTGAAATAGTTCCTTTTGTTTTACACACAAACTTCTCATATCTCAGATATGAGTCCAGTAAAGACAGACAAATCCCTGAGAGAGAGAGAGAGAGAGAACGAGATCCAAGTTAAGTAATTTGCCTAAAGTCATATGGACATGTGACAGAACTTTGCTTAAACCCATGTTTTTGACTTCAAATATAAACTCTGTATGTGATATTAGGCTGGCACTTGTTTTTATTTTATTATCACTTAATTATTGCCTTTTGAATTATTTGCTAATTGTTTTACTTGTATTTATTTGCCTTGTCTATTAAGACTGTAAACATTTGAGGGCAAAGTCAAACATTGCCAGGGCACTGTATCTCCCATGGCACCGAGAATAATGCTGAGCACATAATAGATGCTCAGAATAAATTATTGGAAAGCATAAGCTTTGTCTTTGGGATAATAATCTGCTGTGTCAGACAGAAAGCCTTCAGAGTGAAAGAAACCTGTATTTACGTTCCTGTAACACCACTTTCTATTTGTGAGAATGTGGGCAAATTGCTTAATCGAAGACTGTTTCTTCAGCTCCAAAATGGGCATAGTAGAAAAATGTACCTAATGGGATGATTGTAATAATTAAATGATATAATGTAGGTAACACACTGACAACAAGTCTCTTAATAAATATTCCAGCTAGCACCATCATAATTTTCTAATCAAATTTCAGAAATCACAAGCCAGATAATATTTTGCCATTTTATGAAGAAGTCAATTTGCCTGACAAGTGGACAAGAACTCACTTTGGGCCTGGTATATGTGTATTGCAATCAACTGTTCCCATTAACTCCATGAATATTTTGATGATGTTTACAGCTCCAAGGAATCTATTTCTTCATTAACATTAGTGGTAAAAACTCAGTAGATACCAAGAATATGTTGCCTAGAGTCCTATGGATCATGAAGAGTTCATGCATACTCATTTCTGGAAGTGGTGATGTGGCACTCAGATGGGATCAGCTAGCACAAACAGGAGAACCATAGCCCCAGTTTCACCTCAGCCCACTCAGTTTTACAGAGAAAACCTTCAGCAACACCCACGGCATGATCTGCAGCCCTGGGTCAACCAACTTTCATTTCTTAGTAAACTCATTTCCACACTACAAAAAAAATCAAACTGTGCTCCTCTCTTATCTAAGAAACTAGGGCTTGTTTTCTCTTTTTTAAGAGGGAAATTACAAAAGCTGTTTTTATTGTTAATGGAACTCCAAGGGATCCATTTTTCCATCTTATCATAATTCTAGAAATTAACACTTGCTTGGCACCTCAATGTCTTAAGAAGAAAGCACTGTTTAGAAATAAAGTGCCCCGCATTTCTTATTTTTATGTTGTTATCTTTTATATATATACATTATAGAGTATTTCATAATATGGGAGCTAACACAGAAAATAAAAAGTACACACAATTACATCCTCAGCATCAACCATGGTTAAAGATTGATATAGTTCTTGGCCTTTCTCTAAACACACGCAAACATACATGCCTATACACGTAGTATTTTTAATAATTTGCAGCATACTAAATATTGTTTTGCATCCCTTGCCTTTAGTCACTCAATATTATAGAGTAGGCTTTTGATGTTACTATTTTTTTCAAGAATAATCTCAAAATATTAATGTCATATGTGTCATATTTATTAGCGTTATTTCAGAGTTTTTTGAGGACAGAAACCCTGCGTAGTTCCCTCGCCGTATACAGTTCAGTGCCAAATATCTGTGTTGAAAACCATAGCAAGCACTTCTTTCCTTGCACGCCTCCCGTCATGTCTGCCTATTCCCACCAAAAGTAGAATTTCTCATTTTTGATACAGGCCACCTGGCCAGTTGAAGAAACCTATTTAAAGAATTGACTGCAGTTCAGCATCTATCTTTCAGCTGCAGCGATAAATGGTTTATTGTGCAAAATAAAAGGTTTCGGTATTCAGCTGACAGAGAAAGTAGAAACCTCTTTCTTTGTTGACAGAAATAAAATGTGTCGTGTCATAGGTGTTGATATAACATATTAATCACCCCTGCTGGGGAACATAGGCACCCTGGCGCGGTGTGCTATAAATATTGATGTGATCACCCCAAACTGGCAGGATGCCTGGGAAGCCATGAGAGGTTTAGATAAAGGATTTTCATAAAGGTGTGCCCAATTGCTTCCCACACTTCTTTCCCCACCCTCTGCTTTGGAATCTACATAACTCCAACTAAGTCGTCCCCGTTGATTCCCCAGCCTGAAAAACCATTCCAGGTGTCCTCTGTATAGTGCTGAATCCTCCACCCCTTCTGGAACACAGCACCTAATCCTTTTATCTTTAACATTTTGTGTAGTTTTGACAGCACTAGCAGCTTCCCCCAGTTGGCTGCCTATCGGGTGTAGTAAAAGGATGCCTGGCGTCAGCTGCTGGTGAGGAAGCAGCCAGGCCATTTTAGCTGCAGGGGCAGAATTTTATGCTGTGATGTTCTTTTCAGTTCAGGGGACACTTTCCAGTAATCAAGTTGACAACCTTTCTTAAAGTCACATGCCAGTCAGAAAATTGTTCTGTTTCTGAAGACTGAGCAAATGCTGATGCTCACAGTGGCAAAAGGCCAGTTCTCTTGTGGCAGATTTGTTGTTTCTCTACTGTTTATTAATCTTCACCAACCACAAGACTGAAGGTTAAAGTAGAGTCTCATCATTTAATCAGAAGTATACATTACTTCAGCGGACTGCATTGCGGATTACTTCTGCAATTATATACACACTTTTTATCCAAAATTATTAAGTACCCAATATATATCAGGCACTGTTCTACAAGTATGTGGATACAGGGATGAGCAAGTGGAGAAGACAGATGAGGTCCCTGCTTTAAGCTTGTCTTCTGATTACAGCACCTCCAAATAAAAAATAAGGAATATATCAATTATAAAGACTATTTGTAACACTAAAATAGAATAGAAGAGTGGGTGGTTACTGTAGACTGGGGTCAGAAGTACTCTGAAGTGTAAGTTTTTAAAAGTTTTTAAAAGATTACAGATGAGAATTGTTTCAGGCAGCATGAATAGCTCACGCAAAGTTTTAATGAAGATTTAATGCAAGAATGTTTTTGAGGAACAGGCGGAAGCCAAGTTTGGTTAATACCTTTGACTGTTTTTAAATATTACATGATAATAAAGGCAAAGCTGATTTAGCATATTTGGAAGGAGAATGAAGGAACCACAAAGAAATTGTGTGGCTGCAACTATTTAAGAATATTTTATAGAGATATTTAATATAAGAATATTTACTTTAAGCCCTTCCAGCAAAGGTCTGGGAGACTAAGATTAAAAGCACATGGCAAGATCACCCAGTCTCATCCAAGATGAAGATGTTGTTGGGTAAGAGGCTCTGTGTTGGATCCCCTGCAGAATTTCACCTCAACAGGCTGTCTGAGGATCCTAGTTTGGATGAAAACCCATTTTCCTTGGAAAGCAATGACAATTCCCTTCTTTTGTATTTGCTCTTAGTTCTTGGCATAAAAGTTAATAAATGTTGCGTGTTCAGATTTTATAGATGATACCAGTGTACAAGCAAATGTGAAAAATTTGATTCCCTACTTGGAAACCTATAGTAGCTGGAAAGCTCTGTAGAATGTCTTGACCTAGTGGACACCATTTCTGCCGCTCTGAAGCACTTGGAGAAATAGATGTCTATGGCAGGAAAAGACAGATGATTCAGAATATCACTTAACATTGACTTAAACCTTCATTTTTTGATATCTGGAAATGAATACTCTCTGAGGAATATCAATGAATTGTAGTGACTAGACTAATTTAATTCAACTTTCTTTTGTAATCTCATAAATACACTTACTCCAGAAGAACTAAAGATGTTTTGTAATGTAGAGTAGGACATGCCTCAGATTATTATCTTAGGGACACATACATTCAAAAAATAGGTCATATTGACTAAATTTATGTGACTTTATTTATATGGGGGAGATTTTGTTTGGAACAAATTTAGGGGGTTGTTTTCTTCTGAAATTAATCTATCACATTCCCCCAAAATTTCTACAGGGAGTATGATGGTTAAAGTGGTGAAAGTTCTTTTCAGAAATGGTCTGGGAAATGCAATTAGGTTTTATTAGGTGGAGAAGTAGCTCAGGGAATTTTCTCTATTCAAGGTTTGATAAAGACTGCTAAAAAAAAAAAGTTTTTACATTTAAGTGACAATTGACAGCTTAAGAAAGACAGGTTGGATCCCTGTGCTGATCTTCAGAAGCTTAAAGTTAGAGATCAAATAATTCTGACTGAAAGCCATATTAAAGAGCCTGGCTAATATGGGAAATAGATTACAGAGTCTGATCACAGGCTTTATTCAGAAATTGGATATCATTGATATAATGTGAATTGCACAAAGCAATCTATCCAACAGGGGAAGGACCTGGGTACTTAGAGATTTCATTTGGAAGAGTTTGAAAATATTGGGTATTTTAGTTTATTTTAAGTGACAGATGAATGGAAGTAAGCTAAATATTTGATATCAATGACTTTTTAAATACAATAAAAATTATATTAAATTATTTAAAAGTCTTTACGAACTTTGGCAAAACTATAGGACTTTAAAATCAATCCTATTATTTGCAACACTCACTGCTTTTGTTCTTGATTGGTGAGGCGGTAAACATTTGTGAATATGTCTGATCTCTGCTGAAATGTGATTGAAAAGAAAAGAACAGGCATTTTGATACTTATTACCTCTTTTTTTCTTGGGCCTTCTGACCCTTACAAAATAGAACTGTCAATTGAATTAACTTTTTTATTGAATACCTTCTTGTGCAAGGGCCTGTACTTGAAGAAACATGATAAAATGAGTACAACAAGGTCTCTGCCCTCCAGTTGTTTAATCTACAGATAGAGAAATCTTTCTGTTGCCTGTTGGTTATTACCATCCAGAATTTCTACATAACCTTAAATTTAACATATGCAAGACTGGATTGAACACCTCTTTCTTTATAATTCTTACCTTAGTTAATGTCAGTGGTGCCTCAAGGTGTCTCCCAAGCCTGAAATACAGAAGTCACTCTTGAAGCATCTCTTCATCCACCCCTCACATGCAATCAATCAAGTTATCTTAAATTGATCTGTTCAATGTCTAAAATTTTAATTCTCATGTCAGAGGTCATAGTTACTGTTCCTGAATTAGTGTAATAGTTCCTTGAATAACTTCTGTGCTTATGTATATCAGTATAAAGTTATCAGTTATCTTTTCTTGAAAAGACTCTCTTTTATAATGAGGGTTTTATCTATCTTAACTTTCTGTTGTTTATTTTGAAAATAATGCTTGATTATGGTGCAAATTTAAATAAGAATCCAAATAATACAAGTTACTATAAATTACTGAACATGTATTATGTCCCATGCGGTATTCCAAGGGCTTTAAGCATATTGTTTCAATTATTCTCACAATAACCCTCTCAGGTAAATACTATTACTATCTATATTTTAGCATTAAGCAAACAGTATTTAAAGGTTTATTACTTTTATATGTTAAAATATATTGCATTTTCATAAAAAATAGAGATTTCTTTTTATTTTTCTTAGTTAGCTAAGTAAAATATTTGGCTGATCTAGGCTATTTTTAATAGATTGACTAATTGATTAATTGAATGTTTACTGAAATACAAAATCAGATAATCTCTTTGTTAATGGTTTGCCTTTGATAGATTTCTTTTTATTTGAGTAGGTCTGTCACTTACAAAGATACTGTGATGGCAGTTTATACAATGTTTTATTGAGCAATCTGCCACATTGCACAAACATTGAACTTCATGTTTTTGTTCAATAAATGAAGCTCGAAGACTAGTTGATATGCTATTATATAGACCAGGAGTGATGAGGAATCAGTGAGTAGAAACCACATGAAAAGGAGAGGTAAGGAGTTACAAGCCCATAAAGATAAAGTGACCAGAATTTGGTGTTAAAATGAAGTGTCCAAGAGAACTCTAGATCTGTAAGAGCAGCTGGAGAAACAGTGACTTTGCAATACTACAAAGAGATCGCAGTTCTGGCAGAGATCCCGGGTTGATTGATGCTTTAGATGTTTGATTCTAATAATAGAGTAGTTTCATCTGTTTGTTAAATTTTTAAATGATTACTCTTCCTCTTGAGTAATTACTGCAAGTTTCTCCTATTTCCATAGTACTTTCTATATCATTTCCAGTCTCCATTTCACTATCTTATCCATTAAAGGAAAGGCTCTCATAAAAGCAATTTAGACTAACATACTTTTTCTTATGGGGCATTTATATTTTAAATCTACTTTTTGATTATGAAATCATATTGTATAAATAACAAATTACCATAAACTTAGTGACTAGAAACAAGAAAATTTAGAGTGTTTGTAGGTCAGAAGTTTGGGCGCAGTTTAGCTGGGTCCTCTGCTTAGGGTATGACAGGCTGCAATGCAGGTGTTGTCTGGAGCTTGGTTCTCATCTGGAGGCTCACCCAGGGGAAGGTCCACTGCCCCCCTCACATAGTTGTTGGCAACATTCAGTTCCCTGTGATTTTACATTTCATGGCAGTTTGCTTTTTCAAAGCCAGCAAGGGGATAAAAAGAGAATAGAGAAAGTCGCTAGTAAGAGCAAATACTATACAATGTAACATAATCACATGAGTAAAGCCTATCACCTTTACCACATTCTGTTGGTTAGAAGGAAAGCACAGGTACTGCCTACATTCAAGGGAAGGAAATTCACAAGGATGTCAACAGCACAAAGCAGAGATCATAGGGCTGGGATCATTTTTAAATTAAATTAAAAATAGTTTAATGTGTTTTAGGGATGGAGTCTCACTCTGTTGCCCGGGCTGGAGTGCAATGATATGATCATAGTTAATTGTAACCTCAAGCTCCAGGGCTCAAGTGATCCTCCTGCCTAAGCCTCCTGAGTGGTTGTGACTACAGATCTATACCACCATATTGATCTTAAAATCTGCTTGCCACAGGATTAGAATTGGCTCATGGTTAATATTTTACTGTAATTTTACTTTTTTTCTTTTTTCAGGTCTCCTTTAAAATCAGTATATTAATTTTGGTTAATGAAGATTTAATGTTATCTACTTTCTGTTATTCTAATAACAGCAAAATATACCCTGCCATGAAATTTTTTTTCTATTTGCGCTTCTAATTTACATATTAGTTCCAAGTATGGTAAAAATGAAACAACAATAACAGCAATCTAGTAAAGCAGAGCCAATAGTAGTAAAAAGCCAAGTAAACAAACAAATCACAAACAGAACAGAATAATAAAGATGTAATGATGTAAACCTAATACTATTTGTTCATGCTTTACCTGCTCAGACTGGCTCAGTGAATCCTACTGTTCTGGAAAACATGAGTTTAAAGGACAAGCATTCCTATACAACAATAATAGACAAACAGAGAGCCAAATCATGAGTCAACTTCCATTCACAATTGCTACAAAGATAATAAAATACCTATGAAAACAACTTATAAGGCATGTGAAGGACCTCTTCAAAGAGAACTACAAACCACTGCTCAAGGAAATAAGAGAGGACACAAACAAATGGCAAAACATTCCATGCTCATGGATAGGAAGAATCAATATCATGAAAATGGCCATACTGCCCTAAGTAATTTATAGATTTAATGCTATCCCCATCAAGCTACCATTTACTTTCTTCAAAGAATTAGAAAAAACTACTTTAAATTCCATATGGAACCAAAAAAGAGCCAATATAGCCAAGACAACCCTAAGCAAAAAGAACAAGGCTGGAGGCATCATGCTAACTGACTTCAAACTATACTACAAGGCTACAGTAACCAAAACAGCATGGTACTGGTACCAAAACAGATATATAGACCAATGGAACAGAACAGAGGGCTCAGAAATAATGCCACACATCTGGTCTTTGACAAACTGGTCTTTGACAAACCCTACAAAAACATGCAATGGGGAAAGGATTCCTTATTTAATAAATGGTCTTGGGAAAACTGGCTAGCCATATGCAGAAAACAAAAACTGGACCCCTTCCTTACACCTTCTACAAAAATTAACTCAAGATGGATTAAAGACATAAACATAAGACCTAAAACCATAAAAAAAACCCTAAAAGAAAACCCAGGCAATACCATTCAGGACAAAGGCATGGGGAAAGACTTCATGACTAAAACACCAACAGCAATTGCAACAAAAGCCAAAATTGACAAATGGGATCTAATTAAACTAATGAGCCTCTGCACAGCAAAAGAAACTATCATGGGAGTGAACAGGCAACCTACAGAATGGAAGAAAATTTCTGCAATCTATCCATCTGACAAAGGGCTAATATCCAGAATCTACAAAGAACTTAAACAAATTTACAAGAAAAAAACCAACAACCCCATCAAAAAGTGGGTGAAGAATATGAACAGGCACTTCTCAAAAGAAGACATGTATGCTGCCAACAAACATATGAAAAAAAGCTCATCATCACTGGTGAATAGAGAAATGCAAATCAAAACCACAATGAGATACCATCTCATGCCATTTAGAATGACGATTACTAAAAAGTCAGGAACCAACAGATGCTGGAGATGTTGTGGAGAAATAGGAATGCTTTTACACTTTTGGTGGGAGTGTAAATTAGTTCAACCATTGTGGAAGACAGTGTGGCTATTCCTCAAGGATTTAGAACCAGAAATACCATTCGACTTAGCAATCCCATTACTGGGTATATACCCAAAGGATTATAAATCATTCTACTATAAAGACACATGCACACGCATTTTTATTACAGCAATATTCACAATAGCAAAGACTTGGAAACAACCGAAATGCCCATCAATGATAGACTGGATAAAGAAAATGTGGCACATATACACCATGGAATACTATGAAGCCGTAAATTAGCAAGAGTTCATGTCCTTTGCAGGCACATGGATGAAGCTGGAAACCATCATTCTCAGCAAACTAACACAAGAACAGAAAACCAAATACTGCATGTTCTCACTCATAAGTGGGAGTTGAACAATGAGAACACATGGACACAGGGAGGGGAACATCACAAACTGGGGTCTGTCAGGGGGTGGGGGACTGGGGGTGGATTAGCATTAGGAAAAATACCTAATGTAGATGACGGGCTGATGGGTGCAGCAAACCACTATGGCACGTGTATACCTATGCTACAAACGTGCAGGTTATGCACATGCATCCCAGAATTTAAAGTATAATAAAAAAAGTATGTTAAAAAAGTAAAACAATGTATCTTTACAAGTCATAAAGCAGTCAAATCTAGAAAGAAGAAGTACCATTTCTCAAGACAAGAACCAGATAACTATTATCTCAAAACCTACAAGGGCTTTTTTCCAATCTCCAGTTTATAGATTTTTTTTTTAACACAAAAGCACTTTAGTTTCCAGATTAGAAGAAGCCAAAATCTCCCCCAGAAAGATAACTCACTTCTTATTAGTGGTTTAATTTTTTAAAAGGCTAAGTTTCATTCCTGTGCATTTGATTGCAGAGCAATTGAGTGGTGGGGGGATATTTTGCAAGGGAGAAAAATTGTGTGAGAAAACAGCAAATTCCTTACCTGGAGTTTTTACTTTAGCATTTAAATTTACACCTTCAGTCATCATAAAGATTATCATAGTGGTGAATTTCAAAATTTCTTGTTGTGTTTTGATTTATTAAGACAGCAAGATGAGCAAAATGAAGTTGTAAAAATTTGTAGAAATGTTTACCAGTTTGGATTTGGCTAGGATTTTCTCTTGTTTAACTTTTTTAGGGAAAGATTTATGAATCTTGAGTTATCAGCTTAAAATGCTGTATATCTATCCATGGGTTAGACATGAAACTCTCACCTTTATAGCAACTTTAAGTAAATATTTAGGCCTGAAATACTTTGATTTGAACTAAAAAATAGTATGGAGAATCCTTCCTTGAATCTTTGGAAGTTGATTGTTGTTGTATTTATGTAAACATAACACGAAGACTTTGGGCTTGTACAGACAGCAGCCCTGGAAGAATATATTTAATTTAGAATTATTGCACCAACAAATGAGTTACTTGATGAATGAAACTATACCATGGTATAAATAACACATGATTTACTAAATAGTCAACTTCTCTGTATGTTGATAGAAAGATTAGAATAATACTTAGTAGCAAACATAGTTGTTTCGGTAATATTTCCAATTTCTCTTTACTAAGAAATTGGTGAAATTCACCCGTGTCAAGTCCCGGGAAGTGCTTCTGTCATGGTCTTCTTTGTATGGTCTTTTGTTGTCCTGACGTGATATCTAAATCAAATTTTCTAGCTTCCACCTTGATAGAAGCTAGGTTTAGAGAGCAATTGCAAGTTTTATTTCAGTCTATTTCTGCAATTTCTTAGTTTCTCAACTATATTCCTATGGGATTACTTCATATTTTGTCTAATTTTGTTTTACAGGTGTGAGGGATGCCAGATGTTATGGGATTTTCTCTCCTCTAGTATATGTTTGGGAAAAGGTGATGGCTGCCCTAGAGTGAAATGATTTGTCTGTGCTATTCAGGCAGACATTTCAGGTTACAAGTCCTGCTCTGACTCTTTTTGGGGAAAGAAATGCCCTCTAGGTTGAGGTCATGGAACACAATGGGCTGCCATATTTAATAAGACATTAAATCTATGTTCCCTTCATGCTTTACTATTAAATTATCAGTGTTTTGTTATTTACCTAGTTTACTCCAATGTGTGTGTAAGACGACATCTACAAAATTAGTATACTTTTTAAAGAAAAGAGCCAAATTATGTAAATATTTGTAAGTAGTAAGAGGCAGCTTGAAAATGAGATCTGAAACCTTTAGTATCTACAACAGGACTCATTCTTTCTTTATACTCAGTTCTTGTCCCAACACATCGATACCCATTCTTTCTGTCCATATGGTGTTTTTTTTTTTTTTCTACCCTAACTGTTCTCTATTTCCCAGAATAAGTAGATAACATATAGCTCTTTGGCCGCAGACCAAAACATTAACAACTTTGAAACTTTCATCTTTTACATCCTATTTGGAAATCTTACCTTAGAAAATTTTCTTGAAAATAGCCCCTTAAAGGAGTTATACTAATGGGGGCTAGGCTTTAAAAGTTTTCTTGGAATTATTAACCTTAAATATTAAAATGTATTATATTAATTTAAATGATATATTTTCAAAGAGAGAGGCCATGTCAACTCCATAGAAAGTCAAATGTAAATAATAAGTTAACAACCATTGATCTATAGAGTATCTGTTTCATGTACAATACATTAGAAAAATATCTCAATGCCTTAAATTTCCTCTATCTAAATAGTTGATTAAATTCATAGTAATTAAACCCCTGAGGAAGAAAATTTGAGCCCTGATATTGAAGACGAGAAATAGAGACTAATAATGATATATAGATAAATGTTTTATCAGATGTTCTACATTATTCTTCCAAATTTTCATACTCTACCAACATTATTGTTCACATAGAACCTACAGTGGATGCTTTTAATGATATACAGTGGACCCTGGGGTTAAATTGTGAAACCCTGGAAATAGCACAGCATAGTTAGTTATTAATATTAACTCAGCTCTCACACACATTCATGGAAATGTTGGCATATGTCCTGCTATTGCATATTCCCAAATTTGTTTTTTTTTCTATTTCTTTGGAAGACCCAAGACATTACCCACACAGATGCATACTTATTAATCCTAAAGGATCTTTTAAAAACAAATCTAATATTAGCTTTGTATAACTTAATTTCCTTTCCCAAATATTGTTTAGTATATCAACTACCTTTGCCTGGATGTATTTGGTACATATATATTTAATAACATGGAGATGAGATGAGTGTAAGGTCTTTAGGCATTTTAAGAAGATGGTGATACTCTCTGAAGTTATTAGAAAATGATTTTCTTCATGGCTGATTAGTATATATGGATCCTAGAAAAAATATATATGTATATATATATATATGAAATGAATGTCTTCTTACATAGGGTCAGTTGGAAAGGAGACTTTCTACTTATAATATTTACAGGACTTTTTCCCAAATGTAATACAGTAATATCTACCAAGTGTTTTCCAATGAATTTTAAATGAACAAAAGTCAGGGGGCTGTTATATTAAGGAATAAAGAGTTTTTTTGTCCTGGACAGTGAATACAATTTGCATTGTTTCAACTTGGCTCCATTTCTGCTATGAGAGTTGTAGCTTTAGTTTCATAGCAAACTCATTTAAGGAACAACTAGTTTTGAAGTCACTCTGGGTATGTGATTATATTTTCAATTGTGTCTCTCCTGTTTTGAAGGAAGCTATACTATTCTTAAAACTCAAATTCTTAATTGAGAATATTTGATATTCTGAAGATTTAGTAGTGGTATCATAATCCCAAATACTATAAAAGTGGAAAAGCACAGTTTTTTCTTAGCTACCTGCTAAGCTCATGAAAATAAATATACTTTTTGGCGTCACAGCACTTACGCCTAAACATCAATAGCTATACTAGAGGTAGAATAAACTAGAGGTCATTTATCTCAATTTCTGGCATTATAAATAATAAATGTGAGACTCATCAAGGTGAACGTTAAGTTTTAAGGTTATATAGCTAGTTATTGGTAAAATAAGTTATAACCACATCTCTTGCTTTTTCTTTTTTGCCATATGATGCATAATGCACACCTCTCTTTGAAAATACATATTTGACCCACAAGAATTTCCTTAGAAATCTAATCATGTGGAGATTATAAGGCTAAGAGATATTGATAGTTCAATGTCAACTCATTGATCTGGTGCAGACTCATAATGAATGTAGTTAATATACAATTACAGAATCATCAGACACCAATGTGAAGTCCTTTCATCTTAATTATTTGTAGAAAATACATGCTATTTTACTTTTAACATATGCAGATGACCTAATCCATTCTTTTTATGCCTCTTTTTAAAATTCCAGACAGAAATTCAGTTTTCCCACTGGCATTATTCTGTGGAGAACTTGTTTTAACCAATGAAAAGTTGAAGTGGTTTTATTCCTGCTCCTTGGTGCCCCCTGCCTAGACCTTTCAAACACCAGAATCACATAGGACTTGAAATAAAGTTATAGTCTACATAGGTGTTGTGCTACAATCAGCCTATATAATCAAACAGTTTAATTGTCATAGCTTCATATGTTTGCTAAAAACAAGAGAAAGTGAATGGCTGAGTTATTTCAAGAAACATTTAATAGAATTCTAGCACACTGAAGAGAACTTAGATGGAAATAAAAATCACAGCCTCTTCATTCTTCGTTTTTAACATATGCCACCTTATAATTCTTTGTTTGGAATATTTACCTTCTGCATTTCTGTTGAAAGTTGCTAGGATATGAAAATAAAGAACTTAGAGATTGGACTGTAAAAAAGAATGTAGAATGGAAACATGAATTA
This sequence comes from Pan paniscus, assembly GCF_029289425.2. Taxonomy (NCBI): domain Eukaryota; kingdom Metazoa; phylum Chordata; class Mammalia; order Primates; family Hominidae; genus Pan; species Pan paniscus. The sequence continues at coordinate 69,569,608 of NC_073261.2, read as the reverse complement.
ACGTGAAAGACTTGCTTTATAATTCATTCCTTAAATATCTGATGTGGTTTGCCTTTGTGTCCCTACCCAAATCTCATCTTGAATTGTAATCCCATAATCTCCACCTGTGGTGGGAGGGACTCAGTGGGAGGTAACTGAATCATGGGGGCAGTTCCTCCCGTGCTATTCTTGTGATAGTGAGTGCATTCTCACAAGATCTGATGGTTTTATAAGGGGCTTCCCCCTTCACTCAGCACTCATTTTCTCTCCTGCCACCCTGTGAAGAGGTGCTTTCTGCCATGATTTTAAGTTTCCTGAGGCCTCCCTAGCCATGTGGAACTGTGAGTCAATTAAACCTCTTTTCTTTATAAATCACCCAGTCTCAGGTATGTCCTTACAGCAGTGTGAAAATGGACTAATACATATCTATTTTAAAATATTTATTGGAACAAATTCTATTTAACATTCAAAGTTGTGCTTCTATATCATAATTTGGGTTTAAAATTGCAATATGAGTTTTTCCTCTTTGAGTCTTAGTTTTCCTGTCTATAAAGTAGAGATTGTGATAATTTCTACTTTACTGGGGTTTTGAAGAAAATATTTTTAAAAAAATCCTATGTGCTTGAAACATCTTGTATGTTAACAAAATACATTTTGTCTATGTTTATAATTATATTTTATTAAGACTGAAATTTGATGATATGGTGTCTACTTTTATTTCCAGCTCTCAAATTTTACAGCACCAACATTTCATCACCAAACACAGTTAAACTTCCATAAAGAGCCAGTCTATTTATCTCAGTCCAGTGAAAATTTCTTTCTTTCCTTCTCCTACCCCCCGCAGCATGCTAATTATGACACTGATCATTATTTATCTTTGCATCTTCCAGGGAGTGCCTAGCTGAGTGCCATTCACTCAATGAATAATCTTACTCCTTTCGAATCAAGAAAGCCTGGACACTTCTGTAGCTATCATTCTATGGCATATTGTGAAGAGCCAGTTCATTAACTGATCAAGTTACTCAAAACTCCACCCCTAGAAAAATATTAGGAGGTCAATTTAGTTGCCTCGGCAGCCACCAAAAACATCACTGAGCAGGCATGGGTGGGTTAGTTCTTACCAACTTTTCCTCCCTATACTCATTAAAGTGTAACTTTGAATGGCTCTCAAATTTTCCTATGTATTGATCAAGTTTGAAAATGATTCTGTGCTTGGATTTGTGAAGCCAGGTTTAGGTTTTATCTCTCTACTCATGATCACCCATATCCACTCAATAAAATGACAGTAGTTACTAGCTATCTGCCTCCTTGTGACGATCTTTGCAAAATACTTTAAGGTCATTTAGAGAGAGAGAGATTCTAAACAATACTGGTATTTTCTCTTCCTAAATCTCAATGCTCATCTGAAAGGTTCATATTTTTATGTGGCATTCTAGGGGTAGTATCATACATGGCCAAAAAAGTTTTCAGTACCATCTTATTAACTTCTTATGCTCTTTTATTGAAGGAAGAAGAAAACATTTAAGTCCACTGAAATATTAACTTTATTCTCATTGAAGTGAAAATATCTAAGATGCTCTCTCTGAAAGTGTAATAGGGATACAGGACAGCACTCTTAGAAGATAAGATCATTCAAAACAAAAGTTCTCAGGGATCATTTTCAAAATGGTGCTCCCCTCTCAAAGCACTGGTGCCCCTCCACTTTATTGTTGATACAGAGGCCCTTCCTGTCAAGCTAATCATTTTTTTGTTTGAATTAGAATGAAAATTTTCTCTTGTGCTTTGCTATCCTGAGTTAAGACAGATGAAGTAGGAAACAGGCAAGGTTATGTCACCATTCTACTTGTCTCCATTATGACATAGATATTTATAATTTAGATGGTATCATTGCCTCCTAACTTTCTAACAACACCCCTCAATATGATTCTGTCCCTAACATTTTTCTCCGAGCAAGAAGTCTAATCTTTTAAAACAACTTCTGAGCATGTCCCTTCATAACTAAAACCATCACTGATACCGACTGCCTGTGGATATATTTCAAACATCTCAGTCTGATATCCCAAACCCTATATGACTATAACTTGCTTTCCTAGCCATATCTCTCACTTTTTTGTAGGTGAACTGGTATTCTACACAAACTATTATACCCAATGTCTATTTACCCTATTGTTTAATTTTCCATTCTCCAGATTTTTGCTGTTTCCCAGCCTCTGCTTTTCCTGCTTCCCATGCTTGCGGGCCATGTTTAAATCCCATTTTCTTTAACTGCCTTTGTGGAAAAGTGCCCCTTATATGTTTATAAATTCAATACTGCTCTTAGGTATAACTACTGCTGCTGGTATTGCCATTATTGTTAAACATGTCTTATGTATCTCACTGTACTAAAAGCTCCCGAGGGCAGAGTTTGCAAATCAACTGTCATTATCATCCTCACAAGACCACATCCCTGGCCTGAGCTCAAATATTTATTTGTTTAATGATACCTAATGTCATTTATCATACCATTATGATTGGTGTTGCAGGCCTTGCAACAGATATTTTAGACATTTCTTTCATTTATTTAATATATTTTCACAATGATACTGAAAAATGACTATCATTACAATTAAATCTTTAAAAAAGGGAAAGAAACTAGGATCCCAGAAAAAGTGATGTGACCTGCTAAGGGCATCGAATCAAAGTTTCTGGGACAGTTGTAAGCAGGTTTCTCTCACTTTAGAAACTTTTCCCACTACAGTTTGGGCAAGGATTCTAATATTTAAAAAAATTTAAACAAAACTAAAATTATTTATGCAAAGCCAGTTAGTATGGTTTATGAGACTAGAGCCCTGATAACTCCTCAGATAACCTGAGTATGAGAAATATCAAGAAATTGAAACATTTTGCAAATAATCCTTTGTCGTATATTATGCATGTGCTATATTTGTTGTCAAATTTGTGTTATGCTCCAGACAATGAAAGAGATGCATTTCTTGCTCATACTGCTTATAATTGACATATGTAGGGTCATCTGTAGAATAACTTGTAAGGGAGAAAAAGATTGTGGCATTTGTTCTGTCATAACTTGACCTACATGAGCCCCTCCAAAATTTCTCAGTTTGCTTCGTATGTTCCACTGATATCTATATTCAGATGTAATTTCTGAGCCAATGTCAATCAAAGGTGGCCCTTTGGGTTTTAGAGTTTAGTCACCTGTCTTTGATCTGGTAGCCAGGCTGTGATGGCTAGCTTTAGATATTTTCCCTATATTTCTCTTGCTGTCAGGTTACCCCTTGGTATAACTGTAATTGATTTCCCCAGATAGAGAGTTTAGATGTGGACAGGGGAAGTACAAACTACGGCTTAGTGCAAGAAAAACCAAGGGTGTAATTGTCAAGTTGTATTTGAACAGAAATATTACCCAATAGGATTTCCAAATGAACAGGATGGCAAAGAGTTCTGGGGTGTGGAAGTCAGAGTAGGTGCCAAAGGATCTAGATCAAAGGGGTTGGTAGATGAGCAGGGATGGGTCAGAGAAATCTAGGACTGTTAAAGCAAGCATGACCCAGGCCATGTTCTGAGGTTGGTAAAGTGAATTATAGAAGGTGAGACCAAATGTGAGATTGTGAGACTTTAACCACCCCATAGAGGGAGTATGTGCCTCAGGCAAAGAAAATGGGAAAAAAAACATGGTATATGGCATATTTGAGGAGCAAAGATAAGTTCATTGTCACTAGGGCACAGAGCAAGGGATAAGTGAATGGTGTGAGACAAGATTGGAGAGGTTAACAGTGGCCAATAACAAGTGATAAAAATAATTTCAAATGAGAGCAGCCAGCACTTATAAAGTTGTTAATGTGCACCAAGTACTGCTTTAAGTTATCTTGCAGTATTATTGTGAAGTATTAAATAAACAACCCAATAATAAAAAGCTATAAGGAGAGCATTATTACTATTATCCTGGTTTCCAGATGAAAAAAACCTAAATATTTCCCCAATTCACATAGTTACGATGTGTTAGAATCAAAATTTGAATCAGTGTTCTTTAGCTATGCCCGTACCCTTAGGCAAGAATGCCTTTTTATAGTTCCTGTAGAATATATTAGAGATTTAATCTGAATTCTAAAAGCAATGGTAAATCCACTAAGAGATTTCAACAGCAAAGTAGAACAATCAAGCTTTATGATTAAAGATAGTTTGGGCTGATGGATGGAGAATGGATCAGGAAGTGACATTAAGCAGTAGGCTATTGGAGTGGGTAGAATACTCTGCTCTCAAACACATTCTAAATTCACTTATCAATAGGAGCATTGGGATTGGTTGATTATCCACCTCAACTTTTTTATCCCAGAAAATGCTGAGGTCTAGTGCTGTTTCCCCTGAGCCACAATTTTATACTCCTTCTCTTCTCATATCACTGTGGGCAGTTTGGAGAATTGACAAATAATCCAGTGTTCCAATATTTTGTATTGTAAATTGAGTAGTTGTCAGTAAGTATTAGGTCAATTTTATCAGGCATTTGTTCCTAAAATCAGCACCCACTTGTATATTTCAAACATATTTTGACCTGAATTTTAACTGTACGATATAGCCATGAACTTAGGTGTTCAGTGAATTTACACTTCTGAGTATAAATTCAAAAAGTAATAATAGTAACCTTTTAACATTTACCAAATACTTTCTATATGTTCTAGGCATATAGCTTTAACAAATAACTGGACAATTTCCTTTATTTTTTCAGTAATTTAATCCACAAATCTATGTCAAGAATACTCTGTGTGTCAATCCTCATTCCCTAGGTACTGAGTATATAGTGGTAAACGAAACAGACATTGCCCTTGTTCTCCTGAAGTTTAAAATCTGATGGGGACTTACATTGATGGTGAGAATATGAAATGATGCAGTGGAAAACAGTTTGGTGGTTTCTCAAAAAGTAAAACCCAGAGTTATCATATGACTCATGAATTCCACTCCTATGTGTCTACCCAAGAGAAATGACAAGAGTTTTTCACACAAAAACTTGCACTCAAATGTTCTTAGCAGCATTATTAATAATAAAGTGGAAACAACTCAAATGTCCATCAACTAATAAACGGATTAACAAGATATATATACACAGTGGAATATACTTCAATCATAAAAAGGGATAAAGTACTAAACTTGCTACAAGATTTATGAATCTTGAAAACCTGTTGATTAAAAAAGCCAAGATAAAAAAGGTTGCAGAATATTCTATTTGCATGAAATGTCCAGAATAGTCAAATCTACAGAGTGAAAGTAGATTAATTGTTGCCAGAGTTTATGGGGAATAGAGATATTGTGCTTTTTCTATATTGCTGAATTTAATTTTCTAAAGTTTTATTGAGGATTATTGCATGTATGTTCATCAGGAATATTGGTGTGTAATTTTGTTTGGTAAAAAGCATAAAACCTAACTAACTTAAATAGATACATTTCTAAAAAATATAATTTACAAAGAAGAAATGGAAAGCCTGAATAGTCCTATGAATATTAAGTTGAATCAATGGCATAAAATCTTCCTAAAAAAATTACAGGCCCATTTGTTTTAGAGACAGAAAGGCACTAAACATTTAGAAAAATAATTAAAGGAGGCCTCAATAAAATTGAGACATATAATGATTCTGGATTAGAAGACTCAATAGTCTAAAGATGTCAATTCTCCACAAATTAATTCATATATTTAATAGAATTTAAATAAAACACTAAAATAGGATTTGAAAGATTGGAAAATAATTTATTACACCTATATATGTGAAACTGATTCCAAAATTAATGGAATTCAATAAAAACCTAACTATAGGCTTTTGGGACGTTTGAAAGGCTTTTCACTAAATTTTTGTGCTATCTTGATGTTGCAATTTGGAAAAAAACAAAAGCTGGATAACAAAATTATGTCATGAGGGAAAAGTCAGGTGGGAATACTTCCCCTAAAAGGTATAAAAATGTTTTTAAATCTCTGGTAGGCCTAACAAAATGTTATGCTGGAAAAATAAAACAATGGAGCCAAACAGCAAATCTAGAATCAAATCCACTATATTAGTCAGAACTAATAGGATATATATATATATATATATATATATATATATATATATATAAAGGAGAGTTTATTAGGTATTAACTTACACAATCACAAGGCCCCACAATAGGCTGTCTGCAAGCTTGAGGAGCAAGGAGGGCCAGTCCAAGTCTCAAAACTGGAGAACTTGGAGACTGATGTTTAAAGGCAGGAAGCATCCAGCAAGGGAGAAAGATGTAGGCTGGGAGGTCCACAAATAGGTACACACAAAGATTGGAGGTACACACAAGGTACACACAGGTACACACAAGATTGATAGAATTAACAATAAAACTTAGTACTTCTGTTAATCAAAATATATCAAAATTAAAGTGAAAATAAGTCATAAACTATGAGAATACATATAATATACAAAAAACTCATACTGAAAATGTATAAAGAACTCCTACAAATCAATGAGACAACCCAGTAGAAAAATAAACAAAATCATGAAGCCTGTCTTTTAGAGGAGTACATTGAATGGTTAGTAAATATATATTCAATCTCACAGTTATCAGAAAAATACAAACTGAAAAACAAAATGTGTGATCATTTTATATTTACTAGATTGTCAAAAATTAAAGTATCTAATAATTGTTAGTGAGGATATGAAAAATGTGTGTATTCTTGGACAGAACAGGTAAATGTATATATTTGGATAACCGATTTGAAAACAATTAGGCCTTAGCTTGTTAAACTAAGTGTGAACATATCTTGCAACACAGTAATTCCACATATTAGCATATAGAATTTTCAAATGTTTATCAATCTGACCCATATTAAGTAACACATTTTACATTGTTATCCCAGATACTCATAAATATATATAGCAATATAGAAATAACCAGAATATTTTTTCATGAAGTAACGTTTTTATTCTATCTTATTCTTATTAATACTGTTCTAATTTTTTCCTTAATCTACATAAAAAAACTATGTTTTGATTTGAGTGATCTTCTCACTTTGGTCTCCCAAAGTGTTGCTTTCTTTAGGATGTGATCCACAGTATGAAAAGCCTCAGCCTACAGAAACTCTTTTAATATACATCAGTCAGAATTAAAAAAAAAATCCAAAGACATCCATTGAAGTAAATATTATAGAAACAATTTTTTTAACTTTTATTTTAAGTTCAGGGGAACATGTGCAGGCTTCTTACATAAATAAACTCATGTCATGGGGGTTTGTGTCACAGATTATTTCATGACCCATGTATTAAGTACCCATTAGTTATTTTTCCTACTCCTTTTCCTCCTTGCCCCCTCGCCCTTTCAATAGCCCCAAATATGTGTTGTTCCCTTCTGTGTGCCCATGTGTTCTCATCATTTAGATCCTACTTATAAGTGGAAACATGTGGTATTTAGTTTTTTGTTCTTGCGTTAGTTTGCTAAGGACAATGGCCTCCAGTTACATCCGTGTACCTGCAAAGAACATGATCTCGTTCTTTTTTTTGGCTACATAGTATTTCATAGTGTATATGTACCACATGTTCTTGTCTATCATTGATGGGCACTCCATGTCTTTGCTATTGTGAGTAGTGCTGCAGTGAACATACACTTCTATGTGTCTTTACAACAGAACAACTTATCTTCCTTTGGGTATATACCCAGTGTAGGGATTGCTGGGTTGAATGGTATTTCTATCTTTAGGTATTTGAGATATCACCACACTGTCTCCCACAATGAATAACAAAAATACATAAACAACTTTTCTGTTTATTAACAAAAGAATAGATAAATAAATTTCTATATATGGTGAACGAACGCATCAGTAAAAATAAATGAACTATTCATATATACAATAACCTATATGAATCTTAAAAATATATTTGTGAAATAAGTGATTTCAGATTAAGACATACAGTATTATTAAATTACTAAGTGCAAAACAGCAAAAAATACTGTATAGTTTATGGATAATATACTGAAGATAACAATCTCTTAAAATGAATACTGTTTGCTCCTGGTGGAGATGGGGCTGTGAGAGGGCAGATGAATTAAATCTGGAAGGAGTAAACAAGGAATTTCAGTGGTATTTTTAATCTTCTAGCTGTTAAATTAGGTAATGGGTTGACCAATGTTCATTCTATGTATATATTTTATACATAGACACACACACTCAGTCTTTTGTGTGTATCAATGAAATATATTATACATTTTAAACAAAACAAAATATTTTCAGTTGTCCATGAACTAGTAGAATGCAGATAAATGCTACAGAAAGTGTAAAGTATTATTATTTTCTTCTTTTTTAAATTACTGACATTTCTGATAGAGTGGTCCATCTATAGAAAATGATACAGGCTGCTGCTCTCAGGACAATGAAGTATACAATTTTTGATGTGCTTTGAATTTTTTCTGTTTCATAACACTTTTAATAAAATTCCACTACAGGCAGAAAATCTTATATTATTTCTCAAGTGCTTTGAAATTCTCTACATTTTACAATTAAAAAATATTTGTTGGTTTTTAATTACTGTTTGGAGAAAACTATTAGGCATCTGTCAGATATTCTATTAAGACTGACCTTTTCTTTATTTTTGGCTATAACTGTGTTGAGGACTTCTGAGTTATTAATTGTTAGTAAAGACTTTGCATTTTGTCAGGTTCATCCTGTTTTCAAAAGCCTTTACTTCAAGAAATCAATTGTTCTCTGTTTTGAACTGTAACAGGTATGATTAGGTAGGTTTTGTGAACATCTGTGAAATACATTATCTTAATAACCAACTGTGATATTTTGAGAGCTAATATTGTTAAGTGTGACATTTGAGGCTAATTCTCCTCAATTTCAATAAGTGATTTTTTTTTGGTATGAATTAGCAATGTAGTTCCACCTAAACTGCACTAAGTGAAGATGAGACTTAGCAATCTTCTAACTAATTCAATCTATGTAGACAATCCATAAAATCATATAAAACCTTCTTTCCTTGTAGAAATTCACTTCTGTGTAACCTTGCATGTTCTCAAAACAGCTGTTACTTGGAATTAATATAGATAATGTAAGAAGCAGGATACATATGGGTTATTTATAATTTGAAACAACAAATTTATCATCTTAAATAGGTATTAACTTCACATTTTCCAAAGTGCTTTCTTTTTTATCTCATATGTTGCCTGAAGAAAGGGTACCAATGTAAAATGGCTATCACTGTTAAAAATGTAGGTTAGTTTTTAATACTACCCTTAAAGACAATTTAGCATGTGACATGACTACTTTGTGAAGAAGTTTTATCCCTGTGAGTAGTTTGTAACTTCAGAATATAATTTGTTAGAATAATGTAAAATTAATCCACATGAAATGGTATTCTGCTTTTGTTTTGCAGGTTTTATTTATTTATTTTTTTTGACACAGGGTCTCATTCTGTCCCCTGGCTGGAGTGTAGTGGTGCAATCATAGCTCACCATAACCTTGAACTCCTAGGCTCAAGCAATCCTCCAGACTCAGACTCCCAAGTAGCTAAAACTATAGGTTTGCCACCGTGCTCAGCTAATTTATTTACTTATTTTTTTTTTGCAAAGATCGTGTCTTGCTATGTTACGCAGGCTGGCCTCAAACTCCTGGCCTCAAGTGATCCTCTCACCTAGGTATCCCAAGGTTCTGGGATTACAAGTGTGAGCCACTGTTCCCAGCCTGTTTTGTAGTTTTAATGGGAAATTACAGCATGAGTTTTGTTTTTGTCTTGCCAGGAATATAATTAGCTACCTTAAAAAATATATTTTTTCCCCAGCATCACATTTTAAATACTAGGGATGATGAAAGCTGGTCCCATTTTTCATACATTGAGGTATGTTTCTATTTGTTGAGGCATTGCTAAACAGAGCTAATACAGTTTGTCATGAGCTGGCTATAGGATATGCTAAAACAGGAAATATTTGTTTATTTTTCCATTATTTCTCTTGAAAGGGTCTTCAATTTTATTTTTTGGTAAGAAAATTATATTTCTTTAATAATTATTGAAATTGTGAGTTAGGCTCGTATTTAGGATGTATAATGCTGGGAAGAGAATCACTCCCAACCTAGTAATGAGAAAATGCCAGATAACCTATAAAATTATAATTTTATTGAATCTGTCATTATGATGTTAGCTGGTTATTTTGCTCGTTAGTTGATGCAGTTTCTTCCTAGTCTCGATGGTCTTTACAATTTGGCATGTTTTTGCAGTGGCTGGTACCGGTTGCTCCTTTCCATGTTTAGCGCATCCTTCAGGAGCTCTTTTAGGGCAGGCCTGGTGGTAACAAAATCTCTCAGCGTTTGCTTGTCTGTAAAGGATTTTATTTCTCCTTCACTTATGAAGCTTAGTTTGGCTGGATATGAAATTCTGGGTTGAAAATTCTTTTCTTTAAGAATGTTGAATATTGGTCCCCACTCTCTTCTGGCTCGTAGAGTTTCTGCCGAGAGATCAGCTGTTAGTCTGATGGGCTTCCCTTTGTGGGTAACCCGACCTTTCTCTCTGGCTGCCCTTAACATTTTTTCCTTCATTTCAACTTTGGTGAAACTGACAATTATGTGTCTTGGAGTTGCTCTTCTCAAGGAGTATCTTTGTGGCGTTCTCTGTATTTCCTGAATCTGAACGTTGGCCTGCCTTGCTAGATTGGGAAAGTTCTCCTGTATAATATCCTGCAGAGTGTTTTCCAACTTGGTTCCATTCTCCCTGTCACTTTCAGGTACACCAATCAGACGTAGATTTGGTCTTTTCACATAGTCCCATATTTCTTGGAGGCTTTGCTCATTTCTTTTTATTCTTTTTTCTCTAAACTTCTCTTCTCACTTCATTTCATTCATTTCGTCTTCCATCACTGATACCCTTTCTTCCAGTTGATTGAATCAGCTACTGAGGCTTGTGCATTCGGCACGTAGTTCTCGTGCCTTGGTTTTCAGCTACATTAGGTCCTTTAAGGACTTCTCTGCATTGATTATTCTAGTTAGCCATTCGCCTAATTTTTTTTCAAGGTTTTTAACTTCTTTGCCATGGGTTCGAACTTCCTCCTTTAGCTCGGAGTAGTTTGATCATCTGAAGCCTTCTTCTCTCAACTCATCAAAGTCATTCTCCATCCCGCTTTGTTCCATTGCTGATGAGGAGCTGCGTTCCTTTGGAGGAGGAGAGGTGCTCTGATTTTTAGAGTTTCCGGTTTTTCTACTCTGTTTTTCCCCCATCTTTGTGGTTTTGTCTACCTTTGGTCTTTGATGATGGTGACATACAGATGGGTTTTTGGTGTGGATGTCCTTTCTGTTTGTTAGTTTTCTTTCTAACAGTCAGGACCCTCAGCTGCAGGTCTGTTGGAGTTTACTGGAGGTCCACTCCAGACCCTGTTTGCCTGGGTTTCAGCAGCGGAGGCTGCAGAACAGAGGATATTGGTGAACAGCAAATGTTGCTGCCTGAGCGTTCCTCTGGAAGTTTTGTCTCAGAGGAGTACCTGGCTGTGTGAGGTGTCAGTCTGCCCCTACTGGGGGGTGCCTCCCAGTTAGGCTACTCAGGGGTCGGGGACCCACTTGAGGAGGCAGTCTGTCCATTCTCAGATCTCTAGCTGCGTGCTGGGAGAACCACTACTCTCTTCAAAGCTGTCAGACAGGGACTTTTAAGTTTGCAGAGGTTTCTGCTGCCTTTTGTTTGGCTATGCCCTGCCCCCAGAGGAGGAGTCTACAGAGGCAGGTAGGCCTCCTTGAGCTGTGGTGGGCTCCACCCAGTTCGAGCTTCCCAGCCACTTTGTTTGCCTACTCAAGCCTTGGCAATGGTGGGCGCCCCTCCCCCAGCCTCGCTGCTGCCTTGCAGTTTTATCTCAGATTGCTGTGCTAGCAATTAGCGAGACTCCGTGGGCATAGGACCCTCCAAGCCAGGTGCAGGATAGAATCTCCTGGTGTGCCATTTGCCAAGACCATTGGAAAAGCGGAGTATTCCGGTGGGAGTGACCTGATTTTCCAGGTTCCGTCTGTCACCCCTTTCTTTGACTAGGAAAGGGAATTCCCTGACTCCTTGCACTTCATGGGTGAGGTGATGCCTTGCCCTGCTTTGGCTCACACTTGGTGCACTGCACCCACTGTCCTGCACCCACTGTTCGACACTCCCCAGTGAGTTGAACCCGGTACCTCAGTTGGAAATGCAGAAATCACCTGTCATATGCATCGCTCACGCTGGGAGCTGTAGACTGGAGCTGTTGCTATTCGGCCATCTTGTCTCCTCCGATTCTATTTTTATGAAATGTCCACAATGAACAAAACCATATACACAAAAAGGAGGTTATTGGTTACCAGAGGCTGGGAATAGAATAGAATGGGGAATGACTGCTAATTCATATGGAGTTTCTTTTGGGAATTATGAACATATTCTGAAATGAAATAATAGAGATGATTTTATAACTTTGAATATACTAAGACACACTGAGTTGTTAACTTTTTGGATATACTAAGGCACACTAATTTTAGTGAATTATCTGAAAAAGAAATGAAGTAAGCAATCTTTATTTATAATGGCTACAAAAATACACATAAAATACCTAAGAAGGCATTTAACCAAGGGGTTGAAAAATCTCTACAATGAAAACTATAAAATATTGATGGAAAAATAAAGACACAAATAAAATTTAAAAATATGTCATGTTCATGGAATGAAAGAATTAATATTGTGAAAATGTCTGCACTAGTCAAAGTAATCTATAATTCCATATAATTGCTATCAAAATGTCAATGACATTCTTCATAGAAATTAAAAAAATAAAACTTGTATGGAATCACAAAATATCCCGAATAGTCAAAACATTCTTGAACAAAATGAACAAAGCTGGAGGTATCACACTGCTGGACTTCACAACATACTATTATTTAAAGTGATAGTGAGCAAAACAGCGTGGTATTGGCATAAAAATGACACGTAAACCAATGTAACAGAATAGAAAGCTCAGAAATAAACCCACAAATCTACAGCCAACACATTTTTGACAAAGGTGCCAGGTACACAAAATGAGGAAAGATAAAAGATAGACTCTTTAATAAAATTGTGCTTAGAAAACATTATATCCACAGTTCTCAATATCCTCAGAAGAATGATACTAGATGTTTTATCTCTCACCATATTAAAAATTTACTCAAAATGGATTAAAGAATTGCATGTAAGTCCTTAAACTACACAACTACTAGAAGAAAATATAGGAGAAAAGCTCCATGATATTTGTCTAGTAAGGAATTTTTGGATAAAACCCTGAAAGCAAATATAGACAATTGGATTATGTCAAACTAAAAGAACTTCTGCAGAGCAAAGAAAACAATCAACTAAGCAAAGAGACCACTTGTTGAATGGGAGAATATATTTGCAAACTACACATCGAGTAAGAGTTTAATATCTAAAATATATAATGAACTCAAACAACTCAGCAACTACAAACTCCAAATAACCCAATTAAAGAATGGGCAACAAACTTGAATGGGCATCTTTCAAAAGAAGACACACAAGTAACCAAGAGATATATAAAAATACCAAACTTCACACTAATCATTAGGGAAATGCAAATCAAAACTATAATGAAATATCACCTCACTACAGTCAGAGTGGCTACTATACAAAAATCAAAAGATAACAAATGTTGGTGAGGACATGGAGAAAAAAGAATCCTTGTACACTGCTGGTGGGAAAGTTACCTAGAACAGCTATTATGGAAAACAGTATGAAGGTTCCTCAAAAAAATAAAAACATAATTACTGCATGATCCAGGACTACCACTACTGAGTATATATTTAAAAAATGAAGTCAGCATATCGAAGACATACCTGCACTCCTATATTTATAGCGGCACTATTCACAATAGCCAAGATGACCATCAATGAATGAATGGGTGAAGACAATGTGGTGTATATACACAATGGAATACTGCTCAGCCTTAAAAAAGAAAAACTATCATTAGTGGCAACATGGGTGAACCTGGAGGACATTATGTTAAGTGAAATAAACCAGTCACAGAAAGACAAATACTGCATAATTGATCTCACTCATATGTGGAATCTAAAAAGTTGTTCTCATAAAAGTAGAGAAGAGAACAGTGGTTCTCAGAGGATGGGGAGAGTAGGGAGAAGTGAGGGATGGTGAGAGATTGGTCAATGGGTACAAAACTATGTTAGATATGTGGAATAAGTTCTGGTGTTCTATTGCATAATAGGATGACCAGAGTTAACAGTAGTGTCATTGTATAGTTCGCTGGGAGAGATTTTTAAATGTTATCACAAAGAAATGATAAATGTTTAAGGTGATAAATATTCTAATTATCATGATTTGATCATTACACAACTTACATGTGTATCAAAACATCACATTGTACCCCATAAATATATAAAATTATCGTGTCAATCATAATTAAAAGTTTTAAAAATCTTTTAAAAGTAGAGATATGAAAAATAAAAAACCCAAATCAGACTTCCAGAGATTAGAAATAGTATGTGTGAAGTAAATCGTATACTAAATGAGATTAGTGAGACATTAGACACCCCAGAAAAAAAATTAGGAACTTGAAGATGTACCAGTAGGAACAATCTAAAATTAAACACCAAAGGAAAACATATTTTTTAAAGAAAAAGCATTAATAATCTGTAGGGCAATTTTATGTAACCTAACAGATAGGTAATTGGATTTTATAAAGGAAGGATATGTAGATAAAATATTTGAATTAATAATGGATGTTAATTTTTCAAATTTGATGACAACTCTAACCCCAGAATTTTAAGAAGCTCAAGAAGTTCCAACCACAAGAAACACGAAGAAAACTATACTAAGGTGAATACAGCGATGAGAAAATTTCAGATGCAGCCAAAGTAAAAAACCACAGTGTTTGTAGAACAGGAAAAGAAAGAATAACAGGAGGTATCTTATGAGAAACAATGTAATAAGAATGACCAGTATTTTTAAATTACTGAAATAAAAATTAAACAATCTAGAATTTTATTTCAGTAAAAAATCTTTCATTAAAAAAGGTAAAACAAAGACATTTTTAGACATACAGAAGCTGAAAGAAATAATCACCATCAGAACTACACTAAAAGAAATGCTGAAAATGTTGCTCAGGCACAAGGACAATGCAAAGAGAATAAAAACCAAACCTAATGTTAGAAGAAACAATTTACATATCCCACGTTTGAAAAAGCCTTTGTATCTGGAATACATAAAGAACTTTCAAAAATCAATTCAAAATTTTAAAAATATCAAAAAGATTTGAACAGAGACTTTACAAAAAAGTATAGTGATGGCAAAAAAAAAAAATGCACATGAAATAGTGCTCAACGTCTTTAGTCCTTAGGTAAATGTAATATTCCTTACTGTAAATTAAAATCACAATCAGATGGACCTATTAGAATGGCTTTAAAAACTGACAATATGAATTGTTGAGGAGATGCAAAGCAGCTGGGACTATTATACTTTGCCATTGAAAATAAAAATGATTCGGCTACTTGAAAAATCAATTTGTCATTTTCTTTTACAGTTGAACATACACTTAACATTCAACCCAACAATCCCACTCCTAGGTATTTATCCAAGTAAACTGAAAACTTATGTTCACACACAAATCTTTACGTTAATGTATGGCTTTATTTATAATGGCCCTAAACTGGAAGCAAGAAATATGTCCTTCAAAAGGTAAATGAATAAACTAAATGTGGTACATACATATAATTGAGTAATACTCAGGAATAAAAAGGAATACATTTCTCCTGTATTCAAGAACATCAATGAGTCTCAAATGCATGTTTACCAAATGAAAAGAGGCCACATCTAAAAGACTTCATATGTATATTCCATTTTTATGACCTTCCGTAAACAGCAAAACTAAAGGAACAGAAAGCAAATCAGAGGGTACTCAGAATTAGGGGTGAAGGAAGGTGTTGACTATAATGGTGCATTAAGGGGTCCTAGGGGTTGAGGATTATATTCTTTATACTGTTTTTGCTGGTTTGTTATATGATTGTATGCATTTGACAAAACTCATGAGTTGTACACCATAAAGAGTAAGTTTTACTTCATATAAATTATACCTGAATAAAATTGCAATAACAGAGAATGGGAAAATTTAGGAGGACAAATGGGAAGCTGAATTGGAGAGAACCTCTAAAGTACTTATACATTCAGGCAAACTCATTTATTAGGCGACCGTTGTTTGGATGGATGGTAAAATGCGGTGAGCTAATATAGATAAAAAGTAAAGCATATTAAGACATTCCAAAATGAATGCATTTTCATCGTCAAGGAGTTCATGGTCTACTGAGGGAATCTATCCTTTTTATTGACACCATAAAATAATATAGTAAGTGCTATGAAACGGCTAATATAAGGTGTTCTTGGATCCCACAATGGAATAAATCGCCAGACACAGGTGTGGGGCAAAAGGCTGCCTGGAAGAGACATCAATGAGGAGATAAGAAAGAGTGCCTAGAAGGAAAGGGGATTTTCTTTTCTTTTCTTTTCTTTTTTTTTTGAAATGGAGTCTCACTTACTCTGTTGCCCAGGCTAGAGTGCAATGTCATGATCTCGGCTCACTGCTACCTCCACCTCCCGGGTTCAAGTGATTCTCCTGCCTTCCTGCGTCAGCCTTTGGAGTAGCTGGGATTACAGGTGTGTGCCACCACACCTGGCTAATTTTTGTATTTTAAAATGGAGACTGGGGTTTCACCATGTTGGCCAGGCTGGTCTCAAACTCCTGACTTCAAGTGATCCACTTGCCTCGGCTTCCCAAAGTGCTGGGATTACAGGCGTGCGCCACCATACCTGGCTAATTTTTGTATTTTTAAAATAGAGACTGGGGTTTCACCATGTTGTCCAGGCTGGTCTCAAACTCCTGACTTTAAGTGATCCACTTGCCTCGGCCTCCCAAAGTGCTGGGATTACAGGCATGAGCCAACATGCCCAGCAGGAAAGGGGCTGTTTCATAAAGCAAAATAAGTTCTCATTAACCTAAATATTTTGAAGAAGATAATATACATACTGGAACACATGCTTATACTACCAAAGTCAAAAGATTATGTAGATTATTTTTCAGAGGGGACCTCTATCATCAATTACTTGTACGTATTTATCAAAATATTCTTTGCATTCATAAGCATGCATAAATGGATTTTTAAAAATCGGGTTAGCATGTTGTATTCACTGTTAAATTCTGAATGCTTTTAACTAAAATGCATCTGGAAAGTTGTCTATCAGTTTATAGCCAGCTGTAATAAAATTTCATTATATTTTCTATTTGCATTTTTTGTTTTCTTGCTGGTCATTTTAAGATTGGTGATTATTATTTTGCTTTTCTTTATACCTTTGTGAAATACATTAAAATTTCTATTTGTTGATCATATTAATGAGCCACATACGAATAATAACATATGCATTCACTTTTTTCTCACTTTCATTCCCTCCCTTCCAAATCCAACTTTAATGGTTTATATTCTTATATCCTCTTGTTTGTCTTTTATCCTCTCTCCTACTATTCAATGTTTTAGCTGCTGAGGATACAGCAGTGAACAAAGCCAGAAAAAATAAATCTCATGGAGTTTATATTCTAGTGAGAAGATACAGGCAATACATACATTTAATACATATTACACCATAAGATCTGTGGAAATAGTAAAGTGAGATTGAGCAATAGAATGTGCTGTCAGGAAGATGGTAAATTGCAGGAAGGACTCACTAATCAGTTGCCATTTGAGTAAAGATATGAGAAGGTAAAGGACTGAGCTTTCTGATGTGCATTTCTTAGCGAAGACTATTCCTATTATATTTCTCTTTGACTTTTAAATTTTATTTATACATTAATTTCTCAATTTTTAATTCCCTAAATACACAAGTGTGAGACCTATGGATATAATGGCTGACTGTATTACATCATTTTATATCAAGGGCTTGATGAGCATCTGTAGGATTTGGTATCCATGAGGGTCCTGAAACCAATTTCCTGGGGTTGCAGAGGGCCAAATATATACTGTCCTATTATTTCCAAGAACTTTTTCTTATTCTTTGAATATTCTATTTACATAAAATTCTGTTTTTATCTCATGTGCATAATATCCTCTCCTTTCTGAGAGTATTATGCATATTTTTATTAAATAAAGACTTTTTTATTTGGTCTTTCCTGAATGGCATATATTTTATGCTAATTTCCCTATTTCTGGTTTGGTCTTTGTCTTTAATTTTGCAATGTCTTCTCATAGGTTATCTGTTTGTGTTTTAGTCTGAAGCATAAAAACTTAACGGGAGTTACGTCAGCTGGTGAATTGTTTGTGTAGACTCATCAGATGAGAATCAGGGCAGTCCCAAATATCAGTATTTACAAATATTTTCTCTGGGACCATTTTGTTTCTTCAGCGAATAATCTCTTCTGTTCTCCTGCCTGGGGAGCTATATACCTGGATGGCAACCCTTTTGGTTGAGAGTCACATGAGGGAGCAAGGAGCCTATGTATTCAGTGGCAAGACTTTCGCTTACTCCCTCTGTTTTTAATAGAACACATCTCCCTCACTCTCCCGCTTCCTGCTCTCCCAGTCTAGCACCTCTAGGTCAACTTCTCCATGGAATACATGTGTAGTCCCCTGGCCCAGAGAAGTGGAGGAAAGGGTCTGGCTGGTTTAAGATCTCCTTGCATAGGCTTTATTTACTGCTCTTGTTTTAAGCTCAAAAGCTTATCCTCAAGAGATTCTGCAGCAAGATGCAGCTTGCTTCTGGCTGGATGCCTCCTCAGCAAGCATTTTCGATTTTCTCAGCTCTGCTAAAGTTTCCATCCACCTTTTCCCTGTCTTTCTTCTGTTTCTTCACCTGCAAAACATGAAAAATAACAGCCATCTGGAATTCTTTCCAGCATGGTTATGGACATGAAATAAAATCATGGACTTGAAATCTTCTAACCTGTGCAGCCTCCTTTGTTGCCTTCTCCTCTGTGGTCCAGTTGCCTTCTTTTAATTTACTTAACACTTCATATTACTTTTTGCCTTAGGGATTGTTTCACATGTTCTTTCTTCTGCCTGAAATGCTATTTCCTATTTTTCTTAATTATTTTTATATAATATCAGATTCAAACCAAATAATATATATGTAAAATCTAGAAACAGTTGTATCATGAACAGTAAGTCAAACACACAACCCAGAAAGCAAAATAGTACCGTCTACTTCATCTGCTTTGTGTCTGTTCCCCAAGTCAACACCTTATCCTCTTCAGAATTAATCATCCCACATTCTATAAACAGAATTTATTTCCTGTATAGAAATATTCTATCACATATTTGTGTCTGAGTAAACATATATCATTTAGTTTGTTTGGTTAGTGCTTTATAAATAGTGTCAGGGTTTATACAGTCTTCTGGACCATGTTGTTCTCTCCCAATATTAAGCTTTTATGCTCTATTCGTGTTATTGAATAATTCATTTCTTCTCATTGCTGTAAAATATATTATCCTGATGAAATTTCAAAGTTGTTTATCCTTTATCCTACTCATGCAAATATATATTTGTGTGTGTGTGTGTATATATATTTATATAATGAACCATGCTATCATGAGCATTCTTATGTACGTATGTCTTGATGCACATATGCAAAAAGACAGGATTTTTATTTGAAACAAGTGTCCCAGCAACCTTTTGGAGTCTTTCTGCAGCTAAAAATATAGATGATATAGAATGAGGAATTCTCATTCAACAGAACAGAGAGAGCTTAAAAAATTAAAATTTACAATGTGATTTAAGAGAAAACACCTTAATCAGAGAATAATCCCTCCACTGCTTCTGATTTTTTTTGTTGTTAATGATATGGCCTATTATGACTTACTATATGAATAACAATATAGCATGTTTCATATGTGTTTGAAATTAGATATTATTTCAAATTTGATTTGAATAAAAAACATTTCAAGTTTGAAGTTCAGAAGTTATTTTGCTTTTAAGCACTTAAATAGAATATGACTATTAGAAGAAAATAAGGATACTTTTAGGAAGAGTAACTCTGTAATACTATTCTAGAGAATGAGTGCTTGAAATTCTATTTTTACAATATGTTTAATGCATGTTTGTGAATGTGGCTCAGAACTGAAACTGCCCAATTTTTCCATTTTTCTTATTGGTTAGCTTTTCGGTAATTCCTTCCTCTTCTTGTTCATTGAGAGTCATAATAACCATATACAGAAGTGAAAATGTTATAACCAAATTGCATATAGTAATGGCCTTATTATGTTTATCTACGTTTGACAATGACAGCAATACTACTGATTCTCAAATTGCTTGACCTTGCATTAGCAGTGAGCTTTATTCTCTATTCCTACTTGTGTAGAGTGCATGCAGTTAAGTCCATAAAGGTCCTTTCTACTCCCCAGCTCAGCACCCTAAGCCATCTAAGTTAAAGCTGGAAATATAGTGTAGTGGTATTTATCATGTTCTTTGACCACCCAGAATATTCTATTTTTTAAACTTGGATATAATGCATTAAGAAAAAGTACACAAATAGTAAGTATACAGCTCAATACATTATTTTGTGAAAATACCTGTGTAAGAACTAATGATGGCAATTAAAGTAAACATGAGTAAAACCTTCAAGAAGCCCTCAACATCCCACTTCCAAGTCACCAAACCCACTATTCCATTAGCAATGTGTGAGATTGTCAGTTGCTCTGTAACTGTGTTATTGTCACCCGTGGTAACAACATATATGGTCTTGTCAGTCTTTTTCACATTAGCCATTCTAGTACATATGTGGAGGCATCACATTGTGGTATGAATTTAGAGAAATTCCATGGTGAAATTTGACCTCATAACTGGCTAGGTCCTCTAAGCCTAATTATCTCGCCATCTCTAAGATTTGGAGAATTACTAAATGTATCTTACTATGTTTAATTTCTACTTAATCTATTTAGAGTGGTTCCTGTTGTTTGCAACTAAGAATCTCACTCAGGAGAAATAATATGTGATGTTGGAAAGTAACTGAAAATAAAGAAAAAAACCTGTTTACAGAAAAAATGGCAGAAAAACAGGAGGTACACACAGAGAAATAAACAGTTTTTTATGGGTTATTGGAAATGGATAAGGACAGCTTAGGCAATGATATTATCTCTAAATATCAGGCGTATTTTCTAACCTCTAAGTTCACTTTTGTAGTGATTCAAATGGAACTTTTGCCAGTCTATGTGCTAAAATTTTCAGATACATAGGAACCATTTTGGGAAAGTGAGCAATGGATACAGAGGTTGGTTAAGGAGACGAGTTTGCTCCGAATATAACATTAAGGAGAGAGAGATCACTAAAAAAAGAGCAGAAAGAAATTGTAAGGATAATTTAGAGAACTCTACTTTGCATCATGAAATACAGGTGCTTCTTGGCACCTTCAATAATCCTTTGTATTTCCACAAGCAAGGGTCATACCATCAACCTGTTTCTCTCTCAGTCTTGTGAAAGGAAATAAGCAATGTTCTAGACCAGGGTTTTTCAAATGTAGCTGATCATCAAAATCACCAATTCTAGTCCTAAATCCTTATATAATTAATTGGAATCTCCATAGGTGGGGAGGTCTGAGAGATAGGTGTTTTTTTTTTTTAATCCTCAGATGATTTTGGTGATCATACAGATTTGAGAACTACTGACACGAACTTCGGTTTATAGAAATCAGGTATTTTATTTCATAACGTAGAGTTTGGGCAAGTTTCTTCTTGAAGAGGAAAACA
This sequence comes from Pan paniscus, assembly GCF_029289425.2. Classification (NCBI taxonomy): domain Eukaryota; kingdom Metazoa; phylum Chordata; class Mammalia; order Primates; family Hominidae; genus Pan; species Pan paniscus. The sequence goes on along the minus strand of NC_073261.2, from coordinate 69,547,920 downwards.
AATAATTTATTCACCCTATCTACACTCTTTAGGCGAATTTCAATTTTTATATATAAAAAGTTTAACAAACCTGCTTGACTCTAGTGACCATTGGGCATTAGTATTTTCCTATCTTTCTTGATTTATTTCTGAATTTTTATTATATGATTTTTCCAAATTCAAATTTAAAGTAAAAATGTACTGAAGTCAAGGTCAGAAGTTTTGGATCTGGCTATTATCTCAGCTATTTTCTACCTTTGGGAAAACATATACTATCGTGAGCATCAATTTTCCTAATGTGTTAAATAATAATATTGCCAGACTTTGTGTGAAACTTATTTGAACATTTCTGTGTGTGTGTACATGTATGCATGCCAAGTCTTAGTTGCACAGAAAGTCAAGCACTAACATTTTCTTTACTTAGGTGACACTGTATTAAAAGTTAGGAGAACTAATATAATACACTTCTCTTGCTTCTCAGTACCCTCACTGTATGACAGGTTGTCAGTATGACACTGTGTTTAGTATTTAATTAGTGTTACATAACAGTTTGCAATTTTTCTCTTCAGTAAATTAATGAAATTATTTTGTCGATGTATCTTGTCTTTATGAAACTATCCACACAGTGGTATTACTTTCTTGATTTCTTCTAAAAGCACACCTTTGTTTTTGATGGGTTTTATTCATTTGACAAACATTTATTGACTACTATTTTTCAGGCACTGTTCTTGTTTCTGGAGATACAATAGTAAGTAAATAGAACAGGTCTCCAGTTTTTGACAGATTTCATTCCAGTAGTTGGAGAATACTGTAAATGAAACAGTATCAATTCATCCATGCCTCATAGAATCTGAGCTGAAATCCATCACAAGTCCCTAAAATTTGGCCATTCACTCTTTTGTTAAACTAACATTTTTAGCATCAGAAAATAATTATAAAAGTATACAACTCTGGTTTTGTCTGGCACAGTACTGGATAAATTAAAGCCCTGGGTGGCTTTTACCCCATTATTTTTAGTGAATCTTATTGAAATATAATTTAAAATACACTTAAAAATAATATTTAAAATTGAGTGCAAAAGTCATTGAATTATTGTGGGGGAAAAGCCAAAGAGTTTGTCACACATAAATGTTAAGTAGAAGTCTGGTAATAGCTTATAATAATCAAATACAACTGGTAAATTTCAGGTTAAGTAGAAAGTAAGTCTTTCCTATTAGGCTGCATTGGCACTAAAGGTGGATTGTTTATTAAAAGATAAATGGGTGGGAAAAAGAGCAAAACTTGTTAGAAGAACTACTTGAAATAATGACAGGCAGTAGAAAGATTTTTCAGTCTCCAACCCTAGGATTCTAGAGCCAAAGCAGAAGAGACGAAGAGTTAGGTTCTGTGAAGGTCCAGCAGGGCTGTGAAAGATCCTATGAGAACAGGAATCTTAGAAAATTGGAACAGGATTTAAGTTGGTAGAACAGAGGACAGACTACTGCAAGTCAGAAAATCAGTCATGAAATGAGAAATGAATCAATGAGCTTGTCAATTAAAATATAGGTAAACTAAAATTTTAAAAATGAAGATGAGGTTAGAAGAGATGGAAAGCCTAGATGGAATGCAGAGAATTATACTTGGTAGGAATGAATGTGTTATAGAGGAAGCATCCAGGATATTGCTTCAGACAGCTGTGTGTTTGTGAGCCACTTACACTTGGCTGGGGTAGGGTTTTAATGACAGTTTCTAGCTGGATTAGGAAAGGGAAAGAAAGTACTGTTGAAGTCTGTTCAGTAATTAACAGGTGTTTATATACACATCATTTTATTCAATCTGTGTCTTTTATTTTAAATGGAGAATCAAGGTTTACAAAGGTTGGGATGAGCAGAAGTCTCAGCAAGTTTGTAATAGAGACTAAAATGATCTGACTCCCAGACTAGTGTAGTTTTATACACTACTCTGTAGGCCACTTAGCTCTTACTGAGAAGGATTCCACCATTCCCTATTTTCTTTTTTCAATGAGACCATGAACTACTTCTATTCCGTTTTATTTCACTTTATTTTATTTTGACAAGTCATGCGTAGAAAAAAATACACAAGTCATCCATATCCGGTGTGTAGTTGTATTTATAAAAAAGTAATATTTCCATTTTTAGTAAAATATTCGTTAACAAGCTACTAGAGCCAAAGAAAACTGTTTGTATCTCAGAAGACATGTAGCCATGTGAAATTTATTGCAAAAACAGGCATTTCTTAGGCTTCATTTTCAAGGCTGGAAAAACTAAAATCATAATGGCAACATGTTAAATGTAAGTATCACCATTTTGATTCCTCACTCTCATGTCAGCCAAAGATTTGGAGGTGCTTCTTTCTTATAAGAAAATCTTCTCTGATAGGATTATTAATGAGCTGACACAGGAAGGGAAAACATGACCAAAGGGTGGGGAGAACAGAATTCAATTCTTTAAGAATTTAAAGAAACCAACGTGGCCACAGTGCAGAGAATTGAGCAGCCCATGACAAGATGAGGCATGGTAGGAGCAAGATTGTGCAGGACCTAGAGGATTTATGCCAAAGATTTTGGTCCTTACCCTAAACTCAGTAGGAAGCCAATGGAATATTTTAATAAGAAAGTTGTACAGTCTGCTAAAGTTAGGTTTTCATGTTTTTAAAGACAACTGTCTCTATAAATTGAAAAATTATTGGAAGGGGATAAGGGTAGAAATAGGGAATCCAGTTAAAAAGCTGTTAACAGTAGTATAGAAGAAGGGTTGCACTGGTTATCATCAGGGTGGTGTTAGTGGAAAAGGCAGTAAGAAAACAGATATGGGATAAGTTCTGGAGGAAAAGCCACCTGAACACACTATGAAATTGGACTTGAGGAGCAAACAGAATCCAAACAGTCTCCAGGATTTCTGACTTGTATAACCAGACAGAAGATTGTAGACCACCCAGATAGAAATCACTGGGAAAGAGAAGAGCAGTTGTTGATATAGGTCATTAAATTATCCCAGTAGATGCTTAGGATTGAAACATGTAGCCTTGGTGTTCTAAAGAATTGTCTGAGACATATCTCAAAATCATAAGAGCTATCTATGACAAACCCACAGCCAATATCATACTGAATGGGCAAAAACTGGAAGCATTCCCTTTGAAAACTGGCACAAGACAGGGATGTCCTCTCTCACCACTCCTATTCAACATAGTGTTGGAAGTTCTGGCCAGGGCAATTAGGCAGGAGAAGGAAATAAATGATATTCAATTAGGAAAAGAGGAAGTCAAATTGTCCCGGTTTGCAGATGACATGATTGTATATCTAGAAAACCCCATTGTCTCAGCCCAAAATCTCCTCAAGCTGATAAGCAACTTCAGCAAAGTCTCAGGATACAAAATCAATGTACAAAAATCACAAGCATTCCTATACACTAATAACAGACAAACAGAGAGCCAAATCATGAGTGAACTCCCATTCACAATTGCTTCAAAGAGAATAAAGTACCTAGGAATCCAACTCACAAGGGATGTGAAGGACCTCTTCAAGGAGAACTACAAACCACTGCTCAATGAAATAAAAGAAGATACTAACAAATGGAAGAACATTCCATGCTCATGGGTAGGAAGAATCAATATCATGAAAATGGCCATACTGCCCTGTAGGGGTGGGTTGCCCCTACACACCTGTGGGTGTTTCTCGTAAGGTGGAACGAGAGACTTAGGAAAGAAAAAGACACAGAGACAAAGTATAGAGAAAGAAATAAGGGGACCCGGGGAACCAGCGTTCAGCATATGGAGGATCCCATATGGAGGATCCCCTATGGAGGATCCCGCCAGCCTCTGAGTTCCCTTAGTATTTATTGATCATTTGTGGGTGTTTCTCCAAGAGGGGGATGTGTCAGGGTCACAAGACAATTGTGGGGAGAGGGTCAGCGGACAAACAGGTGAACAAAGGTCTTTGCATCATAGACAATGTAAAGGATTAAGTGCTGTGCTTTAGATACGCATCCACATAAACATCTCAGTGCCTTACAGAGCAGTATTGCTGCCCGCAGGTCCCACCTCCGGCCCTAAGGCGGTTTTTCCCTATCTCAGTAGATGGAGCATACAATCGGGTTTTATACCGAGACATTCCATTGCCCAGGGACAGGCAGGAGACAGATGCCTTCCTCTTGTCTCAACTGCAAGAGGCATTCCTTCCTCTTTTACTAATCCTCCTCAGCACAGACCCTTTACGGGTGTCGGGCTGGGGGACGGTCAGGTCTTTCCCTTCCCACGAGGCCATATTTCAGACTATCACATGGGGAGAAACCTTGGACAATACCTGGCTTTCCTAGGCAGAGGTCCCTGAGGCCTTCCGCAGTTTTTGTGTCCCTGGGTACTTGAGATTAGGGAGTGGTGATGACTCTTAAGGAGCATGCTGCCTTCAAGCATTTGTTTAACAAAGCACATCTTGCACCGCCCTTAATCCATTTAACTCTGAGTTGACACAGCACATGTTTCAGAGAGCACGGGGTTGGGGGTAAGGTTATAGATTAACAGAATCTCAAGGCAGAAGAATTTTTCTTAGTACAGAACAAAATGGAGTCTCCTATGTCTACTTCTTTCTACACAGACACAGTAACAATCTGATCTCTCCTGCTTTTCCCCACACTGCCCAAGGTAATTTACAGATTCAATGCCATCCCCATCAAGCAACCAATGCCTTTCTTCACAGAATTGGAAAAAACTACTTTAAAGTTCATATGGAACCAAAAAAGAGCCTGCATGGCCAAGTCAATCCTAAGCCAAAAGAACAAAGCTGGAGGCATCACACTACCTGACTTCAAACTATACTACAAGGCTACAGTAACCAAAACAGCATGGTACTGGTACCAAAACAGAGATATAGATCAATGGAACAGAACAGAGCCCTCAGAAATAACACCACATATCTACAACTATCTGATCTTTGACAAACCTGAGAAAAACAAGCAATGGGGAAAGGATTCCCTATTTAATAAATGGTGCTGGGAAAACTGGCTAGCCATATGTAGAAAGCTGAAACTGGATCGCTTCCTTACACCTTATACAAAAATCAATTCAAGATGGATTAAAGACTTAAACGTTAGACCTAAAACCATAAAAACCCCAGAAGAAAACCTAGGCATTACCATTCAGCACATAGGCATGGGCAAGGACTTCATGCCTAAAACACCAAAAGCAATGGCAACCAAAGACAAAATTGACAAATGGGATCTCATTAAACTAAAGAGCTTCTGCACAGCAAAAGAAACTACCATCGGAGTGAACAGGCAACCTACAAAATGGGAGAAAATTTTCGCAACCTACTCATCTGACAAAGGGCTGATATCCAGAATCTACAATGAACCCAAACAAATTTATAAGAAAAAAACAAACAACCCCATCAAAAAGTGGGCAAAGGACATGAACAGACACTTCTCAAAAGAAGACATTTATGCAGCCAAAAAACACATGAAAAAATGCTCACCATCACTGGCCATCAGAGAAATGCAAATCAAAACCACAATGAGATACCATCTCACACCAGTTAGAATGGCAATCATTAAAAAGTCAGGAAACAACAGCTGCTGGAGAGGATGTGGAGAAATAGGAACACTTTTACACTGTTGGTGGGACTGTAAACTAGTTCAACCCTTGTGGAAGTCAGTGTGGCCATTCCTCAGGGATCTAGAACTAGAAATACCATTTGACCCAGCCATCCCATTACTGGGTATATACCCAAAGGACTATAAATCATGCTGCTATAAAGACACATGCACATGTATGTTTATTGCGGCATTATTCACAATAGCAAAGACTTGGAACCAACCCAAATATCTAACAATGATAGACTGGATTAAGAAAATGTGGCACATATACACCATGGAATACTATGCAGCCATAAAAAATGATGAGTTCATGTCCTTTGTAGGGACATGGATGAAATTGGAAATCATCATTCTCAGTAAACTATCGCAAGAACAAAAAACCAAACACCGCATGTTCTCACTCATAGGTGGGAATTGAACAATGAGAACAGATGGACACAGGAAGGGCAACATCACACTCTGGGGACTGTTGTGGGGTGGGGGGATGGGGGAGGGATAGCATTGGGAGATATACCTAATGCTAGATGACGAGTTTGTGGGTGCAGCGCACCAGCATGGCACATGTATACATATGTAAGTAACCTGCCCATTGTGCACATGTAACCTAAAACTTAAAGTATAATCATAATAATAATAAAAAGAAATGCAAAAAAAATTATACTTAAAACAAAACAAAACAAAAAAGAATTGTCCAGTCTGCAGATAAAATTCTAGCAATCATGAGTATATGAGTGGTAATCAAAGCCTTCGGTGGGGATGAGTTTCCACGAAGAAAAAAAGTTTGGAATGGTAAGGAGCATGGCTAAGTCTGAGTTGTGAGCTACTGTGAGAGCTCAGTGGAAAAGTCTGTAAAAATAATAAAGGAGAACATAGCATTACCTAAGTCAAAGAAAGAGAATGTTTTAAGGAAGTGTGTTTAGCATTATGGAACCTTTTGAGAAGTCAAGAAAAATGAAGACTTACCAAATGGCAATTTGCCGTTAATAGCGCACAAAAAGTTCAGTAGGCAGCCAAAATGATCTTTGTTCATGTCAGAGAGGGTTATTTGTTCTGCAGTTGTTTAAGTGATGAAGAGAGAGAAAATGTATATTTGTGTGCAGGATGGTCTGAAGTGTTATTAATTTTGTAGGACAAATGTGGGAATACAGCTGGTGACCCTGGAAAACAATTCCAATGAAAAGACACCAAAACCAGTCTTGGAGATACTTACTGGCATGGCCTTAAATTGGATTTCTCCTGCTATTTCATTCTCAGCATGGTTTTCCATGGCAACTATGCTTAAATAGTTCTGCTAGGTGAACAGGTCAATACAATTATAGCCATTTGTCTTTCAGCTCTTATTTATTATATTAGGAGGACCATATTTTTGTTTGGGAGCCCAATAAAGTTTGGTCAAACTGTCATTATTTCTATTTAAAGATTTTAAAAGTTTTTTTGCAAGCAAGAAAAAAAATTTAAAACCAAGTCTAGGTGAGGAATAATTTTTCTTATATAAATTAATAATCAACTTTTGAAGAGGAGAATATAACTTTTAAATATAAAAACCTTATTATGTCCCATTAGAGAATGGAAAGTTCCAGGTTTTAAATAGCTTTACAAATCAAATAGTAATGAGAAGTAAAACAGATGACTTTATAGAGCTCAACACACTGTTGAATATTTAGTTTTGTTACTGAAGACTATAGATAGAAGATAATGAATCATTAAACTGAAAACATAAACATATTTTTTAATTTATGAAATATGGTAATACGTTGATTTTAATTTGGATCCATACTACACAATAGTGAAAAAAATTATGATGTAATAATATTTTGACTGACAGTGTGAAAGTGGTGTTCACAAAGTAGCTTTAAACAATGGAAATGTGAATCTATAGAATGGCCTTAAAACTTGGTGCAAGTCTTTCTAGCCCATATGTACTGCTATGTGCCCCAAGAAGTCACAGACATTTTGCTGCCACTATTTATGTGCCAACAATTTTGGCCACGTATTGAATTGATTTAGCTTTGATTTCACGAAAAAGGAGCTCCATAATTGTTAGAGTTAAAAATTACTTAATTTATAGTTTAAAAAATGCCTTCATTAGATCTTTCTTTCTAAGTCAAATGCTTTTTTGAAGTGGAAATAAAACAGTTAACATCAATGACTCAATTTAATTTTAATTCTCATGGAAAATGCTGTCTGAAATTGCAAACTTTAGAAATCAAATGCCATTAATTCATCACAAAACTGAGAAAGAATTAAAGCCTAATTATTCATTGAATATTCACTACAGTTCAGGGTTTGGTTTGATTAGCTTATGTTGATTTCCTGGAAAGATAATACAAGTTGAGGTTTATCTGAGTCCTGAACTTCTGGTTAACGTGGATCACTTCTTCTGAGCATCATCTGAACTTACAAATGTTTAACTGCTACTTAACCATTTATAACAAAATAAAGCGGAATTGCTTACTCGGAGGCTAGCAATTTGACACAATATTCTATTTTAATCCGGCAAATTCCACTTGGGATAACAATTCTGTAAGTCTCAGGGAGAACCAAACACTTGACTCATGAAAGATGTTAATATTTGAAAATTTTACCAGGCAGAGATTTCCATGTTTCTGGAAGATGGTGAAGATGGTCTGTCAGCTTTCACTTCATAGCTACTCTCCCATTTCACTGTATTCAACTGTTTCAAATGGTGTTAGTAACACAAACGAAAATTTAGATGGGGCAACGTGATAAGAGTTTTTGGTTATATAGTCTCTCTCTGTGTGTGTGTGTGTGTGTGTGTGTCTCTCTCTCTCTCTCACACATACACCACACATACACACACACACTCACAAACACATTGTGCCATAGATTCTTTGAAGTTTATTGTACCACTACTTTGGGCATGGTGTTTCAATTTTGCCATATCTTCTTATGTATAGAATAAACAATATTAGAGCCCTTGGAACTAATAATACAAATTTAGAGAGAAGGGGAATAACCTAGTATGTCTTGTACGTGTCATTTCTGCATGATCTATAACTAGACAAAGCCAAATGAGAGATGTTGGTCCCACAAATCATTGAATTATGGTTTATTAAAGCAAGCATGCTCTAATCCACAAGGAAATGTAATGACATAAATGTTAATAATTCCATTTACATTATGGAACATGAAAGTGAGGCTCTTGATAAAGGGTAGATAAGAGGGTTACTCTCTTCTTCTGTCAAATACTCTTTGTGCACATATTCTATAGATTGGTTTTCTACCATGAAGGTTTTCCAAAATGGCTGGCCAACCATTATTTTATTGTCTTGCCTGGATTTTCCTGTTTCTGGATCCAACACTTCACAGGAAGCTGTATGCTCCTGAATACATTTGACAGTAATGTTAATACAGGTCTTAACTGTAACATTGGCAGATGAAGATTTGGAAACCAAAGAAACAAAAGGTGACTTTTGTTATTTGCATGTCTGGAAAGTTGACCATCTGTTCATTTCTACTCTGCTAGTTTATGAACTTGTGGTAGTGTAGGTATGGGTATAGTATTGGTTAGCATTTCTGAATAATGGAATTGAGGCTCACTGTGTCACAACTGTGTTTTGCAAGACATAAACCATTAATGACAGATACATTACTAATAATTGCAAAACCACCTTGAATTACAATAACTTACCAGATTATCATTGCAATTATACCATTTTCGCTTGCATTCAGATATCAGTTTTTAAGTGTGAAATATAATATTTAAATTACACCACAAACATGAGAAATTGAAGAAATTGGTCTAAACCTGGCTACCAAAAGAGGCCTCAGAGTACGGCCTTGTTCCCTTCACCAAAAGAATAAAGCAAGAAGGTATCATCTATGAACCAGACAAGAGGCCTTCATCAGACATTTAATCTGCTGGTACCTTGATCTTAAGTTTCTCAGCCTGTAGAACTATAAGAAATAAATTTATGTTGTTTATAAGCTACTCAATCTGTGATATTTCACTATTTTTATAAGAGTACTTATCCTATTCATGAGAGCTGCCCTTATCACCTGATCATATCCTAAAAGTCCCCACTTCCTAATACCATAACCTTGGAAGTTAGGATTCCAACATACTAATTTTGGGGTTAGGGGCACAGACATTAAGTCCATAGCATTATATATGTAACTACAGATAATATAGATTATGTGTATGTGTGTATATAGGCTTATCTGTATAAATATATCACAGATAAAATAGACCGAAAAATCAACATTTCTATTGATCATAGCCCTTTCACTACTGACCACATTGTATATAAATCTATTAACCTGATAATCTTCCCATTAATGTAAGTAAACAACTTGAAACTAAGGGCTATGCATTGAGTTTTCAGTGATTTATAGTGTGGCTGCCATTTTGCAAGCTCATTCAAATAAATGCATGATGATTTGATACTCAGGTATTTATTTTTTCAATATCATATACAGATAAGGAAAATTCTAAGGCTGCATGTGATACCACTCCTCTATTTGTCCTTCTAAATAGAGTATCTGCATTTCTCCCCTCTGTTCTATGCTCCAGGAAGCTGAACTCTATGGAGTACATGAGCAGGCTTGTTAACATGCCAGCTTCAAGTTGAATTTGGTCTGTGGGGAACTCTAGCAGGAGATCGGTGGCGGGGAGGAGAGTGGGATCAGGAAACTTATTACACTAACTCACTCCAGTAGCTCTGACATTGACTGCCTGAATTCCTAACTGAAGATCACAGCTCTGTCAGGTGGCTAGCTCCTTCTCTCTCTTTAGCTCTCTCCCTGTCTTCAGGGCCTGGTAACAAGTCTCTATTTCCAACTCATCAGGCCTGAAGACATTGGTGGTGCTCAGCTCCTTGATGTTATTGGCCTAGTAACCTGCAGTCTCTTGAGCTCTCCCTTAAACATGCCCACACTTTTCTAAACAGTTCTTTATTAAATGCTCTTTAAATTATCCAATTTCCTCATGCCTTCTGTTTCCTTCCAGTGCTTTACCTGGTATACTCATCTCAGTGGAATAAATTCTGAATATAGAAAATGTTCTTACATTGCCAAATCATGTTGATTTAATTTTTAAACTACTAATTCAATGTTATTCATGGAAATGTAATTTTTATTCCAACTAGAGAGTGATGTATTTATAAAAACCAATTCCCTAATGGCATTTAAAATCAAAGCTCTTTGACAATTTTCACATTGACTTAAAGAAGCAAATAACATATAATATTCAGTTAAACTGCCACACCATGAAATGATGCTACTAAGGATTTATTGTGACTTTTTACTCTTGGATATAGCTAATAAAAGTATTTGAGATTAACAAGGTATGACTTCCTTACCTTCCCCTGTTGTGACATTAATGACTTATTCCTCTCCTTCACTCACAGTAGTTTCCTGTGGTTGTTTAAACTTGCCAAGCTTATTTTCTACTCAGGGCCTTTATACCTGAATGGACCACCTTCCTCCTAGATCATTCTGTGTTTTACTCCTTTCCCTTACTCAGGTCTTAACTCAAATATCACCTTTACAGAGGCTTCCTCTATCCTATTGAAAACACACCCGTCTGCCCTCTGCCACCTTCTAGAACACTAACCTGAACGTGTGTTCTTTAGTATTTTCACTATCTAAAAATATGTTATGTATGTAGGTATTATTGGTATTCGTCCTCTCCTGACATATACTCTGTAGGAACAAGGACTACATTTTTCTTCAGGGGCTAGAACAGTCCTTGGTAAGCAATATTTTTAACAGCATTATACACACACACATACACATACATATCTATCTATCTGTCTGTCTATCTGTAATGTACAATCTAATGTGTATAGTTTAATGCACAGAGTTATACAACCATCTCCGCAATCAATTTGAGAATATTTTGTTACTTCAGAAAAAAACCTTTACCCTTTAGCCATGCCCCCCACCCGCTACCTCCTCAGTACCCCAAGCACAGGACAACCACTCTTCTTTGTGTCCTAAAGCTTTGCCTATTCTGACCATTTTATATAAATGGAATTACATAATATATGGTTTTCTTTTGTGACTAGCTTTTTTTTTTCACTTGTCACGTTTTCAAGATTCATACATATTGTGGCATGTGTCAGTACTTCATTTCTTTTTATGGCTGAATAATATTTCATTGTATGAATATAACACATTTTATCCATTCATTTATCAGTTGATGGACATTTGTTTTTTTCTTTACTAGTTTTTGGCTATTATGAAAAATGCTGCTATAAACACTTGTGTACAAAATTTTACATGAACCTATGTTTTCATTTGGGCATATACTTAGCAGTAGCATTACTAGATTATATGGTAGCTCGCTGCTTAATTGTCTAAGGAACTGCCAGACTGTTTGTCAAAGTGGTCATACCATTTTACATTTCTACCAGCAGGGTATGAGGGGTCCAATTTTTCCAGTTCTCACCAACATGTTCTATTACCTGTCTTTTTTATTATAGTCATTCTAGTAGATGTGAAGGCAACTATTATTTTTCATTGTATATACAAGTCAGCATATCCTAATTTAAGTCAAATTGTAAATACTACATATAATCTTGTATTTTACTTGATTTTAAAAGGTAATAGCATGAGTTTGAGGACTAAATTTTTTGGAAAAAAAAGAGTAAATATGCATTGCTTTATTCTATTACCAGAAATCTTCAGCAAACTACTCTTAGGGACTTCATGTTTGTGTCCCCACCACCCAAAATTTATATATTGAAATTCTAATTCCTAATGTGATGATATTTGGAGATGGGGCCCTTAAGAGGTAAGTGGGTCATGAGGATGCAGCTCTTATGATGGGATTAGTGTATCTGTAAGGAGAGACACAAGAGAACTTGCTTTTCCCCATTCCACACACTCTCTCTGTGACATTTCATGCCATGTGAGGTAATAACAGGAAGAAAACCCTCACCAGGAATTGGATGGGTCACTACATTAAGCATGGACTTTCCAGTCTCTGAAACTGTTAGAAATAAATTTATATTATTTAAGCCACCCAGTCTATGGTATTTTTGTTCCAGAAATCTGAACTGATTAAGACAACTACAATTATTGTTTTCCTAGAATAATAGCAGTTATAGAATGATGTTACTCCAAGTGCTCTATATAACGTAACAATTGATCTCAATTTAGCAATGGGCAAGATAAATTTTAGAGTCTTCTTATGGTCTAAAAATACCAATAGCCTTAAAGATAGTGGCAGAAATATACTTGGGGGGAAGGCTTGTGTGTTTGTGTGTCTGCAGGGGGCATAGGATGGATATTTTCTATTGTTAAATTTTCCTCCCCAAAGAAGGAAGAAATGGATCATTTGCAACACATTCTACTTAGAATCTGTTTTTACCCATTTGAATACATGCTCTTTTAAGGTGTGGAGGAGACTCCCTTTATAGAGTAATAGATTGCAGATTTGCAACCTATCAACAACGACTTGTCAAATGCGAAGAGGCATGTATTTGCAAGAGAGATTTCAATACTTTGTGGGCAGACCATAATCCCAGGTCTCTTTTAGGCTAATGAAAAAAAGAAACTTTAATTCCACTGAAGATTAGCTGATAATAAAAGTTATCACAATATAGACAGAGAAAATAAATTTGTAATTGTTTATTGTACCCTTCATATTTACCAAAATGAAGTCATGAATTTCCTTAATTTGGCCTGTCATAAATCTCAAATGCTAGTGGTAGTCTATAAACAACTAAATGCAATAAATGAAAATATTTTTGATAGCATGCACAAGTAATATGTATTGTTTTTCCTTTTTTTCTGTTAATGATCATAAAGCACTTATGAGATAACATGTTTGTGTGACACAACTCTCATAGTAACCAGAAAAATGTGCTTGTTACTGAAGTTCAATACTGACTGATAATAGCTAATACCAAAATGGCCACAGAAAAACGTTACAGATTATTTATTTTACTATTACCTTATTATTTTTATCCATGGTATTTGGATTATACTTGGAACATATCAGAATATTTTCATGTAAGGTAATATTGCAAATAAAAAAAAATTCTGTGTGATTTTATTTATTTTTTTTTTTTGAGACAGAGCTTCACTCTTGTTGCCCAGGTTGGAGTGCAATGGTGTGATCTTGGCTCACTGCAACCTCTGCCTCCCAGGTTCAAGCGATTCTCCTGCCTCAGCCTCCTGAGTGCTGGGATTACAGGCATGCGCCACCACGCCCGGCTAATTTTGTATTTTTAGTAGAAACAGGTTTCTCCATGTTGGTCAGGCTGTTCTTGAACTCCCCTCCTCAGGTGATCCGCCCACTTCGGCCTCCCAAAGTGCTGGGATTGCAGACATGAACCACTGCGCTCAGCCTGCTTTGTGATTTTATATGTATATATCAAATCAATTCAGGGCAACTTCTCCAGCCCTGCGTTCTCTTTCCTTCCTTCCATCTCCGCCATCCTTACCTCTATTGAGCTTATTCTAATGGGTGGAAAAGACAATGAAAATATATAAGAAATAAATATGAATGTTTTGAACCACAAAAGAAAGAGTGATAGGATTGGTGGAGAAGGGGCGTGTATGTAAACAGAGAGTCCTAGGGGTAAATGAAGGAGGAATGGCTGGGGCAGAAGAAACAGCAGATGCAAGGAGACAGGAGTAAGCTTGCAACACTTAAGGAGCATAAAGGTGGCCGGTGTGGTTAGAAAGATGTAGGCGATGGCAGGTAAAGTCAAAGAGGGAATAAAGACTGTGGAAGAGCTTGAACTGATTAATAACCACATCTAGTCTGTATTTCAGCTTCCATCTAGCTGCTGCGTTGTACACAGACTGTAGTGGGAATACTCGTGGAAGCAAGATGGGTGGTAGGAGGCCGCTGCAATAATCCACTTGAGACATGATGGTGCTTTGGACTAGAGTGTAAGCAGTAGGTTAGAAAGAAGAATATATAGGATAGGATATTTTGGATATAGAATAAGAGAAAAAGAGAAGTCAAAGGTGTCATATAGGTGGGTGGCATGATCTTATGAGTTTTAGTGCTGTGGCAAAAAAAAAAAAAGAAAGAAAAGAAAATCCTAATGCTTAATCTACTCTCTGGACAAAGAAAATAACATGGGCAGTTTTCCAGTTGTACAAGATAATAACAGAAATTGATTCATTAATGTATAATAAGTGATATCAGGTAATGTCCAATGGTGGTTTGGTTTTTGTCAAATCGCGTTAATTTTCATATTGTTCTAATATGTTTTTATAGCTTTCTGGAATAATAATAGAAAACAAAATCATCAGATTTAGCATTCTTTGGTTAAGCAAGGACTTTGTAGAAGTTTCACTTGTTCTCTCTCATGATTGGTATTTCTGTGGTAGAGATTAGAATAACCTGTGCCAAGGCTGCAAAGGATCTAACACATCAAGGTCAAAGTGAATTAAACTGTTTCATGTCCCAAAACATGTTGAGTAATCTGGAAACAGAATTGAATCCAAGCAGAGTGAAATGACAAGTGGTTTAACTTGTCATTATGGAAATATGACAATGGAAAATATGTGCTGTTATGTGTGGCTTTGTTTCTCTTTTCAATTCATAATATAATGGAATTTTAACTGATTGTTAAATTGTCAAATATCAAAGCCCTCAAGATTTATACAAATTACGTTGTTTATGTTACATTTTTTTGAGCAGGAAGTTGCTTTTTAGGAATATAAGCATTAGAAAATAGTGAAATCCATAGTGCTTTCCTTAAGCAATGTTTCTAAATGTAACAAAAATAGTATTTTTTTTTTTTTGCTTCTAGACCATTTCCAAAACTTGCGGCTGACTACTACTAAATTATTTTGAAATAAAAAACGGGACCGAGGATAGAAATAAACAAGTATAAACGAAAAGTCTCAAGTTTTTCTGCCTTGAGGAATCCAGATGACTAAGAACTGAGTTAACTGCTTTTAATTAGAGTGACATCCAGGATTTCACATGAGTTCCCTCCTGAAGTATTCTGATGCTCTTTACACAGTACCCAACATTCCATAGATATTGCGTGCTCTATGCCAGGGGAGTTGATAAAGCACAGCAAAATGCCTTTTTAAAAAATTGGAACAGAGCTACTGATATTCATTTAGAATTGTGACAAGGACCTTATGATACTCAAAGCTGAAAATATTTACAATCTGGCCCTTTATAGAAAAAGTTTGCTGACTTTTGCTCTATAGTATGGCTCCAAGCATCCTACTATGCCTGTGGGAATGTCCTTTCGCCAGTTCCTCCAGAACCCTGCAGTTGTCTCTGGACTTCATCTTAATGCATGGCATGAACCACTTACCTAAGATCTTAAAATTTGCCAAAGACCAAGTAGTAATATTTAACAAAAATTTAAGAAACCAAGTAGGGAAAGACAGTGACTGGAAAGTAATGTTGTTTGCTTGCCTGGGTTTTGGCTACATAGGCATGTTTAGTGTGTGATAATTCAAGAAGCCACACATACTTATGTGCACAGATTACAGTTCAATCAAAAGTAAAAGCAATGCATTGAGAGCTTGTGCATAAGGTGAAGGATTATAGATCTGCACAGAAAACAAATAAATTGCAGCAGTGTTCTATTCTGCTTTAGCCATGGGCCATGCTTCTGGAAGTGGGATACTCTTGTTACTTCTCAAATAAAGGGAATGTTGAAAATTTGATATATTCAGAAAAAAACATTATTAATTAAAATATGCTTTTGCCCACATAAATATCTCCTTAGTCACAGACCATGCTTCCCTGCTGGGATGTCCTTTCATTTTCTCCTTAGCTCAGAGTTGGGGGCACCATTCAGTTGTTCAGAAGCTCCCAAATATCTTCCCTTTACCCCAATCCAGACTCCTCACTCTCTGCCTTTCCCAAAGAAAGGAGGAGATGTTTTCTTACATACACTCCCTTCCCCATTCAACCCCATAATAATACCTACAATGACACAAGAGTGATCACAATGAACTCAGAATATCATTATTATGCAGATTAGCCTGGCTCTTGGTTCTCTTGCATGTCCTGAATACAATTTTCCTTTACAGTGAAATAATCAAAATACCTATAAAGGTCCCCCCCGACCCCACTCCACCAACCACAAAAAAAGTAAAAGAGTTATTGACCTTCAGGATGACTTTTCCTCCATACCCTGAGCATCTAGTGAGTAATCCACACTGTAACTACCTTAAAGTTGCAGGTTGCCCACCAGGAGAAGCTCACAGGTCTGTTGGGAAATTATCAGATTTAAGAATCAACACTCTATCTTTTGTGATGCATTGCTTCTTGCTTTATGTGAGAACCTGCACTTTCTAGATAAGTTATTCTAGCCAGATACCTACTATTCTAGGGTACAGTGCCCCCAACAGTCTTTGATAAGAATCACTGTATTCGTGTATAAATTAGTTATTTAAAAGCACATACATTGATGAAAACAACATTTGGTAACTTTGTCCACAGTTTAAACAGACAGAGATAGGTTTCCAGCTGCTACCACTATACAACAAAAACTAAATTTACACTGACAAAAATACTTTGATATACTCAAAATTATATTTAACTGTTTATTCTGAGGTTGTTTTCCTAAGCACCCTTGCTTGGTTTCCCCAAACTTAATTCATGGAAATTAAATCATAAACCTTCACTGATCCTTGTGCTCAGAAATTGCTCCAAGCAACACCCCTTCAACCCAATACTACAAGTCATACACATACTGTTGACTAAGAACCTATTATCTCTTACACCCACCTAACTTTTTCCATCCATCGTCCTGGCTTTGCACTAAAAGTTCTGACTTCATGTGCTTAGCCTGGGGTGCCTCCCTGCGATGCTGCTACAATCTAACAAAGCTATTATTGCATCTGTAAGTGAGTATTCTCTCAGGCAGGTTGTTTAGAAGTAGAATTAATGCTATTAAATGAAATGCTTTTATATTTATGGGTATAATCCTCACAATCTGAAGAGGACTGTTCAATGTGGAGAGACTTAGATTTTAGGCATAATCTGCAAATTATATATTATTCTTTAATTTAATATGACCGTATTGCTGGAGTCTTCTAATTATTAGTACCTGTGTTAGAAGTGGTGGTGGTTGGGGGTATGCAACTCAAAAGATGCATAAGATACAGTCTCCACTCACAAGAATCTCAGGGCAAGATGTTGCCTAGCCAAAATACTATTAGGGCTTGAGGTAGAGCCACGAACCATCCTGATCTCCCAGGACATGAGACTTTCAGCAGTAAATCCAGAAGAAACAAAAAGGAACAGTTGGTCACTCTCCTGGAAAATCTGGTGTACTTTCTTGAAAACCATCTCCAAAAGAGAAGTTTCAACTAACTTTTTCTATAAAGGGTTTTGTGGGCTGCATTTTTTTATTGCAACTATCCAATTCTGCCATTGTAGCATGAAAGCACCCATAGACAATAGGCACATTAATAAGTGTGCTTATGTTCCAATAAAACTCCATTTACAAAATGAGGCCAAGAGCTGGATTTGGCCCATTGGCTGTGCTTTGTTGATTCTACAACTGAACCCCTCTTATGTTAAAATTGTCTGCTCTGGTCTCCATTTATTTTCACATATATTTAGGCATATACACACCTGTATTACTATTTGATTTATAAGGCTTATTAATATTGTTGCCATCATATGTATTTATAGAAGGAGTGTCATAGAATTTAAAATATCGCAAACACATGAACATATAGGAAATAGGGTTACTATATTAAAAACTATTGTACCAGTCTAATCCCTGGTATCATTCTTAGCTTTACCTCTTATAATCTTCTTATGCATTTATTTAGGTAGAAGTCTGAAAAGGAATTGGAGGAGGGTACATTTACTATATAGTTCTATATGTCCCACTGCATTTCACTGTTTTGATTATGCTTTGTTAATTGTACCTCTCTCATCTACCTTGTATCTATATCGCATCTTGGTAAATATTTTCCAAATTCAAATTCAATGGAAAGATGTGGCATCTTTTCGAAAGATAGCTCAGTTGAACATCATCTACCTTCCCCCCGCTCCAGTAACCCCATTCCTTTCCTCCTACCTTCCATGCTTTCTTCGGTCACCTACCATTGTACCTACTACATCCTTAGTTGGAATGTCCTTTTTTTTTTTCTTCGTTCAAACTAAAACTGACCATTCTTGAGACTGCAGCTCAATCGTTGCTTCTTCAGGAAACTTTCCCTAACCTCCTTGAATAGGTCCAACTCACTATTATAGAGTCTTATATAACAGATGTTCCTTGTTTTTCTTTTTCTTTCAAGCATTTGTCATAGCTGCAATTTAGTGATTTGATGTTTGATATTTAAAATTTTTAGAAATGTCTGTCTGCTCTTCTATATTGTAAACACTAACAAGATAGTGTCTGGTTTTGCTCACCACTTTATTCCCAAAGTGTAGCATGATACCTGATACAGTGTATGTTTAATCAATAAATTTAATAAAGGGATATTTAATGAAGAAATAAGTGAAATTTTAATTTGACAGAAATGAGACACTAAATACTTAGGAGATGGAAGAATTTATTTTAGTACAATCGGTATTGGTATGAGTTTTAAAAGAAAAAAAATTGACTTGCTATTGCTATGTAAACATTTAAAAATGTGTATTGTAGACATCACTGGACAACAGTCTCCTTGCATTTTTAATTATCACACATTAGTAGAGAAGCATGCATTAGTGTATAAAATGTTTCAGATTCATAATGGGATTTTATTATGATAATGTTCAGCAGTGTGAAAAATTGCTCCCTAATTAAAATTTATTTCTACAGTCCTACATTGTTTGCAAATCAAGATATTGACAGCCAGTATCACAATTATAACTTAATCTTGCTTTCTTCTGCTGGGGCTGCTATTAGAATTTTCTTTTTCTTTGCCAATATGGATGTTACATGAAGTGTTGCTTTTGTGTAATAATGGAAAGATTGAAGCTGTTTCTATATTCAATACAAAACTAAAGAAGGGATTCATTGTATATTGTTAATCAATTACTATGTGTGTGTGTCAGTTAATGGCAGCTTATCTTCAGAATGCTGTGTTTTTCTTTCTCAGAGACTATAGTGACTTAAGGCCAGCACAATGTGCATCCACCTGAGTAGAAAGGTGAGAGGGCATCTATGTACCTCATTATAAAAAGTCATCGCAAAGTTACTTAAGGAATCCCAGTGGAAAATGATCAAAAGAGAGGTGAGGGTTTCACTTGATTTTCCTGGGCTCATGTTTTTAGTGATCATGGCATCGGTTTCAAGGAGTTCGTCACTGAGCTAAAATTTCTTAACTTAGTGTAAATTTTGCTTGTTAAGCTGTGAAAAGTCAATCTAGTGGTTCTCAATCTTGGCTGTATATTGTAATCACTTGGGAGCTTCAACAACTACTGATGTCCACATACTACCCCTCACGATTACTGTGTAATTGGTTTGAAATGTAACCTGGGCAGCAGGATTTCTGAAAGCTTCCTGGGTGAGTCTCATATGTAGCCAAGTTTAAAAACCACTGATGCAGGAAAATTCAGACTAGGAGGAACTTTAGAGATGTCTAAACAACAGCAACAACAACAAAAATACTAAGGTCTTCTTTCAATGACCCTGATTTGCCTTTTTATTTCCTTGTAACTGCTATTCAAGGAGTGTTCCCTAGACAAGCATCATCATATCACCTGGGAGGGTGCTAGACAGGCAGAATCTCAGTCTCAGATGTATGCCAACTGAAATTAAGGCTGTTGGGGCAGAAATCATTTGATAAAGGTTTATTGAAAGCCAAATTTGACTATAAACCCAGGAAGACACAGCAACAAATTCGGGCATGTTCCGAAATCTATTACAAGTTGGAATGTTTTTATAGGCAAGTGTAGGAGAGGGAGGGGTACTCCTCACATCGCAGTTTTTTTTTTTTTTTCATTGGAAGGTACAAAACAGTGGTTACAATCAATGGTACAAATGAAAACATACAGGCTAAAATGTGTTACCTGCAAGTCAATCAGTAAAACTTCATGATTCAGAAACAAATTGGTGTCCATTTTAATGTCAGTAGATTATGTATTAATCAGTATGTCAACTATTGAGAAACTCACGAAAAGATTTAAGGGACTTACAGTAAGATTCTTTACTCAGAAACAAGACATAAGCCATGAATCATAAGGCCTTCTCCAGGTTGTTGATTTGGAGGCCTGCCAAATGTGACCTGTAGGTTATCATTTACTAAATCAGAATCTGCATTTTAACATGCATGTTTGAAAAATGTGTGTTTATAGCACATTTATTTTTCTGTTCATTTTATTTATTGCTTCTTCCAAAGTTTTTCCAGTCTGCTTATTTTATGCTATCAAATAGACATAAGATATCACTGGAGTTAATGGCTAATCCTTTTGCTTCATGAAAATAGATGATCATTTAAGTCCCCCAAGTATGAAGCTTCTAAGTTAGAAATTCCCCAGTTACTTGTACAGTCTAAGTTTCTTTGAATATGGAAATTTATTTCTAATCATTAAAAAACCTTTTATTACATAATTTCCAAAAAATACCTATTGTTTTTATGTGGCATATGTCCTATGGTTGTGAGTGTTGGATTATGCTTTTTATTATATACTGCATATATATATATATATATATATATGCATTTTATTATGTATTTCAAATTCTGGTATGTTATATTCCTGGTAAAGTATTTTTCAGGAATTCAATGGATTTTTTGTTCTGAAGACTGATGTTTCAAAGATAAAATGTTTTTAAATTCTTCTAATGCTGTATTTTATTGTGAACCTTCAACAAAGAACGTTTTCTGATGTCTCGGTGTTAACTGTGAAGAATACTTGGGTGCTTTCATTTACCCTTTCGTTATAGCAATAGGAGAATTCGCATCGGTTTGAGTGGATAGTTTCATAATAAAAGTCAATCCAGTAGTGAAACCATTGTGATGAAGCTTTGTCCAGCATTACAAATTACATTTTAATGGGTTAGAAATAAATTTTGATTAGTTCTGTCTTTTTGTTCTTGGATTAAATGTAGAGCAGTTCCTTGCATGCTGAATCAGCACTTGTTATTAGCACTTTACTCCATTTAAGTTGGCATTTTATCTATTCCACTCCTCTCCCTTGACATAGCACAACTAAGCTCCATATTGAAGTTAATAGGAATAACAAAAAACAAGCTTGCCTTCTATGCTACAATGACAAAAATTAATTAGTTCATGATTAAGGATGATGATGTGGCATTGAATTTCCAACCATGTCATTTTCTCACACATCTTGTGACATTTTGCAACAGTTGGCTCATTGCTAGTTATAATTTTATAATGTAGTGCTAGTGGAAATTATTTTCTGCAGTTGAAATTTTTTATGCATGATAAAGAGACACATGAGCCTTTTGGGAAAAGAAAACATTTTGGCAGAAGTAGAGACTTGTTTTGACTTTCACACTAACCTATGTGTTGGATGAGATTGACTAGTTAGCACGGACATGGGTGAAAGTTAAACTCTCTCTTTCAAGGAATTTTCACATAACTGTATAAAGTAGTATCTCACTCCTCAGTCCCATGCCATTTAAATTAAAGGCATATTCTCTGGCTATGCCAAATGGAGTGCGAATGAAATGCTCACTCCATTTCATGATTTGTGAAATGCAGTGTTCATGGTGTCCAACCCTTTTATTTATTTATTTTTGATGCAGAAAAATTACTTTTTGAAGAACCAGTGGCTGCAATATTTCCAAGTTTGGTGCAAATCCACAGAACACGAGACTGTAATGCAACACAAAACAACACAAGAGAGCAATTGAATAGTCTCCATGAGCTTCTTCAACCATTTGCACAACTTCCTACTTTATAATGCCTTGGCTCTGAATCTTTACTCTCTTCTGATTTTTCATCCATTAAATTATGCCTGAATTATTGCTTTCTGACTGTTGATTTATTTGGATCCTGGCGACTTGGCTTTTAATTTTGCCAATCAGTCTGCCTAAATCAGCTTCTTTCACTGCAGCAATCTAACCTGGGATCCAGGCTAGATTTTCTGGATCCCAGGTTCCTGCTTGTCTTACCAGAGGAAATGTTCACAATCTGACCCCTACACATTTTAAATCTTTTGCTTGTCTTGAGTTAATGGCTAAAGCTCAAAAAATGAAGAAACAGTATTCAACGTTTGAATGTTCCCTTCTTTAGATAAAGCTGGATCAGGAGGTTTAGGCTGTATTTCTTGTCTTACTGAAGTGAAACACAGTGAGGTGAACCACTTTTCAGAGCTTATTTAGGCCTCCTGAAAATGATAAGCAATGCATGTGATGAAAAGGTAAGCGTCAATGCTGGAGGCTTTAATCTTCATCATGATTAAATGACAAAGTACGTAAAATTTCCTGACTTGAATCTCCCAGTAAATATTCATTTTAAGGGGGAGATAGCTTTCTAATTTCTGTAGGTATTATAGAAGTTTTTTTTCTAGCTTCCAAATCCTTGTTTACTTATCCTGTCTCACCCTGCCCCAGCCCGGTCCTAAAATTAAGGGCAAAGGGCAGAGATTCATGTCCCCATTCAAGTGGGAACCTAGTGGCCCCCAAACTCATCTAATTATTGGAAGCCTTCTCTGGAAACAGTGGTGAGAAAGGGAACTCTTATCACATCCACTTCTAATTTCAAAGATGCTACCTAAAAATCAGTCAGAAACCTAGTGAGAGTGTAATTTGGTCTAGAATGATTGTGATGAGCTAAAAACTCAGCTCACATCAGGTCTTGCTACCTAGGCTAAAACCAACAAAAGCAGCTTCATGTAGTTAGTAGGTACATGAATGCTCATGATTACAGACCTAAAATTTCAGAGCATCTGAGGGCAAGCCTTTAAAAAAAAAAATCTAATATTTAACTGATCATTTACTATTTGCCAGATATTGTTTTGAACCCTTTTCTATGGAATCATGTTTAATCCTTACAACTGAGTATGAGATTCAGGCTTAGATATGTTACATAACCGAAGTTCACTTAGATAGTACCTGGTGGAACTAGTATTTGACCCAAGGGTTGTCTGACTTCAGAGACCAGTGTCTTAACCACATGTGATTTTGTGCAGCAGGAAGAGCTAAAGAGTCTTCCTCTAAGATGACACGTAAAAGAAGAGCCCACTTGGAAAAGCTTGCGTCAAAATATTTCAGTTGTCTGTTACAACATTTTCAAAACCTTGAAGGCCACCTGAAACAATTTATGATGCTTCCAACCCTTCCGATTCACCATCATCTATGTCAGTTGATCTTTGGTCATAATGTCAGGTAACTTGAGAGGCTGCTGCCCGTCCTTCTATCCTTTAAATATTCCTGGAATATTATTCATCTAGATCTAATCTCCAAGCTACCCTGCTCAAATATTGACAAGACTGTCCTGGTGGTGTTTGGCATCCCATGAATATAGCACATATTAATTTTCTGTGCTGACCAACCAAATCCTATCATTGTGTTTATCATTAAGTCCTTCTATTACCCCAAGCTTTCAAGACTTCAAATATCTGAGTTCAGCCTCCCGTTATTATCCTGGTTTTGAGATTCTGAGCCCAGTATCAGTGATCAGTAACTGGAAGTGTACCAACTAAGCCCTTGGGGTTGAGAGGGCCTTGCATAACAGCAGCGTGGGGTTCCTATAGTAAACTTCACTTGTTATTTTTCACAACACCTCCATCCAGAAAACTCACTTTTGCAGTCATTAAAGCTTGTATTCTTGATATCCCTGACTTGATACTTCATTAACCTGTTAGTATATGGAGAACTATTGCCTAATCAGAAGTTAGTTCCAATATGAAAAAAATAGTATAGAAGAATAGGCTAATGGGAAAAAAAATGACTCAAGTCCATGGTTTGTCAGGTGGGATGCTGTGAAGCCAAGCAGAGGTTTTCTCTAGTTTTGATTTAGGCAGAAATACTGTCCACCCACATAGAAAACGGGAGGTTTCTTGGTCTCCATTGTGTATTCTCCCCTTGGTAAGGTATCACAAACACTTGGCACATTTTGTTATGGCTTACTCTTTTATCTGGGAGAGTGATAGCTGATTAATCATACTGCTCTATTACCTTGCACTTTGCTGTAACCTCACATTCTTTGTCACAATCTAAGCATCTTCCAGCATTATAGAGAATGTCATGTAAGATGAAAACTCCTTGCCATTCCTTCCTATTTCAGATTGATGATTGATATGGTTTGGCTCTGTTTCCCCACCCAAATCTCATAGTTCCCCAAATTCCCACACGTTGTGGGAGGGAACTGGTGGCAGATGATTGAATTATGGGGGCAGGTCTTTCCCGTGCTGCTTTTATGACAGTGAATGGATCTCACAAGATCTGATGGTTTTAAAAATGGGAGTTGCCGTGCACAAGCTCTCTTTGCCTGCCACCATCCATGTAAGACGTGACTTGGTCCTCCTTCCCTTTTGCCATGATTGTGAGGCCTCCCCAGCCACATGGAACTGTGAGTTCAATTAAACCTCTTTCTTTTGTAAATTGCCTAGTCTCGGGTATGTCTTTACTAGCAGCATGAACACAATGACATAGATTTGGCTATTTGCCTAGCTCTTTATTTCACTTTTGTTATCTCTTGGACTGACTCTGTTTTATATGCTGCAACTCAGTCTTGTTTCCCTTCCAGACTCCTGATATAGTCTTCTTCAAGTGGGTCTTGGTGACCATGTAACTCTCTCTCAGTTACTTGGACTTGGAATGAGAGATCTGGTAATCCCACATATGTCTCCCAGAACAAATAGATTTGATGGTAAAAAAAAAAAAAATCATTGTCATGATCTCATTCTGTGAATGAAACTACTGATAAAATGAAAGAGAAAAGGTACTATTTCATAAATTTTGAATTAAATGAATGTAAGAGTGAACATCAAAGCTAATCAAGAGACAAAAAGATTGAGGCCAGAGTACAGAATAAAATAGTGAAGGCCATTACTAATGTGCCTTCTTTTCTTCCTTTTATTACTAAGTAATTATTTTACAGTATAATTAATCTCTTACCAAAAATAATCTCCCATTAGACATTTAAACTTTTTCCCAAGTAGTTCTAGTCTCTCTCCATCTCACTGGAAGAAATAGTAACAGAGTGAATGTAAAGGGAAAGGTTATAAAAGGATTTCAATTTCCTTTATTAAATGACTCTAATTATTTTCACTAAGCTTCCCTTAAATGAACATACTCAGACATTCTATCCAAATCTTCTCACTACTCAAGTAGCTCTTCAAATGTCCATCTTGCCTAAATATTACTTTGCAATTTTTTCTTGTTTTCAGAGATATAAATACAAAGAAAAGGAAGTCTTCCATTGAATCTCTCAACATTTTTTATTATAATTAAAAAAAATTCATCTCAATGCTGTTCATGTCTTAGCTGTTGGAATAAAAGGTCAAAGAAAAAAACACTTTTTTTGTGATCTGTCAGAAGTTCATATTTTTTATTTTCTTGCTGGCAGATTCTTTCAGTTTCAGTAAGGATAATTTTGAGGGCTTATATGTTATTATTCATTGAAACATATTTTTCAAAATTAGTCTCAGAATCAGATGAAACTGATTAGATCTTAGAGTTCAGACATGAAAATTTGCCTCAAGGAAACACTAAAAAATGTATGTCACTTCCAAATAGTATGACTAATAGTTACATAAACAGACATATTATTTACCAAGGAGAAAGTTAGTCTAAAATATTTTTCATGAAATGATTTTGAAATTAGTATGTGTAGGTTATGACAGACTTGAGACTTTGCTGTTTCATTCTATCATTTTGTTTATAATCTATTAACAAAGAATAATTTGATTTAGATCAATCTCAGAACACTAAAAGTATCAGATGATGACTATTCCTTAATCACCTGATTAAATTGTTAAGGAAACCTGCTGTCTCTTTACTCACAAAAGAAACACATCATTCTTATTAAGAAGCAAGGGAAGACAGAAAGAAGATTCAGAAACAAATTACATTTTCTTGTGGTAATAACAATTTTTGGGGGGGTTGAAATTGCATTGTATAAATTTACCTCTTGTATTTTCACACTGATGAACAGTTACCCATTCCTTAGTTACCCGTAGAGATCTACTTGAGCTTATACGCAAGAACCTTTGTTCTTTGAATTACTTATATTTTTATGTGGAAAGGCAGGTAGTTGTGAAAGAAGTAAAAAAAAATATGATGGTTTTTCCTAACCTAATCTTATGCCCTTTTTCTGTTTCCTCTGCCTGTTAGGATTATAATAAAGTTAAAATGTAACAAGTTAAGCAACCAAGGTGTTTTTTGGTAGATGAATGGGTAAACTGTGATACGTTCAGGCAAAAGAATATTATTCATTATTAAAGATTAATAAGCTTTCAAGCCATGAAAAGACATGGAGAAAACTTTAATGCATATTACTAAGTAAAAGAAACCATTCTGAAGAGGCTAAATACTGTGGTATTTCATATATAACATTCTGAAAAAAGCAAAACTATAGAGACAGTAAAAAGACCGGTAGTTGCCAGGGTATGGGGGAAGAAGGGATGAATAGGCAGAGCAGAGGGACCTTTAGGACAGTGAAATTATTCTGCATGATACTATAATGGTGGATACCTGTCATTATACTTTTGGCAAAACACATAGGAAGTACAACACCAAGACTGAACCTTAATGTAAACTATGGACTTTGGTTGATAATTATGTGTCAACGTAGGTCCACTGATTATAACAAATGTACTATTCTGGTGAGGGAATGTTGATAGTGGGGGAAACTGGGCATGTGTGTAGTCAAAGCATATATAAAAATCTCTAAGTAGTTACTGTTCAACTTTGCTAAGAACCTAAAAATTACTCTAAAAAATGAAATCTCCAAAAGGAAAAAAAATTCAACCAGTTTGTATTGTTATACCTAAGAAGAGTAGTCATATTTATGGTGATGATTTTTTAAGGGACAATTATCTGAACCTGTGGCTTATCAAAGATTTATTTTCTCATTTATGATCTCATTTATGGACAAAGAACAAACATTCTTACATTATTCCTTAATAAGTTATTTGTAAATCAGTATTTTATAAAATAATTATATGTAAAAATCACTTGACACAAAATTCATATTACTTTATAATTCATATACTATCAATATTAGTATATTATCTTACTATTATCTGAAGAATTCAACTTACCCAGAATTATTTATGCTTATTTTCTTTTAACTTACATTTGCATTTCAGTTGGGTTAGCTAGAGAGACTATATGATATAATGGACATTGCTTTTTCTGGTTCATCCAAACTGTTTCAGCTGGTTAAATATAGGCTTCTAATTTCCATGTTTGTACTTGGTAATGAAAGCAAAATTTGTATATTCTTTCATGATTAGGAATACCAGAGTTATAGTAAATACAATAATCAAGTACTTTCTTTTATCTTTGATATATAGGTGCATTATTTGACTTAACTGGTAACCAAGGGTTCATTAAGTTACCATGAAGTACATTATGAATATTTTCATGTGACAGTGTAGAAATCCACTTTAGAAAAGATGTGATGTCTTACTCATATCATTCCATTAAGAATTTTTCCTTCTCACTCTCACTCTCCAAATCCATTCAGGATGGGACAATTAATAAACAATCAAGTTTTGCCTCCTAAAGATGAACGTGTCCTGATGTATATTCCCTGGACCTCAGATATTAATAAATATTATGTGGGAATATTTTGTCATCATATATCTGGGAAATCCTGAGTTAAGCAGGGTTTTTAAGATTTTTCAGACTCTATAAGTTGTTAATGTAAAATATTAATTTCTAATCTAGGGAAGTAGAGTGTTTTTTACCTTGGGATATATTTTTTAAAGGAGTATCCTGCAAGGTGAGCATGCCATGGAATGAACTTTGGAAAACATTGATCTGGAATATTCAGGGGATTAATGCAGATGTCACTTAACTGTTGCACCATTTGTAAATTATAATGAATTATCCTGGACAATTTTCTTCTTCAGTTCTGAGTGGTAAAATCTCAAAAATATTTTCTTCTTCTGAATTCTCATACAAGTGGAAAGGTTCCTAAATGACTGTTACTAAATTTATTCTGCACCTGTCACCTAAAGCATGAATTATAATAGAAACTTGACCCATGAAGCATAACATACATTATATTTTAATGTTCTCAAAATTTTTCATAAAAATTGACATTCTCAAATGACCAGAAAACTCCCAGAGGGTTTATCATAAGGTGTAATGATATAATAGTATATAATATGTAATAATGGATAATGCATATAATATCTGTAATACATAATAATAACAATGTATAAGAATACATTATTAGTATTCTACATTATTAGCATTCTCAAGAAGAGGCTATCAGTTTCAGAAATGTCAAATTTATCAGAATTGGTTTACCTTGCTCTTTTAAAAAAGAGACATTTTGGCCGGGCGCAGTGGCTTACGCCTCTAATCCCAGCACTTTGGGAGGCCAAGGTGGGCTGATCACGAGGTCAGGAGATCGAGACCATCCTGGCTAACACGATGAAACCCCATCTCTACTAAAAATACAAAAAATTATCTGGGTGTGGTGGTGGGCACCTGTAGTCCCAGCTACTTGGGAGGCTGAGACAGGAGAATGGCGTGAATCCGAGAGGCGGAGTTTGCAGTGAGCTGAGATCGCGCCACTGCACTCCAGCGTGGGCAACAGAGCGAGACTCTGTCTCAAAAAAAAAAAAAAAAAGAGACATTTTATTATTTTCATCAATACTCTAAAAGCTTGAAAAATATGTTTATAATAATTTTAACTGGAATAATTGTAGATGTATTATTAATATTATTATGGGAAATTAATATTTCCCATGATAAACTTGGGAAAAGGATTCTGAAGTTAAACTATTAAAATATACCCAGAAGTGATGTGATTAGCTATAGGTAAAAGGGAAATAAGAAAATTTAAATCAGCAACTGACATGTGTATTAACTACAGTACCTTTTATTATCATCAAAACCAAGGAGAATCTCAAACTGTAATCTCTGATAAGACAAGTTGACATATGATTTAAATTTATTAGGTGGAAGATAGGGATCTGGCAAGATGACCGAATAGGAACAGCTCTGGTCTGCAGCCTCCAGCCAGACCAAAGCAGAAGGCGGGTGCTTTCTGCATTTCCAACTGAGGTACACAGTTCGTCTCACTGGAAATGGTTAGGCAGTGGGTGCAGCCCATGGAGGACAAGGAGAAGCAGGTGGAGTGTTGCCTCACCCAAGAAGTGCAAGGTGCCAGGAGATCTCCCTCCCCCAGCCAAGGGAAGCCGTGAGGGACTGTGCTATCCGCTCGGATACTATGCTTTTCCCATGGTTTTGGGGGATTCCCTCGTGTGCCTACACCACCAGGGCCCTGGGTTTTAAGCACAAAACTAGCTGTTTGGGCAGACACTGAGTTAGCTGCAGGAGTTTTTTTTTTCCATATCCCAGTGGTGTCTGGAACCTCAGCGAGACAGAACTATTCACTGCCCTGGAAAGGGGGCTGAAGCCAGGGAGCTAAGTGGTCTCGCTCAGTGGGTCCCACTCCCACGGGGCCCAGCAAGCTAAGAACCACTGGCTTGAAATTCTCGCAGCCAGCACAGCAGTCTCAAGTCAACCTGGGATGATTTAGCTTGGTAGGCGGAGGAGTCTCTGCCATTACTGAGGCTTGAGTAGGCGGTTTTCCCCTGACAGTGCTAAGGAGGCCAGGAGGTTTGGACTGGGTGGAATTCACCACAGTGCAGCAAAGCAGCTGTGGCCAGACTGCCTCTCTAGATTCCTCCTCACTGGGCAGGACATCTCTGAAAAAAAGGCAGCAGCCCCAGTCATGGGCTTATGGATGAAACTCCCATATCCCTGGAACAGAGCACCTGGGAGAAGGGGCAGCTGTGGGTGCAGCTTCAGCGGACATAAAAGTTCCTGCCTGCCGGCTCTGAAGAGAGTAGCTGATCCTGACAAGGAGGATTCTCCCTAGCAAGTTCTGCTAAGGGACAGACTGCCTCCTCAAGTGGGTCCCTGACCACCCGGGCTTCCTGACTGGGAAAGACCTCCCAATAGGGGTCGACAAACACCCCATTCAGGAGAGCTCCAGCTGGCATCAGGCCAGTGCCCTTCTGGGTTGAATCTTCCAGAGGAAGGAGCAGGCAGTAATCTTTGCTCTTCTGCAGCCTCCACTTGTGATACCCAGGTGAACAAGGTCTGGAGTGGACTTCCAGCAAACTGCAGCAGACCTGCAGAAAAGGGGCCTGAGTGTTAGAAGAAAAACTGACAAACAGAAATCAACAACATAAACATCAACAAGAAGGACCTGCACACAAAAAACCCATACAAAGATCATCAGCCTCAAAGACCAAAGGTAGATAAATCCACGAAGATGAGGAAAAAGCAGAAGAAAAATGCTGAAAATTCCAAAAAATCGGCCTGGCGCGGTGGCTCACACCTGTAATCCCAGCACTTTGGGAGGCCAAGGCGGGCGGATCACTAGGTCAGGAGATCGAGACCATCCTGGCTAACACAGTGAAACCCCGTCTCTACTAAAAATACAAAAAATTAGCCAGGCGTGGTCGTAGGCGCCTGTAGTCCCAGCTACTTGGGAGGCTGAGGCAGGAGAATGGCATGAACCTGGGAGGCAGAGCTTGCAGTGAGCCAAGATCACGTCACCGCACTCCAGCCTGGGAGACAGCGAGACTCCGTCTCAAAAAAAAAAAAAAATCCAAAAAATCAGAATGCCTCTTCTCCTCCATATTATGGCAACCCCTCTCCAGGAAGGGCACAAAACTGGACAGAGAATGAGATTGATGACTGACAGAAGTAGGCTTCAGAAAGTGAGTACTAACAAATTCATCTGAGCTAAAGGAGCACATTCTAACCCAATGCAAGGAAACTAATAACCTTAATAAAAGGTTACAGGAACTGCTAACTAGAATAACAAGTGTAGAGAGAAACATAAATGTCCTGATCCAGCTGAAAAACACAGCATGAGAACTTCGTGAAGCATACACAAGTATCAATAGCCAAATTGATCAAGGGAAATAAAGAATATCAGAGATTGAAAATCAACTTACTGAAATAAGGCATGAAGACAAGATTAGAGAAAAAAAGAATGAAAAGGAATGAGCAAAGCCCCCCAAAATATGGGACTATCTGAAAAAACTAAACCTACGATTGATTGGTGTACCTGAAAGTGAAGGGGATAATGGAACCAAGTTGGAAAACGCACTTCAGGATATTATCCAGGAGAATTTTCCCAACCCAGTGAGACAGGCCAACATTCAAAGTCAGGAAATACAGAGAACACAACTAAGATACTCCTCGAGAAGAGCAATCCCAAGATACATAATCGTCAGATTTTCCAAGGTTGAAACGAAGGAAAAAATCTTAAGAGCAGCCAGAGAGAAAGGTCAGGTTACCTACAAAGGGAAGACCATCAGACTAACAGCGGATCTCTCTGCATAAACCCTACAAGCCAGAAAAGAGTGGGGGCTAATATTCAACATTCTTAAAGAAAACAATTTTCAACCCAGAATTTCATATCCAGCCAAATTAAGCTTAATAAGTGAAGGAGAAATAAAATACTTTACAGGCAAGCAAATGCTGAGGGATTTTATCACCGCCAGGTCTGCCTTACAAGAGCTCCTGAAGGAAGCACAAAACATGGAATGGAAAAAACAGTACCAGCCACTGCAAAAACACACCAAAATATAAAGACCAATGACACTATGAAGAAACTGCTTCAACTAATGTGTAAAATGACTAGCTAGCATTATGATTACAGGATCAAATTCACACATAACAATATTAACCTTAAATGTAAATGGGCTAAGCACCACAATTGAAAGACACAGACTGGCGAATTGGATAAAGATTCAAGACCCACTGGTGTGCTGAATTCAGGAGACTCATCTCATGTGCAGACTCACATAGACTTAAAACAAAGGGATGGACAAATATTCACCAAGCAAACAGAAAGAAAAAAAAGCAGGGGTTTGCAATCCTAGTCTCCGATAAAGCCAACTTTTAAACCAACAAAGATCAAAAATTTCAAAGAAGGGCATTACATAATGGTAAAGGGATCAGTGCAACAAGAAGAGCAAACGATCCTAATTATATATGCACCCAATACCCAGATTCATGAAACAAGTTCTTAGAGAACTAAAAAGAGACTTAGACTCCCACACAATAATAACGGGAGACTTTAACACCCAACTGTCAATATGAGACAGAATAATGAGGCAGAAAATTAACAAGGATATGCAGGACTTGAATTTATCTCTGGACCAAGCAGACCTAATAGATATCTGTAGAACTCTCCACCCAAAATCAACAGAATTCACATTCTTCTTAGTACCACATAGAACTTATTCTAAAATCAACCACATAATTGGAAGTAAAACATTCCTCAGCAAATGCAAAGAACGGAAATCATAACAAACAGTCTCTCAGACAACAGTGCAATCAAATTAGAACTCAGGATTAAGAAACTCACTCAAAATTGCACAACTACATGGAAATCAAACAACCTGCTCCTGAATGACTACTGGGAAGATAATGAAATTAAGGCAGAAATAAAGAAGATCTTTGAAACCAGTGAGAACAAAGATACAACATACCAGAATCTCTGGGACACAGCTAAAGCAGTGTTAAGGGGTAAACTTACAGCACTAAATGCCAACATCAGAAAGCTGAAAAGATATGAAATTGACACCCAAACATCACAATTAAAAGAACTAGAGAAGCAAGAGCAAACGAATTCAAAATCTAGCAGAAGACAAGAAATAACTATGATAAGAGAAGAACTGAAAGAGATAGAGCCACAAAAAAACCTTCAAAAAATCAATGAATCAAGGAGCTTGTTTTTTTTTTTTAAAGATTAACAAAATAGATAGACCACTAGCTAGACTAATAAAGAAGAAATCATAGAAGAACCAAACAGACACAATAAAAATGGTAAAGGGGATATCACTGCTGATCCCACAGAAATACAAACTACCATCAGAGAATATTACAAACAATCCTACATAAATTAACTGAAAACCTAGAAGAGATGAATAAATTCCTGGGCACATACACCCTCCCAAGACTAAACCAGGAAGTTGAATCCCTGAATAGAGCAATAACAAGTTCTGAAATTGATGCAGTAATTAATAACCTACCAACCAAAAAAGCCCAGGACCAGACGGATTCACAGCCGAATTCTACCAGAGGTACAAAGAGGAGCTGGTAACATTCCTTCTGAAATAATTCCAAGCAATAGAAAAAGAAGGACTCCTCCCTAACTCATTTTATGAGGCCAGCATCATCCTGATACCAAAACCTCACAGAGACACAACAAAAAAATAAAATTTCAGGTCAATATCCCTTATGTACATCGATCTAAAAGTCCAAAATAAATTACTGGTAGAACAAATCCAGCAGCACATCAAAAACTTTATCCACCATGATCAAGTTGACTTCATCAGTGGGATGCAAGGCTGGTTTAACATACACAAATTAATAAACATAATCCATCACATAAACAGAACCAATGACAAAATCACATGATTATCTCAATAGGTGGAGAAAAGTCCTTCAATAAAACTCAAGATCCCTTCATGCTAAAAACTCTCAATAAACTAGGTATTGATGGAACAAATCTCAAAATAATAAGAGCTATTTATGACAAACCCACAGCCAATATCATACTGAATGGGCAAAAACTGGAAGCATTCCCTTTGAAAACCGGCACAAGACAAGGATGCCCTCTCTCACCACTCCTATTCAACACAGCATTGGAAGTTCTGGCCAGGGCAATGAGGCAAGAGAAAGAAATAAAGCGTAGTCAATTAGGAAGAGAGGAAGTCAAATTGTCTCTGTTTACAGATGACATGATTGTATATTTAGAAAACCCCATTGTCTCAACCCCCAAAATCCTTAAGCTGATAAGCAACTTCAGCAAAGTCTCAGGATATGAAATCAATGTGCAAAAATCACAAGCATTACTGTACATGAATAATAGACAAGCAGAGAGCCAAATCATGAGCGAACTTCCATTCAAAATTGCTACAATAAAATACCTAGGAATACAACTTACAAGAGATGTGTATGATCTCTTGAAGGAGAACTACAAACCAGTGCTCAAGGAAATAAAAGAGGACACAAACAAATGGAAAAA
This sequence comes from Pan paniscus, assembly GCF_029289425.2. Classification (NCBI taxonomy): domain Eukaryota; kingdom Metazoa; phylum Chordata; class Mammalia; order Primates; family Hominidae; genus Pan; species Pan paniscus. Next base: position 69,513,295 of record NC_073261.2, on the reverse strand, counting down.
AAAATCCATGATCATGGATTGGAAGAATCAATATCATGGAAATGGCCATACTGCCCAAAGTAATTTACAGATTCAATGCTATTCCCATCAAGCTACCATTGACTTTCTTTGCAGAATTAGAAACACTACTTTAAATTTCATATGGAGAAAAAGGAGCCCATAGAGTCAAGACAATCCTAAGCAAAAAGAACAAAGCTGGAGGCATCACACTACCTGACCTCAAACTATACAACAAGACTACAGTAAACAAAACAGCATGGTACTGGTACCAAAAGAGATATATAGACCAAGGAAACAACAGAAGCCCCAGAAATAACACCGCACATCTGCAACCATTTGATCTTTGACAAACCTGACAAAAAAAAAACACACACACACCCACACAATGGGGAAAGGATTCCCTATTTAATAAATGGTGCTGGCAAAACTGGCTAGTCATATGCAGAAAACAGAAACTGGACTCCTTCCTTACACCTTCTAAAAAATTAACTCAAGATGGATTAAATAGTTAAATGTAAAACCTAAAACCATAAAAACCCTGAAAGAAAACCTAGGCAATACTATTCAGGACATAGGCATGGACAAAGACTTCATGACTAAACACTACAACAAACACTTAAATGTGAAACCTAAAACCATAAAAACCCTAGAAGAACCTAGGCAATACCATTCAGGACATAGGCATGGGCAAAGACTTCATGACTAACACACCAAAACAATTGCAACAAAAGCCAAAATTAACAAATGGGATCAAATTAAACTAAAGAGCTTCTGCACAGCAAAAGAAACTATCATCAGAGTGAACAGGCAACCTACAGAATGGGAGAAAATTTTTGCAATCTATCCGTTTGACAGAGGTCTAATATCCAGAATCTACAAGAAACTTCAACAAATATACAAGAAAAAAAACAACCCCATCAAAAAGTGGGCAAAGGATATGAACAGACACTTCTCAAAAGAAGACATTTAAGTGGCCAACAAACATGAAAAAAAAGCTTATCATCACTGGTCTTTAGAGAAATGAAAATCAAAACCACAATGAGATACAATCTCATGCCAGTTAGAACGGCGGTCATTAAAAAGTCAGGAAACAACAGATGCTGGTGAGGCTGTGGAGAAATAGGAATGCTTTTACACTGTTGATGGGAATGTAAATTAGTTCAACCATTGTGGAAGACAGTGTGGTGATTCCTCAAGGATTTAGAACCAGAAATACCATTTGACCCAGCCATCCCATTACTGAGTATATTCCCAAAGGATTATAAATCATTCTATTATAAAGACACATGCACACATATGTTTATTGCAGCACTATTTGCAATAGCAAAGACTTGGAACCAACCCAAATACCCAGCAATGATAGACTGGATAAAGAAAATGTGGCACATATACCCTATGGAATACTATGCAGCCATAAAAAGGATGAGTTTATGTCCTTTGCCAGGGACATGGATGAAGCTGGAAACCATTGTTGTCAGCAAACTAACACAGGAACAGAAAACCAAACACCACATATTCTCACTAATAAGTCAGAGTTGAACAATGAGAGGACATGGACACAGGGAGGGGAACATCACACACCAGGGCCTGTCAGGGGTTGGGGAACAAAGGCAGGAAGAATATTAGGACAAATACCTAATGCACGTGGGGCTTAAAACCTAGATGACATGTTGACAGGTGAAGCAAACCACCATAAAACAGGTATACCTATGTAACAAACCTTCATGTTCTGCACGTGTCCCAGAACTTAAAATTAAAAAAAAGAACCAAAGGAAAAGGGTTTCACCTTATAAAACCATTAAAAACAAAGAATAAGGTAGATAGCCCTATTTCTAATTTTCCAAGTGTCTAGTCACTTATTTCAATATCATTTATAATCACTTTTCCCCTCTCACTTGAAGTGATAATAACTTCTGCAGTAGACAGAACGTGTATACCACAGATGCCCACATGCTAATCTCCAAAAACCTATAAATATGTTAGGTCAAAAGGCAAAGGAAAATTAAGGTTGCTAATCAGATGAACCTGTGATGTGGTGCGTAACCTGGATTATCCAGGTGGACCCAATGTAATCACAAGAGTGCTTGTAAGTGAAAGAAGGAGGCAAAAGGCTCAGTCAGAGAAAGAGTTGAGAATGCTATGCTGCTGGCTTTGAATATGCCGGCCAGGGCCAAGAGACAAGCAAAGAAGGCAGCCACTAAAAGCTGGAAGAGGCAAGGAAACAGATTCTTCCCAGAGCCTCCTGAAGTCATGCAGTACTGCCAACACCTTGATTTCAGCCCAGCGAGACCCACTTTGGACTTCTCATTTTCAGAACTGTAAGGTAATAAATTTGTATTGTTTTAAAAAATTACTGTGTAAAAAGCTATCCAATTACATTGTCCTCTCTGATGAAAACCTATATATTTGTAGTTGGGTTTTAGTCTGGAGAGTCACCCAAAGTGAATTGCTTATCAGAGTGCTCTGGGAAATTATGAAAAAAAAAATCAGTTCTCCACATTTAGATATTCTGATTCAGTAGGTCTAGGATGGGGGCCCCCTAATTTATATTTTTAACCAAATCCTTAGTGGATTCTTATGCACCCATTCCGGTGCTTTTTTATGTCAGCTTGCTTTTGGGAACCACTGTTGCAGAGCTATGAAAACCCAAAGAGCCAGAAGCAAGCAACGTTTACCCATCAGTAACTAGAGAGGAGACCAGGAATCTGGTGGGCATTGATGTAGTCAAAGGATAGTTTTAATCTGTGTGGATCAGGTGTAATCAATTAAGTTTCCAATGTTCTCGTCTCTCTTTGCCTAATATTCAAGCCTTCAATTTACTAATTCAATATACTAAATAAATTGTAATCGTAAGAACGTTTTGTCATGTTTTCACATGAGTACTGTAGTTAAATGAAAGTCATATTATTGATTACAAAATAAACTTGAATAGCCTGATTCAATAAACTTGATTAACCTGATTCATCAACCCTAGGCCTGTCAACAACAGAACTCTATAAAACCAGAGAGCCTAACCCTTGGTAATAACAAGTCTATCATGAAAATGCCACTTTGGGGGCCACTCTGGAGGCGGACGTTGGATTTTCTCCTGCTTAGTCCTGAAGGGGAGGAGGAATTTCAGGTCCTTCATCCCATCCCTATCCTAGGTCTCTCACCCTTTCTTAGGTGTCCTATCACAGGTCAGGTTCTCCGAAAAGAATAAGAGATAAATAAATTGAAAAACTAATACTAATTAGTAAATTATTTATACTATATGGGCATTTTTATGATGATGATGATGATTATTACTGTAGGTTTTTCTAATTGTTGATTGAGCACAACTTGCCTATTTTGCTCTTTGTTGCCATACATAAGCATGAGAGGACTATGAAATACACTATAAAGTGGCATATTTGATCAGTTTTGTCATTTACTTTCTGTATTAGCCACAAGGCCAGGTTATTAATCTTTAGCAACAAATCAAAACAAATTAATTTGCTCTGGTAGGTACACTATGCATCCTGGTATACTGGAATATTATGCATCCAAAAAGAAGAACAAGATCATGTTTTTTGCAGCAACATGGCTGGAGCCAGAGGCCATTATCCTCAGAAAACTAACACAGGAACAGAAAACCAAATATCGCATGTTTTCACTTATAAATGGGACTTATGAGAACACGTGGACACATACAAGGGAACAGCAGACACTGGGGCCTGCTGGAGGCTGGAGGGTAGGAGGAAGGAGACGGTCATAAAAAATAACTAAAGGGTACTAGGCTTAATGCCTGGGTGACGAAATAATCTATACAACAAACCCCCATAACAAAAGTTTGCCTATGTAACAAACTTGCACTTATATCCCTACACTTAGAATAAAACCTTTAAAAAAAAGAGCCTTCTTTGGCCGTCCTTCCATATTTCCTATGGACACATCACACAGCAATGATGGGCCTCTAAAACCCTATTGCAATTTTGTGTTCATTTTTCTTCACTTTTTTTCTCTTTCTTGACATCTACTATGAAGTCTCATTTCCCCTGCTTATTGCCATAGATTGCTTGTCTATAATGAAGCTCTGCCTTAGAAATGTCAAATATAAGGAAAAGGTGGAGAAAACATAGCAAAGTTGGCCACTGAAATTTGTGAGGGTCCCACATTTATAAAGCACACAGGTTTTGCAAATTCATCAACTAAACTTTGAAATAAGTGTACGATCCTTTGCTCTTTTCTCGGGGCAACTTTAAGTTTTCTACTCTTTACTACATTGAGATCATATCACTGTAAAATGTAAAAATGAACATTTGGAGAGTTTAGCATATGTCTATAGGCCAAACTTAATCCAAATCAAGCTCTAACTTTTAAAACATCAGCTAGACAGTAGAAAATGAATCATTGCTTTGCATAAATATTTTGTTTGTATTGACATATTATGAAATTTCCAAGAAAAGATTTTACCTCATAAAAAATTGGTTTAACTATCCTGAGCACCTATTTGTCTCTTGTCAAAATTTAAATGGAATAAACATTTAAGTACTTAATATGATAATCTAAACTTTACTTTCACTCCAATTCTATCTTATTAGAGGGTAAAATGAATAATATTCTTAGTTCCAGACTTTGCCTGAGGAACAAATACACAGAGATAGAATATATTTGATAAAACAAAGTTTAATGATAATAATCTGAAGGAAACAGTTCTACTACTGTACATTTTTATCCATGCATAAAGACACTCTTCTGTTTTTCAGAAACACTAGAAAACAAAACCAAAACCAAAATAAACAACAATAAAAAGCATTCTGAGTGATTTTGCAGCTTGTAAATGACTTGAGAAAAATACATGTTTTATTAACCACGTGCTTGTGAGAGTTACTAGATTTTCAAATATATTTATGTTGTCCCATGTAATCCTATGATAAGTGAATGGTTATAATCTTCCTTTTAAAGATGAGAACATGTAGATAAGAGATATTCAATAAATTCCCCTTTGTGCAGCTGAGCCCCATGCCCAGAAACATTTGTTTCCAGAATCCAGCTGTTTTCTCTATATCACAATACTTTTCAATTAGATTGTAATTTTTTTTTGAAAAGGAAAATAATTCATCTATTCATCAACCATTTATTAATTATTCTCCAAAATCCTAACTCCATGCTGGGTAATTTTGGAGAATTACAAGTGAAGATGATAAGGAACTTTCACTAACCTACTTTCAAAATAGGAGAAATGAAATTTCAGTAAACAGGTACGTATTTTACTTCCAGTAGTGCCTAATTGCCTTTGACATCTTCCTGGTGATTGTTTCCCAGAATATTGTTAGGAAGCTCCATCCTACCTCTCTTCACTTGTTCTTCATTTTTGCATTTTTGGTGGCAATAACAATCTACAGTACTTGATTAGTCAGGGTGATTAATGGTTGTAGCAAATAACTCCAAACTCTTTTGATTTAGCACAACACAACACAAGAGCATTTTTTGTTCATGGTGTATACAAGTTGGAGCTACCCTACTGAGAGAGGAGTGTGGAAGGCACTCTGCTTTAATCATTCAGGAATTCAGTCTTTCCATTCATTTATAGTAGTATTTTCTGCACAAGACCTGCAAGATTGCCCCTGAATTAGAAGAAAAAAGATGGAGAAAATATTTTATAGGGCTCATTTTCATCCACACACCATTGGTTAGAATGTAATTGCTCGGCTCGTTCCAGAATAGGCAGGGGTTGGAAAATGTGACTTAGCTGTGTCCCCAATAGGAAGATGATTCTGTGAACACAAAACATCGTCTTTGGCACAAGTACTTTTGCCCCCATGTTATTTTAAGGGGTTTGATGAACAGAAAATAATGCCTAGGATGCAGATCAAAATACAGCTTTCTAGAGTGCATGTGGGCATGGAGAAATGCTGGGTTTCTCATGCGTAAGAACCCATACGCCTCAATTTTAGCCTCTGATATTCCCATGTTCGTTGATGCCTCATTTGCTGCTTAGCCTGAGCAATAGCAGGGAACATTTACATTTATGTTCAGGCTCCCACAATTTCCAGAAATGCACTTCAAGACAGTTTCAGAAGTATTCAGGGATCCCTTTTAAACTCTGTCTCAGAGAAAGTGACAGTCCTGTCCAGTGACGTTGGCTATATTTCATTTACTAATCCAATTTTTCAAAAATGTGTGTTTGATATTTACTATGTGCTAAGCATGATATTAAGGTCTGAATATGTGTATGCATACACATTCATATATATATAAAAACTACTGTTTTACATATATGCATATATACATATATATATGTAAATACATGTCAAAATAGACATGACCTTTGATGTCCTAGAATTTATAGCTTAGCTGGTGGAGTGTGGGGAGCAGATATTAATCAAAGAATGTCACAAAATGCTCATGCTATACTTCTAAAAGTTGATATATGTTATGAAGGAAAGTGCTGAGCTATGGAGTAGAATACAAGGGGGCTTGTCCTAATTCTGGCTTATGTTTGAAAGCTGAGGAATAAATGGGATTTAACTAGGCAAGCAGAAAAGAGACTGGAGCAAAGGAAATCCTCTTCCCAGCCCCACTACCAGTACACATGACTCTGCTTCCTCCATTTACCACCTTCTGGAAAGCCACAGACCCTGTAGTAGCTCTTGTGTATCTAGATTTTCCACCTTCCACCAGTGCCACAGATTTTACCATCAGTTCCACAGAATTCCTGAATGATTGAAGCAAATATCCTCTTCACAGCCCCACTTCCAGTACAAATGACTCTGTTTCCTCCATTTACCGACTTCTGGAAAGCCACAAACCCTGTAGTAGCTATTGTGTATCTAGATTTTCCACTAGTGCCACAGGATAGAAAAATCATCATATGAATTGTCTGTCTCCAGCGAGAGGAGAAATAGGTCTCTCTTGATGAATAATAATCTTCTTCTCCTGTGAATCTAACCCTTTAACAATCTAGACAAGAAAGTTAAATTATGTTTAGGTGAGACTTCTCCATGGCTTTTCTGACCACCAAGATTCTCTAAAACCCTTCCTATCCACTCCTGAATAAGTCTTATTGCACATTTTATAAAGAAATGGCATGGGTAAAACATTGATATAATTCTATTTGCATTCAACTATGAAATAATTCTTGAACTAAGTGATTACGACTAAGTGTTCATTTAAATGCAATAAAGTGCTTCAAACAATGAAGAAGGAAATAAGCTTGGGAGTGAGCAAATTGATCCTATAGTGGTCAAGGCCAGTGCTTTACAGATGGGAAGAGAAAATTATAATTAGCTTCAAAACAGCTCTAGCCAATTTGTATGGATCTGGCTAATATTGATGCCAATTGGAAGTCAATAATTGATTAGCAGTCTTAATAACTGTTTTTAGCTTTTAATTGTAGAAAATTAAAAATGTAGATCCTTCAAGCAATAATCTGAATACAGGTATTAATAGCTGAAATAGTATATTAATTTTTATTTACATCTCTGAAAGATAAAAATGTAATTTATAGCAGGCTTATAAAATTCAAGTACAGTTGCAATTATAATGGACACTAATGACATTTAATCAAGGCTAAGCCTGTTAGCTAGATAAACAATTTTAATTCATGTTAGAAGTGTAAAAAGAGTATAATTTGGTCTCTACTTGGATATCAGCTGACATTTTGTTTTTATCCTAGCCAGTAGCATGATGAAAAAATTTCCCATTTTTTTTTGCTTGTTTCTTTGTTTTGGTTTGTTGAATAGATCTTTTAAAAAGTAGTTCATCATTTATTGAAATGTTTTATTTGATAGGATGACTGTGACCTAAGTTCTAGGCAATGCTTTACACATCTTCAAAATTAAAAATAAAAGATGTTCCATTGAGCAAATATAAGATCAAACACAGTGATTAGAAAATGTGCTCCTGATGTGTTTTTGGGTAGAGCATGAGTCAAGAGCTTTAGGAAGCATGCTTTCCCCACCAGCCAACAGCTTTTGGAAGCGTATTTTCCCCTAGAATGAATGATTGTTATTTTGTATCACAATACATTCGAAGTTTTCTTCCATCTGTGACACCAGAGGAACTTCCTTGATTGCACCAAATATCAAGAACTTGACTCAGTGTCCCCTAAAGAAAGTTCACTGGGTGCGGTGGCTCACACCTGTAATCCCAGGACTTTGGGAAGCCAAGGCAGGTAGATCACCTGAGGTCAGGAGTTCAAGATCAGCCTAAGCAACATGGTGAAACCCCATCTCTACTAAAAATACAAAAATTAGCTGGGCGTGGTAATGGGCACCTGTAAGCCCAACTACTCAGGAGGCTGAGGCAGGAGAATCGCTTGAACCTGGGAGGTGGAGTTTGCAGTAAGCCAAGATAGCACCATTGCACTCCAGCCTGGGCCACACAGAGAGAATCTGTCTCAAAAAAAAAAAAAAAGTTTCATATTATTAGGATTCTTTATGTTATAAATAACAGAAAATCCAATGCAAAATGGCATAAACAATATGTTATTGACTTATATAACTAAACCATTCACGGGTCAAACACCAGGTTTGATTTGTTCAGTATATTTTGAAGTCTGAGGCCCCATTTCTCTATGTCCTTTTCTCCCAGGAGTGCTGGCTTTTTCCTGTGGAGAGTTTTGTCTCAAAGTAGCAAGATGACTACTCATAGTTATAGGGTAATATGTTTTTGTGTTCATATTTACTTGGAGAGAAAGGGAATTTCTTTTCCCTTAAACCACAATTGGAATCATATTTTGTCCTGTTTGGACAAAATTAAGAAACTGACATGAATTTAAGCTTGGATGGACTGTTCATTCCTCAGCTACTATCAGAAGTACAGCTGGGCATGGTGGCTCATGCCTGTAATCCCAACATTTTGGGAGAATGAGGAGGGTGGATCACCTGAGGTCAGGAGTTTTAGACCAGCCTGGCCAACATGGTGAGACCCCGTTTTTACTACAAATACAAAAATTCGCTAGGCATGGTAGTGCACATCTGTAATCCCAGCTACTTGGGAGGCTGAGACAGGAGAATTGCTTGAATCCAGAAGGCGGCAGTTGCAGTGAGCCGAGATCGGGCCACTGAACTCCAACCTGAGAAACAGAGAGTGAGACTCCGATTAAAAAAGAAAAAAAAGTACTCAGGTTATCTTGAGTACTGGGTGGGCATGTAAACAATTTTTACACGTATGAAGTGCAGAAGATGTCAAAGATAAAAACACTGTCTAATGGGTGCTCCTTTTTCTGGCTAGTCTTAAAAACTTGATGCATTCTCTTCTTAACATATCATTGCTAGAACTCTGCCATAGTGTCAAAAGTAATTTTACTATAAATCCTAAACTGGACAGAGAGTCAAAATTAATCTGGTAGCCACTAACTTTTACTGTCCTTACTAGTTTGCAAAGTACACAGTTAGTTTAGTTTCCAGATTGGTGACATCATAATACCAAAAAATCAACGTATTTATTAATAATAAAGTAAGAACAATTTTTAAAAAATTAAGGCCTTAAATGAGATTTGAAGAATATTAAAAATAAATGTTCTTGCTCTCCAGGGAATGAGAGGGGAGGAGCAAGGAGAATTTAATCATTGGAAACTAAGCCTGTGCTAGTATTAAAGTGGTATAACATTCCTTCCCACTGTGTTGTTTACAGTTACTTTTATCTTGCCTTGAAAAATGTAAGCTGTTTGTTATTTTTATGTACGTTTAAAGTTTATGTTATAGTTTTGTTAGAAACAAAATTTCAATGGCATTTAAATGCAAATTAACTAGAGTTTATGAAAATCTATTAAAATTATAGAGTTTAATCCTATTTAAGATTCTACAACACAGGGAGAACAGGAGATGTGAAACAAAAGTGTATCTTCTGGCAAACAAAATAGGGAACCGTAATAATTATGAGGAAACCGTTGATAGGCTGTTACTATGTAGATCAAGGACAGTCCTAAAATAGTAACCTTTTAAAAGAATTCCATGGAAGTCCAGAGAAGTAAATGTTCCCTGGAGCACAGTTAATCAAATATGATATGACTTATTTCTTGTGGTCTCCAAGTGTATGTACACAGAGTGAGTTTAAACTAACCATTTCTATCATTCCTTACTTATCATATAGATAGGTATAAAACATTGCTAATGCTCAATGTGTTCCAGGGTGTAGGAAACATACATTATTATAAATTGTTAGTTGGAGTATAACTTGATACAGCTTTTCCTGGAAATAATTGCTATACATGTAAAAGTTTTAAAATGTATGTGCCCTTCAATTTCATATCTATGGATATACCCTGAAGTGATAATTGAGCAAAAAAGGATGAAAAATAGAGGAAAGTTGTTCAACACAGCATATCTTACAAGCATAAAGAAATGAAAACAACCCATGCAATAATGTATTTGTAACAACTGGATGGTGATATAGGTCAATACTTATTGGAACATAAAGGTGCTGAATATTTTCCTTAATTGATGAATAAATGTAATGTAATTGCTAACCAAAAACCAACAAAAGATAAAAATTTAAGTTGAGTTGCAAATATTTGGAGAAAGAAGAATAATTAGGGAATACGAATCTTGCCACATATAAATACAGAAAAGCAATAATAGGAGGGAGAGGGGTGGGAGGGTAGGAAAGAAATAAAGGGAGGAAGAAAAGGAAGGGAGGGAAGAAAAGGAAGGGAGGGAAGGAAAGGAAAGGGAAGGGGAAGGAAAGGAAAAGGATGGGAAGGGAGGGAGGGAAAGAAAGAAAGCAGACATTGAGGAAATTATTTGGCAACTATATCAACTTTCTATTGGTATATTTCTATTTCTGTTGCTGTATCTATTTCTAGTAACAAATCACCCTAAGAGTCTGAGGCTTAAATTCATAATAATTTATTATAGCTCTTGAATCATGATGATAGGGTTGGCTGGGCTTGGCTGATCTCAGCGGGTTTCTCTCAAGATTCTGAGGGTTGGCTAATTCTAGGATTATGTAAACTGATCTCATCTGAGGCAAGTAGGGTGGCTTGGACCTGTTCTTCCTGACTGTCCTCCATTTTCTGGGACTAGTGGATTAGCCTGGGCATATCCTAGGGGCAACGACAGAGTACAATAAGACAACAGAAACAAAGAAATTCTCTTGATACCGAGACTCAGAATTGGCACACATAACTTCTGCTGCTTATTAATAATATTAGCCAAAGCAAGTCATAAAGACTGCTTGGATGTAAGAGATGACAAAATAGTGATAAAGACCATAGAGTTACAGGTCAAGGGGCATGGATTTAGGAACAAAAACTAGGGCCATTAATACAAACTATAAAAACACCCATGTAACGAGTAGATATTTTTGTGAGATTTCAAGAGTTGTTAGACATTAATCAAAGATTAATAAGTTGAAAAGTGCAAAGAATAAAAACTATAATTCACAGAAAAAGAAATATATTAATAAAAGGCTTATAAGCATAAAACTCATTTATAAATTTTAATTTTATTAAAAATTAAAATAATGCATATTATAATAATTATATACTTTTAATTACATCCATGAGACTGACAAAGTCTAAAATGCTGATAGTACCTTATGTTTACCAGAGTGTGAAGGTGAAGAAACATTCCTATTCTTTCTTTGTAGAAACTTAATTATTGAGATGTCATCAGAAGATAATTTTATAATATCCATCATAATTTGAAATTTACATTTTTTTTAAAAACAGTGGTTTTACTTCTAGGAATTTATTCTCTGATATACATGCATGTCCTATATGAATAGATAAATGGAGAGGAATGCTTATTGTTTATAATAAAATATACTAAAAGACTCAAATTTTCATCAATATGTGTATCCTTACACAAATTATGATGCTTTTCATTTTGTTAGATACCTTGTAAACACTGAAAAAGTGAAGTAAACTTTTGTCTTATGTAGGTTGTGTTTTTAAAAATAATTCACATCTGGGCCAGGTGCGGTGACTCAGGCCTGTAATACCAGAACTTTGGGAGGCCGAGGCGGGTAGATCACCTGAGGTCAGGAATTCGAGACCAGACTGACCAACATGGTGAAACCCTGTCTCTACTAAAAATACAAAATTTGCTGTGTGTCGTGGTGCATGCCTGTAATCCCAGCTACTTGAGGGGCTGATGCAGGAGTATCACTTAAACCTGGGAGGCGGAGGTTGTGGTGAGCCGAAGTCGTGCCATTGCACTCCAGCCTGGGCAACAAGAGCGAAGCTCCGTCTCAAAGAAAAGAAACTAATAAAAAAAAATTCACATTTGAATGGTATAGAAAAACATTACGACATTCTGCAGCATCTAGAATACTTCCTAGTGTAGAAAAAGATGTTATTTAAATGGTATTTTGTTCACTCATTGCTTATGTTTTATACATTTTATTTCTTTTTGAGCATCCTGAATTATGCATGCTAAAAGAATCAACAGTACAAATATTTATTTTAAAAAGTGAAAAACTGGCCAGATGTGGTGGCTTATGCCTGTAATACAAGCACTTTGGGAGGCCAAGACAAGCAGATCACTTGAGGTCATGAGTTTGAGACCAGCCTGGTCAACATGGCAAAACGCTATTTCTACAAAACAAACAAACCAAAACAAATAAACAAAAAACAAACAATTATCTAGGGGTGGTGGCCAGCACCTGTAGTCTCAGCTACTCTGGAGGCTGAGGCACTAGAATCGCTTGAACCCAGGAGGAGGAGGTTGCAGTGAGCCCAGATTGCACCATTGCACTCCAGCATGGGCGAAAAGTGAGACTCTGTCTCAAGAAATGAAAATAAAAAAAGTGAGAAACTACTTTTAGTAGTGTCTTTTAAATTCAAAGCTATAAATGAAGATCTTTTTATATGTTCCTTTAACCATTAATTAATACATTTTGAGTGTCTGACAACTCTGTACTAGCTGTTCTGGGTGCTACAATTGCAGCATCCAGTCAAAGGGGCAAATATTCTAGTAAGGGGGAGAGATAAAGAAAATCAAATAAGCAAATGGATGAGTAATATAACTTCATATAGTAATAAATGTATTTGTTAAGAAATCACAAGTTTGATTCCTGCAGACACATCTCTGCTTCTTTTAGTTATTTGCACATACTTCTCTTATTTATTGAATATCTACTTTATAAAAGGAATAGTGCTAGCTGCTGTGGATATGATAGTAAATAAAATATCTCTTACTGCATGATGTTTACAGTCTTTGATGTAGCAGACCATTTTTTCCATTATATTTGTATTTCTCAATAGAAAGATTTGACTAGATCAGTGGTTCTCAAATTGGAGAAGCAGGGCTGTGCTAGCATAATCTCAATTTTTGGTCAAAGTACACATAGCCACCTTATATCCCCTTATTTAACTGTACTGGACCCATGCCATTCTTTTGGGTCTTTATCTATGCAGCAGAATGTGTGAGTGGCACATGGGCTTTAAACATTCTTTAGGTTGTGATATACTCCCCAGAAAATAAAAAAAGGAAGTATAAAATTTATGTCTCTCCTGTATAATAAGCAATCTTGTGAAAATACTAGTTAGAATTACTCCCCCAAGAATTCTCTGGCATGATTCTTTATGTTCAGAAATGATGCTACCGACTACTAGAAGCAATTATGACTTCAAATCAGTGAGCAAAGGGGACATAAATATCTCCCCACATATAAAACACAGTGCCAAACAAGAGTCAGAAGAGTCAATAGGAAGATGAGTCAGCTTCATCATTTGTGTCGTGAAGATAGAGCCACTAGTCAATTTATTGGTTCACCATTTTACGCACAGATTTGGCAACACATGAAGTAAGCTTTGGAGTTCACTTTTCCAGAGACAGTCTGAAAGGGAGGGAGAGAGAGAGACAGAAGATGAGCTAAATGCATTTATAGGCTATTTTCCTCTGTCTGATTTCATGGGGTATCTCAGTCTGTCTTTCAAATTGAATATCTACTGTGTATCCAAGGTTGAACTCAGTCTTTTGTCCCTTTTTCTTAGACCTTCCTCCATCCTGCTATCTGTCCCTGCAGTATCTTAGACTCAAGAGTTTCAGAGCACATGCAGAAGGCAGGAGAGTGGTTACTTGAAAAATCCCCGGAAACTTGACAACCTGTAGCCACCTCTAATTTCGGAACATCCATCACCAGACATTTATCAAAAAGAGAAATTTATTTCTATTTCTTAATTTAGTGTTATTCAGGTCTCCCTCTTATGTATAGTCATACCAAATCCTCACCTACAGATGTGATCATATATCTACATAAAGGGACAATGGCAGATAATTTTGGAGTTGTAAATATGAGTATTTTTATAAGAACTTACTATCCAACAGAGACATTGAAATCTTACAGTTAATTTTTTTATACCCATACATCAATAGACGTATTCAGCAATCATTAAAACAATAATAGTATTTGTATGCGGAGAGGAGGCTAAAGAGATGAAATTCAAGAAGTAGAAAGTTCTAAAGAACTTTTATTATGTAGTAACAAAATATGTAACTCCTTCCAAAATGATCTATAAATTAGTGGAAAGTTTTATTCTAAAAGAATTTCTTTTGCAAGAAGTCTTAACAACCCGGATCTACATTTTACACAGAAATCAAAGTCCTAAATGAAGCCAGAGCACTTTAGAGAAAGAAAAGCAAATGAGGATCTAATTCTATCAGATATCAAGAATTAGTATAATGCTGTATTAACTTTGTATAGCATTGATGCAAGGACTGACCAATTGAAAAGAATAAAGAGTCCAGAAGAAAGCCCACATATATACAGAAAACATAACTTATAACTAATGTATCATTTTATATTACAGATTCAAGGATGTACTGTCAGTATTTAGAGTTAATGTTAGCAAACAGGTTAGTAGTAAAATACCTTTTTATCTGTAATTCCATCAAGATCAATATTTATGGGATCTGATTGAAATGGGTCTGAGTGAAATACAAATGATGGATTATGGGCAAAGTTAGACTTTTCGTAGAAAAACATGTCATTGTTGTGATAAGCATCACCAATGACATATGCTGAATATATTGATAATTTATCCAAAATTAAGATGGATCATTTGTGAAAACGACCAAATGTGCTCTAAAATCAATCAGCTATACATCATAGCCCATTAATTAAACTGCCTCCCTCCTGTCAAGGACCCTAGGCCACACCTTACCACCTTCTTCAAAATGCTTAGGCAGAAGAGCCCTACATGAAAATACAAACACCTCTGTGTCTGACCAGCAACCTCCTGTCTGCAGAATCTCATGCCATCTCAAGGCATTTTTGTTTGTTTGTTTGTTTTTACTCTTTATATTTCTATGTTGAAGCAAATGAATCACAACACGTTAAATTGCCTGGTAGGCAATCAGATTCCACTACAAAGGTGACCTGTTAATAGTTACCTAGGGGTGACAAATAACAGTAGTTGAAAACATTTCTTCTTTAATCCACCACTAAAATTATTCACAAATTAAATGTTACCAACCTGTCATAATTCTGTGTTGTTGCATTTACTTATGTAAATATTTAAATATTTTAATACCGAACCGTAAATACTGCTTCTAAGTTTTCATGTTAGAATTGCCATTTCTACTTTTGTTACTACAAAATAGTGTTGCACTTTAATTTTTACGTTTCATAATTTTATGTATGGAATTACATAATATGTACACTTTTTTGACTGGCATATTTTAGTCAGCATACTTACATCGTGATTCATCCATGTCAGTTTGTATACCACAAATTTTTAATTTTTTTATTGCTGAGTAGCATTCTATTATATTGATATGCCACAGTTTATTTAACCATTCATCTGTTGATGCACATTTATCTCGTGAAAATATCTAGCAGTGAAATGACTATAATTTTTTTTAATTCACTTGTGAGCTTTAGTAGCTTTTTAAATCGAGAAGTAGAAAAACTTTCTCTGTTGAGTGTGCAGACAATAACCATTTTAGGCTTTGTAGGAAACAAGATCTCCATCTCCTCCTCTCTTCCTACTCCTTCTCATTCTTTTTCTTCTCATCTTTTTAGCTTAAGCATCATACAATGCATAGGAAACAGGCCACATTTTATCTATGGGTGGTAGTTTGCCTGTCCTCACTGGATTTTCTACCTAAATAATTATATTATTTAAGAGTAAAATAATTACACTTTCTGTATTAGTCCATTCTCACACTGCTATGAAGATACTACCTGAATTAAACTAAAAAGTTTCTGTGCTGCAAAAGAAACAATCAGCAGAGTAAACAGACAACCCAAAAGGTGGGAGAAAATCTTCACAATATATACATCCAACAAAAGATTAATATCCAAAATCCACAAGGAACTCAAAAAAGGTCAGTAAGAAGGAAACAAACAATCCCATCAAAAAGTGGGTTATGGGCATGAATGGAAAATTCTCAAAAGAAGATATACAAATGGCCAACAAACATAGGAAAACAAGCTCAA
The DNA here is from genome assembly GCF_029289425.2 of Pan paniscus. Taxonomy (NCBI): domain Eukaryota; kingdom Metazoa; phylum Chordata; class Mammalia; order Primates; family Hominidae; genus Pan; species Pan paniscus. The sequence continues at coordinate 69,496,942 of NC_073261.2, read as the reverse complement.
CATCAGTAATGATCAGGGAAATGCAAATCAAAACCTCAATGTGATACCACCTTACTCCTGCAAGAAAGGCCATAATCAAAAAAATCCAAAAATAATAGATGTTGGTGTGAACGTGGTGCAAAGGGAACAATTTTATGCTGCTGATTGGAATATAAAATAGTACAACTGATGTAAAAAACAGTGTGGAGATTCCTTAAAGGACTAAAAGTAAAACTACCATTCAATCCAGCAATCCCACTACTGATATCTACCCAGAGGAAAATAAATCGTTATACAAAAAAGATACTTGCACACACGTTTATAGCAGCACAATTTGCAATTGCAAAAATATGAAACCGACCCAAATGCCCATCAATCAACCAGTGGATAAAGAAATTGTGGTATATATATACCTTTGAATACTACTCAGCCATAAAAGGTAATGAAATAATGGCACTCACAGCAACCTAGATGGAATTGGAGATCATTATTCTAAGTGAAGTAACTCAGGAATGGAAAACGAAACGTTGTATATTCTCACTCATAAGTGGGAGCTAAACTATGAGGATGCAAAAGCATACAAATGATACAGTGGACTTTGGGGAAACAGGGGAAAGGGTGGGAGAGGGATGAGGGATAAAAGACTACACATTGGTACACAGTGTACACTGCTCAGGTGATGGGTACACTAAATTATCAGGAATCACCATAAAAAAACTTATTCATGTAACCAAACACCCTCTGTTCCCTCCAAATGTATTGAAATAATTTAAAAAGATACCACCTGAGACTGGGTAATTTATAAACAAAGGAGATTTAATTAACTCACAGTTCTGCATGGCTGTAGAGGCCTCAGGAAAGTTATAATCATGGCAGAAGGCGGAGGAGAAGCAAGCACCTTCTTATCAAGGTGGCAAGAGAGAGAGAGAGCATGGGGAGGGGAACTGCCAAACACTTAGAAAAACAACAGCTCTCCTGAGAACGAACTCACTATCAGAATTCTAACAGCATGGGGGAACAAGAACCACCCCTATGATCCAATCACCTCCCACCAGGTCCCTCCCTTGGCACCTGGGAATTACAATTCAAGATGAAATTTGGATGGGAACAGAGAGCCAAACCATGTAACTTTATTATTTTTTTTCCAATTTTGATGACTTCTACTTGTTTCCCTTTTCTTATTCCACTGTTTAGAATCCCCAGTACAATGTGGAATACAAGTGGTGACAGTTTTGTCCCTGGCCTTAGGACAAAGCATTTCATGTTTTTCATTGATTCCTTGATCATACTGAAAATGTTTTTTTCCAAAAGCAAATTACAAAGACAAGAATGAATGTAACTGTTAACTTTTCTTGCAATTTCTCAGTAAATTTTGTTTCACATAAAAAAATACTTTAAGTCTGTCTTAATGATTTTCAATAAAATTTAAACATTTCTTTTCTAAAGATGTGTGTTTTTTGCCAGTTTTATTTTTAATTACATGGATTGCTAAAATCTTGTTTTCTATCTATTGCAAATATAGAGATATATAATTATTTTTTATTTGGTTTTCTATTCAAAATTTGTTAATCTCTCATTGTTTTTAATATATCTACAAAATTTGGGGGGCAAGCTATGTACCTGTGTACCAAATCCAGCATGCTCTTTGTTTTTATAAATATTAAAACACAACCACAGTCATTTTAATGAATTGTTTATTGTGAAATTTATGTTACAGAGTTAAATGCTTTCTAAAGGGACCACATGGCCCCCCAGAAATCTTAAATATCTATACTGTTCTTCACATAACATGTTTGTCAACCTCTGATGTGGACAATAATATCTACAAAAAACAAGAAACAAAACAAAATACCCCTACAATATTTTTCTTTTTAATCCTTACACTTTTTAATTATTATTCTTAATATATTGGTTAGGGCATCCAATGTAACATTGAGATAAAAGTATTCATATAGGGTGACTTTGCCTTGTTTCTACACCATACAGAATTGCTCTCACCAATTTATCATCAAGTATGATTGATTATAATTAGTTAAAAATCAGCTCAACTTTGATCTCTCTTCTCCATTTTACTAGTTTAGAAGTCATAGACTCTTTTTCTTTTCATCTAGTGTTCACATTAGGGGAATTTTGCAACGTACATCATTTGTTTCCAAATCTAATATCATTTGATTATAGTTACCCTAACCCTCCTCATGGAAAATGCAAGGATCTTAGATAATTTAATTATTTTTGAACTCTTGCTTACTTATATGCTTTGGTTTTTTTGCATTCATACATGTAAATGTATCTGCAGATATGCATATGTACTCCCAAACATTGTTTTATACAATAAATCTTCATTTATATTTATCTACATATTTAAAATTAAGTTGTTCTTTCTCCACTTTGTTTTGTGGAACTTCTATTTGATATCATATTCCCTGCAGCCTAAAGTACGTATTTTAGAATTTCCTTTAGTGCAAGTCTGCTGATCAAAATTTCTCCTAGCTTTTGTGGCTTTATTTACTTTCATTTGTTAAAAATATTTTTGAGAATTATAAAATTATTCTTTGACAGGTACTTTTTTCAAACCACTTTAGAGGCCATTCCACTATCTACTACCTTCCATTACTGCAGTTAAGAAATCTGCTGTCAATCAATCTTTCACTCTTTTTTAAAATTATTTTTTATTTTATTTTATTTTATTATTATTATACTTTAAGTTTTAGGGTACATGTGCACAATGTGCAGGTTAGTTACATATGTATACATGTGCCATGCTGGTGTGCTGCACCCATTAACTCATCATTTAGCATTAGGTATATCTCCTAATGCTATCCCTCCCCCCTCCCCCCACCCCACAGCAGTCCCCAAAGTGTGATGTTTCCCTTCCTGTGTCCATGTGTTCTCATTGTTCAATTTCCACCTATGATTGAGAACATGCGGTGTTTGGTTTTTTGTCCTTGCGATAGTTTACTGAGAATGATGATTAGAAATCATCATTCTCTTTCACTCTTTTGATTGATTTTTCTTTTTTCTTTTAGATTTCTTATAATGTTTGTAGGAGTGGATTCTTTTTTTAATTAAACTTACTTGGATGTTGAATATGTGAATTGGTATACTTTATTTGTTTTGAAATTTCCTTAGACATTATCTCTTTAAGTAATGACTCTGCTTCACTTCTTTTCTGCTTATCTTCAGTTAAATAAATGTTAGATATTCTCACTTCATCTTCTCTGTCTCCATTTCTCTCTTTTCTAATTTTCAAATTCAGTTGCTCCGTGGTTCATTGTGTATAGCTTTTTCTGATCTATTTCTCAGTTTACCACTTTCATTTCAAGTGTATTTAACAGGCTAATTTATCTATGAAATTCTCATTTTTCCCCAAATTTATTATTTCTGTATTTTTAAAGTTGAGTACATTGTATGTAAATTTCTCTTCAAATTTACTGATTATATCCTCTCATCTTCACTCTATTATTGTACCAAACCAGATTTGGTTATTGCATTTTACTTTGGTTATTATTTTTTTAGGTTCTATAAATTCAGTTTGGTTCTTTTTTAAAAAATAAAGCTTGTGTTTTAGAGTGGATTTATATTTACAAGAAAAATATGAAAATAGCACAGAGAGATTCCATATATCACACACCCATTTTTCCATATTAATATCAAACATTGGTGTGGTCCATTTTAAAAAATAGACTAATATTGCTACAGTGTTATTAACTAATTCCATACCTTACTGAAATTTTATTAGTTTTCATTTAATTTCCATTTTCTGTTCCAGAATCCTGTCTAGGGTATTGCTTTGTTGCTCAATTGCATTTTTGGTTGCACATTTGGAACTCTTATTAGTTGTTTCCTGTGTCCCATCGACATACTGCTATCACCATAGGGTTATCTGGAATACTTTATTGTTTTGTGATAATTAGCTCTGTGCTTAGACCTGCCAGACATCACCTAGCAGGTGGCTCCATGCTTGGCATACATCACTTAGCAAGTCACTCCATGCTTGGCCCTAGTGAAATCCTGGCAGAGTGTATACGTGTGTATGTGTGTGTGTTTGTGTATGCGTGTGTGTGCGTGCACACGCAGTTTGTTCATTGGTTTTTCACTGGAATAAAGCTGGTATTGCTAAAAAACAAAAAACACTTTTGTTAGACACTGTTTTCTCGTTTTTTAACTACAGAGGACAGCCTTTTCATGGAATTTTATTTGTCTGTGCCTGTTTGTCATTCTGGGTCAGAGGCCTATGTATTTCCCTGTCCAGGATATATGGGGAACAACAAGGAAATCCAGGGAACTCACCTCTCTGATGTTCCTCAAGTTCCAAGGCTCCTAGCCATCTCATCTTTGTTCTACATTTAACAGACTCCCTGTGCTTGTTTGTTGTTTTCCCAAAGACAGGTAGGACCTGGGAGAAATGGGGCCACTCTATGTTGTCAGGACCAGAACTTCTCTATAACATTTTAAGTTGTGATTATTATAATTTTTAATCTACAATTTCTCCAAGATTTTTCAAGAATCCTGTGTCATATTTAATAACTTCTAGTTTGGCACCAACATTTTCAAATTAGCTTTTGTCTACATGAGCTTAGATAATGTAGTTATATTACATAATGTTTTGACAATTTCTTTATTTGAAGGGCTGTGTATATTTTTTGTTGTCTATTGTTTTTGCTACTTCTGAATCATAGTTTGTTTTCTTCTCATGTCTTTTTATTTGATGTTGCACTGTTTATTAAATTTTTAAAATATTGTTTGTTAAAATATTTTGAGGACTAGGATGATGTTATCTTCCTCCAAAAATGATTTTCTTCTACCCTTTCCAAATACTTAGAAACACCGATATTCTAGGATCATATTACCAATTGCTTAAACCTCAGGGTTTTCTGAGACACAGAAGGACTTCTACTTCTACTCAACCCCTGTAGTGTAACTCCATAGGATCACAGCAGAGGACTGATGGTGGCCCTTCCAGAGTTCTTAACCAAGGTTTTGTCAGTCCTGAAAAGTCATGTAAAGAACTATTAATATTAAGTTTCTCAGCTGCTTCCTTAAAGTTAGCATATGCTCTCAAGTTTGAAAGATCTGTCTGTGGGCTTACCCTACTGAGCTCTTGTCCATTCCTGGAGCTTGTTGGACTATTTTGGTAGATCTTAAATGTTTTTGAGTAAATCAACTTTATTCAATATTTGCTACATCTTTTAAAAATTAATCTAGCTACTTAGTTTTCCTTAGGAGAAGCAATATTTTAAATTGGTTTTCCATCATAATGCTCTTATTCCACAAGTTTTGAAAAAGGTTTTTCTTTTTAATTTTTAATTGTATAGAGTTTTTACATTATATTTTATTATTAAACTTTAACATATTTACATAACAACAAACAAAACTTTGTAACTATTTTGAAATTGTTGAAACTTTATTTCTTAGACTACTTTATGAGTAATTTTGATGAGTATTCAGATGTGCTTGGAAAGAACAAATGGTCTACATTTGTTGGTTACAATATTGTATAAAAGACCATTAGATCAAATCTCTTCGTATTTGTCTCCTGTCTGTTTGCTTTTCTTAATTTTGAAATTGGCTGTGCATATTTTAACCTTATTATTTTTGTTTGCAACAGAAGGTAGGTCCTAGTAGTCAGCTAAGATTTAATATAAATTTTTGACTTCAGTAAAAGTTGAATTGATTATTGTATATAGTAGATTGAAAATCCAAATTTATAAAAGAGAATAATTATAACTTCACTTTTACTATTAATTTCAATATATTTGTGCTTCTTTTGTTGATACATTTTGGAAATTACCACCAAAGAAGATGATATCATTGAACCAATATAAACATTATTCAAAGGTAATAATCTGAAATAAAATAATAAAGCAAATTATTGAAGTATATGCTGATACTATTCCACTGATATAGGCTTTTGGTCACAATTACAAGCAACTTTCTCAGGCAAGTATTAAGGTATTTAATTCACCTTCAACTTCATTGTCCAAGCAGTTAGTTATAGAGAAAAGTGTTTCATTACACAAGACATTGGACTTTGTTTTTGCTGAAATTTGATGATTTCACTGAGAAAAAAGAAATGCTTGGCCAAATTTATATGCTAAAGTAGGCTGTTGATCTTTAGAAATAGAAATGAAAAATGCTAAAAAAAAATTAAAGAATCTTAACTTTATGCAGATTCATGACATATGAGGCAGATAAAATTGAACATCTAAGTAAAATAAACCTGAGGTTTCAAAAGACAAATTTCAGTATGACTTCTCATGTTTTCAACAGTTTGAGCAAAAATCTAGCTATAGATAATGGGAATTGGTGCTAAAAATAAGTTATATAATTTTTACTTTATGAAGCTCTGAAAAATACATTATTTCTTCCCAATTTATTTCACAGGAAAAATTGAATACCATGTTCTTTTGCAGAATATAAAGTTACAATTTAGTTTCTTGATCTCATATTTGAAAAATATTGTTAGAAGCTTGGAAGAAATATTTTTAGATGGTATTTATTTGCAAGAAGATGCTCAAGAGGCATTTGGAATTCAAATGTAACTCAGTTGCCAAAGACACCTTGCAAACTATATTATTTCATAATCATAAAATGCACTCATATATTTTCCCAATAAATAGACAAGGTTTTTTTTGTTTTTTTGTTTTTTGGCCATTATGCCCCATAATACTCCTTTTATGTTAACATTAAAAAACAACAACAACAACAAAATAGTGCTGCTCTTCTTTTATGGAGGTTTCACTTTGAAGCCAAAGTGGATTTACAAGAGAACGCATTGGAATAAGCCAAAAGTGACCCCATTTAATATGCAACTAGGAGGAAAACTTAAGCCACAAAAGTATCCTCAGTGTTCATATTGTTTTTATATGAAGGACATTTAACTAAAACTACTTGTAATATGAAAATGGCCATTTCAGTTCATATTTACCATTCTTATTTGTATTTAATCACAGTATTTTATTTATTTTGAAATGATTTTAAATGTGATTAGAATGGCTTTCCAAAGGAGGCGCAAGCTCTAAAATCTTAATGATTTTACTAAAACTTTTATAATTTAAAGTTTAAAAGATTTCACTAAATCCATACTACAAGGCAATTTAATACTTTTACAATCTTATTCATAAATAATAAAATAAAGTGTTTAAGTGAAGATGTTATGAAATATAAAGCATAAACATCTCTGAGGTTAGCTGGGAATTATGATTTACACATTAAACATATATTAACAAATTAAAATAAAGTAGAGTTCACAGATAAATCTATGAGCTGAATTTTTTGAAGATAATAATTTTGACCATATATACGTATCCTGGTCAAGGAAACAAGAAAAAATATCTAGAACATAGAAATGTAGAAATTACTATGGTAGAGGAAGTAATAAAAAGCATTATAGTGGAAACGTTGTTCAGTTGTTTACAAGTAAACTTAAACTTTCTATGTAGTGAATAATTACCAATTTTTTCCTGGTTCATGATGAAGCAATATATTAAATTTTTGGAATAAAGTGATGTGCCAAAATTGCAACATATCTTAACTTTAGTAATTAAGAACTTTAAAAGCGAATCAATAAACACAAAACTACAAACCTAAACCTAGCAGAAGTGTTAAGAACAAAGGTGAATAATTACTTGATCTAAATTTGAGAGCCTAAAGATATACATGTTATTTAAAGTCATGAAATTTGATGAGGCTCTCTGGTGGAAAAGTGTAGGGTAGAGAAGAAAAGGGATTCCAAAATTAAATCCTGAAAACCCTAGTATTTACAGAGAATTATAAACCATTAACCACTATGTATAGTGTTAATATATTAATAGTGTAATCAATATTGTAATTAATACTGTAATTATTGTAATATTAATATTGTAATAACTTTCTAAAATAAGTTCATAGCTATATTATTTTCAGGATCAATGTTCATATGCTCAAATTCCTGCACAGATAAGAAAAAATGGTTGGGATCAACTGGGCTCTGTGTCTAGCTAGGCTAGTGTGATGAAAGGAGAGAAAAGCCAAAACATTAAGGATTTTTGCAAGTTGAGGGTATTTGCAAGAAAGACTGCCAGTTTCAAAGCAGACCAAGAAATTTAAGTTAGATCTGAAGGAAGACAAAATAGGGTGGACAGATACTGCGAAATAAGTGTGATTACTTCCTTCCCTAATTCAACTAATATTTATAGAATTTTTATTATGGCTCAGTGTTGGAAAAATCCATTTTAGATTCTAAGTCCACAAGAAATATTAAAAAAATAGAAAATAAATGGAAATCTATAAACCAGAAGCCAAGTCTTCAAAAAGAAGAGTTCACCTATGAGTACAATGGTAATAAAAAGAGGGGTAGTTAATATAGCTAAATTATTTGAATATCAAAAGAGAAGGACATTTTCCAGAAGACAAGTGGAGAAAGCATTGGAATAAGCAACAGGGATCAAAGAGAATACCCATAATACCTCCTGAACCTGGGATGTTTTAGGATGAGAGAGAAAAATAATCCTGCAGCTGAGAAGTCTGTCCGGGATGTTAAATACAGTGAGTTCTAAGTTTCTCTTCAAAGAATCAGTATGTCAGTATGTTCAGTTCTTTGTTCTCCATTTTAAAGTTTAACTTCCTCATTCTCTTCATCCCCTTGCTCCTAGTTTCAGTAAACAACCTTCCCGCTAGTTCTAATCAGTAGTTCACATCTGTTCCCCTGGTCACCTGCTCCATCCTGAGTCACCCCTGGTCACCTGCTCTGACCTGAGTCACCTTTAGTCACTTGTTCAATAATTTTCTTTGCCCCCAAAACTGCTCACCCTGCCACTCTGGCTCGTACCCCTGCTCTCTTTAAAACAGCCAAATTGGAATTAGCTTAGACTGTGTGCTCCAACCCTAGCCAATAGGGGAACGCCACAGCAGTAGGGGCTACCTGCAACAGGGATAAGAACCCCTTCCCTTCGCTTGTTCTGGTGTGCTTTTGCCTTTGCTCCAACCACAAGACACACCCTTCTATAGAAGTAAAATTGCCTTGCTGAGAAAATTTATGTTTGAGTGCTATTTCTTCCACGGCACCAAAAATTTATTTCTAATAGGGATTAAAACAGGGAAACTTGTTTCACATGAGGCAAGAAGAGAAGAGAGTTTTTGAATTTTAAATTTGAAATAAGACAGTTTCAAATCGTGGATACAGATGATTACAGTTTACAGGATGAAGGCTGTAAAGTTTGGACTTGGTTTCTGAAAGGTACAGTGGATGACAGTCACTGGAATCAAGCAGTCCAGCCACAGTATGAGTCATGCTGAAATTCTCAGGTGACAATGGCATTTGTGGTGGTAGGGAGTCACTGATGTGGATAATTAAAACTTGGCTAAATGTGGGTAAATAACAGGGGGCCTGTTGAGAATGCTGACAAAAAGGCATATAGAATAGTTGAGACAGATGCTGTGGGCCTAAAAGGAGGAGTCAATAGTACATAACAATGGAGTGAAAAGTTCTTAAAATGACAAAAGAAGCATGCGAAGATCTGAGTCTCTTTTATCAGCTTTTGTGTACAAGAGACATATAAATGAAGGAAACATGGAGGAGCAAGAGGGTGTGGGGAATTTACGTAAACCTTTCAGCAGGTAGGAGAGGTTAAGATGGAACGGGGACCGCAGAGTACATTGTGATAAGCAGTAGAGAATGAATCAACTGAGCGGAAGTACCAGTCAGCATGCAGTTCAAAGTATAAAGGAAGTGTCTCTTCATGTCCTTTGCCTACTTTTTAATGTGTGTGTGTGTGTGTGTGTGTGTGTGTGTGTGTATATTATATATATATATATATAATATATATATAAAAATTTAAGTTCCTTATAGATGCTGGATATTAGACCTTTGTCAGAAGGATAGTTTGCAAAAATTATCTGCTATTCCGTACATTGTTTCTTCTGATTATATTTTCTTTCACTGTGCAGCAGGTTTTTAGCTTAATTAAATCCCACTTGTCAAGTTTTGCTTTTGTTGCAATTGCTTTTGGAGTCTTCGTCATGAAATCTTTGCCCATGCCTATGTCCTGAATGACATTGTCTAGGTTTTCTTCTAGGGTTTTTATAGTTTTCAGTTTTACATTTTTAAGTCTTTAATCCATCTTGAGTTGATTTTTGTGTATGGCGTAATAAAGGGGTCTAGTTTTAATTTTTCTGTATAGGGTTAGCCAGTTTTTCAAGCACCATTTATTAAATAGGGAATCCTTTTTCCACTGTTTGTTTTTGTCAGGTTTCTTGTAGATCAGATGGTTGTAGGTGTGCAGTCTTATTTCTGGCTTCTCTGTTCTGTTGGTCTATGCGTTCTTGTACTAACACCATGCTGTTTTGGTTACTGAAGCCTTGTAGTATAGTTTGAAGTCAGGTAGCATAAAGCCTTCCTGTTGGAGGGTGGCTGGTGGGAGGAGAGACAGCATCAGGAAGAATAGCTAATGGATGCTGGGCTTAATACCTAGATGATGGGATGATCTGTGCAGCAAATCATCATGGTACATGTTTACCTATATAGCAAAGCTGCACATCCTGCACATGTGCCCCTGAACTTAAAATAAAATTTGAAAAAAATTTTTAAAGAGTATAAATGAAGAGGTAACTGGGGACTGAGGGTTATGGAGGTGCTACATAATGAACCATGTTCCAGAAAAACTTGTCAGATATCAATACTGTTAACATGATGGGAGTTTCAGAAAAAAAGTTTTATCATGTGCTCTGATGTGGTTCTCTAAAGCTGGCTTGGATGAGGAGACACTGTCAATAATTTTGGGTAAATGATGTTGAATGCTGTATAAGGGAGTGAAATATGGCTCCAGGTGCTAGGGATATCATGAGGAAGTTACTACTGCTTAATGCTAAAGTACTCTGCATTGAAATAAATTAGATAACAATTTAATAAATTATGGATACCCTTGTTATAAATTCATTTGTCTACAAAACACTAAAACACCCATATGAAAATAAAAGAATAGCCAACCTTTCTAAAACTATATCAGTTTTTCTTACCTGGTGTTGAGAACTGTCATTTTTGTTTTTCTTATTTGAGTTGAACTGGTTAGCTTAAAATTACTTTCATAAGCTTCAATATCAGCCTTGGTGACAGAGGACTTCTACTGGCCAAATCAAGGACTATTTTGAATTTTTTAATATATGCTATGGGGACATTTGAAAACCTGAAATATTTTTCAAAATTAATTAAATGATAACAGAACAACTGTTACGGCATTTTAAATTTATGCTCTGAGACCTAAGTAGAATATTATGGAAGTAAAATATCATTCCCATTCATTACCAATGTCTTCATGAAATGAAATTCCAGATGCTTCACTGGTCACTATTTCCCATCTAAATGAGGAGATATATCTTCAGACAATGGATTCTTGGCATTTTGATTCTATCTTTATTTTGAAATTAGGGAAAATTTGCTAAAGGCCTAGTAAAGTTATTTTATGAATCTTGTTCTGTCTTAAGTAAGATCAAGTTGTTTAACTTATAACTTTGAATCACATTCTGTGGCAGTATCCTTAACTAATGTCACAGGGAATCTTATTGGAAGATATGAGGTAATAAAATGTCTTACCATCAAAATAGAAGGGCTGATATGTAGAAAATATAATCTCTACTTCCCTTATGTACTGCGAATCTTATTTTCCTTAAATGAAGAAGCATTTTTTTTTCTATTTCTTTAGGAAATGCTGTCACAATAATGTGTTTTTCAGAATGAGATATATAAAATAGATATAATATATGCTTATGTTTGTGTGTATGTGCATGTGCGTGTTTATAGAAGACTGTGCCATCAAAAATGTTTTAGCAGATAAAACATTCTGTTTTGTGGGAAATGGAGGAATATGAGAGGAGTAGAAAGCAAATATGAAATGGGCATATAGAACAAGGAGGTTGCACTGAAAAATATACTATTTCTAACACAAACACACATCTTCAAAAGTAGTAATTAACATTTGGTAATATTACATTCAATTTTATAGTCCTTCAAATAGCAATTTTAAATATACTTATTTATTTTCTTATTAATCCCCTGACAGATAGCAAGTAAGATAACATTTATCCTAGCCTCATTACTCAGTGCACATTATGGCCAGGCCACCCAAACCAGAATGCGTTTGAACTACAGAAGAAAACCTAATCTTTTTCTTCCAATTATGAACAATAACTCATTAAGGGTAACTGAGAAATGAGTTAGTCACATGACTTACATATGATAGAACTAAGTATTATCAGTTTGATTAGATTTTATTGACAAAATATCAGATTGACTGCACTTTTAATCCCATTTCCTTATCCTTTTGTGCATCAAATTTATTAAATCTTTTTTTAAAAATTATTCTCTCAACACTTGTGGAAGCATATGCTTCTAAACCAGTTGGTCTGTAACATTGACTTTTCTTCCTTATGTCTCTGGTCTTTGTGCCTGGCCCTTTTTTGCACTTCCCTGAAGACCTCATCCACATAGCTTTAATTAGTATGTCCGTGCTAGTGTATTCTACGAATTATATCTTAGATACATCTCTAGAGCCACATTTCCAGGTATGTGGCAGATATAGTAACCTGGTTTCTCACAGTAAATGGAAATTCAGTGGGTTCAAACTAAATTCATAATTTTTCCTCATGGCATCTTCCTTGTGTTCTATTCTTGGCTAATGGCATTACCATCTATTAAATGTATTAATTCTATAAATATGTAGTGAATATTATGAACTGGCATTATCTCAATACACTTATAGTGAATAGGTATTTCAACCAGAGACAGTTTTTACCTAATATAGCTTAAGCTAGGTCATGCCTTCCTTGTAGAGGCTTTTATGAAGCTCAGAAAGTTCTTCTCCAAGTTAAATGTTGGGGAGGAAGCCACAGCTCCAACAGGGTCAATGCCTCTGCCTAGAGGTTACCCTCCATGGCTTGGACGGTGGTGGTCCTGGGGTTGCCAGTAGTGCCTCCAGCTCCCAAATTTATTGTCCACTTGCCTACTTGACCCTATCACTGACCTAATAAAATTAGAGCCCAAAGAGATGCTGCTGCTTCATATCCTGTCCATGACTATGCCCTGGGCTTCAGGACTATCTGATCCTCCGAGGGCTGACTTGTGGTTTAGGGTATAGAAGTGGGCATAAAGCAAGGAACTGGCCCAGCTGGACCAACTGCTGCTGCCACAAGCCAGCCATAAAGGGCCACACTGAGAGCAAAAGAGGGACTGAGGTTGGATGGTTTTCCAGGAGCAAGAAACTGGAGGATATTCCAGATATGGCATTGTCAATTGCTCGTAGTAAAAATTATGAAAAAGTTTCAAATAATTGACAATAATCAAAATAGTTTTGGTTGATGATGCTGATTTCTCATTTCCTGTTTGTTTTTTAGAAGATAATATAACAAAATCTTTGTGACATGGAGAGGCAGTATGTATGAAGTCACAAAAATAAAAGAGTATATCACCCAGTTTGTGAATAATAATATATTTCCTGAACTTTGATGTTTATGGTATTCTTCAGCTTTTAAAAACTGGTGATTTATTGTAATTCTTTTACATATTCTAAATAAATATTCACTTATATAATTAATTTTGTAATTTTTCTTATAGAGCCCTTCCCTCAGGTTAATGTTCAAACCCCACAAACCTTGGATCTGCTGAGTTAAAAAGGGACCAACTTTATCAACACTAGAATCAGCATTAGTGATTACAGCGGTGGCAGTAGTATCAAGACCAGGAAAATAAATGCGTTCTTACTAAACATGGCTATTCTATCCTATTCCAAGTCCCAAAGGGTCTCATTACAGTTTATTGACTCTTTTTCTTTCTGTGTCATCAAGAATTTTCTCTTCATCCTGCCTTCCTTGTGTGACAAAAGCATGCATTGTTCTCTCACATATGGGTAAAAAAAAATGAACTTAGAAAAATTAAAACCTACTTCCTCTGCTTTGCTGTTCTTCTTTGTTTCTTTTTCACTTTCAAATATCTGGAAGAATGATTTACAGCAAGACAATTTGCTCATTCACTCATGCCCTGTGAAATCCCTTCTATAAGATGTTTCTTCCTTTCCTTTCTCTCTCTCTCCCTTCCTTCCTTCCTTTCTTCCTCCTTCCCTCCTCCCACCCCTTGGAGTCTCACTCTGTCTCTCAAGTTGAAGTTGGAGTGCAGTGGCAGGATCTTGGCTAGCTGCAACCTCTGCTTCCCGGGCTCAAGCAATTCTCCCGCCTCAGTCTCCTGAGTAGCTGGGATTACAGGTGTGTGCCACCATGCTCAGCTAATTTTTTTTTTTGTATTTTAGAAGAGACAGGGCTTCACCATGTTGCTCAGGGTGGTTTTGAAGTCTTGAACTCAGGCAATCAGCCTGCCTCAGCCTCCCAAAGTATTGGGATTACAGACGTGAGCCACCATGCCTGGCCTCCTCATCTCTTCCCCTTTCTCTCCCCTTCTCCCTTCTCTCTTCCCTTCCTCTCCTCCCCTCCCCTCCCCTACATTGTATTTTTTATCTTGAAAGCCTCCAATGACAATCTGATTTCAAAATCCTCTGCACTTTATTTTTATACTTTGCTAATCGTATTTTTGTTTTTTAAGTTCTTTTCTTCTTGAAATGTTTTCCCACATCCTCTGCTTCTATGCTTGCTTCATTACTTTGCAAGGAACTCTTTAACTTCCTTTTTGATTACTTTTATTTCTCCCATCCTTACTTGCGAGAATCATGTAAAACCCTTGGTCTTCTTTTTATTTTTGGAAGAACTCATTCTTTCTCATGTCTTTAGCCACAGCCTTATGCTTTTGATTCTATAGCCCTTTGGCAATTCACATCTACTATCTTCACTCTACATTTGTTGTTCCTTCCATCTTAAATCTCTTTGGTTTATATAAATCAGGTGAAATCATATTGTGGCTGAGTAAATTAAGAAGCTATACATTTTGCTTAAGTATTGAAATTTGAGAGAAGCTTGCCTCTACTGTGGCTAGTACTATAGTAATTGTTTTCAAAAACTCATGCAAATTATTATTTCTCCTCGAATCTTCGTATGAAAAATGAAGAAAAACTTGGGGTATTGAAAGTGTCACATAAGCGGTACTCAGGAGTGCAGCATTCAGCAATGGTGTTCAGGAAGCCACCTCAGCCTGTGCAAATAGTATCCATGACATTGGCCTTTCTAGCAGAGAGCACAGTGACAACCCCTTTTCAGAGAAAGTATCTGTGCTTAGCGGAAAAGTTATGTTGCTGAGTAGAGCAGTTTGAAAGCTGCAGGAGGTAATTTGTTATTGGAGACCAACGAACTTATTTTCTTCCACGATTCTAGGACCTAATCGTACTCAGAAGAAAGAATCTTTGAAATTAAGATGTCATTAGTGAATGATGTGGAAAGAGTCTGGGTTCTCTGTGCAGCATCCAAAAATCAGATATCATTTAGAAGTTAACTTATAATATTTTCAGATAATCAGCTATATACTGCATATTGTTCAGATAGCTTTCAGATAGTTATTCAGATGATAATTTTTCAAGTAATTGCTTGAATACTTTTCTTTTTGGATATATTTCTGTTATTTAAAAACTTTGCATATCCTATAATGTATAATATATATTTATATATATTTATATCAATATATACTTATATAATGATACCTGTGTAAGTTATATAGAAGTATACATAATATATAATATGGTATAATATATATTTTGACTTACCTCTAGGAGTTGAAATTGTCCTGGAGAGCAAGGAATTTATTTATTTATTTTAAACTATTTTACAGCCTTTTAATGGTATAATTGATATACAATAAAGTACACACTTAATAAGTTTTGACACATATATGTTTGCATCTATCTAGCCATCTAGGTATGTATGTTAATATTATCACCACCATCAATATAATGAACATAACAATCACCCCAAGAGTTCTTCATGCCCCCATTTTAATCCACCTCTTTCAAATCTTCCTGGTTGCTCCCTCTCTCTTCCCCAGGCACCATTGAGATTAGTTTATATTTCCTAAAATTTTATATAAACAAAATCATATAGATGTAATCTTTTTGTCTGACTTCTTTCATGCAGCATTATTTTGAGGTTAACTTATTTTATTGCAACGATTAGTGTAGTGTATTTATTTAGACTGCTGAATAATATTCCATTGCACAAATATAACACAATTTGTTTTCCCATGAACGTTTGAGTTGTTTCCTGTTTGGGGCTATTTAAAATAAGGTTGCTTTGAACATCTGTGGATAGGTTTTTAACGACAAATATTCTATCCTCAATTTTCTGAAAGACCTTTCGTATAATTGGTATCCTTTTCTTAAATATAGAGTAGAATTTCCCAATAAGGCCATCCTGGCCTGAGTTTTCTTTGCAGGGGGGCTTTTAACTAAAAGTTTACTTTTATAATAGAATATAGGGTCATGAAATTGATCTTTTTCATTTTGAGTGAGTTTGGTACTTTATGTCTTTCACAATATATATTTTCTACTACAATAATGTTCTGTATTCTGAAATCTATTTTGTGCAATATTAGTATAGCCACTTCAATTTTCTTTGAATTAGCACTATCTTTGTATATCCTTTTCCAGCATTTTTACTTTAAGCTATTTGTGTCTTTGTAATGAGAGTGGATTTCTCATAGTAAGTATATAATTGAATTGTGCTTCAGTACTCAGACAATCTATTTTAATTGGGGTGTTTAGATCATTTTGATTTTACCTGATTATTGGTATATAGTAATGTGCTGCACAACAATATTTTAGTCAATGACAGACCCCGCATATACGACAGTGGCCCCATAAGATTATAATGGAGCTGAAAAATTCCTACTGCCTGGTGACTCTGTAGCCCCTAATGTTCTAGTGCAATGCATTGTGGTGATGCCAGTATAAACACACCTACCGTGCTGTCAGTCTTATAAAAGTGTAGTACATAAATTTATGTAATGTACATGATACTTGATAATGATAAATGACTGTGTTACTGGTCTATACTATACTATACTATAATTTTTATTGTAACTTTAGAGTGTACTCCTGTACTTACAAAAAAAAAAAGTTAACTGCCTCAGGCAGTTAGTTCCTTCAGGACGTATTCCAGAAGATGGCATTGTTATCATAGGAGATCACAGTTCCATGTGTGTTATCGTCCCTGAAGATCTTCTAGTGGAACAAGATGAATACGTGAAAGACAGTGATATTAGTTATTCTTAACCTGTGTTGGCCTAGGCTAATATAAATGTTTCTGTCTTAGCTTTTAACAAAAAAGTTTAGAAAGTAAAAAAATAATTTAAAAATATTAAAATAGAAAAAAATATGATAGAATAAGAATATAGAGAGTATTTTTGTTTATCTGTACAATGTGTATTTTAAGCTAAGTATTGTTTAAAAAGAGTCAAAAAGTTAAAAAAAATTAAAAAGTTTATAAAGAAAAACAGTTACAGTAAGCTAAGGTTAATTTATTATTGAAGAAAGAAAAATATTTTTTATTTTTTAGTTTTGTGCTTTCCAACTTTTAGTTTAGGTTCAGGGGTACATGTGCAGGTTTGTTTCATGGGTAAATTGGATACTCATGGAGTATGGTGTACAAATTATTTAGTCAACCAGGTAGGAAGCATAGTACCTGATAGGTATTTTTTGGATCCTAACCCTCCTTAGACCCTCTATCTTCAAGTAGACCCTGGTGTCTATTCTTTCCCTCTTTTTGTGCATGTGAACTCAAAGTGTAACTGCCATTTATAAGTGAGAATAAGGGGTATTTGGTTTTCTGTTTCTGCATCAATTTGCTTAGCATAATGGCCTCCAGTTCCATCCATGTTCCTGCAAAGGAAATGATTTTGATCTCTTTTATGGCTGTATAGTATTGCATGCATATATATATACCATATTTGCTTTATCTACTCCACCACTGATGTGCACCTAGGTTGACTGCATGTCTTTGCTATTGTGAATAGTGCTGCAGTGAACATATTAGTACGTGTGTCTTTATGGTGGAATGATGTATATTACTTTGGATATATACCCAATAATGGCATTGCTGAGTCAAATGGTATCTCTGTTTCAACTTCTTAGAGAAATCAAACTACTTCCACCATGGCTGAACTAATTTACACTCCCACAAGCAGGGTATGAGCATTCCCTTTTCTCTGCAATCTTGCAAGCATTTGTTATTTTTTGATATTTTAATAGTAGCTACTCTTATTGCTGTGAGATGATACCTTGTGGTGGTTTTGATTTGCATTTCTCTAATGATTAGGGAGGTTGAGCATTTTTTCTTGTTTAGTGGCAACTTGTATGCTTCTTTTGATAAGTGTCTGTTCATGTCCTTTGCCCATTTTTTAAATGGGGATATTCGTTTTTGTGTTTGTTGATTTCTTTAAGCTCCTTATAGATTTTTGATATACATTTGATGAATGCATAGTTTGTAAATATTTGTTGTAATTCTGTAGTTTGCCTGTTTACTCTGTTGATAGTTTCTTTTGCTGTGTGGAAGCTCTTTAGTTTAATTAGTTCCCAGTTGTAAATTTTTGTTTTTGTTGCTTTTGGAGTCTTCATCATAAAATCTTTGCCAGGGCCTATGTTCAGAAGGGTATTTTCTAGCTTTTATTCTGGGGTTTTTATAGTTTTAGCTTTTACGTTTAAGTCTTTAATTTATCTTGAGTTGATTTTTGTGTATGATGTAAGGAAAGAGTCCAGTTTCAATTTTCAGTATATGGCTAGCTAGGTATCCCAGCACCATTCATTGAATAGGGAGTCCGTTCTCCACTGTTTGTTATTGTTGACCCTGTCAAACTTCAGATGGTTATAGGTATGTGACTTTATTTCTGGCTTCTCTAACCTATTTCATTGGTCTGTGTGTCTATTTTTATACCAGTACCATGTTGTTTTGTTTACTGTATCCTTGCAGTGTAGCTTGAAGTCAGATGGTGTGACGTCTCTAGTTTTGTTCTTTCTGCTTAGGATTTCTTTGGCTATTCAGGCACTTTTTGGGTTCCTTTTGAATTTTAGAAGTTTTTTTTCTAATTCTCTGACAAATGTCATTGGTAGTTTTATAGGAATTGTATTGAATCTGTAATTTACTTTTGACAGTATAGCCATTTTAACAATATTGATTCTTCCTATGCATGAGCATGGAATGTTTTTCCGTTATTTAATGCCATCTCTGATTTTTTTGAGCAGTGTTTTGTAATTCTCACTATAGATGTCTTTCACCTTCCTGACTAGCATATTTGTAGGTATTTTATTCTTGTTATGTCTATTGTGAATGGGATTGTGCTCTTGATTTGACTCTCACCTTGGACGTTATTGCTGTACAGAAATGCTATTGGTTTCTGTATATGGATTTTTTATCCTGAAACTTTGTTGAAGTTGTTTATCAGATCTAGGCATCTTTGAGCAAGGACTATGGGATTTTCTCAGTATAGAATCACATTGTCAGTAAGGAGAGACAGTTTGAATTCCTCTTTTCCTATTTGGATTCTCCGTATTTATTTCTTTTGCCTGATTGCTGTGGCTGGGACTTCCAGAACTATGTTGAAAAGGAGTCAAGAGAGTGAGCATCCTTGTCTTGTTTCAATTCTCAAGGGGAATGCTTCTAGCTTTTGCCTGTTCAGTATGACATTGGCTGTGGGTTTATCATAGATGGCTCTTATTATTCTGAAGTATGTTCCTCTGATACCTACTTTGTTGAGGGTTTTTAACATGAAGAGATGTTGAATTTTATCAAAAACACTTGTGAATCTAGTGAGATGATTTTGTGTGGTTTTTGTTTTTGGTTGTGTTTATGCAATGACTTACATTTATTAATTTATGTAAGTCAACCAACCTTGCATCCCAGGAATAAAGCCTACTTGATCATGGTGGATTTGCTTTTTGTTGTGCTGCTGGATTTGGTTTAGTAGTATTTCATTGAGGATTTTTGCATCTATGTTCATCAGGGATATTGGCCTGATGTTTTCTTTTTTTTGTTGTTTTTTCTCTGCCAGGTTTTGGTGTCAGAATGATACTGGCTTCATAAAATGAGTTATGGAGGAGTTTCTCCTCAATATTTTGGAATAGTTTCAGTATGGTTAGTACTATCTCTTCTTTATACAGCTGGGAGATTTTGGCTGTGAATTCTGTCTGGGCTAGGGCTTTTTATGCTTGGTAGGTTTTGTTTACTGATTCAATTTCAGAACTCATTATTGGTCTGTTCATGGTTTCAATTTCTTCCTGGTTCAGTCTTGGGAGATTATATCTTTCTAGAAATTCATCCATTTCTTCTAGGTTTTCTAATTTGTGTTCATAGGGATATTTGTAATATCTTTGGTTTCTCTATTTCTATGGGGTGTAGTAATGTCCCCTTGTCATTTCTGATTATGTTTATTTGGATCTTTCTCTTTTTTCTCTTTATTAGTCTAGCTAGTGGTCTATCAATCTGTTTTTCAAAGAACCAACTTTTGCTGTCATCGATCTTTTGTATGGCTTTTTGTGTTTCATGTTTGTTCAGTTAAGCTCTGTTTTTATTTCTTTCCTTCTGCTAGTGTTGTGGTTGGTTTTCTCTTGTTTTTCCAGTTCATCTAGGTGTGATTAAGTTGATAATTTAGGACTCTTTGTAACTTTTTGATGTGAATGTTTAGTGCTATAAACTTTCTACTTCACACTGATTTTACTGTGTCCCAGAAATTCTGATATGTTGTATTTTTGTTTTCAGTAATTTCAAAGAATTTCCTGATTTCTGCCTTAATTTCATTGTTTACCTAAAAGCTGTTTAGGAGCAGTCTGTTTAATTTTCATCTACTTGTATGGTTTTGAGAGATGTTTTCGGTATTGATTTCTATTTTTATTGTGCTGTTGAGAGTGTGGATGGCATGATTCTTCTGTTTGTTTGTTTGTTTGTTTATTTATTTATTTATTTATTTTTTAAAGACAGAATTTGCCTCTGTAGCCCAGACTGGTGTGCAGCGGCATGATCATGGTACACAGCAGACTCAAACTCCTAGTCTCTAGTAATCCTTCCATCTCAGCTTCCTTAGTATGTGGGAGTACAGGCACATGCCACATACACTGCTCATTTTTAAAATATTTGTAAAGACAGGATCTCACACTGTTATCCAGTCTGGACTTCAACTCCTGGCCTCAAGCACCCCTCCTGCCTTGGCTTCCCAATGTGCAGGGATTACAGGGATGAGCTACAACACCCCACTGATATTGGTTTTTAAAAATTTGTTGAGAATTTCTTTATGGCTGAGCACGTGGTCGATTTTAGAATATGCGCCATGTGGAGACATTAAAAATGTACATTTTTTTGTCGTTGGGTAGAATATTCCCTAGATGTCTGTTTGGTCCATTTGGTCAGGTGTTGAGTTTAGGTCTTGAATGTCTTTGTTAGTGTTCTGCTTCAACGATCTGTCTAATACTGTCAATTGGGTTTCCACTATTATTGTGTGATTATCAAAGTCTCTTGGTAGGTTCTCAGAACTTGTTTCGTGAATCTGGGTGCTCCAGTGCAGGGTGCATTTATATTTAGGATAGTTAAGGCTTCTTTTTTAATTCAACCCTTTATCATTATGTATTGTTTTTCTTTGTCTCTTTGACTGTTTTTGTTTGTTTGTTTGCTGTTGTTGTTTTTGTTTTGAAAGAATCTGGCTCTGTCACCCAGGCTGGCGTGCAGAAGTGCAATCTCAGCTCATTGCAACCTCCGCCTCCCGGGCTCAAGCCATCCTTTCACTTAGCCTCCCAAGTAGCTGGGACTACAGGTACACACCACAAACTTGGCTATTTTATGTAGAGACTGGGTTTCACCATGTTGCCCAGGCTGGTCTTGAACTCCTGAGATAACTGATCTGCCTGCCTCAGCCTCCCAAAGTGCTGGGATTATAGGCATGAGCCATGGTGCCTGGCCTGTTTTTGGTTTATAATCTGTTTTGTCTGCACTGAGAATTAGCAACATGTGCCCTGTTTTGTTTTTCATTTGCTTGGTAAATTTATCTGTATCCCTTTACTTTGAGCCTAAACGTGTCACTCCATGTGAAATGGGTCTCTTGAAGATTGCATATACTTTAGTCCTGCTTTTTTATCCAACCTGCCATTTTGTGCCTTTTAAGTGGGGTGTTTAGCTCATTTATATCCAAGGTTATATTGGTATATACAGATTTGATCCTGTTATTGTGTTGTTATTATTATGCAGGCCGGATTGTGTAGTGGCTTTATAGTGTCAGTGGGCTATGTACTTAAGTGTATTTTTGTGATGACAGGTACCAGTCTTCACTTCCATGTTTCCTTAAGGACCTCTTGTAAGGCAGTTTTTCTGGTAATATATTTCCTTAGCATTTGCTTGTGTCTGAAAAGGAATTTATTTCTCCTTCTTTATGATGCTTAGCTTAGCTGTATATGAAATTCTTTGTTAGAATTTCTTTTGTTTAAGGATGCTGAATACAGACCCAATCTCTTCTGGCTTGTAGGGTTTCTGTTAGCTGGTCTGCTGTTATCCTGATGATTTCTGTTGATGCGTCTGCTGTTAGCCTTCCTTTGTAGGTGGCCTGCCCCTTCTCTCTAGCTGCCTTTAATATTTTTTTCTTTTACATTGATTTTGTTGAATCTTATAATTATGTGTATTGGGGATGGTCACCTTATATAGTAAATTGCAGGGGTTCTCTGAGTTTCCTGAATTCAAATGTCAACCTCTCTAGCAAGGTTGGGGAAATTTTTGTGGACAATATCCTGAATATGTGTTGCAAGTTGCTTGTTCTCTCTCCCTGTCTTTCAGGGATACCAATGAGTCGATAAACAGTTTGCTGTTTGATCATATAGCCTCAGTAGAATGCTGAGTTTGTCAAGTCCCACAGGCCTTTGGCTCCTTGCAGTTCTCTAGCCCCTTGAGGTTAAGTACCTGCTGTGCCAGAGGGACTGAGGTGTTACTGGTCCATTGGCAACAACATTCTGATGGAAGGTGCCAGCAAAAGTGCTTCACTAGGGTAGTGACAATGGGGTCTTAATTTGTGTGCATGCTCTGGTAATGACATGATGGCAGCAACCATGCATGCATATGCACTGGTGGGGGCAGAGCAGCTGTGTGGTAAGGTCTGCTTGCATGCCAAAAAAGCAATGGAAGGAGACTGTGGGCAAGTGTACATTGGTGGGGCATGTCTGGAAAAGCTCTCTGATGGTTAGTTTGGTCTCTACATAATCTCATATTTCTCAGAAGTTTTGTTCACTCTTTAAAATTCTTTGTTATTTATTTTTGTCTCAGTGAGTTGATTCAAAAAACTGATATTTGAGCTTTGAGAGTCTTTCCTCGGCTTGGTCTATTCTTCTGTTAAAACTTTCAATTTCATCATAAGAATTATGAAATTCTTACAGTGAGCTTTTCAGCGCTATCAGATTAGTTTAGTTCTTTCTTTAAAAGGGTATTTTGCCTTTCAGCTTTTATATTGTTTTACTGGATTCCTTAAATTCCTTGGATTGGATTTTGACATTCTCCTGAATCTCAGTGGTCTTCTTTCCTGTCCAGATTCTGAATTCTATGTCTGTCATTTCAGCCATTTAAGTCTGCTTAAGAGCCATGGCTGGGGAGCTAGCATGGCCATTTGCAGGTAAGAAGACACTCTGGGTTTTAGAGTTGCCCAAGTTCTTAACACTGTTTTTTTCTTATCTGTGTGAGCTGATGTTCTTTTAATCTTTGAAGTTGCTGTCTTTTAAATAGGGATTGTGATTTTATATTCTTTGATGTCCTGGATTGACTTTGGTATAAGATGTGTTTAGTCATCTGGCTTTATTTCTGAGTGATCTCAGGGGACCAGGACTCAGCTCAGAACTCCTCAGCTGCCTGCTGTACTCCTGGGGCCTAGGAATAGGCCCATGACATTGTCGAGCACCTGATTCTGTCGCTGTTTGGGGCGCCACTATGTAACCTGCCACGATCACTGGTGGACTGAACAAAGGGGGCGAACATGGGAATACAAGACAAGAGATAAAAGAGTATATTTGGAAGAAGGGGTCAGGGGGCACCTTGCCTCTAGTGGAAAAGGGCCCTGAGTTTTACACAGCCCTCCATATTTATTAGGCAAAAGAGATAGTGAGAAAGGGGGTGGAAGAAGGGGTCAGCTGCTCAGTCCAGAGTAGGCTTGCAAGACTGCATTCTCTAGATGTCCCAGTAGATAACCTCAAGGAGCTCGGCACCAGCAAGCGATTTTCCTCAGCAAATCTTCTGGGGCAGGCACAGAAGTGAGTTTGCCCACATTCTGTATTCACGATAAACGGTTTGCTGTTCGATCATATAGTCTCAGTAGAATGCTGAGTTGGTCAAGTCCCACAGGCCTTTGGCTCCCTGCAGTTCTCTAGCCCCTTGAGGTTAAGTAGCTGCTGTGCCAGAGGGTCTGAGGTGTTACTGGTCCATTGGCAACAGCACTCTAATGGAAGGTGCCAGCAAAAGTGCTTCACTAGGGTGGTGACAGTGGGGTCTTAATTTGTGTGCATGCTCTGGTAATGACATGATGGCAGCAACCATGCATGCATATGCACTGGTGGGGGCAGAGCAGCTGTGTGGTGAGGTCTGCTTGCATGCCAAAAAAGCAATGGAAGGAGACTGTGGGCAAGTATACGTTGGTGGGGCATGTCTGGAAAAGCTCTCTGATGGTTAGTGTGAGGTCTACTGTTGAAAGAACTATGGCAGTGGTCACTGGAAAGTGGCCTGATTGAGCACCTGAGGCTACGCCACAAGTGAATGTGACCAGGCAGGGGCGCTGGGAGAGACTGTCAGGCAAGGGAAGCACTCAGATCAGTCTGTCCCCATCCCACAGGTAAGATAGCCCTGTTCTGTCTAGGTTCAACAGTCAACAAAGCTCAAAGCCACCTATGGAAGCGTAGCATGCTTTGGAGAATGGGCATCCCTGGCCATGCTCCACCACAGCCATTCTCACATCAAACCCTCTAGGCTCTGTGCAGACCAGTGTCCTGTCCCTATCAACTCTCCAAGCAGCAATCCCTGCCAGCTCAAATGTCTGTGTGGGTGGTGAGGACTCTTGCAGCAAGGATTCCAGAGATCCATGGTAACAGTGGGGTGCTCTATGCCTATTTAGCTCATTCTTTCCCCAGGAGTTACTTAGGCACAAGAAGGAGTCTGGTGCTCAGCATCCCTGTGCAGGGTTCCCAGCTTCCTCCTCTTTCAGCCCAGGGTCTGTTTCCTCCTTCTGTTCACTTTCAGCGGTTTTCTTTTGAAGAGCTTCTTGGAGTGTGTCAGTCTTCTTGATGGTCTGGTGTCTTGGTGAAAAGCTCATCCTGGCTGCAGCTAGTCAGCCATCTTGGCTCCCTTCTCCAAAAAATATTTTTTATAAACAGTATAAACTAAGTGTACAGTATTTGTAAAGTCTACAGTAGTGTATATTAATGTCCTAGGCCTTTATGTTTATTCACCATTCACTGACTCACCCAGAGCAACTTCCAGTCCCACGAGCTTCATTCATGGTAAGTTCCCTACAGAGAAGCACCATTTTTTATCTTCAACCATATTTTTACTGTACCTTTTCCATGTTTAGACATACACTTACTTACCATTGTGTTATGATTACCAAGAGTGTTCAGGACAGTAAATTTTGTGCAGGTCTGTAGCTTAGGAACAATAGAGTGTACCACATAGCCTATGTGTGTAGTAGGCTATACCATGTACATTTATGTAAGTATAATCTCTGATCTTCACACAATGATAAAATTACCTAATGGCACTTTTCTCAGAACTTATCACTGTTATTAAATGGCACATTACTGTAATTGTTTTAAATATACCACCTTAGTCTTTGCTTTCTAACTTTACCATCTACTCTTTGATCATTTTTTCTCCTTTCTGTCTTCCTTAAGACTGACTGGATATTTGTTATGATTTTGTTTTGTCTTTTTTGCTGATTTATTAAAGACCTATATTGGGCTCTAATTTCTTAATGATAATTTTATGAGTCTAGTTCCTAGTGATGTTATAGTACTTCACCTATATTACAACTGTGTACTTTATTTCTCTTCAAACTATGCCCACAATTCTTATTTTATTTCAGTTTTATTCAATTTAAAGGTATTTAAGTATTAATCAAAACGCATTTTATATTTACCCTCATAGTTACATATTTCTGGTGCTCTGTATTCTGCTATATAGATAAAAACTTACATATTCTATTATCCTCTGTCTAAAGAACTTGCTTTAATATCTTCTGTAGTTTAGATTTGCTGATGATAAATTGTTTAGCTTTTTCATATCAAAAAATTTTTACTCCAACCTCATTTTTGAAAGATATAGTTGCATGTTGTATAGAATCCTAGGTTAATCAATTTTTTGTTTGTATGCGTGTGTGTGTGTCTGTGTGTGTGTATGTGTGTGCTTGGTCATTACTTTAAAAATGTTTGACTGTCTTCTCCCTTGCCTGTGTCTCATGATAAATCTGCTTTCATTTTAATCTTATTTCCTCTATACAGAAGGTGTCTGCTTTTAGATTTTTTCTTTATCACTGTTCTTAGGTAACTTGATTGCTTTGGTGTAGTTTTCTTCATTTTTCTTTCACTGTAGTCTTACTGAACATCTTGAAACTGTGGTTTCAACTGCTTGAAGTTGTTTTACAGCCGATCGATGCTCTGTGAGCGTTTTTCTCTCTCCTCTCTGTATTCCACTTTGGGTAGACTGCGCTGCAAATCTTTAAGTTCACTTATCTGCAATGTCTAATTTGCAATTACTGTCTTTTAGTGTGTTTTTAAACTCAAACTTTAGTTTCCCTACAAAAGTTGAATATGCACATTAAAGAAAATCATCTATGTCTCTATTTATATACTTGATATTTTTATAGCTTTTTAAACACGAGGAATACAGTTATTAAAAAATGTCTTATTGTTCTTGATTACAAATTTCTTCATCTGTATATCATTTAGATCAATTTCAATTGATTGACTTTTTCCTCCTGTTTATATTAACATTTCTTAATTTTGTGTTCTTAGTAAATTTTTGTTAGATGCCAGTCATTATGAAATTAATCATTTTGTGTGCTGCATATTTTTGTATTCCTATACATCTTCTTAAGCTTTGTACAGCAATGTAGTTAAGTCACTTTGGAACAGTTTGATACACTGAGGTCTTGCTTAAAGGCTTTGTTAAAGAAGACAATGGCAACTTTAATAAAAATCTAGCCTACTTACAGAGTCAAAATATTGCTGAGTACTGTATCCAATGCCTATGAATTATGAAGTTTTCCATTTTGGTTGGTGGGAATAGCTATTCCTGGCCCTTTGTGGGTTCTAAAGATTCTCCTCATAACCTTTTAGGTATTTCTCTTCCCCAACTTTTGTATATGCATGTATCAGCACTCTTGAGGAAATTTTTTAAAAGACTCTCTGCAGATCATAACTTTTTCTCTGTGCAACTGTATCCTCTGAGATATCTTTCCCTGGGTACTTTGGCTAGTGTGGCTCGAAATGCTCAGTTCCATCTCCTCAACTCAGGAAGACCAACAGACTCTGCTAGGTTCCTGCTTCCTGCTCCTAGAAGTACTCTGAGTCAATTATAGGGCTCACCTCATGTGTTCCTTGTCTCTCAAGGATTTTATAATTTTTTATTGCCTGATCTCTAACATCTTAATAGCTGTTTTATCTATTTTTGTTTCAAGAGGGAGAGTAAATCTGATGTCTCTTATTCCATCTTGCCCAGTGTGCAGGCTGTTGATTTTTTTTGTTTGTTTTTGACAAAGGCTTGCACAACGACCATGCATGCCATGTGAAACAATGAAAGGTTTACCCTGAGGATCAATGAAGAACTGTCAATGCTCACTGACTGAAACCTGTCTCTTTATAGATTAGTTTAAGATGAAAATGTAAAGCATAATTGAACATGCCCATAAATCACATTCCTGGAAAAGATCATTCTTTTAGTATAATTGGTAATATATATAAATAAATAAAAATATACATTTGGAGAACAGCATAAATTGGAGATAACCTTATGAAGAATTTCTAAAAATATATTTATAATGTAAATTTCAATATTTTATAAAAGAGGTGATATTTAGTTATTTTTAATGAAGCCTGCAGACTTCATAAAAAATGACATTTTATACTGTTTGTGTAACCTTTGTTGCCTTAGTGATATCATGCATTTCCCAAGTCATAAAACCTTGAATGGTAGTTTCTATTTTAAACCCCTTTAAAATCCATTCTGCATAATAAAATAAATGCTCTATCTGTATAATCAGAATGAGGTAAAAACTTGATGCGATTAACTAGGAAAATCAATTTTTTTCATTTTTATTTAGCTATTTCTATACTTATATAGGAAAAAACCTTTTATTCATTTATTTTGTATTTTTTGCCATTAAACTATTAATATAAAAAATTATCGATCTTTTGGAATTCATAGTACCAAATGATGTCAAATAGCTTCCCACTCTGCCTCCATCTGCTAAATTCATTATGTTTTGTCCAATTAATTGCCTCTTCCTGTATTGTTCATAGGCATTCTAATAGCAAGCATTTCTCTGCTTAACGAAAAAGAAAGTTGGCATTTTTTTACAGCAGTCAACAGATTAGTATATTACCAACAATAATAAATACTTGTATACACTAGAAACCCATAATTTACTTTTCTGTGTATTCGTATATGACCCTCCCTCAATACTTCCATGTTACGTGTAGTGATCATAGCTGTATGTGAGAAAATAGAGACTACAAAAAGGAAAATGACTTGATGAGTTTATGGACCTGGGAAAATGAGAGTTATGACTCTTTATTGGTCCATTCTTGCATCACTAGAAATACCTGAGGGTGGCTAATTTATAAAGAAAAGAGGTCCGCCATGATCAAGTCGGCTTTATCCCTGGGATGCAAGACTTGTCCAACGTATGCAAATCAATGAACTTAATCTGTTACATAAGCAGAACCAATGACAGAAACAACATGATTATCTCAATAGATGCAGAAAAGGCCTTTAACAAAATTCCACACCCCTTTATGTTAAAAACTCTCAATAAACTAGGTATTGATAGAATGTATCTCAAAATAGTAAGAGCTATTTATGACAAACCCATAGGCAATATCATACTGAATGAACAAAAACTGGAAGCATTTCCTTTTAAAACTGGTGCAAGACAAGGATGCCGTCTCTCACCACTCCTATTCAACATAGTATTGGAAATTCTGGCCAGGGCAATCAGGCAAGAGAAAGAAATAAAGGGTATTCAAATCGGGAGAGAGGAAGTCAAATTATCTCTTTTTGCAGATGACATGATTGTATATTTAGAAAATTCCATTGTCTCAGCCCACAATCTCCTTAAGCTGATAAGCAACTTCAGCAAAGTCTCAGGATATAAAATCAATGTGCAAAAATCACAAGCATTCCTATATACCAGTAACAGACATATGTAGCCAAATCATGACTGAACTCTCATTCACAATTGCTACAAAGACAATAAAATACCTAGGAATACAACTTATAAGGGATGTGAATAACCTCCTCAAGGAGAACTACAAACCACTGCTCAAGGAAATAAAAGGACACAAACAAATGGAAAAACATTCCATCCTCATGGATAGGAAGAATCAATATCGCAAAAATGGGCATACTACCCAAAGTAATTTATAGATTCAATGCTATCCCCATCAAGCTACCACTGACTTTCTTCACACAATTAGAAAAAACTACTTTTAATTTCATATGGAAACAAAAAACATCCCACATAGCTAAGACAATATTAATCAAAAAGAACAAAGCTGGAGGCATCATGCTACCTGACTTCAAACTGTACTACAAGTCTACAGTAAACAAAACAGCACATTACTGGTACCAAAACAGATATATAGACTAATGGAACAGAGCAGAGACATCAGAAATAACACCACACATCTGCAACCATCTGATCTTTGACAAACCTGACAAAAACAAGCAATGAGGAAAGGAATCTCTATTTAATAAATGGTGTTGGGAAAACTGGCTAGCCATAAGCAGAAAACTGAAATTTTACTCCTTCCTAACACTTTATATAAAAATTAACTCAAGATGGATTAAAAACTTAAACGTAAGACCTAAAACCATAAAAATAAGAGAAGAAAACCTAGGCAATACCATTCAGGACACAGGCATGGGCAAAAACTTCATGAATAAAACACCGAAAGCAATGGCAACCATAGCCAAGATTGACAAATGGCATCTAATTAAACAAAAAAGCTTCTGCACAGCTAAATAAACTATCATCAGAGTGAACAGCAACCTACAGAATGGGAGTAACTTTTGCAATCTATCCGTCTGACAAAGGGCTAATATCCAGAATCTACAAAGAAACAAATTTACAAGAAAAAACCAACCCCATCAAAAAGTGGGCAAAGGATATGAACAGACACCTCTCAAAAGAAGACATTTATGCAGCCAACAAACATGAAAAAAAACCTTATCATCACTGGTCTTTAGAGAAATGTAAATAAAAACCACAGTGAGATACCATCTCATGCCCGTTAGAATGGAGAACATTAAAATGTCAGGAAACGGCCGGGAGTGGTGGCTCATGCCTGTAATCCCAGCACTTTGGGAGGTTGAGGCAGGCGGATCACCTGAGGTCAGGAGTTCAAGACCAGCCTCGCCAACATGGTGAAACCCCGTCTCTACTAAAAATACAAAAATTAGCCAGGCATGGTGGCAGGTGCCTGTAATCCCAGCTACTAGGGAGGCTGAGGCAGAAGAATCACTTGAACTCGGGAGGCAGAGATTGCAGTGAGCCAAGATTGCGCCACTGCACTCCAGCCTGGGGGACTTCATGTCCCCCCCAAAAAAAAAATGAAAAAAAAAAAGGAAACAACCGATGCTGGAGAGGATATGGAGAAATAGGAACACTTTTACACTGTTGGTGGGAGTGTAACTTACTTCAACCACCACTGTGGAAGACAGTATGGTGACTCCTCAAGGATCTAGAACCAGAAATACCATTTGACCCAGCAATCTCATTACTGGGTATATACCCAAAAGATTATAAATTATTCTACTGTAAAGACACATGAGCCTCTATGTTTATTGCAGCACTGTTCACAATAACAAAGACTTGGAACCAACCCAAATGCCCATTAATGATATATTGAATAAAGAAAATGAGGCACATATACACCATGGAGTACTATGCAACCATAAAAAGGATGAGTTCATATCTTTTGTAGGAACATGGATGAAGCTGGATGCTATCATTTTCAGCAAACTAACACAAAAACAGAAAACCAAACACTGCGGGTTCTCACTCATAAGTGGGAGATGAACAATGAGAATACATGGATACAGAGAGGGGAATAGTACATACCAGGGCCTTTCGGGAGGTTGGGGCGTAGGGGAGGGATAGCATTAGGATAAATATGTAATGTACATGACGAGTTGATGGGTGCAGCCAACCACCATGGCACGTATATACCTATGTAACAAACCTGTACGTTCTGCACATGTACCCCAGAACTTAAAGTATAATCCAAAAAAAAAAAAAAAAGAAAAAAGGAAAGAGGTTTAATTGCCTATCTGTGTTACAGACTTTATGGGAAAATGGTGCCAGCATCTGCTTCTGGTGAGGCCTCAGGAAGTTTTCAATCATGACAGAAGGTGACAAGGAGCCAGTATGTCCCATGGCAAGAGCAGGAGTGAGAGACAGAAGGGGGAGATCCCAGAGTCTTTAAAACAACCAGATATCAGGTGAACTAACTTAGCTAGATCTCATTTATCATTAAGAGGACGGTGCTAAACAATTTATGAGGTATCCGTCCCCAGGATCTGATCACCTCCCACCGGGCCTCACCTCCAACTTTGGGAATCACATTTCAACATGATACTTGAAGGGGACACATATCCAAACTATATCAGTCTCATATGTGAGGCTTCTTATTTATAGTGTAATGTTCATGCTTTAAAAAAGTGTTCCAAAATAACTTTGTCTAAGTTCCATTTGGAGTAGCTATTTTGTGAACAGATGTTTTGTGTTTGACCCCCTACAGTGCATATATATATATATATATATATATTCACTTTTAATTTGGCTTTACTTTGCTCTACATTTCCAAAATCGGTTCTTATTTTACATAAAAATATTTTCATATACATATTTGCCTATATGAGATTGCTGTTTCCATAAAACTTGACTTTCTTCAAATGCTTTCACCTATTTTTAAAAAATCACATTAGGAAACTGGCAAATATAGCATGGCTTAAATAACAGTGTAATGGAAAGAAAATTGTTATATTAAATTTTAAAATAAGGATTAAAAGGTCAAGTATTATAGACCAGGTATAATCTTACAGCACCAAATTTTGGTGCTACTTACTATAAAACCTAGCACAACTTTCTTCCTAAAATAACACAGAAAAAAATTATATTTTTCCAAAACCTGAAATTTAAACAAAACCAGAAATAAAGAATGACACCATATAAATATACCCCAAATTTGTCATAAAACCATAAAAATAGTCTCACCAACTCTTCACAGAATACTATAACTGAGGATTATACACTTCAGCAAAACTAATATTTAGTAACATAAAGATATCTTTGATGTACTAAAGATAAATTACTTTTGTATTAATATCTATCTAGGTGACATTTTATGATACTATAGATGAAATTTTGTAACTTAAAATTATGACAATTACTATTGAATGTTTTAATATATGCTCATTTAAATTAACTTTATCCACTTTGTATTTTTTAAAAAATCAGCAAATATATTTTAAAGTTTGGCCTAGAATTTGTTGCTGACCCCTTGGTCTTAGATTAATTTGGAGAAGACTTTATAAATAAGTTATATTTCAAATTCCCCTATAGTATGAGACATGGAGATGTTAGAAAATCTTAAGTAAATGGCAAGAACAAAAAAATGAGAAATCAAGCTAAAGTATATGTAGTTCACACTAGTTTACACTAGTTTTGATCTGAGGAGAATCTACTTTTCCTAAAGTAAATGATGTTTGAAATCACAGGAATTAATTTGGTATTTATAAAGCAGTAGATCTAGAAAGAAGATAAAATTTAATAACAAAAGAGGGGTTTATGCAAGCAGACCATAGACATAATTTATTGATGACCAACAAAGAAAATTTTAGAGCTATCGTGTCATGACATAAACAAAAATTATCTCCATGAAACAAGTTCTGTTTACATGGATGGATAAAAATGCCAAAATTAATTTTGCTGTATACTTAAGATTTGTGTACTTCATCATATAAAATTTTGATTCATTTTAAAAATTAAAAAAAGTAATTTAGTGAGTAAAAAAGACAAAAATATAAGAATTCAGGTTGATATATAATGAATAGTAGATATGAAAGAAATATTACATAAAAAACAAAATAGATCAATTTAAAACTAGATTGCAAGGAAGATACAGCAATATGGATACTGCTGACAATAAAATCCATAATGTAGATAGTAAACATGGAAATTACTGGTAGAAATTGAGATAGAAGATTAGGAAGCCATGGGAAAGAACACGAAAGAATATTGAACAACATAAATTTATAGTCTCAGCTCTGGAGAACAGAAATATGTAATCAAGATGTGAGCTGTGTAGGTTACTTATGAGTGGGTAAGTGATAGTTTCATGTCTCTTTTCTAGCTTCTGGTAATTTGCTAGCAATCCTTGGTTTTCATTAGCTTCTAGATGCACCACTCCAGTCTCTGCCATTTCCACATGAAGTTCTCCCTGTGTCTTCATACTGTGTTTCCTTCATGCATGTCTGTACCTGTGTCCAAATTTCCCCGTTTTATAAGGATACCAGTTACATTGGCTCGGGCCCATTCTAATGACCTCATTTTAAGTTGATTACCTCTATAAAGACCCAGTTTTTGAACAAGATCACATACTAAGGCACTGGGGATTAGATACAATTGAACCCATAATATTAAGCAGTAAATATCTGGTTCTTTGGGGAGTAAAGTAACAGGGAAGATATAAATAGTTTAATAAACAAAACTATATAATAATTATTTAAAAGATATTGATAAGTGATTATTAATATATGGGATAATCTCATGTATCACTTACTAAAATTTATATGTACAATTTAACTTATAAGGAAAAATAAAACTTATAAGGAAAGTAATTACAACATTTAGAAATATAAAGTGCAAACACATTTATTAGAACTTAAGTCTGACTCAAGATGATGTATAAAATCTAGCAGAGTCATAATCATTATGTAGTAATGAAAAAGACATCATGTTTTATCCCTAACAAAAGGCAATAGATTCAGACAGTGACAGGATTAGTTCCTTCCCAGTAGTTTTTCAATTATTTTTATATCTCCATAGCAACTATATGTGCAGTACATTCCTGTCATTGCTACCTCTTAAAGTATTCAGTAATTCACAACTAATTATGAGACATATGTAGTTTTAAATAACGGACAAGGAACTTCTGACAAAGTTCCCTCAAAACACATACACACTCATTGAATATTTCAATTGTAAATAATCAACCTATTTACACTGCCAAAATAAAATGAGAAAAACCTTCAATTCTTAAGACTGTTGCATAGTATTAATAGTGAAAACTGAGAAAGTTTTTTACAACAGATGCGACACAAGTTTATGTGTGTATGATCAGTTTCTCAAAGGCAGACACAGATATCCTAAGTAGAATGTTACCTGAATTCTGCTTTATATTAGGAAATAAAAATGGTGCAATATTAGCAGTTGCATTCATATCAAATGGTTTTAAGATAAAAAAGTAATTGAACCCGCATCACATAGCCTTAAGATTAAAAAATATAAAGTAAAACGTTATCATCTATTTAGATGTTTAAATGACACATAAAATTCAATATCTGTTGTGAGTAAAATAAGCTTTTTAAATGATAAACCTCATTTATGTAGAATAGTAAAAACCATAATATTAAACAAGACATGTTAGAGACCTTCACATTAATATCAGAAAAAAAGTAACCACAGCACTAGGAAAGAGACGAGGAACCTGGTTGTCTTTATAAGCAAGCTCATTATATGATCATCTACCTAGAAACCTACAAGATCAACTGAAAAACTAAGATGAATTCTAAGACAGCCTATTAAGTTACCTGGATGCAACATAAACATACAATGACAAGACTTTTCTGCATGTCACTAATGACCAATTAGAATTCAAATGTCAATTAAAGGATTTCAATAGATTTAATTGAAAATTGGAATAAACTATAAAAGAAAACTTTAATAAGACTATTTTTCAATGATGAATTTTTATTTCAAACAGCATTTTGATCACTGTCTATTTGACATATTACATAAATAGTTTCAGAAGCTTGGAATTATAAAATATGTTTCTGTAGTATAATACTGGGTAAATTTTGAAAAAATAAAACTTATTTTGAAATTTTAAATATTCTAGAGTAATTATAATATTTTTTCTTATGGAAATGTAACTAAAAATAAATAAAAGCAAGCACAGTGCCAAGATGAATTGGTCAAAAAGCAAGTAAATTTAAAATTAAGATCCCATTAGACACAGGATCAGGAAATATGGCAGAATCCCAACTTCCAGTTAGATTGTTTTGTAGTAATTTAATAAAACACCCCAAAATATCAGGAAAAAATAGCAGATATTTGCATATGTGGGTATGAAACAGGAATTATCCAAAGACGGCTTTTCCTTGGGCTATCTCTGAATCAGCTTATAGTCAGAGATAACATATTAGTGAGCCTTCACCTTCCCACAACAAAAGCACTTACTAGTCCAGAATGATCATATAAACTTGCAAGAGTCCTGGCATCCCCAGAGCAGTTCCTGGAATACAGAAACTGATATTTAAACCTTCACAAGAACTCCAGGGAAGAAATTATCCATGTCTTTTTTTTTGCCTTTTTATTATTTCATAGTAGTTAGTTGAAGTGCTAGTTAAGGGAAAGGTATAAATCTCAAACTAGGAAAATTTGAGAGACATGCTTTTGGATGTATGTATGATATTCAAAGTAGACATACATCTCAGCAGGTATTAACAGAACTCAAAACTCCTTTCTCTGTGGTAGAGTAATGAACTTAGTAGTGAAAACTACAATTATGTCAGTAAGAAATATTCTTTAATAAATTGGAAAAAATGTGTATCATTTATTCTTCCACTTATTTTTTCCCTAAAATTATTTCACAAAATTTGGAAAGAAACATCTTCAAATTAGGTTAATTATTCCCAGGGGAAAAATAAAAAAAAAACCTTCCTACAATATAGATTTTTAAAAACATTTCAATATTTTTTGAGGCTGACAATT
Organism: Pan paniscus; assembly: GCF_029289425.2. Classification (NCBI taxonomy): domain Eukaryota; kingdom Metazoa; phylum Chordata; class Mammalia; order Primates; family Hominidae; genus Pan; species Pan paniscus. The sequence goes on along the minus strand of NC_073261.2, from coordinate 69,460,788 downwards.
ATGGATTGAAAGTCTGGGATAGTCAGCAAGCAAGGACTTAGCCCACTATCTATTGTGATGAGGAGTGGTGAGAGATGGGCAGTGGGGGCAGAAGGTTGAAGCTGAGGAGATAGATTTAGAATGAGATGAGTAGAAAATGACATTTTGACTAATCTTCATGGAAAGGTGGATTATAAAAGTCAATTTCCATGACTATTTTTTCTTTTCTAAGAAATACTGGAAAAATTTTTCCATGAAATAACAAGATAAATTATAAAGATATAAACTTTTTTGAAATGGGATTAATTTATTAGGTATTTAATTTGGCTTTAGGTTTTAATTGGATAATACAGAATAATCCACTAAAAATATTCTTAACTATTTTAAGTCTTCCTTACTAAGATAAAAGAAGATGTTAGTAGATTATCTAAAAAATTTTCAGACTCTCAAGATGGGTGAGTAGATGCAGCCAGGAGGAACACCTGTCACCAAGGGACCGGGACATCAGGAAGACTGGTGTACTTTGTGCAGATCTTTGGAGGGGGGGCATTGAGAGTGGATGGAGGGAAGACACAGATGCTGGGCTGAAGGGAGGAAGCTGGGAATCCTGCACAGGGCTACCGTGCACCAGGACTCATTCTGGGCTCTGAACCACTCCTGAGGAATGGGTGAGTTGAGTACACAGAACGGCTCTTCACTGGAACCTCTGGAATCCTGGCAGCAGGACACTTGAGCTGGCAGTGAGAGCTACTTAGAGAGGTAATAGGGACAGAATTCCAGCTGTTGTGGAGCCCAGAAGGTTTGGTGTAAGAGTGTCTATAGTGGAGCACAGCCAGGAATGCCCATCCCTCAAGGCTTGCCTCAGTCCCCTGGGAGACTTTAGCTTCAAGGGGATTGTCAGACCTGAACAGAACAGGGTGGTCTTGTCTATGAGATGGAGCTGGTCCAACCTGAGCAACCACTCATCTGCTGGACTCTCTGGAGGCCCAAGCCTGGCCATGCCTGCTTGCAGTGCAACCTTGGATACTCAGCTGGGGTGCCTCCCTAGGGGCCACACCATAGCCCGCAATGGCAGATGGTACATGTCGGAGAGCTACAGCAGGGTAGACCCAGCGACACGTACCAGCCTACCCATGCCCTCCCCCAACTGCAGCTTCTCCCCTGCCACTCTGCCGGCACACAGTTGCCCATGGCCACTCCTTACTTATTTTGTCAGTGCATGTGTGCATGGGTGAACCTCACCTAGCTTTCCCTGACAGCAAGCATGTATGCATGCACCCCATCATGCCACTGCTGCCTGCATGTGTACCCCACCTCCAATGCTGTACCACCATCGCCAACATGAAGGTATGACAAGAAGACTAGTGGCCCCACCCCACCCAGTGCCACCATTGCCGCTAGTGCATTGGTGCCCATGGATATTATCAACCCTGCACCTGCCAGAGCCTCACCCCCACACTGACACTGCTGCTGACATGAACCTACCCACAAAGACGAGCATCCTTGCCACCCTGCCCTGCATGGCCACCGTTACCTATATAAACACATGTACAGAGGGCACCAGCCAGCACTCTGCCTGCCAGCTCTGCTCCTGTGCTGCTACTGCCACTGGTGCAAACACACGCATGGATGGCAGGCCCTCTTCCACCCACCTCATGCCATGCTGCCACTGCTGCGCACACTTGCATAGAAGCCAGCAGCCCTGTGCTTCTATGCACTCCAACACAACTGACAACAGTGTACCCCACAACACTGCCACTGCTGTTGGCAAGTGCAAATCAGCTAGGACCCTGATGCCACTGCCTGCTGAAGTGCTCTGGCTGGCACCATCCATTGGAGTTTGGTGACCAGTGGTGGTCTAGGCACAACTAGGCCCTTCCAGCACAGCAGATTCCTAACTTTGAGGGGCCAGATAACAAAGTTGGAGGCCTGATACCAGCTCCCGATAGTAAAAGCACACAGCCCAGGAGTCCTGAGCTGAGCCTTGGCCCCCTAAATTCTTGCAGAAATGAAGCCAGTCGACTGAAGCCACCTTATACTGCAATCACCCAAGGAGATCAAAGAGAATAAATTTCATAAAAACATCAAAGAGACAGTAACTTCAAAGATTACAGGAACATCAAGCCCATAGATGAGAAAGAACCAGAGCAAGAATACTGGAAACTCTAAAAGCCAGGGTGTCTTCTTACCTCCAAATGATCACACTAGTGCCCCAGCAATGGTTCTTAAGCAGAATAAAATGTTTGAAATAACACATGGAATCAAAATATGGTTATGAATAAAGTTCATTGACACTCAGGAGAAAGTCAAAACCTAATTCAAGGAATCTAAGGATTACAGTAAAAGGATACAGAAGCTGATAGACAAAATGGCTATTATAAGACAGAAACAAAGTGATCTGATAGAGCTGAAAAACATATAAGAATTTGATAATGCAATCGCAAGTATTAACAGAATCGATCAAGCAAGCTGAGAAAAGAATCTCAGAGCTCAAAGACCAGTTCTCTGAAATAATTAAGTTAGACAAAAATAAAGAAAAACTAGAAAGAATAAAATATCTGAGAAATATGGGATTATGTAAAGAGACCTAATCTATGACCGACTGGCATTCCTGAAAGAGAGGGAGATAACCAAGCAATGTTGTTAACATATTTCAGGATATTGTCCATAAAAATTTCCTCAACCTCACTAGAGAGGTCAGCATTCAAATTCAGGAAAAGCACTGACTCTCTGCAAAATGCTACACCTGAAGACCATCCCCAAGGCACGTAGTCATCAGATTCTCCAAGGTTGAAATGGAAGAAAAAATGTTAAAGGTAGCTAGAGAGAAGGGGCAGGTCACTTACAAAGGGAACCCCATCAGGCTAACAGCAGACTTGTCAGCAGAAAAACTACAAGCCAGAAGAGATTGGGAGTGTACATTCAGCATTCTTAAAGCTAAGAATTTTCCACCAAAAAAATTATAGCTGGCCAAACTAAGATTCATAAGTAGAAATAAGACCCTTTACAGAAAAGCAGTGTAGAAGGAATTAAATACTACCAGACCTACTTTACAAAAAGTCCTGAAGGGACTCATAAATATGGAAACAAAAACCGTTACAAGCCACTACCAAACCACATGTAATTACCTAGACCAGTGACTCTATAAAGCAACCACACAAAAAAGTCTGCATGAAAACAAGGTAACAACATGATGACAGGATTAAATCAGCACATATCAATGCTAACCTTGAATGTAAATGGACTAAATACATCAATGAAAAGGCACAGGATGGCCAATTGAATAGAAATGCAAAACTCAATTCCTATTCCAAGATGGCTGACTAGACAGCCAGGAAGAACATCTCCTACTGTGGAACCAGGACGTTGGGAAGACTGGCACATTCCTAGAAGATCTTCAGAGGGAAGACATTGAGAGCTCTCAACAAAGAAGAAAAGATGGAAGATCCAAATAAACGCAATTAAAAATGACAAAGGGAATGTTACCACTGATCCCACAGAAATACAAATAACCATCAAAGTCTACTATGACCGCTATGACCGCTGTTATACATACAAATTAGAAAATCTAGAAGAAATGGATATTTCTGGGACACATATACCCTCCCAAGACTGAACCAGAAAGAAATAGAATTCCTGGATAGACCAATAATAATCTTTGAAATGGAATTAGTAATAAATAGCCTACCAAAAAAAAAAAAAAAACCCAGGACCAGGCTTTTATTATCCACCTCTCCAAGAAGATTAGTCAAGTTGTCATTTTCTACTCATCTTATTCTAAAGCTTTCTCACAACCTCAACCTTCTGCCCCCACTACCAGATGTATGGAGAAGAGCTGACACCATACCTAATGAAATTATTACAATCAATCAAGGTGGAAGGAGTCATCCCTAATTCATTCTATAAGGACAGCATCATCCTTATATCAAAACCTTGCAGAGACATGCAACAAAAAAAGGTAACTTCAGGCCAATACACTTGATGAAAATAATGCAAAAATCCTCAACAAAATAACTAACAAACTAAATCCGGCAGCACATCAAAAAGCTAATCCACCATGATAGAGTACACTTTATCCCTGAGATATAAGATTGGTTCAACATATGCAAATCAATAAATGTGATTCATCACATAAAAAGAATTAAATACCAATACCACATGACCATGTCAATACACATAGAAAAGGATTTTAATAAATTCAACATGCTTCATGTTAAAAACTTTCAACAAACTAGGTATTGAGGGAACATACCTCAAAATAGTAAGAGCCATCTATGACAAATCCATAGCCAACTGAAAGGTCAAAACCTGGAAGCATTCCCTTGGAAAACTAAAAAAATGACAAAAATGCCTGCTCTCACCATGCCAGTTCAACATAGTATTGGATGTCCTTGTCAGGGCAAGTAAGCAAGAGAAAGAAATAAAGGACATCCAAATAAGAAGAGAGGAAGTCAAACTATCTCTGTTGGCAGATAACATGATTCTATATCTAGGAAACCTTAAAAGCTCCTTCAGCTGATAAACAACTTCAGCAAAATTTCAGGACACAAGATCAGTGTACAAAATTCAGTAACATTTCTGTACAGCAACAACAGCCAAGCTGAGAACAAAATCAGGAAAGCAATTGCATTCACACTAGCCACACAAATAATAAAATACCTAGGAATACAGGTAACCAGAGAGGTGAAAGTTCTCTTTAATGAGAAATGTGAATCCTCAAAGAAATCAGAGAAGACGCAAACAAATGGAAAAACCATTCCATGATAATGCATAGGAAGATTCAATATCACTGAAATGATCATACTGTAAAAAGCAATTTACCAATGCAATGCTATTGCTATCAAACTAATGACATTCTTCACAGAACTAGAAAACTCTATTTTAAGATTCATATTGAATGAGCCCAAATAGCCAAGGTAATCCTAAGTAAAATGAGCAAAGCCAGAGGCATCACACTATCTGACTTCAAACTATATTACAGGGCTACAGTAACCAAAACAGCATAATACTGGTACAAAAACAGAAACATAGACCAAAGGGACAGAATAAAAAGCCCAGAAATAAGGCCATACACTTAAAACCATCTGATCTTTGACAAAGCTGACAAAAACAAGCAATGTGGAAAAGACTGCCTATTCGGTAAATGGTGTTGTGATAACTGCCTAGCCATATGCAGAAAATTAAAACTGGACTTCTTACTTACACTGTTTACTAAGATCAACTGAAGAGGGAATAATGAATCAAAAAACCCCAAAACTATAAAAACTCTGGAAGACAACCTAGGCAATACTATTCTGGACATAGGAACTGGCAAAGATTTCATAACGAAGATGCCAAAAGCAATTGCAACCAAAGCAAAAATGGACAAATGAGGTCTAATTAAACTAAAGAGCTTCTGCACAGCAAAGGAAACTATCAACAGAGTAAGCAGAAAATCTACACAATGGGAGAAAATAACAGCAAATTATGCATCCATCAAAGGTCTAATATCTAGAATCTGTAAGGAATGTAAACAAATTTACAAGAAAAAAACCCAAAGAACCCCATTAAAAAGTGGGCAAAGGACATAGAGAGAAACTTTTCAAAAGAAGACATACATGCAGCCAAGAAGCATATGAAAAAAAAAAGGCCAAGATCTCTGATCAATAGAGAAATGCAAATCAAAACCACAATGAGATACCATCTCATGTCAGTCAGAAAGGCTGTTAATAAAAAGTCAAAAAATAAGGCTCATGCCTGTAATCCCAGCACTTTGGGAGGTCGAGGCATGCAGATCACAAGGTCAGGAATTTGAGACCAGCCTGGCCAACATGGTGAAACCTTGTCTCTACCAAAAATACAAAAATTAGCCAGGCATGGTGGTGTGTGCCTGTCATCCTAGCTACTCAGGAGGCTGAGGTAGGAGAATCGCTTGAACCCAGGAGGCAGAGGTTGCAGTGAGCCAAGTTGCGCCATTGCACTCCAGCCTGGGTGACAGAGCAAGACTCCGTCTCAAAGATAAAACAAAAGAAAGAAAAATGGTCCTACATATACACCATAGAATACTAAGCAGCTGTAAAAAAGAATAATATCATGTCCTTTGCAGCAAAATGGATGGAGCTGGAAGCACTTATTCTAAGCAAACTAACACAGGAAGAGAAAACAAAAGACAGCACATTCTCACTTTATCAGTAGGATCTGAATATTTAGTACCTATGGACCCAAGAAGGGAACAATAGATGCTTGGGCCTACTTGAGGGTGGAGAGTGGGAGTACGGTGAGGATAGAAAAACTACCTATTGATTACTATGCTTATTGCCTGGGTGACAAAATCTGCACACCAAACCCCTGTGACATGCAATTTACCTATATAACGAACCTGCAGATATACTCCGGAACCTAAAATAAAAATGAAAAAAATACTATATTTTAGTGGTAGAGACTCTGTTTTATCTCTTTACCTTTTAACATTTCCTTATGATAAATTGTCTTGAACGTTTAGAAACATTCATGAATCAGGGAAGGAGAGATCAAGGCATAAAAATATAACTAAAATACTGAATCATAAGGTAGCAAAGAATCTTTTAATTATAAACAATGTATTTCTATGGATAATGATCTTTCCCATTTCTTCTAAAATGATCTCCAAGTTTGATTATAGAGGAATTCAGGTTTTCTCATTTTAGTATTTAAAAATTAATCCACTTTTTAATCTTAAGATATGTTACCAGAAAAGTAAGAGAGTAAGGTAGAAAATCACTGAAAATCATTAAAAAGAAAGTGTGATTTCAATATTAACAAAGAAATTTCTAAAGGAAATTCCTATAAATAGAACACTCACCTGGAAAATTTAAAATGTAAACAATCATCTTTATGCAATCTATTAGTTGCCTGAGAAGTGTGAACTTAAATTTGTTTGGAAAATATTTTAAAATAATTGCCAAACTAAGTTCAAGAAAGTCTCAGTTTCTCTGTGGTGTTTTCAGTCCCAGTGCAAGGATAGGAAGAAAGGGGAAAAAAAACTTAACAGTTTTGGTTCAATCAGTGTATCTCTAATGTTATTTGCCTTAAAAATAGGTAACAGGTAAAATTTTGTAGCACTCATCTGTTAAAAATTGTTTGGCCACCATTAACAGAGCCACAGTGCTTATAATAGAGGCACTATACTGTAAGTGTTGAGGGTGTAAACTTTGAAGCCAGATGAAATTGTTGGATTCTAGCTCCAACACTTCTTAGATGCGTGACCTTAGACTCAAACAGTTTGTATTTCAATTTTCTCATCTGAAAACTGAAAAGTAATAGTAAATAGGGAAGCAGGGAATATTACATGAGTTATTATGAGTAATTTTCTTAGAATGTTGCCTGATACAAAATAATAGCTCGATAAATGTTGGTGGTTGTGGTGTTTCAATTTTTGTTGTTGTTGTTGATAAGGAAAAAATGAATCCCCAGAAAGGTTCAGTAATTTCTGCCAGACCACAACTATAATTCGTGGATTATCCTGGACAATTCTGGTCTATACTGCCAGGAAAGTCAGTGACACAGGACATGTTGAGAGAACTGAATAAAAATCAAGGATATTTGATTTCTTCCACAGAAGAAATTTTCTTACCATTTTCAGGGTTAAGTTTGTAGATTAGAGAAAGACAGAATCATGCAAAAGATTCAATTGGCACAAGTTTCCTTGTCAAAATTGTGTTTTAATATCAACAAAGTCTTTGTTATAAGCAGAGAATCTCTGACCTGGAAATCTTTTTGTCTAACTAACTGGCATTTTGGGTTATTTTAGAATGAATACATTTTGAAGTTTTAACATTTGATGTTTCCCTAACAGTCATAATTTAGTTCATCCAAAAAACTTCTGAAGTTCTTAATTTAAATGAGTAAAACTACAAACTAAATATATATAATATATATTATATATATATATATAAAATATATATTAGACATAATAGTGCTTCTCTTAGATCCGAACAGGGAGCTGTGAAACAAATATACAGGGTAAATGGATAAAATAAACATATTTTCTCAATTTGAGCAGAATGCTTGTCTCTTCCTGAAAGTTGTCTTGGGCTACTTTGAATAATTTTGGGCTAGTTTCATCCTCTGAAATTATATTTGACTACTTTAAGTCCCCTATTTTTTAGGTGCCTTGAACAAATGAATGAAGTAACCCTGCATCCTGCTCATATTCTTATCCTGTATTTCTGTGCTGGACATTTCACAAATCATTATTTTTCTCTCCAAATTTGTGTTGCACATGGCAGATCGTAGAAGTTGAAAGTCAAGTCTCATTTGAGACGGATGAATGGTTGGAAACAGAATTCAGATCTTTCTAGTGCACACTCACCACCTTCATCCCCATCCATTCCCCCTAGGTCAAGAATAGTTAATTTAAAGATCCCACCCCCACAAAGTGTCATCACTTCAGAAGATGACACTTCAGTAGAGCTTAATTTCTTCTCATTTCTGTGTTCGTCTTTCTAGTGTTTTCTGTTTCAAACATTTTTCATATGTGACATAACACAGTAAGCACATATATAGCCTCTACTTACAAGAACAAATTAGTATTCCACTCTATTCACTGATAGGGCACGTATATAAATACCACATTTTTATGATTTCTAAATAATTTTAAAGAAAATTGCAGGCATCGTAATTCTTTGCAATGGAATACTACAGCATGCTTCTCCTAAAAATAATGATACCCGCTACATAATTATGATGTCATTTTCAAAGTCTAGTAAATTATCAGAGATGACAATATAACTTAACATGCTGCTCATATTCAACTTCCCCCAATAATTCCAAAAATCCTTTTATAATTTTTAATAAATTAGGATATAATAAAAGTTTACATGGTACACTTAATTATGTTCTTTTAATCTATAATAGTTTCCTTTTTTGTTTTTAATAACATTGCTATTGATCCAGTTACAGTGTATAATTACTAAATTCTGGACTAGAGTAATTGTTCATTCATGTAGATGCTTACTTTGTTCCTTTGTCTTTCTTCTTAAAATACTGTCATCTCTCTATTTATACATCAAAAATCCACATATGATTTTATTATATGAAGTTTCATGCTTACTATATTTTCTGAAATTCTTTGATGATGATGTTATAAAAATATTTACTTGGGGAAAAATGATGTCATGTCAATATATTAAATCCCTGCCAGTTATTAAAAGTAATTGATATTTCACCCAAAGCAATTAGATACCATGCACATTTATCACAATTTCAGAACATGTTTTGGGAATCCCTTGTACTGTGATGTTCAAGTATTTTCTCTTAATTTAAAAATTTGTAGACTAGTCTTTAAACAGAAATATTGCTAGTCTACTTGTGCCTATAAATAGTGAAGACAGTCAAGCCTGCATATCTTCTCAATTAACCTTTGAAATTCTTATTTGATCATTTTATGCCATACTCCAATTCACATAAGGAAAGCTTGGATGTTGAAAAAGATCTGTGATTCAGTACTGGTACATAAGCAGAAAAATTTTTTATCACAGTGAGATCTTATATGTTTAAATCAGGAAAGATCTAGTTTGGCGACATATCAGGAGAAAGCTAGTACAATTTGCTTCCTTGCTATTCAAACGTAAGTGGAGAATAGGGTAAATACATGTAGATACAGTGCCTATGTTTAAATTTAAATTTGAGCATAAAATTGTGGATATTAAAAAATTATAGAGATAAATTTAAGTTTAATTAGAAGCATATTTACAAAGGTAAGAGAGCTACTCAAAATGTTTTATTTTGACCTTCTGTTATGTGTCATAATTGACAGCTACTGATTTTTAGCAATAAAATTTCTCATCATTTTATGATGCCCTTCTTATTTTGTTTAGTGCACAGATGCAGACTCAAGACTGAAGTCACAAAGACTAAAACACAAAACCAAAACAAAAAACTTTCAAAACCCTCCAAAGAAGTTAATTAAAATTTTGATTAGATAAATTGCTACTGCCCTCCTTTATAAAATGCATACCATCAATTTTTATTTTTTATCAAACAATAAAGGGCAGAAGTTACACCTATAACTATGATGATGTTTAATAAGCATCATAAAATATGTGTGTTATGTATATATACATACATATATACATATAAATATATATTTGTTAAAGTTTGTCATCCTAGAATTTAATCTCATAAGTTTAATTAGAAGCATATTTACAAAGGTAAGAGAGCTACTTGAGATGTTTTATTTTGACCTTCTGTTATGTGTCATAATTGACAGCTACTGATTTTTAGCATGAAAATTTCTCATTTTATGATGCCCTTCTTATTTTGTTTAGTGCACAGATGCAGACTCAAGACTGAAGTTGCACAGAGTAAAACATAAAACCAAAGCAAAAACCTTATATCTAAGCATTTCAAAACCCTCCAAATAATTTTGATTAGACAAATTGCTATTGCCCTCCTTTATAAATGCATATCATCAATTTTTAATTTTTATCAAACAACAAAGGGCAGAAGTTACACCTATAACTATGATGATCTTTAATAAGCATCATAAAATATGTGTTGTGTGTGTGTATATATACATATGTTTTTTAAATTTTGTAACCCTAGAATTTAATCTCTTCTTAAACAGTTTCATAAAATATGTAGATCATTATAAAATTATTAACAATACATCTTCACCATTGAATCAAATAGAATTGTTCATCTACAAAGCAACATACTATTTTAATCTCTGGATATGCAAAATTTATTTAAAAATTTATCACTGCCCCATGCAATATCCTGTACTCACCATTAACTGGGGCATCAAATTGAATACATTATGTCAAACAATAATCATAGAGAAAACTTGTCAAAGGATGTGCACTGTAATTGGCACAAAAGAATATTCAAAGCAACAAAAATATAAACAGAATTATACTAAAATGATAGGCTACCTTACTCTAAGACATCTCTACTACCCACATGGACAATAATCATTAAGAAAGAAATAGGTTGTGAATTCAGGAATACATATAATTTTTGAAAACAATCCAAACCTATGAATATGACTATATAACTCTAACAAACAAGTTTACATCATGCTATGCTTTGTCAAATAACCTTGCATCTGGAGTGTTCTATGAATTGTGAAGACTCTCAGTAACTATTTAAGGCTCAGATAAATTTCAGAAGATAGAAAAAGACTTCAGATAAATTTCATATTTATGAAAAGAAAAACTAAAATATATTTAAAATTATTAGTGTTAGCAAAAGCTATGACATTTGTTCAAATTTTTAGGAATCTAAAATTGAAAAACGAATAATTTTATATTTAATATTTTGATTTTTTAAATGGTAACTAGTCAGTCACTTCATATCTACTTAGGCAATGAAACACTTGAGTTAACAAATTGTCTAGTGAATTTGTAATTATAGATGAGTAACAGGGTATTTTATGTGAAATTTTTGAGACTAGATATAGAAGTGGACAATGGCCAGATTATATATAAAAATAGAAAGCTGGCCCATAATCTGTAGCGTCAGCCCAGGAAACTAACCCATTACATAAAGTAGACAGCCCAGGAAGCTAGCTTATTGTCTCTAAGTCAATCTTGTTAAAAGACCACCAATTCTAGCCGGGCGCAGTGGCTGACGCCTGTAATCCCAGCACTCTGGGAGGCCGAGGCGGGCAGATCACGAGGTCAGGAGATCGAGACCATCCTGGCTAACACGGAGAAACCCCGTCTCTACTAAAAACACAATAAATTAGCCAGGCGTGGTGGCTGGCGCCTGTAGTCCCAGCTACTCGGGAGGCTGAGGCAGGAGAATGGTGTGAACCTGGGAGGCGGAGCTTGCAGTGAGCCGGGATTGCGCCACTGCACTCCAGCCTGGGCGACAGGCGAGACTCCGTCTCAAAAAAAAGCCACCAATTCTAGCAGTAATCCAGGAAGCTAAACAATAACCCTTGTAATAATCAGCCCAAAAAGCTTTGGTTTGATCCATAACTGAAAGTTTTCCTAATTATTGTTTCCACCATCAGTTTAGGACCCACCAGAAAAACCCAAATGTGCACCCTAACCAATCACATAGGATGCCCTATTAAAAAATTAGTCCACCTATACCTTCTTCACACCAACAGCCTCCACCCAGAGTACACCTGAATTCTTCCCTTTTCTTTTTCTATCATATAAACCTTCTCACTCTGCCTTCCTTTGAGCTTCTGCTAATCCCTGCACAGCCTCAGGACACTGCTCCTTGTATCCAGGGCACTCCAGCTCCAGCCTCGGCTCAAAGGCCCCCAGGTACACCTAGGGCCACTGCTCCAGAAGGACAAGCATAAGCCTTGGCAGCTTCCACGTGGTGTTAAGCCTGTGGTCTCATAGAGTGCAAGAGTGAAGGAGACTTGGCAGACTCTGCCTAGATTTCAGAGGCTGTGTGAGAAAGCATGGATGCCTAGACAGAATCCTGCTGGAGGAGCTGAGCCCTGCAGAAAGGCTCTAAGAAGGTAGTACAGAGGGGAAATGTGGGGTCGGGCGCCCCACAGAGTCCCCACTGGGGCACTGCCTAGTGGAACTGTGGGAAAGAGGCCACCATCCTACAGATCCCAGAATGGTAGATCCACTGGCAGCTTTCATCCTGTGCCTGGAGAAGCCACAGGTATTCAACTCCAACCCAAATAGCCATGTGGGTGGCACTCATGGAAACCACTGGAGTGGGGTTGCCCAAGGCCTTGGGAGCTGACAAAAAAAAAAAAAGAAAATGCAAGACATGGAGTCAAAGGAGATTATTTTGGAGCTTTAAGATACAATGACTGCCCTGTTGGGTTTCAGACTTCCATGGGGACTTTAGTCCCTGTGTTTTGGCTAATTTCTCCCTTTTGGGATGGGACTGTCTACCTAATGCCTATCTAATGCCTGTATCCCCATTGTATCATAGAAATAAATAACTTATTTTGATTTTACAAGCTCATAGGTAGAAGGAGATGAGTCTCAGATGAGACTTAGGACTTTGGACTTGATGTTGGAACAAATTAGGGCTTTGTGGGACTGTGGAGAAGGCATGATTGTATTTTGCAATATGAGAAGAACATGAGATTTTAGGGGCCAGGAAATGAAAGAATGAGTTTTGATGCTGTCTCCTCTAAATCTTATGTTGAATTGTAATTCTCTCCTATGTTGGAGGTGGGGCCTGGTGGGATGTGATTAGATCATAGGGGCAGATTTCTCATGAATGGTTTAGTGCTATTCTCTTGGTGTTGTCCTTGACATGAGTGAGTTCTCATGATATCTGTTAGTTTAAAAGTGTGTGATACCTCCTCTTCTCCCTCTGTTGCTCTTGCTCTCAACATGTGACATGCCTATTCCCACTTTACTTTCTGCCATGAGTAAAAACTTGCTGAGGCCTCCTTAGAAGCCAAGCAGATAGTGGTGTCATGCATTGTACAGCCTGCAAAACTGTGAGCCAATTAATTATTTTCTTCTTTATGAATTACCCAGTCTCGGTTATTTCTTTATAGCCATGCAAGAATGGCCTAACATACTCTGAATGAATAGACTTTTCTTGTTTTCATTTGGTTGGTCTTCATTTATTTCCACAAGGTAATATGTGCATTTGTTCTGATTTGTGAAAGAATTTATGAGTTATCTACAGGTCTGCTTTACTGAAGGTAAATATGAATTAGTTATTTGGTATATCATGGTTAATCCATGTGGCTATTAATATAATTTACTGGTTTAAATATTTTAAACAAGACTATTACCTTTTAATCTAGGTTTTCTTGAGTACTGGCTGGAGATGGGGCTCTGAGCTAACACAAAGGATTACCTTGTTAAATTAGATTCACATGAATCAGAGACCTTATTAAATATCAATCTTTGACAATTATCAAAGATAATTATTATCTATCTTTGATAATGATTTCAAGGCTCTCAGCAGTCATGGGATACAGCAGAGCAGGGAGTTATGTGGAACACCCCTGACCACTGAAAGTTGTGTGTCTTCCCAGGGGCTTCTTTCCCATGTTGGACATGCATTTCATGTCCCAGAAAAATACATGAAGTCTCTAAACTAAGTTTTTTGGGTCAATTTAACCAGAGGGAAATATTTAAATTTATTAAATCATCCTATTTTATGCCCCAAGGATTTTCACAGCTTATATGACATTGACATTCTCTCTTTCTCTCTTTTTTTTTTTTTCTGAGACAGAGTTTCACTCTTGTTGCCCAGGCTGGAGTGCAATGGCGTGATCTCGGCTCACTGCAACCTCCACCTCCTGGGTTCAAGCGATTCTTCTGCCTCAGCCTCCTGAGTAGCTGGGATTACAGGCATGCGCCACCATGCCCGACTAACTGTATATTTAGTAGAGATGGGGTTTTTCCATGTTGGTCAGGCTGGTCTGGAACTCATGACCCCAGATGATCCACCCATCTTGACCTCCCAAAGTGCTGGGATTACAGGCGTAAGCCACCGTGCCTGGCCAATACCTCATAAATCCATAGATTATAGGTTTGTTTGTCATAGTAATTCTAAACTATGGCCATCCTTCTCAAAACATTTTGTATATGAGAAATCTCCTCCTCACAAATATTAGTCTGTTTAACAGGAAGTTAGTTATCAATAAGCTTAACAAGGCAATTAGATTGAATTGACTCTTTTTTTTTTGTTTCTCTGTGAAAGCACCAACCAGTAATAAGGAGACAGATGAATCACAGGACACTTGCTCTAATTCCTTTCTCCTAAGCTCTTATCCAATCTAGGGCATATTTAAAATAGTTTAAGAGATTTTATTTAAAATGTTTTTGGTTGTTGTTTTGTAATAAAAACACTTGGCTAGGTAAATTTAGTATGTTTTAATAAGTTCAGTAATTTTATCTTTATTGCATATATTGTTTATTTGGGGTTTTTGTCACTCTTTTTAGAATGTCACTCTTTTTAGATAGAGAGAAATCAGCACCCCAAACAAGATGTGGTATTAATTATTGAGTCAATATATTTTAGTACACAAAACCGCCACCTTCTAATTTGCAATAAAAGTAACTTCTAAAAATGCAAATTCATGTCTAACGATTTTTGATCAGCAAATTTGGACTTTAATAATTTAACAATTCTCTCTGTTTTCAACTATATTCTTTGCTTTTCAGGCAAAGAAAAATTTGAAAATGTAAAAGAAGTGTGAAAGGCACACTTTCCCAAATACAATTTCTATTTTTATTAATATGTTTATTCTAATTTAAACATAGAGTGTACTCGCTAGCATGAGATGAAGGGAAAATTCTTTGAAAATACTTTTCATTGACATAGTTACATTTTACTTATATTTTATATTTTTTACTTTATATTTTTTACTTTATATTTTACTTATATTTTATGCACAATGTGAGGATTCCATACACTAAGAATTCTTTAAAATGACTGTTTAACTTCGGACTTTACTTTTATAATCTTGTTGAGAAAATACTGCGAGATACAAAATAGTAGATTAGTAAAATACAATTTTAATCTGACATTGTCTCTTTTATTCTCCTTGTCACTCTTTGAGACATCTTATTTCCTAAAACACTTTCTGTGTGGTCATTTGTGGACTTATAACTGTGGCCATTTTCTTAGATCTACAAACTATCCTTTATCAACTGCTTAGGACAAGTCTTTTACTTCTTTCTGATTGGCAAATTCTAGAATCCTATACTGTTTTCTACTTTGTTCTTTTCTTTTCAATAGATTTATTGAGGTCTAACTGACAAAATTTTTATGGTGTGTGATGTAATTTGATACATATATGTATATACACATGTACATATATATAAATGATTGCCATATTTAAGTTAATTAAAACATCTATTTCTTTACCTAGTTACTATTTTGTGTGTGTGTGTGTGTGTGTGTTTTATGGTGAGAACATTTAAAATCTTCTCTTAGCAAATTTCAAGTTTACAATGCGGCATTATTAACTATAGTTACCATGCTGTACATTAGATCCTCCCAGAACTTATTCATCTTATAAATGAAATTTGTACCATTTGAAAAATATGTCCCCAGTTTGCGCACCCCCCAGGCCCTAGCAACCCCCAGAACTCTCTGTTTGTATGAGTTTGACTTAGATTCCACATATAAGTGAGAACATAACTCACTTGTCTTTTTATGCCTGACTCATTTCAATTAGCATAATTACTTCCAGATTCATTCATGTCTCATTATTTGGAAGGATTTTCTTTATTTAAATACATCTTCATTATCCATTTATCTGTCCATCGATGGACACACTTAGGTTGTTTCCATGTTTAAGCTATTGTAAATAATGTAATGAACATGGGAGTTAAGAAATCCCTTCAAAATAATGTTTTTCTTTCATATATATGTGTGTGTGTGAGAATATATATGTATCGTCATTTTATATTCTTGATGTCCTTGTCAAATATTAGCTTACCATTATACATACTTTCATGATAAAAAATACTCACCAAAGAATGTATCTCAATGTTAGTAAAGCCATATATGACAAGCCCAGAGTAACATCATGTTCAACATATATATGTGTGCATATATATGTGTGTGTGTGTGTGTGTGTGTGTGTGTGTATATATGAGATTGCTGGATCATATGGTAGTTCTATTTTAAATTTTTTGAAGAAGCCTCAAACTGTGTTCCATAATGGCTGTACTAACTTATTTTCCCAAGAAGAATGTACAAATGTTCCCTTTTCTCTACATCTTCACCAGCACTTGTTACCTGTTGTGTTTTCGATAATAGCCATCCTATCAGGTGTGAGATTATATCTCATTGGTGTTTTCATTTGCATTTCCCGGATAACTTGTGATGTTGAGCACCTTTTCATGTTTCTATTAGCCTATTGTATGATTTCTTTGAAGAAATATCTATTTAGGACATTTGACCATATTTTTAAATAGAATTATTTGTGTTTTTTTGCTGTTGAATTGTATTAGCCTCTCATATATTTTGGATACTAACCCTATATCAGGTGTATACCATAGTTTGCAAATTTTTGCCCCATTTAGTAGGTTGTCCTTTCATTATATGGATTTTTATTGCTGTTATTGTGCAGAAACTTTAAAGTTTGATGTAGTTTCACTTATTTTTTTCTTCTGTTGCTTGTGCTTTTGTGTTACATCCAAAAAGTCATTGCCAAGACCCATATCACGGAGCTTATTACCTATCTTTACTTTTGGAAGTTTTATGGTTGTAGGTCTTAATATTTAAGCCTTATATTTTGAATTAACTTTTTGTGATTGGTGTAAGAAAATTGTTCAGTTTCATTTTTTTGCATGTGGACATTCAGTTTTCCTAGTGATATTTATTGACAAGATCATTCTTTCCTCATTGTATATTTTTAATGTTCTTGTCAAATATTAGCTTACCATTATACATACTTTCATGATAAAATCTCTCACCACAGTAGGTATACAAAGAATGTACCTCAACATATTTGAAGCCATATATGACAAGCTCAGAGTAACATCATGTTCAACAAGATGTTCAACTCCTAAGACCAGGAGTAAGACAGAGATACTCACTCTTACTACTTCTGTTCAACATAGTGCAGGAAGTCCTATCCATATAAATTAGGCAAGAGAAAGAAATAAACAGCATCCAAACTGTAAAAGAAGTTAAACTGTCTTTCTTCAAAGACAATCTCTTGTATAGAAATCTTTTATTTGCAACTCTTATATAAATAAAACCCTAACAACTCCTCCAAAAAAGCTACTAGAACTAATAAACAAATTCAGTAAAGTTACAGATTACAAAATCAACATACAAAAATTAGGTGCATTTCTACACTCAATACAATAAACTGTCTGAAAAAGAAATTTTTAAAGTGACATGCTTAATAACATCAGAAAGAATAAAATACTTGGGAATAAATTTAACCAAGGAAGTCAAAGTTCTGTACGGTATGCTGAAAGCCATAAAGCATTGACAGAAGTAATTGAAGAAAACACAAAAGGAAAAAATATCTCATGTCTATAGATTGAAAAAATTAATATTGTTAAAATGTCTATACTAAAATGTCTCTACTAATCAAAGAGACCTACACGTTCAGTGCAATGTCTATCGAAATCCTAATGACATTTTTCACAGAAAGAAAAAAAATCTTAAAATTCGTATGGAACCACAAAAGACTGAATAGCTAAAGCAAACTTAAGGGCACAGATGCTTCCATCTTAAGCTGCCTTAGAATATCTATGGAAGCATCTGTGGAAGTGTCACACTTCCTGATTTCAAACCATATTTCAAAGTTATAGTAATCAAAACCTATAGCACTGGCATAAAAATAGACATATAGACCAATGGAACAGAATATACCCTGTTCTTTTCAAGGAACATTTAGCGAAGTGCTTCATCTTTCTGACCCCGTGATAAGTAACTTATATTTTCTGTTTAGGCTTTTTTCTAGGCAGATATTTTGCCTTTCTGAATTTCTGTAATGTATTTTAAATTACCTAAAAACATTAAGAGTAGAAATGACTAAATGTTTCTCTTTAAAATTCAACATTGTGATAAGAGAGGCCCTCCAAAGTGCCCCAGTCATCAGAAGGAATCTGGACCTAGGACAACACAATCTAAAGCAAGTAAGAATTGAAGCCCCCCACCCTTTTATTTCACAAAAGATATTATGGATAGAAAGTCTAATCAAAATCTCTAATCTTGGGAGAAAGTAAAAAAAGGGTCAGAAAGGGTTCACAGGTTATACCATAAAATAGTTTTATAGACTCCAGCCTGAAACTACTGCTCTATGTTGTCAAGGCATTTAGTAAACACTTTGCTCTAGTAGAAACAGATCCTTTATCTTCCTAGTCCAAACAGATGTGGACATTCCCAGGCAAACTAGAGTATTTCAGATGATCTTTAATTAGCTGCCTCTGCATATCCAAGTTAGTGTCACAGTATAACATTTCCCAGGCAAGATGCCAGTATTAGAGATACAAAGCAATGTCTTTATAACATATGACAGTGAAGAACAAAAGTAAAAATGACAGACTGAAAAGAGTACCTGCATACCTAGAAGTAATGGCATAAAATACATTGAACATGACGTTTTGTTTCATTTTTTTAAAGTTAATTTCAAACAGTTTATTTTTTTATTTTTTTATTATACTTTAAGTTTTAGGGTACATGTGCACAACGTGCAGGTTTGTTACATATGTATACATGTGCCATGTTGGTGTGCTGCACCCATTAACTCGTCATTTAACATTAGTTATATCTCCTAATGCTACCCCTCCCCCTTCCCTCCACCCCACAGCAGGCCCCAGTGTGTGATGTTCCCCTTCCTGTGTCCATGTGTTCTCATTGTTCAATTCCCACCTATGAGTAAGAACATGCAGTGTTTGGTTTTTTGTCCTTGCGATAGTTTGCTGAGAATGATGGTTTTCAGCTTCATCCATGTCCCTACAAAGGACATGAACTCATCGTTTTTTATGGCTGCATAGTATTCCATGGTGTATATGTGCCACATTTCCTTAATCTGATCTATCATTGTTGGACATTTGGCTTGGTTCCAAGTCTTTGCTATTGTGAATAGTGCCACAATAAACATACGTGTGCATGTGTCTTTATAGCAGCATGTTTTATTATCCTTTGGGTATATACCCAGTAATGGGATGGTTGGGTCAAATGGTATTTCTAGTTCTGAGGAATCGCCACACTGACTTCCACAATGGTTGAACTAGTTTACAGTCCCACCAACAGTGTAAAAGTGTTCCTATTTCTCCACATCCTCTCCAGCACCTGTTGTTTCCTGACTTTTTAATGATCACTATTCTAACTGGTGTAGATGGTATCTCATTTTGGTTTTGACTTGCATTTCTCTGATGGCCAGTGATGATGAGCATTTTTTCATGTGTCTTTTGGCTGCATTAATGTCTTCTTTTGAGAAGTGTCTGTTCATATCCTTTGCCCACTTTTTGGTGGGGTTGTTTTTTTTTTCTTGTAAATTTGTTTGAGTTCATTGTAGATTCTGGATATTAGCCCTTTTTCAGATGAGTATATTGCAAAAATTTTCTCCCATTCTGTAGGTTGCCTGTTCACTCTGATGGTAGTTTCTTTTGCTGTGCAGAAGCTCTGTAGTTTAATTAGATCCCATTTGTCAATTTTGGCTTTTGTTGCCATTGCTTTTGGTGTTTTAGACATGAAGTCCTTGCCCCTGCCTATGTCCTGAATGGTATTGCCTAGGTTTTCTTCTAGGGTTTTTATGGTTTTAGGTCTAACATTTTAGTCTTTAATCCATCTTGAATTAATTTTTGTATAAGATGTAAGGAAGGGATCCAGTTTCAGCTTTCTACATAAGGCTAGCCAGTTTTCCCAGCACCATTTATTAAATAGGGAATCCTTTCCCCATTTCTTCTTTTTGTCAGGTTTGTCAAATATCAGATAGTTGTTGATATGTGGCATTATTTTTGAGGGCTCTGTTCTGTTCCATTGGTCTATATCTCTGTTTTGGTACCAGTACCATGCTGTTTTGGTTACTGTAGCCTTGTAGTATAGTTTGAAGTCAGGTAGCGTGATACCTTCAGCTTTGTTCTTTTGGCTTAGGATTGACTTGGCAATGCGGGCTCTTTTTTGGTTCCATATGAACTTTAAAGTAGTTTTTTCCAATTCTGTGGAGAAAGTCATTTGTAGCTTGATGGGGATGGCATTGAATCTCTAAATTACCTTGGGCAATATGGCCATTTTCACGATATTGATTCTTCCTACCCATGAGCGTGGAATGTTCTTCCATTTGTTTTAACCTCTTTTATTTCATTGAGCAGTGGTTTGTAGTTCTCCTTGAAGAGGTCCTTCACGTTCCTTGTAAGTTGGATTCCTAGGTAGTTTATCTCTTTGAAGCATTTGTGAATGGGAGTTCACTCATGATTTGGCTCTCTGTTTGTCTGTTATTGGTGTATAAGAATGCTTGTGACTTTTGCACATTGATTTTGTATCTTGAGAGTTTGCTGAAGTTGCCTGTCAGCTTAAGGAGATTTTGGACTGAGACGATGGCAAACAGTTTCTTTTCAGAGGGGTGTTTTGTCCTTTCTTACTTAAAAAAGAGATGTACTTCTGAGTAACAATACAAAGATTTATGACATTTTGCAGTTGTTAATGAAAACTTTATTTTCTACCCAATGAAGAATAATTCTACATAATTACCAATTTTATTGCACAGATGTATTACAACATCAGAAAAAATTAGACACTTTATTGAAATCAAACATATGGGGCTATTTGAATTCTAAGATAAGGAAAAGTTATATATGACAGACAATACTAGAAATGTGACAATATTAGAAATGATTCATTATAGTCACATTTTAATTTTCCCATATTTCAACTTGACTTACTAATAGAGTGCAAGACTGAATGTTGTTACAGAGATAACATTTTCAATAAATCAAAGGTTAAAATGGCAATAAAAATAAACATATGTGCAAGAGTACAATGTAAAGAAGCCCTCTTCAATTATAAGTTTGGAGATGATGCTGTTTGCCTCATAAAAAAATAGCTATTCATTTATTCGAGAAGTATAAAATCCTTTTAAAGCATGGATAACTATACAGTATGTAAGGTACAACAAATAACTGGCCAATTTTTTTAACCTTCACCTATAGATGATATAGTTATTTTGCATTTTAGTATTTATCCCAAATCATAAGATGCATAAAAATAATGATCAAAAATTTTAAAAAGAAGACATGGTTCTTTTAAACCCAATAATTTATAGTTTCCTTAGGTCCTCTGCTCTGCTCTGAAACTATTGCATTATCATAAATGACAACAGTAAAATTATGTAAATCTTATAAGTAGCTCATTGGTGTCCCTATTTATTTCATGATGTCATCATTGGGATGTGGGTGCATTTAGCAGCTGTAATAGGCAGTACATATATATGTTTAGTGCACTATATTCACTATTATTTCTTTCACTATACATGTCAAATTCAATTATTTCTTTATACCTAGTTTAATTGTTTTTATAAATGGTAAAAATATTGTGTAAAAATAATTTTGAGAGTCTGAGTATGGCTTCCACACATGAGGGACTTTACTGGTACAGATTTACCATAATCTAGAACAGTTCAATTACTTTTTAAAACTGTGTATAATGTTTAATTTGACTTGAATTACCAATAACCATACTCTTAAGGTTTAGCAGGACATTGTTTAATAAGTACATATATTGTATCCCTTTTGATTATTTTAAATCTATAAAATATTTCTTTTCTATTTCTTCTCTCCCTCTCAGGTGGGAGAGTTAAATTGTGAAATGCAATTGAAAGTTAGGCAATATATGCTTGGTTTTTAGAACTGATGTCTTGAAAGTGTGACAACTGTATTTCTATTACTGATCTTGTCTATTTAGTATAGAACCAGTTAGCAGTTGTGTATAAAAAAGCTCTGTTGTACTCTGAGATGAACTCCAGTCTCCTCTTTTGCCTATATATTCAGTTATTTGTGCGGATATGTTTGAAGAAAAAGAAAAGAACACCTAAATTAATAAAGAATCAATAGTTTTTTACTGTTTTCAGTGCCTTTGGAGTAAGTGACCTGTCTGGCACTCCAGGTCAAGTTAAAGAAAGAGAAAAAAGCTCATTGTTACACTTTATTTTGTTGAATATGTCAAGAATTCAAACTAGAAAAAAACCATTTTCTTAGCTGGGACATGATGTGTGGAGTGGAGCAGAGGGCTGGTAGGATGTAGGACACTGCTGTACCTGGACAAACTACTTGGTCTCCAGGGATTCTGTTTCTGTTAGTGTTTAACATATGGAGAAAATAAAAGCCTCTCTCATGCACAGTTAAGAAGGGTGTCATTTGAATGTGAAGAATAATCCTGTAACCAGAAAAGCTGAGAACCTCAGTAAAGAAGAGATCTGAGAATATCCTATTATTGCTTGGTAGAGAGAGAATGAGAATATAAAAGTCTAAGGCAGTGATTCCCAGATATAGCCACTCATTAGTATCACCTGGAAAGTTTTAACAATAATACCTATGCCCAAGACAAACACCAGACCAATTAAGTGTTATGATTTCTGGGGTGAGTACTTGGAACCAAACTTTTAAAAAGTCTGTTTAAATGATTGCAATAGATAAATAGATTGTAAATGAATAAATAAGTAGATTGTAAATAGATACACAAATAGATTGTATAGATAAAGCTAAAGCCAGCTTTGAGACTACTGGAAAAAATTTAAATCACACTATTTCAGGAGATAGGGTGTACACATTTGTTGTTAGTAAACTTATTATGACTTAGTAGTGAATTCTGTCTGGTTTGCTTTGATGTGTTTTGTTTCTTCAAGTTGTTATTTTTTTAGACACCTGAATGGATAAGGATATATTTGATGCCGGGTAAGCAAACTTTATATAATATTTTGACTTTCTTGCCCTACTATGACAATTATATTTAATTGAAGTCAGGAATTTGATGACAACTTTCAGGTATCATATATTTGAATTTCCCCAAAATTCTTCTTGTTATAGTGCATGGAGTCCAGCAAAATAGTCTATTCAGAATACAATGTAATTTCTGCCACTGAATAATTCAGAACTTCTTTATGGGTATACCATGAAGGGGTTATAGCTATGCTTTAAGGCATTGATTCCCTGAAGACTCTTAGAGACAAAGTAGAGTCTGGGGTGCCTGGAGATCCGTGGCCTGATACCTTTCTCTGTAAACAATTTTATGTAAGTCTCTTTCAAGGACAGCATGATTAGAAAAGTCTGAAAACAAAACTCATGACCAATAGGTAGTAAGCACTATGAGCAACATCCTGCGTTTTCTACCCTCCTATACAATTAGCAAGGCCAAACAGGGGCTCTTCAATCTGAACATCTATCTTAGCTGAGGCTACGTAGAGCCCAGCTACCCAATGTGTACAATAGGCCCGATGAGATGCTGGGAGAGTAAAAAAAGTATACAAGAAGCATGGTGTGCAGGTGAAAGTGAGGAGGTGAAGGAGGTGGCAGTGAGGCAATACAGATTTTTAGCAGGAGCCAATTTTAATTTTACTTCACATGTATTAAATGTGTGTATGTGTATACACAGATACGTAAAAGAAAATGTCCCTCAAGTTTACATCAGTATGGTATAGGAATGTTATCATTTTCTGTGTGCCATATAATGAAAAAATATAGAAGTACTAATATAGTTTAATTTTGAATATATCAGAAGAACTATAAATAGCACAAACTGGCATATAGTGAAGGTGATAGGGCTATGGTATGCTTTATAATTCCACATCATGTATTTCTAACATTTCATTCGCTCTCTACCACGATGATACAGCCTAGGTTCTTTCCTTTGAGTTTTGGAGTGCCAGAAAACCCAGCGCCTCACAGATTCTTGGTTTTTAAGGGAGATCCAATGTAAAAGGAGATTATCAACTGAATCTAGGGAGACATAGAATTAACTGTCATATGGCAACACATCATATTTACAGACATATTAATATAAGTAAATCAAATTAAGTATATAGTAAATTTGGAAGAATATTCTGGAGTGACTAGATATTTGTAGGCAAGACAATAAGTAACACGACCAGTTTCAATGCAATTTGTGAATTAATTCTCAATGTCACATAATTTTTGCTGGCCAAGTGTAGAAAACTTTACTGAATCAACGTGAAGCAGACTAGTAAATAAATGTTAAGTCTTGAAATATTTTCATAATTATCTTTAAAAAACTGTTAAAAAATAAAAAGAACTCCATTCACCTGAATCATTTAATTTAATTCAACAGATATTGAGTATCTATTAAAAGAATAGAACATGGAATGTTCAAAATCCCTGATAATGTAATTTGCTAAACACAGAATGGATTGGATTGTATAAGGGGTTACAGGGAAATCACTTGAACCTGGGAGGCAGAAGTTATAGTGAGCCGTGATCATGCCACTGTACTCCAGCCTGGGTGATAGAGTGAGACTCTGTCTCAAAAAAAAAAAAAATTAAAATTAAAAAAGGTACCTGCAAAGGGACTCACACTTAAGTGAAAATTGTTATTGAACAAAATTCTATAAAGGGCTTTCTCTGAATTTAAATTCCGTGGATATCTTGGCCTAATAATTCACCAAAATAGAAAAGCATGTATTTACTCAAGAAACATCTGTCAGAGTTTATAAGAATAAAATATCAGAATCTACAAGTCTAAACATTATTAAATACAACCTATAATCAATTTAAATATACAAATATAAATCAGTGTTTGTCATTTTCACAATTATTGAAAAATTTGAAATATGAATAATTGATTTTGTTACAAATAAAACATATTGCTTATGTAAAAATTCTACAAACTGCTTCTGTGCAGAAAAGTCAAACATTGTTCCTGGCCAAAGATTATTTCCAAATGAGAACTGTCCTTTTTTGAACTACTTTAGAACATTCCACATATTTTGCTAACACAAGGAAAAGAATTCTTCCAGTAAGGGATTTTTGATGAGACAGAAACCAGATGTAGGCATTATTTCCTAAACAACATATTTCCTGATTCTTAAAAAGATCCATGAATTCTTGATACATAGTAAGCTAGTTATTTGCACTAACTACCCAAAGAACATTATAAAGTACTTAATAATTTTTGGCTTCGAAAAATATTAACTTACTAACAGTTGCCTACTCATCGTTTTGTTTTCACAACAGAATCTTATACCATGAATATTAGTTACTTGTGCCATGCTCTTTTGCAGGAAAAAGAAAAGATAAAATTAGAGAATGTAAAAATTAGCAGCACTATCATTCTATTAATGTGGCATTTAAAAATAAAATACAAGGTAAATCTTGAGTATTACTGAAGTTGCAGATGGTAGATTTGATGGTGTATTTTTTTCTGTCTTCATGGGGATTATAAATCTAGTGATCTTTTAAATGCATGTACAGTGGAGCCAGTCAGTTTTCTTCAGATAGCCGGAAAATACCATTATTCACTGATCAAAGATATTTCCTTCTCAGCATATCTTAACCGCATGTCAGCTATTCAACAATTGATTTCATCAATTAGTTTTCAGCTGAAGAAAAATGTGCAATCCTTGCGCATTAATCATCCAGTTAAAAAAGCTTTTTTAAAATTTCATTTTTAACACTTGATTCTAAATATTATATATATGATTCAGTCATCAAAGGTATTTTGCCTTTTCATGCATTGGATACAATCTTTAATTATTTATAAATATCTAGATTTAAAAATGGTTTTCATAATAAATCCTTAAGAAAATACTCATTAAAAAATTATCCCTAAGAATTTTTTGAAAATATTCATCCTAAGCACAATGGAGAGCTTAGAAAATTGTCCATGTAATTAAAAATATTTAAAGCATTTTTTATCTGGATAATTGATACTAAAGTACTGTTTGACCCGAATCATCTAGAAAATGACCTTAATTCTTTATTCTTATCTATCTATAGTTGAATATATGATGGGGACAAGTTTACTGTTGCACAGATGAACATGAACATATTTTGCTATATAGTTTGTTTAAATCTAACAGATAATACCATGATCCTTCTCTTCATATAAGGCAAACACACCTAGAAAAATGCATATAGTTTCCCAAACCAGTATTTAAATTATTATTTTATTTCTGTAAGAGCATGGGCTAGATATGTAGAATAATGATGCTTTATGTAATATAGATATGTACAGATAATATCACTATGCAGCAGATTCAGAAATAAAAGTTCTATGCTTTATGCTTTCTTTTTAAGAGACCATGTACTCAACTATCTTTCTTCAAACATGATTTATATATTTCTGTCACCATTTTAATGCCTCACTGAGTTAACTTCACCTTGATTGACATTATGAAATTAAAGAGGAGTGACACAGAACAGAGATGGATGGATTAAAAAAAATCTAATCATTTGATCAGATATTTCTTTCAGAATTAAGGTGATAGTTAAACCACTAATTACTCCCTTATAATCCAGAATCTATCTGTCCTAAATATCGGAAATCTGTTCTGGATCATCTTGTTCAATTAAATTCTATAAAAGCAACAAGTTAACACTTGAATATGTGCCAGATTCTCTGAATTAGCTGGAGTCTTTGGCCTCAAAGAATAATTGATTGAAAGAGACACAAAATTTCCTAGCTAATTTTAATTTATTTAACAATTATATCTATGGCACACACCTATGTGGTTTGATAATACTAACTAATTTTGCCTTCAAAATGTTAGCCTTCATAATTAGCCTTACCTGTGAGTAAGGTAAGATTATTATAATTTTACAGATAATTTTGGGTAACTTGTTCAAACTTAAAGGAGTGGAAACTAGCAGAACTGAAATGTGAACCCAGGTTCCATTGATTCCACAGTCCAGCTCGCAGCCATTGCACTCTGCTGCTTCACTGATATGTACCAAACGTGAAACGAACCCTAGGAGCCCATATGGAGTAACTTATTTTTGCTTGAATTGCCACACAAGAGGTGAACATTTTCATCCCTGAGGATTCTAGCTTTCTCCTCCTCACTGTAAACACTTAGGAAGATCTTTCATCTTTGTAAGGAGAGTGGAAGATAGAGTAATCATAACAATTGTAAGGGATTATTATCATGAGGCATTTATTTCCAACATGGAAGCTACTTGTTTAAGTGAAGTGTATTCTGGTTAGTATGTAGGCACAAGCCAAATCCTGACTGTGTGTGTCATGGCCATATTCTATATGATACTAGCTGGCAGTATTGGGTGAGCCTGTACAGATGGTGAGAATTGTGTTCTTCATTTGGCAAAAGAATGAGGCAGAAAGGAGATATAAAGTAGTAAAAAATAAAATACAGCATGTCTGTATAACATAGATATAATAAAGGTATAGTTGTATCCATCAATGTTACATGCAATCACAGTGTATTTTAATTGCAAAACTAGGAATAGGATTGATGTATCCAGCACTAAAATGCCTCAGGCTCTCATACAAATCTTTCAACCTCTTTTCCATCTGTAAAACGCAAATTACACTATATAGCTATCTATTTTATATAGATTCTGAGAAAATTAAATGAGACTTCAGGATTAAGATAAGGGTATATATACATCTGATGTGCCTGCTCACAATTGATTTCTATGCTTTTTGAAAAAAGACAGACAAGTTACTTTGCAAATAGTAGAGGGAGTCTGATTTTAGAAGGACTGGATTTCTAAATACAAACATAAACATTTAAAGGAAGGAAAAAATATGATCACAAGGCATGCCAACTGTACATTAATCTGTTCATAGTAGAAGAACTCCAATTTTTTACATGGATATTGTACCCAAAAATGTTGTAATTTATCTTCATTCATAAGTATTGAAAAATTTGTGAGTGAAGTGATTTTTGACTAGAGTGATTCAGACTTACAGAAAATGTCCAAACTTTCATTTATTTTGGAACCAGAACCACACATGGTGGGCATGTTATTTTGTTGTTTATTTTTTCCTGACCTTGGAATATCCAAGATTCTTGATAACACAAGCCAGGCAAAGTGTCAGTTTTGGTTCCTCATACTGATGCGACTGTGACTACAGACACACACACACACACACACACACACAAAATGAGAGAGAGATTTCTACCACCTGCAGAAACTAAAGTTAACAGACAATTATATTGCAAAACTCAAGAAAATTTTCTTTAAAAACAGATTTCCACCAGGCATGGTGGCTCACACCTGTAATCCCAGCACTTTGGGAGGCCGAGGCAGGCAGATCCCCTGAGGTTAGGAGTTCGAGACCAGTCTGACCAACATGGAGAAACCCCGTCTCTACTAAAAATACAAAAAATTAGCTGGGCTTGGTGGTGCATGCCTGTAATCCCAGCTACTCGGGAGGCTGAGGCAGGAGAATCACTTGAACCCAGGAGGCGGAGGTTGCCTTGAGCTGAGATAGCACCATTGCACTCCAGCCTGGGCAATAAGAGTGAAAGTCTCAAAAACAAAAACAAAAAACAAACAAACAAAAACACTCCCGTTAGTAGGAGGAGAGGAAAATTTTGATCTTCCCAAATATTTGCTCATCGATATTTGCTCATCATTTGGTGGTGTATTTAACGAGCCCTGATGAGAAAACCAAAACCAGTTCTATCAGCCAAGTTTGAACAGAGGGCACAAGCTGTATAAGTGAGGAGAGTTTAATAAAGGGGTTGTTTACAAAAGTGTGTTGGTAGTGTTCTGGAAAACAATAAAAGATGGTGCAGTACCCTAGAGTAAGCACTGTTTGGGAGCCATTATAACCTTTATTCTGAAAGCACAAGCAGAAGGAGGGGTATAGGAACCCCAAAAGTCTGCGAAGTTTCCATAGGAGGAGCTGTGGCTTTAAGTACAAAGATGCACCATTTCACGGGGACCCAGAAGGAGTGAGTCAGGAATAAATGCTTCAATCTCCTTCTTCTGCCACCTTCTGATTTCATGCTGATACTTTCCATTGGCCAAACCAATAGGAAGGCAGAAGAAAAGGAAGCCATTCAGATTATCTTCCTGGATCATAGAAAAGAGTGAATAAGGCTGCAGAGTGGATCTGGAGTATTGGTGAATGTTTAGTACCTGCTTTCTATTGCTGCATAGTGTAATTACCATAAATTTAGTGCCTTCAAACAACACATTTATTGTCTCATAGTTCTGCAGTTCGGAAGCCTAGGCAGGCTTGAGTGGGTCCTCTCCTTGCTTAAAGACTTAAAAGGCTAAAATCAAGGTGTCAGCAAAGCTGGATGGAGATTATGGGAAAAGTAAATCTGCTTCTGAACTTACTCAGATTTTTGGCAGAATTCAGTTGCTTTAGTTTGTACGATGAAGATCCCTATTTCCTCAACTTGTGGCTTCCTTCATCTTCAAGCCAAAAATGGTGGTTATTTTTCAGGCTTCAAATCTCTGATTTTCTATTTTTTCCTGTGTTCTTAGAAAGTCTTGAAATCAGCAACTGTGAGTCACACAACTTTGCTCTTATTTTTCTAGATTATTTTGACTATTCTGTGTCCTTTGGAATTCTATATGAATTTTAGAATAAGATTTTTTATTTCTGCAGGAAAAATAGGATTTTGATAAGGATTGTATTGAATCAGTATGTTACTTTTGGTAGTATTGTCATTAAACAATATTGTCTTCCAATGTCTGAATATGAGCTATCTTTCATTTTATTTGGGTCTTATTTAATTTATTTTAGCATAATTTTCTCATTTCTAGTGTATAAGTCTTGTGCTCCTTGGTTAAATTATTCCAAAGTATTTTTTTCTTTTGATGCTTTGTAAATTAAATTGTTTAATTTACTTTTAGATTGTTTGTTGCTAGTATATAGAAATGCAGTCGAGTTTTGAGTGTTGGTGTTGTGTCTTGCAACATTAATGAATTTGTTAGCTCTAAAATTTTATTTTTGTAGATCCTTTAGGATTTTCTAGATATAAGATAATCTGTGGATAGAAATAGTCTTCCTTGTTCCTTGTTGTTTATTTGAATGTTTTTTATTTCTTTTTCTTGCCTAATTGCTCTGGCTGGATTTTCCAGTATTATGTTGAATAGAAGAGGAAAAAGTGGGTGTATTTGTGTTGTTCCTTATTTTGGGGGAAATGTTTTTTTAAGGCATTCACCATTGCATGTGATATGAACTGTGGGTTTTTTGTATACGACTTTTATCATGTTGAGGAAATTTCCTTGTATTTCTAGTTTATTATGTTTTTATCATAAAAGGGTGCTGGATTTTGCTAAATGCTTTTTCTGTACCACTTGAGATAATTGTATGCATTTCCCCCTCATTCTGTGAATGTGATGTATTATTTTACTGAATTTATATGTTGAACAACTCTTGCATTCCTGGGATAAATTCCACTTGGCCAAGATGTGTAATCCTTTTTTTTTTTTTTTTATGTTGTTGGGTGTGGTTTGCCAGTATTTTGTTGAGAATTTTTGTATGTATATTCATAAGGACTAATGGTCTACAGTTTTATTTTCTTGTAGTGTCTTTGTCCAATTTTGGTGTCAGGATAATGCTGGTGTCACAGAATGAATTAGGAAGGGTTCCCTCTTATTTTTTGGAAGAGTTTGGGAAACATTGGTGTTAATTATCCTTTAAACATTTGGTACAGTTTACCAGTGAAGCTATCTGGTCCTAGATTTCATTTGTCAGTAGGTTTTTGATTACTGATTCAAACTTTTTTCTTATTGTAAGTCTGTTGAAATTTTGTGTGCAGGTGTGTTGTTTTTTTGAGCCAGTTAAAATAATTTGTGTGTTTCTGGCATCTTTTCCAGTCTATCAAGGTTATCTAATTTGTTGACATACAATCATTCTATTGCCTGCCCAAATATGATGATGAATTCTCTAGTGAGTTTCTCATTTCAATTACAGTTGCCCTTTGGTATCTTTGAAGTATTGGTTTCAGGACCCCTGCAGATACCAAAATCTATAATGCTCAAGTCCCTTATATAAAATAGTATAGTATTTGCATATAACCTATATACATTCTCCCATATACTTTAAATTATCTATAGACTATAATCTCTAATTTAATATAAATTTTATTTAAATCATTGTTATAATGTTTTGTATTTATTTGTTTTTCATTGTTGGGATGTTATTTTCTATTTTTAAAAATATTTTTCATCCACAATTGGTTGTATCTGCAGAGATGTAGAACCCTTGGATATGAAGGGCCAATGGTATTATACTTTTCAGCTCCAGTATTTCTATTTGGTTCCTTTTTTATAATTCTCTTCATTGATACTCTCAGTTTCTCATACTTTATTTTCCTGGTTTCTTTTTGTTCTTTTTCCATGATTTTCTTCAGCTTTTTGAACATATTTCATATGTAAGATAGTTGATTTGAATACTTTAGTCATATATATAGTTAATCATAATTAATCTTATACTTGAAAATCACTAAGAGAGTAGATCTTAAACGTTGTCATCACACACCTACAAAAATTAGATTTTCTTCTTCCTGAGGGTTTGCTGTACTTGACTGTTGAACATTAAGCTTGTATTCTGCCAGTGTTTGACTAGGATTTCCTTGAGTTTCAGGAGCCTTGAACAACAAAAGCAATTATAATAACAACTAAGCCAACTTTTCCAGGCTTTGTGGCTTGGCTCTGGGCTGGGCACTCCTTTAACATTTAGCCAACTCATTTACATTTCTGTCATATCTTTCCCTTCTTACTTGCACTGTGTCTATAGATCAGCCAGTGGTGAAAGCTTAGTTTCTTCTCTCCTGTTTTTCTGAGCCTATACCATGTCCTGGACATGGACTGTGGTTTTCTAAATTCTCCAGTAATTTGATAAAAGTGCTCAAGCACTTTTAATGTCCTAATTTCCTAAAGAAACTCTCTCCCCTGCTCTTCCTCCCAGGGATTTGGAGATTTACTCTATGCCTCAGTATAATCTTTGGTCTCCAAAAGCAAATGCAGACTTTTGTATGTCTTACAATGTTTTCAAAGCAATTCTCACATAATTCCTGCCTTGAGTGGGTTCTGGAATAGGTGAAACAGAGAGGAGGAACTCATATTCGTTCTTCAGGTTGTCCCCAGCCAGTTTAAAACAAACACAATAATTTGTGAATAAGGTCTGCTTTGCTCCCTTCAGATCCAGGTACTAGGATCACATTAGGAGCAAGAGCTACCATCTTGAAGACTGCTTCCTAGCTCAGGAGTGGATGGGGGAAAGCACAGATAAAAATGTCACAAAGATTTTCAATAATTTTTAAATTTGATTTAAAAAATTCAGTGTCCAACACTGAATTATTGTAACCTTTGAATATTATCTACAGTTTTGACAACACTGCTTTTCTTGTTTCTTATTTTGGGGGGAAAAGTTTAAAGCTTTCACCATTGCATGTGATGTGAGCTGTGGGTTTTTCATATATGGTCTTTATCATTTTGAGAAAGTTCCCTTGTATTTCTAATTTATTATGTATTTTTATCATAAAAGGGTATTGGATTTTGCTAAATGCTTTTTTTTCTGTACCACTTGAGATAATATGCTTTCTCCCTCTTCATTCTATTAATGTGATGTATTATTTTATTGCATTTATATGTTGAACAACTCTTGCATTCCTGGGATAAATCCCACTTGGATTTTATCTAGAGTTTTGATTGTTATCTAAAATGTTGACAAAGTTGGTTCTGTCGATTTCTTTTGTCTTCTTGCTGTTTCTGTGGAATGAAAATGGCAGTTTGAGATTCCCTACTTTGTCATTTGCTGGCATTTATCATTATTATTTTCAGCATCACCTGAGTCAGAAAAATCTCCATGGGACTTTCTGTTCATGGACACCTCCATTTTATTGCTATGCAGTGTCTGTTTCCATCACTACCCAGATTAGACTCCACATCCCATCACTTTTCTACAATATTCTAAATTCTCTTTCTTTACTCCTTTTCTATAATATACTTTTATCCTTATGGCTTTGACAAGTACCTAAGTATGCATGAAACTAGGTAATGGCTTTGTCTTTTCCAAATGTGGACTTCTGGTTCTGGCTGGAATACCACCTTTTTGTTTGGAATTGCTATTAATTCCTGGTCAGTAACCCAAGCAGGGTTTTCAACACTGTTCTGTTATTTTTCTATATTTCTCTAGTCAGTTTGTGTTCTCATTCTCCATCTTTTACATGCTTTTTAACATATTCTCATCTACCTTGTTATCATCAGATTACTTTTTCTTTTTTTACCTCACAGAGAAAACAGATGCTATGAGATTATAAGTCATTAACTTTTGGACATTAAATCCATAAACCAAACTAAATTTTCACTCATCATGTACTTCTTCCTATTAATGACATCACAGAAGTTTTTCTTATCTCATCCATTACTAAATTCCATACATAGGCATCTCTTCTTCTTACAGCATCTTAGTGACTTTGACTCTCGGGTATTAATTATCTACTTGATGTATTGAAGCCTGCTTGTTCTAGCTCATAAGAACCAATTGATAATTTTTTTAAAATTTTGAGGGATGGTTCATGTCAAACTGGTCAGTGGAGATACGTCATAGTAGAAATATCTACCCAATGTAAATCATCAAAAAATCATCAAATGCTACATATATATGTATATTTATATATATATATTATTTTAGAGAGCTGAATATTAAACATTTGTCAATACACTATTGCTTATTTTCTACCACTTTATTAAGTTTAATTCCAATTATCATTTTTAAAATGTTGGTTTCCCTCAACTTAAAAAATAGAAATAGAATAGTAGCAAAATTTCATATCTCTTTCAACTACTGTTGTATTTATGCCCTTCCATTTGCAGTTGAGATTCTAAATTAAAATATATTCTTAACTTACAACACCGTATACAACATAGTTATGGTGATAAATATTTTTGATTCAATATTATTTGGGCCAATGAGCTAGATATTTTCATTTACTATGGATTAAAATGTAAATTTACTTGGCAATAGGGATTAAAGGCCTTACAGATTCCACTATTCTTTGATTTATTAATGGTACTTCGAGAAATCTGTAATTTAAAAAATCCACATGTAACCAACATTTCACTCACATTATTTTTAATAGCAAAACACTGGAAATAGTATAAAGATCCAACAATAGGCAAATTATTAAATAAAAAATGCTGCATTCATACAACATGTGACTAGATAGACAGTGAGAATGAATTGGTCATAACTTTAGGTACACATTCTAAGAGAGAAAAAAGGACTGGAAGAAAATTTGCTACCATATTAGAAAGAAGAATGAAGGAAAGCCCTAAAGAGGTAAGACAATATGAAATGTATATGAGGGGTGAAATCTCATAGTGATTCTAACACCACAAAGGGATAATGTTATATTCAATTAATATAGCTTTATTAAGCTGCCTCATGGGTTTCTGTGGGGTGAAAGTAGTATAAGTTACAATGTTACAGGGGAATTAATGCAGCTATTATTTTTATTGAATTAACATTTTGGTTTTTCTTTTAATGCTGCTGTCAACTTGGCTGAGAAAATCGCAAAATATTCTATAGCAACGTTTATAATAATATCGATAACTGATGCTAAGCACACTTTTAAAATTAAGTATAAAATCTAATTAATTTGCCAATTGGGACATGATAAAGAAATGAGCTTCTGCTTGGTAACTCAATTTATTTATCTTAGTACTGCATTTGCAATTACTTTTATGTAACTATGTTATTTGTTTTCATTAACTAAAATTAATCCGTAAATATAATATTAGAACTTTCACTAGGAGTATCTCTAAATATATAAAAGAAATGGAAGAGAACTTGATGAAAGCATTGCAAAAAGCATTTAGTATTTTCAGGTTACCCTTGTTCAAGATGACATTCAAATTAATTTATTTTATTGCACAGAAGAGGATAACACATTGAAAACTAATTCAGCAGTTAGCTATTTCCTTTTAACTTATAAATAGTATCATTAACATTACTTAGAAGCTTGTCTCAAATGTTATTCAAGATGCTATACATGTTTCTAACAGCTTAATGAAATGGAGAAGTAGCTGCTAATTTTCTTTCCAAAATAGAAAGATAAAATAGAGTATTCCAACTGTCTCACACATATTTATGACTTAATAAATGACTTTCAATATTAGAAAAATATGTTTTGTTTCTAACTCCAAGGATATCTACATCTATCTATCTGTAGACTAGAAAGAGGTATATCGCTATATCTATAAATCTACATATCAATTTCTGTCTATATGAAACTAGCTTCCAAAAATAATATCCTGGATGTATTCTGGATATAATGTGTATTTCAAGTGCCTTGGAAACCAGAATACACATTGAGGCAAAAATCACCCAATATCCATCAATTATTCTTCCTTACTAATAAAATGTAATGTTTTTAAATATAGCAGTGTCCAGTTAAAAAATCGTAATTTCTCAAACTCCTAAATGTATTTAGGAGCTAATGTAAGCGTAATGTATTAACTCTAAGCGGGTGTAGTTGTGTGAGACTTTAGAAAAACCAGAATGGGCCGGGTGCAGTGGCTAACGCCTATAATCCCAGGACATTGGGAGGCTGAGGCAGGCAGATCAGGAGGTCAGGAGACCAGGACCATCCTGGCCAACATGGTGAAACCCCATCTCTACTAAAAATACAAAAATTAGTTGGGCGTGGTGGCACATGCCTGTAATCCCAGCTACCTGGGAGGCTGAGGCAGGAGAATCACTTGAACCCGGGAGGCGGAGCTTGCAGTGAACCAACATTGCGCCACTGCACTCCAGCCTGGCGACAGAGCATGACTCTATCTCAAAACAAAAACAAAAATAAAAGAAAGAAAGAAAAAGAAATACCAGAATGATGGAGCTGGAAAGAGTGAAAGAGTCTGAGTGCCTAAAGAAGATGGGGCTGCAATTCTCCTCTTGTTTTGTCTATGTGTGGCTATTTTTTATGTGAAAAAAACTATT
The DNA here is from genome assembly GCF_029289425.2 of Pan paniscus. NCBI lineage: Eukaryota > Metazoa > Chordata > Mammalia > Primates > Hominidae > Pan > Pan paniscus. Next base: position 69,424,542 of record NC_073261.2, on the reverse strand, counting down.
ATATTTAAACAATTTTTTTGAGGATCTCTGTTGTTTGTACTTGAATGAAATTTCGAATATATCAAGTCACACTATATAACCTCCAGCTTCTCATTAGACCTTTCATTTAAAGGATGTGCCATTTATGCATTTATAAGTTATTTAGTTAGGTTGTAACTGTCTCTAGCACAGAACAACTGGGCAAAAATGTAAAAAAAATCTTACATCTGAACAGTAGAGTGAAAAAATATTTGCTGAACTCTATCCTTCTAGTGGTAGCACCTTTTCTTCTTTCTCCCTTCAGCTTTTGAAGGTCTGTTCCCTTCTCATTCAAACACCTCCAACTAGAAGGTGCTATCATCTTAAGTGACTCCTGATTAGTCCAGACAGGTAGCATGAAGCCACAACCAGAAGTCTGATTTTTTCCTAAGGTTTATGTTTAATTGGTACTAAGATAAAAGGACATTCTATTAGGTTGGTGCAAAGGGAGTTAAAAATAATGGCAAAAACTTTAATTCCTTTTGCACCAACCTAATAATATTGAAGACTGGAAAACATAGGCTAAGAATAGGTAACAGCTGTGACTGCAATGTTTAAAGAAAAACTAGAGTACAAAAATGAACAGGCACAGACGGAGAAGCGAAGCCGATAGAGTGACTCATAATCGAAGTCCAAATAGCTCTTGGGTCACAAGGACCAATTGTCCCTATAGGACAATTATTATTTAGGTTAGTTAGTCAATAATTCTCCTCATTGGACTAATTTTGTCTCATTTTAATTTTCAATATTTCACACCAAAAGTTTTGACCTACAATCTGAAAAATGGATGTATGTATTTTTATTTAAATAATTCAGTGGTTCCAACACTTGAGCAGCCAAAATATATAGTATTCTGGGATGACTGGCCCATTGATCTTTTATAGCCAGTTTTTACTGACTTATAAGACAAGCTTGAGACCTATATAACCTCAAAATACGAATAAGGGCTATTCATTTCAGGCATTTCAATATTTGAAAAAATTTTATGCCTTGTTTGTTATTGGATGAGTATAAATAATGCACAGACTCTTATTTAAATGAAATAAATATTGAAACTATCTACTCTGTCAACAAATTTATAATGCAGTAAGAAACAAGTCAGTACATCTGAAGAAGGAAAAGAAACCTCAGAATTACCAGGATTTAGACTTTTTTTCTCTTCAATCTCTGTTTCTGACTTCTTTCTGAAAGTTAAAGATTTGGTATGAATAGCATATTGATTACTCTTAAAGTGTCAGAGAGTAATTTCTGTTCTTCCAGACTCTGTTTAGGGACTGAAAAAAAGAGTTATCTCTTTTTTCATATGAATAATTTTTCAGAAGCATAATTCCATTAGATCAGAATTTTCAGAATCAAAAATTGGGAGTAGGGTGGAAGTTGGGTTACTGTCTCCCTCCAATAGTGCATATGTCATTTCTTTTAATTTTTAATCAATATACTGAATAAAATAAAATCCTTTCATGATGAGATATTTTAAGTGTTGTTTTGGTGCACATATCTATCCAAAAGCAGCAAAAATTGTGTGGTTTTTAATGTTTTGATGGATGAAGAAACTATGTTTAAATTCAATACTTTTAATATTTTTGTTTATATACTGTTTTACTTATACTCTTATTATAAAAATAAACAGAAATGACATAAAAATATGTATAAAATATAGCAACATAAAGTAAATTTGAATAAGAGAAAGGAACAAAACATGAATTACATTAAGCAAGTGCACTGGAACCAGAGGATCGCTAGTTCACAGCATTCATGCCATTAGCCTAAATGTGCTTACAAGGAGCAGCTCAAATATTTGATCTCAAATTCTTGAATATGCAATACAAAAAAAGGAAAAATGATTCCTTATGAAATTTTTAGTGTCTATATCCATGCTCTCCAGTATACTAGCCACTAACCACATATGACCTCTAGGCACTTAAAATGTATCTGGTGCAAATTGAAGATTCCTAAGTGTAAAATACACTTTGAATTTTAAAGGCTTAGAATTTTTAAAAATGTATATATCTCAGTAATCATTTTATATGGATATATATTTGAATAATATTTTGAATATATTGGGTTAAATAAAATATATTATTAAATTTATTTCACCTAGTTCTTTTTACTATTCTTAGAGTGACTGCTAGAATATTTAAAATTACATCATCAGCTTGCAATTGTGGCCCTCATTATATTTCTATTAAACAGCACTGGTCTATATAGTAAAACGATTTCATTGCTCTAAGAAAGTACCATAATTCCTAATACAAGCAGTCCTCTCTTAGTATGATTCCTGATATGCATATACCTCAGTTTCCTTGGTTTATTCAAATAATACTAAACCCCCAACAAAGTAATTCAAATTTTAGTTACTATAGTATTATTGTGAGTTATTATATAAAGTACAAATTTCACTGCTAGCTCTTTATTCCACAAACAGCTATGTAAATAACAGATGTACATCATGATCAGTGGTCAATCACGTCACTTCCTGCACAATCTCTTGGCTAGTGGTTAGTGCACATCTGTTATTCTGTCACACACATGTAGTTCTGTTTTCTCCTTCTCTCTGAGTGATAACCAGTACGGTACTTGACAAATTGGAAAACTGAAAGAAAAAGCAGGCAAGCAAAAATGAAACTACAGTAAATAAATAACAATTGGTACTGGTGGAAGTGAAATTTGAGTCACATGTACATGAGGTCATAAAAGAAATGGCTGACCATGGAAATTTTGGCATTGCTATCACTCAAGAAATCTAGCTGTGTAGTCAGAGGAACTTAGTGAAGGTGGGCTCATAGACATAAATGAGGACAGTGATTGTGACAAAAAGAATGCAGAGAAGTGATGCTGTCAAAAACTTGACATTAATAAAAATTTCTGAGATTTTACAACATTAAAAGTACAAAGAGAACAAAAATGATGGAAGCCTGTGTAAACTTAGAAAGGAATATGACAACTTACCAAGGCGTACACAAGATACTTCCTCCCTATCCTAAGTTATAAGATGAAGGAAGTCAAACACTGATCAAACTACTCTTGATAAGTTTTGCAAATAAATAAGCCATATGAATTTTCAATGTTTCTAATGTTTTAAACTATCATGTTTAATAAATATTAGCTTTATCATTTTTAATTTCCCTTTACATTTATGTCAGAGTAATTTTTTTAATGTTTTGACAAAATTGTAAAGTGTGTAGAACAAAAAACACATTTTCCATAGATCATTAGCAAAGTTTTGCACAGCTCTAACTTGAATAGTTATTTTTACAGAACAACCCAGTGAGGCAGAATGAGGACTACCTGTACTTAAAATGGTGATAAATATTTTCCAGGGTTTTTCATGAAAAGGTTATTATTTAATGGAATGACAACATCTTCAATGCTTACCACAAGTCAGTTGCCAGATTTACTGAATTTTTTTTCTTGTAACACTCTAATAGTAAACAGTGGTCAATGGCATCATGGCAGAAGCACAAGTCAGTAGAACAAGGATGCTCATGATCATTCCTCTAAGTTAAATTATAGATTTAAAGAAGGGACTATTGATTATGAAGGTAACCATTTCCATGTGACTTTCAAAAGTAGGGTAGCAGAGAATTTGGAATTTTATGCTAAGAGAAGTACCTCTATTGGGGATAGTCTACATTAGTTAAATTCAGAGTGCCTTATGTTTTACCAATCAGCAGAATAATATGATTATTAAAATAGCTATTAAATGAGTTAAAAGAGTTTTTTACTTCCAATTATGTGGTCAATTTTAGAATAAGTGCGATGTGGTGCTGAGAAGTATGTATATTCTTTTGATTTGTGGTGGTGAGTTCTGTAGATGTCTATTAGATCCACTTGGTCCAGAGCTGAGTTCAAGTCCTGAAAATCCTTGTTAATTTTCTGTCTCGTTGATCTGTCTAATACTATTACACTTTACAGTGGGATGTTAAAGTCTCCCACTGTTATTATGTGGGACTCTAAGTCTCTTTGTAGGCCTCTAGGAACTTGTTTTATGAATCTGGGTGCTCCTGTATTGGGTGCATATATATTTAGGATAGTTTGATCTTCTTGTTGCATCGATCCCTTTATAATTATGTAATGCCCTTCTTTGTCTTTTTGGATCTTTGTTGGTATAAAGTCTGCTTTATCAGAGACTACGATTGCAACCCCTGCTTTTTTTTTTTTTTTTTTTTTGCTTTCCATTTGCTTTGTAAATCTTCCTCCATCCCTTTATTTTGAGCCTGTGTATGTCTTTGCACATGAGATGGGTCTCCTGAATACAGCACACCAATGGGTCTTGATTCTTTACCCAATTTGCCAGTCTGTGCCTTTTAATAAGGGGAATTAGCCCATTTACATTTAAAGTTAATATTGTTATGTGTGAATTTGGTCCTGTCATTATGATGCTAGCGGGTTGTTTTGCCCGTTAGTTGATGCAGTTTCTTCATAGTGTCAGTGGTCTTTATAATTTGGTATGTTTTTGCAGTGGCTGGTACCAGTTTTTCCTTTCCATATTTAGTGCTTCCTTCATGAGCTCTTGTAAGGCAGGCCTGGAGGTGACAAAAATCTCTCAGCATTTGCTTGTCTATAAAGGATTTTCAGAAATCATAACAAACAGTCTCTCAGACCACAGTGCAATCAAATTAGAATTCAGGATTAAGAAACTCACCGAAAACTGCACAACTACATGGAAACTGAACAAACTACTCCTGAATGACTACTGGGTAAATAACAAAATTAAGGCAGAAAAAAATAGGTTATTTGAAAACAATGAGAACAAAGACAAAAACGTACCAGAATCTCTGGGACACAGCTAAAGCAGTATTTAGAGGGAAATTTATAGCACTAAATGCCCACAAGAGAAAGTGGGAAAGATCTAAAATTGACACCCTAAGATCACAGTTAAAAGGACTACAGAAGCAAGAGCAAACAAATTGAAAAGCTAGCAGAAGACAAGAAATAACTAAGATCAGAGCAGAAATGAAGGTGACAGAGAGAGACAAAAAACCCTTTGAAAAATCAATGAATCCAGGAGCTGGTTTTTTGAAAAGATTAACAAAATAAATAGACTGCTAGCCAGACTAATAAAGAAGAAAAGAGAGAAGAATCAAAGAGACACAATAAAAAATGATAAAGGGGAGATCACCACTGATCCCACAGAAATACAAACTACCATCAGAGAATACCATAAACACCTCTATGCAAATAAACTAGAATATCTAGAAGAAATTGATAAATTCCTGGACACATACACCCTCCCAAGACTAAACCAGGAAGAAGTTGAATCCCTGAATAGACCAATAGCAAGTTTTGAAATTGAGACAGTAATTAATAGCTTACAAACCAAAAAAAGTCCAGGACCAGACAGATTCACAGCCAAATCCTACCAGAGGTACAAACAGGGCTGGTACCATTCCTTCTGAAACTATTCCAAACAATCGAAAAAGAAGGACTCCTTTCTATCTCATTTTATGAGGCCAGCATCATCCTGATACCAAAACTTGGCAGAGACACAACAAAAAAAGAAAATTTCAGCCCAATATCCCTGATGAACATTGATGTGAAAATTCTCAATAAAATACTGGCAAACCGAATGCAGCAGCACATCAAAAAGCCTATTCATCACAATCAAGTTGGCTTCATGCCTGGGATGCAAGTGTGGTTCAACATACACAAATCAATAAACGTAATCCAACACATAAACAGAACGAATGACAAAAACCACATGATTATCTCAATAGATGCAGAAAAGACCTTCGGCAAAATTCAACACTCCTTCATTCTAAAAACTCTCAATAAACTAAGTATTGATGGAACACATCTCAGAATAAGAAGAGCTATTTATGACAAACCCACAGCCAATATCATACTGAATGGGCAAAAGCTGGAAGCATTTCTTTTGAAAACTGGCACAAGACAAAGATGCCCTCTCTCACCACTCCTATTCAACATAGTATTGGAAGTTCTGGCCAGGGCAATCAGGCAAGAGAAAGAAATAAAGGGTATTCAAATAGGAAGAGAGGAAGTCAAATTGTCTCTGTTTGCAGATGACATGATTGTATATTTAGAAAACCCTATCATCTCAACCTGAAATCTCCTTAAGCTGATAAGCAACTTCAGTGAAGTCTCAGGATATAAAATCAATATGCAAAAATCATAAGCATTCCTATACACCAATAATAGACAAACAGAGAGCCAAATCATGAGTCAACTCCCATTCACAATTGCTACAAAGAGAATAAAATACCTAGGAATCCAAGTTACAAGGGATGTGAAGGACATCTTCAAGATCTATAAACCACTGCCCGAGGAAATAAGAGGACACAAACAAATGGAAAAACATTCCATGCTCATGAATAGGAAGAATCAATATCATGAAAATGGCAATACAGCCCAAAGTAATGTATAGATTCAATGCTATCGCCATCAAGATACCATTGACTTTCTTCACAGAATTAGAAAAAACAACTTTAAATTTCATATGTAATCAAAAAAGAGCCCATATAGCCAAGACAATCCTAAGCAAAAAGAACAAAGCCAGAGGCATCATGCTACCTGACTTCAAACTATATTACAAGGCCACAGTAACCAAAACAGCATGGTACTGGTACCAAAACACATATATAGACCAATGGAACAGAACAGAGACCTCAGAAATAATGCCACACATATACAACCATGTGATCTCTGACAAACCTGACTAAACAAGCAATGGGGAAAGGATTCCCTGTTTAATAAATGGTATTGGGAAAACTGGCTAGCCATATGCAGGAAACTGAAACTGGACTCCTTCCTTACACCTTATACAAAAATTAACTCAAGATGGATTAAGACTTAAACTTAATACCTAAAACCATAAAGACCCTAGAAGAAAACCTTGGCAATTCCATTCAGGACAAAGGCACGGGCAAAGCCTTCATGACTAAAACAGCAACAGCAATTGCAACAAAAGCCAGAATTGACAAATGGGATCTAATTAAACTAAGGAGCTTCTGCACAGGAAAAGAAACTCATCAGAGTGAACAGGAAACCTACAGAATAGGAGAAAAATTTTGCTATCTATCCATCTGACAAAGGGCTAATATCCAGAATCTACAAGGAACTTAAATTTACAAGAAAAAAACAACCCCGTCAAAAAGTAAGCAAAGGATATGAACAGACACTTCTCAAAAGAAGACATTTATGCAGCCAACAAACTTATGAAAAAAAGCTTGTTATCACTGGTCATTGGAGAAATGCAATCAAAACCGCAATGATATACCATGTTATGCCTGTTAGTGATGATCATTAAAAAGTCAGGAAACAACAGATGCGGGAGAGGATTGGAGAAATAGGAATGCTTTTACACTGTTGGTGGGAGTGTAAATTAGTTCAACCATTGTGGAAGACAGTGTGGTGATTCCTCGAGAATCTAGAACCAGAAATACCATTTGATCCAGCAATCCCATTATTTGGTATATACCCAAACGATTATAAATCATTCTGCTATAAAGACACATGCACGCATATGTTTATTGCAGCACTATTCACAATAGCAAAGACTTGGAACCAACCCAAGTGCCCATCAGTGATAGAGTGGATAAAGAAAATGTTGCACATACACATTATGGAGTACTATTCAGCCATAAAAAAGAATGAGTTCGTGTCCTTTGCAGGCACATGGATGAAGCTTGAAACCATCATTCTCAGCAAACTAACACAGGAACAGAAAACCAAACACTGCATGTTCTCACTCATAAGTGGGAGCTGAACAATGAGAACACATGGACACAAGGAGGGGAACAGTACACACTGGGGCCTGTTGGGGAGTGGTGGGCTAGGGGAGGGATAGCATTAGGAGAAATATCTAATGTAGATGATGGGTTGATGGGTGCAGCAAACCACCATGGCACATGTATATCTATGTAACAAACTTGCACTTTCTGCACATGTATCCCGAAAGTTGAAGTATACAAAAAAAAATATTGATTTTTTTAAAAAAGGTAAATATATTTTGAGAGGCACTGACTTTTCACTTCAGTTTTTCTTTCTTTATTTGAGGTGCTGAGACAAAGTGGGATTTTGTATCAAGACCAAAAAATAGATGTATGAGCATTGATCCCCTTTGTTTCTTCTTTTTTCTGTCTTTTGAATCCCTGTGAGGATCCCTTAGTTTGGGTAAAACTGAGAACTGTCTAGAGTACTTACTGGTTTCAATCTACCCTTTTCCCATAGATAATTATTATGCCACTGCATATATTAGATCATATCTGAAAGTTATCTGCTTTTATCTTCTCATTAATTCTTCCCTTTATCTTCCCTTATGTTATCTATGGCAAGTTTTCAATTTAAAATATTTTGGCATTGATTTCCTCACAGGGGCAATGTGCAAGAGAGTAGGTTTCATTATTTCTCTTCAGCATGTAAGGAAAATAAAACCCCAACGAGTTAGATAACTTGCCAACACTTACATATATACTTTTAAACTTTATGTATTTTTCCATATCCCTATGTTTGAAGTCCATGAGGGTATACCTGGGAAGCTTCCAACTATTGGGAGCATATTTGACTAAGAGACTCAGCAGCTGCCTCAGGAGTGCTGAGGAAGGCTCATTCTCAGGAAACATGAAACTCATCAGAATAGCTAACTTTGATTTGAGGACTCCCAGTGGGCTGTGTTTAATCTTCCTTGAGAAGGCCCAGCAATCTAGCAGGCTTTCATCCACCTTCCTTTCCCTTTCCTAACCTGGTCACACTTGCATTGCAGGCTGAGATCATTTCCAGCCTTTCCAGCCTCAGATCCATTTTCTTTCTTACAGGCATTTCCACTAATAAAATTAGGTCAGGGAGAGCTATGCTGACTTTCAGTGAGCTATGCTGACTTTCAGTGTACTATGCTGGCTTTTAGAAAGACAGGAAGTTCAGGCAAAGAAACTTGATGCTGGTGATTACAGCTTCCTGTATCAGCAAAATACAACATTTGCAGGAGCTCACAGAGAAGCCATTGCTATTCTAACACACTCTATCTACCCCTGCTAACACTGGTGGGGGAGATAGAACACCCTATCTTCCTATCTTGCAATTTTCAAATTTCTTCAGAGTGCCTGTCGTTGGTGTAACTAAATGAGAACCCTGCGGCCAAAGGGTCCTGCGAAATGAGGGCCAGTCCCTGCCATGTAGGGAAGAGAGTAGAAAGTGGGAGGTTGGTGCTGAGGTACACATGATATATTCAGTGATTGTCACTACCATTGCAAGGAAGAAGTGTTGCTTAAGACAAAGTTTCTTACCTAGCCATTTAACTTACCCAGTTAATTTATTCCTTGCTATTTTTATTGTAGATTTTACATTTTAGATTTGACTAAGGATCAGAAACTGAAATTCCTTAAAATAAGATAAATCAAAAGATCAGCATCACCTCTTGTATTACCCAGATGTTTACTGTGATATTGTAATCTAATATGAAGCATACGTTTGATCTCTGCCCCAAGTTCCTAGACACAGCTTTTATCCTGTCAGGTAACAATTAGCCTTGAGGTGCTACCTCTGATCCTGGGGGTCTTGAGGTTTCACAGTGACTCAATGGCCAATTAAATATTTGCAAACTCATGGTTTAAGGCTTTCATAAACCAACAATCATGCCGATATATTCAGCACATACAGGCGGATGTGAGGGAGAGGGGGACTGAACCACAGAGAGTAGCTCAGGAGACCAGCATGCTGACCGAAAAACAGGGTGGGTCCACATTTCCCTTGAAACTGACCAACGTGGGTGGAGGGTTGCTACTCTTCTCCCAGCAGAGCTTCCAGGGATGGAAAAGAGACCTGAGAGTTCTCATGGGCAGACCTGCAGGCATCTCAGTCATGGTTAGTTTCTTTGCTGTTTTTATGGTTCTTCACAGGAATGTCCATGGCATTATCTCAGCCGTCTTTTGGCTTCATTTTCTCTTCAGGTTTCAGGAATGCCTGGCCACAACAGGTGTTATGTATTACCTCAGTTCACCATACATATACTTATCATTTTGATGGGTCAGCAGTGTCACTATAGGCTGAGTCATTTGTCATAGTGACTCCAGTTTTAGACATTTAGAAACATAAAACAATATTATATATCAGGTTCTGAAAGCCTTGTAGATCGGGACCCTAGGAGAATCTTTTCTTCTAAATTTTATCTTTGACCTTGGTTCCAGACACAGAGTTTCTAAGGCCTTTGTAATTTCATGAGTGATAGGAGCATCTGACAGAGTTCCTACAACCCTTGGAATTTCTTGGGAGATGGAGTCATTTTTTCTCCTCATGAGGCCACTCTTGCTGGGCTCCTGGAGAGTCTCAGGATGGGGATTGGTTGCAAGTGAAACCAGCCCTGGCGATTAGAAGGCTGGAACTTGCGGTCCCACCCCTGACCACTGGGAAAGGGATGGGTCTGAAGGTTGAGTTGTGTATCAGTGTCCAGTGAGTTAATCAATCATACCTACAAAATGAAGCTTCAATAAAAACCGGGAAGGATACTGTTCGGTAAATTTCCAGACTGCTGAGCATAACATACAGAGGTTCCTGGAGAGTGGCATGCCCAGAGAGGGCATGGGAGCTCTATGATCCTTCCCACATACTTTGCCTTATGCATCTCTTCCATCTAGTTGTTCATCTGTATCTTTTATAAGATCCATTATAATAAATGGGTACATGTAAGTAAAGTGTTTCCCTGCGTTCTGTGAGCCCCTCTAGCAAATTAATCAAATTTCGGGGTTGATGGTTCATGGAAACCCTGATATATAACTGGTTGGTCACAACCTGGGGTTTTGCACTTGAATTTGGGGCTGTTTCATGGGACTGAACGTTTAACTTCTGGGATCTGACATTATCTTTAAGTTGAAAGTGTGAAAATTAAGTTGAATTATAAGAATTTCAGCTGGCATCTGCTGGAGAATTGGTTAGGGTGTGGGGGAAAAAACCCACACATCTGGCGTCAGAAGTATTTTTTTCTGATACATTTATCTTTCAATTATTCATATACATTGTTTTCTAGCTCTCATATGCTCTACTAGTGACTATTTTGCTACGATGTAGAAGTATGTAGGGTTCGAGAGAGCAGAAAGTGTATCTCCTTTGTCAATTTCAAATCAAGAGATCTTTATTTTTCTAACTCATTTTTGTATTTTTGTAACCTTTTCCTGCATATGAAATGGTGGTAATGAATACTTAAATATTTAATATCCTACTGAAAGCTTAGTTAACTTCTTCAAGGAGAAAAAATGTGAATGTGGTCTTTACCTTTAAAGCCAAGATATTTTGCGTTTTCTCTTTTTATAAAATAATCAGTATGACTCTCCCATTGAAAGATGCATTTAATTATTGAGCATGTACCACCTTTAAGTAATTTGTTATTCAAGGCTTTGGAAATGTAGTGGTGAATAAGACAAAAATGTCCCATGCTCTTAAACAACTTTCATTTCTAGAGGCAAGAATCATCAATAAATGTTTAAATTGATTAAGTAAAAAAAGAAATATGATTATAGACAGCAGTAAAATCTATGAATAAATTAAAGTAATGCAATATTAAAAGGAGAATAACTAGACATGGGAACAACAACATTAGGAATGCCTAGCTCAGGAGTTGCATTAATTTGGGAGCTGAAAGAATAAATTTCCAGCTACTAGGAGCGGAACATTCTAGGCAAAAGAAGCAGCAAATGCAAACATCTTAATACAAATGTCCTGACAGAGCAGAGCATGACCTGTTTGAGGAATACGAAAGATCATTATGGCTGTATCATAAAGGGAAAAGGGAAAGTTAACAGAGTTAACGAAACATGAATTTGGAAAAACAATCCAGAATCTGTGGGGTTCTGTAGCCATATTGAATTTGTGAATTTGAATTTTATTCAAAGAGAAAGTATATATCATTATACCAATAAAACACAAAGTTACGTGCTCTGCTTTCCATTTTTAAATAATGGTACTAAAATAGTCAACCATACTTTTTTTATCAAGTTTTTATTCGACATAATTGTTATCTTGAAAGACATTAATTTGGCATTATCCTTAAGGTAATATAAGGAGCATTTTACAATGGGTTTTCATTGTGTTATTTTTTACTAATGCATACAATACTTTTACACATAAGTATGTTAAACATCTGACAGTTTATTATATACATATATTTCCACAGCAGTGTGCCCAAATTAGAAAACTGTAATAACAAAGAGAGTTTAGCAGCTACTTTCAAACTGCTTAAATATTAAGGATTTATTGATTCTTCATTCTATAAGTCTCTAAAGATAATCAGATTGAGAAGAGTCCTGTGTGATTAATCTTGGTAAGGAAAAATTGCGAAGTAATAATAGAGAAAAAAGAAAATGTAATAGTGGTGAAGGAAGGGAGTAAGTATTATGTGAAGAAATGTATCAGATAACATTACAGAATTCAAAGCCAGAAATAGTATTTGCTTGCAGGAGCTTTCTGTTTAGAGAGAGGACTGTCACCTTTATTTTCAACCTGACAATTCTCATAATGAAAGGGCCAGTTCTTCTCACACAATGAACCACAGTCTAGAGTATGAGGAACTCTACCAAAAGCCTCTGTGCCAGTAATTAGAGCAAAGGACTACAGGTCATGAACGTTGGTTTCTGTCCCCTACTGGAGCAGCACTCCCCTCTCAACATCAAGCAGGACAATCCATCTTTCCGTACTTATGTCCACTCAGCAATACAGCTTCTGTAATGAAAGTACTGCTTTTTAACACATTGTACAGAAGAAATATTTAGCACATAAAATTCTTTGAGCTCCTACAGGGGAAGGTAAATGACAAAAAATATCAAAATCAGAAAATTGTATCCTTTTTTCCAGACTCGTGTTTAAGAAACAAGACTGACAGGCAGACATCTGTGAGGCTGTGACTTCAGAAGCACTTTCTGCCTCAGCTGAATACAGCTTCCATTTAATGGCTTTATTTACTCACCTCCTTTTTCTGTACTCTTTTAGAAGGATGATTCAATTCAATCAGTCAGAATTGTTGAGAATCTACTTTGTTTAAGGCATTTTGTTTTCAACACTGAGTTTTGTAGAGTCAAAGTTACATACTATGATTTTATGAGTGTGTGAGTGTCAGTATATTTATTATCAAGGTAATTCATTTACTAAGTTATTTTCTCTTCTATAATAACTTTTTTTCTCTTCTACAGCCATTTTCTTTTAAAAAAACAGGTGAAATATTACATAATAGAGGTATTTTTATTAGAAATACTACATAGCTTATACAAATTTCATTTTTATTTCAAACAAGAATAAAATTCTACTTGAATAGTTTTATTTTCTTTCAAAATAATGATTATGCAGATGGCATAAGCTACCTTTACTACTTAGCATTTTATTTAACATAAATGCAAATTATTATTTTTTTCAAATGTGTAATGGCCCCATTCCAGTAGCATGTTTTAACTCATTGAACACCAACAAGATAAACAGAGTTAATTTACCACTGATTATAATAACAAAGAAAACATATATACAGTTGCATAGAAATCTCAAATAATGAAAGCATTTTTCACTGAAAACCCAACTTAAAATCCTTACACTGTTTATAGAGCCTGAATATCTATATCATGATCTTGCGCTTTTATTTTTCCATATTTAAACAGCTTATTTTTCTGCCTTTGAGATATAATTGCTCAGACGTAATATTTAAATTTCTATGTCAATCTAGCTTCTTCCTTTAAGATATACATAATAATGCTTGCCAGGAGTCTTTCCTAAGCCATATAGAGTGTTTCCTCATAAGAAAGGGTTAAGGTTATGCTTCTTTTTGGAGATTATAGAGATTCCTATATTTTTTTACCCTGTACCATACTCCAAGTTGGCTTCTGATTCCATGTTTCTAACAAAATTATGCTTGCTAAATATGTCTGTGGCCTCTATGTTATGGAAATAGTTCAGTCTTCATCTAGAGGCTACATAGTCCAGCCCACCAATGAGGAGTGCTGGGAGAAGTATGCTCAGCCACATATACATGGGATTGATATCATTCCAAATCCTCTGGATACAATCACTCCACTCGGGAGGAAGTGCCTGCTTTCCAAAATATTAAATGCTTAAATAATGGGAATCATCATCAGTCACCCAGGTCTCAAAGGTCATATGATTTGGCACTACATGCTCATGACATCCCATAATCTCTTCCCTCCCAACTTATTCAGACACTCACTTTGGGCTTCTTACATGTATTTTGTCTTGGGGTGAAATTTATATATAAACCTATAGAGTCCACTGCATCATCCAATTGTTTCTTCAGATAAGAACAAGTAACTCTATTTCAGGATGGTTTTTTTTTTTCCCAAAAAAACTTGAAAGATAGTTGGAATTCACTTAAAATACACAACTTCTAAAAATTGACAGGAGTTATTACAGCAATAGGAGAAAATTAATTTAAACAATCAAAACTTTTGATGGCTAGCATTAGTGTTTGAGATCTATCTCAAAAGATGAATCAGACTGAGCTTAAAAGCATCTCATAAAATGGTGGATTGAAAGGCACAATCTCGAGGAAAACATTGACAACATTTTAATGATGGCTTTAAAAGGAAGCACAACAAATTATTTCTTACCAAAACTCAGGATTCTTGTTTGCGCATATCTCACATAGAAGCAGGATTCCAAGAATTTGTTGTGTGTGTATGTAAAACACAGAAATATTATTTAATTTTTTTAATTATGGAAAATACGGTTGTCAAACTTTAAATGACAAATATTATACAGGTGTCATTAAAAGCACTGCAGAAGCAAAGTGGAAGGAAAATTCTTTTATTGCACCTGCATTGGATTACTTTTAAATGCCGTTTGCCATTTAATTGATTTATGAAGGATAAGTATGGTATGTTAATGGGGGGCTGTTCAGCATGGCACAGTAAGGTTATTTTTGATGCTATGCCCTCTTACACAGATTCAAAGGAAACTTAGATAGAATTTATGGGGAAATCAAGAAGACATAGCTGGGCTCAAAACCAAGATTAACATCTCCAGAGATCATTAATGGAAAAGAGACACAAAGCAGTGGGTAATGTTGAAGCCACACCCAGCAGGTAATGAGGGCTAAAGTGTTACAGGTCAAGCTGGATGTCGGGCTGAACTTGTCGCTTGTATCCAGAGCTAAGATAGACTCCCCAGATGTATAACAGAAGAAAAAATGATAAAGTGATGTTTTTCACTGGGAGCCCTGAATCTACAGCTTTATAGGAAGCAGTGAACCTTGGAAAGTGAAAGATAAAGACACACTTCTTGTGATGAGGAACAAAATCAAGCTACTATCTGGCTCAGTAAATTAACCTATGATTTCTTCAATCAAACAACAAAGAAGGGACTTTGAAATACCATTATAAGGAATGGTTATGGAGAGGGGAATTTCAACACTGAATATAGGTAACTATAAAGTTACTAGATAATGATAAGTGAACAGAGAGGAAGAAAGTAAGGCAGGTGAGAGTGAGGGGGAGAGAGAGAGAGCAAAAACCTTATTACTCAAAATGAGCTTGCACACCAAGATTCAAAAATAAGTTTAAAAATATTTAAAAAATTAAATTTCAAAATAGAACTCAACAAAATCAACACTCTGAACTTAAATTTACTCCCAATTAAATTAATTGTATGAGACACTATGTAAAACAATAAGTAATGTACTTAAAATGTTCATATCTGAAGAAAACTCTATGAGTTCATATATATCAATAAAAGTAAGAAAGGTAATAAAAATAGAGCTGTCAGTCACAGTTGAAGAATTAATGAATTAGAAATTGATATTGAGTGAGCTTCAAAAGAACACAGATAGACAATAATGCAGGAAAACAATATATGAAAAAAATGAGAAGTTCAACAAAGAGATAGACACAATATAAAAGAAACCAAACAGAAATTTTGGAGCTGAAGGACATAATGACTGAATTGAAACAGTTTATAGGGGTTAAACAATAGACTCAATGAAGCAGAAGAGTCAGCAAGATCAAAGACAGGTCACTGAAAAATTATCCAATCAGAGGGATGACAAGAAAAATAATAAAAATGAGTGAAAAATATCTACATGACTTATGAGACACCATCAAGTGAGCCAATATACATGTTATTAGAATTGTAGAAGAAACAGAGGAAAACAAAGATTAGGAAGTTTAATGAAAGAAATAATGACAGAAAAGTTCCCAAATCTGGAGAGAGAAATAAACATTCAGATCCATGAAGCCTAAAGAACCCCAGAGAGAATAAACATGAAGAAATCTTCAAGTAAACACATTACAACCAAATTCTCGAAAGCCAAAGGCAGAGAGATAATAATTTTGGAGGAATCAAGAAAAATGTGTCTTGCTACATAAAAGAAGCTGCCAGGAAAGAGTGAGATAATATATGCAAATATATACTCAAAGAGGAATGAATACTAACTTAAAACCTGCAGACAAAAATCCTTAACTAAACTACATGTTATTAAGTAAAACTCCACAAGAAGCTGTATTATTGGTGAAGACTTCGGAACCCAGCCACAAAGGGTTAGGAAGAGGACAAAATAGTTTGTTTTTCCATATAATGAAATAAGAGAAAATGTAATAATTCATGGACTGATGAAGAGAAATAAGACAGTACCAGTATAGAGAGAAGTGGTTGAGCAAATATATAAAAAATTGAGAGAGGGAAATCAGGAAGCGGCAACAATTTTGGACTAGAAAATGAGGCTAGAGGTAGAGTGAGAATTTTCTCGTAATGGGTATATGAATATACTCTTTTGAATGTATAGATTTTAAGGAATTTCACATTTCCTGGCTGGCTATCCTTCCACCTATTCTCCCTTTCCCTCAGTTCCCATTGCCTTTACTCTGCACTGAATAACTGTCTCCAAAAGCTTGCTTTTTTTTTTTTCTCTCAATACTGCTTTAAGACAGTGGTTTTAAAACATCTCTTTGAAGAGCCCTAGGAATTCTATTCAGGGCTGTAAATGGTGAGTATATGCGGTAAAAGAGATAGATGGTGAGCACCACACCATTTTGCCAGAGCAAGTCTGCTTCTATCATTTTATTTGTTTATGCTTCTGGGCATAATTTTTTTTAAGTAAAAAAATAAAGTTAGTGAAAAATGTGTTGGCAAATCCTTAGGTTCTTGGTTGTAATATTAGAAAAACTGTATCAACGTGCTTTGCTATAAAAGAAATCTGTCTATCTTATATCTTGCTGGAACCCATACAGAAAAAATGAAAACCCACATTTTAAAATGTGAGTATAAAGGTTATAAGTAAGTTGCTAAAAGCAAGTATCAGGCCTGAAGGTTAATATAGAATTTGTATTTCTTGCTAGCTTCTCAGTTTTGATTCAACTAATAGAAGACTAAATAAATAACACATTAAGTCCTATATAGCATTTAATAAACCCTCAGTCCACCCAAAACCCATACTGAAATAGTATTTGTTTTTTGGTACCAATAGAATAGTGATAATTAATATTGTTTTAAGCATATTTAAAATGATGTAATCCTTTTTATTTTATTCTTGTATATAAATTTGAAGATTCCATCAGGGCAAACTATCTGTTTCAGGGATGTTCTCCATGATTATAGCTTTGCATTTAGTAAAAGGGGCTTGAAATTTTTAATACATCATAAGAGAGTGGTATATTCTGTTGACTTTTCTAGTGACATATTCAAGATGCCAAAAGAGAAGGACTGTTTTTAGATTAAAAGGATTATAGTCTCATTGTGTTCTAGGCTAGTCAAACACTACTGAAATATTTTTATTTTGATGACATAACTTAAAAATATTGCCAAAGTGGTACAGGATCAGAGATTTCCAAGTGTATAAAGGAACTGAGTTCGACAAAATTTGATGTCATCTGATAGGCAGTTAATAGGTTTCTGTGGAGAGTTTAGTGAAGAGAAGCCTTGAAAGTTGGTAGTAGAAATTTTAGTTTTCTTCAGTCAAAATAGAAGATTAGAAGATAACTGTACCTTATTAGCCAGAGAGCAAAAGTAAGACTTAGAAGTTATAATGAAGGAAATTATATAAACAGAAACCAAAATTATGAATGTATACATGTTAAAAAATAGAATGTGGTCCCTTCTGAAGTCCTATATTTTTTTTAGCACTTCTCACCCACACAGTACAAGATTTTGGATTGCATTTGTCCAAATGTTAAAGAGATATCCTTTGGCTTATTTTTAGATAAATTCAAGGTTTTTTCTAACTCTCAGTTTATAAAAAAGGCCACTATCATCCTTTGAGAGATGCTCTTTGAATATTTTAGGTCTTTTTACATCTCAAGTATTTAAAGAGCCTCTGCTGTGTTTCAAGAATTAAGTAAACATTTTATGTACATTATCTCATGTCATGGCATTCATTTGTTAATTCATTGAACAAATATTTCTTGAACATTATTTGTCTGATAACTATGCTAGGCACTAAGCTGAGATTTTGTGTCACGTATCTGAAAAAGATTTACCAGGGAAAAGGAATGCTGGACTAAGGAAGAGTAAAATAGACGAAGGCTAAGTCTGCATAGCACACACAGGAGTACATACTCCAGGTAGTTTTTTTCTTTAGGCAGCTGGAACTTGATCTCACTGGGTCCTTTTGAAAATACACTTCAGAGTCACTTGTCTAAGAGACAGAAGAGGGAAGACTTAATCTGCTTCCATATGGCCTTATGTTCCACTGGTCAAGATGTCCTCCATGACACATTTACCATCATGCATATCCTGTTTTCATAAGGACATGGGAAGTTTTCATAAGCATTTTAGCCATAGAGCAGAGAAGCCTTAGAGCAGAAAGCGAGAGCTTTTACAGTGCAGCTGATGGGAGGTGCTGTCAGGTACAACTTCCATGAAGCTGGCTGCTATGGCCTTGGCTGGATAAAATGCTGCTCAAGATTAGGCACTGGCTTGAGGGAATGTTTTGGCTGGTTTCAACTTTTATTCAGACAACTCAGACATTCTCCAATCATCAGTAAGAATGGAAATGGTCTGACTCTGTGTCCCCACCCAAATCTCATGTTGAATTGTAATTCCAAGTGTTGGAGGAGAGGCCTGGTGGGAGTGGACTTCCCCCTTGCTGTTCTCATGATAGAGTTTTCATGAGATATGATTGTTTGAAAATGTGTGGCCCCTCCCCACCAGCTCTCTCTCCTGTTGGGCATATGAATACATGCTTGCCTCCCCTTTGCCTTCCACCATGATTGTAACTTTCCTGAGGTCTCCCCAGAGAAAGAAGCCTGCATAGCCCACAGAACCATGAGCTGATTAAGCCTCTTTTCTTTATAAATTACCCAGTTTCAGGTATGTCTTTACAGCATTATGAGAACAGATTAATACAAAGCTGTTCTGCTTTCTTATCACATATGTACTCACCAGGGTAGCACTTTTATTTTCATTCAAAAACTTTTCTATTACATTCACAGCTTGGCCAACTGTTTGGTGCAAGAGGACTACCTTTTGGCCTATCTCAGCTTTTGACATGTCTTTTTCGTTAAGTTTAATCATTTTTAGCTTTTACAGTGAGAGATGTAGTATTCTACCTTTCATTTGAAAATTTAGAGGTTATTGTAGGGTTATTAATTGGCCTACTTTGGGGATTGTTGTGTCTCAGGTAACAGAGAGGTCTACAGGGAGGGAGAGAAATGGGGCAATGGGTGGTGAGTGAGGCAGTCAAAACAGGCACAATGTTTATTGACTAAGTTTTCTGTCTTATATAAATGAGGTCTGTGGTATCAAAAAACAATTAAAATAACAATGTCAAAGATCACTTATCATGGATCACTATAATAGATATAATAGTGGTAAAGTTTGAAATATTGGTAGATTAGCAAAATGTGACATAGAGACAAGGAGTGAGAACATCTTGTTGGAAAAATGGCACAAATTAAGGCTGGGCACAGTGGCTCATGCCTGTAATCCTAGCACAATGGGAGGCTGAGGCGGGTCGATTTTTGAGGCCAGAGGTTTGAGACCAGCCTGGGCAACATGACAAAATACTTTCTCTGCTAAAAATACAAAAATATTAATAGCCAGGTGTTGTGGCACACACCTGTGGTCCAAGCTACTCAGGAGGCTGAGGCACAAGAATTGTTTGAGCCTGGGAGACAGAGGTTGCAGTGAGTTGAGATGGCTCCGCTGCACTCCAGCCTGGGTGACAGAGTGAGACCTTGTCTCAAAAAAAAAAAAAAAAAAAAAAATGGCACTGATAGACTTGCTTGATTCAGGGTTGCCACAGTCCTTTAGTTTGTAAAAAACACAACATCTGAAAAGCAATGTAAGGTGAAGCAAAATAAAATGAGATATGCCTGTACTATAAATTGCTAGAAAGAAAATAAAAGATGATTTGACATTATAGATTTAATATGGATCAGCTTTTTAGCTATCTTGACAGAAAATAGATATTTTTACAGACATAAGCACAACCAGAAATTTCCACTCCTCCTTCTGCACCATTGGAATGTTATATTTTCAAATGTGACACTTAAAATATAAATAAACTTTGTCTTTGTTCCATGTTGGTTGAAGAAGAGTTTAGAGATATCTTGATAAAATGTGAATACTGAGGTAAAGATGTATACCCATTTATCTTTTTTGTAGTTTGAAATAGGACTGTTCTGTTTGGCTGGCATACTACTTAATTTTTAATTGAATGCAAATGCTTTTTGGCTGGCTGTGAACTCCCTAGTTTTCCTTAGTGCTCACCATTCCCAATATTGCCAAGCCTACTTCATGTATAAACACCTTGCCTTGTCTCTGGAAGCATCTGAGCTTGATAGCCTTGATACAGAGATCAAATCACGTGGAACACTTAGTTAGATCTGGACCGTGGAAGGAGAAGTGGCTGGAACCCAAAGTCATCACAGAGGTGCTTGAGCTAGAGATGCCAGCACAAAAACAGAAATTATGTTCAGATGTTAACAGCAGAGGAAACCATAGTCTGATAAGAGCTCAGGCAATTTGGTGCTGGTTCTGGTAACTGATGGCTTTTAGAGCTTCATGCAGGAGATCTTGACTTACCTACCCTCCTTCTCTTTGCTGTCTGGGAGGAAGAGGAATATGCCAGCAATTTTTTCAGTGGCCTATGTGAGATGGAAGAAGGCAAGCCATAGATGTTTTAATCTTATGCTTCTGTGGCCTGAGATATCTTATGTATAAAATATAAAACACATGCAGTAAATTTTCCTTATGTTATGCTGGCAATTCTGTTATATACTATGTTAAACATTTCATAGATAGCTATAACTTATAATACACTCTAAATATATTTGCCATGTATTTTTTTATCTCTATGTTTTGTTTCTTTGGCATAATTTAATAAAGTAAAGTATAGCAGTTGTTAAGAGTTTAATTTGATTTTCAGCCTATGTTATTCCTTATCTATACAAATGTTTCAAAATGAGCAGTATTTTTGAAATGAGAATCCCAAACGTATTTCTCTGGGAAGAAAAAAATTGTTATTTATTAATAGTTTTTTCCTACTTCTTACCAAGTTAGCAGATGCAACCAGACTCCAAAGTGGGTAATATAAGTTTCAGGAGAATAGAAAATATAACTAAAAAGGGAAATTTCATTTAAACATTTGTAAAGTATAAAATTAGCATACCTGAGACTTCCAGAGAGCTTAAATACATGTCACTCTCTTAATCTTTCCATGGTGCACAATATATATTTTTGTCCTTTATTGCTTACTTACTCTATTAGACCATTCTTGCATTGCTATAAAGAAATACCAGAGATTGGGTAATTTATAAAGAAAAGAGGTTTAATTGGCTTACAGTTCTGCATTATGAAGCATGGTGCCATCATGTGCTCAGCTTCTGATGAGGCCTCAGGGAGCTTTTACTCATAGCAAAAAGCAAAGAGGGAGCAGGAACATCACATGGTGAGAACTGGAGCAAGAGAGAGTGTGGGAGAGAGGTGGCACACACTTAAACAACAACCAGATCTCAGGGGCACTCACTTATTATTGCAAGAACAGCACAAAGCCGTGAGGGATCCTGCCCCCATGGCCCAATCATCTCCTACTATGTCCCAACCCCAACATTGGGTATTACATTTTGACATGAGATTCAGGTGGGGGCAAATATCCAGACAGTATCATAAACCTTTCCAGTTTTGTCTTTTCATAATACCTTCCCACTCTCACCCCCACTTCCACTTTATGGAAAAATTTATAGTCTATAAATGTTCCAGCTGTCTCTTTGATCAGTTGCAAATATTAATTGACTTGGTCCCTCAACACTATTTCTATTTCCTCAAATTCCTATTCATTCTTCAGCAAACTCTTTGTAAGTTTGCACACTATTTGTAAATTTGTTATTGTAACAAACGTAGACATTTGGTTTTTTGTGGAGAAGGGGGAGTAGAGCATATGGGGTAAGAGTAGTGTTGAGTGTCGCTGTCTAAATGTTATTTTTAAAATTGTTATGATTTTTTAAATCAACAGCTTTAATAACTCAATAGACATAATGCATATTAAGTGTATTGATAACATCAAAACCAGGTTGAAAGTCTCATTTAGGTCCTGGAGTGAAATAAATTAAGACATTTAATTGACATTGGCAGAAGTATATCAAGAAGTTATGGTTAAATAGGAAAAAAGCACAGGGGAGTGTCACTATTTTTTTTAAAAAATTGACAAATAGAATGAAAAATAATTTCTACAACCTGGTACAGCAAGAACAGTTTCTATGGAAATAGAACAAAAAGTGATTCCATCACAAATGTAAAGCCTTTTTCTCCAAGATAATTAAAGAAAGGACAGAAACCCATTTGACCTGCTAAATTAAATACCTTTAAATATTCTCTTCTTCACAGTAGTCAGAGTGATGTATTAAACTTCTCTAATACTATCTATGGAACTTAAAATAATGTCTTTATATCATCCTATGTCCCACAAATCCCTACATGAACTGGTTCTGGTAGCTTCCAATAAACATACCTTTCACCCTCCTTGCTTACAGAGCTCCAGTTTCACCAGCCTTTTGTCTATTTTACAAACAAGGTATTTTCCATCTTAGGATTTCTTCATACTTTCTCTACTTGTTCACCTCTTTTTCTGGAATTTTGAATAAAGGGCTCCTTCTCTTCATTCAGGTCTGTGCTGACATGTCACCTTCTTTAGAAGCCTTTCCTAACCACATGTTTAATAACCTGCACTTCTACTGTATCCTACCCCCTACCGATTACTATTTTATTTTCGTCATTACATGTATTAGTGATATCTAATGTTATATTAATTTCTTTATGTTGGTGTTTATTGCTTGAATTTCCAGATTGAATGTAAGCTCCATAAGCATCAGGAATTTTTCTCTCCTGATCTCCCTTTTCCTATTGCCGAGAATGTGACTGGCATTAGAGAAGACAAAATAAAAAATTTGTTGAAGGAATGACCATTTGCAAATTAACCATTTGGGAAAAAGGAAAGCTCAGGAAGAAAAATCTCCCTTCTCCCATTTAAACTAATGGTAAGAGATTAAATATATTGAAATGGATTGCTTGGGGACATTCGAGAAACATAATGAGCACTCAGTTTCTTTATGGTGGTTTATTCAATGAAAATGGGTAGGTTAGATGCCCTCTTCTTATAGCCTTTTAGATTTATTGTGTGTTTGTTTTCTCAGTAGCCACTCTTCCTTTCTTTCCCCAGATAAAAGCTCTAATTATTATTATTATTTCTATTCTGAAACCCATTTAAAATGTCCAAAAACTATAGTCAAAACTGGCTTTTTCTCAATTTTTAAAAATTTTTTGTGAGATTATTTCAGAGTAAGATGTAAAATGTTGAAGTCATTTTGTGACATTTCAGCTTAATACCAAAACATTTTTTTCCTTAATATGCTAAAAGACATTTTTTAAATATACTCTTACAGATATTAAACAGTAAAAGCACAAGAACATTATGAACACAAGATCTGATGAAATAACTCATGAAGATGTTTTATTTTAAAATCATTTTTCTATGAGTTCGAAGCAACATATTTAAGATATATAAACTGTTCATTTAGTAAATTGGAAAAGGCTTCTGTTCAGTATCAGCATGCCAAGAATTCTAGCTCTCTATGTATTTCACTATTTGTTGGAAAATAACATGTAGAAAAACAACAGTGCATTCCCTCTGCTGTTCTACTATAGTAAATATCGACATTCTTGGAATGCTAGGATTTGTTAAAGCTCATTTAGGGCAGACTGTATTCTGTTTGAGATCAAGTGTGTGTCTTCTACTTGTAGAATCTACACAGAATTCAGTAAATCTATTCCCTAATTTATTTTTGTAAGGGCATATATTTCAAGATTTTCATTGTCTAAAAATCTAGGAAGTCCTTCTTAAATGGAATTTATATCTGGATTAAAGTAGGTAGCACTTATTGTTGCAACCTATAATACTAGTAAAAGTAATATAAGTAACGTATCATAGTTCATTTTAGTATGGTAATAATTTACACTTCAATTCTCACTAGGCATATGTGTAACAACCACCAAGGACATTTAAAATAACAAGAGATTCAGTGAAATCACATGCAAAGAATTATTATTGAACGACCTGGAAATGCTTCTCATTTTCAGTCAGTGATAAAGGAGATGTCTGCTGCCTTTTACTGTTTCAAAATGGAATCTTTTAGCTAATGTTTCTGCCATCCTTTTAGGCCTTGTAATCTTCGTGCATTCATTTTCTCAAGTTTTGTGTGAATATAAGCCACATCTTCCATAATACATGGTTTTAGTACCGTTTGACTTTAGCTTCTGAACAGATTTTTTTTTTCTTTTTTTCTTTCATTTTAATGACAGAAGACCTTCAAAAGCAACAAGAATTCCTTGATTATTTATAGCTATCTAGTTCTTGCAGCGATCATGCATATTGCTTTGGTCACACACTGAGAAAACCCCATAATTACAAGGATATTTATGATAGCAACACTGCTATTTCAGGGAATTACATTATAGTTCACACTAAAAATATAAGGGCAACACATTTTACATGCTGGTAGCTGGTTTCCCTTGATAGATGCACTTGCTTTTTCTGCAGACTTAAATTTATCCTTCACCATCTGCTCTTCAAGTACTCCAGAAAATACAATATTGCAACTGAATTCCCTTGAAAGTAAGTTACTCTTCCTCCCTACAGACTTCCTTGTCAGATTCATAGTCTCTCTTTGTTGTATTCTTAGTCTTACCTGCATGCAAATGCCCAGTATTTGCAGAGCTCTAGTAATTTTATACTTCGATTTAGAGAATACTTGGAGGAACAGCCAGGCAATCACTCCTATAACGTTTTGGGCATGACTGGGGAGATGACATAGGCAATCATGTTATTAAAATGATTGAAAAAAGTTGGTGCTCAAGTAGCAATATTTTTGTTTTTCTTTATTTAGTCATTCTTTTCACAAAAATTCATTGAAATATTTTTGCTTTAAGCAGTTTGGAAATAATTGTACTAACCCTGCTTATGCAGAACACAACATAATCCTGTTGCATTATTTGCATGGTAGTGAAAGGACACTTATACACTCTCTGCCTAAAACAATCTCCCAGTCCAGGTGGCACCAACTAAAATTTGTTCATAGATACTTGGTCCTTTAGTTTCTCTTGGAAGTGTCTTTAAAAATATATCCTGCAAATGGCCATGCTAATCCTTGTTATACAATGACTTCCCTAAGCAACAGAGTTTCAGGGCAATTATAAGATACTTATTATGGAGAAAAGGAAAGGAGCAGGAAAATTTTAAAAGGAAGATTCTGAATACTGGGAGGAGTAGTGCATTTAATAGTCTATATAGTCCATAGATGCTATTTTTTAATAAATGTGAAAGGGTGAACAGAAAATGTTAAAATAAGGCTGGCCTATTGTAGGATAGTGCCTAGCCAGTCCTTCTAAGGATTCTGACTTTGCCTTTGGCTTCCAAATTAATTTGAAATCCTGCTTCATTTCAGCCACTGCATTCTATTTTTCCCCCAAAACGAAAGAAGATACTTTGCCTTCATTTGATATTGATAATTTATCAAGATATCAGAACATTAAAATAAAAAATCTTGATGTGAGACCAACCAAGGAATTCCTCATGTATCTTTAATCAGTTTTAAAACTGATTGCTACAGAGTTGGTGAAAACCGAAAAGGTATCTAGCCTCCTTTATTTTAAAAAATCTTTCCACATTCAAAGCAAACCAAGGGTGTCTGCAAAGTATGTAGAAACTTAGAAATGGTGCAATTGGTAAATAGATGAGAAAGTGAAGGTGTTTGTTCCAGTGTGTGCATGTGGGCAGCTTGCCTAGGGATCAAATGAATCTGATCAAAACTTTTGTGACTGTTTATTTGTGAAACAGCAAGTCAGACTTGATGTTGTTTGGGTCACCTTTTGTGCCATCACTCTAATTGCAGCTCTCTTCTCTGTAGGCCTAGAACATGCAGGTGTTCAGTGCTAGGAGAGGAGGATGCAAAAGCTCCCAATCACAGCTTCTGGTCATCTGAGAAAGGTTCCAACATATGACCCCAAAAGACTGACCTCACTTCCCTGCAAGTATACCACAGAGAGAAAATCTTCCTTTGTCAAGGACATTGTTTTAGGCAGAAATAATAGCCACACCTGCCTGACACAGTGTTTTATTTATCTTTGTTTTTGTGTAGCAAATTAGAAAAACATGCACTATAGTATTTTCACATTATTTTTAAAGGGATCTATCTAGAATCATATAATTTTAAGGCTGAATGAAACTTCAAAGGCAATCTGGTCTTTTTCTAATGCATAAATCCCTTTATAATACCCACTAACATGATTTATTAGCTCAAGTTGTTTAAGTTACTGGAACTCATTGCCTCATCAGACAACCCATTTTACTTTAGCAGCTTGGAGTGTTAGAATTTTTTTCTTATATTGAGTTGAAATCTGTAGCCCTTTCTTCTCTATAACCTGAACCCATTTGTCCTAATTTGGCTTCCCAGAAGGATGCAGAAAAAGATAAGTTCTCATTTACTTGATAGTGTTTCATTTTTAAGCCACATATGGCCTAAGTCATTCATACAGTCTTTTTGATTTTTAAAAAATAACAAATTATTTCAAATATCTTCAACATCTTTCTAAAGATTCACAGATGCACAGATTTTTATAAAATGGAAGACATTTTGGAAATTATCTGTTTTTCTCTTGAAAACACAGTTCTATAAAATCCTAATTCTAGAGATGAGAATAGTAAAAAAAAAAAAAAAAAAAATCACCATAAGATACTTATCTTTGGTTCAGTCTCTGTATTAGTCTGTTCTTACATTGCTATAAAGAAATACCTGAGACTGAGTAATTCATAAGAAAAGAGATTTAATTGGCTCACAGTTCTGCTGGCTGTACAGGAAGCATAGCAGTGTCTGCTCCTGGGGAGGCTTCCAGAAGCTTCCAATCATGGTGAAAGGCAGAGAAGGAGCAGGCACGTTACATGGTGCAAACAGAAGCAAGAGAGGGGGCAGGGAGGTACCACACACTTTTAAATGATCTCAGAAGAACTCACTCACTATCACAAGGACAGTACCAAGAGTGATGGTGATAACCATTCATGAGAAATCCACCCCACTGAGCCAATCGCTTCCTACCAGGCCCCACCTCCAACATTGGCGATTGCATTTCAATACGAGATTTGGGCAAGAATACACATGCAAACTATATGGGTCTCCTTATGCCTGTGATGCTTGAACTAGAGCACTCCTTCTCCTGGAGTTAGGTGAAAGGAGTCATAGGTAAACCTGGTGAATCTTTTTTTTTAACATTAACTTTCTTTAAAGTTTTCTCTCAAAGGAGTCTCAGGATTTTTATATTAAATAAAAACTTTGACATAAGAAGAATTCAAATAAAAATTTGGCATGAAATAAGAGATTTCAAATAATTTGTAATTTTCAGAATGCTGCTTTAGTCTAGTCCAGTTGTTCTCAGCCATGGGTGATTTTGTTCACTGAGGACATTTGGCCATATCTGAAAACGTTTTGGGTTATCACAAAATACTAGAGTGCTACTAGAATCAAGTGAGTAGAAGCTGGGGTATGCTGGTAAGTCTGCAATGTACATGAAAGACATCCACAACAAAGAATTATTGTAACTAAAATTGTCAACAGTTTGGGTTTGAGAAACCCTGAATTTCTCAATCCTGGTTACCATTACGGGCACCTCAATGGAATGTTTATTATTCGTCATTAATGATTTCTCATCTTTTAAGTGCAGAATAGAAAGTACTACCTTGATAGTATAAACCAAAAAAAAATCTGAGACAGGTCTCAATCAATTTAGAGATTTATTTTGCCAAGGCTAAGGACATGTCCGGGTAAAAGGAACACAAAATCACAGAAACAGTCTGTGATCTATGCCTTTTTCTAAAGATGATTTTGAAGGCTTTAATATTTCAGGGGGAAAATGAGCTGGAGGGGAAAAAGAGAGAATATTATATGGTCACATTACTGAATCCACATGTTGCAAGAGAAAGAAGCAGGTAGAGGAATAGTCAATTATGTATTTGTCTCGTGCTCTGTAAATCAGCACTTTACATAAGATAAAGTGAACATAGAATAGTTACCTGTTGGAGACCTGGCCTTTTTAGCTGTGGCCATCTGCTTAGGAACACAAGGAAAGACAGTTTTGTTTCTTGTATTACTCAGCTTTCAGCTTATTTTTTTTTTTTCCTTTTGGCATAGTGAAATGTGGTCCTGATATTTTATTTTCCTTTCACGAAAGGTAAGGTTTTCTCTTTTTTTTTTTCTTTTTTTAATAAAGGAGTCTAGATGCCTTTTCTGTTTTCACCAGCTCTGGAGCAATCTGAGTGATCTCCAATCATATCTTTTGTTCTGGTTTTCTCTGTAGTCCCATGAAGAAGGTTGACCGCCTCTTATATTAAAAAACTGCATACGGGGCCTTAACACTGAGACTAGGTTTCATAGAGTGCTGTGTTTCTCAGGATTCTCCAAACAGAACCAAGAGAATGTGCATATAGAGAGAAACAGATTATTTTAGAAATTGGCTCACATGATTATGGAGGCTGACAAGTCCAAAATCTGCAGAGCGGGTTGGCAGGCTGGAGACCCAGGAAAGAGCTGAGGCTGCAGTTGAAGTCCAGAGACCATCTGCTGCAGATTCCTTCTTGCTCAGGGTAGAAAAGTCTTTTGTGCTTATCATGTCTTCAAGTGATTGAATGAGACCCACACACATTATGGAGGGCAGTTTGCTTTACTCAAAGTCTATTAATTTAAATATCAATCTTTCCCAAAATGCTCGGACAGAAATATCCAGAATAATATTTGATCAAATATCCAGGCACTGTAGTCTAGCCAAGTTGACATACAAAATTAGCCATCATAGTACTTTTCTCCTAAATGCATTGTGTCTCATCCTGTGCTCACTCTGTACCTCTTTAGGAGTATTAGAAGAGATCAACGATGCAGGGATGGCCATGGCTTCCTCAAAGAGCTTGTATCACCAGCCTCTCCTCAGCAAAACAGGCAATTATAGCAATTTTGGTTTGGTCCATGTGCTGCATGATTCATGTTTTACTTTGAATTTATTTGTAACATACCTATGTTATATTAGGGAAGGCTGACCTCTGCTAGAAAGTTCCACCTAAGTCAGGTAGACCTCTACAGCTTTCAGGTAATTCCAATTACTCTTTGAGTTCTTCCCTGAGCTCCAGTGAGCCTCTTCCAGTGAGCAGGGATTGGGGTGGGAGATATCTATGCGTGGTAGCAGTAATGACATGTCTTACTTGCACCCTTCTAGACAATAATGTTTCACTTTATCTTTTAGAGAGATTTTATTTGAATGTATCAAGAGGGCCTTAATCTTTCCCTCAGGTTGGCTAAACTTTAGACTGTTTTCTTCCTGACTATAGGCCCCTGACTTATCTTTTCTTAGAGCACTTATTTAGAAAATCTGCAATCGTAAACAATTGTTCTGCCCATTTGAAATGTATGTAAATCTTCTTCCAGCCTCTTGTCAGTTTTATAACCCAGGAAATGGCTGTCTGGAGGACCTGGGAATTATCCTTGTGAAATGTATTCAAGGAAGATAGCACCCCATTTCCCAGTCTCTATGGATAGCTAGGAGCCTAGTTAGATGGGCACTAATTATCAACACATATGGCCTAATCAAAGAGAAAAATGGTTTGCAAACTCAGCAATAACTTAATGTACTCAATACATTTTATTTCAGCAAAGTTGATTTCAGTCTTTTTTCACTATCACAATAGGCTGAATATTCTTCCTTGTCTGTTTAACTTTGTCTGGTGCACATTTTACTTTGACAGTATTTTTAAAGTAACTCTCAACTTCCTATACTATAAGGATAAGTGATGATATTAATTTCAGGTACCATGATGTGTCAGGAATCACAGGATAAGCAGTTTTCTGTGGTAGGCAAGTTTCACTGGGCTTTTCTAATTTTTCAAGGAGAAACTAGATAGGTATTATCTTTGAAGGGTGACATGCAGAAAAAAAATGAAACTTTTCCCACATTTTCAACAGTAATGAAAACTGTCTTACCCTCAAACACCTCAAGGCATTATTCTGAAAATTCTAACTTAAAATTAATTTCAATACTTTTCAAATGTCAAAAATATAAGTAATAATAAGGATAGAGAGAAGAAAGCCAAAAGAAGCAAAAGCTGTGTAAATATATTTAGAAAGAACATAAGAAGCTGTTTAAGTTTTATTCTTCAAATTTGGAAAGATATCCATAGAACAAATAAATAGAAAGATACATAACTTTGTAACTTCTTATTACTACTCAATGTATTTTCTTTTAGACCTGTTGCCTACCACTTATCTTCCTTTGAAATCTGAGATGCCAATACTGTAAAATAAAGATCAAGAAACAGTAGATTTTAGATTTTACCAACCCAATCCCACCATATCATATTTTTTTTCTAAATTTTTCTCCCAGGTTTCTCTTTAAAAACATTTGTGGGTATATAATAGGTATACATATTTATGGGGTACATGAGATATTTTGATACAGGCATGCAATGTGTTTTAATACAGGCATGAAATTCCCACCAGTAATGTACAAGAGTTTCTTTTTCTCCACATCCTCATCAGCAATTGTTCTTGCCTGTCTTTTGGATATAAGCCATTTTAACTGGGGTCAGATGATATCTCATTGTAGGTTTGATTTGCACTTCTCTGATGATCAGTGATGTTGAGCACCTATTCATTTGCCTGTTTGCCATTTGTATGTCTTCTTTTGAGCAACATCTATTTAAATCTTTTATCCAATCTTTGATCAGATTATTAGATTTTGTTTTTCCTTCACAGTTGTTTGAACTCCTTACATAGTCTGGTTATTAATCCCTTGTCAGATTGGTAGTTTGCAAATATTTTCTCCCATTTTATGAGTTGTCATTTCACTTTGTGGATTGTATCCTTTGCTTTGCAGAAGCTTATTAACTTGATGTAATCCTATTTGTCCATTATTGTTTTGGTTATCTGTGCTTGTGGGGTATTACTAAAAAAAACGTTTGCCCAGACCAATGTCCTGGAGGTTTTCCCCAGTGTTTTCTTGTGGTAGTTTCATAGTTTGAAAACTTAGGTTTAAGTCTTTCATGCATTTTGATTTAATTTTTGTATATGGTGAGACATAAGGATCTAGTTTCATTCTTCCGTATATGAATATCCAGTTTTTCCTGCAACATTTATTGAAGAGACTGTCTTTTCCGCTGTGTGTGTTCTTGGCATCTTCATCAAAAATGAGTTCACTATAGGCATGTGGATTCATTTGTGGGTTCTCTCTTCTGTTCCATTGGTCTATATGTCTGTTTTTATGCCAGTGCCATGCTGTTTTGGTTACTGTAGCTTATAGTATAACTTGTAGTCAGGTAATGTGATTCCTCTAATTTTGCTCTTTTTGCTTAGGATAGCTTTGGATATTTTGGGTCTTCTGTAGTTCCATATAAGCTTTAGGATTGTTTTTTCTGTTTCTGTGAAGAATATCATTTGTATTTTGGTAGGGATTGCGTTGAATCTGTAGACTGCTTTGGGTAGTATGAACATTTTAACAATATTGATTCTTCTGATCCACTAACATGGAATTTTTTAAATGTTTTGTGTTCTCCTCAATTTCTACCATCAGTGTTTTATAGTTTTTATTATAGAGATCTTTCACTTCCTGGATTAAGTTAATTCCTACATATTTAATTTTGTGTGTGGCTATTGCAAACGGAATTTTTTTAAATTTCTTTTTCACATTGTTCACTGTTGGCATATAGAAATGCTACTGATTTTTATATGTTAATTTTGTATCCTGCACCTTTAGTGAATTTGTGTATCAGTTCTAATAGTTTTATGTGGAGTCTTGAGGCTTTTCCAAATAAAAATCATATCATCTGCAAACAAGGATAGTTTGATTCCTTTGTTTTTAATTTTAATACCCTTTATATCTTTCTCTTGTTTGATGCTCTAGCTAGGACATCTAGTACTAATGTTGAGTAACAGTGGTGACAGTCGGCATCCCTCTGGTGTTCCAGATCTTAAAGGAAAGGCTTTCGGTTTTTCCCCATTCATTTTGATACTAGCTGTGGGTCTGTTGTATATGTCTTTTATTATGTTGTGATATATTTTGTCTATCTCCAGTTTTTTTAGGGTTTTTGTCATGAAAGAGATGTTGAATTTTATCAAATGCCTTTTCAGGATTAATTGAAATAATCCTGTGACTTTTATCCTTAATTCTGTTGAGACAGTGTATCATGGTGGTTAATTTATGTATGTTGAACCATCCTTGTGTCTCAGAGATAAATACCACTTGGTCAAAATGGATAATCTTTCTAATGCATTGTTGAATTTGGTTTGCTAGTATTTTGTTGAGGAT
Source organism: Pan paniscus (assembly GCF_029289425.2). Taxonomy (NCBI): domain Eukaryota; kingdom Metazoa; phylum Chordata; class Mammalia; order Primates; family Hominidae; genus Pan; species Pan paniscus. Next base: position 69,391,761 of record NC_073261.2, on the reverse strand, counting down.
TTTTACATCAATATTTATCGGAGACATTGGTCTTAGTTTTCTTTTTTTGATGTGTCTTTGAGGGTAATATTGACCTCATAGAATGAGTTTGAAAGTATTCCCTTATCTTTTATTTTTTGGAATAGTTTGACAGGATTGGTATTAGTTCTTGTTTAAATGTTTGGTATAATCCAGCAGTAAAGTCATCAGGTCCTGGGTTTTCTTTACTGAGAATCTTCATATGATGGTTTCAATCTCATTCTTTGTTATTGGTCTGTTCAGGTTTTGGATTTCTCCTGGTTCAAATTTGGTGGGTTGTATGTATCTAGGATTTTGTCCATTTTTTCTAGATTTTCTAATTTATTGGTATGTAATTGCTCATAGTAGCCATAAATTATCCTCTGAATTTCTGCAGTATCAGTTGTAATGTCTCCTTTTTCATTTCTGATTTTAATTTATTTTTTTTTCTTAGTTTGTCTGGCTAAAGGTTTGTGAATTTTGTTCAACTTTTAAATAAACCAATATTTTGTTTCATTCATCTTTTATTCATTTCGTTTTCATTGATTTTTGCTCTGATCTTTATTATTTCTTTTCTTCTTCTGATTTTGGGTTTGGTTCACTCTTGCTCTTCTAGTTCTGCAAGACGCATTATTAGATTGTTCATTTGAAGTTTTTATTCATTTTTGACGTAGGCATTTATAGCTATAAACTTTCCTCTTACTATTGCTTTTGCTTTATCATATAGGTTTTAGTATGTCATGTTTCCATTATCATTTGTTTTAAGAATTTTTTCACTTTCCTTCTTAATTTCTTCATTGATCCACAGGTCACTCAAGAGCATATTGCTTAATTTCATGTATATTATAGTTTCAAAAATTCCTCTTATTATTAATTTCTAGTTGTATTCCATTGTGGTCAGAAAAGATATTTGATATTATTTAAAATTTTTAACATTTTAAGATGTGTATTTTGGCCCAAATATGGCCTATTCTTGAGATGACCCATGTGCTGAGGAAAAGAATGTATATTCTGCAGCTCTTGGATGAAATGTTCTATAAATATCTATTAGATTATTCAGTCCATTGTGCAGATTAAGTCTCATGTTTCTTTGTGGATTTTCTGACTGGAAGATCTGCCCAATACTGAATGTGGTGTGTTGATGTCTCCAGCTATTATTGTATTGGGATGCTCCAGGTTTTGGTGCCTATACATTTAAAATGGTTATACCCTCTTACTGAATTGACCCTGTTATCACTATATAGTGTCCTTCTTTGTCTCTTCTGAAAGTTTTTGTCTTGAAATCTATTTTCTTTAAGTATAGCAACTCCTGCTCTAGTTTGGTTTCCATTGTCATAGAATGTCTTTTTCATCCCTTTATTTTTAGTCTATGTGTGTCTTTATAGGTGAGGTGTGTTTCTTGTAGACAACAGATCAGTTGATCTTGTTTTTTCTTCCAGTCAGCCTCTCTATATCTTTTCATTGGAGAGTCCATTTCATTTTCATTCAGCGTTATTATTCATAAGTAAAGACTGACTCCTATCATTTTGTTATTTGTTTTCTGGTCTTCCTTCTTTCTTTTCTTCCTGTCTTCCTCTAGTGAAGGTGATTTTTATCTGGTGATATGATTATTTTCTTACATTTTTTTGTGTGTATACATAGTATGTTATGTGTTTTTCTTTTTTTTTTTTTGGTTTGAGGTTAACATGAGGCTTCCAAATACTGTCTCATAATTCCTTATTTTAACCTGATAACAACTTAACACTATTTACCTAAACAAACAAGGAAAAAGAAAATTAATGAAAACTCTACACGTTAACTTCACATTTTGTTGTTTCTATTTATATCTTATTGTACTGTCTATGTCTTAAAAAGTTATTGTAGTTTGTTTAAAGACTTTAGTTTTGCACCTGATAGTGATGTTGACAATGCTATAATTAATTATAAATTGATATTGTTTTAAAGTTATTATATGTAATAATGAAAACATTACATCTTTTGAAAATGTAAGATAAATCTGTTATATTTCTTTCTTTGTTTTTTATTTTAAACCTATATGTCTATGGTTTTAAAGTGCTCCAATGTTAAAAGCTATTTATTTCAATAAATGTAACAAAAACAGTCCTTAAATAAAAATTGGACTATCTCCTTGGCTTGGAACTAGATGCCTTCCAAGCCCAGCTTAATAAAAACCAAAATTGCTTGGGTTTATTCTCTGTGCAAATTAAAAAGAAAATAAAAGATCAAAACAATTTTAGGAACTTCTTAGCACCAAAGGCATGAAAATTGTTTCACAGTGCAAAAATTAGCAGTCCTATAGCAGATAAACTCCTTTTCAAATACAGGATATCATTTTCTCTTGAATATCATGTGCATTGTATCCAGACTTGGTGCTATGTGACTATTGGTTTTGCAAATTTGCCAAAATCCTAAGGGCATTTCAGTTGACTTTTAATTAATTTTTTAAACAATTTTTTCTTCAATTTCTTCTGTACTCAGGAAAGTCTCAGAAGTCTATCTTAAGAAGTCTTAAGTATGCATTAGTTACTACTCACATTATTATTGGAATTCTTTTTACTCCTGACTAATTGGCCACTAAAATCCTTAATGTTTGAATAATGTGCATAAAGCATCATAAAATCTAAAAAATATTATATGAGTATTTCTTGTTTAATGCATGTGTTACTGATATTATGAAAATACTTGTTTACTGAAAGGCTTTTTATGTCAGGAGGCATCTATATGTTAGAGAAGTCACACATGGCCTTAGTACTTGTCCCTTTCTCTCATCATCTTTCTTATTAACCCCACGGGTGATATTATTCTCTACTATTCTTTGGATACAGAATATATATACATCATTTCCTTTCCACTGGAATGTAATCTGCCCTGTATGCCATCACAAGACCTTCATAATTTATAAATCCATGCTGGAGATAGAAAATTGTTTATCTGGGTTTGGTGAGTCATCTACAGTTTGCTTTTGGTTATCCTGATTAGAAAGTTCATTTGTTCTTTCATTCTAACTTTGTAGGATAGAATAAGTTAATTGGCCTGTGTTCCAGTTAAATTAAATATATTGAGACACTGTTTATTTTCTCAGTGTACGAAGGACTACTTTTTTATAACCTTTCAAACTGAGAAAAATCTTAAAGATATTTTCAAAATGGATGCAAAATTGTTCTTAGTGCTTATAATCTGGATGTCTTTAAAGCTAATAAATAGATTCTAAGTTATTATAACTTCATCTGTAAACCAAAGTAATTCCTGAAACATATATATAGCATCTTGTATGATACTAGTTATTATAAAAAAAGAAATGATTAAAATATAAGCCTGCTTACAAGAAACTTACGTTCTAGTTGTCCAAAGGTAATGTATTCATAGATCATCACAATTCAAATCAATATCTGAAATGCATTACGGCAGGGACAGACTGTATTAACAGTTTAGAGAAGTTTGGGTTCATTTTTGGCTCTTTGTAGATATGGCTTGAGGAGTAATGGAAAGATTTAGGAAATAGGGTAGGTTTTGCTTTAGAGGTAGTTGGTGAAGATAAATGCATTTTTCAGGACCACAGCTATTCTTTTTTAAGGCAGTAACTTGCTCAGGAAGATCTTCATTGATTTATTCAGAATTTACATTGTTCTTTTGTTCATTGAAATGTTGAACATATCTGAGTTCAGGGGCATTCTAGCCAGACTAAGGCTTCATTCTGAGAGCATTGATTTTAGACCAGTAATCTAAGATGTTTTTGTTCTGCAGAGGATTACAAATTTCACCAGTACCACACTCCACACATTTCATTTTATTTTATTTTTATTTTTGGCAGCAGGAGTGGGGTGTGTGGGGGGGACAGGGCAGTGAGGTTGGAGTGAAGGATAGGGAATTAGAGGTCAATGCAAAGGTGACATGTTTTGGAGGTAGAACTCTGAGTTATTTATCAGCCTGAGTGGCAGCTTGCCCTATAAAGTATAAGCAGCTATAGCAACAGCTAAATACTTCATGATTCTAAAGAAAGACAAGATTGGTCATCCTTGCATTCTACATATCTATATAACTTTAAATAGAGAAATGCCAAATTGAAACATGAGCTGAGAAGAGACACAGCATACATGACTTGAGAATACAGAGGAAAAACTAAAATCCTAGATGGTTCTGTTATTTTTTAATAAAATATTTTGAAATAATTTTAGATTTACAAAAACTTTACAAAAATAGAACAAAGTATTCACATATACCGTTCATCTAGTTTCTCCTAATGTTAACAATTTATATAACCACAATACAAATATTACAATATAAGGCATTAACATTGATTCAATATCATTAACTACAGAAAGTATTAGCATTTCACTAGTTTTACACTGTAATGTCATTTTTCTAGTCTAATGTCCAGTCCAAAGTCCTGCATTGCATTCAGGTGTGTCCCTTTAGTCTCCTTCAGTCTGTGTTGTTCTTCAGTTTTCCTTTGTCTTTCATAACTTTGATGTTTCTGTATTACTTATTTTGTAGAATAAAGTGGGATTATTATTCAATTTAGCGTTGTCTGATATCTTCTTACGGTTAAACTGATGTTAGCATTTTTGGTAGGAATATCACAGAAGTGATATTATATCCTCCTCAGTAAATAAATTTAGGGACTATATGATGTCAATACGCCATATTACTAGTGATGTTAACGATAAACATTTAATTAGGATGATGTCTGCCAGATTCCCCCCTTGTAAGGCATGCTGTTTTTCCCTTTGTAACCAATAAATATATATTGAAGGAGATATTTTGAAGCTATGTAAAAAATCCTATTTTTCTGCAAATTTTTGCCCACTGAATTTAGCATTGATCATGCCTATAATGATTAAAGTTAAAAAAATAGTTAGACAGATACTATTGATATGTATGTAAACTGATTCCCCCCAAAATTACAATCCCAGTTAAATTTTATAGAGAGAGTAGTAGTTGGAAATATACTGCTTTGAAAGAATCATTGCTACCTGAATGTACTAAATCTTAAAGTATAATTTTTGTAATTCTTTTATAACTGACTCTGAAATTCCCAGTTTTGTAGCAACTAAAAGTACAGGCAATGGTTGTAAGAAGGAATTTTATTTCTGTAAAGTATCGAACATTGTTTTGCATATAACTTTTATTGTTTTTTATAAATAATGTATGTTAGACCTTTTTCTGGCTTCGTAATTTTTTTATTACTAGTTTATCTTCTTTTATTTTATTATTATTATTATTTTGGAGACAGAGTCTCACTCTGTTGCCAGGCTGGAGTGCAGTGGTGTAATCTCGGCTCACTGCAACCTCCACCTCCTGGGTTCAAGTGATTCTCCTGCCTCAGCCTCCCAAGTAGCTGGGACTACAGGCACCCACCACCATGCCCAGCTAATTTTTTGTATTTTTAGTAGAGATGGGGTTTCACCATGTTGGCCAGGATGGTGTCGATCTCTTGACCTCATGATCCACTCACCTCAGCCTCCTAAAGTGCTGGGATTACAGGCATGAGCCACTGCACCCAGCCTAGTTTATCTTTTTATTCTTTTGTTTTTATTTTTAATTGATTTTATTTTTTAAAAAAATTTACTTTAGATTCAGGGGCACATGTGCAGGCTTGTTATATAGGTAAACTCATGTCATGGAGGTTTGTTATACAGATTATTTTATCACCTCGGTACTAAGCCTAGTACCCAATAGTTATTTTTTTCCTTATCCTTTCCCTCCTCCCACCTCCCACCTTCCAGTTAGCCCAAGTGTCTCTTTCTTTCTTTGTGTCCATAAGTTCTCATCATTTAGCTAACACTTATAAGTGAGAACATGTGGTATTTGGTTTTCTGTTACTGCATTAGTTTGCTAAGAATAATGGCATCCAGCTGTATCCATGTTCCTGCAAAAGGCATGATCATGTTCCTTTTTATGGCTATGTAGTATTCCATGGTGTATATGTACCACTTTTTCTTTATTCAGTTTGTCATTGATGGGCATTTATGTTGACTCCATGTCTTGGCCATTGTGAATAGTGCTGCGAAAAACATACACATGCATGTGTCCTTATGGTAGAATGATTTATATTCCTTTGGTTATATACCCAGTAATGGGATTGCTAGGTCAAATCACATTTCAGATTTTAGCTTTTTGAGGAATTGCCACACTGCTTTCCCCAATAGTTAAAATCATGTACACTCCCACCAACAACGTATGTGTTCCCTTTTCTCCACAATCTTGCCAGCAACTGTTATTTATTTATTTTTCTTTTTAATAACATCCATTCTGAGTGGTCTGAGATGGTATCTCTTTGCAGTTTTGATTTTCATTAATCTAATGATCAGTGATATTGAGCTTTTTTTCATATGGTTGTTGGCTGCATGTATGTCTTCTTTTGAAAAGTGTCAGTCTGTATCCTTTGCCCACTTTTTAATGGAGTTGTTTGGTAATTTTTTTTTGTAAATTTCTTTAAGTTCCTTATAGATTCTAAATATTAGACCTTTGTTGGACACATAATTTGCAAATATATTGTCTCATTCTGTAGATTGTCTGTTTACTCTGTTAATAGCTTCTTTTGCTGTTCAGAAACTCTTAAGTTTAATTGGATCCCATTAGTCAATTTTTGCTTTGTTTTGCAATTACTTTTGGTGTCTTTGTCATGAAATCTTTGCCTGTTCCTATGACCAGAATGGTATTGACTAGGTTGTCTTCAAGGGTTTTGTAGTTTTTGGTTTTACATATAAGTTTTTAATCCATCTTGAGTTGATTTTTGTATATACTAGAAGAAAGATATCCAAGTTCAACCATCTGAATATGGCTAAACAGTTATCCCAGAACCATTTATTTGATAGGGAGTCATTTTCCTATTGCTTGTTTTTGTCAGCTCTTTTGGAGATCAGATGGTTGTAGTTGTACAGCTTTATTTCTGGGCTCTCTACTCTGTTCCATTGGTGTATGTGTCTATTTTTGTACCAGAATGGTACTGTTTTGGTTGCTGTAGCCCTGTAATATATTTTGAAAAGTAACACGAGCTCTCCTGCTTTGTTCTTTTTACTTAGAATTGCCTTGGCTATTCTGGCTCTTTATTACTTCCATATAAATTTTAAAATAGTTTTCTCAAGTTCTGTGAAGAAAGACATTGGTAGTTTGATAGCAATTGCATTGAATCCATAAATCGCTTTGGGCAGTATGGCCACTGTAATGAGATTGATTCTTTCTATCCATGAGTATGGAATGTTTTTCAGTTTGTTTATGTCATCTCTGATTTCTTTGAGCAGTGTTTGTAATTCTCATTGTAGAGATCTTTCACCTCCCTGGTAGGCTTTTTTCCTAGGCATTTTCTTCACTTTGTGGCAATTGCAAGGTTGTGAATGGGATTGTGTTTCTAATTTGGCTTTCAGGTGTGCTATTTTTGGAGTATGGGAATGCTAGTGATTTTTATACATTGATTTTTGTACCCTGAGACTTTGCTGAAGTTGTTTGATTGGCTGAAGAAGCTTTTGGCCCGAGATTATAGAATTTCCTAGATATAGAATCGTGACATCTGCAAACAGGAATAGATTGACTTCCTCTCTTCCTATTTGGATGCCCTTTCTTTCTCTTGCCTGATTGCTCTGGCCAGACCTCCGATTCTATGTTGAATAGGAATGATGAAAGAGGGCAGTATTCAAGGGAAATGCTTCCAGGTTTTGCCCATTTAGTATAATGTTGACTCTGGGTCAGCCATAGATTATTTTGAGGTATTTCTTCAATACTTAGTTTATAGAGAGTTTTTAACACAAAGGGATGTTGAATATTATCAAAAGATTTTCTGCATCTATTGAGATAATCGTGTGATTATTGTCCTTAGTTATGTTTATGTGATTAATACATTTATTGATTTGTGTATATTTAACCAACCTTGCATTGCGAGGATGAAGCCTACTTGATTGTAATGGATTAGCTTTTCGATGTGCTGCTGAATTCTGTTTGCAAGTATTTTGATGAGGATTGTTGCATGAATTTTCATCAAGGTTATTGGCCTGAAGTTTTTTCTATGATTGTGTGCCTCTGCCAGGTTTGGATATCTGGATGATGAGTGTCTTAGATAAGATGGGGAGGAGTCCCTTCTCCTCAATTTTTTGCAATAATTTTGTTAGAAATGGTACCAGCTTTTCTTTGTATATCTGGTAGAATTTGGTTTTGTATCTGTCTGGTAGTGAGCTTTTTCGGTTGGTAGGCTATTTATTACTGATTCAACTTTGAATCTCATTATTGGTCTGTTCAGGGAATCAGTTCTTTCTGGTTCAGTCTTGGGAGGATGTATGTTTCCAGGAATTTATCCATTTCTTCTTGGTTTTCTAGTTTGTGTGCTTAGATGTGTTTATAGTAGTTTCTGATGGTTATTTTTTATTTCTGTGGGATCATTGGCAACATCCCATTTGTCCATTTTAATTGTGTTTATTTTGATCTTCTCTCTTTTCTTTATTAGTCTAGCCAGTTCCCCAGCAGTCTCCAACCTTTTTGGCACCAGGGACTGATTTAATAGAAGACAATTTTTCCACAGATGGTGAAGGTGGGGGATGGTTTCAGGATGAAACTGTTCCTCCTCAGATTATGAAGCATTAGTCAGAGTCTCATAAGGCACATACAACCTAGATCTCCTTCATGAGCAGTTCACAATAGGTTCCCACTCCTATGAGAATCTAATGCCACCACTGATCTGACAGGAGGAGGAGCTCAGGTAGTAATGCTTGCTTCCCAGCTGCTCACCTCGTGATGTGCAGCCCAGTTCCTAATAGGCCACGGACTGGTACAGGTCTGTGACCTAGGGGTCAAGGACCCCTGGAGTACCCTCTCTATCTTATTTTTTTTCCAAAACCAACCCCTAGATTTGTTGGTCTTTTGAATGGTTATTCATATGTTGATTTATTTTCGTTCAGCTTTGATGTATTGGTATATCTCATCTCCTGCTAACACTGAGGTTGACATGTTCTTTCCTCTCTTACTCTTTCAGTTGTGATGCTGGGTTTTTAATTTGAGATTTTTCTAACTTTTTAATGTTAGATGTGAATATTTAGTGCTATAAATTTCCCTCTTACCACTGCCTTTACTGTGTCCCAGAGATTCTGGTATGTTGTATCTTTGTTCTCGTCAGTTTCAAAGAACTTACTGATGTCTGCCTTAATTTCATTATTCACCCGATAGTCATTCAGGGGTGAGTTGTTTAATTTCTATGTAATTGTATCATTTTGAGTGAGCTTTTTAGTCTTGATTTCTATTTTTATTGTGATGTGGTCTGGGAGTGTTTGGTATGATTTGGACTCTTCTGCATTTCTTGAGGATTATTTTATGTCTGATAGTGTGGCCGATTTTAGAGTATGTGCCATATGACAATAAGAAGAATGTATATTTTGTTGATATGGGTGGAGAGTTCTGTAGATGTTTATCAGATCTGTTTGGTCCAGTGTTGAGTTCAGGCCCTGAACATATTTGTTAATTTTCTGCCTTGATGATCTGTCTAATACTGTCAGTACAATGTTGAAGTCTGCCACTATTCTTGTGTTGGAATCTAAGTCTCTTTTTAGGTCTCTAAGAACTTGCTACATGAATCTGGGTATTCCTGTTTTGGGTGCATATATATTCAGAATAGTTAGGTCTTCTTGTTGAATTGAACCCTTTACCATTATGTAATGCCATTCTCTGTCTTTTTTTATGTTTGTTGATTTAAAGTCTGTGTTGTCTGAAATTAGGGTTGCAGCCCTTGCTTTTTTCTGATTTCCACTTGCTTGGTAGATTTTCTTCCACCCCTTTATTTTTAGCCTGTGGCTGCCATTGCATCTGAAATGGGACTCTTGAAGACAGCATACCACTGGATGTTGCTTTTTTTATCCAGCTTGCCATTCTATACCTTTTAAATGAGGATATTTAGCCCATTTACATTCTGGGTTAGTATTCATATGTGTGGATTTAATCCTGTCATTGTGTTGTTAGCTGGTTATTACACAAGCTTGTTTCTGTGGTTGCTTTATAGTGTCAGTAGTCTTTACGCTTGCGTTTTTTTTTATAATGACTGCTAAATTTCTTTCCTTTCCATATTTGGTGCTACTTTCAACATCTCATGTAAGGCATGAGAAGGAAACATTTGGGGGTATAAATAAAAACATAGTTTACATCTTTTAAGTCCTTTTCTTCCTGATGTAAGATCCAGCAATCTACAAATTTTAAGTGTACAATTTGATGAAATATGTAGAAACACCCATGTAATCCACACCCTTACTTAGATAGCATTTCATTACCCATTACCACAAAATTCATCACTTGTATTCCCAATCAAACCCCTGGCCCCTGATGCTGCCATTGTTCTGCCTTTCTTTTACAACGTATTAGATCTGCCTATTGTAGCAGTTCATAAAAATGGAATCACATAGTGTGCACTATTTTTGTCGATCTGCTTTTGTTAAGCATAAAACTTTGATATTGATCCATGTTGAATCAAATATCACTAGTTCTCTCTTTATTTTGGAGTATTATTCCATTTTAATTATTTACCTGAATTTTTAATATCCATTCTCTTGTTGGTGGATGTTTGAGTTGTATCCAGTTTAGGACTACGGTGCACAATAGCCTCTATAATATTCCTATGTAAGTTTGTTTGTTTGTTTGCTTTTATGGACCTTTTAAAAATTTTTTCTTGGGAGTGCAATTTTTGAATTATATATTAAGTGTATAGTAACATGCTGATAGATTGCTAAACAGCTTAACAAAGTATTATTACTATTTTTATATTTCTGCCATTATTGTATCAGAGTTTCATTGCTACACATTTATTGCCAACATAAGGAAGTGACACTCATTTTAAACTTAGCTTTACTTTTTGGTATGTAATGGCATCACACTGTGGTTTAATTTGCATTTCCTTGACTACAAAGATATTATGCATCTTTATGTGCTTCTTAGCTGTTCATATATCTTATTTTGAATTATCTACTTAAGTCTGCTCATTTTTATAATTTTTTATTGTTCAGTTGTAGGAGTACTTTGTATATTCTTCGTTAAATTATTTGTCAGATATATTTTTCTAAAGGCTTTTGCCCAATCAGTGATTTATATATGTATGGATTTTATTTTTATTTTTTTACTTTATATAGTGTAAAAGTTCACACTTATTCAGAATTGAATAACAGAAGTCTACTGTTATTCAGAATTGAATAACAGAAGAGCTCTCTGAAGCAAAAATGGTGGGCTTTGAGAACTTATCATAAGAATATAACATGTATTAGAGACTAAGAAAAGAGAAATATTATGGCTTTCAGGAAAGAACTATAACAATTGATTTGACAGGATGACAATCCGTTTCCCTGTTTCTGTCACCACATCTTTCTCTGACATTCTTCTTCTGCTTCCTTCTACTTTTAAGGACCATTGTGATTACCTTGCACACACCCAGATATTCTAGGATAGCATCCATATCTTAAGGTGAGAGTTTACTACACCCTTAATTCCGCTGGGAATCATAGTTCCCTTTTGCCATGTAACATAACATACTCACAGGTTCTAGGGATTACAATATGGACATCTTTGGAAGAACTATTTCTTTGCCCACCACGAATGAATTTATCTTCTCTAAGAAAAGACTGCTAATAATTGAATGCCTCAATTTATGTAGTTGATGGTGGCAATAATAACTGTATTAATGGTTTTTGATAATATCTTTAGGAGGAAGAATTTTAAATATAAGAATAAAAAATAAGTTCTGGAAGGATTCTGGTTAACCTTCATGGCATTTTTGAAATGTTATTCCTCAATTAATTATAAAACTCCAATGAGAATGAGGACCTATTTCAGTATTTTGAGGTAGTTATCATAAATAGATATGAGCTTTCATTTTTTTTCTACTTAATTTTGGCATTGAATGCATTAGAAAGCTCATATATTTGCATGACCCATGGTTCTATTTGTGACGAATAAGCAGAATACTGAAAAAATATTGGCATTCAGGTAGAAAAGTTGAATTAGGATAATAATATTTCAAGTCAAGAAAATATTTCATACTCAAGTAAATATGAGTAATTAAATGTGATTAAGTGTAAGATTTAAATTATGTATCTAGAGAGAAAGCTAGAAAGATAGGAACCCAGTAGGGACCTTGTTAAAAACAGGTGGTTTAGACAGTTCCCCTTAAAAGAGTTTCACTTTGTTACAAACAAGGTGTTCTTCTCCAAAAGGTCTTCACTTCCTTGTACTGTCTGTCCTGAAGTCTTATTTCCCTGTTCTTTGTCTAAAATAATCTTGCCTGACAATCTGTCAGCCCCTCCTTCCCTGCTGTGCTCAGGCATGCCCGCCAAGAAATCATCACCTCCCTCCCTCCTGTAGCAGCTTTTCCCCACCAAAACTGATCTTCCCACCTTCCCACCAGTGTAACTGCATTCCTGTACTTTTCAAGTTAGCAAACCGTGTTCAGCTTAGATTGTGTGGTCCAACCCCAGCCAACGGAGGCAGGACATAGTAACAGGGACAAGCTGTGTTAAGAGATAATAAAAACCCCTGCTCTCCTTTGTTCTGTGTGCTCTTGCCATTGCTCCATCCGTGAGTGGCACCCTTCTATAGAAGTAAAAATTGCCTTGCTGAGAAAATTAAATTTACGTTCCAGTGCTATTTCTTCTGTGGCACCTAAAATTTATTTATAACAGGCCAAGCAAAATTATTGTATTTTTCACCTAAAGTCAATGTGATTCACTGAAGAGTTTTAAACAGGAGGATTATTTGATAAGAATTAGTATTTTTGATTGATTTATAATCTCCTTAAATAATATTATCTTTTTTTCTCACCCATATGTGTAGTGTAAATGTTGAAATGTCATTGGACCCAGAATACATATTTTAAAATGTAGCCAATAGCATCTGTCAATGTATTGTACATAGTATTGGAGAAAAAGAAAGGTCAATGCTTTCATGGGTTGAATCTGAGTAATTTGAATAATGAAACTAAAATTAACTGAGTTGAGGAAAAGAAAATTCTTATTTAGGAACTAGAATGATCAGAATATTATTCTTGGTCAGTTTATAATTTAATGCATTGTAGGCAAAAATCTAAATGGAGATAGTAAGCAATACCAAGATGAAAGAATCTGAATTTCAAGAGAAAGGTCTAAGGTCTAAGCATATATTTGGAAGTCATTAGCATATAAAGATTTTTTAAAACCATGACATCAGATAAGGTATTTAAGCATATAAGTGCAGAATAGAACAGCTAGGGCCTGAGGCACTGTAACATTTAAGAGCTTCTCTGAGAGGAAGAAGAACAAACTAAAAAGGATGAGGAGGAGCAGATCCTGATGTAGAAAAAAAAAACCTGAGAATGTGCTGTCTTGAAGCCAAATCAAGAAGGACAACATGATTAAATGCTGCAGATAAGTAAAGTAAAATGAGGCCTCAATTGACCCACAGAACTAGGAGCATGGATATAATTAATAACTTTTATAATAATTAGTTTAATGAAATGGTATTGATGACAGCCTGTTTAGAGGGGCTCAAGGCTAGGAGACAATGTGATAAACTATAGATCACTCTTTCAAGGTGTTTTATATGAAAGTTGTGGTAGGCAGAATTCTGAGATGACTAATTATTTTGCCTAGGTGGTGTACCCATTCTGTGTCATCTCTTCTTGTTGATTGTGGAGGGAAATGTGAACATGATGGATTTCACTTCTGAAATTAGATTAGATTAGTTTAGATGAAAAAGGTGAAAGGATTTTGCATATGTAATCATGGTACCAAGTCAACATACTTTGAGTTCATCAAAAAGGAGATTATCCAGGTGGCCCTGGTGTAGTCAAGTTATCTTTAAAATGGATGAGGCCCCTCCCGAAATCAGAGATTCAAATTGTGAGAAAAATCCTTCTCCTTGCTTTGAAGAAAAAGTAAACTGACATGTAAGGAGAGGGTCTGTGAGAAGTACTCTTCTTGGAGGTTAGAGGGACTTCCAACCAGCTAGCAAGAAAATGAGTCCTACAACTGCATGGAAAGGAATTCTGACAGGAAGTAGTGAGCTTGCAAGAGGATCCTGATGAGTCCCTTCCTTATATGAAATCATAGTCTCAACTGACATCTTGATTTTAACCCACAAAGATTCCAAGCAGAGGAACCAGTTAGTTCCTAACCCATAGACATTGTGAAATAATCAATTTGTTTTGTTTTAAGCCACTAAGTTGGTGGTATTTTTAAGTGTAGTGGATAATTCATATAAAAATAATTCAGAAAAAAGTACCATTAGCTGGAGAAGCTATGGAGGTCACAAGGGTTTTTCTTTTTAAGTTGCCAGTATGTTGACAGTAAAATATTATGATGCAGGAAGTAAATGATTTGATATAATGCACAAATTGATGAGGTGACTTTACATGTACAATTTATAAAATGACAGAAAAGAAGGCAGAATATGTGGGTACAAATAGTAGTAGGTTATAATGTATGTAACATAATTTATTTAATGACATACCTTTTTCATTTAGATTGTTTGCATACTCTTGCTCTCTTAAGAATGTTGCAATAATTAACCTAGGGTATAAATTATTTAACATATATGTGAATATATCTGTAGAGTAATTTACTAGAAGTAGAATCCTGGGTTAAAGGCACATGCCCAGTTTGAAAGCATTTACAAACAAGTTCTTCAGTGGCGTTTGGATTATGCTTCCACACTTTCATATTTTTGCTGATTACATACATATATACATACACACACACAGACACATATGTACATATATGTATGTATATACACACCTATACACACTTTAATTGTATTTCTTATTTATGAATTATATTAGGAATAGGAATATTTCATATCATTAAAAGCAGTTTGAATTTCTTTTTGAATTGAATGTTTATATACATTACCCATTTTGGGGGAAACCTTTTTCTTTATGTATAGGTAGATTAGTCTTCTCTATGATGAGTTAAGGCATTTTTCCTAGATTATAATTTTTGTATTATTATTACTACTATAATTTGCTATTTTTAAAGTAATTGAATATATCATATTTAATTTTGATATGATTTCTATATTATGTGTCATAATTTAGAAAGACCTTACTCTGAGATTATAAAAGTAATCCCAATGTTTTCTTCTGGGTTTTAAAAATGTAACCATTTTAATGTATATATCTTTTGTATTTAGAATTCTTCTTGGGATATAGAAAGGAGTATGGATGAACAGATTTTTACGCAAGTTCCTCAACTTCACTTATTGACAAATCCATCTTCCAAATCACTGTTTCATTGATGAATATTTCCTTATTTCATTAATTTCTGTTTCTATATTTAGTTTTCTCCTCAACTTATCTTTATTTTTCCTACCTTCTGGAGTATAACATTTAGCTGATTTATTTTAATTTTCCACATTTTTAAAAAATTTTACTTTAAGCTCTAGGATACGTGTGCTGAACGTGCAGGTTTGTTACATAGGTATATACGTGCCATGTGGTTTGCTGCACCTATGAACCCATCATCTAGGTTTTAAGCTCGGCATGCATTAGGTATTTGTCCTAATGCTCTCCCTCCCCTTGCCCCCAAACCCTCCAACAGGACCCTGTGTGTGATGTTCCCCTGCCTGTGTCCACATATTCCCATTGTTTAACTCTCACTTATAAGTGAGAACATGCTGTGTTTGGTTTTCTCTTCCTGTGTTAGTTTGTTTAGAATGGTGGCTTTCAGCTTCATCCATGTCCCTGCAAAGGACATTAACTCGTTCTTTTTTAGGGCTGCATAATATTCCATGGTGTATATGTGCCACATTTTCTTTATCTAGTCTATCATTGATGAGAATTTGGGTTCGTTCCAAGCCTTTGCTATTGTAAATAGTGCTGCAATAAACATATGTGTGCATGTGCCTTTATAGCAGAATGATTTATAATCCTTTGGGTATATTGCCAGTAATGGGATTGCTGGGCCAAATGGTATTTCTGGTTCTAGATCCTTGAGGAATCACCACACTGTCTTCCACAATGGTTGAACTAATTTACACTCCCACCAACAGTGTAAAAGAATTCCTATTTCTCCACAGCCTCACCAGCATCTGTTGTTTTCTGACTTTTTAATAATTGCCATTCTAACTGGCGCAAGATGGTATGTCATTGTGGTTTTGATTTGCATTGCTCTAATGACCAGTGATGATGAGCTTTTTTTCATATGTTTGTTGGCCACATAAATATCTTCTTTCGAGAACTGTCTGTTCATATCCTTTGCCTAATTTTTGATGGGATTGTTTTTTTTTTCCTCATAAATTTGTTTAAGTACCTTGTAGATTCTATATATTAGATCTTTGTCAGATGGGTAGCTTGGAAAAATTGTCTCCCATTTTGTAGGTTGCCTGTTCACTCTGATGATGGTTTCCTTTGCTATGCAGAAGCTCTTTAATTTGATTAGATTCCATTTGTTAGTTTTGGCTTTTGTCACAATTGCTGTTGGTGTTTTAGTCATGAAGTCTTTGCCCATGCCTATGTCCTGAATGGTATTGCCTAGGTTTTCTTCTAGGGTTTTTATGGTTTTGGGTTTTACATTTAAGTAATGTCCTCTCTTATTTCCTTGAGCAGTGGTTACTAATCCATCTTGAGTTAATTTTTGTATAAAGTGTAAGGAAGGGGTCCAGTTTCAGTTTTCTGCATATGGCTAGCCAGTGTTTTCAACACCATTTATTAAATAGGGAATGCTTTCCCCACTTCTTGTTTTTGTCAGGTTTGTCAAAGATTGGATGGTTATAGATGTGTGGTCTTATTTCTGATGTTTCTGTTCTCTTCTATTGGTCTATATTTCTGTTTTGGTACCAGTACCATGCTGTTTTGGTTACTGTAGCCATGTAGTATATAGTTTGAAGTCAGGTAGCATGATGCCTCCAGCTTTGTTCTTTTTGCTTAGGATTGTCTTGGCTCTACGGGCTCTTTTTTTTCCATATGAAATTTAAAGTAGTTTTTCTAATTCTGCAAAGAAAGTCAATGGTAGCTTGATGGGAATAGCATTGAATCTATAAATTACTTTGGGTGGTATGGACATTTTCATGATATAGATTCTTCCAATCCATGAACATGGAATGTTTTTCCATTTGTTTGTGTCCTCTTTTATTTCCTTGAGCAGTGTTTACTAATTATCCTTGAAGAGGTCCTTTACATCCCTTGTAAGTTGTATTCCTAAGTATTTTATTCTCTTTGCAGCAATTGTGAATGGGAGTTCACTCATGACTGGCTCTCTGTTTGTCTGTTGTTGGTGTATAGGAATCTTTGTGACTTTTGCCACATTGATTTTGTATCCTAAGACTTTGCTGAAGTTGCTTATCAGCTTAAGGAGTTTTTGGGCTGAGATGATGGGGTTTTCTAAATATACAATCATGTCATCTGCAAACAGAGACAATTTGACTTTCTCTCTTCCTGTTTGAATACGCTTTATTTCTTTCTCTTGCCTGATTGCCATGGCCAGAACTTCCAATAGTATGTTGAATAGGAGTGGTGAGAGAGGGCATCCTTGTCTTGTGCTGGTTTTCAAAGGGAACGTGTCCAGCTTTTGCCCATTCAGTATTAATTTTCCACATTTTAAAATAAAATTTCTCTATTACATCTTTGTGTGTATCCCACAAATTTAGATATGTGAAGCCTTTGTTGTCATTTAATCATAAATAATTCATATTTTTAACTTTTATTTTCTCTTTAAGATTGTGGTAAAAAGTCTCCAAAATAGCCCCCAAAGATTTCTGCCTCGTGGTATTTATGTCCTTATGAAAATTTCTCTTCCTGTGAGTGCATGAGGAAGGAGGAAGGTAGCCACTCCCTTCAAACGATTAATCATTGGGAAGCTATAGATGTCACTTCTGAGATTAGGTTACAAAGAGACTTTACCTTTGTCTTGCTCACTCTGTCAAGCTCTCTTGTTTGTTCATTCTGAGGGAAGCCAGCTGTCATATTGTGAACTTCCCTATCTACAGAACTACATGGCAGGAAATGATGTTTCTGGCAAATAGTGAGTACCTGAAGATTACCACAGTCACATGAGTGGACTTGAAAGTGAATTTTCTGAGACCTGGGGATAACTATTTGTGTGAACTTGAAAACAAATTCTCCTCTAATTGAACCCTTAGGCTTTCAACTTTTATTATTATTTCCAACTTTACTTACATTACGAAACTACTATCCTTAATGTATTTTAAGTTTGTTTTATATTTTGTATTTTTTTAATTACCTTTTTCTGTACTCTAGGAAATTCTTATTGATTTTACAGCTCACTATTTTACTTCTCATCTTTCTTCAGTAAGCTAGGTAGTAAATCGATTTAAATATTTCTTAATAACAATTTCTGCATCATAACATTTTATTCTTGATTTGATTGCTTTCACTTCTTCACTCTATAGCAGACATTAAATTGATTTTTTAAAGTTCTTTTCAGATTGTTCTACTTCACTGTATGTCCTGAGTTATAATTCTTTATTTTGTTCAGCTTGGGTTTCCCTTTCACTGTGTTGCATTTCCTTTAGTACTTTGGGATTCTTGGTTGCAAGGTTATCTTCCCACATATATCACTTTCATATCTAGAGAACATAGTTATTTCACAGGTGTTCAGGTTTGTTCTTTCATAACACAAGGCTTCCAAAGCATGCTTTGCATGAATCACCCACCATTGGGTTCTTATCCCATCTGGAAAATTCATTTCTGGACTTATTTAATCAAATGCATGATACAAATCTACATCTGCTTTACACATAAGAGATCCTACTTGAGTTTCCAGCAAACAAATTTTATCCTTGTCCTTCATTGTGAAGCTTTTATGAATGCTTCATAAAAACAATAACAACAATCAATCAAAGGTTCTGTTGCATTGGCCCTCAGTCCCTTGATGTTGATGACCAGAATGTTTAATAAATATAGTGCTTTATTTCTAGTCTATGGGAAAGTTTTTCCATCTGTTATCACTGTTACTAATTCTAAAATTTTCTACTTCTAATTTTAGTGCATTCATGATTAGAAAGCTAGGTGGTCTTTTTGAAATTATGACAAACACAGTAGAAAATACTGAGCTAAATAAGTGCTTCCTTGGTGATGTCGTTTGGCTGTGTCCCAACCCAAATCTCATCTTGGATTGTAGTTCCCACAATTCCCATGTGTTGTGGGAGGGACCTGGTGGTAGGTAATTGAATCATGGGGGTGGGTCTTTCCCATGCTATTCTCCTGATAGTGAGTAAGTCTCATAAGATCTGATGGTTTTATAAAGGGGAGTTACCCTGCAGAAGTTCTTTTCTCTTGTCTGCCACCGTGTGAGATGTGACTTTCACCTTCCACCATGATTGTGAGGCCTACCCAGCCACTTGGAGCTGTGAGTTATTAAACCTCTTTCTTTTGTAAATTGACCAGCCTCAGGTATGTCTTTATCAGCAGTGTGAAAATGGACTAATGTTCTTGGTGAATAGTCAAATCAAGTGTTAGGTTAAATGAAGTCAAATCAAAAGATGTACACATATCACATCTCCTTGTGTTATTATAGGCCTTTCTTGATTATTAAGTTCTCATTGATGCTCTGGATTGCTGAATATACAGGATAAGTGACCTTCAGATAAGAAAGATGTTACTGCTTTATTTTCTCATCATAGGACACTTGAGACATGATTAAGCCATGAATGAAAGGTCAACATAGTTTCTACTGTAAAAATAAAATGCTGGCATATTTTCATTTTCATTTTTATTCCAATAATATTGAATGAAGATTGTTTATAAGACACATACACACATGTACACACATACACAATTTATGTTATTCTAGGTACTGAACTTCAGCCGAGACACATTGGCTGAAATCCTCCTTATCTTACTCAAATATTGGCTGAGACGATAATTTGTCCTCATTTGTTCAGTAGTAATTCAATCATAATTTTGCAAATTTGTCATTAAAAATCTATTTGTAAAGGTATTTAATGGCTATAAGAATAGTTAAGGACCAGCTCAACCACTTCATTTTAGTCACCTCTTTACTGAATCAATTTCAGATGATGCAAGGACCTTGAGGCCTAGTAATGAATGCTTAAGTAAGGACTGTGAGCACATTTAGTCCTTAAAGTGAAGAAATATTACCACTTAGTTACACTTAAATCAGAAAAAAAAACCCATGAATAAAGATTAACTATCTTTTACTTTTTCACCATTTGTGAGCAGTAATAGTTAGCTATTATTACATCACTCTTTGCTAAGATGCTTACAATTCCTTTATACTTATAAATCAATGTAATGTAAGTTGGACTTTAGAAGTAAATAATGTCTCTGGTTAAAATGAAATACAGAGTGTGTTGTTCAACAGAGGAGTCCACAGAAAGGGAAACTCTAAGTGGTAAAAGGAGCTTTGCAATTGGTTTCCTTCCATCCTTTTCCCCTTGCTTGGTCTATTAGTTTTTTGGGGCTGCAGTAATAAACTACTACAAAGTTGGTGGCTTGAAAAATAGGATTCGAGTCTCTCACAATTCAGGAAGCCAGAAGTCCGAAATCAAGGAGTCAGCAGGGTTGGTTGCTTCTGTCATAATTCCACTCCATCAAAATGTTACCATTTTACCATTATAAGACTTTTTGCTATTCAGGCTCTGAGGGAAAAACTGTCCCATGCCTCTTTCCTAGCTTCCGGTGTTTGTCCACAGTCCTTGAAATTCCTTGGCTTATAGATACATCACTCCAGTCTCTGTCTACATTTTCATATCACTGTCTATTCCATGTCTTTTGTGTCCTTTCTGTCTTAAAATGGCACTTAGGTTGAGTTCTGAGCCAACTCTAATTCGGTATGATTTTATCTTGATGCTTATAATTACATTTACAAAGACCAAATTTCCAAATAAAATCACATTCCGGGGTTATGAGTAGACAGAAATTTTGGGATGACACAAAATTTAACTGACTATACATGAGATTTTTCTTTCACTGTTATCACCAACACTGGACCCATATTTTCTGTTTGTGTGTATGTGTGTGAATCCAGCCTCACTCTTTTAGTACAACTCTGCCTCCTTGGCTATAGCTGATTGGCTGAGTTTAAAACCTAAGTAGTCTATGACAATAAGCACCCCTCAACTGGGAACTTAAAATTGAATTAAGAAATCCCAACTCTATTGTAATGAAGGAGTTGTAAATAAGAGCTTTGAGTGATCACTTTCAGCCGTGTGGACCAAATTAAAAAATAGTTGGCACACAGAGAGAGAAGAATGATGCCAAGAATAACAAGAAGGCAAAAGCCAGAGAGGGAAGAAGAATTTCCCTTTCTTGTTCTGATTTTCAGTCTCTAATACATTGTTTAGGTCTTATAATCAACCTCCCAAAACCATCTTTTGCTCTTGAAAGTGAAGTTTCTTACTTGATCCTGAATAGATCTAAACTTTTTTTTTTTTTTTTTTTTGAGATGAAGTCTCGCTCTGTCGGCCCAGGCTGGAGTGCAATGGCATGGTCTCAGCTCATTGCAACCTCCACCTCCCAGGTTCAGGTGATTCTCCTGCCTCAGCCTTCTAAGTAGCTGGGATTACAGTTGTGTGCCACCAGGTTCAGCTATTTTTGTATTTTTTTGTAGAGATGGGGTTTCACCATGTTGGCCAAACTGGTCTCGAACTCCTGACCTCAAGTGATCCTCCCACCTCAGCCTCCCAAAGTGCTGGGATTACAGGTATGAGCCACTTGGCCTGGTCTTGGTCTAATATTTCATGGAATCCTGGTATAAATATTGACAAATATTATATATGTGAAGCATATGCCTGTGGCCAGGTAGGGAGAAAGTGAAGTTAAGTGAAACTTAAAGGAAGATGCAAACTGAGAATTTAGTCTAAGCCTCTCAGACCAGTGACATCTCATTCTAGAACTGTGATTTGCTTGGTGTTTGGAAGGTTCTCTTCTTTTTTCATTTTCTTTATATATCTCATTCTTTGTGATATACACACACAAGTTAGCCCACAGGCTGCTAGCAGAGCTCCAGAAAAGTGAGTATTTATCTGTTTGATATAACATTAAAAATATTTACAAATACAAATACTATGAAAATTATGCTGAACATAATGGGAGGAATTGTTAATATTTTATGAATCCTCAAATATGTAGAATGACTCACAATCATTACAACATGTCTATAATTCAACAGCTGACTAATTACAAGATTCTATTAATATCATGAAACAGTATGGAGAATCACATGTATGCCAGGCTTCAACATATGAAGCTTACAGGATATAGTAAAGACAAAATTGGAAATCTTAGGGAATGTGGCAGTGGCCAAATTATGGAACATAAAAAACTACCTTCAAAAATAATGGTTAAGATTTATTGAACACTCAGTATGTGCCTGATACCATCGTACAAATTTCTGTTTTAATTCATTTAGTCTTTAAAATAACCCATATAAGATGATTATATGTTATTCTCATTTATTGATGAGAAAACTAAGGCATCAAATGGTTAAGTGAATCATCGATATCATAAAATTGGGAAGTAGTGGGAAAAATATTACAGCCTAGTCAGTACCTCTCCCAAGCCTGAGTATATAACTGTTCTAATGATCTTACATATCTGATAAGGAGTATTGGAATTTCCAGTTTACTCTAGCTGATAAGTCTTCCCAGAGACTTACCATTTAAACTTAGTCTTTAAGTAAGGAATTTATTAAGATTAAAAATTTGAGTAGGTGCAGGCTGGAAGGAAGGAAAAACAGATGTAAAGGCACAAATAGTGAACAATAGGGGGCATATTTTTCAATAAGAAGAAAATGGGGAAGAAGATTTAAGCTCACTAATGAGACCAATATGGACAAAACTGATGGTAAACACCAATAACTGTAAGCTATGTTTTAAAAATGTTTTATTTATTTGTATTTCCACTGCATTCATAGTATTTTAATATTTTTACTTTTAGTGTCAGTTTAGTTTAATTTCTATTTTTAATTTAGCAATCCTTACTTTAACAGTTAGCTATAAAATGAACCCAAAAAGCAATGCATGAATTCAACATACTTGTATTCTCCTATCGGACATACTTAGTAGAAAGAGAGTTCTAATATTTAAAAATGTATTTAGTGTTCATATTTTAATTATAATGCATTTCAAGTAAAGAATATTATGCATTATCTTTTTACACTACAAAAACTTTTCCACATGAATACACCCATATAAGCAGCACCCAGATCATGAAATAGAGCACTACCAGCCTTTCCAAAAGCCCCTGTGAGTACTCTCTCAGTCACTGCATTCCCAAAGGTGTTTCCCGACTTCTTAAACCATAAATTTGTTGTGCATATTTTTGTACTTTATATAACTGGAATCATACATTATGTACTCTGTGTGGTTTCTTCCACTCAACTTTGTGTCTGTGAGATTAGTCTATGTTGTTGACTATAGTATTGATCACTTTTAATTTATGATAGTCCTTCACTTAACATTTTTAGCAATTTAAATCAATTTATTTTAAAATTTCTGTCAATCTATTTTATAAAATTTATTTTATCAGGAGTGGGTACATATTTGGCTATTGATTGGGTTAACTTGACAAGCATTGTATTTTTCGTGTATTTTTGAATTTTGTGTTTTAGGGTTATTTTGAGAGAGGTTTTCTAAGTTTCTTCCACTTTCCTTTCTTGGTAGGGTGGTAGTGACCTTAATTTCCTCAGATCTTCAGGCCTCCAATCCCAACCCAAGTCTCCCCATAATATTTTTGTACTCCTACTCACCTGTTCAATTGGTTGTTTTTATTTTCCTAAAAGGATTGTTTCACAACCTTCCTTACCTAAAGAATGTAGCTGTTAAAATTTGCATTTTTCTTGCTAAATACTTTTGGCCTAAGTTAATGCTATTGTTTTTCAGACATGGGACATTTTATAAAGCTAAACATGAACCCCAAATAGATTCAGTAATCAAGTAAAATTAAAACATAAAAATAAATTTTGTTCAATTCTGATTCCTTGGTATTATCTTGATAAAAGGGTATAAATAAGTTATACCAAGTAAATAATACCTTGTGCTTCAATTTGTCCATATTACTTTAGTGACTAGGAAATCATTGCCAGAAGTGCTAAAAATAAATAAATAAATAAACTTAGGGCAGAGTGTATTCCTGCAGAATTTATTTCTAGGATTATAGAGCCAAGAGTTTAAATACCAAGCACTAAGTTGAATAGCTCTTTGACCTCTTGTAAGGACAACCCCATCATTTTCCCCCATCTCCATGAATACAAATAATTTTAACTCTAGGGAGGCTGTCTTTCTCAATTCGCAAAACAAACGAGGCTCGAAAATGATCCATTCTAACTCAGCGCAGACAAAAATGACTCTCTGAACCTCAAGAGATCTGACTCAAAACACAGGTAATTTTCCACCTGGCTAAGAGGAGCTTTCTGACTCAGTGGTTCATCTTGAAGCTGATTTCTTCCAGGAGTGAAACATAAAACATGTGGTTGGTTACTAGAGTGGAGAAGGCGTCAGAGCAGGCCCTGAATTACCAGGATTCATTTTCTTTGGTGGAATTGTTTTGAGAGAAATGCTTACCACATCTTTTGCCTCCATATCATCAGTTTTTTTTAATTTTTAGAGGATTTGTAATGAATGGAAATCTTAGCCTCCCTATCATCAGTATTTTAATTATTAGAGGATTCGTAATGAATGGAAATCATGGTAAGATTTCCTATGAACCCAGCATTTTTGGGTTATTATTTACATAATACCTCTAGCATAGAAACTTATTTTACACTTAAACATCTTATAAGAAGCCAAATATGTACTTGCAATTTTATGTTTCAAAACAATTTTGTTCAGTAGCAGCCAATCTCACACACACAGGATTTAGTCATCCATGTTCTCACAGAGGCTAGTGCCAAGAACAGTGCTTGCCACTGATCAATTTGAAATTGGAAATACAGTCATACAGTGGTAGTGGCTGTGGGCATTAGAAAGTTTTGAAGACTGAAGAATTTAGTAGAGCTTTTCAATATGAATTTTTTTAGCATGCAACCGAGATCAAAATTATAGTAGACTCATTCAGACACAAAGAGACAATAGAAGGAAAAAGAAAAAAGTTACCATCTTCACATAGTCAGATGTATCTGTGTAGCTACCACTCAAGCAACCCAGATACAAGATATCCATAGCCAATTTCTTTTTTCCATTTCAAACATGCTCTTCACCTATGTTTCTGATGTCTAATGGAATTATCATGCACCATTCACCAAATAAACTATCAGAGTAGTATTGTTTTCCCTTTTTGTACCTTCCCTATAAACCATCTTCGGCACAATTTAATTTTGAAGTTTCTCTCAAATTTATCTCTTTTTCCCTCTATTTTTACTACTGTGCTCTCAGATAAGATTATATCCTTTCAGGCAACCAAATGTCTCAGTCTCCGAAATGGCCTCTCTTTTCTAGTTCATTGTCTGCACTATTATCAGAGGTGTTTCTGAAACTTCTATTTGATAATGTAAAATTTCAATGAATTCTCCATGTCTATGGAATACAACACTCTTCTCAGCACATGTATAATCTTTCAACACATATTCTAAGTTCCCCAGAAGCCCTGTATATTAAACCATCCCAAATTAGTATATAATTTTTTGAATTTTCCATAGTTTTCTATATTTATATTTTGACGTTTCTCCTATTTTTGCATAGAAATTTTTTCTTTGCACCTTATAGATTAGCTCCTGCCCAGTAAAACTTCCTAGCTTCTAGTATTTTTGAGATATCTGTATTATAACTGTATTTTATATTTATATGCCTCTATTATAACTATAATAATACAGTATTATAACTGTATTATTCTGTATTTATTTGTAGGTTTACTTTTCTATTGCTCCCCACTACATTGTGACCTACTTAATAACTATCTTTTTTTAATACTGTTATTTTTCCTTTGATTTTCCTACTTTCAGAATTCTAGTAGAGCCTCTGGCAAATTATTGGTGTTAACATACATTTAACTGAAGAAATAATAACTTAGGTAGACGGGGAAAAAAACAAAGATAAAGAAAAATTGTCATGTTAATATAATTTAAATGCGGAGTGGATTACAGTCTAGTTAATTATTAGATGGTTAAGGACAAACAATTCTAGGATATTGGTGATTCCATTTCATATAACCACATAATATTCTATATTTATGATAACTCATCTTTGTCAATTACCTTTTCCTATGTGTTAAAAGATGGAGAGATGACCGTAAATTGGTGCCACTCATTTGGACAAGGCTACAAAAAAGATATAAAAAGGTAATTGTTAGCATCTTTCTATCTTTTAACTTTTCCATGTCTCTAAAGAATTTGTATTTGTCAAGATTTTCAGAGAAACAGAACCAGTAGAGGAGAGAGGGAGGGAAGGAGAGAGAGAGGCTTATTAAAAGGAATTGGCTTATGTAATTATGGAAGGTGAGAAGTCTCATGATCTGCAGGACCCAAAAAAGCCAGGGGTATCATTCAGTCTGAGTCCAAATGTCTGAGATCCAGGGGAGCCACTGGTGTAAATACTAATCCAAGGGCCAGAGAACTTGTGGTGAGATATCCCAGCTCGAGTAGGCAGACAGGAAGCAAAAGGGACAAATTCCTCCTTCCTCCAACTTTTGTTCTATCCAGGTTCTCAGTGGATGATGCACACCCACATTAGAAGGAGCAATCTACTTTGCTGAGTTCATTGATTCAAATGCTAATCTTGTTCTGAAATATCCTCAAAGACACACGCAGACATGACACTTAATTGGGCCCCATGTGCCTGGTCAAATTGACACATAAAATTAATCGTTACAGAATTTAAGGGAGAAATTGCCCAGTAATTTAATTTAGAAGGTTAATGTTGTGTGTATTTAAATAAAAATGCTGCTCAACTATACTTAACATGTTCCCTTTGCATCAAGGTCAAAAAAGACCTTGAGGCAGTGATGTCACCAAGATAAGATAGCAGAGTAAAGCCTTCAGCCCCCGCCCCCCTCACTCACAAATATAGACAACCATTCAGAAAATAAAATAGCCCTGAGAAGGCTTAAGAGCCCATCAGATTATCTGCAGCAACACAGTGGGGCAAAAAAAATGGAGAATATCAACATAGAAAAATCACTGATGAGACTGACATACTTGAGATACCAAGAGATGGCTAGGAACAAAGAAGAAAGGCAGGGACTAAAAATATCAGCTATGATTCCCAGCAGCCTTCACCACAGAAGACACAGAGGACACTAGCTTTCTTTTCCAAGAAGCAATCAACAGCCGTTTCTGCCAAGGAACCCCAGAGAAAGAGACAAGGATAAATAGTCCTCCCTCCCCAAGAAGCAGCCGCTATTGAGACGCCTACACTCCAGACCCAAGAGTGTCAGAAAAGCCTGCACTCCAGACCCAACAACTGTGTATGCACTGGGCCTGCCCTGTGCCTGCCTTTGTTTAAGATACCAGAGCCAACATCTTAGAAGACTAGGCCCCACCCAAAGCCTAAAGCCACTATAACTCTCTGCATGTCTATTCTCCCATTCATGGCCCTTTGCTGCCTCAAGCACCTTGCATACTGTCACCAATGGCACTATTACCCAGATGCCTGTACTCTGGGCAACAGTGTCATTATCACCCTGTACCCCAGAGCCAAAGTCCTTCCACAGGTGCCTGTGCTTTAGACCTCAGCTCCATGGCTGCTTCACAGGTGCCACTCGTCAAACGTTGGTGCCACCACCACTGTGAGTCCACAAGCGAGACCCGGCACCAGGAGGAATCCCCTTAATTACAACTTCCATGGTGGAAGACAATGAGATTGGAGGGGCCATAGCACCCATCACCAAAGACCTCAACAACATTCACTACCACTATAGACATCCACAGCATTGGCCATTGAGGATCCTAGCAATCTTTGTCAACACTGACCTCAAATGACAGAGCTGTATCTTCGCTGGTGCCAGAACCACTGGACCCCAGCCAGCACGTGCCCTCAGAGCCCCCATAGAGAAAGTCTTTCCACAGAAAAACTGGTCTTTAAAGTCTAAAAGAGAGGTGACTTCTTCACCAAATGGACAGGCTTCAAAGTAAGGCAACAAGAAATGTGAAAAAAAAAAAGTGACATAACACCACCAAAAGAACACATTGATTTCCCAGGAGCTAACTCCAAATATACAGAGATATACAAACTGTCAAGAATTCAAAATTATTGTTTTAGGAAGCTCAGCAAACTTCAGAAAAAAAAATTCAACAAAATCAGAAAAACAATATATAAACAACATTAGATATTTAATAGACTGATAAAATTCATTTTTATAAAATTAAAATTCTGAAACTGAAAAATACAATGAAATTAGAAACAGAATATAGGGTATCAACAGCAGAATGCATCAAGCAGAAGACAGAATCTGCTAATGTGAAAACACTGAAATGCAGATGCAAAAAGAGGAAAAAAATAAAAGAAATGAAAAAAAAGTTTATGGAACACCATAAAAAGAACAAATATTCGAATTATAGGTGTTAAAGAAAAAGAAGACAAAAGCAAGAGGCCAGAAAGATTATTTAAATAAACAATAGCATAAAATTTTCAAATCTGGAGGAATATATAAATATCCTGATACAAGAAGGTCAAAGGTCGTTAATCAAATTTAATCTAAATAGGATTACTAGACAGGTTATTACATCACACTGTCAAAAATCCAAGCCTAAGAGAAAATCTTGAAAGCAGCAAGAGAAAAGAAGGAAATCACATATAAGGAAATTCCAACAAAGATAATAGTGAACATCATACAAGGAAATTCCAACAAAGATAATACTGAACTTCATACAAGGAAATTCCAGTAAAGATAACAGTGAAGCAAATCGCATATGAGGAAATTCCAATAAAGGTAACAGTGAACTTCATATAAGGAAATTCCAATAAATATAACAATGAAGCAAATCACATATAAGGAAATTCCGGTAAAGATAACAGTGAAGATATCTTACAGGCCAACAGGAAAAAAGGTGACATATTTAAAATGAAGGAAAATACCACAGCAAACCACTAGAGATGATTATCTAACAACAAGGGAAGACAAGAGAGGAAAGAAGAACAAAGGATCTACAAAGCAAACAGAAAACAAATTTAAAAAACAACAGTAGTAAATCCTTTCCTATCAATAATTACCATGAATGTAAATGGATTAAATTATCAAATATAAAGACATAGAGTGGCTGAATAGATAAATAAACAAGACCCAACTATATGCTGCCTATAAGTGATTCAATTTACCTTTAAGGACACACACAGATTGAAAACAAAGGTTTGTACAGAGACATTTCATGTAAATGGAAACCAAAAGAGAGCAACGGTAGTTTTATACTTAGATAAAATCGACTTTACATCAAAAACTGTAAAATTAGATAAAAAGGATAATTATATAATTATAATGAAATCAATCCATCAAGAATATATAACAACTGGAAATCTATATGCACCTGATATCAGAGGACCTAACAACGTAAGCCAAATATTAATAGATCTGAAAGAAGAGCTAAACTGCAGTATAATATTAGTAGGCAACTTCAACAATCCACTTTCAACAATAGTCAGATTATTGAGAGAGAAAATCAGAAAGGAAACTGTGGACTTGAGCTACACTTTGGCCCAAGTAGACCTAACAGACATACACAGAACATTCCATTCAAGAGCAGTAGAATACTCTTTGCAAGTGCTGACAGAACATTATTCAGGATAGATCATATGTTAGGCCACAAAGCAAGCCTTTCTAAATTTAGATGAATGAGATGATACCAAGTATTTTTTTTCCTACCACAATGGCGTGAACTAGAAATGAAAATAGAATGAATTCAAGAAATTTCACTAATGTGTGGAAATTACACGACATGCTCCTAAACAACTGACAAGTCAAAGAATAAATTAAAAGTGAAATTTTTAAAAATAGTACAAATAAAAATAGGAACACAACATGCCAAAAATTATGAGATGCAGCAAAAGCAGTTCTAAGATAGAAATTTGGAGCAATATACCTACATTTTTTAAAAAGTAGATAGAAAGGAAAGAAATATACCAAATAACTTTATGTTAAATCTCAAGGAACTGGAAAATGAAGAACAAACTAAGCCAAATGTTAGTAGAATAAAGGACATAATAAAGATCACAGCAAAAATAACTAGAGTAGATATTAGAAAGCAACAGAATAGGAAACAAAACTAAGACTTGTTTTTTTTTTTTAAAAAAAAGATAAAATCAACAAACCCATAGCTAGACTAAGCAGGAAAAAGCAAGAGGACTCAAATGAATAAAATTAGAAATATAAGAGGAGATAGTGAAACTGATACCACAGAAATACAAAAGATCATAAGACATTATGGTTAATAAATTATAGGCCAACAAATTGGATACCTAAGAAAAAATAGATAAACTCCTAGGCACATATAACCTACTAAGATCAAATTAAGAAGAAATGCAATTTCTGAACAATAATGAATAAGGAAATTTAATCAATAATAATATCTCAAGAGAGAAAAGCCTCAAACCTGATGGATTCACAGCTAAGTTCTACCAAATGTTAAAAAAAAAACTAATACTAAACATTCTCAAACTTTTCCAAAAATTTGAAGATAAGGGAATACATTCAACCTCATTTTATAAAGCCAACATTATTCTTGTAACAAAGCCAGACAAGGGCACTACAAGAAAAGTATCCATCAGTATCCATGATGAATAAAGGTGCAAATACAATCAACAAAATACCAGTGAACCAAATTCAAAAGAGTCTTAAAAGTATCATTAACCTTGATCAACATATACAAATCAAAAAATGTGATACACCACATTAACAGAGTAAAAACCAAAAATCATAAAGTCATCCAAATATATGCAAAAACACATTTGACAAAATACAACAGTTTTTGACAAAAAATCTCAATAAATTAGATACAGAAGGAATATACCTCAACACGATAAAGGCCATAAAACAGAAACTCATAGCTAACATCACACTTGATGGTAAAAAATGGAAAGTTTATTCACTAAGATTATGAACAACAGAAGAATGCCCACTCTTAACACTTCTATTCAACATAGTACTGGAAGTTCTAGCCAAAGAAATTAGACAAGAAAAAGAAAAAAGTTTCTTAGTTGTCCAAGTTAGAAAGTAAAAGGTTAAATTATGTATGTTTGTTGACAGTATGATCTTATACATTGAAAACCCTAAAGGCCTCTCCAAAAACGCTGTTAGAAATAAACAAAATCTGTAAAGCCATAGCATATAAAATCAACATACAAAAATAATAGTGTTTCTATATACTAGAAACAAGCCACTTAAAAAACTAAGCAAGAAAACAGTCTCATTTACAATAGCTACACAAAATAAAATATTTAGGAATTGATTTAAATGACATAAAAATCTTCACACTGAAAACTGGAAAACATTGATGACAAACTGACAAAAACAAAGAAATGGAAATATATCCCATGTTCATGGACTGGGAGAATTATTATTAAATTTCCATTCTACCCACAGCAGTGTACAGATTTAATAAAATCCTTATCAAATTCCAGTGAAATATTTTTCACAGGAATAGAAGAGAATTCTAAAATTCATGTGGAACCTAAAGACACCTCCAATAACCAGAGAAATCTTAAGCAAAAAGAACAAAGCAAAGGCTTCACACTACCTGACTGCAAAATCTACTACAAAGCTGTAGTAATTGAAACAGCATGATACTTGAATAAAAACATATACATAGACCAATGAAATGGACTAGAGAGCCCAGACATAAACTCACACATTTATGGTCAATTTATTTTTGACAAAGATGTCAAGAACACACAATGGGGAAAGGAGAGTCTCTTTAATAAATGGTTCTGGGAAAGCTATATATCCACAGTCAGAAGAATAAAGTTAGACCCCCGTTTCACATCTTGTACAAAAATCAGATTAAAATTGATTAAATACTTTAGAGTAAAACTGTAAAGATATTTGGAAAAATGGGGAAAATATTATGACATTAGACGATGTTTGGAGTATGAGTCCCAAAGCACAACCAACAGAAGCAAAAACAGACATATTGGATTACATTAAAAATTTTCTGCATAGCAAGTGAAATAACAGAGTGGAGACACAACCTATAGAAAGGGAAAATACATTTGCAAACCACATATCAACAACTTGAATGAAAACTAGGCAAAGAAACTTAGTAGACTTTTTTTTCCAAAGAACACATTAAAAGAACAAATATATGAAAAGGTACTCAACAGCACTAATCATCAGGGAAATTTACATTAAAATCATAATGATATATCATCTCATACCTGTTTGGAGGGCAATTGTCAAAATGTCAAAAGAAAACAAGTATTGGAGAAGGTATATAGAAAAGAGAACCCTTGTATGCTGTTGCTGGAATGTAAATTTTTACAGCTATTATGAAAACAGTATGGAAGTTTATCAAATTATTAACAATAGAAATGTAATATGACATAGGCATTCCTCTTTTGGGTATACACCCAAAGAAAATAAAATCAGGGCTTTGTAGAGATATCTGGACTCCCATATTCACTGTAGCACTATTCACAATAGCCAAGATATGGAAACAAACTAAGCATCTATTGACAGATGAATGCATAATGAAAATGTGGTATATATACACAACGGAATGCTATTAAGCCTTTCAAAAAAGGAAATCTTGTCATTTGTGACAGCATGAACCTCCTGGGCATTATATTCAGTGAAATAAGCCAGGCACAGAAAGATAAATACCAAATAATCTCATTTATATATGGAATCTAAAAAAGTTGAACCTGTAGAAACAAAGTAAAATGGTGGTTCCCAGAGACTGGAGGTGAGGCTTTGTAGACAGTTGTGGTCAAAGGACACAAAATTTTATTTAGATAAGAGGAATAAGTTCAAGAGATCTATAGTACATCATACTGCCTATTATAACAATATATTGTGTATTTTACAATTGCTGAGAGTAGACTTTTGTGTTCTCACCACAAAAAAAATGCAAGTTAGTGCATATGTTAAATAGCTCATTTAACTATTCCAGAATGTATACATATATAAAAAATCATGTTGTACACCACAAATATATATGATTTTACTTGTCAATTATTAGAAGAAAAGACTTTGAGTTTAACAAGCACAAGTTAGGAAATGATGAGTTTCCATATATACCAAAAAGACAAATACACCTTGCTATATTTATAATCTGTTTAATTAGCTCTGTCTGTAGTAGGACATAAATGTCTGCGTGATTTTATCTTCATCCATGTTTTAAAATGCATTAAATGGGAAGACAATATTTCCAAAGATTCTAGCCCTTACCTATAAGCTCTTAATTTTATTCATTTCATAATGTGCTCTTTAAGCAAACAGAAAATCAAAATTAATGAGAAGCTTTAAAATTTCATGTTTGTTAACATAATTTTAATTTTCAAATTTAAAGTCTGTAGCCACTCAGTGCTTTTTTTTGACAAATTAGTGTCAAGCAATAGAGTGACTTTGGTGGTGGTAAAATATAAATTTACACAGAAATGCTTGGAATTGTCACTCTTTTATTACAATATCAGTTCATCATCTTTTACGTATTTAGGTTTTAATTGCATTGGAAGGTAGTGTTTCTAGTTATATAATTTTTCTCACAATATATCCAGGTGCATGTTTATATTATCAGCTGAGTTTATATTCTTCTACAGATGATTTTTTTCTACTTCAGATGAATACCATATGGGTGCTGCAGTAATGCGTTTGTGTGTGTGTGTGTGTGTGTGTGTGTGTATGTTTTGTGTAAACTTTATGGTTTGTTTTTTTTTTATTTTACTTTAAGTTCTGGGATACATGTTCAGAATGTGCAGGTTTGTTACATAGGTATAAATGTGCCATGGTGGTTTGCTGCACTTAACCCGTCATCTAGCTTTTAAGCCCCGCATGTATTAGGTATTTGTCCTAATGCCCTCCCTCCCCTTGCCTCCCAACCCCCGACAGGCCCCAGTGTGTGATGGTCCCCTCCGTGTGTCCATGTGTTCTCACTGTTCAACTCACACTTATGAGTGAGAATATGCGGTGTCTGGTTTTTCTGTTCCTGTGTTAGGTTGCTGAGGATGATGGTTTCCAGCTTCATCCATGTCCCTGCAAAAGCTTTGAATTTATTCTTTTTCATGGCTGCATATAATTTGTTTTAATTTTAATGAATTAGCTTTTAATATTTTTAAGTGAAAAAATAAGCCTGAGTAGCCATCAGTTCAACTGAATGCTCAATTTTCCAAAAACTAGAGAATCTGTGCTTAGGGAACTTAGTCATTGAAAGGTATCATGCTATGGTAAAGGACATATATTTAGCCAGGCTCTCTGAGAAGAAATTAGATAGAAAGGTTTCCTCATCAAACCTACAATTTATTTTATTTCTAGTTTCTGTGGTCTTAAAGAGTGGTATCAGACACATCATGTGTGGGAAGCAAATCTTTTCCTCATAAGTTTATTTCACCTGTGCCATAGAGTAAACGTTGTAATACCTTCATGGATATGTGCTTCTCTTCTTTTCACCCACAGTCCAGCAGATGAATTGTCTGAGCACCAGACAATTGATTTCTCCCACTTCCAACAGTGTGCAGAGTGGCATTCAGAATTTAGAGGACAGTGTTGAGTAAATTCAATATTTACCCATTTTTTTAAATGTCTAACTCTACTTGTCTTGGTGGATTATTTCTTATTTAAATCAAAGTAGGTAATCATGAAATATAGAAGTAGCCTTGATATTCACTAAATGAAATACTCACTTAGAAGATTCACTGAAATCCCAATCTTTCCCCTACAGTGTTAACATTTTCTAAAATTAAAAGATAGCTTTATAATTAAAGTACGGTTTGAGATGTGAGTCAGTTTAAAAGTATTATTTCTTGAATCACTTTTACAAATTCCATTTTTAAAAGCAAAGAAATTCACTTCAGTCATTAAAAATTTTCAAACTATTAAGATTATACTCTACAACAAATTGATTTTCTGTTTGCCATTTCCTAGATTGATATTTACAGTTGACCATTAAACAACACAAGCTTGAACTACAAGGGTCCACCTCTAGATAATTTTTTTTCAATAAATGTAATGGAAAAATTTGGGGCAATTTGCAACAATTATTAAAAACTCACAAACTGTGTAGCCTAGAAATAACAAAAAAAAAGAATTATGCCATGAATGCCTATAATATATGTAGATATTAGTTTATTGTATCATTTATTACCATCAAGTACACACAAGTCTATTACAAAAGTTAAAATTTATAAAAAATTTATACACACCCTTCAAGATCATACCTGGTGCTATTCACAGTGGAAAGAAATATTAACAAACATAAAGATGCAGTATTAAATCATAACTGCATAAAATTAACTGTAGTAATACTGTATTACTAATAATTTTATAGCTATCTACCGTTGCTACTTTTGAAAGCTGAATGTGATAATCTGGCTTAGTCACAGGAGTTTGGCATGGTGATGGGCACTGTGCCCCTACTGTGGCGTCACTTCAATGTCATTCTCTTCTAGAAACACTGCAGTCAGGGCAGCATTCTAATGGAAGAGAGGGCCCTATCAAGCCAACGGGAAGGCTGGATGTATCTGTTGAGTAGCCACTTAAAATGCTGCATGATACTAATAATCTCTGCATGAAGAGTTCATCTCTACAGTAAATTGTGTATCACAGTAAGAAGTTATCTCTTGTAATACTCATGGATTTTTTTAATCATGTTTAGTGCAATGCCATAAACCTTGAATAGCAACATGGGGATCCACATGAAGTGCCACTAGTGATTCTGGAATTGCTTCTAACAGGCAAATCATGACATTAGAAGTAAAAATTGAATTGCTTGATATGTACCATAGATTGAGGTCCATAGCTGTAGTTGCTATTTTTTGATAAGTAAATCTAATGTAAGGGCTATAGCAGAAAAAAAAAAGTTAGGAAATTAATGGAGCTGTTGATGCAGCTATACCAGCAGGCAACAAAACACTGCACTTTTTGCAAAATACCTTTTTATTTCATATCAAAAATGCAGCCTTTTGATATGTGGGTGCATGATTGCTATAAGAAAGACATACATATAGACTCTAGTATGATTCAAGGAAAAGCGAAGTCATTATATGATAACTTAAAGAAAGAGAAGGTGAATTTAATGCCAGCAAAGGATGGTTTGATAATTTTAGAAAGAGGTTTGGCTTAAAAAAAAAATGTCAGCACCATAGAAGCAGCTTCTCCCAACCAAGAGGCAGCAAAGTTCCCAGACAACATTAAGAAAATCATTGAGAAAAAAATATATCTGCTTGAACAAGTTTTTAATGCAGATAAAAGGGGACAGAAGCCACAAAAGACATTTATTAGTTAGAAAGAGGAGTGGGCACTAAGATTTAAGGCAGAAAAGGATAGGCTAACTCTACTGTTTTGTGCAAATGCATCAGGTTCATTATCAAGACTGGCCCTATCTATAAAGCTTCTAACCCCTGAGCCATGAAGGAAAAAGATAAATACCAGCTGCCAGTCTTTTGGTTGTACATTAAGACCTAGACAATGAGAACACTTTTTCTGCATTGGTTTCATTGCTTCTTTGTCACTGAAGTCAGGAAGTACCTTGCCAGTAAAGGGCTACCTTTTAACATCCTTTTGATATTGGACAACTCCCATGGCCACGGAGAACCTCATGTGCTCCACGCTGAAGATGTCAAGGAGGCCCATTAGCTCCCAAGATCAATGTCTCTAATTTAGCCTCCGGATCAAGGAGTTATAAAAACCTTTAGGCTCATTACAGAAGGTACTCTGCGGAAAAGACTGTCAACGCTATGGAAGAGAACCCTCACAGAGAAAACATCATGAAAGTCTGGAAGGATTGCCCCTTTGAAGATGGCATCATTGTTGTACAAAAAGCCATGAAAGCCACTGAGCCTGAAACAATAAATTCTTGCTGGACAAAACTATATACAGATGTTGTGCGTGACTTCATAAGTTTTATGACAGAGTTAATCAAGGAAATAATGAAAGAGATTGTAGATATGGCAAAAACGGTGAGGGATAAAGGGTTTCAAGATATGGATCTTGGAGAAAGTCAAGAGATTATAGACATAACACCAGAGGAATTAATGAAAGATGACTTAATGGAGATGAGTGCTTCTGAACCAGTACAAGAGAATGAGGAATAAAACATAGAACAAGCAGCGCCAGAAAACAAGTTGACATTAGACAATTGACAGAAGGATTCAGATTATTTAGACTACTTTTGACTTCTTTTATGATATGGACTCATCTCTGACATGGACACTGAAACTAAAGCAAATGGTGGAAGCAAATGGTGTTGGAGCCTTATAGAATAATTTTTAGAGAAATGAAAAAGTAAAACAGTCAGAAAGAAATTAATATGTTTTTCTGTAAAGTTACACTGAGTGTGCATATCTCTTCTGCTTTCTCTTACACTTCTTTCACCTCTTCTGCCTCTGCCAACTCTGAAACAGTAAGACTAACCGTTTTCTTTCTCCTCCTAATTAGCCTACTCAATGTGAAGGTGATGAGGATGAAGACCTTTATGATGAGCCAGTTCCACTTAATGAATTGTTAATATATTTTCTCTTCTTATAGTTCTCTTAATAATATTTTTTTCTAGCTTACTTTACTGTAATGCCAAGTCTGTCCTGCAGACTCTGGCCAAGCAATGAATGAAAGAAGTTCTCAGACACAGAAACCCAGTGAAAGAGCAGGCTAGGGGAATGCTAGCACTAGGGGCCAAAGACAGTTAGCAGCTCCCTAAACTGGCAATGCTCGCATTTATTTAGTACAGATTTAATGACAAAGGCTTAGAGTAAAGACAATTTGTGGGTAATAAACATTGCTGACACTCCAAGTAGAGAGCAGTCCTGCGTGCAAATGATCAAAGGCTGGTTTTAGGACAACATGAGTAAACAAGCTATTTAGATAAACTTGTCTACATTGCCTTGTTATCTGCTCATTGCTATTAGCTCAAGGTAAGAGGATTAGGCTTCCTTCAGCCATAACCGTTTCCCAAAGCTTTTGCAAAACCTTCCAGCCTTCAAAGAAGGTTTGCGCCTTTCCTATAATTTTTCCCACCACCCTGAGCGATCTCTTACATCTCCCCCTTTTCTGTTTTTTTTGCATCAGGTTTTGTTGATTGAAGAATACAGATGTGTGCAGCAACAGGTTTGTTAGGTGTAGCAGTTACTGCTTGTATTCAGCTTTGCATCCTAGAATTAGTAAATAACATAAGAAAAACATGATTATAATCAATAAAATTCTTTCCAATCAAGGAATGACCCCCAGGAGTGGGGTCTATCCAGGAGAGATCTTCTTGCACATCCTTTCATATGGCTGTTTATTGGGCATGTAGATCTATGGCATTTAGGGACTCTAGAAATTTAGTTTTAAGTTGCCTTACATCTGCTGTTAAATTATCATGTAAGACTCCCCAGAGGTGTTGTTTCACCTCACCCCAACTATGTATTGATTGATTCCAAGGTAGAGAGGTGACACAGATATGCTTATGCTCCCAGTCACAGTTTAATTGCTGTCAGAATGCCAGTGCATCTTGCCGCTTCCCTACATATTCTAAGGCAACCTTGAGGGCTTGCAGGCATGAAAGAATCTTTCAGTCTATA
The DNA here is from genome assembly GCF_029289425.2 of Pan paniscus. NCBI lineage: Eukaryota > Metazoa > Chordata > Mammalia > Primates > Hominidae > Pan > Pan paniscus. Next base: position 69,353,223 of record NC_073261.2, on the reverse strand, counting down.
CCTTGCTGTAAGAGAAGTTTATTAGACACATTTTTGGCCAAGTTATCTACAAAGGTAGCTGTTTGTACTGATTCAGTAATAGAGGCCACAGCAATGCTAGCAGTTGCCAAGATGACTATGGCTGAGACTATAAAGGCTATGAATCTTTTGGGTCTGAACTGGGATAGGGGACCTTCTAAGGTGGAAAGGGCAGAGGAACCTTGCCAATCACGGTCAAATTGGTAGGAATGCCTAAGATTGTCTCCTTAATACCATGACACTAGTAATATTTAAATTAGATATATTGTAATTAGTGGTGCATGAGGCAAACCAAGCTTGTCCCTGCACTTAGGTCACAAACATGGAGTTTTGGGGTGTAATGGAAATATTGGTTGCCATAAGGAAAACATATGGGTGGGTAATGCAAATTAGGCATTGATCTGTGTGATTACGAGTAAAGGTCATAGTATAGTTGTTACTGGAATTATGTCCCGTGTCCCAGGTGCCATAAAGTGTCTTGGGGTGGCATGGATTCTACTTGGGGTCTGGGATATCCTATCCCTGCATCAGCCCAAATTGTAGGGGAACTAGACTTGGCTATGAAACTGTGATTGATGCCACAATGGATGTTGACATCAGTATGGTCGCTCTGCAAATGGCAGTGGGGGCTCCAGTCTAAGATGTTATAATTGCCTAACTGGAGGCTACGGGCTTGTCCCCTGTGACAGACCTCCCAACCAAGTGAAATCAATAACTTTACTGACTATGTTCTTTAGCACAGGAAGGAATGTTGGGGGAAGTGGCATTGGTTGCATTGCCCGGTTTGAGGCTACCTGCAACCAAGAATGTTAAGGCATTACCTTTGCCATTATGTAGCCATACTTAAGTTTGGGCAGGAACATGGTTAGGGTTATAACTTTTATAACTTACACACAGTGGGAGGATAGTGGAGTGATATGTAGTGTTACCTGGCACCTTAGTCCAATGTGTGCCATTAATAAGGGACCCCACTGGGGGTAAGTCAGTCCCTCCTAGCCAAGTAGTTACGTTATTACAGGCTGGGAAAGGGGTGTCTGCCCAGGGAAAAGGCCAGAAAAAAGGTGTATCTAGGAGTTGGGCCCAATAGAGAGTAGCAGGTGCAGGTTGCAGGCAAAGTGAGAGCATAAAAAGGATCAATATCCTATGCAAGTTGCAATGTACAACAGAGAGCATACCAAGGAACAAATTATTTGGAATGAATGGTGTCTGTGTCCAGAGCAGGATTTTCTCAGCCTCCTGAGTCATCTTTTTCAGCATCCCCCAGGTGATGTTCGGGGCTTGTGTTGTCCGAGGAAGCTGCATTGTCCAGGACTGTGGGTCCTGCAGGGACATTTCTTTCATTTCTTGTACTGGGTTGGGTCCCAGCCATGCCATGATGTGGTTTGATGCATCCTTCTGGAATCCAAAGAGGACTTGAGGGAATGTGAACATAAGCATATCCTCTTCCCCATGTTAGCAAATCATTTGGACGACATCATACATTACTATTTACATCATTCCATAAAACTGCAGGTTTTATGTCTTGAGAGGTTTTAGCAAAGTGCTTTTCTTTCTATAGCTGATTTAAATTTATTTAAATTTAATAAATTAAGGGTAAATAAGACTTGTGCTAGTAGTGTTGCAGGGTCCTTACTCATATTCCCCCTTTTTTGTTTTCTGAGCGTATTTTTAAGGGTAGAGTGAGCACGTTCTACTATGCCCTGTGGCCCACCCCATAAACGCAAAAGTTAAGAGAACATATTGGGTGGACTCTTCAGGAAAAGCATGTGTGCTAATTAGGTTAGAATTGGTATCAACGGATACATGTACATATCTTAGTTTTCCAAATTCAGGGATGTGCGTAACATCTGTTTACCATAACTGATTAGGTTCTAGTCCTCTAGGGTCAACACCTATAGAGCCAGGGGATGTGCCTGTGAGCTGGCAATCTGGGCATTGCAGGATAATTTGTTTAGCTAGTCTTTGGGTAAGTTGAAATCGTTTAGTTAAGCTCCTCCAATTTTGGTGGAAAAAATTGGTGCAATTGGGTGGCTTGGTAAAGCAGTGACATTATAACTTGCAGGTCTGTGTGATTATTGCCATAAGCCAGTGGGCCAGGTAGTGAGCTTTGGGCTCAAATATGTGTGGTAAAAATAGGATGTGTACATCGACCCAGCAATTGCTGAAGTCATGGAAAAAGTGCACATAGGGTGGGCTCAAGAGGAGACTAAATGAAGGCTGTTTCTAGGTTCTGTAATAAATAAACAGAGTAAGCAGAGTCACTAACAATATTGATGGGCTGAGTGGAAAAAGTTTCCAGGGGCAATATTAAGGGTCCAACCTCAGCTCTCTGAGTGCTAGTCAATCCAGAATGAGTGAGGGTATTATGCAGTCTCCACTAAATAGCCACTTTTCCATTTTTACCAGAACCATCAGTAAAAACTGTTAAAGCATTAGGTATAGGGGAGTGAACTACTTTTGTAGGCAAAACTACAGGAGTATGAGATAAGAACTAAAGCAGTTTGTCAGCAGGAAGGGCATGCTCTATATGAAGGGCATGCTCTATACTCAGAGGGTGCTACCTGAAGGTCTATAGATAGGGGCAATACTGCTTCAACTTGCTTTTTACTCCAAGAAATTCTGATGACATCAGGATCATAACCTAGAAACTGATTGCATCATCTGTGGCCTGAATAGATGACTTTACTAACTAGCTGGATATAGGGAGACAGAGTTTTAGTCCTGGTATGTGAGCAAAAAACCCATTCTAGGAAGTGTAGCTCTGGGGCTATCTGTCCTATTAATCCTGTTGGGGAATGTTTATTAGGAAAAACAAACAATTGGACTGACTGAATATGTTGGGTTTATGCAATTTCGTTGCCTCTGGGAAATAGCTTACTCTATTTCTTCAATTTCCCTTTTTCCTGCAGGAGTTAAATACCTGGGAGAGTCTAAAGCTGTATTGACCTTTAGGATAGAAAACAGGTTTCACAACTTATCAGTAGTTATGCCCAAGGTGGGGTGAAGCCAGTTAATATCGCCCAGTAATTTTTGATAATCATTTAATGTGTGTAAATTGCTAATATTTAATTTAATCTTTTGAGGTCTTACTGACCGGGAAGTTAATATGTATCCAAGATATTTCCAAGGAGAGGACAATTGTACTTTTTCAGGTGCTATGACTAAACCTCTTAACTGTGTATTCTTTACCACAGAGGCATATAAACTTAAAAGTACTGACTCCGTTGGGGCTGCTAGTAAAATATCATTCATAAAATGAACAATCTTGCAATTAGGAAATTATTTTCTATTGGGGAGCAAAGCCTGATTTACATGATACTGACACATGGTAGGACTGTTTAGCATTCCTTGAGGAAGCACTTTCCAGTGAAATTGGCTACCTGGCCTTTCACTGTTGATGGCTGGTATGGTAAATGCAAATTTTTCTCTGTCCTGTTCTGCAAGGGGAACAGTATAAAAGCAATCTTTTAAGTCAATGATGATTATAGGCCAACCTTGAGGAATCGCTGCTGGGGAAGGGAGGCCCTGTTGAAGGGGCCCTGTAGGTTGCAAATTAGCATTGATAGCTGTAAGTCATGCAAAAGTCTCCATTTGCCAGACTTTTTGGGAATGATGAAAATGGGCGAATTCCAAGGGCTGTTTGATGGTTCTATATGGCTGGCTTTTAATTGCTCCTCAACTAATTGATCGGCTTATTGTAATTTCTCTCCCTTTAAAGGCTACTGTTCTACCCAAAGAGGATTTTAAGAGAGCCACGTTAGGGGTAAGTGAGGGATAATAACAGTGGCCATTATTAGAAAGAGGTCTGCAGAGTGACCTCAATTAACCCTTTCATAAATGGGCTAGCAACTCTGTTTTCTCTAATACTTTTTCTTTTTTCCTTATGTACCTGATTGCCTCATTGATCTTGCATCCTGGGCAGGCCAAGACTTCCCCTTCTAATGCCACTTGCCTATAACAGGGTCCTGTAACTGTAGCATATCCCTTGTCTTTTTTCCAGTTTATTGGAGGAAGGGGCTCAGGCAAAACCTCTGTTTTCTCTTTGGTATTTTTGCTCATTAATGGCTGGGCTGAGGGAGAAGCAGGCAGTAAGGTAGGTGACGGTTTCTCCTCTCTTCCCTTTTTAGGCTCTTCAGTGTAGAGTGGGACCAAAGCAGCCCTAACTAAAGCCCATAATGTTAGAGATGTTACTGGGACCCATTGCCCTCGTGCATGATGTTATTTAAGATTTCTCCCAACTTGTTCCCGGAGCTCTATGTCTAGCATACCTTCTTCCAGGAACCATGGGTTATGGGAAACAACAGTTTGCATTAGGTCCCTTAATTGAGCCTGTGAAACCGAGTCTCCACTAGCTTTAAGCCGCTGTTTCAATATTTTTATATACTGTTGCTATTGAGCTGGTAACTGTTGTCCCATGATGAAACCCTAGGCTGAACAATTCCCTTGAACTTGGAAATCCCAAGCATTCACCAATGACTTACTGACTTACTGACTGTGCAGTCCCTTCACCTTCATTTTCCAGGGTTCTGTCATGATCCTTTGCAGCATTCCTCATGTGCGGACACCACCTGCCAAGTCTGTCCTGCAGACTCTGGATTAGTGTTGAATGAAATAAATTCTCAGACACAGATATCCAGTGAAAGAGGGGTATAGGGGACTGCTGGCACTAGGGGCCGAAGACAGTTAGCAGCACCCCTAAGCAGGCAACACTCACTTTTATTTAGTACAGATTTAATGACAAAGGCTTAGAGCAAACACAATTTGTAGGTAATAAATATTGCGGAATCCCCAAGTAGACAGCAGTCCTGTGCACATATGATAAAAGGTTGGTTTTAGGACAACATGAGTAAAGAAGCTATTTAGATAAACTCTTCTACATTCCCTTGTTATCTGCTCCTTGCTATTAGCTCAAGGTAAGAGGATTAGGCTGCCTTCAGCCATAACCCTTTCCCAAAGCTTTTGCAAAACCTTCCAGCCTTCCAGGAAGGTTTGCACCTTTCCTATAATTTTTCCCACCACCCTGACTGATTTCCTACACTGTAAAGATAGAGTATATAATGCATATAACATGCAAAATATGTGTTAAACTACTGTTCATATGATTGTTAAGTCTCCAATCAGCAATAGACTATTAGTATATTTAAGTTTTGGGGAGTCAAAATTATAAGCAGATTTTTTACTGCATGGGAGTTGGCATTCTTAACTCCTTAGTTGTTCAAGATCAACTACTTTTTCTTTATATCTATTTTAAATTTATTGTAAATGTTTCTTGTTTTATCTTCCCATAATAATATATTTGGAACAATATTATTTTTAATTAAATAGTAATAATAAATATTACTCCATTTTTTGTTTACTTTTACTGATGACAGCTTTCAGCATTATCCCTTTCTCTTCCCCTTCTACTCCACACCTGAGCAAGGACATATGAAAGCTAGAGTGGTTTCACTTTTGGTGCTGGTAGCAAGTTCAAACAGCTTGTAGCAACCTGCAGCTAGGTGTCACTCCCTTTCCATCATTTAAAAAAAAAAACAACAAAAAAAAAAACAAAAAGCAAAAAAAAAGTCAGTTCTTTTTTTTTTTTTTTTTTTTTTTAATTTTTTCCCCTGATCTCTGAAGCCATTTGCTGACCAGCTTGGGGATCTTGCCTTGCTTTCCCCAGAAAACTTCATTTGTGAGTATTAAATCCTTTTACTACTCTTTTGGTATGTGTGTGGTGTCATCATCCTTAATATCTGAAACAGATTTTGAAGTTCCATTCTACTTCTTCAGCATCTTCAACAAACAATCTAATTACTAACAGATTCCTGTGTCTCAACACTAGGTATGTGATAAATTACTAATATGTGATAAAGAGTAGTCTTTTTTATTTTGGGGCTGTTTTTAGTCTAGTGAGTTCAAATAAAAATTAGTTCATTAGTTAATTCATATCAAGGACTTTAATAGAAAAGGGGAGGTATCGCATGGTGTGCAGTCACACTGTCCTGAATGTGAATATTTATATACCTAGTTCTTTCTAGTTTTGGCCTTGAAGGTGTTATTGACCTTCAGCATTCTTCTCTGTCAAATGTAGATGATAATATCCCTCACAAGAAAGGTTTGAGGTGGCCTAATATAAGTAAATCACCTAGGGCAGGACTGAGCACATAGGCAACACAAATGTTATTTTGCTTTCCCTGCTGACTACAAAAGATATGTATAATATGGTGCTTACATTTAGTTAAGAAATTGCATATGCAATTATTAAATATCATAACAAGATTCATGTATATATACATTAAACTATGCTAAGCCTTTATATGTCCAGTGCTGGAGACAAGAATCAAACTTGCACAGAGTAATGATAGAACCAACTCTCACCAACTCAGTCAGACAGGTTTTTCCTCCCAATATACTAAATTATTTATTGGCACATTCCATATGCTAGACACTGAGTTTTATTCATTTTTTTCATTTCATCCCCACACTTTCTGTGAAGTGATGATTATGATGATGAAGATGATGGTGATAGTCCTAATAATAATACTATTTACTGGCATGTGTGCTTCGAAATGTACCAAGTATTTTACATACGTAGTTAAATCCTTGTGATATTTGTGTGAAGTAGGTAATGTTATTATGCCCACTTTATAGATGAGGAAATTAAGAGAGTCAAGTTACTTGTAAAATATTGTATGGATTGTCACCAACCAAACCAGTATTTGATTCTAAGCTGTGTTTAACTCTTGTGACCATAAATATAATCCTAATTCTACTACAGCAAGATAACTCAGATATTCATTTTGACTCATTTCATGAATCACTTGAGAAATTTAAATTCCAGCATGTGGAAATATTTAATTCTGCATATATAACTTCACAAGTAGTTCAGTAAAATGAAGCTAGAAGAAGCAGTATAAGATGTATGGGAGGGTAGGCTACCAGTGGGCTATTCTGTGATTTACGTATATTCTTGTGGAAAGGGCTGGCCTTGAGCAATGAGTAAACATCATGGCTACTCTTGTGGTGTCTGGGCTCTGCTAAGGTCTTCCACCCTTGAAATTTCTCCCTGGAAGCAAAGCCTGTGAGGACAAAGAAAGTTGAAAAGACAAATCCCATGGGATGGAGAAAACATCCATGTTCTAGAATACAAGTGCCTCATTCCAAACCTCTGTTAGCTATTGTTGGAAAGCTATTGTTGGAAACCTCAGGCAGGACCCAGGTTCCTGGTTAGGAATAAGAAGGGAATACTTTGAGGGGTATGAAGGAGTAAGACTGATAAGATCAATGAAACTCGCGGAAAATTTCACAAGTTTTACTTTTTTTATTGTTGAACTTATGTATTTGTTTTACTTTATGGATCATTTAAGACTTTGTGCCCTTTTTTAAATTGGTAAGGGATGAATTGTGCCCTTTTTTAGTGTAAATATAAGACGCTTGCTAATATTTATTCACTGTAAAACAGTATTAAAATTCTTCAACTGTGCAAACTATTTCTTTTGAGGTTTTCTATTTTGATTTTCTTGTGTGGTCCTCCTCATCTTCCTACCTAGAAAGAAACATAGCAGTCTTCTACTTCCTCAACATTTTGGTGGAACATACTGAGCTTTTCTTCATCTCTCTGAGACCTTGTGAAAATAATACAAACATACTATTTTTCTCCCTTCAAATATGTGTGAAAAAAGTAGCTGTAATTTTTCTTAACCGACTAGTTGGAGTGGTGATATTAGTTCACTGGAAAAGTCACCTGCTGCTTCACAAATTATGTCATTAATTGGAAGAGAGCTACCCTGGCCTTTCCCACCATATTCCCCATCACTAACATTGCCACATAGGTTTAATCATATGTACCAAATGCCCCTTTGCTTTTTCTATGTCTATCCTCATGCAAACACTAAATTCTATGCTTGCTGTGTTGAGTTAGTTCTTTCAGTCTTCAGACAAAAAATAATACCACAAAGTCCAGCTTTTTTTGCTTTTTTAAAAAATAGTACATTTAGTCCATGATTTTGAAAGTGGCTTTATAAAGATTACAAGCTGAACTATTTAAAAATTATGAGTTTCTACAAAAATTATAATGAAGTAAATTTATTTCAGTCCTTATTCTAGAAGTTCTGTGTTATTAATGGAGATAATTCTAAGTTCTAATATTTTATCACATGACAAATGAAGGCTCCATTAGGAATTTGGAAACCAAATTAAAAAGTCATAAAGGTCAAATTTCTGTGGCCTGTACTCAATGATATAAAATAAAAAACTAACTGGGAAAGAGTTTTTTGTTTTTTTTTTTTTTGAGACGGAGTCTCGCTCTGTCGCTCAGGCTGGAATGCAGTGGCGTGATCTCGGCTCACTGCAACCTCCGCCTTCTGGGTTCAAGCGATTTCCCTGCCTCACGGTGAGATCTTGGCTCACTGCAACCTCAGCCTCCTGGGTTCAAGTGATTTCCCTGCCTCTGCCTCCTGAGTAGCTGGGATTACAGGCACCCGCCACCACCCCCAGCTAATTTTTGTATTTTTTATTTTATTTTATTATTATTATACTTTAAGTTTTAGGGTACATGTGCACAATGTGCAGGAGAGACAGGGTTTCACCATATTGGCCAGGCTGGTCTTGAACTCCTGACCTTGTGATTTGCCCGCCTCAACCTTCCAAAGTGCTGTGACCACCACGCCCGGCCTGGGAAAGAAAATTTTAATGCATATTCAAAAATTTCCTTTTTGGGAGGCAAAGTGTAAAACACTTATAAATCTAGACGTCAGTGGTCAGTCCACTATTATTTTGTTTAGATTTGAATTTACTATAGGTGATTTTTACAGCTCCATATTTAAATTTTCACAACTCAAGACATTCCTTTATAATGCCACTGTACTGTCATTTCAAAAAATTATGTTCATTGATATACAATATTTGTACATATTTATCGAGTTCATGGAATATTTTGTTACATGCATACAATGTGTAATAATCAAATCAAGGTAACTGGGATATTCATCACCTCAAATGTTTATCATTTTTTGTGTGTGCTGAATGCATTCTAAAACTTTTCTAATAGTTATTTTGAAATATACAATAAATTACTGTTACCTATAGTCACCCTACTGTGCTATGGAACACTGGAACATATTTCTTCTATATGACTGCATTTTTGTGCCCATTAACCAACTCCCTTTAAACCCCCTGGCCCCTACCCATCCAAGCTTCTGGTAACACCATTCTACTCTCTAGCTCCATGAAAGAAATACATTTTTGTAGCTACTGCATATGAGTGAAAACATGCAGTATTTTTCTTTCTGTAGCTGGCTTATTTCATTTAAAATAATGTCCTTCAGTTCTATTAATGTTGCCAGAAAATGACAGGATTTTATTTTTATGACTGAATAATATTCCATTGTGTATATAAGCCACGTTTTCTTTATCATTTATCCATTGATGAACACCTAGATTGATTTAACATCTTTATTACTGTGAATAGTGTTACAATAAACATGGAGGGCAGATATCTTTTCAATATATAGATTTCCTTATTTTGGCACTGGGCAGTGAGATGGCCTGGATCATATGGTAGTTCTATTTTTAGTTTGTGAGGAACTTCTGTACTGTTTTTCATAATAGCTATACTAAGTTACATTTTCCTTGAGCTTCTTAATTATAGCACTCTCACTGTAATGTGAAGAAGCTATACAATCTTAGACTTTTGGAAAAAAAATATTACTTATAACAGGTACATTCATTTTATTGTAGTCACCCATCACTGCTGTATGACTTCTGAGTCAGTTTTGGTTGTCATGTTACATTTTTCACACACAAATTATTTTTTTCATTTTATATTGTGGAGGAGAAAAAACACAGATGTGTATCAGAGAAAAAAAGTTATAATCTAAAAATTATAAAAGCAGAATTGAAACAGAGATTCCCTTTAGAATAGGGATGCAGATCTCTTTTTCAGATGATAACAAAATATTGACATAATAAAATACATTAATAAAAGTAAAATTATTCCAGTTTTCTTTTACAGGGGCAACTCAATAGTTCTAATTATGTCTCTTTATTTGAATGTTTAAGTAATTTATTCCAAATATTCCATTATGTAGCTTGTAAAGTCTCCTCTGCTACTGAGTCAGCTCTGCCTCCTTCTTTTTTTTTTTGAGACAGAGTCTTACTCTGTCACCCAGGCTGGAGTGCAGTGGCACGATCTTGGCTAACTGCAACCTTCCACCTCCCAGGTTCCAGCGATTCTCCTGCCTCAGCCTCCTAAATAGCTGGGACTACAGGCATGCACCACCATGCCTGGCTAATTTTTTTAATTTTTAGTAGAGATGGGGTTTCACTATGTTGGCCAGGCTGGTCTTGAACTCCTGACCTCAGGTGATCCACCTGCCTTGGCCTCCCAAAGTGCTGGGATTACAGGCGTGAGCCACCATGCCCAGCCAGCTCTGCCTCCTTCTAAATTAGATCTGGTCAGTTTACCGTTTTTTATTTTGGGATCATACTAGTACTCTTCAACTGAATTTTAACCTTACTTTGAAATATTTATATCTGGCTTTAAGAATTTAAATGAAGACATTTTCACAGACTAATTCTAGAAATAGTGCTCTGTGTGACATTAATATTCTATAATATAATTTAGATTTCCAAGAACTGTCTTGAATATTTGGTAATTTCAATTTGCCATTTTCTCTTACTGAAATGCATAACCACATCAGTATCACAATTTCTCTAAGGTACAATAATATAATTCATCCAGGAGTGCCAGTCTTTTTACATTTTGCATACATTTTTTATCTTCTCCTGAGATAGACAAGTTTCAGTTTTAAGTTGTGATAACCATCATATTTGTCTTCATGATATATCAGAAATTTCAAAAAATACCCTTTAAAGCAGACTGATTATCACTGATTTTGATAAATGTATATATATTAGAGACAGCCAGAACTGAGAACTATACATTTTGGATGTAATGTCTGAATTTTCCTTTTGGCAACACAGATTATATTTCAGAAAGAAGAGTAACCCTTTCAATAAATTTATGTTTGAAACTCACTCTTAAATTTTCTGTAAAGAAAACTGAATTAATATTTTATGTTCAAACAGGGAAATGCTGATGGTAGTCTCTCCTGTCTCTTATAAAACCATATGCTGAATAATAGTATAAGTTAATAGATTTTGGTCCTTTTTAGATAATGAAGGCACATTGCTGAGCGTGCATACAAGACACATATGTTCACAAGCCCACCTTATCGCTTCATTAATGGGCAGGAAGTATCCAAAGAAGAACATTTTTATTAAATAAAAACAAAGAAATAGACAAGGTCCTTTAATGACCTTGCTGGGATTCATTGCCTACTAGAAATGTTAACTCTTCACACAGATCCCATCTCAGTCTAGAATCTGCGCTAATAGTCCTAGAGCCCCAGGAACAGTTACTCATTAGTTCTATGTGCACTTGCCAAAATGTTGTCTTACTTGACCGTTGCTCTTTCCATATTCCAATTGCAGGCTTATTTTTTTGACAGTTATCAACTCTTTCACCAAGCTAGGAAATGTTTGGAATAGAAACACAACAATGAGTGAATAAATCGTTAAAATATAACATAGGAAGGGCAAAAACAATGAATATTAAGTGTATAAATAAAAAATCTAGGAGTAGGGGAATTCAAATAACTTCCCAAACTCAGAGATAATAGAAATATTAGCTGAAGTTCAAATGCACGTATCACTGAGGAATTCCTTACACAACAGCATATCCAGAAAAATTTTATTGTGATTCTGAAAAAGTGTTACAACTTATTCAAGCCTTCAGTTTGTAGCATTTACTATGCGATTTTATTAGTTGTCATATTTTAGAAACACGCTGACTGAAAGGGACAGACACTTTAATTTCAAATAATATCTGATCAATTATACAAGAAAAATAATATGCTACTGAGGGTTATGTAAGAGCATAAATAATAAATATAGGTAATGGTTTTAGAAGATTGTGAATTCTTGGAAATCTTTCTTCCTGTCTAGGAGTAGGCCTAAATTCTAAGGCAATTGAATAAAATTTATTTAAAGTATTCCTCTTTAAGTAAAATAAGATTTTCATAAGCATATGTTAATGATTGAGTGAGCATAAATAATATCACCATAATAGGAATATACATTAGGGACTGATACATCTTTAAGGAAGAGTATGGAAATAGTATATTTTCTCGTTCATCAATTTCACATGTTTAATAACATTTGTTATTCTTGAAATGTGTCAACTTCTTTCTGGAACTACTTGCAGGCAATAGTTTCATTTATATTTTTATACAAATTTATTTATATATAATTTACATAGTATATAATTAACCCATTTAGTTGAAGCTAATCATTTTTGATACATTCAGATACGCGCAACAATCATCCCCGTCAATATTGGAGAAATTTTTATCACCTCAAAAAAAAACTCTGCACACTTTAGCTATTAACTTCCTATTCCCCACATCATCATCATCACCTCAGCCTAAGCAAATACTTTCTGTCTTTATGGATTTCCTTATTCTGGACTTTCTTAAGTGTTTTTTCTCTGTGGCTGATTTATTAAAGACTGATGGAACTTCTTCACTTGCTACAGGTCTATTCCAATTATCTATTTCTTCTTGAGTCAACTTCAATAGAGTGTGTAAGTCTAAGAGATGTTCATTTCATGTAAGTTATCTAATTTGTTTGTTGGCAATTTTTCACAATATTTCATTATAATCCTTTTTATTTCCATAAATGAAATAACAATGCCTCCTCTTTGATTTCTAATGTTATTTGAGTCTTTTCCTTATTAATCTAGCTGAAGGTTTGCACATTTTGTTGATCTTTTCAAAGAATGAAGATGTGTGTTCATTGTTTTCTCTATTGTTACCTATTCTCAATTTCATTAATTTAACTCTAACTTGTATCGTTTCCTTCATTTTAATCGTTTTAGGCTTTTCTAGTATATGAAGGTATAAGTTTGACTATTGATTTTATATCTTTCTTCTTTTCTAATATAGACATACAGCAATACATTTTTCCCTAAGCACTGTTTAGCTTCATCTTAGAAGTTTTGTTACATTATGTCTTAATCTTCATTCATTTCTAAGTATTTTCTGATGTATCTTTTGATTTCTTCATTGATCTCTTAGTTGCTTTATAATGTGTTGTTTAGTTTCCATGTATTTGTGAGTTACCTTAATATTTCCTAGTTATTGATTCACAATTGTATTCCATTGTATTCATAGAATATATGTACTATCTCATTCCTTTTAAATTATTTATGTTTGCTTTATGGCCTAGCATGTTGTACATCCTGGAGTATGTTCCATGAGCATTTGAGAATAATGTATGTTATATTGTTGTTAGGTGGAGTATTTCATATATCTCTGTTAGATTTCTTTGGTTCCCAGTGTTATTGCAGTCTTTTACTTCTTTGTTTATTTTGTTTCCAGTTATTCAATTATTTAAAGTAGGATATTAAAGTCTGTGTTATTTTCAACTCTTCTATTTCTCCTTACACTTCTGTCAGATTTTGCTTTATGAGGCAAGGTGAATAAGCTTTGAGAAATGGATCTAAGTGTGGGTTCTAATACACAGTGGGTCCTTGATGTGTGTCATCCAAATTAGTTCCTATAAAGCATGAACCAAACTTTCATGGACATAAAAGGTATATATAAATATATCTTATAAATATATATGAATAAAATGAATATTTATTAAATATAAATAACATATACACCAACAAATATTTAGTTTTATAACTTTTATTTTAGATCAGTGGTACATGTGAAGGTTTGTTATATAGGTAAACTCATGTCAGGGGGGACAAGAGATTCTGGTATGTTGTATCTTTGTTCTCATTAGTTTCAAAGAACTTCTTGATTTCTGCCACAATTTCATTATTTACCCTTAAGTTATTTAGGAACATGTTGTGTAATTTTCAGGTAATTGATGGTTTTGAGCTATTTTCTTAGTCTTGACTTCTATTTTTATTGTGCTGTGGACTGAGAATGTGCTTAGTATGATTCTGGTTCTTGTGCATTTGCTGAGGATGGTTTTATGTTCAATTATGTGGTCAGTTTTAGAGTATGTTCCATGTGGTGATGAGAATGTATATTCTGTTGTTTTTGAGTGGAGAGTTCTGTAGAGGTCTATTACATCCATTTGGTCCAATGTCGAGTTCAGGTCCTGAATATCTTTGTCAATTTTCTGCCTTGATGATCTGTCTAATACTGTATAGAGGAGTGTTGAAGTCTCTATTACTATATGGGAATCTATGTCTCTTTGTAGACATAGTTCTCTAAGAACTTGCTTTATGAGTCTGGGTGCTCCCGCATTGGGTATATATATATTTAAGATAGTTAGGTCTTCTTGTTGAATTAAATCCTTTACCGATATGTAATGCCCTTATTTGTCTTTTTAAATCTTTGTTGGTTTAAAGTCAGTTTTGTCTGAAATTAAGATTACAACCCCGGCTTTTTTCTGTTTTCTATTTGCTTGGTAGATTTTACTCCATCTCTGTTTTGAGTCTATGGGTGTCATTATGTATGAAATGGGTCTCTAGAAGACAGCATACCATTGGGTCTTGCTTTTTTATCCAACTTAACATTCTGTGCCTTTTAAGTGGGGCATTTAGTCCCATTTAAATTGAATGTAAATTTTACATTCAAGGTTAGTATTGATATGTGTAGAGTTGATTCTGTCATTGTGTTGTTAGCTGGTTATTATGCTGGCTTGTTTGTGTGGTTGGCTGATAGTGTCACTGGTCTGTGTATTTGTTTTTGTATCAACTGGTAGCGATCTTTCCTTTCTATATTTAGTGCTCCTCTCAAGGTCTTTTATAAAGCAGGTCTGTTAGTAACAAACTCCTGCAACATTTGCTTAACTGAAAATAATCTTCTTTTTCCTTTTCTTAGGAAGTTTAGTTTGGCTGGATATGAAATTCTTGGTTGAAGATTTTGTTTTTCTTTAAGAATGTTGAATATAGGCCCCCAATCTCTTTTGGCTGGTAGGGTTTCAGCTGAAAGGTCCACTCTTAGCCTGATGGGGTTCACTTTGTAGGTTACCTACCCTTTCTCTCTAGCTGCTTTTAACTTTCTTTCTTTCATTTTGACCTTGGAAAATCAGATAATTATGTGTCATGGGGATTATCTTTTTTTTTTCTTTTTGTAGAATCTTGCAGGAGTTCTCTGTATTTCCTGAATTTGGCTGTTGGCCTCTCTAGCAAGGTTGGGGAAATTTCATGGGCAATATCCTGAAATATATTTTCCAAGTTGTTTGCTTTCTCCCCGATATGGTTTGGCTGTGTCCCCACCCAAATCTCACCTTGAACTGTAGTAATCTCCATGTGTCAAGGGCAGGGTCAGGTAAAGATAAATGAATCATAGGGCAGTTTCCCCCATACTGTTCTCATGGGAGTGAATACATTTCATGAGATCTGATGGTTTTATAATGGGAGTTTTCCAGCACAAGCTACTGCCTGACGCCATCTAAGACATGAGTTTGCTCCTCATTCACCTTCCAGCATGATTGTGAGGCTTCTGGAGCCATGTGGAACTGTAGTTAATTAAACTTCTTTCCTTTATAAAATATCAAATGTCGGGTATGTCTTTATTAGCAGTGTGAGAATAGACTAACAATACATTCCCCTTCCCTTTCAGGAATACCAATGATTTGAAGATTTGCCCTCTTTACAGAAACCCTACTTCTCAGAAGTTTTGGGTTTTTATTTGGGCTTTTATTCTTTTTATTCTTTATTTTTGTGTGACTGGCTTATTTAAGAGATCCAGTATTCAAGTTCTGAGAGTCTTTCCCCCGCTTGGTCTATTCTGCTGTTAATACTTGTGATTGCATTGTGAAAATCTCCTATTGTGTTTTTCAGCTCTGTGAGACCTGCTAGGTTCTTTTTTATACCAGCTTTTTCACCCTTCAATTCCTGCATTATCTCATTGTGATTCTTAGTTTCCTTAGATTGGGTTTTGCTGTTCTCCTGAATCTCGATGATCTTCATTCCTATTCGTATTCTGAATTCTATTTCTGTCATTTTAGCCAGCTCAGCCTGGGTAAGAACTCTTGTTGAAGAACTGTTGCAGTGGTTTGGAGTGCTTATAACACTCTTGCCATTTGAGTTACCGGAGTTCTTGCATTTTGTTCTCTTCTTTTTGTGTGGTTGTTCCTGAAACTACAGTGTAGATTGAGTTTAGTCAATAGATTTCTTTTCTGGATGTTTCCACAGGGATGAAGCTTTGTGCAAGGTCTTTATTTGAAGTTGACTTCTTGTCTTTTGTGTCAGAGTATATTAGTGAGATATTTTTGGTGTTAAAACTCTGGGGAATGTGATCCTGTAGGTGGCACTTAGGCATATTGGTCTGTTGGTAGACTCTTGCTTGATTGTGTGGCTCCCCTATGTTACCTTATAGTTGCAGCTGTGTTCCCTCTCAGTGTTCTGAAAGTGCAAGTTCCTTTCCCCCTTGAGCAATGGCAGTAGATGCAGATACTCAACTCCTTGGCTGCCCACTGCAACTCCGGTGTAATCTCAGGGTTACTGTTCCTTACCCAACTTGGAGGCAGCAGAGGAAGGGATCTTCATAGTGGTTGTGGCCAAGGGTCTTTTGCTTATCTTCTGGGGGCTCCACCCCAGAGAGATGCAGGTCAAATCGCTCAGTGCAATCAACCCAGGATGGAGGGTCTATGCTGTGGGTCAAAGCTGGGGGTTCCTGTCTGCTGCCAAAAGTCAGGGATGGAACAGGGGATGGACTGGCCTTTTCTCCTTGGGTTGACTGCAGGTTGTTGGAAGTGTAAATAAACCACTTAGGGTCTCTGCTCCTTCATTAGTCTGGGGCTAGAAAGGACAGTTCCACTGAAGAGGTAGTGGCAAAGAGGCTTTCAGTTGCCCCTAGAGGCTCTGTCCAGGGAGTTGCAGAGCTGCCACTGGCTTGATAGCTCTGGCAAGGGATGACTGGAGGCCCAGGCCTGGAGGAACTGCCTAGTGAGTAGATATGGGAACAGGCCTCCACATAACAGTCTGGCCACTTTTCACAGGGCTATTACAATATGCTGGGGGTCCACTTCAGTCCTTATTCACCATGGATTTTCCAGTACCTGAAGGTATCAAAAGTGAAGGCTGCAAAACAGGAAAGACAGCAGCCTGCCCCTGCTTTGGGGGCTTTGTCCTAGGGTGGCACAGACCTGTTGCCTACCTGAATGCACCTGTAAGAAGTGGCTGGAGACCCCACTTGGGAGTTTCTACCCAGTGAAGAGGAATGGGATTGGGGACCCACTTTAAAAAGCAGCCTGTTACATTTTCATAGGACATCTGTGCTGTGCTGGAAAACCACTTCAGTCCCCAGTTGGTTTGGGCTCCCCAAAGCCTAAAGGCTAGCACAGTGCATTAGTCAATTCTCACAGTTCAACATTGTTGGTGAGGGCCCAGGAAACTTAACAATCATGGCAGAAAGGAAAGCAAACAAGTCCTTTTTCACAGGGCAGCAGGAAGGAGAAGAATAAGAGCCAAGAGAATGGTGAAGCCCCTAATAAAACCATCAGATCTCGTGAGAACTTACTATCACAAGAATAGCATGTGGGAAACCACCTCCATTATTAATGACCTCCCTCTGGGTTCCTCCCAAAACACATGGGGATTATGGGAACTACAATTCAGGATGAGATTTGGGTGGGGACACAGTCAAAGCATATCATTCCTTCCCTGGCCCCTCCCAAATCTCATATCCTCATATTTTAAAACATAATCATGCTCTTCCAACAGTTCCCCAAAGTCTTAACCCATTCCAGCATTCACTGAAAAGTCTGAATTCAAAATCTCATCTCATACAAGGCAAGTACCTTTTGCCTATGAGCTTGTAAAATCAAAAGCAAGTTAGTTACTTCCTAGATACAATGGGGGTACAGACATTGGGTAAATACAACTGTTACAAATGGGAGAAATTGGCCAAAACAAAGGGGCTCCAGGCTCCACACAAATCCGAAATCCAATAGGGCGGTCGTTAAAGCTTAAAGTTCCAAAATGATCTCCTTTGACTCCATGTCTCATATCCCAGTGATGCTGATGCAAGAGGTGGGCTCCCATGGCCTTGGGCAGCTCCACCTCTGTGGCTTTGCAGGGTACGGTCCCCCTCCCAGCTGCTTTCATGGGCTCCTGGAATTGAGTATCTGCATCTTTTCCAGGTGCATGGTACAAGCTGTTGGTAGAGCTACCATTCTGGGGTCTGGAGGATGGTGGCCTCCTTCTCATACCTCCACTAGGCAGTGCCCTAGTGGGGACTCTCTGTGGGGGCTCCAACCCCACATTTCTCTTCTGCACTGCCCTAGCACAGGTTCTCCATCAGGGTTTCGCCCCTGCAGCAAGCTTCTGCCTGGACATCCAGGCATTTCCATACATTCTCTGAAATCTAGGCAGAGGTTCCCAAACCTCAGTTCTTGACTTCTGTGCACTTGCAGGCCCAACACCATGTGTAAGCTGTCAAGGCTTGGGCTTGCACCCCTGAAGCAGCAGCCTGAGCTGTATGTTGAACTGTTTTACCCACATCTGGAGCTGAAGCATCTGGGATGGAGGTCACTATGTCCCAAGGCTACACAGACCAGGGGGGCACTAGGCCAGACCCATGAAACCATTTTTCCCTCCTAGGCCTCTGGGCCTGTGTTAGGAGGGGCTACTGTGAAGGTCTCTTACATGACCTGGAAACGTTTTCCCCACTGACTTGGTGAGTAACATTCAGCTCCTCATTACTTATGCAAATTTCTGCAGCCAGATTAAATTTCTCCCCAGAAAATGGGTTTTTATGCTGGGTGTGGTAGCTTATGCTTGTTATCCCAGCACTTTGGGAGGCTGAGGTGGGCAGATCACCTGAGGTCAGGAGTTTGAGGCCAACCTGGCCAACATGGTGAAACCCCATCTCTATTAAAATACAAAAATTAGCTGAGTTTGGTGGCATATACCTGCAATCCCAGCCACTTGGGAGGCTGAGGCACAAGAATCACTTTAACCCAGGAGGCAGAGGTTCCAATGAGCCAAGATCATGCCATGGCACTTCAGCCTGGGTGACAGAGCGAGACTCTGTCTCAAAAAATAAAAAAATAGAGAGAAAAAGAAAATGGATTTTTCTTTTCCACCTCATGTCGGGCTGCAAATTTTCTAAACTTTTATGCTTTGCTTCTTCTTGAATGCTTTTGACTTAGAAATTTCTTCCAGTAGATATCCTAAATTATCTCTCTTAAGTTCAAAGTTCCACAGATCTCTAGGACAGGGGCAAAATGTCACCAGTCTCTTTGCTAAAGCATAGCAAGAGTCACCTTTGCTCCAGTTTTCAAGAAGTTCCTCATTGCCATCTGATACCACCTCAGCCTGAACTTCATTGTCCATATCACTATCAGCATTTTGGTCAAAACCATTAAACAAATCTCTAGTAAGTTCCAAACTTTCCCACATTTTCCTGTCTCTTCTGAGACCTCCAATCTCTTCCAATCTCTGCCTCTTACACAGTTCCAAAGTTGCTTCCACATTTCTGGGTATCTTTATAGCAGCACCCCACTCTCTGCAGTACCAATTAGCTGTATTAATCCATTCTCACAGTTTAGCATGGCTGGGGAGGCCTCAGGAAACTTACAATCATGGCAGAAGGAAAAGCAAACATGTTCTTCTTCACAGGGTGGCAAGAAGGAGAAGAATGGGAACAGCATGAAGTGGAAACTTCCTTATAAAACCATCAGATCTCATGAGAACTTACTATTACAAGAATAGCATGGGGGAATCCACCCCCATGATTCAATTACCTCTCACCAGGTCTCTCCCATGACATGTGGGAATTATGGGAACTACAATTCACGGTGAGATTTGGGTTGGGACACAGCCAAACCATATCAAACAGCTAAGTCAGCCAAACAGCAAACATGGCGGCCCACCTCTCTCCCTGGGACCTCCATCTTAGGGCGGTGCAATGCTGCTATCAGTGGCTTGCTGGAGTGCAAAGCCAATGGGTCTTATCCTGCAAGGCACCATGGATGCAGGGCCTGCAGACAGTGGCTGCTCAACCCCCTGGATTCAGCCCCTTTCATAGGGGTATATATGGGGATCTAACCTTCTACTTTGCCAGAGTTGCAGCTGCTTTTCTAAGAAAGACCAAGAAGCCTGGGTATCTAAGGCTCCTGGGTCTCATGTCTGCCTGAATGACTGCTCTGCCAACATTCCATCTTGCTTTCTGTGTTAGACTGTGTTGCTCTTTGTGTTAGGCTGTGTTAGGCCCCAGTGGAGTGGGATCATGAGGGGATCTTCTGATCTGAGGTTTGCAAAGATCTGTGGGAGAAGCATGGGTTCCCAGGGCTGCACATTCACTCACCATTTCCCTGGGTGGGGGAGGTTGCCCTGGCTCTGTGTTTCTATCCAGGTGGGCTGTCATGCAATCTTGGATTTCTCCATTCTTTATGGGTCACGTTGTTTCCTCGATTGTTCCCAGTGCATGTATCTGGATGTTTCAGTTGAAGGTGTGTATTTACTCACGCCTTCTGATCCTCTCCATGAGAGCAGCATGCACTAGCTGCTTATAGTTGGCCATCTTGGCCACACCTCCACCAAGTGATGTATTAGTGATTATCTTTATGGGAGAAATATGGAAAATCAATTGCAGATAGTTATTGAAGAGATTTTTTCACATAACTGAATTCAATTTCTGTGTTCTATGAGAGTGTTTCTGAAGTGTTCAATTCAGTCAAATCTTATAGAGAATTTATTACCTTTGGTATCTACTGTCTACATTGTCTAGTTAATCACAGAACTCCTTTTCAATGTCTTTCAGTGGTTTGCCTTGGGTAGCTCTGGATAATTAGTAATCTCTCCTTAGATAATGTATTTTCTTCAGCTGCATAGTGAAATCAGGGCTTGACAAAGTACTGCTGCAAGGTCAAGTTGGGGCAATCATCTAATTTGGTATACATCTTTACTGAAACATAAGCCATACTCATAGATACTTCTTATCTATGGCTGATTATATTTACAGCCATATATAGTTGCAACAGAGACTATATGGCTCCTAATATCTAAAATATTTACTCTCTGGTTATATTAGCCAGTTCTCACACTGCTAATTTATAAAGGAAAAAAGTTTAATTGACTCATGGTTCTGCATTGCTAGGAAGGCCTCAGGAAACTTACAATCATGGCAGAAGAAACCTTTCCACAGGGCAGCAGCAGAGAGAGGTGCTGAGCTAAAAGGGGAAAAGCCCCTTATAAAATCATCAGATCTCATGAGAATTCACTCACTATCATGAGAACAGCATGAGGGTGACTGCCCCCATGATTTAATTATCTGCACACGGTCCCACCCTTGATATGTGAGTATTATTACAATTTAAGGTGAGATTTGGGTGGGGACACAGAGCCAAACCTTATCCCTGCTCCCTCATGAAAAATGTTAGCCAAACCCTGGCCTAGAAAACGAACTCATGTTTTGCAGACTTGAAATTTCATCTATCTTTGTATTCGTTGTTAGCCCAGTGAACACATTTGAGATAGAACCCCTTGTCCACAATGTAGCAGTATGCAACAATGAAATTATGTCTTAGGCTGAATTCTACCACTCATAATCATTCACTAGTGAATAGGCATTAAATGATTTCTTATAAATTTGCTCAATTTCCAGCTCTACTTTGAAGTGTGTCATCCTGTTGGAATTGAGATATTTGCTTTTTTGTGCCTCTGTATTTCTAGAAAATCATCATATTTAAACATTTTTAATTTCCACCAGTAAAATCATTTCTAACATCCTATGCCAACTAACCAACCATCTTTTTCATTTAGTTAGCTATAGTTGGTGTTTGTTATGGTTGTCCCTTTACTCCCAACTGTGCCCTTTCCATGCAATATGTATGACAGCCTTCTCTAACTTCTTGCTGTGTTCCATACTTTTTTTTCAGTTATACATATTTGGATGTTTCAGATTATTCTGTTCCAAAGTTTTAATTTTGTTTATTTTTTTGGGATAAGCTACCAATATGGATTATCTATTATGTGTCTATATGTCTGTATCTCTACTATGCCTGTGTGTATATTTTCAAATGGCCATCTTAACAGAGGTTGTTAAAATTCCTATATTAAAGCACTTATTTTGAACCATATTGATCCTATATAGATGGCACAAATATATATACACAATTTAATATTTCACAAGACATTCATAAAATATTTTAGAAATATTTTGGTGATACGTAAATTTTTACATATATGTATTAAGAAATACTAAAATTTATTTAGCTCTATATAATGTTTATATTAAATATAACCATTATTTAAAGTGCCTATGTGATTTTCTTGATTTGCTAAGCAAACATTGAGTATATACAATTTAAAACTTGCTTGATTCAAAAGTAATATAAGATGTATTGAGTAATTTATATAAACAGAAGTGCTGGCATAATGGTGAATGGTGATAGGATAAAATATAAGCGAAAAAGTTTACATTTTAACTGTTTTGCTTTCTAATAAAATATGAGTGAAATATATATATATATATAATTTTTTTTTTTTTTTTGAGACGGAGTCTTGCTGTCTCCCAGGCTGGAGTGCAGTGGCGCGATCTCGGCTCACTGCAAGCTTCGCCTCCCAGGTTCATTCCATTCTCCTGCCTCAGCCTCCCAAGTAGCTGGGACTACAGGTGCCTGCCGCCACGCCCGGCTAATTTTTTGTATTTTTAGTGGAGACGGGGTTTCACCGTGTTAGCCAGGATGGTCTCTATCTCCTGACCTCGTGATCCGCCTGCCTCGGCCTCCCAAAGTGCTGGGATTACCGGCGTGAGCCACCGCGCCCGGCCGAAAAATAATATTAAATGGTGGTTATTTGTCAAAACTTGTGTACCATTGATGATAATCTCCAGGAAGAGTGACCCTAATGAGCTTTATACGCAATATTTAAGGGAATAAAGAGAAGAACAGCACATGATTTTTTTAATGTTTTATAAAAGAAAGTATTCACCATAACTTTCACTAGAAAGAAGTGTTGTTTCTTCCTCTCCTAAAGGGAAAGTTACTGAAAATAATAAGTAGTTCAATTGTCTCTTTGAGACACATTGTAAATTGCTGTTTATGATTTTTTAATTATCATTAGTTGAAACTGTCTCAACAGCTGTCTTCACGGATTTGGCTATTGCAAAGGCAGTGATTCATGCCCAATCATGAAGCTCAAGCACAGTTCATTTACTACCTAAAATATATCTTTGCCAAATAGAGGCTGATGTATTGAGCTAATTGTCAGGATAATAACAATCAAATAAAAAGTGAGTGAAGAATGAAGAAGCTGTTTGTTTGCTTTTTTGTTGTTGTTGTTGTTGCTCTTGTTTTTGTTTTTTTCTTTTGAGATAGTTTCACTCTTGTTGCCCAGGCTGGAGTGCAATGGCGCGGTCTTGGCTCACTGCAATCTCCGCCTCCCAGGTTTAAGGGATTCTCCTGCCTCAGCCTCCTAAGTATCTGGGATTACAGGCACGCGCTACCATGCATGGCTAATTTTTGTATTTTTAGTAGAGATGGGGGTTTCATCATATTCTTTAGGCTGGTCTCGAACTCCTGACCTCAGGTGATCTGCCTGCCTCGGCCTCCCAAAGTGCTGGGATTACAGGCGTAAGCCACCACGCCCAGCCTGCTTTGCTTTTAAAATTAGATTATTCTTCTCTTATAGTGAAACCTCTTCCTTATCTTTACCTCACAGAAAATTGTCTTCTCCAGGACTACCATAAATCAAAACCTAATGTGTTATCAATTACAAGCTTTCTTTTTTTTTTTTTTTTTTTTTTTTTTTTTTGCTGTCATGTATTGGCTACAAAAATAAGCCTTAATTCCATGTCAGTACAGAGTTATACAGGCTTTAGAGAATTAAAGATTCTGGGCAGGAATTAAAGTATTATGTCAGTAATGCATTTTACTCATCTTAGTTTTCATGTTTATGTGAATGTTAGAAGCTGAAAAGAAATATATATATATAGTTTATTTTAGCAACAAAATTATATTAATTATTACTTGCCATTTAAAATATGAATATAAGTCATTTTAGCTGCATGCTTCCCATAACTATATGCAGCAATCTTGTGGATTCACTTTGTGAATATGAGCAGCGCTACAAATCGGTGTGACATGCTCTGAAGTTTCATCCAACAGAGTAGCTTACTTCTAATTAAATTATAAGCTCCTTATTTATACTTCTTGTTACCCCATATTGCATTTTAGGTAATTAATCAATTAACATAGTGTTTCTTCTATTTCAAATATATCATTAGTTATTTTTTACCGAGTTTTGGAAGCACTATTAAAGTAAAACCATAGAATTAAACCTGACTTCACATCTAAATAAACCGAGTCATGTTAGATGAATTTAATTAAATAACTATGAATGACCTAAGTCCTACAGGGAAAAATAAGATAAATAAACCCTGTTTTTTGTAATTTTTTGACTAATTGAAGAGAGTAGAAATTTACCAAAATTACCTAAGAAATTACAGATGAAGTGTAGAATCTGGTGTTAAATGAACAAAGCTATTTAGCAGCACTGATCTCCAACTATTCCTTGTAAGAAATACATCTCTGCTGAGAAGGAAAGCATTTTCTGACATAAAGATTGTAATTTTCAGTTAGTGCTTCTCCCCAGGACTTTCAGAGGCAGCTTGGAGGTTGTATTATAAACATATTTCCTCTATCTAATCCTTAAAAGCAAACTAATAGGCAATCCACCCCCAACACACTTAAACACATACCCCATCCCCACATGTATGTGCGCAGCAAAGATAGAAAGTGAATCACGTGGGCATAAAGAAGAATTAGTTTTCTATAGGTGTAGCCTAACAACTGGGCCAGCTCCAAGCAGGTTCAATGGAATAGAAATAGAGAGGCTTATAAATATGTCCCTGTGTTATGTGTCCACTTCTACCTAGGCTTTTGATATATTCTCCTAGGCTTTTAGCATATTCTCCTTTAGACCCTCTAGAGGATTTGTGTTTGTTTCTAAAATGATTAGAAATAACTGATTATCACATCCTTCAAGAATTCCTTCTTCTGTTTCAGTTATTTTATAATCTGTCTTTTCATAATATGATGTTCTCTCTCTAAGAACTTCTGCTTCTAGGTATTAAGCTAACAGATATGCATACAACATCTATTTTTTGGAAATATTTTATGTTAGAGGCAGCAAAGGTTTATGTAATACCTACTATATACCAGGGGATACACAAGAAATGAAGATTTGAAGCTTGTAAATTACAGAGGAGAAACGAAATAAAAATAATAGAAAGCATTTGTGTGTAATAACTCATCTGTTGAGTACAAGGGATGCACTCAAATTATTAAATGAGCACCTGATATCTGGCAGGGATAGGATCAGGTAGAAGAAATAGAGCTGAAGTTGATTCTGAAAGATAAGCTGTTTATTAGGAGACTAGAGGTGTTGGCCACTACAAGTAGAGAAAAACAGTTTAATATGAATGCAAAAACATAAATTGAGGGTATGGCAGGAAATGAGATTTCATATCACATTATGTAGTCAGCTCTTTAAATTTCAGCTAATGGAATATCTTGCAAATGAGAGTGACATGATAGATTTTTATTTTACTAAGATAAAAGTCTCGCCCTCTAAAAGCTGGGTGGCCGATGAAAAAGTTCAGGGCACGTATAGCGTTGATGAACATTTGAGTTTGACAGCATCATCAGGTTCAAACAAGTCAACCTGGTCCAAGTAGATCGAACAAAAAACTGGGAAACATAGCTTTACTTTGATACTAAGTGGGAAAATTATACAATGTGCATTCTGTTGCCATTGGGTGGTATGTATTTTATGGTATATATACCATATACGTGTGTGTATATATATGTTATGCATATACCATATATATGACATATATATATGTTTTGTGTATACCATATATATGACATATATATATGTTTTGTGTATACCATATATATGACATATATATATGTTATGTGTATACCATATATATGGCATATATATGCATGGTGTGTGTGTGTATGTGTATATATATGTGTGTGTGTATACATATATATGGTGTGTGTATATATATGTGTCTGTATATATGGTATCTGTGTATATACATGTATTCTGTTGTCATTGGATGGTATGTTATCTATATCTCTCTATATATAAACCTATGTTATATATATAAAACATATATATATATAAAACCAATGTTACATATATATATAGAACATACCACCCAACGGCAACAGAATACACATTCTTCTCAAGTAAACATGGAATATTTTCCAGGATAGATCATATGTTAGCCCATAAAACAAGTCTTAAAAATTTAAGATCAAAATCACATCAAATATCTTTCCAACCACAATGCTAGAAACTAGAAATCAATTACAGAAAGAATCATAAAAAATCAACATCATGAATCATGAAAAAGTAACAAATATGTGTAAATTCAATAAGATGCTCCTAAATGACTATTGAGTCAAAGAAGAAATTAAAATATAAATTTAAAAAACCATTTTCAGACAAATGAAAATGGAAACACAACATACTAAAACTTACAGGATGTAGCAAAAGCAATTCCAAGAGAAATATTTAAAGCAATAAATGATCAAGTAAGATTTATTCCTGGGATGTAAGGATGGTTTAAAATATGTAAATCAATAAGCGTGGTTCACCATATTAACAGAAAGAAGAATAAAAACCACATGATAATTTCAATTGATTCAGAAAAAGTATTTGAAAAAATGTAACATCCTTTCAAAAATAAAACTCTCAAAACTTAGATATAGAAGGTATGTGCCTCAGCACAATAGAGGCCATACGTGAAAAATCCACAGCTAACATCATACTCAATATTTAAATTTGAACACTATTTCTCAAGATCATAAACAAGTCAAGGATGCCCACTTTTAACACTTCTGTTAAACATAGTACTGAAAGTTCTAACTAGAGCAATTAAGCACGAGGAAAAAATAAAAGGCACTCAAACAGGAAAAAATGAGGTGAAGTTATCTGTTTGTTGATGATACGATATAAACCCTGAAGACTTCACCAGTAAAATTTGAACTAATTAAAGAATTTGTTAAAGTTATAGAATGCAAAATCAGCTCACAGAATTACTAGCAATTCCGTACACTAAAAATTAACTAAGTGAAACTAACAGAACAATTCCATTGCAATAGCATATAAAATATAAAATACTTAGGAGTAAATTTGAACAAGGAATTGATAGATGTCTATACTGAAACTGATAGAACATTGATGAGAGAAGAAATTACACAAATAAATGGAGAAATATTCAGTGTTTATGGACTGAAGAATTAATATTGCAAAAATGTCAATATTATCCAAAGCTATATAAAAATTTAAAGCAATTCCTATCAAAATTCCAATGTCCTTCTTTAAAGAAATGTAATACAAAATCCTAAAATTTGTAAGGAACCATACAAGACCCTGAATAGCCAAAACAATTTGACCAAAAAGAACAAAGCTGGAGGCATCACACTACCAGATTTCAAAATATATTACAAAGCTATGACAAACAAAACAGTATGATACTGGCATTAAAAACAGCCACATTGACCAATCGAATCGAAAAGAATATGAAGTCCAGAAATCAACCTACACAGTTACAGTTCATCAATTTTTGACAAAGGTGACAAGAACACACATTGGGGAAAGGACATCCTTTTCAATGAATGGAGCTGGCAAAACTAGATATTCACATACAGAAGAATGAAAATGAACCCTTATCCCAACCCTTGTATAGGAATCAATTCAAAATGAATTAAAGACTTGAATGTAAAACCTCAAACTATAAAACTACTAGAAGAAGAGATAAGGAAAAAGCTCTGTGACATTGGTTTGGGTAGAGATTTCTTAGAAATGACTCAGAAAGAACATACATTGAAAGCTAAAATAGACAAATGGGATTACATCAAACGAAAAAACATTTACACCACAAAAAAAATAGGATGAAGAGAAAACCCATGAATTGGGACCAAATATTTGCAAGTCATATATTGGATAAGGGACTATGTCCAAAATATGCAAAGAACTCAAACTACTCTATAACAAAAAAACCAATAGCCCTATTGAAAATGGGCAAAGGACTTGAATAAAAATTTCTGAAAAGAAGATATATCAATGGCCAACAAATATATGAAAAAATGCTCACTATCTCTAGTCATCAGGGAAATTTATATTAAAACTAATGAGATAGGCCCTCACCATGTTATAATGGCTACTATCAAAAATGTGAAAGGTAACAAATATTGGTAAGGATGTGGAGAAAGGAGAACTCTTGTATATGGTGGTGATAACGTGAATAATTACTGTCAGTTTGGAAAACAGTATGGAAATTTTTCAAAAATCTAAAAATAGTATGACCATATGATTCAGCAATCCCACCATTGGGTATATGCCCAAAGGAAATGAAATCAGTATGCTGTATGTACATGTGTATTCCCATGATCTTGGCAGCATTATTTATGATAGCGAAGATGTTAAAAACAACCTAATTGTCTATCAACAGATAAATTGATTGAAAATTGTGCTATATATACACAATAGAACACTATGCAGCATAACAAAAAAAAAGAAATTCTGTCATTTGCAATATCATGGATACATTTAGAGGACATTATGTTAAGTGAAATAAGTCAGGCACAGAGAGAATAATACCATGTAATCTCACTTACATGTGGAATTTTAAAAAGTCAGGCTCATAGAAGTAGAGAGTAGAATGGTAGTTACTAGAGGATTGGAGGGGTGGTGAACAGGGTACAAAGTCACAGACAAGAGGGGTAAGTTCTGGTGTTTTATTGCACAGCCAGATGACTATACTTAATAGCGATGGACTGTATATTTCAAAATAGCAAAAAGAAAGGATTTTAAATGTTCTCACCACAAAAGAAATGAGGTGATAAATATGCTAATTACTCTTATTTGATCAGTGTACACTGTATACATGTATTGGAATATGACTTTATACCCCATGAATATATACAATTGTTATCTGTCAGTTAAAAAAAATAAAACTAACTAACTAAATAGATAAATACATTCTAAGTGGCTCCAGAGCTGGAACTTCTTGCATGACACTGCATTGTCCCCTGTGATCTCCATCCTCTACCATGTTTGTATGAAAGTTGACGAATATTGCCTTCTTGGACTTCAGCTGGGAAGGTGATCATTAGGTAACTCAAATTTTTCACGGCCCTGTGCAAGTTCCCAAATAGCTGCAAAAGTTTGTCAGGAATGTTGATTTGGGAATTACCAATAAATTTAACAAAGGTGAATTTGCAAATATAGAATCCTCAAATATGGACTCTAAATAATTTGCATTGATTTTGCTTATGTTTATGCTTATGTCACAATAACTAGACTTTTCTGTCCTGGAATATCGTGTCTCAGTCAATTTAGGTATTTGATGTTAATAATATGAGAATAAAAAATAAGTTATATTCCTATCTACTGTAGTAAGACAAGAAAGGGAAATAAAAGATATATATATATCTTATATATATATTATTTATGTGTGTGTGTGTGTATATATATATATATATATATATATATATATGGAAAGAATAAATAAAACTCTGCTCATACTTCCATGATTATATATGTAGGAAATCCAAAAGCATGAACAGCAGTAAAAAGACTCTTGGAACTGATAAGTGATTATAGCAAGGTTGAAGAATACAAAGTTAATATACACAATTTAATCACTTTATATCGTTGTAATAGGGTCCTCCAGAGAAACAGATGCAACAGAAGATACATATACACACACACACACACACACACACATGCACACACACACATACAGAGAGAGAGAGATATAAATATACATGAAGAGGTGAAGAGGAGACTTATAATGGGAATTAGCTTGCATGATTATGAAGACTGAGAAATGCTACAATATACCATTGGTAAACTGGCTAGCCAGGAAAGCCAGGGTTGTAATTCTTTCTGAACCAAAGGGACTGAGAACCAGGGGAGCCCAGTGGTGTAGTTCCCAGTCCAAGACCAAAGGCCTGAGAACCAGAGGGGCACTGGTGTAAGCCCTGGAGTTGAAAGGTCTGAGAATGAAGAGTGTTATTGCCCAAGGACTGGAGAAGATGAATGTCTCAGCTCAAAGAGAATGAGAAAGAGATTTCACTCTTCCTCTCACTTTTTGTTATATCCAGGCCTTCAACAGATCGTGTGATACCTGCCCACATTGGTGAGGGTGGATCTTCATAATGTAGTTACTGACTCAAGTGCTAATTTATTCTGAAAACACCATTACAGAAACACCTGTTTTAGCAGCTATCTGAACATCCTTTGACCTAGTAAGATTGACACATATAATTGACCACCACAACCAGATGAACAAATAGGAATTGAAATTAAAAATATATATCATTTATATTAGCACCACAAAAATGA
Organism: Pan paniscus; assembly: GCF_029289425.2. Taxonomy (NCBI): domain Eukaryota; kingdom Metazoa; phylum Chordata; class Mammalia; order Primates; family Hominidae; genus Pan; species Pan paniscus. The sequence continues at coordinate 69,322,820 of NC_073261.2, read as the reverse complement.
AATAATTAGGTATAAATCTAGCAAAATACGTACAAATTATATATAAAAAACTATAAAACTCTGATGAAATAAATTTAAAAACTAAATAAATGGAGAAGTATTTTATATTCATGAATAGGAAGACTCAATATTGATAAGTTGTCAATTCTTCACAACTTGATCTGTAGATTCAATGCAATGCCACTCAAAATACCAGGAAGTTATTTTGTAGATATCAACAAATTGATTTTACAGGTTATATGGAGAAACCAAAGACCTAGAATAGTGAACTCATTATTGAAGAACAAAGTTGAAGGAGTAAGACTACCAAATTTCAACACTTACGATGAAGCTACAGTAGTTGAGATAGTGTGATATTGGTGAAGAATGGGAAAAAAAAAATGGAGGAGAATAGAGAGCCCAGAGAAAAACCTACATAAATACAGTCACTGATAGTTGACAAAGGAACAAAGTTAATATAATGAAACAAAGATAACCTTTTCAAGACATGGTTCTAAAACAATTGGAAATCCACAAGCCAAAAAAAAAAATCTAGACACAGACCTGATATCTTCCACAAAACTTAATTCAAAATGGATCATAGGCCTAAGTGTAAAACACAAGTTGTACCACTCTAAGAAAATTATTGGAGAAAATCTAGATAACCTTGGATATAGTGATGACATTTTAGATACAACACCAAGGGCATGATCTATGAAAGAAATAATAGATAACCTGAACTTTATTAAGAATTTAAAAGCAAACTCATGCTCTATGGTAAACAATGCTAAGAGAATAAAAAGACAAGCCACAGAATGGGAGAAAATATTTCCAAAGGACACATCTGATAAAAAACTGTTATCCAAAAAGTACCAAAACTAGTAACACCTCAACAATATGAAAACAAAAATCCTAATGAAAATTCGACCTAAAACCTTAACATACACTTCATTAAGAAAACATACAGATGACATATAGGCATATGAAAAGTGAACCTATGTCATCAGCAAAATGTAAATTAAAACAATGAGATATAATATGGTTTCGATCTGTGTCTCCAACCAAATTTCATGTTCAGTGTTGGAAGTGGGGCCTGGTGGAAGGTGATGGGATCATAGGGGTGGCTTTTAATAGTCTAGTATCATTATCCTAGTGCTGTTCTCATAATACAGTTCTCGTGAGATATGATTATTTAAGTGTGTGGCAGCCCCTCCCAACTCTTCCTCCTGCTCCAGTCATGTAAGACATGGGTGCTTCCCCTTTGTCTTCCGCCATGCTTCAGAGTTTACTGATGACCCCCAGAAGCTGCTATGCTTCCTGCATAGCCTGCAGAACTGCAAGCCAATTAAACCTTTTATTTTTTATAAATTACTCAGTCTCAGGTATTTCTTTGTAGCAATGCAAGAATGGAATAATACAGAAAATTGGTACCGAAGAGTGGGACATTGCTAGAAAGATACTTGAAAATGCAAAAGCAACTTAGGAACGTTTAATGGGCAGAGATTAAAAGAGTATGGAACACTCAGAGTAAGACAGGAGGATGAGAAAACTTTGGAACCCCCTAGACTGCTTAAATAGTTGTCACTAAAATGCTGATTGTGATATGGACAATAAAGTACGGGCTGATTAGGTCTCATATGGGGAAATAAGGACCTTATTGGAAGCTAGAGTAAAGGTCACTTTTGTTATGTGTTAGCAAAGAGACTGACTGCATTGTATCCCTGCTGTAGGAATATGTGGAACATTGAACTTGTAAGTAATGATTTAGAGAATCTGATGGAAGAAATTTCTGAGTGGCAAAGTGTTCAGGAGTTCACCTGTGTGCTTTTGAAAGCCTATGCTCATAGGCATGAAAAAGAAATAACTTGAAATTGGAATTTATATTTAAAAGGAAAGCAGAGCACAAATGTTTAGAAAATTTGCAGCCTAGTTTTGTGGTATAAAAGAAAAGCCCTTTTTTGGGGGAGGACTTCAAGTGGGCTGCACAAATTTGCATAACTAAAAGGAAGGCAAATTCTGATAGTCAAAACCAGAAAAAAGCCTCAAAAGCATTTCAGAGACCTCTGCTGCAGCCACTCCCATCACAAGCCCAGAGGCCTAGAAGGAAAGAATGGTTTTGTGGGCCAGGTCCAGGGCCCCACCACCCTGCACAACCTGGGGACACTGATCCCTGCATCTTAGTCCTAGACGCTCTATCTCCAGCCATGGCTAAAATGGCCCCAGAAACAGCTTGTGCCTCCGCTTCTGAGGGTGCAAGTCATAAGCCTTGGCTGCTTCCATGTGGTGTTAAGCCTGTGAGTGTACAGAGTGCAAGAGTTGAGGCTTGGGAGCCTCCACCTAGATTTCAGAGTATGTAAGGAAAAACCTGAATGTCCAGGCAGAAGCCTATTACAGGGGTGAAGCCCTCATGAAGGACCTCTACTCAAGAAGTATGAAGGGGAAATGTGGGGTTGGAGCCTCCACACAGGGTCCCCACTGGAGCACTGCCTAGTGGAGCTGTGAGAAGAGGGTCACTATCTTACAGAATTGTAGATCCATCAACAGCTTGCAATCCACACCTGGAAAAGTCAGAGGTGCTCCACACTAGCCTGTGAAAGCAGATGCAGGCCTTGTGCCTTGCAAATCCTCAGGGCAGAGCTGTCCAAAGCCTTGGGAGGCTACCTCTTGCATCAATGTTCCCTGGATATGAGGCATGAAGTTAAAAGAGGTTACTTTGGAGCTTTAAGATTTAACGACTGCCCTGCTGGGTTTCAGACTTGTGGTGGGGCCTATAGCCCCTTTCTTTTGGCCAATTTCTCCCTTTTGCAACAGGAATATTTATGCAATGCTTATACCTCCATTGTATCTAGGAAATAACTAACTTGTTTTCATGAGAATCAAAGTCTCATCAAAGTTCAAAGTCAGATGAGAATTTCAACTTTGGACTTTTGAGTTAATGCTGGAATGAGTTAAGACTTTGAGGGACTATTGGGACAACATGATTGTAATTTGCAATGTGAGAAGGATATGAGATTTAAAGGGGCCGGGGGATGGGGACATGATATGTTGTGGATATGTGTCCCCACCCAAATCTTATGTTCAATTATAATCCTCAGTGTTTGAGGTGGGGCCTGGTAAGAGGTGATTGGGTCATGGAGATGGTTTCTAATGGTTTAGTACCACCCCCCTGCTACTGTTCTCATGGTAGAGTTCTCATGAGATCTGATTGTTTAAAAGTTTGTGGCACTCCCCTCTCTCTTCCTCCTGCTTCAGTCTTGTAAGACATGCCTGCTTCCCCTTTATCTTTCTGCCATGAATGAAAGTTCCTGAGGCCTTCCCAGAAGCCACTATGCTTCCTGTACAGCCTGCAGAACCATGAGCCAATTAAACCTCTTTTATTTGAAAATTACCCAGTTTCAGCTACTTCTTCATAGCAATGTGAGAATGAACTAATATAAGATCCCACTACATACCTACTAGAATGGGCAAAATCCAGAGCACTGTCAATACCTAAAGCTGGTGAGGATGTGGAACAAGAGGAACTTTCATTAATTTCGGTTGGGACTGCAAAATTGCACAGTCACTTTGGAAGGCAGTTTGGCAGTTTCTTTCCAGAATAAACATACTCTTACCAAATGATCCAGTAGTCATGCTTCTTAATACTTGCGCAAATGATTTAAAACTTACATCAGTGCAAAAACCTGCACTCAGATGTTTATAGCAGCTTTATTCATAATTGTCAAGACTTGGAAGCAACCAAGATTTCCTTCAGTATGTAAATGAATAAATAAACTGTGGTACATCCAGAGAATGGGATATTACTCTGTGCTTAAAAGAATGAGTTATTAGGCCGGGCACGGTGGCTCACGCCTGTAATCCTAGCACTTGGAGAAGCCACGGAGGGTGGATCACGAGGTCAGAAGTTCAAGACCAGCCTGGCCAACATGGTGAAACCTTGTATCTACTAAAAATACAAAAATTAGCTGGGTGTGGTGGTGTGTGTCTGTAATCCCAGCTGCTTGGGAGGCTGAGACAGGAGAATGGCTTGAACTCGGGAGGCAGAGGTTGCAGTGAGCTGAGACTGTGCCACTGCATTCCAGCCTGAGTGACAAAGCAAGACTCTGTCTCAAAAAAAAAAAAAAAAAAAAAGAATGAGTTATTAAGCCATGGAAATAAATGGAGAAAATTTAAATGCTTATTAATAAGTGAAACAAGCCATTTTGAAAAGGCTGCATATGTTACTATTTCAACTATATAAAATTTTGTAAAAGATAAATCTATGGAGACAGTGAAGGTTAGGATTGGGAGGAGGAGGATGAATAGGCAGAGAACACAGGACTTTTAGGGCAGTGAAACTACTCTATATGATACTCTGATGGTGGATGCATGTCATTATTCACTTATCCAAATTCATAGAATGTGCAACACCAAGAGTGAACTCTAATGTAAACTATGGACTTGGGGTTATTATGATGTTTCAATGTTGGTACTTCAAGTGTAACAAATGTATCAATCTGATGGGAGATGTCAATAATGGGGGAGGATTCACATATTTGGGGAAAGGGGGTATATGAGAAATCTCTGGACCGTTCTCTCAATATTGGTGTGAACCTGAAACTGCTCTAAAAATAAGGTATTCATAAAAATAGATATAACAATTATTACTGTGCACTATCTTAATAGATTTTTTGTTGATTTGACTAACTTATCTTGTGACTGTGGCTACATATAAAACAGCTAAAGTGATGTGTTCCTTTATATTATTTATTCTCTATATTTTTTTGTAATTTTTTTATGTCACATGAGCAATGTGCTGACATCATAAAGAGGTTTGAGCGGGGCACATCACACACATGAATATGAAAACTCCCTCATTATACTTATGAATCACAAAAATATACATTTTCTTAATTGATTTACTGTGTCAACATTGTCCCTCTGCACCTGTCCTTTCATAATTTTCTCTCAGATTCCTTAATGTATGGCTTCAACCGTAATTCATAATGCCTGCATTCAATTATGTTTTAAAATGTACAGTTATTTACCACATTATTTAAATTCTAAATAATTATGAAATTTTAAATTAAATTTTAGCTATGATAGTATGTATCTTTTCAAGTCAAAACATACTCTCAGGAAATTATCATATAGTCTACACAAAATCAGAAGTATTTTAGCTAGTAAAGATGAAGCACAAGGCATATATGCAGAGACCACTCAAAATATTTTCTTTTTTTTAATTTTATTGTTATTATACTTTAAGTTTTAGGGTACATGTGCACAATGTGCAGGTTAGTTACATATGTATACATGTGCCATGCTGGTGTGCTGCACCCATTAACTCGTCATTTAGCATTAGGTATATCACCTAATGCTATCCCTCCTCCCTCCCCGCACCACAAAACAGTCCCCAGAGTGTGATGTTCCCCTTCCTGTGTCCACGTGTTCACATTGTTCAATTCCCACCTGTGAGTGAGAACATGCAGTGTTTGGTTTTTTGTCCTTGCGATAGTTTACTGAGAATGATGATTTCCAATTTCATCCATGTCCCTACAAAGGACATGAACTCATCATTTTTTATGGCTGCATAGTATTCCATGGTGTATATGTGCCACATTTTCTTAATCCAGTCTATCATTGTTGGACATTTGGGTTGGTTCCAAGTCTTTGCTATTGTGAATAATGCTGCAATAAACATACCTGTGCATGTGTCTTTATAGCAGCATGATTTATAGTCCTTTGGGTATATACCCAGTAATGGGATGGCTGGGTCAAATGGTATTTCTAGTTCTAGATCCCTGAGGAATGGCCACACTGACTTCCACAATGGCTGAACTACTTTACAGTCCCACCAACAGTGTAAAAGTGTTCCTATTTCTCCACATCCTCTCCAGCACCTGTTGTTTCCTGACATTTAATGATTGCCATTCTAACTGGTGTGAGATGGTATCTCATTGTGGTTTTGATTTGCATTTCTCTGATGGCCAGTGATGATGAGCATTTTTTCATGTGTTTTTTGGCTGCATAAATGTCTCCTTTTGAGAAGTGTCTGTTCATGTCCTTCGCCCACTTTTTGATGGGGTTGTTTGTTTTTTTCTTGTCAATTTGTTTGAGTTTATTGAAGATTCTGGATATTAGCCCTTTGTCAGATGAGTAGGTTGTGAAAATTTTCTCCCATTTTGTAGGTTGCCTGTTCACTCTGATGGTAGTTTCTTTTGCTGTGCAGAAGCTCTTTAGTTTAATTATATCCCATTTGTCAATTTTGGCTTTTGCTGCCATTGCTTTTGGTGTTTTAGACATGAAGTCCTTGCCCATGACTATGTCCTGAATGGTAATGCCTAGGTTTTCTTCTAGGGTTTTTATGGTTTTAAGTCTAATGTTTAAGTCTTTAATCCATCTTGAATTAATTTTTGTATAAGGTATAAGGAAGGGATCCAGTTTCAGCTTTCTACTTATGGCTAGCCAGTTTTCCCAGCACCATTTATTAAATAGGGAATCCTTTCCCCATTTCTTGTTTTTGTCAGGTTTGTCAAAGATCAGATAGTTGTAGATATGCGGCATTATTTCTGAGGGCTCTGTTCTGTTCCATTGATCTATATCTCTGTTTTGGTACAAGTACCATGCTGTTTTGGTTACTGTAGCCTTGTAGTATAGTTTGAAGTCAGGTAGTGTGATGCCTCCAGCTTTGTTCTTTTGGCTTAGGATTGACTTGGCGATGCGGGCTCTTTTTTGGTTCCATATGAACTTTAAAGTAGTTTTTTCCAATTCTGTGAGGAAAGTCATTGGTAGCTTGATGGGGATGGCATTGAATCTATAAATTACCTTGGGCAGTATGGCCATTTTCACGATATTGATTCTTCCTACCCATGAGCATGGAATGTTCTTCCATTTGTTTGTATCCTCTTTTATTTCCTTGAGCAGTGGTTTGTAGTTTTCCTTGAAGAGGTCCTTCACATCCCTTGTAAGGTGGATTCCTAGGTATTTTATTCTCTTTGAAGCAATTGTGAATGGGAGTTCACTCATGATTTGGCTCTCTGTTTGTCTGTTATTGGTGTATAAGAATGCTTGTGATTTTTATACATTGATTTTGTTTTCTGAGACTTTGCTGAAGTTGCTTATCAGCTTGAGGAGATTTTGGGCTGAGACAATGGGGTTTTCTAGATATACAATCATGTCATCTGCAAACAGGGACAATTAATGAATCCAGGAGCTGGTTTTTTGAAAGGATCAACAAAATTGATAGACTGCTAGCAAGACTAATAAAGAAGAAAAGAGAGAAGAATCAAATAGACGGAATAAAAAATGATAAAGGGGATATCACCACCGATCCCACAGAAATACAAACTACTATCAGAGAATACTACAAACACCTCTACGCAAATAAACTAGAAAATCTAGAAGAAATGGATAAATTCCTCGACACATACACCTTCCCAAAACTAAACCAGGAAGAAGTTGAATCTCTGAATAGACCAATAACAGGCTCTGAAATTGTGGCAATAATCAATAGCTTACCAACCAAAAAGAGTCCAGGACCAGATGGATTCACAGCCGAATTCTACCAGAGGTACAAGGAGGAACTGGTACCATTCCTTCTGAAACTATTCCAATCAATAGAAAAAGAGGGAATCCTCCCTAACTCATTTTATGAGGCCAGCATCATCCTGATACCAAAGCCGGGCAGAGACACAACAAAAAAAGAGAATTTTAGACCAATATCCTTGGTGAACATTGATGCAAAAATCCTCAATAAAATACTGGCAAACCGAATCCAGCAGCACATCAAAAAGCTTATCCACCATGATCAAGTGGGCTTCATCCCTGGGATGCAAGGCTGGTTCAACATACACAAATCAATAAATGTAATCCAGCATATAAACAGAACCAAAGACAAAAACCACATGATTATCTCAATAAATGCAGAAAAGGCCTTTGACAAAATTCAACAACCCTTCATGCTAAAAACTCTCAATAAATTAGGTATTGATGGGACGTATCTCAAAATAATAAGAGCTATCTATGACAAACCCACAGCCAATATCATACTGTATGGGCAAAAACTGGAAGCATTCCCTTTGAAAACTGGCACAAGACAGGGATGCCTTCTCTCACCACTCCTATTCAACATAGTGTTGGAAGTTCTAGCCAGGACAATTAGGCAGGAGAAGGAAATAAAGGGTATTCAGTTAGGAAAAAAGGAAGTCAAATTGTCCCACTCGAAATATTCTCAAAGTGCTTTTGAAAGTAGTATTCACTAACATCTTAATTTTGAATCAATACTCTATTTCCCTTTAAAAAATAATAAAAATTTTATTTATTTATTTAAAAATTACCTTCAACGACACACTACAGGTAATTTTCAACACTGGGACTTTGGAGGGAGAGTTTCAGGTAGATGGTGGTGTGTGGCACCATCTACCATGAATTGTACTAAAAGGTAACTTTTTCTGCCATGGATCAGATGGTGCTTTTAAGGACAAGTGCATTGTTTGTCAACAGCACATCACTGTCAATCCTCAATTGCTGTTTTCAGAACAAAAATTAGGATAGTGGTGTTTTTTATACAAAACAAATGAACTGGTTAATAACCAAATTAGACCCAGCTTTCATGCTTTCTTTTTAAAAATATATTCTTTCTTCAACTTTTATTTTAGATTCACAGTATATATGTGCAGTTTTGTTACCTGGATATGTTGTGTGATGCTGAAGTTGGCACTATTAATGATCCCATCACACAGGTGCCAATCAGAGCACCCAAAGGTTAACTTTTTAACACTTACTCCCCTATACCCCTCCTCTAGTAGTCCCCAAGGTCTATTGCCATCTTTATGTTTATGCATACTCAAAGTTCAGCTCTCACTTATAAGTGAGATTCTGGTATTTAGTTTCTGTTCATGAGTTAATTCACGTATGACAATGGCCTTGAGCTGCATCTATATTGCTGCAAATGGCATGATTTTGTTTATTTTTATAGAGGCATAGTATTGCATGGTGTACGTGTACAACATTTGCTCTATACGATCCACCATTGATGGGCACCTAGGCACCTAGGTTGATTCCATGTCTTTGCTGTTGTGAATAATGCTGCAATGGACATGCAGCATTATCTATCTATCTGTCTGTCTATCTATCTATCTACACACACACATGCATGTGTATTGAAGATATAATTTATCTTCACAAGAAGATAAATTATTCTACAGTTATTCACAAGAAGATACACACACACACACACACATACACACACACACACACACACACACACAAATACACAGTAATGGGATTTCTGGGTCCAATGATAAATCTCTAAATTCTTTGAGAAATCTACAAACTTCTTTCCACAGTGACTGAACTAATTTACAATTCCAACAACAGGGTATAAGCATTCCCTCTTCCTTGGAGCCTCACCAACATCTGTTGTTTTTTTTTACTTTTTAGTAATAGCTATTCTGACTGGTGTGAAAGATTATCTCACTGTGATTTTGACTTGGATTTCACTGATGATTAGTGACGGTGAACATTTTTCCTTATGTTTCTTGGCCACTTGTATGTCTTCTTTTAGGAAGTGTATATTCATGTCATTTTCCCATTTTGTAATGGAGTTGTTTTCTGCTTGTCAAATTGTTTAAGTTCCTTATAGATTCTGGATATGAGCCCATAGCAGATGCACAGTTGTCAATATTTTGTCCCATTTATTAGGTTGTCAATTTACAAATTCAATTTCAGAACTCTGTATTGATCTGTTTAGTGTTTTATTTTTTTTCTTGATTCAATCTGGGAAGGTTGTGTGTTTCCAGAAATTTATCCATTTCCTCTTCGTTTTCTAGTTTGTGTGCCTAGAAATGTTCATAATAGTCTCTGAGGAGCTTTGGTTTTACTCTGAGATTGATTGTAATATTGCCTTTATCATTTCTGATTGTGCTTATTTGTATCTTCTTTTTTTTCCTTGTTTAGTCTAGCTAGTGGTCTACTGATTTAGTTTATCCTTTCTTTTTTATTTTTTTAAATTATACTTTAAGTTCTAGGGTACATGTGCACAACATGCAGGTTTGTTAAGTAGGTATACGTATGCCATGTTGATTTGCCACACCCATTAACTCATCATTTACATTAGGTATTTCTCCTAATGCTATCCCTCCCCCTGCCCCCCACCCCATGACAGGCCCCGGGATGTGATGTTTCCTGCCTTGTGTCCAAGTGCTCTCATTGTTCAATTCCCACCTATGAGTGAAAACATGCCGTGCTTGGTTTTCTGTCCTTGTGATAGTTTGCTCAGAATGATGGTTTCCAGCTGCATGTCCCTGCAAAGGACATGAACTCATGCTTTTTATGGCTGCATAGTATTCCATGGTTTATATGTACCACATTTTCTTAATCCAGTCTGTCATTGATGGACATTTGGGTTGGTTCCAAGTCTTTGCTATTGTGAATAGTGCCACAATAAACATATGTGTGCATGTGTCTTTATAGTAGCATGATTTATAATCCTTTGGGTATATACCCAGTAATGGGATCACTGGTCAAATGTTATTTCTAGTTCTACATCCTTGGACGAGTTGGACAGTGGATGCAGCCCACAGAGGGTGAGCCAAAGAAGGGCGGGGCATCGCCCCACCTGGGAAGTGCAAGCGGTCGGAGGATTTCCCTCTCCTAGGCAAGGGAAGCCGTGACAGACGGTACCTGGAAAAACGGGACACTCCCACGCAAATACTGCGCTTTTCCAATGGTCTTAGCAAATGGCACACCAGGAGATTACATCCCGCGGGTCCCATGCCCACGGAGCCTTGCTCACTGCTAAAGCAGCAGTCTGAGATTGACCTGTGAGGCAGCAGCCTGGCAGGGGGAGGGGTGTCTGCCATTGCTTATGGAATGAGACTACCACTTCTCCTGTTGTCCTTCCCAGCTTCTCCCCTACCTCCTCTTTTCCCTAGTTTATAAGACAGGAGAAAAGGGAGAAAGCAAAAAGTTGGAAAGAAACAGAAGTAAGATAAATAGCTAGATGACCTTGGCGCCACCACCTGGCCCTGGTGGTTAAAATAATAATAATAATAATATTAACCCCTGACCAAAATTACTTGTTTTATCTGTAAATTCCAGACATTGTATGAGAAAGCACTGTAAAACTTTTTGTTCTGTTAGGTGATGCATGTAGCCCCCAGTCACGTTCCTCATGCTTGCTTGATCTATTATGACCCTTTCACGTGGACCCCTTAGAGTTGTAAGCCCTTAAAAGGGCTAGGAATTTCTTTTTCGGAAAGCTCGGCCCTTAAGATGCGACTCTGCCAACTCTCCCAGCCGAATAAAAACCTCTTCATTCTTTAATCTGGTGTCTGAGGAGTTTTGTCTGGGGCTTGTCCTGCTACAGCTGAGGCTTGAGTATGTAAACAAAGCAGCTGAGGAAGCTCCAATGGGGAGGAACCCACTGCAGCTCAGTAAGGCCTATTTCCTCTGTAGACTCCACCTCTGGGGGCAGGCATAGCTGAACAAAAGGCAGAAGAAACTTCTGCAGACTTAAGCATCCCTGTCTGACAGCTCTGAAGAGAGCAGTTGTTCTCCCAGCATGGTGTTTGAGCTCAGAGAATGGACAGACTGCTTCCTCAAGTGGGTCGCTGACCCCCGTGTAGCCTAACTGGGAGACACCTCCCAATTGGGCCGACTGACACCTCATAGTTTATCCTTTCAAAGAACCAACTTTGGCCGGGCGCAGTGTCTCATGTCTGTGATCCAAGCACTTTTGAAGGCCAAGGCAGGCAGATCACGAGGTGAAGAGATAGAGACCATCCTGACCAACATGGTGAAACCCTGTCTCTACTAAAAATACAAAAATTAGCTGGGTGTGGTGGCGTGTGCCTGTGTACCAGCTACTCAGGAGGCTGAGGCAGGAGAATCGCTTGAATCCAGGAGGTGGAGGTTGCAGTGAGCCGAGATTGCCTCACTGCACTCCAGCCTGGCGACAGAGTGAGACTCCATCTCAAACAAACAAACAACAAAAAAGAACCAACTTTTGGGTTCATCAATTCTTTATATGGGTTTTGTTTCCCCATTTTATTCAGTTTTGCTCTCATGATAGTTATTTCTTTTCTTCACTAGTTTTGGGGTTAATTTCCTCTTGTTTTTCTAATTCTTCTAGGTGGAAAATTATATTGTTAATTAGAGATCTTTGTAACTTCTTTGAGATAGGTGTTTAGTGCTATAAACTTTCCTCTTAAAACTACTGTTGCTGCATCCCAGAGATTTTGGTTTGTCATGCCTCTGTTTTCATTTGTTTCAAAGACTTTTAAAAATTCTTCCTGTATTTCACTGCGTACTCAAAGTCATTCAGGAGCAAGTTAACTTCTGTTTAACTGTGTGGCTTTTAGAAGTCTTCTTGGTATTAATTTCTATTCTTATTCCACTGTGTTCTGAGAGTATGGTTTGTGTGATTTTAATTGTTTTGAATTTATTTAGACTTATTTTATGGATGAGGATTGAGCTCCATGTTCAGATGATAAGAATGCATATTCTGCAATTGATGGGTCAAGTATTCTGTAGATGTCTATTAGGTCCAATTGCTCAAATATCAAGTTTAAGTTCAGAATTTCTGTGTTAGTGTTCTACCCCGATCATCTGTCTAATGCTGTTAGTGAGCTGTTGAAATCCCCCACTTATTATTGTGTGGCTGTCTAAGTCTTTTAGTAGGTCTAAAAGTACTTGTTTTGTGAAGGGTGATCCAAAGTTGGGTGCTAATGCATTTGGCATAATTAAGTCTTGAGCTGAGCCCTGTATCATTATGCAATGCCCTTTTTTGTCCTTTCTTACTGTTACTTTGAAGTTTGTTTTCTCTGACATAAGAATTGTGACCCTGCTCTTTTTTGTTTTCCATTTGTGTGGTAGATCTTTCTCCAACACATTTTGTTGAGCCTATGGGTGCCATTACATATGAGATGAGTCTCTTGAAGACAGCAGAAAAATAAGTCTTTTTTAAAAACCCATCTTGCCACTGTGTACCTTTTAAGTAGAGTGTTTACACCATATACATTCAATGTTAATATTGCTGTGTGAGGTTTTGATCCTATTGTAAAATTGTTATCTGTTTGCTTTGTAGTTTTTATTGTGTGATTGTTTTGTAGGGTCTGTGGAGTATGTACATATATGTGTTTTGTTAATAGCAGACCTTGTTATTTTGTTTCCATGTTTAGAACTTTCTTAATAATCTCTTGTAAGACTGGACTAGTGGTATGAATTCCCTTAGTGCCTGCTTGTCTGGGAAAAGTTTTATTTCTTCTTCATTTGTAAAGCTTACTTTGGAGGGATATAAAATTATTGGTTTGAATTTCTTTTAAGAATGCTGGAGGTAGGTTCCTAATTTCTCTTAGCTTTTAAGGTTTCTGCTGAGAAGTCTACTGTCAGTCTGATGGGTTTCCCCTTGTATGTGGTCTACCCTGTTTGTCTAGCTGCCTTTAAGATTTTTTTCTCCAGCATTGACTTTGAACATTCAGGTGACTGTGTGGTTTGGTGATTGTATTAGTCTGTTTTCATGCTGCTGAGTAAAACATATCAGAGACTGGGTTATTTATAAAGAAAAAAAGTTTTAATGGACTCAGTTTCCTGGAGCCGGTGAGTCCTCACAATCATGGCAGAAGGCAAAAGACACATCTTATATGGTGGCAGGGAAGAGAGAACTTGTGCAGGGAAACTCCCCCTTATAAAACCATCAGATCTCATAAGACTTATTCAGTATCAAAATAACAGCACAGGAAAGACCCACCTCCGTGATTCAATTACCTCCCACTGGGTCCCTCCCATGACATGTAGGAACTGTGGGAGCTAAATTAATGATAGGATTTGGGTGGGGACACAGCCAAACCATATCATTCTGCCCTTGCCCCTCCTAAATCTCATGTTCTCACATTTCAAAACTAATCATGACTTCCAAACAGTCTCCCAAAGTCTTAACTCATTTCAGCATTAACTCAAAAGTCTACATTCCAATGTTTCATCTGAGACAAGGCAAGTCCCTTCTGCATACGAGCCTATAAAATCAAAAGCAAATTAGGTACTTCCTAGATACAATGGGAGTACAGGCACTGGGTAAATACAGCCATTGCAAAGAGGAGAAGTTGGCCAGAATAAAGGGGTTACAGGCCCCAAGCAAGTCTGAAATCTGGTGGGTCAGTCAAATCTTACCAAAATGATCTCCTTTGACTTCATGTCTCACATTTAGGTCATGCTGATGCAGGAGGCAGGTTCCCATGGTCTTGGGCAGCTCTGCCCCTGTGGCTTTGCAGGATATAGTCCCCCTCCTGGCTGCTTTCATGGACTGGCATTGAGTGTCAGCAGCATTTCCAGGTGTGCTGTGCAAGCTGTCAGTGGATCTACCATTCTGCGGTCTGAAGGATGGTGGCCCTCTTCTCACAGCTCCACTAGGCAGTGCCCCAGTGGGGACTCTGTGTGTGGGCTTCAACCCTATATTTGCCTTCTGCACTGCCCTAGCAGAGGTTCTCCATGAGAACCCTGCCCCTGCAGCAAATGTCTGCCTGGACATCCTGACATTTCCATATGTCCTCTGAAATGTAGGCAGAGGTTCCCAAACCTCAGTTCTTGACTTCTATGCACCCACAGGCTCAAAACCATGTGGAATCTGACAAGGATTTGGGCTTACACTCTCTGAAGCCATGGCCTGAGCTGCACCTTGGCCCCTTTTAGCCATGGCTAGAGCATCTGGGATGCAGGACACTAAATCCTTAGACTGCACATAGCAGAGTGGCCCTGGGCCCAGCCCATGAAAACATTTTTTTCTCCTAGGTCTCTGGGCCTGTGATGGGAGGGACTGCAGCAAGTGTCTCTGACATGCCCTGAAAACATTTTCTCCATTGTCTTGGTGATTAACATTTGGCTTCTCATTACTTAGACAAATTTCTTCAGCTGGCTTGAAATTCTTCTTAGAAAATGGGTTTTTCTTTTCTATTGCATTGTCAGGCTGCAAATTTTCTGAACTCTTATGCTGTTTCCCTTTTAAAACTCAATGCTTTCAACAACGCCCAAGTCACCTCTTTAACACTTCCTACTTAGAAATTTCTTTTGACAGATACCCTAAATCATCTCCCTCAAGTTCAAAGTTCCAAAAATCTCTAGTGCAGAGGCAAAATGCTGCAAGTCTGTTTGCTAAAACATAGCAAGAGTCACCTTTACTCCAGCTCCCAACAAGTTCCTCCTCTCCATCTGAGACCACCTCATCCTGGACTTCATTGTCCATATCACTATGAGCATTTTGTTCAAAGCCATTCAAAGGAAGTTCCAAACTTTCCCACATTTTTATGTCTTCTTCTGAGCCCTCCAAACTGTTCCAGCCTCTGCCTGTTAACCAGTTCCAAAGTTGCCTCCATGTTTTTGGGTATCTTTACAGCAGCACCCCACTCTACCAGTACCAATTTACTATATTAGTCCATTTTCACGCTGCTAGTAAGAACATACCTGAGACTGGGTAATTTATAAAGAAAAAAGGGTTTAGTTAACTCACAGTTCCACATAGCTGGAGAGGCCTCACAATTATGGCAAAAAGCAAAACGCAAGTCTTACATGGCAGCAAGGAAGAGAGAACTTGTACAGGGAAACTCCCCCTTATAAAACCATCAGATCTCATGAGACTTATTCACTATCACAAGAACAGCATGGGAAAGACCCACCCTCATGATTCAATTACCTTCTACTGGGTCCCTCCCATGACGTGGGAATTGTGGAAGCTATAATTCAAGATAAGATTTGGGTGAGGCACAGCCAAACCATATCAGTGATGTTCACTTTGCAGAGTATGTTGCATATGTTTTCTGGATTTTTTTATATCTAGATGTCTACCTTTCTAGCAAGATTTGGGAAATTTTCTTGAATTGTTTCTTCAAATATATTTCCCAGATTGATAATTTTTTCTCCTTCTTTCTCAGCAATGCCAATAAATCATAGGTTTGGTTGCTTTACATAATTCCATACTTCTCAAATACTTTGTTCATTTTTAAAATTTCTTCTTTTCTTTATTTTTGTTGTACTGGCTTAGTTTGAAAGACCTGTCTTTAAGCTCTGAAATTTTTTCTTCTACTTGATCCAGTCTATTGATAAAACTTTCAATTGTATTTTTAAATTCCTTAAGCAAGATTTTTCAATGCCAGGAGTCCTGATTGATTTTTTTTCAGATGTTAATCCTTCTTTAATTTCCTGGATTCTTCAGAAGTTTATTTGTATTTATTCTCAATCTTGTCTTAAATCTCATTGAACTTCTTTTCAATCCATGCTTTCAATACTTTGTCTGTAATTTCTGAGTTTTCATTTTTGTTAGGAACCATTCCTGGAGAGCTAGGGTGATCTTATGGTTGTGTCATTACATTCAGATTTTTCATAGTGCCGTAGTTCCTGTGCTGGTTCCTTCTCATCTGGAGACAACAGCACTTCTTGTTTTTTAAAATATTTTTGAGTGGATAGGATTTTTTTCTTTATTCCCAATATTATCATTAGTATTATTTTTCTCTTTCAATTTTTTGAAATTTATCTTTCAATTTTTTCCCCTATCTAGGGAGTGTGACTGTAGAGAATGCTGTGTTGAGTTTTTGGCTTTGTTTCTATAGCCTCATAAACTTCTTTTGGTAGGTTTTGTATTGGGCTGTGCAGTTTGACCTACAAGCCCATAAATGGCCCTTATAGATAGGAGCTGGCTGCAGCCAACATGGTTGTGTATATACTTGATCCTTGATTACTGGTAGAAGCTCCCTGTTGCTTCAGGCAATGGGCTGATTTGTGAAATACACAGTGGTCTGAGCTTTTTCCTCGGTCCTTGAGGGGTGGCAGCCACAAAGGGCAGGGCTGGAATGACAAGTTCTACCTGCAGGTCCCCTGATGGCAGGTATAAAACCCAGCACCAAGGGAGAATCCAGTGGGCAGCCATAATCCTTGTAGAGGTGTGCTCAGGCATGGAGATGGAAAACCTCCTTGACCCCAAATTCTTTGCACAGAGATGGGAGTTAGACTAAACTCCTAATCCAGGAAAGTGGGTGCTGCAGATGTCTGGTCATGGAGCAAAGAGGGCCTCCCTCCATCATGATCTATGTCAAGGAAAAATGGGGTGGCTCAGGCTGATGAACCAGATGAGAAGGTATTTTGAATGCCTGGAGATCTGCCTGGGTGTGGGGTAGAGAGAACCTTACTGCACCACAATCTATGTCCAGGAAGGCCATTGCAGCTCTAGCTGCTGAGCCAGGTGAACTGATGTTCTGAATGCCTGGAGATCTGCCTGGGTATGAAGCAGAGAAGGCCCTACTGAACCATGATCTATGTCCAGGAAGGGTAGCACACCTCAGGCTGCTGAACCAGGTCTCTGAATGCCTGGATTTCTGCCTGGTGGTGGAGCAGAGATAGACTCACTTCATTGCAGTCTCAGAGGAGCAGGGTAGGGCACACAACAATGGCACATGAAAATTAGTTCCAGGTCAACAAGCTGGCTTTGGCTGCAAGTCTCACTGCCCAGGAGAAACTGCAGCTGTAGTAGCTCTCCTCCTGCTCCAGGTATGTGATGCAGAAGAGCACAATTCCAGTGCC
Source organism: Pan paniscus (assembly GCF_029289425.2). NCBI lineage: Eukaryota > Metazoa > Chordata > Mammalia > Primates > Hominidae > Pan > Pan paniscus. The sequence continues at coordinate 69,305,300 of NC_073261.2, read as the reverse complement.
AACTGCTGAAGCACTTTCCACAGTTCTCTGTCTGTAGAGGCCCCTATCTTGATCCAGAACAGGTGCTCATCTCTGGCTTGAGGCTAAAATGCCCGCACATCCATGCAGCTCAGTCACCAATGAAGGTGGCTTTGTATGTGCAGGAATAAAAATGGTGTTCTGCTCTCAGTCCCAGCTCTGGGAAAGTGTGTGCAGTTTTTCCAGTGTTTTTCCCACATGGCTTCTCCAAGCCTTTCCCCTAGTTAGCTTCCGGGTTTGAGAGAAACAATGTTCTCTCTATCAGCCTGGGTTGCTTGGGTCCACATTGAAAAGGTGATTCACAGCAGGAGGCTCTCTGTTTCTCTTACATATTAGGGCTTCACTCCTTTTCATCAGCTGGTCACCATCATGGAGACTGTTTGGTGATGTTCTCCTCTCTGGGATCTAGTGTGTCCTTAATGATTCCAGTTGATTCCCAATTTCCTTCTTGAATTAAAGCTCACAGAGTTGAACTTTATATATTTTGCTATTTCCAAATGGCTGAGGCATGCTGAAAGCATCTAATCTGCAATGTTGGGGAAATAAAAACACAAAACAAAAAACACCCATGCCTTTTTTACACTTCTGACTCTTCTGCAATAGCGGTCACTTTTGGTATGAGTCAAGGCCAATCTTCTGTTCATACAGTACAGCATCAGAGAGGTGTTAAGAATATACCTCTTGGCCAACTTCATTGGCTCATGACTGTCATCTCAGCAATTTGGAAGGCTAATGTGGGAGGATTGCTTGAGACCAGCAGTTCATGATCAGCTTGGGCAACATAGTGAGACCCCATCAGTACAAAATAAAAATTTAAAAAAAAATCAGCTTAGTGTGCTGGTGTGCTCCTCTAGTCCCAGCTCCTTGGGAGGTTGAGGTTAGAGGATCATTAGAGTCCAGGAGTTCAAGGCTGTAGTGAGTTATGATCCTGTCATTGCACTCCATCCCCAGCCTGGGTGACAGAGCAAGAATCTATCTATGAAAGAAAAAAAAAATAGAATATACCTCTATTTGTAATAGCTGACTTTCTTATTGCTTAATATAACAATGCTCTGTATCTTCCCTTATTCAACTGACAATTAGAACCAATGTGCAAACTAAAGCATTGAATTAAGACCATCTTTAATGTGGTATCAATATTTATTATCCAAACCCTACCTTGGCCCAGGTTAAGACTAGGCCCAGCCAGTATTTGTGGATTCCTATATGAAATGTCCATAGACAATTTTTTTGGTTTCCAACTGGTAAACATGTTAGTAGTAACAAAGATTGACCTTAAAGTAGTGGCAGTAATTCATCTGTCATTATTTGTTATGGACTGATTTTTTGTGTCCCCCTAATGCTCATATGTTAAAGCCTTTACCCTCAATGTGATTTTATTTGCAGATAGGGCCTCTGTGGAAGTAATAAAGGAGATCATATAGGTGGGATCCTAATTGGAAAGGTCAATTGTCCTTATAAGAAGAGACATCAGAGACCTATCTGTCTGAGAATACTTAAAAGAAGGGTTGCTTGAGGACAAAACAAGCCACGTGCAAGCCAGGAGGGTGGCCCTCATCAAAAAGTGGACTCTGCTGGAAGCTTGACTTTAACTTAACAGCTTTCAGTATAGAGAATGTAAATTTCTTTTGTTTAAGCCACCAGTCTATATTATTTTGTTATGGCTGCCTGAGTTACCATGTCCTTTATACATTTCCAGCTGTGTAAAATTTAAATATTTCTTACATTTCTTCTCTGGATCTAGCACCAGAGTATGTTGTATTTTTTTTTCCTTCTCTCTTTTTCTTTCATTCTTTGCTAAAAATATCTTTTAAGAGAGTTTTTTTTTCTTAAACAAAAATTTCCTTTTCCCCTTTCTTGCCTTCTTTTTATATACTTATAAAATTTAAAACATTATTTTTGTTAAGTAAGTCAGAGAACACAAAAATTCATACAGTATGAAAGTTCTTCATTCTATGTCATTCTGTTTACTTTCCACAGAAACAATAATAAAATGCCATTAATAAGATATGCATTCTTCGAGACCTGTATATATTCATTTATATGCATCTATCATACTTAAAATACTCAAAACTGTTTACTTTTTTATAAAAATATTACATTTTGAAACTTTTCTTTTTATTTAGCACAATTTCTGATTTATCTTTCCTGTGAATGTATCTAGGTTTTTTACTCTATTTTTAATGGCTTTATTTTGTTCTTACTTTGAGTATGTAATTTTTATATATCCAGTCTTCTGTTAAGAGATATCATGTTATCCCTAATTATTATGACATTTGCAAATGGTGTACATATGTATTTGTCTCTGAAGAGAGGTTCCTTGAAGTAGAATGATAGTCCAAATATTTAATGCACTACTTAGTATTGACGAATACTGCAAAATGCTACCCCATTTTAGATTGTTCTTAAACCAATGCTCAGTTGGACTTCAAATCTTAGTTTATTTATAACTCAAAATATTATGAAAGGAAGTAATACTCTCCAGAGGATTCTAACAGATACAGAAAAATGTTAATGGTTATTTGTTTTTATTTTGCAAGTGAAAAAGGGACAGACTTTCCTGAGGTCCCTTGATATTATCAGGAATTCTATAAACGTAGGACAAAAAGGAAAAAAAGCAGTGATAACAAAAACAAGATCAAATTCATGATGAATTTTGTAAGCAAACTACATAACCTAAAATACATAAAGCAGACATTTCTAGTATTCTAGAAGAAATAGAAAATGCCAGAACATAGTGGGGTGCTTTCATTTACCTTACTCAGAAAATGATAGATTAATATTGGATGAAAAACAAAACAAAACCAAAAATATCACAGTACATTTTCTATGAGAAACCAATTTAAATAAAAATAGTACAGAAAGTTTAAAAATATCAGTTTGGAAAGGAAATTATATTGTAAATTGTAGAAAAAAGATTAAAATTGTGATAAATGATAAAATAAGCATTAAGTGACAAATTAAGATTTTATACATGAGTGAAGGAATATAAATATGTAAGAATGATAATTAAGAACATATGCTTTCCTAGAAATGGACTCCAAACACATACCAATTGACAGAAATTGTGATAAGAAATGTAATTAAATATTTCATACACATCTCTAAGAAACTCTTACAGAAATCAGATTAATAATTTTTTAAAATAGAAATTTTATGACATAATTATTAACTAATAAGAAACTCTAACCGAGGGCAGTGGAGAAATTTTCCATTTTGTAAATACTAAAGTGTGTCTGGCAATCAACAGTAATAAGAAATTAAGATAAAGCAAATCATCTCTACAATGAATGTGGATGTCAAAATCAAACTGAGAAGCCAAAACATTTGCTTACATATTTGTTTTTATACAGAGAATTTCAAGAAGCATTCTGTTTCACAAAATAAGTGATACCTGTCTATTTTCTGCTAGTGCCATTTCACTTACTTATGGCTAGCTTTGTTTTTCCATGTGAAATATCCAAGCAAGGATATTTTCAGTGTTATTTTTATCAGTCTATAAATTTTTAAACACCAATGACATCCCAAACAGTATTCTAGACACTACAAAGAAAAGTTTCAAAGAAATGCTATTTTCTTAGAAACGGTTACTATTTTAAAAATTTAGTACTACTGCCATTTTTCAGTAACAATAGACAAAAATTAAGAATTATGTCTTTGCCCATGATTTAACCATTCAATTATTATTCTTTATTTTACCTAGAGTCCTATGATATGGTGATTTGTTAGACTGATAAAGAAATTCTTCTTTCTAACTGCTTGCTTTCTCATTCTGACATCTTTTCAACAAATTGCTGTTGTTTTACATCACTTTCTATTTAAGTAGGGGTTTTTATGTTTACTCACCTATTTTCTTATTGTTCCACATACAGTTATGTAGATTCAATTGTATTATTTTTAATTGTTGTGGATACATAATAGTTATACATTTTTGAGGTTACATGTGATATTTCGATACAAGCATACATGATTCCATTCTTAAGCTACAGATTTGCACATCTGTCCTTAGCTCTGAAATGATGCCACAGATAACTTTAGAATATATCAGTTTTGTAAACATATCAGAGAGAAATGAGTACACTTATTTCCCAAATGTCACTTAAAGTGTTGTATTCAGGTCCTCAATAACTCACCAGTAATATTGCTAGGTAGTAAAAATAGTATGTACAGAAAGGCTTAGACTTGTAGTGATCCAAGGTCAGGGCAGTAGGAGTGACCCTTCCAGGGTGCAGGCAATAATTCAAACGTGAAGACAATAACAATTAAACTGATGAAGATTGGTCAGTTTTCTGTCACTGTAAGCCTATCTTTTTTATATATACTTTAAGTTCTGGGGCACATGTGCAGAATGTGCAGGTCTGTTACATAGTTATACATGTGCCATGGTGTTTTGCTGTACCTATCAACCCATCATCTATATTAGGTATTTCTCCTAATGCTATCCCTCCCCATGTCCCCCACACCCCAACAGGCCATGGTGTGTAATGTTCCCTTCCCTGTGTCCATGTGTTCTCATTTTTCAACTCCCACTTATAAATGAGAACATGCAGGGTTTGGTTTTCTGTTTTTGTGTTAGTTTGCTTAGAATGATGGTTTCCAGCTTCACCCATGTACCTGCAAATGACATGAACTCATCCTTTCTTATGGTTGCGCAGTATTCCATAGTGTATATGTGCCACATTTTCTTTATCCAGTCTATCATTGATGGGCATTTTGGTTAGTTCCAAGTCTTTGCTAGTGCGAATAGTGCTACAATAAATATACATGTGCCTGTGCCTTTATAGTAGAATGATTTATAATACTTTGGGTATATAACCAGGAATGGGATTGCTGGGTCAAATGGTATTTCTAGTTCTAGATCCTTGAGGAACCACCACACTGTCTTCCACAATGGTTGAACTAATTTACACTCCCACCAGCAGTGTAAAAGTGTTCCTATTTCTCCACATCCTCTCCAGCATCTGTTGTTTCCTGACTTTTTAATGATTGCCATTCTAACTGGCATGGGATGGTATCTCACTGTGGTTTTGATGTGCACTTCTCTTGGTAAGAATAAGATAGTCTTTCCTCCAAAAAATGTTTTGGGCCTCAATTCTAAACAATTTTAGTTGTTGTGTATGTATAAGCGCACAGTACATACACATACACACACATTTTTGTCAAATTTGCATATTTGTTATCCTTTAATGCTGTCCTTTAATAAACATTTTGTTATACGTTAAAGGTCATTTGGAGAGTTTCCAGTTATACAGTTTGCCCATGCCACTTGCAGACTTTGCTGCATACATTCCTTTGAAAATTAGTATCAGGTTTTGGGCAAAGTCACCTTCTTCAACTCCTGCAGAGCTATAGGAGTTGTAGTGAGCCCTTCAAGGTATAAAATTATACGTGAAGTGACCCATTAAGGGGCTAATTACACTTAAACATTTTAATAAATCAATTTATTATATTTAATTTAATTCCATTCAAATGATATTAACTAAGTGCCAGCTCTATATTAAGCTGCTGAAGACATAGCAACAAAGACTTTGAGCTCCTTGCTCAAATTATGGATTTTGATGTTTAATGATTAGTGATGTTTAGCATTTTTTCATATGCTTTTTGGCCATTTGTATGTCTTCTTTTGAGAAGTGTCTGTTCATGTCCTTTGCTCATTTTTTAGTGAGGCTGTTTGTTTTTTGCTTGTTAATTTGTTTCCCATAGATTATGGATATTAGAACTCATTGAATGCAGAGTTTACAAATATTTTCTCCCATTCTGTAGGTTTTGTGTTTAATCTGTTGATAACTTATTTTGCTGTAAAGAAACTTTTTCATTTAATTGGGTCCTGTTTATCAATTTTTGTTTTTGTTGCAATCTGCTTGTTGAACTAATACATTTATCATTATGTATTGCCTTTTTTGTCCTTTTTGATCATTGCTTTAAAGGCTGTTTTGTCTGAAATAAGAATAGCAACCTCTACTCTTTTTTGTTTTCTGTTTGCTTAATAGCTCTTTCTCCATTCCTTTACTTTGAGCCTGTGGATGACATTGCATGTGAGACGGGTTTCTTGACGACAGCATATAGTTGGGAGTTGCATGTTTATCCAATTTGCCATGCTGCACCTTTTAAATGCGGCATTTAGAAGCAAATACTAAGGGAATTTATAACCACCAGAACAGCCTTACAGGAGGTCCTCAAGGGCACGCTAAAAGTGGAAATGAAAGGTTGTTACCAGCCACCACAAAAACACACTTAAATACATAGACCACTGGCACTAAAGCAACCTCACAGTCAAATCTACATAACATCCAATTAACAACATGCTGTCAGGATCAAATCCATACAAATCAATATTACCTCTGAACATAAATGGTGTTCATAGTCTTAACGTGACTATTTAATCTCTCAGCTCTTGAATTGTTTTACTGGATTCCTTGGATTGGGTTTTTAATGTTCTTCTGAATCTCAATCTTTGTTGCCATCTAGATTCTGAGTACAATGTCTGTCATTTTAGCCATTTCAGCCTGATTAAGAATCATTCTGGAAAGTCACTGCAGTCATTTGGAGGTAGAAAGACACTTTGGCTTTTAGAGTTGCCAGAGTTCTTGCAGTAGTTCTTTCTCTTCTGTATAGGCTGATATTTTCCTTTAATCTTTAAAGTTGCTGTCCTTTTTATGGGGCTCTTTGCTTTTATATTGTTTGATGGTCCTGAGGTTTTCACTGTGGTATAAGTTGGATAGTCAATTGGCTTCCTTTCTGAATGATTTCAGGGGCCAAGGCTCAGCTCAGCACTCCTGTGTTGCTTCCTCTAATGCTGGGTGCCTGAGATTAGGCCTATGACTTTCTTCTCTAGCCCCTTTACCTCAAGCACTGCTGTGCTGGAGGAACCAAGGTGTTCCTGGTCTGCTGGCAACACTTTGACTGGGGTGCTGACAAAAGCACTTCATTGGGGCAGTGTCAGCAGGTTCTGTACTCGTGCATATGTTCCAGTGGCAACAGGGTGGTGGTGGGACAGCAGGATTTGTTCACACTTACAAAGTGGTTGGAGGAGACTGTGGTTGACTGCACGCTAGCAAAGTGGTGCGAGGAGGCTTTGGGTGGCTGCAGATTGGTGGAGTCTCATCTGCAAAAGCTCTCTAACAGTTAGGTGGGATTTGCTGGTAAAAGAACTATGGTGATGTACACTGGGAAGCTCTCCAGCTGGGCATCTAAGCCTGTACTGCAGGTGGGTGTGGCAAGGCAAGGACCCTGGAAGAGGCCAACAGATAGGGGGACCCTCAAAACAGACTGCCCTGCTCTCACATGCGAGATAGCCCTGTTCAGTCCAAATCTAACAGTTGACAAGTGCTAAAGTCACCTAGAGGATCATGGCTTTGGATCTCTCAGATGTGTTTTTTTTTTTCCTTTCTAGGGCTGCAACCCAAAGTTTGGAATTGAGTTTGGGACAAAAAGGTGTCTCAAGGGATGCATGGATTCAGATGAGCCTTGCCAAATTTGCAGTCATCAGCCAGCAGGGGTCATTCCTCTGTTGCCTCCCTATCATAATGTACCTTATATTCATTATTCAATTCACCATTAATGGGTACTTAGGTTGATTCTGTGTCTTTGCTATTGTGAATAGTGCTGCAGTGAATAAATCAATGCATGTGTAGTTTTGGTAGAATGATTTATTTTCCTTTGGGTGTATATGCATTAATGGGATTGCTGAGTTGAATGGTAATTCTATTAGTTTTTTGTGAAATCTCCAAACTGCTTTCCACAGTAGCTGAATTAGTTTACATTCCCACCAACAATGTAGACATATTCCCTTTCTCTGCTGCCTCACCAACATCTATTTCCTGACTTTTTGATAACAGCCATTCTGACTGGTGTGAGATAATATCTTATTGTGGTTGTGATTTGCATTTCTCTGATAATTAATGATGTGATTAATTTTTCAAATGTTTTTGACCACTTATATGTCTTCTTTTGAGAAGCCTCTGCCCATTTTATTTGCTCTCATTTTCATGGAGGTATTTGACCTTTGCTTGTTGATTTTTTAGAATTCCTTATAGAATCTGTATATCAGAACTTTGTTTAGTGCATAATTTGCAAATATTTTCTTCTCAACCTATAAAAGTCATAGAAGAAAACCTACCAAGTACTCTTCCAGATATCAGCCTTGGCAAAGATTTTATGACACACAGGAAGTACTATCAACAGAGCAAAACAGACAACCTACAGAAGTAGAGAAAATATTTATTACATTTTTAGTTTCATTAATCATTATTGGTTTTTCCAGATTATCTATTTCCTCATACTTCAATGTAGGTAGTTTTTATGTGTCTATGAATTTATCAGTTTCTCCTAGATTTTCCAATTTGTTGGCATGTAGCTGTTCATAACAGTCTCTAAAGATTTCTTGTTTTTTTTTTTTTTTTTTTTTTGAGATGGAGTCTCACTCTGTTGCCAGGCTGGAGTGCAGTGGTATGATCTTGGCTCATTGCAATCTCTGCCTCCCAGGCTCAAGCCATTCTTCTGCCTCAGACTCCCTAGTAGCTGGGATTACAGGCGTGTGCCACCACACCCAGCTAATTTTTGTATTTTTAGTAGAGATGGGGTTTCACCATGTTGGCTAGGATGATCTCAATCTCCTGACCTTGTTATCCACCCATCTTGGCCTCCCAGAGTGCTGGGATTACAGGTGTGAGCCACTGCACCCAGCCCAGATTTCATTTGTTTCTATGGTCTCATTTGTTATGTCTCATTTTTCATTTCTGATTTTATGTGGGTCCTCTCTCTTTTTTTCTAAGTATAGCTAATGGCTTGTCAATTTTGTTTATCTTTTTAAAAACCAACTTGTAATTATGTTGCTCTTCCGTATAGATTTTTGGTCTCAATTTTATTTACTTCTGTTCTGATCTTTAGTATAATGTATTTTTTCTTCTACTAATTTTTGGTTTCTTCGGTTTTTGCTGACCTCATTTCTTGAGGTGCATTATTAGGTTGTTTAATTAACATATTTCAATTTTTTAATGTGGGAATTTATTGCTACAAACTTCTGTCTTACTGTTGCTTTTGTTGTATTGCATAAATTTTAATATGTTGCATTTCCATTTTCATTTGTTTTAAGAAATTTTTAAATTTCCTTCTTAATTTCTTCATTGACCCATTGGTCATTCAGGAGAATTTTGTTTAATTTCCATGTGTTTGCATAGTTTCCAAGGTTCTTCTTTCTAGTTTTATTTCTAATTTTATTCCATTTTGGTAAGATAAGATATTTGATATAATGTCTACTTTTTGAATTTTTTGAGACTCGTTTTGTGGTTTAACATATGGTCTGTATTGGAGAATGTTCCATGTACTGATGAAAATAATGTGTATTCTGCAGCAATTGGGTGAAATGTTCTGTAAATATCAGTTAGGCCTGATTGGTCTAGTGTGTATTAATAGTTTAACTTGGATGTTTCTTTGTTGATCATCTGAATGATCTGTCCACTACTGAGAGCAGGGTGTTGAAGTCCCTAGTATGATTGTATTGCAGCCTTTGTATCCCTTTAGATCAATTAATTTTGCTGTAAATACTTGGGTGGCTTGGTGTAGGGTGCATATATATTTATCATTGTTAAGTCCTCTTGCTGAATTTACCCATTTATCTTTATGTAGTAACCTTCCTTTGTCTCCTTTTACGGTCTAATACAATTATAGCTACTTTTGCTCTTTTTCGGTTGCCAGTTGCATTAAATCTCTTTCTTCATCCATTTCAGTCTATGTGTTTTTATAGGTGAAGTCAGTTTCTTATAGGCAGGATACAACAGGGTATTATTTTTGTCCATTCATCCTTCCAGTCTTTTTATTACCAAATTCAGTCTATTTACATTTATTGTTATCGATTAGTAGGGACTGAGCAATGCCATTATCTTGCTTATTTTCTTGTTGTTTTATAACTCTTCTCTTCCTTTCTTCCTTTTTTATTATATTTCTTTGTGATTTTCTCTGGTAGTATGTTTTCATTTATTGCTTTTTATTTTTAGTGAATCTAGTATAGATTTTTGCATTGTGGTTACAATGAGACAAAACATCTTACAGATATTACAAGTTATTTATAAGTGATGATCACTTACCACAAATTAAAAATAAAATAATATAAACAAAGAAAAAATGAAAAAAAACACCTACACTTTAACTTTGTTCTTCCTGCATTTTGACTTTTTGTTATCTCAATTTATATATCTTTAAATTACCTATCTCTTGACAATTTTCTGTAGCTTTTACTGTTTTTTATGGCTTTGTCTGGTACACCTCATACTGGAGTCATACCACAGTTGCAATGTTAGAATATTCCGGGTTTGTCTGTGTATTTACTTTTACCAGTGGGTTTTATACCTTCAAGTGTTTTCTTTTTTGCACATTAGGGGGACTTTCTTTTCTTTCAGATTAAAGAACTCTCTTTAATGTTTCTTGTAAGAAAGTCTGATGGCAGTGAATTTTCTCAGCTTTTATATGTCTGGGAAAGACTTTATGTATCCTTCATATTTAAAGAATAGCTTTTCTAGTTACGGTGTTCTTGGATGACAGTTTATTTCTTTCAGCACTTTGAATATGTCATCTCACTCCTTCCTGGCCTGTATTGTTTCCATTGAGAAGTCTGTTGCCAGATGAATTAGAGTTGCTTTATATTATTTGCTTCTTTTTTCTTGTTGCTTTCAGAATCCTCTCTTGGTCCTTGACCTTTGAAATTTTGATTATTATATGCCTTGGGCAGTTTTATTTGGGTTCAAATCTGTTCAGTGTTCTCTGACCTTCCTGCACCTAAATATTTATCTCTAAAGTTTTGGCATGTTTCGGTTATTATTTCTTTGAATAAACTTTCTACCTCTTGTTCTTGCTCAACACCCTCTTGAACCCCAATAATTCTTAGGTGTGGTCTTTAGAGGTAATTTTCTATATCTTGTAGATGATCTTGTACCTTCTTTTATTTGTATTTTTTTTTCTCCTCTGACACAGTGTATTTTCAAATTGTCTCTCAGTTCTCTGGTTTACTCTGCTCCATGCTTTCTGCTATGGAGAACAATTAACACTTTTTTTAGTTTAACAAATATATTTCTTCTTTTTTTTTTTTTTTGAGACAGAGTCTTGCACTGTTGCCCAGGCTGTAGAGCAGTGGCACAATCTCAACTGACTGCATCTCTGCCTCTCAGGTTCAAGTGATCCTCCTGCCTCAGCGTCCCCTAGTATCTGGGATTACAGGCACATGCCACCACATCTGTCTAATTTTTGTATTTTTAGTAGAGACGGAGATTTCGCCATGTTGGCCAGGCTGGTCTCGAACTCCTAACCTCAGATGATTCCACCTGCCTCAGCCTCCCAAAGTGCTGGGATTACAGGCATGAGCCACCGTGCCTGGCCAACAGCAAATATATTTCTTAGGTCCAAGATTTCTGTTTGATTTTTTAAATCATTTCAGTCTCTTCGTTAAGTTCCTCCAATAAATTTCTGAATTGGTTTTCTGTGTTGTCTTGGATATCACTGAGTTTTCTTAAAACTGCTATTTTAAAATCTTGATCCGAGAGCTCACCTATCACTATCTCAAGGCCAGCCATTGGTTCTCTATTTGTCTGTCTGGGGAAGTTGTGGTTCCCTATTTGTTGTTGTTTCTTGTGAACATATGTTTATATCATTGCATTGAATGATGAGTTATTTATTCCAGTCTTCTCTGTCCAGATTTTTTTTTTTTTTTTGAGACACAGTCTCCCTCTGTTGCCCAGGCTAGAGCAGTGGCACAATTTCAGCTTACTGCCAGCTCCGCCTCCCAGGTTCATGTCATTCTCCTGCCTCAGCCTCCCGAGTAGCTGGGACCACAGGCACCTGCCACCACACCCGGCTAATTTTTTGTATTTTTAGTAGAGACGGGGTTTCACTGTGTTAGCCAGGATTGTCTCGATCTCCTGACCTTGTGATCCGCCTGCCTTGGCCTCTCGAAGTGCTGGGATTACAGGTGTTCTCTGTCCAGATTGTTTAGGTTTTTATCAAATATATTTGCTTAGAGAGTCTTTGTAATTTACCTTTTGAATTCGTTTTTATTTTTCTGCCAGGTTGTCACCTTCTTTTTGGCACTCAATGCTGCCTTAAGCCCAGGTTTGTCTCAGCTCTAGTAAATGATCAGAGTACTGCTTGTCATGAATGAGAGAGGTCCTTTTGTGGATATCCAAATATTGTGTGAAGGGTGGTTAAGGATTCATATGAGGAGGATCTGTGGAACATACCTTCTATAGTATGGTACTACTGAACAGCTACTCTGATTTGATATCTCCTTTGGCTAAGTTATAGAGAAGAGTTTCCAGGGCTGGGGATGGTAGTCTCCTCTCTCCTGTTTGTCTCTGGCTGTTCTTTAGAACATTTCTGTCTTGAGGCTCTTCTGATGCTTCCTGTAGGTTGAGGGAGGAACTGGTTTCTTGCCAGGAAATCCCAGATGATGGGAAGGCTGGTTGTCCACATCACTATTGCTGTTTTCAGTATAGACACCATGAGTCAGAGATAAATTTTCTGCACACTTAATGCTGGGCAGATTGAGGGATGGGACATTGTGGATATGGAAGTCCCATTCATTACCATCTGCTTGGAGTTCTTTGAGTTCTGAGATATTGCTGATAATCTCAGCACTGTATATTTGTTTCTGATTTTCTGTGCAGGGAGGAGTAAAGCCAACTGCCTTATATGTCATCATTTTGGGAACAAAATGGCCTACAATTTTTTTTGATGTGTTGTTGAATTCAACTTGCTAGTATTTAATTATTTTTGAAAGCATATACATATATTGGCCTTGTAGTTTTTTTTTTTTTTTCCTTGTGATGTCTTTGTCTGATTTTGATGTAAGGGTGATGCTCACCTCATATAATAATGTTTGGAAATATTCCCTCTACTTCTATTTTTTGGAACATTTTAAGATAGATGGGTATTAATTTTTATTTCATTGTTTGATATAATTCAGTCATGAACTCATATGACCCTGAGCTTTCCTTGTTGGAAGGTTTTTGATTCCCACTTCAATCTCTTTATTTGTTATTTATCTTTCAGGCTTTCTATTTCTTCTTGATTCAGTCTTCAGAATGTATGTTTCTAGAATGTTAACCCTATCTTTCAGGTTATCGAAGTTTTTGGCATACTATTGTTCATAATAGTCCTCTTTGACATTCCTCATGGAACTAGAAGAAACTATTTTAATATTCATATGGAACCAACAAAGAGCCCGAATAGTCCAGGCAGTCCTAAGTAAAAAGAACAAGGCAGAAAGCATCATGCTGCCCAACTTCAAATTGCACTACAGGGCTATAGTAATCAAAACAGCATGGTACTGGTACAGAAACAGACACATAGACAAATGGAACAGAATAGGCAGCCTGGAAATAAGGCTGCATACCTACAACCATCTGATCTTTGACAAAGCTGACACAAACAAGCAGTGGGGACAGGACTCCCTATTCACTAAATGGTGCAGTGATAACTGACTAGCCATATACAGAAAGCAGAAACTGGACCCCTTCCTTTCACCACATTTAAAAATCAACTCGTGATGGATTAAATACTTAAATGTAAAACCAAAACTATACTAAAAAAAAAACGTGGAAGACATCCTAGGCAATACCTTTTTGGACATAGGCCCTGGCAAAGATTTCATGACTAAGACACCGAAAACAATTGCAACAAAAGCAAAAATTGACAAATATAAACTAATTAAACTAAATAGTTTCTACATATCAAAATAAACTATCAAAAGAGTAAACATCCTATAGAAATGGGAGAAAATATTTGCAAACTATGAATCTGACAAAGGTGTAATATCTAGCATTTATAAGTAACTTAAACAATTTTACAAGAAAAAACTAAACAACCCCATTGAGAAGTGGACACAGACATAAACAGAAAATTGTCAAAAGAAGACACAGATGCAGCCAACAAGCATATGAAAAAAGTTCAGTATCACTGATCATTAGTGAAACGGAAATCAAAACCACAATGAAATATCATTTCACACCAATCAGAATGGTTATTAGGAAAAAATAAAAAAAAAACAGATGCTGGTGAGGTTGCAGATAAAAGAGTGTGTATACACTGTTGGCGGGAATGTAAATTAGTTCAACTGTTGTGAAAAGCTGTGTGGTGATTCCTCAAACAGAAGCATGCATATATTCATAGCAGCACTGTTCACAGTAGCAAAGACATGTAATCACTCTAAATGCCCATCAATAGAAGGCTTGTAAAGAAAATGTGGTACATATACACCATGGAATACTATGAAGCTATAGAAAAGAACAAGATCATATTCTTTGCAGGAACGTCGATGGAGCTAGAAGCCATTATTCTTAGCAAACTCATACAAGAACAGACAACCAAAATACTGATGTTCTCACTCATACGTGGGAGCTAAGTGGTCAGAACACATAGATACAAAGAGGAGAACAGACACCATGGCCTACCAGAAGGTTGAGGGTGGGAGCATAGAGAAGAGCAGAAAAACTAATTATTGGGTACTAGGCTTAGGAACCTGCTGATGAAGCAATCTGTACATCAAACCTCCATGACAATAGTTCACCTAGCTAACAACCTGCACATGTACCTCTGAACCCAACATGGAAGTTAAAAAAAAATCATGTTGTATGTCTTAAATATATACAAGAAAAATAGCTTAATAACAAAATGAAATAACAACAAAAACAGCATTTAGCTTAGGTCTTGGTATTTCATGAAATATCATGATATTTCATGATATTTTTATTTATTCATAAATAAATATTTCATGATTTTATTACATATAAAATATGTTATTTCTCGTTTTTATTAGTAGTTTCAAAGTACTTTTTCTTAACTGAGTTTGAGATAGTTTGTGAAGAAGCAAAATTCACTTATTAAGTAGATGGCGAAAGCACCACAGTCCCAGAGGAAAACACTTTCTTCCTGAAATCTTACTTCTAACAGAGTAGCATTGTTATAAGGCATGTCTTTGAGAGGTACACTGGAAAGTGCCTCTGTGGAAAAGTACTTTTTTTTCAGTGTCAACAAAAGTTTGACTGATTTTTCTCTGTTGGGCAGGTGGACTATCTTTGCATAGTATGTTAACTCCAGAGCTGTTTTCTTGTGATAAGTGTATACTTTCTAAAACTGAAGCCAAAGTTGATGAAAATGATGAGGAATAAAATATCATTCCAGTGTCAATATCTAAAGGCACATCCTTCATCAGAATTATATTTTAAATATCCATGAAGAAAAATATAGAGACTTACATATGTATGGATAAGAAGTTCTGATTCATCCAGTATTGATTGGATGCTCATATAGCAAGTAAAACAGCTTATTGGCAAATATAACAAGTGGTTTTCTTTTTAATCTCTAACATGCTGCTCTTAGCAGAATTAACTCTCGTCCTATCAGAATGTCATTGAATCATATAAAAGCAACCTTGTTTGTAGTGTGTCACATGGAAAACCTCTTAAACATCCAAAAAGAATGTTTCTAAAAAATGTTTAAAGACTTCTCAAATACGTAAATGTTGTATGAAGGAAAATATTAGACCATATGTGATTTACTTTGTAAGTCTGGAAATGGTTATTGTAGTTGTTCTAAAATTGCTTTTCTAAAAAGCTGCTTTTTACATAGACTGTGAACTCCTTATGAATCAGAACTGTACGGTTTGTTCACCACTTTATCCCTGCCTCTAGTTGCCTACAACTTGATAGGCAAATAATATAATACATGTTTTGGGGAAATTAATGAAAAGTCAAAATAAAAAAGTAAAATAATGATTAATATATACTGAATGAGGTATCTCTGAAAAAAAAATATATATATATCTGAGTTCTATACTGTAGAATTCATTTTTATTCTATCTTGTGATTGACAAGCACAGGTTTTAGTAACACATAGTCCTTCTACAGATGTCCTGTACTGCAACATAGCAGGTAAGAATGTGGTGTCAGCCAGCCTTGCTAAGCGGGTCGTTACCGAGAGCAGGTCTGATCTAAGCTTTTGTTATCACTTCTGCAAAACAAATCTTTCTGTGGAGATGTTAGATAAGTGTTTCCTAGGAATCACATTTCCGTATCATTTGAGTTCAAATGGCAAAGAGCAATTACATCTATTCTCTGTATCCCAGTTCAAAATACATGGAAGAATTCAAACTTGCGTCACATGTCTCCTACTAATTGAAGGCTTGGGAGAGGGCCTAGCAAAGCACTGCACACAGGCCAAACCCAGCTTTCTGCTGCCTTTTATAAATAACAATCTGTTGGAAAACAACCACACATATTTACACATTTTCCCTGGCTACTATACACTACCATGACAGAGTTGAGGAGTTATGACAGAGAAGATATCACCCACACAGACTAAAAGATTCAGTAGCTGGCCCTTTGCAGAAAAAGTATGTCAGTCCTTGGCTTTGGATTTCATAGAACAATTGTGTCTCTGTGTGGAAGAAGGGCAGTTTTCAGAGTAAAACACTGAATAGATATCCAATAAAGCACCTTGTATAGTTGGTGAGGGACTTGGTTCTTTGTTGTATGACCAGCAATCCAAATCAGACTCCAAGGGGAACAAGCTACTGATATCCTAAGGAGGTTTTGTGGGTAGTGGGGGCTTAAGACACAACACAAACAACATTTTATACTGTGGTGATGTCAGAACCACCACAGTAATACAGTGAAATCTATTATTTTAGGTGGCCTAAGGGGTTTGGGATTGGACTTTAGCTGCTGACTAGAGGTGAAAACAGAATCAAGACTTAACGGAGGAGAAAAATAAGAGCTATGCAGTGGTTCCTAGCAAAGGGGTTCAGGACAGATGAAAGATTCTTAAAACTAAGATTTAATTAAAGAAACAAGCACAAAATATCATCATATGGACCTTAAAAATGTATTAGATGTTAGGAAACAAGACAACAGATGTTTGGCACATGGATACTCAAGGCACACAACAGTTGGATAACCGCGTTAGGACAGAAAAGGTAACCTCAGGTTGCTCTGGCTGGTGAGTTTTAGTTCTTGGAAATACCTGCTTACAAAATTATTCTGAAACTGCATGGTGACCCTATGATGGTTCCATGTCTCCGCCACTGAACATATCTTGGAGAATGCAAGGAAAGAGGATTGTATATTACAAAAAGAAAAACTAATAAAAACAAGAGACATGGATGACAAGTAGATTCAATGTACTAAAATCAAGTGTCTATTTTTAGTTCAGATTTTCTGAGTTGCTGAACCTAAAGATTAGATTTTTTTCACTTACTTGCTTGGTTAAAAATCACAGAGTTTGAATCTATTGAGCAAATGCCCTGGCTGGATATGAATTTAGAAGGGTTGGTAAGAGAGACATATATTCAGAAGGACAGTGTCTATGTGGTGTCCCAAGGTAAGAAGAGAACACACTGTGTTCTAAGGGCAAACACTGATTGTACTTATAAAAGGAACAAGGCATGAATGATAGCCTTCTGTGCAAATCGTTATAGTTGCATAAAAAGAAGTGATTGTGACAAAAGTAAATAAATAAAAAATAATCTCTATAAAGTGTTTTAACAGTGTAAAGCAAGAGAATAAAAAGGTAGAGGGGATTTCACAGAATCATTTCTCTAAGCATCGCTCCTTTTATCTTTGATGTCTCTTCTGTACCCAAGATACTGTCAAACCTGGAAAGAAGAAATCACAGGTTAGTGGAAAGGAAGAATTAGTGGAAAGGCTTCATAAATCCAGTTGCTCTTATCTCATTTTACAGAGGAAGAAACTGAGGGCTACAGAGGTGAATTAACCTGCTTAACATCACAGCTTCCTCTTTCCAACTGCAATGTTATTTGTACTTTCTGTGTTCCAATTACTCAGGGGTTTTGTCTCTAGGTTTTCTCACATTTCAATTGTTAATTTGCATTTTTATAGGCTGTGGAGAAAAAGGCACAGTGGCTACTGGCTTTTAGGGTCAGAAATTTCCATAAACCAGCCCCTAATCCTGCCTAAATTTGCTGGCCTCTCTAATTACCTATCTGCCTCTTGCTTTATGCCATGATTTGTGCTTTTGTGTCTGAAGCCACTGCTACCTAGTTTTGTTGACATAGTTTTGGATATGGTAACTCAGTGTACATGGTTCTCCTTCTCAACTAACCTTTCATACGTGGAAATCCAGAACAGACTTTTTTATTTGTAATTGATCCCAGACCTTGAGTATTCTTGCCTTTGGTATCAATTATGTTTCTTGGAGAATTTATAATAAGCGTCCCATCCCCACATTGAGTTTGACAGATCTTTTTGTGTGCTGAGATAAAGATTAGGATTAACCATAAATGATGACCCATTCTTCTGAATTCTAGATTCTCACTTGCCTACTATGTGCACAATATAGTGCTGATACGTTCTTAGAATAGGGCTTGTGGTTGACCAAAATAACCAATTAACCTTAGCTCATTATATTCTGGAAGACTTTAGAAATGATCTAATGCATATAAATTTCCTGGTATAGAGTAGGGTTTCTCAATATTGGCACTCTTGGTATTTTTGTTTGTATAATCCTTTGTTGTGGGGTGCTGTCCTGGGTTTAGCAGCATCTTGACCTCTATGCCCTAAATGCCAGTAACACCTCACCCCGTTATGACAATAAAAAAGTCTCCAAATTATTAAAATTTCCCAGAGGATAAAACTGTCCTTTAATGAATATCACTAGTATAGACTATGGCACATAGGCAGTACAAAATAATTAGCTATATTTTTACCTAAATATAAATAAATTTTATATAAATAAATTTTTGTGTAATTTTTAAATTTTTTCTTTTTATTTATAATTTTAGACTCAGGGGATACATGTGCGGATTTGTTATATACATATATCGCATGATGCCAAAGTTTGGGCTCCTCATGTTTCTGTTGCCCATGTAATAAACATGGTATCCAATAAGCAGTTTTTCAACTCTTTTCCTTCTCTCTGCTTCCCCACTTTTGGAATCCCAGTGTTTATTGTTCCCATCTTTGTGCCTGTGTGTACTCAATGTTTAACTTCAACTTAGTAAGAACATGTAGTATTTGGTTTTCTGTTTCTACATTAACTCACTTAGGATAATGGCTTCCAGCTGCATCCATATTGCTGCAAATAATGTGACTTTGTTGTTTCTTATGGCTGCGTAGTATTCCATGGTGTACACCTAGCACATTTTCTTTCTTTTCACTGTTACAATAATTTATCTTGTATTTTACAGAAATCTATGAACAATTTTTAAAAAGCACCTCCTTATCCGGTATTACATTCTTCTGACAGCTGTCAAGTAGGCAATAAGTGTGTCAACAGCTTGAACAACAGCATCTTGCAAGGATATCAGACCAACGAACCACTCACCAAAGAACTTGGCACCTTTTTAATCTTGCTTTTAGTGCAAGGGTGTATCCACTCTGATGGCAAACCTGTCCAGGCAAATCTCCACAGCATGCTTTGCAAAATCAGTGATTAGCAAATTAGTTAGCTTTGGCGCAGAGCTGTGTTCACTTGCCCATGACAACCTGGAAGCTGATTTTGATGCTGGCAATAGAATCTCTAGAATGACACATTTCTCTGTAAAAAATAGAGTTGAATGTGCTTCTACAGAATTGTGTTCCATGTTCGGCGTGTGTGACAAGTAATGAATTCATTGATGTGTCTTCTAAGACAATCTTTATCTGTTTCTTTTGTAATCTTCCTTTGATTACAAGTTGGTTATTACCACCTACAGAACCATTTGTACCCAGTTCACCCAACAAAAATGCAGGGAGGTGTTTGGGGAGACAATACATTTGTTTATAGATATCTGTAAAGTTGACAAAAGAAGTTTCCTTGGTTCCTACTCAGACGACATAAGGAGGTTTTGCGACAAATTTCCTTTTCTCTCCAGAAACCATAACTGCATTGTCCCTACATGATGTGGAACACTCTATTCAGTAGCTTCTCATATGTGTAGTCTCTTTTTGAGTTTGCCCAAAGAGAGCCTGTCTGATTACTGAATGAGATAACATGGTCTTTTTTTGCTGTCTTTTATCTTTTAGGCTTCATCTTTCTCTAGTATTTTATTCTCATCTGTGAACCTGAAATTCCTCCTTTCCTTCTTTTTATTGACAAACATAATGTCAAGGTCATCCCCTGGTTCAGCTGGTTCTTAAATATCACTTTCAATCTTAAGAACCTTTACATCTTCTTCACCTCCATCAATATGAAATATCTTTTTTGTTTTTCTCTTCTTTTTCTTTTGATTAAAGAAGATCAAGTCATCTGGATCATCATAAGCATCTCTTTTCCTATTGTCCTCTTCATCAGCTTCCAAATCTTTGTCTTCAGTTGGCTCTGGCTCCATTTCTTTTATTTCTGAGGGTTAGCTTTCCTCTGTTTAGGTATTGCCACCCTCATCTAACATAAATGACTTCTTTTTCTTCCTGCTCATAGTAGGATCAAAAATCATCTTGTCCCCAGATGTGGCTGTAGTTTGAGTGGGCTCGGCACGAATGGGAAGTCAGACACGTCAGCCCCAGGCCTTGGCAGCAGCTCTGCTCCCATTGATATCTCTCCCACTGCCACACTAGGCTCTTGCATCAGTGAAAGGGCTGCATTTTCTTTATCCAGTACACCACTGATGGGCACCCAGGTGGATTCCATATCTTTGCTATTGTAAATAGTGCTGTAATAATCATACAAGTGCTGGTGGTTTTTTTTTTTTTCAGTAGGATAATTTATTTTCCTTTGGGAGTATTACCAGTAGTAAGATTGCTGGATCAATGATAATTCTATTTTTAGTTCTTTGAGAAATCTCCAAACTGTTCTCTAGAGGGCCAAATATACATTCCCACCAATAGTGTATAAGTGTTTCCTTTCTTCTGCCACCTTGCCAGCATTTGTTATTTTTTGACTTTTTAATAGCCATTCTGACTGGTGTGAGATGGTATTTTATGGTGGTTTTGATCTGTATCTTTATGAAGATTAGTGATTCAAAGCATTTTTAAATGTTGGTAGGCCACTTGTGTGTCTTCTTTTGAGAAGTGTTTGTTCATGTCTTGTGCCCACATTTTAATAGAGTTATTTGTTTTTGCTTGTTAAGTTTCCTTTTTTTTAACTTTTAGGTTTAAGGATACTTGTGCAGGTTTGTTATATAGGTAAATTGTGTGTCACAGGGATTAGATGGACAGATTATTTCGTCACCAATGTAATAAGCATAGTAACCAATAAGCAGTTTTCTGATCCTCTCCCTTCTCACATCCTCCTCCCTCAAAAAGGCCCTAGTGCCTGTTGTTCCCTTCTTTGTGTCCATGTGTACTTAATATTTAGTTCCTACTGATAAGCGAGAACATGTGGTATTTGCTTTTCTGTTCCCGCATTAGTTTGGTTGGGATTATGGCCTCTAGCTGTATCAGTGTTGCTGCAAAGGACTTGATCTCATTCACTCTTAGGGCTGTGTACTGTTCTATGGCATATACACACACATACGCACACGTATACATTTTATATATATACACATATACTGTGTGTGTGTGTGTGTGTGTGTATATATATATATATATATATATATATGGCACATTTTCTTTATCCAGTCTACCTTTGATGGGTATATAGGTTAAATTCATGATGCTGCTATTGTGAATAGCACTCGGATTAATTTTTGTTGAAAATATTTTCTTCCATTCTGTAGGTTGTCTGTTTACTCTGTTTTTTCGTTTTTGCTACCTGGATCCAGCAGCTGTTCTTTTCTGATGTATGGTCTTCATTTTATCCACTGTTATTCTATTAACTACCTCATACTTTATCAAACAATAATTTCTGGCTTATTTTAGACTGAGTGTTATTGCTTGTGTCTTGCAAACAAAAACCCTAATTAATACAAAAATTGGTTATGAGGTAAGAGATCTTCAGGAAAACGCTGAATTTATTCCTGGCTGGGATAAGATGAAATGCATGACCCGGGATGAAAAAACAAAAAGAAGATTGCTTCTGATGGCATAGAATAATATATAATGAGAGAAGAAAAACTAAAAACGCATACATTATTTTCTCAAGGTCCAAAAGGAAATCCCCAGCCTTTTGAGGATATATTTGAAAATACTAAAATAATTTCCTAGACCTTATGACCCTGGGCTAAGATCAGTAAACAACAACAAAAACAAATTAATATACCAGCACCACTGCCACCACCAAAGAAAATAATTCTCTGGGATGCTGGGTTAAAAAATCATGTGAATTTGTCAGACCTAATGTGAAAGTTCATACATTAATTAACAGAGAAGCAAATTACAGTAATATGACAGGGGTTATAAGAAGATTCATGAATTTGTATTACCTCAAACTCATAAACCCCAGAAACCCTTGGTGAGGTTTTTTCACACTTGCAGAAAACAATTCATGCATTTCTTCTTGCCTCAATCCTCATATTAGGCCAGTATTCAGATTCCAAATTCATCGTGTTCTAGAGGTTAAAATGCTACCTGAGAAGAAAAACAAATAGAAAGATTGCAGGGATTTGCTAATTTTATCACTCAAAACCTGATGAGTATTTGCAGAAATGGATTTTGAGTTTGCAGAAATATGGAAGTGAGGAATAAAACTTTAGCTCAGGTTGAATTTTCTCATAATGGTGAACTAATCAGAGACTTTGGCCATTATGTCTTCATGTAAATCTTAATCTAAGATTGTTGGATTTATGTATCAGCTGGGTCTATCTCACTTATTTCTTCATTATACCCCTCCAGAAATTTCAGAAGTTGTTCTTTTCAAAAAGTTTTAGGGATAGGTTAATTAAGGAAAGTATAGTATTATTTAAAAGGAGGAAAAAATAAGAAAACGTGTTTTATTGGTTGCTCTCTTTCCACTAAGAATGAGTTAGAAAGGATTTAAAATTTCATCTCAGTGAGATTGGGAGGATCACAGGAGGTTGAGCCAAGAAATGATAAAAGTGTATATGACTGTTATAATAGGCAGCAGAATAGGTGGGTATTAGAAGTCCCTTACACCAATAAAGATCTCTACCTATGGTTAATTATTATGGGGTTCTTAGGAATAAAATAAATGTTTCTCCAAGGTCTTACCTGATTTACAAAAGCAAGACACTCCAGATGTGGCAGACAAAAGAACAGAGAGCAACCTGAGAATCATGGATCCGCAACCATATTTTAAACTTGAGTCAGTTTATCAACCCAAGGGCCTTGAACATAGACAGGATTACCTATCTTGGGTAGGGTGGACCCCATTTGACATCACAGATAAACACAGTGAACTCATCCCTAGTCTTTTTGAAAGGAGCCTAGAGCAATTTGGGCAACTGTGCTCTAAGAAAATCGGTTTATTCATCTGTAAAATGATATAATTATGGTAGCTAACCTACAAATTGTTGTATTTAGGAAAATAAAATGCCTAAAACGTATAGAGAATAATACCTAGTACATACTAAGTACTTAATAATGTTAGCTATTATTATTATTAAATGCAAGTTCTTACAACACTTATCCCCAGGAAATATGCCATACTTGTATTTTACGGATTCTGTTGTTAGCTGTTATGAACAGTAGTTATTTAAGCTATTCAGACAAATGAGAGGTCATCAGGTGTGACTATATAAGGTAATCTGAAGCACCAAAGTAGAACAGTGTGAAAGTTGTCAGTCATGGAAGTTTTTAAAAGTCCTTCAATTTGTCCCCTGTTTAAACAGATATCTAATTTCCTTGAACTTGCGATTGGCTCTGTAGGTAAGGCTTGGCCACATACCCCTGACTTTGAGCAAGAGGTACTCTTCTTTCTCTAAAATTTAGTAGTGCCTTAGACATACTCCTTATATCATTGATTGCATTGCATTGTAGTTTGTTGATCCTGTGTATTCTTACCCTGAAGAAGAACTCCTTATGAGACAAGGGAAAATATTATAGTACACTTGGTGGCAGGAAATTTGGACAAAAGTCTGCAGTCTTCCATTTAATAACCATTGCATTTTACCCCCTAGGTAGCATTTTTTCTGATTTTTCAAGCCGTAGAACCAAAATTCATGTCTGTTATTACACTGTTGTATGGTAAAATGGTAGGAATGTGGAGCGTAGGGTCAGTCTTCCTGAATTTAAAACCCAGGTTCACCATGAATGACCAGGTGAGCTATCAACATTCTCAGTGTCTCTGTTTTCTTCTTTCTAATATAGCATTGATATGAAAATTAAGTAGATCAATTCACATAAATCATTAAAGCAGTACCTGACACATACTAATGGCTCAGCATATTTTAAATTACTACTGAAATATTCAAATAAAAAATCATAAATATGCATCATTCGCTGTTAATACAGATATTTGTTACTAGTATGAATTGTTTTACAATGTGTAAACGAATGAATTAATTAATGAATAACTTTTTTTCTAAATATCTGATGTGTGTTGATTCACATTGTTGTTTTTTTTTAAACTTGAGAAGACTGGAGTATTAAAAGGTCACTTCTGATTTCACTACTGTTTATTTTTAAGACTTACATGTGAGCTAGAACTTCACATTTGGAGAAAATAAAAGACAATTACATGTAACCTCAAAAGATTGCCGTCCCTCAAGGTGTCCTTGACCTTGGCCATGCTGAGTCTTTGTTTATAAAAAGGAAGAACTGGTCCTTTCCTCACCATTTGCTCTCCTACAACAACTATGACTGCCTGTTACCATAGTTCTGAGCAGGAAACTTTACTTCTCTGTGTCTTCATAAAGTTGAATGCAAAGGCTTTTCTTCATTAAAAAATATAACATTTGTTTAAAATGCCTGCTCTCTTAGAGATAAATTTAACGTTCCAGTGAAAGTGTCCTTGCATATTAATATTTCTAAAATAATTATTCCTTAAAAAGCTCTAATTTATATTCTTGAAGACTGCATATTTTTTAACATTTGCAATATAACACTAAAATTGTGTTCTGTATTCAACTTAAATAACTTTTTATGTTTTATTTCATGGTTTTATATAGTGTCTTACTGACATTTGCTGTCCATATTTGAAATCTTATATTATTGCTGGTTTAATAGAGTGCATCTATAAAATAGTATGCAAGATTGAACATTTACCGTAAATCTCAAGAAGTTGGAGGAGGAAATGGCTCCAAACTATAATGTTTTAAAATGGCTTAGTGAAGCAGAAATTTCACTACATTTCTTTTGCTAGAAAACTGTTGCTGCAAAAACCAGCACTTACAAAAGCAAGTAGAACTAGACATTTATAATTAATAGTCAATTTTGAAAGAATTAAGAGCACTGTTGTTTCAGGTGAAGTACTTTGAAATGTAATTATATCTCCTTCTATTGGAAATTGTGATATAAATGTTCCAATTACATTTAATTGATTTTACTTCTATTAAAAAAATCAGACATATAATTAATTATGTTATAAACTTAATATAGCCATGAGACCATATTATGTATCTATATTCTCTCTCTCTCAAATGCTTTCTTAACAGTATTTTTATTAGTATATAAAAGTATTTTTATGACTCATATCAATAAAATCAAGAAAAATCAGTAAAAATTCATAAAGTGAAAGAAAATAAACACAAATTATTTTGAATTTTTCAGAAGTATGGTTTCGAAGTTTTAAGTTAAGCTTGCTTTTACTGCAAATATATATTTTAGGGTTGAATAGTCAATTCCAATATAGGATTTCATAGAGTGCATCTCATCCTGTATAGGATTTGACTATTAAACCCTAAAATTTTCTTTTGTAAAATGGTGTATTTCACAATATATATACATATATACATACATATGCATATAAATATATATATACACACATATATACTCACACACATGTATATTTATATTTTCATAGCCAGAATATTAGGCTATTCAGAAAAATAAGAGGTCATCAAGTATGAGAGTATAAAAGCTGCTTTTCAGCATTAATGTTGTGTCTATAATTCTTTATGGAGCAGCAAAGCTTAAATGACTAAAGCACGGATGAAAGTAATGATTAAAATACACAACTACTATTTAGATTAAATATGAGAATTTAGGTTGTTCTTTTTATTTTTATTTTTTAAAGTTTTGTGGGTACATAGCAGGTGTATATATTTCTGGGGTGCATGAGATATTTAGGTATAGGCATGCTATACGCAATAATCACCTTATGGAAAATTGGGTATTCATCCCTTCAAGCATTTATCCTTTATGTTATAGACAATCCAGTTATATTCTTTTAGTTATTTTTAAATGGACAATTGAATTATTATCAACTATAGTCACCCCTGTTGTGATGTCAAATGTTAGGTCTCTTTTATTTTTTCTATTTTTGTGTATGTGTACTCATTAATAATTCCCACCTTCCTCCCAGCCCTCCACTACCTTTCCCTGCCTCCTGTGACCATCCTCCTCTTCTCTGTCTCCACGAGTTCAATTGTATTGATGTTTGTATTCCACAAATAACTGAGAACATGTGATGCTTGTATTTCAGTGCCTGGCTTATTTTGCTTAACATAATGACCTCCAATTCCATCTATGTTGTTGGAAATGACAGAACGTTATTGTTTTTGATGGCTGAATAGTACTCCATTGTGTTTAAGTAACACATTTTATGTATCTATTCATCTGTTGATAAACATACGTTTTACTACATCTTGGCTACTGTGAACAAACATGAGAGTGCAGATATTTCTGTATACTGATTTCCTTTCTTTTGTGTATACACCCAGCAGTGGAATTGCAGGATGGTATGGAAGCTCAATTTTTAGTTTTTTGAGGAACCTCCAAAACTGTTTTCCATCGTGATTATACTAATTTACATTCCCAACAGTGAACAAGGGTTCCTTTTTCTCTACATCCTTGCCGGCATTTGTTATTGCCTGACTTTTGAAAAAAAAGCTCTTTTTACTTGGGTGAGATGATATCTCATTGTAGTTTTGATTTGTATTTAGCTGATGATCAATGATGTTGAGCACTTTTTCATATGCCTGTTTGCCATTTTTTTCTTCTTTTTAGAAATAGCTGTTCAAATCTTTTGACCATTCTTAATTGGATTATTAGATTTTTTCCTGTAGAGTTGTTTGAACTCCTTATATATTCTGATTATGAATGCCTTGTCAGATGGGTAGTTTGCAAATATTTTCTCCCATTCTGTGGGTTGTGTCTTCATTTTGTTGCTTGTTTCCCTTTTATGCAGAAATATTTTGACTTGATCCAATTTGCCCATTTTTGCTTTGGTTGCCAGTGCCGTTGAGGTATTATTCTAGAAATTTTTGCCAAGACCAATGTCCTGGAGAGTTTCTCCAATGTTTTCTTATAGTAGTTTCATAGTTTAAGGTTTTACATTTAAACCTTTAATCTATTATGATTTGATTTTTATATAAGGTGAGAGAGATAGGGATCAAGTTACATTCTTCTGCATATGGTTATGCAGCTTTCCCAGCACTATTCACTGACAAGACTGTTCTTTCAGGTGTATGTTTTTGGAAGCTTTGTGAAAAATGAGTTCATTATACGGGTATGAATTCGTTTTCGTGTTCTCTGTTTGTTGAACTGGTTTATGTGATTGTTTTGATGCCAATGCTATGCTGTATTGGTTACTATAGCTCTGTAGTACAGTTTGAAATCAGGTAATGTTATTCTTCCAGTTTAGATCGTTTTGCTCAGGATAGCTTTAGCTATTCTGGGTCTTGTGTGATTCTATATACAGTTTAGGATTGTTTCATCTATTTCTGTGAAGAATGTCATTGGTAGTTTGATAGGAATTACACAGAATTTGTAGATTTCTTTGGTTAGTAAGGACATTTTAGCAATATTTATCCTTTCAATACATCAACATGGAATATCTTTCCACTTTTGGTGTCCGCTTCAATTTCTTTCATTAGTGTTTTATAGTTTTCATTGAAGACATCTTTCAATTCCTTGCTTAATTTTTTTTCATAGGTATTTAATTTTATGTGTGACTAGTGTATATGAGATTAATTTTTTGGTTCCTTTTTCAGATTGTTCACTGTTGGGTTAAAAATGCCACTGATTTTTGTATACTGATTTTATATCTTACAATTTTACTGAATTTGTTGATCAATTCTAATAGTATTTTTGTGGAGCATTTTGTTTTTTCTTTCCAAATATAAAATGTCATCTGCAAACAAGGATAATTTGACTTCTTCCTTTCCAATCTGCATGTCCTTTATATCTTTCTTGTGTCTGATTGCTCTAGCTCAGACTTCCAATACTATGTTGAATAACAGTAGTGAAATTAGGCATCCTTGTCATGTTCCAGATCTTAAAAAAAAGTTTTCACTTTTTACCCATTCAGCATGATACTAGCTATGAGTCTGTTGTATATGGAGCTTTTATTATGTTGAGGTATGTTCCTTCTATACCCAGTTTTTGAAGGTTTTTATAAAGGAATGTTATGTTTTAACAAATGGTTTTTCAGCATCAACTGAAATAGTCATACAGTTTTGTCTTTCATTCTGTTGATGTGATGTATCACGTTGATTGACTTGCATATGTTTAACCATCCTTGCTTCCCTGGGTAAATCCCACTTGGTCACGATGAGTAATCTTTTTAATGCATAGATGAATTAAGTTCGCTAGTGTTTTGTTGAGGATTTTTGCATTAGTATTCATCAGATATATTGGCCTGTAGTTTTCTATTTTAGTGTGCTTCTGTGTGATTTTGGTATCAGGGTAATACTAGCCTCATTGAATGAGTTTGGCAGTGTTCCCTCTTCTAGTTTTTGGAAAAGTTTGAGTAGAATTGGTATTTTCTTTAAATGTTTGATAGAAATCAGGGCCGGGTGCAGTGGCACATGCCTGTAATCCCAGCACTTTGGGAGGCCAAGGTGGGAGGACCACTTGAGATCAGGAGTTTGGAACCAGCCTGGCCAACGTAGTGAAACACCGTCTCTACCGAAAATACAACAACAAAAACAAAAATAGCTGGGCGTGGTGGTACGTGCCTGTAGTTGCAGCTACTTGAGAGGCTGAGGCATGAGAATAGCTTGAACTTGGGAGGCAGAGGTTGCAGTGAGCTGAGATGGTGCCAGTACACTCCATCCTGGGTGATAAAGCGAGACTGTCAAAAAAAAAAAAAAAGTTCAGAGAATTAGCATTGAAGACATCGGGTACCGGGCTTTTGTTTTCTTTACCGGGAGCCTTTTTATTATGACTTTGATCTCGTTACTTTTATTGATCTGTTCAGGTGTTGTACTTCTTCATGGTTTAATCTTGGTACCTTGCATGTATCCAGGAATTAATCAATTTCTTCTAGATTTTCTAATGTATTGGCAGGTAGCTGCTCACAGTAGCCACTAATGAGCCTTTAATTTCTACAGTATCAGGTGTGATGTCTCCTTTTTCATCTCTCATTTTACTTATTTAGATCCTCTCTCCTGTTTTCTTACTTTGCCTAAAGGTTTGTCGATTTTGTTTGAATTAAAAAAAACCAACTTTTTGTTTTATTGATCTTTTGTGTTGCTTTATTTTAAATTTATTTATGTTCTGATCTTTATTATTTCTTTTCTTCCCTAGATTATGGGTTTGGTTTGCTCGTGCTTTTCTTGTTCTTTAAGATGCATCATTAGGTTTTTATTTAAAGTGTTTTTCGATGTAGACACTTATAGCTATACATTTCTCTCAGTACTGTCTTCACGCTATCTCAGAGGTTTTAGTATGTTGTGTTTCCATTATCACTTGCTTTAAGAAATTTTTCGATTTCTTTCTTAATTTCTTTATTTGCTCACTAGGGATTTGGGAACATATTGTTTAATTTCCAAGTTTTTGTATAGTTTCCAAAATTCCTCATCATTTATTTATAATTTTATTTCATTGTGTTCATAGAAGATGCTTGATATTGTTTCAATTTTTAAAAAATGTTTTAAGACTTGTTTGTGACCTAACATATGGACTCGAGAATGATCCATGTGCTGAGGAAAAAAAAATGTTTATTATGCAGCTGTTGGATGAAATGTTCTGTAAACATCTATTAGGTCTATTTGGTCTATAATGCAGATTAAATCTGATGTTTCTTTGTTGATTTTCTGTCAGGGAGATCTGTCCATTGTTGAAAGTGGGGTGTTGAAATCTCCAGCTATTATTATATTGGGGTCTATCTCTCTTTAGCTCTAATAATATTTCCTTTATATATCTGGGTGCTCCTGTGTTGAGTGCATACATATTTAGAATAATTACATCCTCTTGCTAACTTGACCCTTTTATCATCATTAGTGACTTTCTTTGTCTCTTCTCACCATGTTTGTCTTCAAATCTATTTTGTCTAATTCAAGTATCACTACTCCTGCTCTTTTTTGGTTTCCTTTGGCATGGAATATCTTTTTCCATCCCTCTATTTTATAAGTGACAATGTTTCTTGTAGGAAACAGATCATTGGTTCTTGTTTCTGATCCATTCAGCCACTCTGTGTCTTTTTTCACAGAGTGTAAAAGTAATAATATTGAATGTCCATTTAAATTCAATATTTTTATTGATAAATAGGGACTTACTAATACCATTTGCTATTTGTTTTCTGGTTGTTTTGTGGTCGTCTCTTCTTCTTTCCTCCCTCGTGTCTTAGTTTTAGTGAAAGTGATTTTCTCTGATTGTATGCTTTAATTTTTTTGCTTTTATCTTTGTGTATCCCTTGTTTGTTTTCTGATATGAGGCTTGCAAATACTATCTTATAGATCATTATTCTAAACTGATGGAAACTGAACACAGATTGCCTAAAACATTAAGCAGACTTGCAAAAAAAAACTAATAGAAATCTACACTTTAACATTGCCCCCTAGTTTTTAACTCATTGTTGTTTCTCTTTATGTCTTGAAAAGTGGTGGTGGTAATCATTTTTTATTGTTTCACTGTTTAGTCTTTCTACTTAAGTCAAGAGAACTTTACAAACCAGTTACTGCATCCTACTATTCTGTGTTTCTGGGTATGCTTACAATTACCAGTGAGTTGCATATTTTCAGATTATTCCTTCGTGTTCATTATCATCTTTTTCTTTCAGATGGAAGAATTCCCTTTAGCATTTTTTGTAGGACAGGTGTGTTGATGAAATCCACCAGGTTTTGTTTGTCTGAGAAGGTCTTTGTTTCTCCTTTATGCTTCAAGGATATTTTCACCAGACATACTATTTTAGAGTAAAATTTTTTTTGTCACTTTAAATATCTCATGCTACTCTCTCCTGGCCTGTAAATTTTCCACTAAAAAATCTGCTGCCAGATGTATCTGGGCTCCATTGTATGCTGTTTCTTTTTTCTCACTGCTTTTAGGATCCTGTCTTTTTCCTTGACCTTTGGGAGTTTATTAAATTCCTTGAAGTAGTCCTATTTAGGTTAAATCTGCTTGGTGTTCTACAGCCTTCTTGTATTTGGATATTGGTATCTTTCTCTGTGTTTGGAAAGTTATCTAATACTATCCCTTTGAACAAACTTTCTACCCCTATCTCTTACTCTAACTCCTCACTGAAGTCAATAACTCTTAGTTTTGCCCTTAGAGGCTATTTTCTAAAACTCGTGAGCATGCTTTATTATTTTTTATTCTTCTTTTTTTTGTCCTTTTACTGTGTACTTTATAGTAGCCTGTCTTTAAGCTCATGAATCTTCCTTCTGCTTGATCAATTCTGCTATAAAGAGACTGTGCATTCCTCAGTGTGTCAATTGCATTTTTTCAACTCTGGAAATTCTGCTTCATTCTTTTTAATTATTTTAATCTCTTTATTAAAATATCTGATAGAATTCTGAATTCCTTCTCTGTGTTATCTTGAATTTCTTTGAGTTTCCTCAAAACAATTATTTTGTATTCTCTGTCTGAAAGGTAAAATATCTGTTTCTCAAGAATTGGTCCCTGGCACCTTATTTAGTTCATTTGGCTGGTAATGTTTTCCTGGATGGTGTTGATGCTTGTTGTTGTTCTTCGGTGTCTGGGTGTTGAATAGTTAGGTATTTATTGTACTGGTCACATTCTGGGCTTGTTTTTGTTTGTCCTTCTTGGGAAGGCTTTCCAGATATTCAAAGGGACTTGGGCCCCAAGCCCCAATAACATGGTTTTTGGTTGGTTGGTTGTTTTTTTCCAGACTCATAGAGGTACTGGCTTGGTAGTCTTGGATAAGATCCAGAAGCATTATCTGGATTACCATGCAGAGACTCTTGTTCCTTTCCCTTACTTTCTCCCAAACATATAGAGTCTCTCAGTCTTTGCTGAGCCATTGGGAACTGGGAGTGTGGTGATGCAAGCACCCTTGTGGTCACCACCACTTAGACTGCGCTGGATCAGACTGGAAGCCAGCACAGCACTGGCCCTTGCCCATGGCCTATTCTTTCTGGGTGACAAGTTCCCCCAGGCTCCTGACATATCCAGAGATGCTGTCTGGGAGCCAGGGATTAGAGTCAAAACCTTTCCAATTTACCTGATGTTTTTTCTACTGCAGCTAAGCTGGCACTCAAACCACAACACAAATTCCTTCTCACTCTTCCCTCCCCTTTCCGCAGGCACAGGAGCCTCTCCCTGTGGATACCAGCACCACCAGTCCATGGTGGTTCTGCCAGGCCACTACTGATATTCACTTAAAACCCAAGGGATCTTCCATCAGCTTTTGGTGACTGCTACCAGGCCTGGGACTCACTTTCAGGGCAGTGGGCTCCCCTCTGGCCTAGGACAGTTCCAGAAATGCTGTCCAAGAGCCTAGGCCTGGAATCAGGGGCCCTAGAAGCCTGCTTGTTGATCTACCACACTGTGGCTGAGCTGGAGCTTAGGGTGCAAGACAGAATTTCCTTTATTTTTTCCTCTCATTTTTTTCAAACAAAAGAAGTTTTTCTTCATAGCCATCACAGCTGAGAATGTGCGGGGTCTCCCCTGACGCCAGCATATCTCAGAGCCCAAGGTCCACGGTATAGTCCCTGGGTAT
This sequence comes from Pan paniscus, assembly GCF_029289425.2. Taxonomy (NCBI): domain Eukaryota; kingdom Metazoa; phylum Chordata; class Mammalia; order Primates; family Hominidae; genus Pan; species Pan paniscus. Next base: position 69,272,462 of record NC_073261.2, on the reverse strand, counting down.
TGCTCATGGTTATTCAGGGCCCAAGGGTTTTTTATTCAGCAGGTGATGAATCTTGCCAGGACTGGGTCCTTCCCTTAAAGGCCCTTTTGAACAAGTATATGTCTAAGAAATGTTGTCAGGGAGCTAGGGCCTGGAATGGGGTCCTTAACAACAATGCCTGGTACTGTAGTCTACTGTGCCTGAGCTAGTATTCAAGATGCAAGACAAAGTCCTCTTTATTCTTTGCTCAGAATAAAGAGAGCATCAGTGGGAGGGGTGGCATCGGTGATTCAAGGTTGCCTCTCCAGACTTCCTCAATGACTCTTTTCATGATATAAAGTTAAAACTGGATACTGTAATTGCTCACCTGATTTTGGGTTCATGTGGAATGCTTTTCTGTGTATAGAAAGTTGTTAAAATGTGGTGTTCCAGCCAGGGTGATAAACAGTGTAGGCTTTTATTCAGCATCTTGCTCTGCTCCCCCTATTTTATTCTTATTTTCCCTCTGAATCTGATGATAACGAGATCATATTCAAAGTCTTTTTCACTTTAAAAATTAGAAAAATATCTTTTATATATCCTCATATTACAGAATATTTAAATTGGACTTTTAAGCTTTGCAATATTAAAAAGATCTAATTCAACTCATAGGTTAATCAGCTTTCAAGATGGTGCCCAATATTCCATACCTCCCAATATTCACAGCTTTGTATCACCTCATCTTCACATTGTACCAGGTTGGATCTGTGTGACCAAAAGGATACAGAAGAAGTGGTGGCATGCCACTTCTGAGATTAGGTTAGTAGAGCATTGTGGCTTCCTTGTTGAGCAAGTTACCTGGTTTCCCCCTTGGAGAGCTCACCGTGAGGGCTGTGAACTACTATGTAATGACTAGCCTATGAAGTGGCCTATGGGGAAAGTAATAAAAATTTCCTTCCGATAGCTGCATGAGTGATTTTAGAAGCATATATTCCAGTCCTAGAAGACCTCTATCCAAGCTATTAACTTGAATACAACCTCATGAAAGATTCTGACCGAGAATCACCTACTTGAGCCATTCCCAGAATCCTGACCCTGAAAACCTGTGGGGTAATAGATATTTGTTGTTATAAGTGGCTATGTTTGAGGTTAATTTGTTAGCAGCAATAGGCAACAAAGAAAAGAACAAGACCTTCAATTTCACACCCTTCATAGTAAATCAGGATCAGTGTCTAAGTGTGAATAATTAATGGCATCTGGTCCAGGAACAAATCATTTTGCTATCAAAGACTATTTGTTTCTCATATAGATGTCTGTACCCATAATATAAGGGTAGCTGAATTACAAAATTAACCTCAGGAAATTATCGAGCCTTTCTAAGTGGCTCGCGGAGTCTTCTACGATCCCTGGTCCCACTATGTACATATCTACCTAAGGTATATTACAGTTATTCTTTGTCTATTTTAATTGCTAGATTGCAATTTCTTCAGGATAGGGCCTGTCTTTTGTATTCCTGGAGATAAGTACTCAATGCAATTCCTGGTATATAGTAGTTACTCAATATATAGTAGCCAAATACATGTCTGAGTTGTTACATTGTAGGTTCAATTAGATCCAAAAAATAGAATTTTTTTAGTAAAATAAAAGTGTTATAATAATCGCAGGTGAGATTAAAAGAAAGTGGACAGTGTTGAAGGATATCTTCCAGACTCAATGTCACATTGTGCACATGTACCCTAAAACTTAAAGTATAATAATAATAATAATAATAATAATAATAATAATAATAAAAGAGTTAAATCCCCAGGTGCCAAGTTTCCCTGCTTCGGACAGTCCTGAATATATATTCTGCAAAATTTACTTTTCAACTTTCTACTTTGCTCTCCCTATCACTCTTCTCTTGATATATTTCTTTAGCTATACCTGGGTGATTCAAGAATGCATTTAAAGAAGCCCCTTTATGCCAGTCCACATTGCATAAGAGAATACTTTAGAGACAGAACTATATACATTCCTGCTGGGCTATCCAGCAGTGATTGTGTAAAACATTAATGAATCCTTTTTGCTTTTCACCCTGGAAGACCAAATGCATATCTGTTGCCAGACACCTTGGTGTATGGCACATTTAAAGTAACTGCACCAGAAAAATGGAACCATTCCAGCTGCTCTTCACCTTTGCCAAAAATGTGCCAGTCATTTTGCTTCATGTGGTAGTGAAAAGACAGATATACAGATGTCAAGATCAAAATAAGTTGAAGTTGTATTTTATTTATATAGAAAAAAATAAGATTTGATACATTCCACAATGTTTTTGGTAAGTTACTTTGTCCTAAGTAGATTCAGTGGTTATCTGGCCATGTCTTTCCAAAGTTGGGTTTTAATATCTATTTTATTTAATAATTGATAAATAGTTTCATTTATAATCAATTATCATCATCTTCTAAAGAATTGCAGTTTCCTAGCTTAAAGGAAAGAGTTAAAGTTTGTGCTCCAGTTAATAGCTGCTTTCTTTGTTGGATGCAAATATTACACCAGTGACTTATTTCATTATTTAGATAATCTTCACCTGCAATAAACTTTAGTCCAGGCAGCTAATGTTCCCATAATGTTTTCTGAGAGAAGCTAATGTTAGAAGCCTCTAACCATATTTGCAAATAAGTCCATGTGTCATGACACTCAAATGATTGGTCCAGAGAAGCTAATGACTTTGGTGACTTTTGTGGCATAGATTTCAGACAGTAATTTTTAGAGAGCATAAAGATTAAGAAGAAGAGAAACTAATCACCTATTCCTACAGTCTCATATTTTTAAAGACCTTGAAAGATAATGATCTGCATACCATGCAACTACAGTGATCCAAAATTACTTCATCTAAATTCAAGGTGGTAACATTAAATATCAGATTTTATTTTTATTTGTTTTACATGTTATTTAAAATCAGCATTGGGGGAGTAGGTCACTCATTCTGAAAGAATAATGGAGGACAGAAAATTACATAGAAATTATTTTCAGAGTGTCTTAAACTCATTGGTTTGATATGTATAAAAATTGCTCTCCAAACAATTAACTGAATGTGACATGGACAAACATTTGGTAAAGGTAGAATGAATGCCTGATTTTTTTAAAAAAAAAATGCAAATAAGCCTGGATTTCCCACATTCTCTTTGCCTTAAATAGTGAACCAAATATGTTTAGTATTTCCAAATTAAAAGTCACAATTATTTTCTGTATGGTTCAATTTCTTACCAGAATTATTTATTGACATTATGAAAACAAACACTTTTTCTTCACACAACCAAAGGCAAATGGAGGCCTATTTCAGTGGGATTTAGAAATCAGTTATAGTGTCTGAGCCCTTTTAAGTTTGTGTGTTTCTGTGTGTATGTTTTTATGCTAATGGTTTCTCATATAAAATGGGAAATTGCTTATTGTGACACTTATATTGAGAATAAATCCATTATATTGAAAAGATGAGGTCATTTGGATACTAATGACCTGTAACTTCATTTTTGATCCAAAAATGTCCTCTGAATTTCATATAAGCAACTATGTATTTGGCATTGTCAACTAGATGCTTAAGTCCACTTCAAACTAAAAATATCCAAAATAAAACATGTGCTTTCCCTGCCCACCACTCTCCTCCTCTAATCAAAGCTGTCAGACAACTATTATGTCTTCAAAGTATTCTCTCTGCCTATATACTCATGCTGCCTTCCAATTTTTTTCACTTTCTACTGTCTGAACCATCTTTTAAAGATGCAACTCTCCTTGAAGAGGTCTTTCACATCCCTTGTATGTTGTATTCCTAGGTATTTTATTCTCTTTGTAGCAATTATGAATGAGAGTTCCCTCATGATTTGGCTCTCTGCTTGTCTATCATTGGTGTAGAGGAATGCTTGTGATTTTTGCTCATTGATTTTGTATCCTGAGACTTTGCTGAAGTTGCTTATCAGCTTAAGGAATTTTGGGGCTGAGATGATGGGGTTTTCTAAATATACAATCATGTCATCTACAAACAGAGACAATTTGACTTTCTCTCTTCCTATTTGAATATCCTTTATTTATTTCTCTTGCCTGATTGTCCTGGCCAGAACTTCCAATGCTGTGTTGAATAGGAGTGGTGAGAGAGGGCATTTTTGTCTTATGCCGGTTTTCAAAGGGAATGCTTTCAGCTTTTGCCCATTCAATATCATATGGGCTATGGGTTTGTTGTAAATAGCTCTTATTATTTTGGTATATGTTCCATCAATACCTAGTTTATTGAAAGTTTTTTGCATGAAGGGGTGTTGAATTTTATCGAAGGCCTTTTCTGCATCTATTGAGATAATCATATGGTTTTTGTCACTGGTTCTGTTTATGTGATGGATTACATTTTTGAAGAAAAAGTCCCTTCCATATAATCTATGTGTACACTTTTATTTTTTCATTTAATCATACTTATTAGTTTGTAATACAGTTACTGTTTGATCAATTGTATACTACTAAAAATTATAAGGATAACTCTACCCGGAAACATTTTTAACACCTCAATCTTTAGAGTCACAAGAAAGAAAAATCATATAAATATGTGGTTATAATGTCTGTTGTGAAGAATGACATGCTAATCAATAAAAATTTTTCAAGCATGAAAAAAAGGTACAAATCTGATCATGTGTGGTGTTCTGGGGTTTCAGGTGTTCCTCATTAATCAGTTTCCACAGGAGTAACCTTTTCTCTTGACTCAGATTTTCATCAAAGATGAATCTTAGGCACTATCTGAACTTCAAGCAGTCTCTTCTGCAGCACTCTTATAAAATGGGTGGCAGAAGCACACCAGATGCAGTCAGAATGTCAGATGACTCATGATTTGGCTCTCTGTCTATTATTGGTGTATAAGAATGCTTGTGATTTTTGCACATTGATTTTGTATCCTGAGACTTCGCTGAATTTGCTTATCAGCTTGAAATTTTGGGCTGAGACGATGGGGTTTTCTAAATATACAATCATGTCATCTGCAAACAGGGACAATTTGACTTCCTCTTTTCCTAATTGAATACCCTTTATTTCTTTCTCCTGCCTGATTGTCCTGGCCAGAACTTCCAATACTATGTTGAATAGGAGTGGTGAGAGAAGGCATCCCTGTCTTGTGCCAGTTTTCAAAGGGAATGCTTCCAGTTTTTGCCCCTTCAGTATGATATTGGCTGTGGGTTTGTCATAGATAGCTCTTATTATTTTGAGATACGTCCCATCAATACCTAATTTATTGAGAGTTTTTAGCATGAAGGACTGTTGAATTTTGTCAAAGGCCTTTTCTGCATCTATTGAGATAATTGCATCATTTTTGTCTGTGGTTCTGTTTATATGCTGGATTACGTTTATTGATTTGCATATGTTGAACCAGCCTTGCATCCCAGGGATGAAGCCCACTTGATCATGGTGGATAAGCTTTTTGATGCGCTGCTGGATTCAGTTTGCTAGTATTTTATTGAGGATTTTGCATCGATGTTCATCAGGGATATTTGTCTAAAATTCCCTTTTTTTGTTGTGTCTTGCCAGGCTTTGGCATCAGGATGATGCTGGCCTCATAAAATGAGTTAGGGAGGATTCCTTCTCTTTCTATTGATTGGAATAGTTTCAGAAGGAATGGTACCAGCTCCTCCTTTTACCTCTGATAGAATTCGGCTGTGAATCCATCTGGTCCTGGACTTTTCTTGGATGGTAGGCTACTAATTATTCTCTCAATTTCAGAGCCTGTTATTGGTCTATTCAGGGATTCAACTTCTTCCTGGCTTAGTCTTGGGAGGGTGTATGTGTCCAGGAATTTATCCATTTCTTCTAGATTTTCTAGTTTATTTGCATAGAGCTGTTTATAGTATTCTCTGATGGTAGTTTGTATTTCTGTGGGATCAGTGGTGATATCCCCTTTATCATTTTTCATTGTGTCTGTTCGATTCTTTCTTTTCTTCTTTACTAGTCTTGCTAGCAGTCTATCAATTTTGTTGATCTTTTCAAAAAACCAGCTCCTGGATTCACTGATTTTTTTGAAGGGTCTTTTTGTGTCTGTATCATCTTCATGTTTTTGTAGTGGCTGGTACCGGTTGTTCCTTTCTATGTTTAGTGCTTACTTCAGGAGCTCTTGTAGGGGAGGCCTGGTGGTGACAAAATCTCTCAGAATTGCTTGTCTGTAAAGGATTTTATTTCTCCTTCAATTATGAAGCTTAGTTTGGCTGGATATGAAATTCTGGTTTGAAAATTCTTTTCTTTAAGAATGTTGACTATTGGCCCCCATTCTCTTCTGGCTTGTAGAGTTTCTGCGAGAGATCCACTGTTAGTTTGATGGGCTTCCCTTTGTGGGTAACCCGACCTTCCTCTCTGGCTGCCCTTAACATTTTTTCCTTCATTTCAACTTTGGTGAATCTGACAATTATGTGTCTTGGAGTTGCTCTTCTGGAGGAGTATCTTTGTGGCGTTCTCTGTATTTCCTGTATTTTAATGTTCCCCTACCTTGCTAGGTTGGGGAAGTTCTCCTGGATAATATCCTGCAGAGTGTTTTCCAAATGCTTCAAAGAGAATAAAATATCTAGGAATCCAACTTACAAGGGATGTGAAGGACCTCTTCAAGGAGAACTACAAACCACTGCTCAATGAAATAAAAGAGGACACAAACAAATGGAAGAACTTTCCATGCTCATGGATAGGAAGAATCAATATCGTGAAAATGGCCATACTGCCCAAGGTAATTTATAGATTCAATGCCATCCCCATCAAACTGCCAATGACTTTCTTCACAGAATTGGAAAAAAACTACTTTAAAGTTCATATGGAACCAAAAGAGAGCCCGCATTGCCAAGTCAATCCTAAGCAAAAGAACAAAGGTGGAAGCATCACACTACCTGACTTCAAACTATACTACAAGGCTACAGTAACCAAAACAGCATGTTACTGGTACCAAAACAGAGATACAGACCAATGGAACAGAACAGAGCCCTCAGAAATCATACCACACTTCTACAACAATCTGATCTTTGACAAACCTGACAAAAACAAGAAATGGGGAAAGGATTCCCTATTTAATAAATAGTGGGGTGGAAACTGGCTAGCCATATGTAGAAAGCTGAAACTGGATCCCTTCCTTACACCTTATACAAAAATTAATTCAACATGGATTAAAGACTTAAAGAGGGCCTCACAATCTCCCTCTTTTAGCAGGAACCAGTACATCTTAGGGAGGATAAGGAAAGTAAGATCTATTCTCATAGCAGTCTTTGAGTTATCTGCAAATCAAAGAAGAGATAGCTTTGACATAAGCTAATTCCTGTGATGTCAACAAAGACAAGGGAGGATACTCCCAATGGGACAAGATTCTCCATAGAAAAGGCACAACATGTTCTCTGTATGTGAGATTAATTTGCTGTAGCTGAAGTTCAAGAAGATTTTACTAGATATTTCCAGCTTTTTGAGTCTCATCTTTATTATGAGTAATTATCCAGAATTCCTTCCTCATTGTTATGCCCAGAGACTTCTATTAATTAGTTAATAGCCTGGGAATTCATTTAAGGGATTTATTTACCTGATATAAGAAAAGCCACGCAACTCAGTATTAATCTTTTCTCCATAACTGTATCATATCTGATGACTTTAAATTGCTCTTAAGACAAGAAAAACAAATCTTACAATGCCTATGACCTTTTAAAATTTCCAAACAGTTTTATGCTTCCTTTAGCTTCCACAACCTTGCAAATGCCATTACACTTTACCTATGATATCCTCTTCTACTTTCCTCTAGTTAGTGCATCCTTCAGGTATCAAGTTTAAGTCATTTCCATGTATGACATCATGTTTCCATATTGTACATGTCAGAGCAGTCTTCTACAACAAATTATTCACTGCTATGTTTATATGTGCCTTCTAATTGATGTCCCTCTCTACCATTAGAATGCAAATTTCATGAGGCACAAGCCATGTATATTATGTTCATGGTGCCTTGTACAAACCAGTGATCAATAAATATTTGTTAAATAGTTCAATTAATTTAAACAAAAGAAGAAAAAATAGCTGGATACTATAAATTTTTAAGCATACTTATAAAATGCAAAAATGTAATATCTGCACTCAAAGCAAAATTTATTATAGGCAGTTAAATATTTTTAAAAGTGCCCTATTAACATTTTAAAAATGCTAATTAGAATATGAAACAATAAAATGGGAATTATCAGAATTGTCCAAATAATGAAGCACCCTAATGTTAGCCTTCATCTATAAAGTTTTATTAACGGTTTTCATTTTTGAGGATAAAATATATTATAGGAATAAAATGTTTCTACCACATCCAACTGTTTTCAAAATGTTAGTGGTATCAATGTCTTTGTTTCACAGGTTTCATCAAAGACTGAAGTGACTGAAATATTTATGTCATTTAAGGTGCATTGATAGAGGGCTCCAGTTAGGGCTTACCATTATATTAAAATTTTGCTAAGGAAAATATTTTTATAAAAGATGTGTAAATCTGTATTAGAGAGATACATAATATGAACTTTAGATAATCCACTTTGTGAATCACTTTTTTTTTAAAGGCTATTTTCATGAAATACAGTTTTGAGCACTATTCTCTCCCTCCAATGAGGAAAAATTAGATAAATATATGTAGGGCATTTGAAAAACTAATTCATGTGGACTATTTCAGTTTTATGATAGCAGAAGCCAAAAGGGATTTAAACAAATAGTACTTTTTTCTGCTTTCCTCTTCTGTGTTAAGGATTCATTTCACAATACTATTGAAGCCTATTTTAGTACACAACCAAATGCTCAAGTGACTTATGAAGTAACATCTAATGTCAAAAAAAGTCATTGTCCAGTGCAAAATCAATGGCCTGTTCGAGTTAAAGACATATCTTAAATCTGATTACATTAGATGGCAACTCTAATGAGAACATGTAACAACTATTATCCTGTTAGACATAATTTCAATCACGAACATCAGACATCATTAGTTTTGATTGCTTGGGGATTTAGAAATTCATTTTTATGAAATATTGTTTTGTGAAATACTGGGAAGAGTTTTTTATTTATTTCCCTGTATTAGCATTAGGAAGGGGGGGAAGGTGTTGCAGTCTACTGAATTATAGAAAATAAGAAAGGTCAAGGTAACAGCTATGCCAATAGCAAACTGAATCCTAGGAAGATATAAAATGGCCTTTAAGAAGAAGTTGAGCACTATATCAGAAATAAGGTAATTATTTGGTCATATTATAATATAAGAGAAATCACTTAGATTAAAATATGCAACCTAGATTCATTCATAAACCAAATCTTAAAATGATGCCTGTCTTTTGGCAAGTAGTCAATAATACTTTTATGAATGACCATTACAGATGTTATAATATTTGTATCTTCTAATGTTAAAGCTACATTAATCCTGCCAAGCCAATAGAATAAGAGTTTTGTGTTTTTCAAGGAAAAAAATAATTTCTTATAAATACAAGTACTAATATAATTTGTTATATATGATTTCAGAATTTGACCAAAATGCTTCTACCTGATAATTTGGCACTACTTAAAGATATAGAACTTTGGAGTTTTTATTTCTTAAGTGTTTGAATTTGTATAATTCTCAAATCTTTGGTTTTTTACTTTCTCTTACTCTTTTCTATGTACTTTATAGGTAATAGCATTCAATTTATTTTTAGGAACAGCTATAAATTGCCTAACAATTTCTGCCCACATACTTTTTATTACTAAACTAGAATCTTTCCCACAGAGAAAGATACTGTGTTATGACTAAGTGGTGTGTGAAACAAAAAATATGGATATTGATTTTTGAACTTCAAACCCACCATTTTAGAAAAGTAAAGAGGTTGACATCTAAGCACAATATATTCTCTCATTTCTGGTGACCACAACTCCCAATTACAAAATGAGGTTGTCCCAGGTTCCATTATAAATTTCCTTCAGAGTTTATAAGTCAGCTATAAAACATACTCTGAAGCAGAAACTTAACACATGGGGATTAGGCTTGGGAGTGCTTTATTTTTAATTCAAATTTAGTTTGAATTTGTTCAGCTATTTCTAAGTGACAGGACATAATAAAAGTGAATATGGGAATGCAGCATGCCTTTTTTGCATTTCTATAACTAGGAAATTAATTTCTTTTATAAAATATATTTTTTCAGGTCATTGATTGGAGACATGATTTTATTGTTTGAGGGAGAAATATCAAAAATTGTTATTAAATAAATAAGCAAGAAATGAACAGTTAAACACAGATGATAAAAAATTAGAATATGTAGTGTCTCCCCATAGCATTTATTTTTATGATTAACAAGTCCCTATATAGCCACTGTCAACAGGTAGATAAATAAATTTTCTATTAAAATAACTTTGAATGCAAAAAATTTATACCAAACCTAGAAGAAATGCAAAATGCTCACTACTATGGATTTTCAGGGTTTTGTCCTTAAGATAATTTAAAAGTCAATTTACTAAGGTCACTCAAACTATGTAATCCAGCAGCAATGTCAGCATAATAACTCATCAATGTTATACATATTATAATTTTATGTATATGATATAATTGGCCCTTGAACAACATAGGTTTGAATTGCACAGATCCACCTACACACAGATTTTCTTCTGCCTCTGCCACACCTGAGATGACAAATTCAACCCCTCCTCTTCCTTCTCCTCAATGTTAAGACAGTGAAGAATAAGACGATTGTAATGATCTATTTCCATGAAATGGATAGTAAATATATTTTATCTTCCTTATAATTTTCTTAATAACATTTTCTTTTCTCTAGCTTACTTTAATGTAAGAATGAAGTAGTATATATATATATAATAAAATGCACAAAATTGTGTTAATCAACTATGTTGTGGGTAAGGCTTCTGGTCACCAATAGACTATTAATAATTAAGTTTTGGGGAAATCGAAAGTTATTTGTAGCTATTTTACTGCACTGGGGGTTGGTGCCATAAATTCCTATGTTGTTCAGGGGTCAACTGTATAATGTTATGCTTATGGATATATATTTCCTCAACTTTACATCTGTATTGGAGTTGTCAATTTGGAAAAAAATAATTATACAAATTACAAAAGTAAAAATGCAAATTATAATTTCTCTTTCATTTTGAGGTTGCATAATATATCATTTAATTTTTTCTAGACCTAAGCTTAATAAGGGAACTGTTTTGAATTATTTATTTAGGAATTGAGGGTAGTTTAACTGTGCCACACTCTCTTTTTCTCACCCAGCAGTAGTTGTATCTAATTATGAATAATGGGTTAACATTATAGTCACTGACTGTGAAATAGAGAAGGTTTCAAGGACTAAGAATGAAGTTGATCAGTTCAGTCTCTGAACCTTGAATTTACTGTCTATAATCTTCTAGACACTAACATTAATCCTTTTCAAGTACCACATAAGTTAGAATTTTGCCTGGGTTTTTGTGGATCTACACTCTTGCTGCCCCTCCATTTCCTGTATTACCTGCATTATCAGCTTATATCTAGTTTTCTACTTCATGATCTTAGACACAGCCTGAAATGTATTTAAAATTTGGCTTGGATAACTTCTGCTATCTAATGTTGCCACAGGTGCATTGGTTACAATTTCTGCCCTCCCACATTCAGTCAGTAGAGTTTTCTCCTCGTCAGCATTGGTTCTGTAGCTTTAACTTTGACATGGATCAGTACAGTGCCTGACCCAAACATCTAAGTCTTCTTGCATCACTTATATCTGGATTTACCCATGAAAAACCAGTATGTTTTGAGAAAAGCAGAGGAACAAAAATATTTATGTTGGTGTTTTAACTTTTTGGTATAACAGTAGAATCCTAGGACTTCGTCAGCCTTGATTTATATTTTATATGGGATTTTTCATGTGTTCTTTTGAGTAACAATAGCTGTAATTATTTTTTCCACAACATCTTTGTACAATTTTGTAACCATGATGAAGAAGCTATAAGACAAGTTGTCAACTATTTCCTGTCTATTCTCTGGAAGTGTTTAGCTAAGATTAATATTAATTCATTCATAAATGGTTGATAAAATTGTCTTGTGAAATCACCTACTTTGGAGTTCTCTATGTGGATAATTTTATTATTTAGTTTGTTTGATTTGCTTCTTTGTTTTTATTAAGGATTTAATTTTCTTAGAAGTTATGGAAGAATTAAGATTTCCTACTTCTGTTAAATTTGTTAAGTGCGCTTTTGTTGGACCAATAGAAAAAATAAAATGAGTTCAATTATATTGATTTTCTGTAAAGAAAACATTCCATTGTGAATCACAGTTTCAGCTAGCAAGTATAACCAGTTAAGTTGTGATACACTATTTTTAGTGCCAACTAGGAAGTATTATCTTAAGCTAGTAATTTATAATATCTAAATATATGCATGACCAAAAAAGTTGTATATACAGACCTAAAATACCTATATAGAACAAAGGTAGCTGCGTTGGAGCCAGGTTGTACAATTTTTTGTAACCCGTATGCTTGAGACATTTGAAGCACTAACCAATAAATATGTTATTAGGCAATTGAAACACTTTATAAATGGAAAGGTAAATGTGTCTATATCTGAGGTTTTCAACCATACTCCAAACCAATTAAACAAGGATCTTAGGAGTAGAGCCTTGCCATCTGTGTTTGTGGAAATTCCCAGATTATATTAACGTAAAGCCAAATTTGAAAAACATTGATATTGATGGATCAATAAGTGATTACTGTCATGACAAAAATGTATAGGTTTGAAGCACCAGGTGTTTGTTCTAGACTGTCACAAGTTCAAATTAAAGTATGGAATGGGAATTCAATCTTCATGTTTCATTAATACTGTTGTTGAATAGTTACTATTATCTGAGACTAATAGAAACACTGGGAATGAAGCAGTGAACAAAGAGTCTTAGCTCCTTGTTTCACGGAGTATATATTTGGATTATAGTAAAGAAGGAGTAATAAACAGGAAAATTTGGTATTAATAAGTGTTATACATAGAGATATTTGAGTGAAGAGGTATATGCTGTAGATGGAAGATGAAGAAAGCCTATCTGAATGGTTAAGAATTTATGTTTAAGGAATGAGAAAGAGAATGTAGTGAGAGTGGATTGTAGCAAGAAAAGATGGCACAACAGCAGGCACAAGTTACCTCATAACAAGACTATTGTTCAAACTAATGTGAATTTAGGTCTCATCTGAGGTTTTCCCTTTGAGAGAGGGTACAGTTTCATTTGCACCAAAACCATGAGGCCATCTTGGGTATAATGCAGAGAATAAATTAAAGAGAAATCAGAAAAGAAGGAAGAAGATTAATTGACATGATATTCATGTGCTTATATGTGGTTTTGTCTTGTATTACGGTGAAAAGCATCAGTGATGAAAATAGATGTGTTTTAGTCCACTCACATTGCTATAATGGGATACTTGAGGTTAAGCAGTTTAATAAGAACAGAGGTTTATTTGGCTCATTGTTCTGCAGACTGCACAAGAAGCAGAGGACCAGCATCTGTTTCTTGTGAGGGCGACCAGATGCTTCCACTAATGGTGGAAAGGGAAAGTGAGCCTGTGTGTGAGGTCACATGGCTAGACGGGAAGCAAGACAGAGATGGAAGGGAGGTGCCAGGCTCTTTTTAACAACCAGCTCTGGTGGGAGCCAGAATTTACCCATTACCTTGAGGATGGCACTAAGCATTTATGAGGGATCCTTCCCCATGAGCCAAACACCTCACATTATGTCATACATCCAACAAGGGGGATCATATTTCAACATGAGGTTTGGAGGGGTCAAGTATGCAAATCATAGAAAGGAGGAAGGATGCAGAGTATACTTTGGAATTTGAGCTGCCAGAACTTGCTGAGGAATTTTACACAGAGACTGAAAAAAAAAAAAAAAAGAAATATGGAGTGACTTCTTAGTTTTTAAAATTGTATTTGTTGATTTTTATTTTTCTTTCCTTCAGCAGCAGAACAGGCAAGAAGATGGTAAAGACTAGAGAGGAAAATTAGGTGAAGAAGGTGAAATCAGGAGTGGAATTTTGTTTTGGCCAGTGTCAAGTTTTTTGTTTTGTTTTGTTTTGTTTTGTTTTTTTGAGATGGATCTCGCTCTGTCGCCCAGGCTGGAGTGCAGTGGCATGATCTCGGCTCACTGCAACCTCCGCCTCCTGAGTTCAAGCGATTCTCCTGCCTCAACCTCCCTATTAGCTAGGACTACAGGTGCGTGCCACCACGCCCAGCTAATTTTTTGTATTTTTAGTAGAGACGCGGTTTCACCGTGTTAGCCAGGACTGCAGTGTCAAGTTTGAGATGCCTAATAGAAACCCAGGCAAAAGTCTCCAGATGGCATTGGATATACAATTCTGGATCTCAAACAGACAGAGGCAGGCTAGAAGTAGAAGTTATTGAGTCAGATATATTATGCTAATTGAGGCAGACTGCCACTGAGTAAAAGAGTAAGGGTCATGGAGAAACTATAGGTCATGGGGACTGTGACGATAGGATTGTTGCCCAGAAAATGAAAAGACAAGGCAAAACTGATCGTCTGGGGTCAGGCTTAGGAGCAAACCCATTCTTGGGAAAAGTTTTGGTAGACTTAGAAATTAGATGTCAAGAAAGTGTTGGAGAAAAATAAGTAACCAGTAAAATTTTGTGAAGCAACAAAATGTTTAGGTTAAACAGTGAGCAAACAGAAAGACTGTGACTCCTTATGTGGTCTGGAGACTTTGCCTTCTCTTTCCAATGGGGCTGCAGTCAGTTCTGGAGTGTGACAAATCTATGGCTCAAAAATGAAATAGGGAGCTAGCCAAGAGGTTTGTTAACTATATTAATATAGAAATAAGGCTAGACATTGACAACAGATTTAGTCACGTAGAATATGTGGGCTGGTCAGATATTCCAGGTAAATATTCAACTTTTCTACTTCATAGAATTCTGTAGACTTAAATACAGGAATAGGATTGATTTTGCTGATCAACCAGAAAAATATTTTCCTTGGAGGAAGAGTGCTTACTATAAATGCAAATACACACACACACACACACACACACACACACACACACACACATTAGCAAAACATAGTGATCCTAGCGCTGGTAAGCAGTGTAATAAAAAACAGAGCAATTAAGTAAAATCAAATTTTCTGCTCAATTTGAACTCATTGGCATGTAAAGTCTACTGTATTTTTCCCAAGCTGTGTTTATGTAATTAAAGTGAAGAAAGAAGATTATATTACAGAGTGTGTTTGTGACAGTAAAGGGAGTAAAATGTTTTATGAAAACAAATACATAAGAAAAATTCTTTCAAGCTAGGATTTTGTATTGTTTTTGGCATAGTTTCTTTATATAATAAACAAGCCTTCTGCAGACAGCTGATTGGTTTCTACATTTTTCTTCAAGAAATATCTTAAGAACATTCTTTTTGCACATCAGCATTTTTGAAGTATTTCTGATTTATTTCTTGTGAATTACATAGAATCTGTTGCATCATCAGAAAATATTCCAAGCAGAAAAAATTGTTACTTTGCAAGTAGGTGGATGACTGTAGTTTTGAGGAAATGTTGCACTTCTACATCAGGCCATTTTGGAGGAAGAAAACGTATCTGTTGTTTTTCTTTAATTTTTCAAGAAACACCAAATGAGTTTTCAATTAGTATTCATGAATTGTCTGCACAGGTCAGTAATCAAATTATTTTTTATGTGTCAGCATACTGAAGAAAAGTAGAAAATCACTGCTTACTTTCATGTAAAGTCAGTTGTTCAGAGGATTGATAATCTACTTGGGAAGACATAAACCATTCATTTTTTAATTCTTGTCTGCTGGTTATTAATGCTTCCATTACAGGCAAGAAAGTGAGCTATTTCTCCAGCTCACAGTTATAGTAAGAGGTATAAGGGACAAAAGAAGCATTATTAAAAACTTCCCACCTGAGATTAGATTTTTTAAAGGCTTCTCTTAGCCTATACCATGACCAGACATCTCAGAACTTTTAAATTCGTAATCACCTGTATACCATAATGTAATCACCTGTATACCATTACTTACATAATTTAAATATGGATCTAGGGACAAATGAAGTAGAAATATCTATTTACTTTATGCTGATTTGAGGGAGACATAAAGTCAAATGTAATTGTAGCATCCAGCAAGAAAAAGGGCTGAGAAAAAACAGTGCACTGAAAGGCGTGTACCAGGTAACCACAGGCCAACCACTAGTTCAAGCTGTGACTGGAAGCATTGTAGAAGGCTAATGAAAAAAGACTGACCTCTGGGTAATCCACCATGTACCTAACCTCTCTCTTCATTCCAGCCTTCCTTGTTCAAATGTCACCTGCCATGAATATAGTTGGAGCCATAAGGCTTCTCTTTAGGCCACACTAGAGTCAATGTACATTGCATTTGCCAGGCTTCTTGACTCCTTCAAGAAGCTCTCACCTCTGCCTTGGACCCCCAACTGTACTGTTGTCCCCACCAGAAATGTTAAAATAATTGTCCCCTGAAGGACAATGGTGGCAATGCTACAAAGACCTTAGTGTAAGGTTGAAGTATAAAAGGTTCCACTTCCTTGTCCTATACTATCTTTAAACTCTTCATAATACTATTAACAAAGTAATTATAGTTGGATGACCTTTACTGATTATCTAGAGGTGAATGACTATTTACATGCAAGCATAGCATAAACAAAACAAAAGAAAACAAAACCCCAAGCAAGCCCAAATGCAACGTAATAATTACTATTGGATACCAATATCCCCGCCCCCCACCCCCACACAGGTGCTCACTGACTCCACTCTTTTCTTAGATCTTGATCCATTGCTATTTTCATAGGTCCCTTATCTTTCTAAAATTTTTGCAAATCTATTCTCTCTTGCTAGCTGGCTGGACCCTCATAGCTTTGCAAGAACATGAATGATTATTCTCTTTTTTATTGTACAAAATAATTCAGATCTCTCTTCCTTATTCCATTCATTTAGGATATGTCCAGAAGGCATCATTTCTCTTCACTGAAAAGTTCCATCAGGGTGTTTTCCTAAATAATATAATATATCTTAGTGTTGTCACTCCCTTGAAGGTAGAAGATGCCATAGATTGCATTCAATTATTTTTCAAATAATTACATACACATGCAGATATATGTATATCTAGGTCTAGACAGATATAGCTATTGATAATATGTGTGTGTAGTTATCTGTAAAATAATACATATAGATATGAAGAAACTCTTGTTCATATTCAAGTACAAATTGCTTCATAGTTAAATGCTCATGTGTTTGGGTGAACTATAGGTAAACTTACGTGGAGGACTCTTCTTATTGGGCTTCCCACATTTGGAGCAGCTTTTACCTTAGAGCATCTTAAACATCAGTGTTTGTCCCCTGAAACTGATGGCTAATAGAAGCCTAATTATTCCCATTCTGAGCTCTTTATATGATGTCTTTATGACAGTGCACCAACTGATAATGGTTTGGCTCCGTGTCCCCACCCAAGCCTCATATCGAATTGTAATCTCCATATGTCAGAGGAGGGGTCTAGTGGGAGGTGATTGGATCATGGGGACAGATTTCCACCTTGTTGTTCTCATGAGATATTATCATTTAAAAGTGTTTGGCCCCTCCCCCTTTTCTCTCTCTCTCTCCTGCTCCACTGTGGTAAGACATGCTTGCTTCCCCTTCAACTTTACCATGATTATAAGTTTCCTGAGTCCTCCCAGTCATGCTGCCTTAACAGCCTGTCCAATTAAACCTGTTTTCTTCATATTTTCTTCAGAAATTACTGAGTCTCTGGTAGTTCTTTATAGCAGTGTGAAAACAGACTATGCAAGCTTTAGGAAGGGAACATATTAACTTTACAATAATGTTAATGACTTCAAATTAATATATTAAGTATCCATTCTGTTGTGTAAAATGCTTTCATTAAATGTTTATTGAGAACAAAATGAAAGAAGGGAAGAAGAAAAACTGTTTCCACCTCTTTAGATATTTTGGCTAAAGTGTCTCAAAATTATAGGGATTGCATTGTTTCTTCAATTAGGACATTTGACATGTATTTAGTATTTCAATCATGGTTTTGCTCTGTTTGGCATATAGTCAATTTTTTAAGCTCCCTTTCCAAACCATCAGCCACATCAATCATTATGTCCAGGGGAATGTTTCATGATGTTTAGGGACAAGGATTTTCTTTGAGAAATTTTGCACTCCTGAAAAAGATACAGGCATGGTAGATAGCTTCCTTCAAATCCTTATTGTTTTTATGGTGAAAATAATGCCTGCATATTCAGTAGCCATTGTGCACCTGCAAGGTAACAAACAGCAGACAAGTCAATCTCTGCTAAGTCTAGCAGAGCAGAAAAAAAAGCATAGATAATTAAATAGTGCTTTCAGAATTCTATCTCCAGACTGTTATTTTTTAGTAAAGTGTTGTTTAAACATTCTGAGTGTAATATCCCATTAATGCACCAATTTGAATTCCTAACTGATATATTCTGACAAAGGGATTTTTCAAGTATAGCTATAGAACTGTTCAGTTCCAAGTTTCTACTCAGGACATCTTGGGAGATACTGACAGAAAAATAAACAACCATCCTTTAATCTTGGTTTGCTTTATTATGATTCATAAAGTCCAGTGAAGTCATGACTGACTCATCAGTTTCTGGTCCTATGATGAAAAATGAGGTTCAGTTTCATTAAACATAATTGTTTCTTCATGAACTATAAACTAGCATCTAGAATTGGTTTATTTGCCAAGACAGACTGTTATTTTGATATATTTTAATTGGAAGCAATTGTAGCATTTTTTTCTGCAAATAATAATGAACATTACTTGCTATTCATGTGATTACAATATCTTTGTTAATATTGATATAAATATTGTTTGGATATTAAAATATACCATATCAACATTTTTTCAGGTGAGGTAGAATCAAGATTGTACCCTGTAATTTTTGCTGGTTTCATAAATGATCAGAGTTAGAACTCTTTTAAAGATGGGATTGGAAACATCATAAAACAAATGAACAGTTATGCAAATAATTGCTGTTATATCATTTTAACAATTCAAATTGATATGGGAATTTGTCATTTCTTTGCTTGAATTGAATTTTCTTCATCAGTTGGTTAAAATCAGACTTTATGCATTGTATGATTTAATGGCTGTAGATGACATTCATATAGAAAGAAAGATGTAAAATTGAAGAAAGCTGCTGTGTATTTTGATTCTTTATGTCAAAAATAATGAAAAATAACCACTTTTCAGTGATCATTCTAAGTATTGTGTTATACATACATAACTTATCATAGTCTACTGATGTCATTATTTTACCAGTTGAGTAAAATATCTTCTAATGGCCATTTATCCTCTGGTTTATAGTATAATTGTCTTAATCATTTCCTCTCTATATAAATTTAGAACCACATCGGACAATGCTATAATTTTTGCTTCAACAATCCAACACACAGTAGTTTCCTCTTATCAAAGGGGGATATCTTTGATAAGAGGATACCAGGGATAGTACCAGGGGATGCCTGAAACCATGGATAGTACTGAACCCTATATATACTATATTTTTCTTTCCTATACAATCACATCATACAGGGCAGGTAGCATGTACAATATGGGTACGCTGGACAAAGGAATGACTCATGTTCTGGCAGGATGGAGCTAGATGATGGGAGACTTCATTGCACTTCTAAGAATGACAAAATTTAAAATGTATGAATTGTCTATTTCTGAATTTTTTTCATGTAATATTTTCATAGTGTGGTTGACCAAAGGTAACTGAAACCATAGAAAATGAGACCTTAGTTAAGGAAGAACTGCTATATAGATGCGGCTTGACTTATGATGTGACTTATGATTTTTCTACTTTACCATGGGTTTATCAGAATGTAACCCCATAATAAGTTGAGGAGCATATGGATTTACAGTGTTTTGAATTATGATTTTTTGACTTTATGATAGGTTTTTTTAGATATTAAATACATTTTGGACTGGCAATATTTTCAACTTACAATGGGTTTATCAAGATGTAACCCCATCATAAGTCAAGGAGTATCTGTACTTTAGAAGACTCAGGAGGAAAAGTCTTTTTTTGTTTTGTCTATTTTTTGATTACCGTGTTCTTCCTTCCTGATATTCCAAAATTTCTACTACTATTACATATCCATGAAAATTAAAAATATATATATATTATATATTCCTTCTTTTATCATTTTTCTGTTTAGATAGCTTCCTCTGGCCATTATTTTATCGTAGGTCTACTGTAGACGAATTAACTTATTATTCCTTTATCTGAGAATGTCTTCATTTTCCGTCATTCCTGAAGAATATTTTTACTGGATATAGGATTCTGGATTGACAATTATTTTCTTACCACATTTGAAACATGATGTGTTTATTTCTGCCCTCCATGATTTCTAGTGAAAAATTCACTGCCATTCACATTGATTTCCCCTATACATAAAGCATTCCTTCTTTCTTGCTATATTCAATATTTTTTCTGTCTTAGTTTTCAGAAGTTTTACTATGATATGTCTTACTATGGACTTATTTGGGTTTATCCTGTTGGCAGTTCACTCATCTTCTTGAATCTATAGGTTTATGTCTTTTTCTGAAATTGACTGTCTAGCATTATTTCTTCAAGTGCTTTTTCAATTCCCTCCTTTCCTCCTCCTCCTCCTCTCCGTGTGCAACTCCAGTGAAAGGAATGATAGATCTTTTCTTGTAATCCTAAGGTGTCTGAAGCTCTGTTCATTATTTTTTGAATCGATTTCCTCTCTGTTACTCAGACTGGGTAATTCTAATGTTCTGTCTTCAAGTTTCTGGCTCTTTCATTATGCTGTTTAACCCATACATTGAGCTTTATATTTGCAACTGTACTTTTCATTTCTAAATTTTTAATTTAGTTTTTTCCTTTTTTTATTTCTTTGCTGGAAATCTCTGTACTTTGTGTGTTACTAAATGGTCATTCACATGTTTTTACGGGGACTGCTTTAAAATTTTGTTATCTGTACCTAACATCCCTGTATCTAGTGTTTGGACTTATTGTCTTTCTCTCAATTAGTTGAGATACTTCTGGTTCTTAGTATGATGAGTCATTTTTTATTGAAACTTGGGCACTTGGTTATTATTTTGAGACTCTGGATCTTACTAATTTTCAGTTTACCTGATTTTCACTACTCCAGCAGGGAAAGAGGGAGGTGCTGCCTTGTTACTGCCAATTGGAGATTGAAGTCCAGGCTTCCCTCTTTAATCTCTGTTGACACCGTTAGCCTTCTCTGAAATCATCCTAGAGGTGCGTAGAAGATGGAGTGCTTGTGAGTCTCATCTTAGCTGAGTGCAGGTAGAAATCTAGGCTACCCATGGAAGCTGCTGGTGCTGTAGGTGGGGTTGGTCCTACAGGTTTTGTTGTTGTTGTTGTTGTTGTTCTTTTCTTGTGGCGTTTGGTTGCAGAAGAGTAGTTAATGTCTAAAACTTTAATGCTAGGCTTCCCCTTTTCTAGATTTTTGGTAATAAAGAGCTAGACATCATACTTTTTTGTTTTTTGATCTTGTTGTATTCTTGTTGGTGGTGGTGGTGGTGGTGGTGGTGTGTGTGTGTGTGTGTGTGGTGTCTCATTAGAATTTCTGTGTGGCTGGCTTATTTAACACTCAACCTTAAATGCTTAAGGAAAAAAAGCAAATCTAGGAAGCTCACTGTTATGGAATTTTTGGGGGTGTTGCTTTTCTGGCTGGAAACCTCTGTGACTGGTTGTGCTTTTGCCCAAGTTTTGCTCAGCCCTGCCTGGTCCACTCAGCCTGGCAGGCTACAGTCAGTTCTTGCTACCGGCCTGGATCTCATACTTCTGAAGAGACTGGAGTGGAGTGGCAAGAGGTGTGTGAGTGAACACGCATGGGGTCCAGCCACTGCACACAGTCAAGCACACTGGCTGCTGCAGTGGGTCAGGCAACTCCAGGTGCCAGCACAAGGTGCCAGCTCATTACAAGGCTGTGGCTGGACCAGGCGCACCAAAAGCACCTTCCATGGCTGGCACTGGGGAACGTGATGGTACCTGGAAGCTTGAGGACTCCAGAAACTTCATGGGTTCAGAGGGAGAGTCACAGCCCTTGCTAGGGGAGCTTGCAGGTCTGGGATCCCCAAAGTGCCACAGCTCTTCTCTCCTTCTCCCTTCTCTCCTTCTTGTCACCCACAATGTGATGAGCAAAAGGCTGCTTCAGCTCTGTTTGTATTACAGCTCTTTATCCCCTCCACTGGGTGGGTCCCAAGTTCTTGTCCTGTGTCCAGGAAGAATGAGGTACGCAGACAAGTGGAGGGTAGGCAAGACAGTGGAATTTTCTTGAGTGATAGAACAGAGAAGACCCAGAGAGGCTATCTCCTCTCCATAGGCAGGTCATCCTGTTGAATATTCAGTTCTCAGCACAGAGGTAGCTCTTCTCTGCAGTGGGTCATCAGCAAATGGGAGAACCTGGAGTGGGAAGCTCCTCTCTGCAGTTGGTCGTCCCATCGTCTTCCAGTTGCCTCTCCATCCTCTCCTGGAGTCTTGCTGAGTCTGGAGGTTTCCATGGCCTCAGAGGGGAGGAAGTGCATCCTGATTGGTCCACGGGAAGCCATGGGTGGGCCCAGGGAAAAGCATCACACATTCCGACTCCTGTCCTTGGGACTGGCAGCCTGGCCCCAGGCTTCAGACCTTCCCTGGCTTGAAGGTGGGGCTTCACCAGGGACCCACACTCTTCCACCCTGAAGCCTTTCAGTCTCCTGCTGCTGTTCATGGAGGCCAGGCTGTTTATGTCAAGGGCCACCTGCAGCCCAGGACTAGGATGTTTTCAGCCTCCCCACCCCTTCATTCTCCCTCCCGTACTCATCAGTGCCTAAAGTCTGGAGGGGGCTGAGATAGCAGGGGGCTGGTGTTGTCAGTGCTGCCTGAGCATGTGCACACCGGCTGGGCTGCAACAGCACCCGTACTTGGCCCCATTTTTGCTCTGAGATTGGAGTGAGCGCTGGGAGCAGGGAGAGGCCAGGCAGCCAGAGCAGACACCTCTGAGCGTATAGGGGGTAAGGGGGAGCCTTTCTGTCTCCCAGAGTGCAGAGATGCCTGGGTCTGTCGCCTTAGCTCGATAGCTGCAGCTGGAAAAGCAGGGCTCTTGCCTGCTCCCGGCACCCAAGAGGGAGGCCCATGTCCACAGCCAGGACTTGGGCTGCTGGAGCCATGCCTGGGAGGGTGGGACTGCTGTCTACTCCCGGCTCCTGCAGGCTCTGTGGAGGGCGGTACCCCCTCAGGCCCAGCTCCGCCCCAGGGCCCCTTTCTGCCCACCCATCCGTGCCCGACTGCACTGCTCCACAACTGGCGGGCAACTTGGCCCAGCCCCATCATGGTAGACTCTGGGGAGCTCCCAGGTTGGGCTCGCCGGACTGTCCGCCGCCTCTCCGTGCCCTCCCTGCAGTGGTGGCAGGCTAGAGTGGCGACATGGGGCCAGGGGCCAAAGCGGCAGAGGCTCCTGGTCTGACAGTGGGTCCCGCCAGGCTGAGCAAGGGCAGGGGCGGCACAGTCGGCTGCCTCCAAGATACGGGGCATAGGGGACACAGGGCACAGGAGTCCCAACACTGCCATTGCAGCTCCCACCCGCAGCGACCTGCCCGCACAGCCCCCCACCCCCTTAGCAGCCAGCACCATGACAGTGGTTGCTCTGGACAGCCCGCTACTGCCATCATCACTACCACATCATTTATTGAGTTCTGAGGTCCCTAGCATGTCTACCTTCTCTCCGCCTTTCAAGAGTCTTCTTAGCTTGATTTTACATACGATATGCAGAGTTTTTAGCTACACTTGGCAGACGGAATAGGGAAAAGTTCTTCTATCTATCTTCCCATAAGCAAAAATGCATTTGCTCTTTTTTTAATTTACTGGACAGTGTTCTGTTGTATGGACAGATCCCATTTCTTCATTACTCAATTGTTGTTTCTAGTTTTTGACATACATGAATAAAGCCATATTAAAGACATAGATCACAGGATTTCGTCTGAAAAAAGGTTTTCATTCTGTTAGCGGTGGAAGAGGTCTGAGTTACCGTGATTTACCAGCGGCGAATCACACAGATATGCCGCAACCTCAATTCTTGCCTCCTCAGAAGAAAGAATTCGACTGATGGGCATAAGGCAGAAGGAGAGGCCGAGGCAAGTTTCAGAGCAGGAGTGAAAGTTTATTGAATAGCTTTAGAACTGGAAGAAAAGGAAAGAAGAAGGAAAGCGCAACTTGGAAGAGGTCCAAGCAGGGACTTGAGAAGCCTAGTGCACAACCTGACCTCTTGAATTGGGGTTTTATACATTGGCATACTTCCGGGATCTGGCCTTACTTCTCCTGACCCCTGAGATATTATTGGGAAGCTGCTGACCAGTTTCAGATGTTTTCTATAAGGAGACTATCTTTCCCGGGCACTGGTGGTGACCAATTATTACTTTAGAGAAACAGTTACCAACCACCTGACCATCACCTGATGGTCACCCAACACTCCTGGGGTGTGTGTGTGGGGAAGCCGTCTCCTGCCCTGCTCATACCCGACCAGCCACTGCAGCAATTCTACTTTGTTAAGTACCTTAAAATGAGATTGCTGTGTTGTATGGTTAGTATATTTTTTAACTATGAGAACCTGCCAGACTGATTTCCTAAGTAACTATAACATTTTTCATCACATCAACCGCACATTATGTATCTCGTTGTTATGTATCTTCTTATTTTGAGCACTTATATTTTCAATATTTTTTTAATTAAGCTATCTAATAGATGTGGCAAGTTGCTTTGTCAAGATATTCAGAAATACATATGCATCCAAAAAAGAAACTTTGAAATCGAACACTATTGTTTCCTAAGATTATGGTACAACTTCCTATGTGTTTAGATTGTGTATTAGTATCTTTTAAGCGTACTTTTATATGAGAACTCTATTCTTTTCTTTTTTACAAATTTATTATGAAAACGTTTGTATTTTAATACCATCATTAATGAAATATGTTTCCCATTTTTATTTATAGGAATTTATTATTAGAGTAGAAGAGAATTATTAGTTGGTAATATTATTTTGTACCTACCTTGCATGGTTTAGAAAATTTGTTAAAACTCTGATAGATTTACTCTACTAAGGCCTCTTGAGTTTTATAAAATATAATATTAGGAGCAAAAATATATATCTTTTATGTTTTTCATATGTTATGTCAGTTATTTTGCTTTTTCTCTTATTTCCTTTTCCAAAATGTATCTGCACAATTTTTTAAACTTTTAATTTTTATGTACATAAGTGTACATGTTTATGGAGTACATGAGATATTTTGATACAGGTATACAATGTGTAATAATCACATCAGAATAAATGTGGTATCCATCACCTCAAGGATTTATCATTTCTTTGTGTTACCAACATTCTAATTATACTCTTTTAGTTATTTTAAAATGTACAATAAATTATTGTTAACTGTAGTCACCCTGTTGTGCTATCAAATACTGGATCTTACTCATTTGCTGTAACTGTGGTTTTTATCTAATAATCATCCCCACTTCCCCTGTACCCCTCATCCCCTACTACCCTTCCCAGCCTTTGGTAACCATCATTCTAATCTTCGTCTCCATGAATTCAATTGTTTAAATTTTTAACTCCCACAAGTAAGTGAGAACATGGAAAGTTTGTCTTACTGACCCTTCATTATTTCGCTTAACATACTGTCCTCTAGTTTCATCCATGTTGCAAATGACAGAATCTCATTATTTTTATTTTATTTTATTTGTTTTTGGCTGATGGATACTTAATTATATACACATACCACATTTTCTTTATCCATTCATCTGCTGATGGACACTAAGTTTGCTTCCAAATTGTAGCTACAGTGAATAGTGCTGCAATAAATATGGGAGTGCAGATATTTCCTTTCTTTGGAATCTATACCTGGCAGTGACATTGCTGGATCATATGCTGGCTGTTTTTTGAGTTTTTTGTGGAACTTCCAAACTATTCTCTACAGTAGTTGTACTGATTTACATTCCCACCAACAGTGCATGAGGGTTTCCTCTTCTCCACATCCTCATCAGCATTAGTTATTATCTGCCATATTGATAAAAGCCATTTTTGCTGGAGTGAGACTATATCTCATTGCAGTTTTGATTTGCATTTCTCTGACGATCAATGATGTTGGGCATCTTTTCATATACCTGTTTGCCATTTGTATAGTCTTCTTTTGAGTGATATATGTTCAGATCTTCTGCCCATTTTTTAATCAGATTACTAGATATTTTTTCCTGTTGTGTTGTTTGAGCTCTTATATATATATGTTGGTTATCAGTCCTTTGTTAGATGGTTAGTTCGCAAATATTTTCTCCCATTCTGTGAGCTGTGTCTTCGCTTTGTTGTTTCTTTTGCTGCGCAGAAGTGTTTGGACTTGATGTGATCCTGTTTTACGTTTTTGCTTTGTTTGCCTGTGGGATATCAACAAATCAATAAATTTTTGCTCACTCCAATGTCCTGGAGTGTTTCTCCAATGTTTATAGTTAGTAGTTTCATAGTTTGAGATCTTAGGTTGAAGTCTAATCCAGTTTGAAACATTTCCAGCACCTCAAAAATTACCTACACTTCTGCAGCTAATTCTTCCCTCTGAACCAGCTTGCAGAACATTACATATGTGATTTTTGTCACTAGATTAATTTGAATTTCTTAGAAATATACATTGAAATCAAATATTATATTCTCCTTTGTGTCCAGCTTTTTTCAGTTATTATAGTGTTTTTGAGATCTATTGATGTCATTGCATGTATTTGTTGTTGGCTTATAATTTTTATTGATAATTAGTATTCAAATGTATTATCTATTACATCCTATTGATGTGCATTTTACTTGTTCTTGATTTTGGATATTACAAATAAAGTTACTATGAACATTATGTACCTGTCTTCTAGTACATATATTTTTAAAAATGTATACTTAAATGTTGCCTGGTTTGGAAGCCATTTAATGAAATGGAATTTTATTTTGTGATTTTTATTTGGTAGTATATGGTGATGCAATTTGTGAAAAGTAATTTTAAGTACTGCTGTCTTGTGCAACACACTCAATTTTTAGTACCTTTTTTGTGGCTTCCTTAAGATTTTCCATTTATAAAAAGTTGTTACTGCAAAAAAGAAAAATAAAATTCACTTCTTTTGACAAGCTGTATAATATGTAATTATTTGTCGAATTCATTTTTGCTAAGTACACTGGGTAAGACCCCTTTACAATGTCGAATAGCAGCAGCAAGTGTTGACATCCTTAACTTGTTATAAATTTTAGGTGGAAAGATACAGTATTTTGCCATTATGGCGCTAGTTTGTGGTTTTATCAAATGCCCTTTATTAGCTTGATGAATTTTCTTCTATGCTTAGTTTGTATAAATGAATGTTGAATTTTGTCAAATGCTTTTCTGCATCAAATGTAATCATTATATGTTTATTCTTTTGATTCTGTTTATATGGTGAAATGTTGAATAAATCTTGCTTAAATAAACTTTACTTGGTGAATAGATAGCATGTTTTTATCTTGTGGGACTTAATTTACTAGCATTTCTTTTTTTTTAAATTATACTTTAAGTTTTAGGGTACATGTGCACAACATGCAGGTTAGTTTCATATGTATACATGTGCCATGTTGGTGTGCTGCACCCAGTAACTCGTCATTTAACATTAGGTATATCTCCAAATGCTATCCCTCCCCACTCCCCCCACCCCACAACAGGCCCCGGTGATGGAATTGAACAATGAGAACACATGGACACAGGAAGGGGAATTTACTAGTATTTCACTAGGAATATTTACTTGTGTGCTTTTAAACGATATTGGTCTATAGTGTTTCTCTTACAACATCGTGTCTTGTTTGGTGTCAGACAGCAGCTAATGGCCCTATTAAATGAGTTGGGAAGTGTTTCTTGCTTCCTTAATACACTTAGACATTTAGTCAACAATGAATGCTAAATATTATTAGTTCTTTTGGAATATTTCAATGATTTTTAATATAAATTATATGACAAATTTTGGTCTCCGTGTATTATTTCCTTAATACACTACTGTATTCTATTCGCTAACATTTCATAATAATTGTTTTAATCTTTGTAATCCTAATTAAGATTTGAAATCAGTGTCCTTTTGTGACATAAATTCTTCTTGGTTTCTATATTAACTAGAATTGTGCTTATAAGTTAAAAGTGTTTTTCTTCTTACATAATTAAGGGTTTTACAGCAGAAATTTTATTATCTGAATATAATTTGCTCTGTTACATAGATTTAGTTTTGGCATGTCCTTCTTTATTTTCTAGTTTGTATATTCTCTTTTGATTTCTTCTTTGATGCAATTGTGTAGTGTCCATTTAAATCATTAATTATATTGATTAATTTTTATTAGCAATTTCTAAATATACTTTTCTTGACCACACAGGTTGCTTGTAATAATGCACATATTTGGACTTGGTAAATGTGTTGTTTTCAATACATGGTCACATTTTATTTCTGTTTCTGTTTTTGTTCTTTTGAGACACAGTCTCACTGTGTCACCCAGTCTGGAGTTCAGTGGCATGAACTTGGCTCATTGCAAACTCCACCTCCTGGGTTCAAGTGATTCCCTTGCCTCAGCCTCCCGAGTAGCTGGGATTACAGGCCCACACCATCATGCCCAGCTAATTTTTGTATTTTTAATAGAGGCTGGGTTTTGCCATGTTGGGCAAGCTGGTCTCGAACTCCTAGCCTAAAATGATCCTCCTGCCTTGGCCTACCAAAGTGCTGGGATCACAGGCATGAGCCACTGCACCTGGGCCATGGTCACATTTTGTATGAGTTTTACATATGTTTAACCAGTAATATATATTCTCTCTATAAATAATAAAAAGATGTATCTATGTATGTTAATTTAAGATTATTGATTATATTACTCAATTTGTTTACATTTCAACTTCTTTTTCCTTGATCAGGTCTATCAAAATTTGAGCAAGAAATGTAGAAGTCTTAGAATTTTCACCAAAATGTGTTCAGGGATGTACATTTTTCATCACTCCAGCCTGGGAACCTGGTAAACCCCTTCAATACGGAGGCTCCCGTTTTTCCTCAAGTAAGACAAATTTTCTTCTATATTTTGTTTAAATATTAGCTCTTCTTACCTGTTTTTATTTATTATTTTACACATGAATTTTATGTATTCTGGCATCTATTTATATGTCTCACCACTTGTTTCATGATATTCTCTTTTGTTGCTTTGCTTTGGAAGTATTTATTGCTCTTAATTTTCCCGGTCACTAGTTCTAAACTCTATATGACTCATTCATGTAATTAGTTTTTATTTTTGTTAAAAAAATTAAGCTTTAGATATTCTGTGACACTGGATCACTTTACTTAGTTGTGAGGAGAATGTCTTATGTTTAGTTAAAATTTAATAACAAGTTTTATACATTGATGGTATTCTAAGAGCTGAGAATAAAAATATAATTTGTGATGAAATAAAGAAAGGGGAACAGCAAATGCACATTTCAAGACTTAAATACTTAGGAAAAAGGAAATAATCCATGTGACAATCTATAGAAATGGCATTTCATAGTGATAACATCAAATGCAAAAAGCCTAGAGGCATTACAGTTCTGAAAATTCTATGAGACCAAGTTTAGAAATTCTGGCTTCTCCTCATCGCATGGAATGGAGTCAATTCAGTTTGCCAAGGCTGTTCACTTAAAGAATACAGAATCGTCAGGATATGGATACTTTTCTAATGCATAGCAACAACAGGCTGGAACAGCCTGCACTTACTGTGCTAAAAGAAATCCTCACAAATTAACTAAACTCAAAATATGAGTTTTCTGAGAATTTAAGCCTTCTCAGATTCTGATCTTTTGGTTTTTGGTTTTCTCTTATTTACCTGATCTTGCCAATGATAAAATCATGGTCTTTGGTGCACATAAAATTTCTTCCCACCTCTAACCAATGGGACCATTTAATTGGTTGCTGTGTCATTTATCCTGCTAATTGGAAAGGAGGGGTAGTTATATATGTGTACTCAGCATGCTGTCTTTCAATTTCTACATATTCTTAATACAATATTTTAAATTTGTCTACTTGCAGAAACATGCCAAATAGTATTTCAAATTTTATTTCTATATTTTCTTCATTAGGTTTGTCAGAGATACATGTAATCACGGATTTCTTCCAAAGACCTAGTTTATATTTAAATATTAATTATATAATTTTTCATTTTACATATTTTATTTTATAATTCATGCCCTGGGGCTCTACAATCAGTAGGTGGCAAAGCCATCCAAGACTGTGTTCTTCCCTTCAGGACCGCGTGTGCCCCCAGGCCCCAAGTGCCATCAGGGAGCCAGGACTAGAGTCACAAACCTTAGAAACCTACATAGTGTTCTGTTGTACTGCAGCTAAGCTGGCAGTGAAACTGTAAGATGCAGTCCTTCCTACTCTTCTCTCCTAAAGACAGAGGAGCTGCTCTGCATGGCCACTGCCACCACAGGCCCACAGGGAGTACTGCCAGGCTACTGCTGATGTTCTCTTAAGGCCCAAGAGCTCTTAAGTCAGCCTGTGGTGAATGCTGCTTGGCCTAGGACTCACCCTTGAGGGCAGTGGGCTCTCTTCTAGCTCAGGGCAGGTTAAAAAATGCCATCTGAGAACCAAGTCCTAGAAATGGGGTCACCAAGAGCCTGCTTGGTGCTACTCTTCTGTGGCAGAGCTAGTACTTAAGGTACAAGACAAAGTCCCATTTACTTTTCAATCCACTTTTCTCAAGAATAAGGGGTCTCCCCCGTAGCCACCATGTCTGGGAATGTGCTGAGTCTAACTTGAAGCAAGCCTCAGAGTCCCACTCAAGACCTACCATGTACTACCTGAGTATTGCTGCTGGTTATTCAAGGCCCAAGGATCTTCAGCTAGCAGGTGATGTATTCTGCCATGACTGGATCCTTCCCTTCAAAGCAGCAGGTTCCCCTGTGGTCCAGAGTATGTCTAGAATTATTATCCAAGATCTAGGGGCCTGAAAAAAGGACCTCACCACTCTGACCAGTGCCACATTCTGCTGTGGCAGAATACAAAGTCTTCCCCAGTCTTCCCTCTCCTCTTCTCAAGTGAAAGGAAGGAGTCTCTTTTGGAGCCATCAGCTGTGCAGCCTGGGGTTTGTGGGGGAGTGGTGCCATCCCTCCCCTAGATACCACAGCTGGTGTTTCAGTAGGTTGTGTCCCCCTCACCGCAGTTAACTGACTCTGAGCCCAGTTTAGCACTAGGACTTGCCTAGGAGTTACAGTCCTTGTGACCTAGACTGCCTTTCTAGTTTACTTAGCCCCAGAGCACTCCAGTCCAATGTGTCAAGGTTTACTGGAACTTAAGTTCCCTGCTAGAATGGGTAATTCCCCTCTGGCTAGGGTTAGTTTAAATAGTCTTCCCATGGGAAGGTGTCCACTGAGTTTGTTCCAATTTTGGTTTCTGCAATAACAGGGAAACACTGAGTTCAATACATTTTCTCAAAATTGCTGTGCTCTCCCTCTCCAAAGCACACAGCTTTTCTCTTCATGCTGCATGGCCATTGATTGCCAAGGGATTGGAGAGGGGTGGCATAGGAAATTCAAGACTGTTTTCCTACCTTTTCAGTGCCTCTTTCAGTGATATAAAATTAAAACCAGATATTGTGAGTGCTCACCTGATTTTGGTTCTTATGAAGGTGTTTTTTTTGTTTGTTTGTTTTTGGGTTTTTGTGTGTGTGTGTGTGTGTGTGTGTGTGTGTAGATAGTTGTTAAATTGGTGTCCTTGCAGGGGAGTGATGGTGGAGCCTTCTATTCTTCCATCTTGCTCCACCACTCTCCCATTAATTTGCTTTAGTGCTGATTGGGGCATACGTGATTTACTAAGAAATATATTTATACTGAATAAAATTTTTAGCTCACAAAATTACTAGTGTTTATAAAATAATAATTTACTATTGCTCACTCTCATTTCTTTTGAAAACCTTTAGAAGACTGTTTTTTCTGATCAATAACATGAGGAAATATTTGCTTAGTTGTTTCGAGATTATGACATTTCAAGCTTTACCAAATGAAAGTTTCTTGTCAGAATGGTATTAACATCTGTGGTATAAGAATAAATACTAGGAAAATGAAAAAAGTGACAAAAATGGTGCATTGAGGACACTGAAACACTCTACCTCACACAAATCACACCTGACATCACTTATTTATGCAATTTGTTTGATTTCTTTAATTCTACACAAAATAAGTTATAACATTGAATTTAACATATATTTACTTTTGTTTTAAAAGCATATGATAAATTTCTTAAATTCACATAAAAATCTCTATCAGACAGTAGAAGTCAATAATGTGATACCAAAGATACTGAAAAAACAGATGCAATATTTCATATTTTTGAAGAAATATCAGTCTGGAAAGTCTGAAAGAGGTGACTAGTCACTCCATCAAATGCAGGACATCAATGCAAGTCAATGAGAAACATGAAAAGTAAACAAGGAAACAGTACCAATAAAATAACACAATTATTTTCTCATCACTGACCGCAAAGAAACGGAAATTTATGAATTACTTAAATAATTCAAAATAATCATTTTAAGAATGCTCAGCAAATTTCAAGAGAAAATAGAAACAATCCAAATCAGAAATACAGTTCCTAAAAAACAATAACTTTAACAGAGCAATGAAAATCATAAAAAAAAATCCTAGAGCTGAAAAATACAGTGAGTTAAATAAAAAATGCAATCGATAATATTAATAGTAAACTTTATTAAGGAGAAGAAAGAACATGTGAACTAGAGTCAGATAAGAATTAAGAAAAAAAAACAAAAAGGAATAAAGAAACTCTACAAGATTTATGTCACCTGAGGCTAGGAGTTCGCGACTAGCCTGACCAACATGGCAAAAACCCATCTCTACTAAAAACACAAAAAATTAACTGAGCATGGTGGCGGTTGCCTGTAATCCAGCTACTTGAGAGGCTGAGGCAGGAGAATCGCTGGAACCCAGGAGGCAGAGGCTGCAATGAGCCCAGATTACTCCATTGTACACCAGCCTGGGAACAAGAGCTTAACTCCATGTCAAAAAGAGAGAAAAAAAAAAAAAAGAGAGAGAATTCTAAATTTTCTCACCGTAAGAAATGTTAAGGATGTGATGTGATGTGATGTGATGGCTGTGTTAATTATGTTGTAATTCCACAATGTATACATATAACAGAACATGTTGTACATCCAATATGCACAATATTTTTTCTTAAAAGTTGATACCTTGTTATTCCCCACTGAATCGTGAGTGACACAGGCTCAACCTACTGACACACTCTGATACGCAAGAAAGGAAATCTGGAATTTATTTAAATAGAACAGATTGCTTGTTCATTCACATGGTCTATTTTTATGTTTTTTTCACTTGTAGCCAAGTATACATTTTGCTATTTTTGTCAAAGACTTCTTAATAAAATCCACCTTGCTCTTTCTGCCAGTTATGCATTGAATGTTATGGAAAACAAAATATTCCCTCAATTTTATGTTCCCTTAGTAGTTTAGGACTATCACATATAAAATATTTTCTCAGACAGCCCATCTTAAATAGATGATATAATGTAAAAAGAGAGCGGGTAACATTTGGCTCTGCTGTCTTCTTGTGGAAAAACATATTGAAGAATTTATCTCCCATATTATTACCACCTCTTGGCAATATACCACTTACTTCAGAGAATTTCAGAGCTCAAACATCCTTGGGAATTATCTACTCCAGCCTTGTCAAAATAGTCTGAACACTGAGACAATGTTTCTACAAACAGTCATTCAATTTATGCTTGATTACATACCAGAACAGGTTCTTCAGTTCTTCAATAAGCAGTCAAACTTTTTGATAAATCATCCTTATAATAAAGTGCAATGTTTGTTCCTGGAACTTTGTCCCAATTCTATTGTCTAAACCAACAATGAACAAATTCACCTAGTTCTTCTACATGACATTCTTAGAGATCCTTGTACATAGACAGCAGTTCTTTCAAAGTTCATCTACGTGTTAATTATTTATTGTCCTTTTACATTTGATTTTAATAACACTCACCATCCTGTTAACTTTATGTGACTGTAATCTATCACTTGAGAGCCGCTCTTAAAATATTACAAGAAGTGGGCACATAATTCCACCATGTAAGATTTAGTTCAGGCAGGAATTATTTTTAGTAATCTGACCAATTTGACACTTTTAATGCAGTTCAGTATGCTATTTCCATTTTGAACATTTTTGAAATCATGTCAAATTTAGGGATATATGGTTAATTAATACTACCAGGTTCATTGCATATTAAATGCTATTTCTTTAAAAAAGTATTACTTTTTGGCTCAATTAAAAATATTCCCATCTATTATTGACAAATTTTACAAATTTTAGATCGCTTTATCATTTCAAGCCTGTTGATGTCATTTTTAGCTGTAGAGGAATCATGTAATATATTCCTCTTGATTTTCTTATCTTCATCCTCTCTTTACCTTTTTTTCATTCTAAATGGTTTTACTGGGGTTTTCAATTGCACAACCCCACCCTTCTACCACAAGACTTTGTTTCTTTTTTTTTTATTATACTTTAAGTTTTACAGTACATGTGCACAATGTGCAGGTTAGTTACATATGTATACATGTGCCATGTTGGTGTGCTGCACCCATTAACTCGTCATTTAACATTAGGTATGTCTCCTAATGCTATCCCTCCCCACTCCCTCCACCCCACAACAGGTCCGGTGTGTGATGTTCCCCTTCCTGTGTCCATGTGTTCTCATTGTTCAATTCCCACCTATGAGTGAGAACATGCAGTGTTTGGTTTTTTGTCCTTGTGATAGTTTGCTGAGAATGATGGTTTCCAGCTTCATCCATGTCCCTACAAAGGACATGAACTCATCCTTTTTTACGGCTGCATAGTAATCCATGGTGTATATGGTGTATATGTGCCACATTTTCTTAATCCAGTCTATCGTTGTTGGACATTTGGCTTGGTTCCAAGTCTTTGCTATTGTGAATAGTGCCGCAATAAACATACATTTGCATGTATCTTTATAGCAGCATGATTTATAATCAAACCACTGCTCAATGAAATAAAAGAGGATGCAAACAAATGGAAGAACATTCCATGTTGATGGGTAGGAAGAATCAATGTCATGAAAATGGCCATACTGCCCAAGGTAATTTATAGATTCAATGCCATCCCCATCAAGCTACCAATGACTTTCTTCACAGAATTGGAAAAAACTACTTTAAAGTTCATATGGAACCAAAAAAGAGCCCGCGTTGCCAAGTCAATCCTAAGCCAAAAGAACAAAGCTGGAGGCATCACTCTACCTGACTTCAAACTATACTACAAGGCTCCAGTAACCAAAACAGCATGGTACTGGTACCAAAACAGAGATATAGACCAATGGAACAGAACAGAGCCCTCAGAAATAATGCTGCATATCTACAACCATCTGATCTTTGACAAACCTGATAAAAACAAGAAATGGGGAAATGATTCCCTATTTAATAAATGGTGTTGGGAAAACTGGCTAGCCATATGTAGAAAGATGAAACACCTTATACAAAAATTAAGACTTTGTTTCTTAAAATTCTGGGTTTTGAACTCATTCACCTGTTGTTTCAATTCTGTGAGATAGCATATATCCCGTCATTTTATTCCTAGCTCAATTTCATTCAATACAGATTGCCCTCCAACTAAGAATTCTAAATGTTTTGTATAACACTCAGTTTGACATCCACCAAAAAATTGATTACTAAAATTAAAAATTACTATATATCCATCACAGATTAGAACACATGCACCAACTGCTTATGTAGGCTTTATTTTTCCTGAGAACTGTGTTAATCTTTTAGACAAGTAACTCTTATTTGTTTTCTGGGAATATAGTTTAAAAGCATAATTTTTATTTTTTTAATTTTTAATTTTTGTGAATACATAGTATATGTATATATTCATGTGATACTTGAGATTTTTTATATAGGCATACAATGCAAAATAAGCACATCCCAGAGAATGGATTATCTGTCCCCTTAACCATTTATCCTTTGACTTAGAAACAATCCAATTACACTCTTTAAGTTCTTTTAAAATGTACAACCAAATTATTATTGACTATAGTCACACTATTGTGCAATCAAATAGTAGGCCTTATTCAGTCTCTTTTTCTTGTACCCATTAATTATCTCCACCTTCCCGACAGCA
Organism: Pan paniscus; assembly: GCF_029289425.2. Taxonomy (NCBI): domain Eukaryota; kingdom Metazoa; phylum Chordata; class Mammalia; order Primates; family Hominidae; genus Pan; species Pan paniscus. Next base: position 69,236,313 of record NC_073261.2, on the reverse strand, counting down.
CCTTACCACTTTTCCCAGCCTCTGGTAACCATCCTTCTATTCTCCATGTCCATGGGTTTAATTGTTTTAATTTTTAGATTTCCCAAATTAGTGAGAACATGTGATTTTTGTCTTTCTGTGCCTGGCTTGTTTCACTTAACCTAATGATTTTCAGTTCCAACCATGTTGTTGCACATAACTGGATTTCATTCTTTTTTTGTGGCTGAATAGTACTTCATTGTGTATAGATACCACGTTTTCATAATTAATTCCACTGTTGATGGACACTTAGGCTGCTTCCAAATAGTAGCCATGTAAACAGTGCTGCAAAAAATATAGAAGTGCTGATATCTCTTTGATATATTGATTTCTTTTCTTTTGGGTATATACCCAGCAGTGGGATTACTGGATCATACGGAAGGTCAGTTTTTAGTTTTTTTTAGGAACCTCCAAACTTTTTTCCCCCAATGGTTGTACTAATTTACATTCTCACCAACAGTGAACAAGGGTTCCTTTTTCTCTATATCCTTGACAGCATTTGTTATTGCCTGTCTTTTGGATATAAGTCATTTTAACTGAGGTAAGATGATATCTCATTGTAGTTTTGATTTGCATTTCTCTGATGATCAATGATGTTGAGCACTTTTCTTATGCCTGTTTGCCATTTATATATCTTCTTTTGAGAAATATCTATTCAAATATTTTGCCCATGTTTTTTATCAGATTATTAATTTTTTTCCCTGTAGAGTTGTTTGCATTCCTTATATAATTTGGTTATTAATCCCTTGTCAGAGGAGTAGTTTGCAAATATTTTCTCCCATTATATGGGTTGTCATTTCACTTTGTGGATTGTGTCCTTTGCTGTGTAGAATCTTTTTAACTTGATGTGATCTCATTTGTCCATTCTTGCTTTGGTTGGTTGCCTGTGCTGGTAGGTTATTGCTCAAGAAATTGTTGCCCAGATCAATATCCCAGAGAGTTCCCACGTGCTTTTTTGTAGTGTGTGTGTGTTTTTTTTTTTTTTCATTTTAGGTCTCACATTTAAGTCCTTAAACCATTTTGAGTGATTTTTGTACATGGTGAGAGATAGGATTCTAGTTTCATTCTTCTTTATATGGACATCCAGTTTTCCGAGAAACATTTATTGAAGAGACTGTTTTTTTTCCAGTAGATGTTCTTGACACCTTTGTCAAAAATGAGTTCACTGTAAGTATGTGGATTTGTTTCAGTTCTCTGTTCTGTTCCACTGGTCTATGTTGCTGTTTTTATGCTAGTGCCATGCTCTTTTGGTTACTAAAGCTTTGTAGCATAACTTAAAGTCAGGTAATGTTATTCTTTCAATTTTGTTCTTTTGCTCAGGATAGCTTTGATGATTCTGTGTCTTTTGGTTCCATATAAATTTGGGAGTTTTTTCTATTTCTGTGAAGAATGTCATTGGTATTTTGAAAGTAATTGCATTGAATCTGTAGTTTACTTTGAAGAGTATAGAAATTTCAACAATATTGTTTCTTCCACTATATTAACATGGAATATCTTTTTATATCTTTTTATTTTTTGTGTCCTCTTTAATTTCTGTCATTAAAGTTTTATGATTTTTGTTGTGGAGATTGTTCACTTCTTTGGTTAATTCCTAGGTATTTAAATTTATTTGTGTGTATTGTAAATGGGATTACATTTTAAATTTCTTTTTCAGATTTTTTAAAATTGGCATATAGAAATGCTGCTGATTTTTTTATCTTGGTTATGTATCCTGCAAGTTGCTGAATTTTTCAGTTCTAATAGTTTTTCTGTGGAGTCTTTAGGATTTTCCAAATATAAGAGCATATCATCTGGAAACAAGGATAATTGGATTTCTTTCCTGCCCATTTGGATACCCTTTATATATTGCTCTAGCTAGGATTTCCAATATTGTGTTGAATAACAGTGGTGAGGGTGGGCATCCTTGTCGTGTTCCGCAACTTAAAGAAAAGGCTTTCAGTTTTGGTTTTTTGTTTTTGTTTGTTTTTTCCATTTTGTATACTAGCTGTGGATCTTTTGTGTAAGGGTTTTATTATGTTGAAGTAGGTTCTTTCTATCCCCAGTTTTTTGAGGGCCTTTATCATGAAGGGATGTTGAATTTTATTAAATGCCTTTTCATCACCAATTTAAATGACCATATGATTTTTATTCTTTATTCTGTTGATATTACAAATATGATTGATTCGCATATATTGAACCATACTTGCATTCCAGGAATAAATCTCACTTTGTCATGATGAATAATCTTTCTAATGCATTGTTGACTTCTGTTTAATAGCGTTTTGTTGAGGATTTCTGCATCAATATTGATCAAGGATATGGCCTGTAGTTTTCTCTTTTTCATGTATCTTTGTTAGGTTTGGATATTAGGGTAATACTGGCCATATAGAATGAGTTTGAAAGTATTCCCTCCTCTATTTTTCAGAATAGTTGTAGTAGGATTGGTATTAGTTCTGTAAATGATAGGTAGAATTAGCAGTGATGTCATCAGATCCTGGGCTTTTCTTTACTGGGATAATTTTATTATGGCTTTGATCTTGTTACTTATTATTGTGCAATTCAGGTTTTGAATTTCTTCATGGTTCAATCTTGGTAGGTTGTATGTGCCTAAGAATTAATCAATTTCTTGTAGACTTTCCAATTTGTTGGCATATAGTTGTTCATGGTGGCCACTAATTATTCTTTAAATTTCTACAGTATCCATTGTAATGTGTCCCTTTTTTTATTTTTTATTTTATTTATTTGGATCTTGTTTCCTTTTTTCATAGCCTGGCTAAAGGTTTTTCAATTTTAACTATTCAAAAACCAACTTTTTGTTTTATTGAAATTTTGCGTATTTTTAGAATTTAAATTTCATTTATTTCTGCTAGGATCTTTATTATTTTTTTTTTCTTCTAGTAATTTTGGGTTTGGTTTTCTCACTTTTCTAGTTCTTTAAGATGCATTGTTAGATTGTACGTTTGTTTTTCTCTTTTTTGATGTAGGCATTTATGAACTTTCCTCTTAGTACTCCATCTGTTGTATCTCATAGGTTTTGGTATGTTGCATTTCCATTATCATTTCTTCTGAGAAATTTTTCAGTTTCCTTCTTAATTTTTTCATTGACTCACGGTCATTCAGGAGCATTTTAAAAAAAAATTTATGTATATGTATAGTTCCCAAAATTCCTCTTGTTATCAATTTCCAGTTGTATTTCTTTGTGTTCAGAGAAGATGCCTGATATTATTTCAAATTATTTGAATGTTTTAAGACTTGTTTTGTGACCTAACATATGGTCTATCCTTGAGAATAATCCATGTACTGAGGAAAAGAATGTGTATTCTGCAGCTCTTGGATGAAATGCTTTGTACATATCTATTTGGTCTATAACACAGATGAAGTCCGATGTTTCTTTGTTTATTTTCTATCTCTAAGATTGGGCCAATGCTGAAAGTGGGGTGTTAAAGTCTCCATCTATTATTGTATTGGGGCCTAGCTCTCTTGTTAGCTCTAATAATATTTCTTTTATATATCTGGATGACCCAGTGTTGGGTGCATATACATTTAAAAATGTTATATCTCATGTTGAACGGATCCCTTTATTATTATATACTGACAGTCTTTGTCTCTTCTTATAATTTTGGTCTTAAAATCTATTTTGTCTTATATAAGTGTAGCGACTCCTGCTCTTTCTTGGTTTCCATTGACATGAAATACTTTTTCCACCCCTTTATTGTGAGTCTATGTGTGATTTTATAAGTAAAATGTGTTTCTTTTAGGCAACAGATCGGTAGGTCTTTTTTTTTTTTTTATCAATTCAGCCACTTTATGTCTTTTCATTGGAATGTTTAGACCATTTACATTCAATGTTATTATTGATAAGTAAGGACTCACTCATGCCATTTGTTATTTCTTTTTCCAGTTGTTTGTTTATCTTCTTTCTTTTGTTTTGTCTTTCTCTAGTGAAGGTGATTTTTTTGCTGGCGATATAATTTAGCTTTCTGCTTTTTATTTTTTTGTGTATTCACTGTATTTTTTTGGTTGAAGTTGCCATAATGCTTGAAAATATTATAACCCATTATTTTAGCCTGATAACAACACTATTTGCATTTAAAAAGCTAATAAGAACTCTATGCCCTAACTTCATCTCCCCTACTTTTTAACTTTTTATTTTTTCTATTTATACTTATTGTAATATGTCTTGAAAAGTTGTTGTAGTTACTATTTTTAATTGGTTCAATATTTTATCTTTCATTTTTGTCTTTCTACTTACGTTATGAGTAGTTTACACACCACAGTTGCAGTGTTATAATATACTGTGTTTTTCTGTGAACTTACTTTTACCAGTGAGTTTTGTACCTTCAAGTGATTATTTATTGCTCATTAGTGTCCTTTTCTTTATGGTTGAAGTACTCCCTTCAAGCATTCCTTGTAGGAGATATCTGGTGTTGATGAAACTCCTCAGCTTTTTTTCAGCTGGGAAAGTCTTTATTTCTCCTTAATGTTTGAAGAATATTTTCTCTGGATATCCTATTCTAGGGTAATAGTTTTTGTTTTGTTTTCTTTCCCCTTCAGCACTTTAAATATGTCATGCCACTGTCTCCTAGCCTGAAATATTTCCACTGAAAAATCTCTTGCCAGACTTATAGGAGCTCCATTGATTATTATCTCTTGGTGCTTTTAGGATCCTCTCTTTATTCTTGACCTTTGGGAGTTTACTTACTAAATGCTTTGAGGTAGTCTTCTTTAGGTTAAACCTGCTTGGTGTTCTGTAATCTTCTCGTACGTGAATACTGATATCTTTCTCTAGGTTTGGGATGATCTACCCCTATCTCTTTCTATAACTACTTTTTAAGACAAATAACTCTTAGATTTGCCCCTTTGAGGTTATTTCTAGATCTTATAGACATGCTTGATTGTTTTATATTCTTTTATATTTTGTCTCCTCTGAGTGTGTATGTTCAAATAGCCTATCTTCAAGCTCACTAATTCTTTCTCCTTCTTGATCAATTCTGCTATTACATTACTCTGATGCATTCTTTAGTATGTGTATTTCATTTTTCAGCTCCATAATTTCTGGATTATTTTTAATTATTTCAATCTTTTTGTTAAATATATCTGATACTATTCCGACTCCTCTGTGTTATCATAAATTTCTCTGAGTTTCCTCAACACAGCTATTTTGAATTTTCTGTCTGAAATGTCACATATCTCTGTTTTAGGACGTCGATTTGAGATCTTTCTAGCTTTTTGATGTGGGCATTTAGTGCTATAAATTTTCCTCTTAACAGTACTTTAGCTGCATCCCAGAGATTCTGTTACATTCTCTCTTTGTTCTCATTAATTTCAAAGCATTTCTTGATTTCTGCCTTAATTTTCTATTTACCCAGGAGTCATTTAGAAGCAGGTTGTTCAATTTCCATTTAGTTGTGTAGTTTTGAGTGAGTTTCTTAATTATGAGTTCTAATTTGATTGTGCTATTGTCTGAGAGACTGTTTGTTATCATTTCAATTCTTTTGCATTTGTTGAGGAGTATTATACTTCCAATTATGTGATCAATTTTAGAGTAGGTGCCATTTGGCACCAAGAAAAATGTATATTCTGCTGTTCTGGGTTGAGAGTTCTGTAGATATCTATCAGTTCTACTTTATCCAGAGTTGAGTTCAAGTACTAAATATTCTTCTTAATTTTCTGTTTTGATGATCTGTCTAATGTTGACAGTGGGGTGTTAAAGTTTCCCACAATGATTGTGTGGTAATCTAAGTCTCTTTGCAGGTTTTAAGAAGTCATTTTATGAATCTGGGGGTTCCTGTATTGGGTGCATATATATTTAGGATAGTTTGCTCTTCTTGTTGAATTGAACACTTTGCCATTATGTGAAGCCCTTCTTTGTATTTTTTTTTTTTTACTTTGTTAGTTTAAAGTCTGTTTTGTAGAAACTAGGATTGCTAGCTCTGCTTTTTTCTACTTTTCACTTGCTTGGTAAAGTTTCCTTTATCCCTTTATTTTAAGCGTATGTGGGTCTCTGCATGTGAGATGGGTCTCTTGAATACAGCACACTAATAGGTCTTGTCTTTTTAGAGCTTGCCATTCTGTGTCTTTTAGTTGGAACAGTTAGCCCATTTACATTTAAGGTTAATATTGTTATGTGTGAAGCAGTGTTAATATAAATTATTTTTTCCTTAAAAGTATAGGTATAGAATATATAATCTTTTATAAAATAACTGCATTTATAAAATGACTGTGCATTCTGGTAAAGTATTATTGACTTGTTGTCCATGAATATGCTCAGGTGAAAATTTTTATGTAATCAAGAATTTAGTGTAGAATCTTTATTTCCACAGAACAAGTACATTAAAATAATTTCATTCTTGTTAGCATAACATGTTTTATTAATTTTAAAACACTATACAATTTATAGAGAAAATTGTAATGGTCAAACAGATAGTATTAAAGTCACCAAACATGTTGTTATATTAAAAGTAGATAACTATGCTTTAAAAAAGCAATGACAGTAGAATTTAGAATAATAAAGTTATCTTTCAAACTGATTTATATTAAGGCCTGATGTATTTTGCAAATAATTAAGTATGTGTGTATATATATGTGTGTATATATATACACACACTTAATATATTAATATATAAAGGGTAATATGTTCTAAAATGTATAAAAATATTATACTACAGTATAACGATCATACTTGATACATTCATTGTTGCTGTGGAAATTTTTTTGAATTTATAATACATACTCTGTGCACATCATACTTTGATTTTTTAAGATCATTTGGTCTTTTACTAGTGAATTGTGTCTTCTCTGCACAGATAAGTCAACAACATAATTTCTATGATTTCCATATAATTAAAATTGTAAAAATGAAGTTAATTAGTATGGTAGGCAGAATTCTAAGATGGCCCTCATAATTTTTGCTCCTTTAAACCCCTGATTATGTTGTATTACATGGCAAAGGGATTGTGCAAATGTAATTAAGTTTCAGTTGACTTTGAGTTAATAAAAGGAGAGATTATCCAGGTGGGTCTAACCTAGTCAGTCACATGAGCCCTTCAAAAGCAGTTTTCTTTGGCTGTTTTAGGAGAAGTCAGAGAGATTCAAATAATGAGAATTCAACTGAAGGAAGGTTTTCTATTGCTGTGAGAGCAGAGGCCACAGGGCAAAGATCTAACAGTAACCTTAGAGGCAAAGGTGCTCCCTAGCTGTCAATCTGCAAGAACATAAAGACATCAGTCCTATGACTATAAAGTAATAAATTCTGCTAACGACCTGAAGAAAAAAACCTGGAAGTAATGTTTTCCAAAACCTCAAGGTGAGAACTCAGACAAGCTAATACCTTGTTGTCAGTCTTGTGATACCCTGAACAGAGAACCCAGTCATATACTACCTGAAATCCTGACCTACTGAAACTCTGAGATATTAAACAGGTGTTACTTAAATTTTCTAAATTTATGTTAATTTGTTAAGCAGCAGTAGACAACCAATATAATTCGTAAAATTTGCTTGATAGGTCGATGAAACCTCCTAACCCTTTCAATGAGACAGTTTTAAGAACACTGACAAGACAAGTAGGCTGGTTTATATTAGGTTGTGCAAAAGTGATTGTGGTTTTTGCCATTATCTTTCATGTACCAACATAATAGCAGGGATCCCCAACCCCTGGACAGCAAACCAGTACCAGTCCTGTCTGTGGCCTGCTAGGAACAGGGGCACACAGTGGGAGGTAAGTGGCCCTGAGCGAACATTACTGACTGAGCTCCACCTGTTGTCAGATTAGTGGCTGAACTCCACTTCCTATCAGAGCAGCTGCAGCATTAGATTCTCATAGGAGCGCAAACCTATGGTGAACTGCACATGCAAGGGACTTAGGTTGCATGCTCCTTATGAGAATCTAACTAATGTCTGATGATCTGAGGTGGAACAGTTTCATCCTGAAACCTCCCCTACCCCCACTGTCCGTGAAAAATTTGTTTTTGCCATGAAACCCATCTCTGATGCCACTCATCTCCTGCTGTGCATCCAGCAATAGAAGATAATAGGCCACAGAATGGACTGGCACTGGTCTCCTTCCCCCAGGGTTGGGAACCGCTGCTATAAACCAGCCTACTTGTCTTGTCAGTCCTCTTAAACATATCTCACTGAAAGTGTTAGGAGGCTTCATCAACCTATCAAGTAAATTTTACTACTTGTACTGGGGATTGCTGGTTTATGGGACTCAGTTGCCTGAAGGCAATTAGGAAAATGAGGAGGTTAGAATGAGATGAAGTAGGGCCCAAAGAAAGGCTTCTCTAGGTCTGAATTTGATTCAGATCCTCACATGAATATACATAAATAATTTGGATTTGGAGAATTATAGCGTCTTCTTGGGAAAAATTCTGCAACTCAAAGTTACCTTTATAGCTATTAAGTGACTGGAAGACATTACAGACTAACAAGTAGCAGCTTTTTTTATGGACAGTTACTGAGGAAACAGAAAACAGATCAAACAATAATTTCACACATCTTAAATGACAAACCTAAATATAAATGAGAAGTGAAGGGGCTCAAAGACAGGAATTTGTGGAAGTTGATGGGGAAAAGAAAAGCATCCTAGAAAGTCACAGACAGGGAACGTTATCAAAGCCATCTAGAAACCAGGGAAAAAGAATTATGTTTATGTTTTAACAGAGACCTACAGCACCTCAATAAAGGAAAATGGTTATTGGAAATTTTTTCAGGCATTGGAGTAGATGCAGGAGTAACATTTTGGGACTCCCTGAGTTACACTCTATAGGAGCTGTCTACAGCTAAGGTTTGCACCTGCACAGTCTTAGATAGCTTCATTATACTAACACTGGCAAAATATAATATGTTTACATTTGCAATATAATATGCATGTAAAATATAGATGACATATGCTAATATTTTGAAAATCTCAGTCATATATTTTTAGATATGTCTTCTTTCTGATAGCATTTGTTTATTCTTTCACTTTCTCTAGTTTTAATTATTCTAGTTAAAAGAATTTACTTAAATAACCTACTCATTTTGTCTTCTGAATAATATTAACTATTATCCTTATCATTTTTTTGCTCTACAGTTTTTTCAGGCTGGTTTTGTTCAAATTTTGTAATTTGAACAGTTTGAATATATGACTAATTTTTTATTCTTTTTAATAAGGAAAGCATTTATAAGTCCATGGATTTTCCTGTTAGTAAAGTGTGCCTATTCTACAAATACTGAGCTACAATTTCATTGTTATTATTCAGATATATTTTTCACTTCCTCTGAGATATAATTATTAAACCGCAGAACTATTGAAAAGTCATTTTAGTAAAGGTGAAATTTGAGTCAAGACTTGTTGACAAAACTAATCCAGATATGCAGACATCTGGGCAAAGTCCATATCTGGAAAAATTACTGCCAAATGCGAATGTGAAAAGAACTTGGCAGGGGGGGAACAGAAGTAAAGGCATACAGTACATTCACAATTTCAAATCAAGCCAAGATTTCTTAGTTATGCCTATTTGAAGCACCGTTATCTGAAACATTGCCTGAACCTCTCTATTTTAGATTTAGTACACTTCTTGAAGGAATATGAAAATGAACTTGAAAAAAAAAGTTCATTTCCTTATTGAGTAGACAAAGACAGAGAGATTAGAACATTAAGGGGAACCAAGGTAGATAGTTATGTTTAAAGGAAAATTTCTTCTATTTTGCTAAAGTACAACCAGGAAAGAAAACAATCATCTCCCTAGTCAGTCCAGATGCTTTCACCAAGGTGCTGAAAACATAAACAAAAATAATCTGAGAAGAGATTATCTGAAAATGAGAAATCTGATTAAGGCATTTTGATGTTAAATATGACTTTTTTTTTTTTTTACCAACTACTCCAAGTGAGTTTCTCCAATAATTAATTACTAGCATTAAAGCAAAATCTTCTTGATGTGCCAGATATAATCTTTCCTTCCATCAAAAATAGATGGCAAAAAAACTAACCTATACTTTATTATATATACTACCCTTTTATTTTCTTGGTACCAAGGACAGAGTCTAATAAATCTTTAGAATAAACGTTTGGTTCAATACATCAAAGTATGTGTTTGAAAGGTTTCATTTGTCTCTGAATCTTTATTGACTCTAATTCTGATGAAAACACAATACTTAAATATACTTCAATATTGAGTAGACTTGGAAATCTCATAACTTGGAAATCAAATTACTTTTTCTAGAAAACTTAGAGAGTGTACTCAAAAATTTTCTCAAAATACAGGCATACCTCAGAGATACTGCAGGTTCAGTTCCAGACCTCCACAATAAACCAATGTTGCAATAAATCCAGTTAGATATTTTTTTTGGATTCTCAATGCATAGAACAGTTATGTTTACCCTATACTGTAGACTAGTAAGTGTGCAATGGCAGTAGGTATTCAAAAACAATGGACATACCTTAATTAAAAGTACTTTACTACTAAAAAGGTTCATGTTCATCTGAGCTTTCCGTGTGTCATAACCATTTGGCTAATGAAGGGTCATTCTTCAGTGTTAATGGCTGTTGACTGACCAGGGTCATGGTTGATGAAGTTTGGGTGGCTTTGGCAATTTATTAAAATAAGACAACATTGAAGTTTGCCATGTTGATTGACTCTTATTCTCATGAAAGATTTCTCTGTAGCATACTATGTTCATTGGTAGCATTTTACCCACAGTAGAACCTTTTTCAAAATTGAAGTTGACCCTTTCCAACCCTGCCACTGCTTTATCAACCAGGTTTATGTAATAGTCTAAATTCTTTGTTGTTATTTGAGTAATGTGCAGAGCATCTTTACCAGAAATAGATTCTATCCAATAAACCATTTTCTTTGCTTATCCATAAGAGGCAGCTACTCAACCTCTAAGTTTTATCATGAGATTGCATGAATTCAGTCCCATCTTCAGGCTCCACTTCTAATTCTTGTTCTCTTACTATTTTCACCATATATAGTTACTTCCTCCATTGAAGTATTGAATCCCTAAAAGTCATCCATGAGAGTTGGACTCCACTTCTTCCAAATTCCTGTTAATACTTTGACCTAGTGTCAAGAATCATGGACATTCTTAATGGCACTTAGAATGGTGAATTCTTTGCAGAAGGTCTTCACTCTCCTTTGCCCAGATCCATCAAAGAAATTACCATCTATGGCAGCTATAACCTTACAAAGTGTATTTCTTAAATAATAATACTTGAAAGTTGAAATTACATTTTGATACTTGGACTGCAGAATGGATGTTGTGCTATCAGGCATGAAAACATCACTAATCTTTTTGTACATCTCCATAAGAGCTCTTGGGTGACTAGGTGCATTGTCAGTGAGCAGTAATATTTGAAAAGAATCTTTTTTTTATCTGAGTAGTAGATCTCAACAATGGGCTTAAAATATTCAGTAAACCATTAGACAGATATGTTGTCATACATGATTTGTTATTCCACTTATAGAGCACAAGCAGAATAGATTTAGTCTAATTCTTAGGGGCTCTAGGAGTTTTTGAATGGTAAATGAGCATTATCTTTAGGTTACCAACTGAATTAACCCCTAACAGGAGAGGAGCCTATCATGTGGAGCTTAGAAGCCAGGCATTGCTCTCTTCTTTCTAGCTATCAAAGTCCTAGAGAACATTTTATTCCAGTACAAGGCTGTTTCATCAACATTGAAAATCTATTGTTTAGTGCAGCCACCTTCATCAATGAGCTTAGCTAGATCTTCTGGATAACTTGCAGCCTCTACACCAGCACTTACTGGTTCACCCTTCACTTTTATATTATGGAGATGGCTTCTTTCCTTAAACCTCATGAGACAATGTCTGCTAGCTTCAAACTTTTCTGCAGCATCCTCACCTCTCTCAGCCTTCAGTGAATTGAAGTGAGTTAGGGCTTTGTTCTGGATAAGGCTTTGACTTAAGAGGATGTTGTGGTTAATGTGATCTTCTGTCCAGACCACTAAAACATTCTCCATATCAGCGATAAGGCTGTTTCACTTTCTTAACATTTTGTGCTCACTGGAGTAGCACTTTATGTTTCCTTCAAGAACTTTTCCTTTGTATTCACAACTTGACTAACTGACACAAAAGGTCTAGCTTTTGGCCTGTCTCAGCTTTGACATGCCTTCCTCACTAAGCTTAATCATGTTTAGCTTTTGATTTAAAGTGCGTCCAGGGTAAGTCTTCCTTTCACTTGAATACCTAGAGGCCATTGTAGGACTACTACTTGGCCTAATTTCAATATTGTTGTGCGTGAGGGAATAGGGAGGCCCAATCAACGGAAGATGGGGAAATGGCTTGTTGGTGGAGCAGTCAGAACACATACGACATTTATCAGCTAGGTTCGGTGTCTTACATGAGCACGGTTTGTGATGCCCAAAAACAATTTTATCACAAACCTTTAATTTGTAAAAAATGCAATATCTGCAAAGTGCAATAAATCTAAGCGCGTACAATGAAGTATGGCCATATTCATTTTTCATGGCTGCTATAACAAACTACCACAAACTGAGTGGCTTAATATGTCAAAAATTTATTATCTCCCATTTCTGGTGGTTAGAAGTTTAAAATCAAGGGATTGGAAATGTTGTTTTCTAGGTATAGAAAGATTCAATTTCATTATCGAAATATTTGATTAAGCTAATTAACATATCCATCACCTCACCAATTTATAATTTTTTTGTGATAACAATATTAAAAATCTATTTTAGCAATTTTGAAATATATCTGTGTTCACCATGCAGCTTGGTTGAATCTTTCTTTAATGTACACATTAATCAAAATGTCACATTGTACCCCATAAATATATATAATTATTATTTGTCAATTAAATATAAATAAATCGGTTTTTTTTTTTAAAGACAATAGTTTGTTTCTTCTAGAGGGCTCTAAAACAGTTTGTCTCATTCCTTTCTCCTACCTTCATGTGGTTTTCTTCAGTCCTTGGTGACTCTTGGCTTGTAGATGCATGCCTCCAGTTTCCGCATCTGTCATCATATGGGATTCTTCCTGTATATCTTTGTCAAGATTTCCCTTTTGTTATAAGAACAGCAGTAATTGAATTAGAGAATACCCTAAGCTAATGATATGGTTTGGCTGTGTCCCTACCGAAATCTCATCTTAAATTATAGTTCACATAATCCCCATGTATCATGGGAGCAACCTGGTGGGAGGTAATTTAATCGTGGGGACAGTCAGGCTCAGGCTGTTCTCGTGACAGTGAGTTCTCACGAGATCTAATGGTTTTATATGGAGCTATCCCCCATTTTGCTTGGCACCTCCCCTTGCTGCCATCATGTGAAGAAGGATGTGTTTGCTTCCCCTTCCACCATGATTGTAAGTTTCCTGAGGCCTCCCCAGCTCTGTGGAACTGTGAGCCAATAAAGCCCCTTTTCTTTATAAATTATGCAGTCTCAGGTGTGTCTTTATTAGCAGCATGGGAATGAACTAATACACCTAATATGACCTAATTGAAACTGGGTTTACATTTGCAAAGACTCTATTTCTAAATAAGGTCACATTCATAGGTATATAGGATTAGTCTGAACATATCTTTCGGGGAGATAAAATTCAATCCATAATACTTCTTTTAGCTTGCTCAGCAATATTTTGTACTTTCATTATTGTAATCCGGAACATATTATATTAAATATATTCATAAGTATTTTATGCTCTTAGTTCTGTATGTAGTGTTTTAAATTTTTACTTTACATTAATTTGTCATTAGTTTATGGAAATGCAATTGTTTTTTTACAGTGAACTTGTACCCTATGGTTCAGATAAATCCTTTTACTTTTTATACTAGAGGTTGTAGATATGTTTGAGATTGTCTACATTGATAACCACTGAATAGAGACAAATTACTTCTTTATTTTTAATCATTTATTCCTTTTTCTTGCCTCATTAAATTGTACAGGATCTTCAGTATAAAGTTGGACAGTAAGCAGATATCTTTGTTTTACTTTCATTCCTGAATTCCCCATTATTCTATTTTTCTAGAGATTCCATTTTTCTACTTAATTCTGTATATGTTCACTCCCTATAAAACATTTTCTTTGAAATTCTTGAGTATAGGTTTTTATACTTATTAAACTATATCATTCTAATACCTATTGTCTGATTCCTGAAAACCAATCATCTCAGTTATTTTATTGTTTCTAGTTTTTAGATTTTTGGGTTGTGGTGGTTGTGATTTGTTTGTTTTTTAGCTGGAAGCCCAGTCTGGGACAAGGTCCTCTGTCATAGCATGCAATGGATTTATAGTTATTAAATTCCAAAATTAAAAAACAGCAGGTTTAAAGTCCTTGTCAATTAAATACAACATCTAAGGTCTGTTTGTACTTATTTTCTTTATTATAGTTCACATTTTCCTATTTATTGGCAGGTCTAATAGTTTTTAGGTGTTCAGATTGTTTAGTAAAGTTTTTATTTTTTTGAAGGAGCAGACTATGTTGTCTTGCTTTATAGAATTTTTGTTTTGTTCTGATAGACCACTAAATTAATGAAGATCCTTGTTTGTGTCTGGTTTGATCATTTTTTTACTGTTATGTTAGGTCTATTTGAGTTTTGAACTTTGTCCTTGGGCCTAGATTTAACTGTCAAAACAAGGTATTTTTGAGGTATCATAATGAAGCCTGACATTCTCAGTGAGGTTTTTCTACTCAGCTTAACATGGAATTCCAACTTCTGTTATCACTGTACCATCTTGGTTAGTTCTGTTCTGTTCTCAGTCCCACAGCGGCAATCTCATTTAGACTTCCCACAATTTCACCCACAAGCCAGCTCATGGAAACCACCCTAATTTGATATTCCAAGCTAATGTTTCCCTCTACCCCGTACCTTCTAAAACATTCCATCATTTTAATTACTTTTTCTCTAAAATTCCAAGTGCACTAGCCACCTAGAACTCCAATATTTACCTCCTCAGGTTAGAAAGACTGTCAATATGCTTGGGTTTTATTTTCTTGCATTAAGGCAGCAATGTGCTTCCAGGTAGAAAGTCAGGCAATCAGAGATCCTCACGTTTCCACTCTCTTAAATATGAAAGTCCCTATTGTCAATTCCTGAAAAACAATCATCTCATTTATTTTATTTTGTCCAGTTTTTAGATTTTTGGGTTGTTGTTGTTGTGCTTCGTTTGTTTGTTTTTTAGCTGGAAGCCCAGTCTGGGACAAGGTCCTCTGTCATAGCATACAATTGAAGTACTTTTTCATATAGGCTTCAGAAGACCAATGGAATGATTTTCATTTTTTAACCATACACTGCTGTTTTAATTTTTAACTTAATAAAAGTTATGAATTGACTAAGCTTATTTATCTCCAAAAAGAAATGTATAAATAAGTAGTCAGAAACACCAAAAATAAAATCATCAATTTCATGAGCATGTTTTAAGAAAAATAGTCCAACATTCTGGAGATTTCAACAAGTAAATTTATTTACTCCTTCATTCATTTAATCATCTTTATATATGAAATATTGATTAAATTTGTTATTTTCTAGGCATTAAATTGAATGTTGAAGATTACAGTTGATATCCAAAAGTATTTTACATGATGGTAAACAGAATATGACAGACGAATATGTAACATACCTTTGATGTCACTTTTATTATTATTATAATTATTATTAAGCTACGTAAAAGGAGCTACGTTAACATGGGTGAATAAATCATTAGCTCTATTTTGGCTCCACTGTGATGAGATTAAGATAAGACCCAAAGAAATAAATAGTGAGATTTTTCCTAATAAATTAAATTTTAGGACAAGTTTGAATAACTTGAAGAATTGTCGATACAGTAGAGCATGGCTGAAAAACTGGGTTTGGGCTAGCTGTAGGCCTTGTCATGTTATGATTATTAATTTAATATGGTTCTGTGGGCATCAGATATTTATAGCAAGGAATCTATTTTTATCAGCTACATGTTTTTGGAATTTAACTGTTTTGACATACAGATGATATATTGAAGAAATTAGCGGCTAGTGTCAGGGAAAATTATCAGAAGGTTATTGCTCTAGTCAGTCAATGGATGAGGAGCTGAATTATTGGTGTAGTTGTGAGATACAGAGAATAAAATAGATGGGAGAAATTTGTTTCATAAGCAATTATATTTTATGTAATGTATTGAATGCCTGTTGAAACCTTAGGTAGTAGATGCAGTACCCTAAAAGTTGTTGACAAAAAGCAAACTTTTCATTCAGTAAATGTTAAACACCTTCTCCCCATAAGGCATTTTATAATGCTGGGATCTGAAATTGTGCTAGTGTAATAAATGTTTGCCCTATCTTGATTTCTACCTTCTTCTAGCTTCCCTTAAACACAACAATGAAAATAATGTTGGCAAATTGTAAAGTCAGTGATGGGGACTGGAAGGGCTGCTCAGGGTCGAATTGGACCCAGAGAAGTAAAATTAAGCAAATAAGGTATTTTGCTGACCTAAACTTTCCAAATTTTTTTTTTGGAAAGTAAAATTAAAAGGATTTTTTAAGTCTTCTAGTTGCTATGTAAAATTGTATTATATATGAGTTAGTCAACCTTAGACAAGTGTGTTAACTATCATTTAAAAATTTTTGGAAATGATAAATTATAGTTAACATCAAGACATTATAGCCTTCTAACCTCTCAAATCTGTGACTTGTTGCTCATTAGTATTGATAACTGCTAAATATATCTCTCACTTTACTTTCCACCAAGTAGAAAAAATTGGCATTTTTCAGTAATGACCTCTCAGTCTTCTCATTTCCCTAGATCTTCTTTTTTCATGAAATTTTCCATTTTAGTTTTGAGTTATGCTTGCAGATTTTTATCTCTAATGAATTGTATGCCTTTGTCCTCTGCAAAAGTATTAAGCTAGACATATTAGTATGCAGTTACAGTCTTCTTTGTTTGCTCTCTATTTCAATTAGCCCTTTTATTTAAATTTAAATTTGGAGTTTCATCACTGTTTTAACTAATTAGCTTTTATGTACCTGTGCTGTTCTACCAATTTCCCCTACATTGTATCAGGAAAAAGTTTCTTTCTATATAGCATTGCTGAATGTCTCACAGCTTAGTATTTTCCAATTATTCTTTACACATTTAACTTTTTAAAGATCTATTATATTTTACAGTATATATATTATTATTATATTATTGTACAGTATACAATAATATAATATGTATTATATTATACAGTATATATATAAAAATAAACTTTCAGTTTTCAGTTTATAGAATCATTTAGTAGGGTATAAATGTTTCCCTAATGTTTTTATGAGATGGACTGAGGTGTACATAAGACTAGTTGAGGGATTCCTTTGCAACACACAATCACAAATGCCTCTAATTATGAATTTTTAAATTATAAGAGCACATGACTCATTGTACATTCTTTTTTAAAGCCTCATAACTAGTTTTGCAGTAGCACTAAGATCCACCTTATGATTTGAACACCAGGCAATGTCTCTCTCTCTCTCTGTCTCTCTCTATCTCTTTCTCTCTTTCTCTGCACTTTGCATACATCACCCCCTCTCCCAGGGCTAGTAGCTTTTTATGTGGCAGTTTGTTGCAGCAGCAATAGGAAACTAGTACAGATATTAGTACTAGAAAGTGGGGTACTTCCTGGCAGCTTTTTATGTGGAAGTTTGTTACAGCAGCAATAGGAAGCTAGTACTAGAATCAGTACTAGCAATAGGAATCAGTACTAGAAAGTGAGGTACTTCTATAGCACATACCAAAATATGTGGAAGTGGCTTTAAAGTTAGATAATGGGTAGAGGCTGAAAGAAGTTTAAGAAACATTATAGAAGTGCCTAGGGAGTCTTGAACAGAATGTTAGTAAGCTTATGGGCATTCAAAGGGCTTCTAGTGAGGCTGCAGTAGGAAGTGAGGAGCACAGGAGAAAAACTTATTGTCTCAGAGAATACTTTAATTGTTATATGTAGGCTGTTGGTAGAAATATGGACATTAAAAAGGCTGCTGTTGGGAGACCAGAAACAAATGAAAAATATGGTACTAGAATCTGGAAGAAAGGGGATCCTTGTTATATAATAGCAGGAAACTTAGCTGAATTATATTTTCTAGTTGTGTGGAAAGGAACTGTATCTGATGAACTTGGATATTTAGCCGAGGAGATTTCTGAGCAATGTGTTGAAGATGTGGCTTTGTTTTTTTCTTATGAAATGTGAAATGTAAGAGGAAAGATATAAATTGAGGGCAAAATTCTTATGCAGAAGTGAGCCAGGGCTTTCAAAACATGCTACTATGAGGGGATTAACTGTCAGGAAAGCATGCTCTGAAAAAAAAGCCAAGTGTATGGCTTGACAACATTTTGCTACTGTCTGGAAGAGATCAAACAATCAGGCTATTTAATCACACAGGGGACTATGAAGAGATTAGGCATGTGACTAGGCATGAAATCCAGAAAGGTAACTCAGCAGAAGCCATAAGTAGTGATAGAATTGTCTAGAAAAGATATGTACAGGAGTTTCTTGTCTGATAAGATGAAGCTCCTGACATATGAGGAAAGTAATAGTGGTACAACCACAAGCAAGAAATGTTAGCACTTTCTAGAGCAAGCTTGTCCAAACTGCAGCCCACAGGCCCCATGTGGCTCAGGATGGCTTTGAATGCGGTCCAACACAAATTCGTAAACTTTCTTAAAACATGAGGTTTATTTTAGTTCATCAGCTATTTTTTTTTATGTGTGGCCCAAGACAATTCTTCCAATGTGGCCCAGGGAAGCCAAATAATTGGACACCCCTGCTCTAGAAGCTGGAAAAGACAAGAAACAGTTTCTAGTCTAGAATCTTCAGAAAGAACTAGCCTTGCCCAGCATCTTGACTTCATTACGTTGAAACTTATTGTGTACTTCTGCCTCCAAAAATGTAAGACAGAGCATAGCATGTGTACGTGTGTATATGTGTTTGTGTATTTAAGTTACTCAGTTTGTCATAATTTGTTTATAGTAGCAATAGGAAACTATTACAGAGATTGGTTCCACTTGAAATTATTAGGTATGTACATAGATTAAGGGAGAAATGAGTAGATCTTCCATAATGGATTATAGGTAGATTTTTTTGGGAAAAATGTGTTGCACACAATTACCTTCATATAACTGTATTAGGTTGTTTTGCCGGGTAACAGTAAAAAATGCTCAATCCTGGCACATTCATTTATTTTGAGTCTAAAGTATACTGCCAATTTTTTAACTTCTAATTTAGTCTATTAGTACTTGTCCCACATAAAAAGAATTAACTTTATTTTTTAATCTTTTTTTGTATTTGATAGGGGCAGGTAGCTATTGCAGAGGAAATAATCATTCTGAGAATAACTGAGAGGTTAAAACTTTATTTTAAAAAAAAACCTCTGAATTAATATTTGGTGAGGTGAGAACGTCCATTTCATGCTGCTATTTTATCCAAATAAAGTTAAAGCATTGTAGAAATTTATGGCTATATGTTAGGACTTGAGATACTAAAATAATTAAGGTGTATAGAGTTTGGCAACCTCTAGATAGTATTCGTGTATTATTTTTAGTTTATGAGGTTACATTCAACTTGTATCAATCTATTCTGTTCATGTGGTCACTCATTAAATAGAAAAATTGAAAGCCACGCACATTTCACTAAGCCCTTTGCTCTTTCTCATTTAAACTATTTTGATAACAGAGTTATATGATAAGATTATTCTATAAATATTGACTTCTTAACAGAGCATCTTATTAAAAAGTATGGCATTGTATATGCAAGGGTTTTTAGCATAATCAAACTTCTTTACCTCATCTTATAAGTGAAGGTTACAGTTTTCTGCTGTAAGCTGGACACCAAAGCATACATGATCAAAAACCCTACAAATATTAGTGACTATGGCATCATAAAAATAAAATAACTAACCCAATATTTATTAAAGTCAATTTTTATAACTTCAAGCTTCATCATTAGGTGCTGTGATATTTGCCTAATTTTTATTACCCCCCAAAATGTTATTAGAACAAAAATTAATAGAAAGCCGCTGTAAAGAGAAGGAGCAATTTGATATTAATTTGTTTTCCATCACATCAAATAGTATGGAAGGTTTCCAGGCCCTTACAATAGGAAATTACAGGTAGGATGTTGAGGTCTGACAGCGTTCTGAGTGACAGGTTTTTCTGTTTCTCTAGAATGAGGAGGCTCCAAAACAAGAAATCATAAACTCACACATATTCTGACAAATTTAACTCTCTCATTATTGTGAATCAGCTAGAAATTTTATTTTAATCATCATACTTCTGGATGCATCATTTTGCAACCCTCATTGCTTCTGCAGGTGGATTATAGGAGAAAGCCTTTGTTATGTCTGATTAGGCTCCTTAAAATCTCCTTGACCTTGGCCAAATTCTTTGAATTATCTGAGATCACTGTTCTGGTCTGCATAATGCTTATTTTCTTACAGGTTTGTAGTTGCAAAACTTGAAGTATACTAATGTTGTGTAGGGTTTTCCTGAATTATGGTATTAATAATCAGAAACAGATTCAATATTCTTCAAATATTTACACCATCTCAGGTAAAATGGATTTTCCTTTTAAATAAATCATGGCAGCAAAAACCTCCAAAACATTTGTAGTTACTTTGCCTGTGTCTTAATCTAATAGTAAGGCAGATATAAATAGAGAATAATAACATGCTATATTACTGGGTGTCATATTCCCAGGAGTTAGAAAAATAACATAGCAAGTCAGGTGACTTCTAATAAGTACTTTTTTCATTAAAAACAACATGTGCCCTAAATAAAAATAACAGTAAATGGAAAGTGCCATTGGCATCATATGAAATAATACACACTTTACAGGCAAGAACCCTGTACAGTATGTCTTATTATTTCTATTTGACTGATGAAGGAATTGGAGATGGGTGAACCCAACTATATCACTCAGCATCACTCAGCTTGTAAGTTGCAAGTGTCTCTTATTTCAATGCCTGTGCTCTTATCACCATATGATGACACTGCCAAAGAAATGTGTTGGCATGAAAGTAAAATATTGTGTACTTTGGATGATGGATGGAGCATTTTATTAAAGAGACAGACTTATTCTGCATTCCCTCAGCCTTCCTTGTAATAAAACTTTCCATTCTGTAAAAAAGTTTTCATTGTTTTATGTTTTAAAATATTGCTTATTTTCTTTTTTTTAATACTGAAATTTAGTAAAATATTGCCACCTTGAATGATTTACCTACTGAAAAATATGCAATGCACCTAAAAAGACCAATTATGCCATTTTTAGGTTTCACAGAGTCAGAATTTCTAAGAAACAACATCTTTGTTTCTGTGATACTAGTGGATGATTATACACATGAATCTCCAGCAAATTGTCTAGTTTGTTTAATGAGTTATGTAAAATTATCATTTAGAATATTGTTTATTCATGTTAAAAAACTATTCTTACATAATTAGAATTTATATTTTAAATAGAAGAGAGGAACTATGCTTGATACTGTGTGATGAGCCCACAAGTTTAGTCCCTCACTGTTTGCTGTTTTATGGTCAACTAACTTAAAAATTGGTGTGATTAAAACAAAACATAAAAATTAAAAAAAAATTGATATAGCCTACAAAAGACTTTTTCTCAGATTCTTATTATGATTTAAATAGCAGACTTGCTTTTATGGCATGACAGAAGCCCTGGGGATAAGAGATAAAACATCTTCTCTCTGTTACATTAAATCTGCTATCTGTTCTATCTATTAAACTAAAACCTGGCATTTATAGCTTTGAAATATATATTACACATTAGAGATGTCCTAATTTTCTGTGAGCTAGTAAATCTCAAACATTGTTCTACTTGTATATTTTATGGAGCCCATCAATATTATTGCTTTACTGTGTGTGTGTGTATGTGTATACAGTGTGTGTGTGTGTACATATATATACTGTATGTGTGTACATGCAGTGTGTATATATATATAGTATGTGTACATATACAGTGTATGTGCATGTACATATAGTGTATGTGTATATATGTATACACACCGTGTATGTATATGTACAGTATATATGTGTCTGTGTGTGTGTGTGTGTGTGGTATATATATGTATGTATGTATATATATATATAGACTGGTGGAGCATCCCTAATCCCAAAATTCAAAACCCAAAATGCTTCAAAATCTGAAACTATTTGAGCACAAACATGACATAATGACAGCTTTGCTTTCTGATGGATCAATGTACACAAGCTTTGTTTCATGCACAAAAGTATTAAAACTATTGTATGAAATTACCCTCAGGCTGTTTTTATAGGTGTATATTAAATATAAATGAATTTCATGTTTAGACTTGAGTGCCATCCTTAAGATATCTCACTATGTATATGCAAACACTCCAATATCTGAAACAATCAGAAATCTGAAACACTTCTGGTCCTAAGCACTTTGAATAAGGGATGCTCAATCTGTACCTGCAGTTAATCATCATATACACACACACACACACACACACACACACACACACATACATATATACACACACATATATGATTATAACTTCAATTACTTATATATATGTATATGTAATTACTGCAATTATGTATACATATATGTGATGCAGAAATAAGAGTAATATATGCTTTTCCAGCAAATGACTATTTTTTTCCATATGGGCATAGTATTTTTGTATAAAATAATACAGTCATACCTTGGAGATATTGTGGGTTCACCTCTAGACTACCACAATAAAGCAAATATTGCAATAAAGCCAATATTGCAATAAAGCCAGTCAAAGGATTTTTTTAGTTTTCCCAGTGCATATAATAGTTACATTTACACTGTACTGTAGATTATTAAGTATGAAATAGCATCACGTTTTTAAAAATGTGTATTACTTACCTTGATCAAAAATATTTTATTGCTAGAAGATGCTAACATTCATCTATGCCTTCAGCAAGTCATAATCTTTTTTCTGGCTGAGAGTCTTGCCTTGATGTTGGTGGCTACTGACTGATCAGAGGGATGGTTGCTAACGGTTGGGGTGGCTGTGGCAATTTCTTAAAATAAGACAACAATGAAGTTTGCCGCATTGATTGACTCTTCAGGAACTATTTCTCTGTAGCATGCAATGCTCTTTGATGACATTTTACACACAGTAGAGGTTTTTTGAGAATTGGAGTTGGTCCTTTCTAACTCTGCTGCAAACTTATTAAGTCTACATGGTAGTCCAAATTGGTTGTTGTCATCTTCATAATGTACATAGCATGTTCATGAGGAGTAGATTTTATCTCAAGAAACCAATTTCTTTGCTCATCCATAAGAAGCAACTACTCCTTCTCCAAGTTCTATCATGTGATGGCTGCAATTCAGTTGCCTCTTCAGACTCCACTTTTAATTCTTTGTCTTCCTATTTTCACTACATCTGTAGTTACTTCCTCATCTAAAATTACAAACCCCTCTATGTCATCCATGATGGTTGAAATCAATTTCTTTTAAACTCTTATTAATGTTGCTATTTGACCTCCTCCCATGAATCACTAATGTTCTTAATGGCATCTAGAATAGTGAATTCTTTGCAGAAGGTTTTCCATTTACTTTGCCCAGATCAACCAGATAAATCACTACTTATGACAGCTATTGACTTATGAAATATGTTTCTGAAATAGCAGTACTTGAAAGTCAAAATTACTCCTTGATCCATGGGTTGCAGAATGGTTGTTGTGATAGCGGGCATAAAACCAACATTAATCTCCTTGTACATCTCCATCAGAGTTCTTGGGTCACTAGGTGCATAGTCAATGAGCAGTAATATTCTTAAAGGAATTTTTTATTTTTTTCTGAGCAGCAGGTTTAATAGTGTTATTAAAATATTCAGTAAGCCACGCTGTACACCAGATTTATTGTTTGATTTATAGACTACATGAAGAGTAGATTTAGCATGTATTTTAAGGGCTGTAGGATTTTCAAAACAGTAAGTAAACATTGGCTTCAACTTGAACTCACCAGGCCCACTAGTGCCTAGCAACAGACACAGACTGTCCTTTGAAGATTTGAAGCCATACATTGACTTCTCCTCTCTAACTATGACAGTCTTAAATGGCATATTTTTTCATCATAAGACTGTTTCATCAACATTGAAATCTGTTGCTTAATATAGTCATCTTCGTCAGTGATATTACTAGATCTTCTGGATAACCTGCTGCAGTTTCTACACCAACACTTACTGCTTCACATTGCACTTTTATGTTATGGAAATGGCTTTTTCTCTTAAACCTCAGGAACTAATCTGCTAGTTTTAAACTTTTCTTCTGCTGTGTCCTCACCTGTCTAAGCCTTTATAGAGCTGAAGAGAGTTAGGGCCTGGCTCTGGATTAAGCTTTAGCCTAAAGGAATGCTGTAGCTGGCTTCATCTTCTATCTAGAGCACTAAAACTTTCTCCATATCAGCAATAAGGCTTATTCACTTTCTTATCATTCATGTGTTCATTGGAGTAGCACTTTTAATTTTCTTCAAGACTATTTCCTTTGCATTCCAACTTGGCTAACTGTTTGATGTGAGGCCTAGCTTTTGACCTGTCTTGGCTTTGACATGACTTCCTTACTAACTTAATCATTTCTAGCTTTGGATTTGGTGAGAAACATGTGACTCTTCCTTTCACTTGAACACTTAGAGGGCATTGTAGGATTTTTAACCCATTTGGCTTAATTTCAATATTGTTTTGTCTTCAGGAATAGGGAGGCCCAAGGAGAGGAAGAGATGGAAACAAACAGCTGGAGAGCAGTTAGAACACAAACAACTTTATTAATTTTGTTTTCATCTCAGAAGGGCATAGTTCGTGGGACCACAAGACAATTAAAATAGTAACATCAAAGATCACTAATCACAGATCAACATACAGATACGAGAATAATGAAAAAGTTTGAAATACTGTGAGAATTATTAAAACGTGGCATAGAGAAACCAAATGAGCATATGCTATTGAAACAAAGGTGCCAATAGACTTGCTTGATGCAAGGTTGCCACAAACCTTCAATTTGTGAAAGAAGCAACATCTGCAAAGTACAATAAAGGGAAGCACAATGAAATGAGTTATATGCTTATACATTAATGTAATCTATTATATAATTATAAAACATAGTATTATATAATAAATGTATTAATAGTGGAACTAACGAATATATTAATGTATAATATATTAATGTGATGTATTGAGATATTAATAAAAAATTGATATATTAATAGTATTTTATATATACATATAATGCCCATATATTTTAGAAAACATAGTCATTTACTGATAAAAGCACATATTACTCTGATTTCAAAATGTAATTTCATAATAAAGTGGGCAGTAGACTTAGTTGATTATTTAGTTGCCCACTCTTAGTTAATAATGACCTATACGGCCAAACTGTTACTTGAGTAAAGAATGGACCAATAATTTGATACATGGTAAATATGATTTTTTTCCACATAAAATTATAAAACATGTGTATACATTTGTGGCACCTTTAAAAATAATAAAAATAATAATTTTTATATTCTGACAGTAAAATCACAAGAATCTCTTAGTAAACAAGGATAAATTGTTCAGTTGCAAAAAACATAAAAAGCAACAGCTTTTATTTCTTCAGGTTTTCCTTATTATAAATGTGCAAATAAGGTTACATTTGAGGAGAAATTTTCCTCTGTTTTGGGAAATTTCTTTCTGATCAAATAATCTACCTAAAATAGACAGGTTTCCGCAGATTTTTATGCAGTTTGCTGGATATTTTTTTCTATATAAATAATGTAATGTATCTGCTATGGGAGAGGGTTTCTGACAAGTCTACATTATTGGTGTTTTTCTTGTGGACAAATGATTTTTCTAAAGCCTGAGTGGATAATGGACTGGACTTTTAGCTATAATAGTCCTTATTTCATCTATATTGTTTAACTTCATCTATATTGTTAATTTCATCTGTACTGTTCAATCAATCTATTATGTGTAACAAGTATACACTTAGCTAGGTTCAGATTACATAGTGTGGTGGAGAAGATCATGTGATGGCCAAATGCCCTTGCAAAGAAAGACCTGCTACTCTAGCAGCTGGGAGTACTTCAGCCCCTTCTCTGGCTGCCTCAGCTACACAGAGCTGCCACAGGGCCTGAATTGTAACACAGCTTCTCCCTTGGCCTCTAATAATCATGACTGAGGTTCTCCTTCCCTGAAGAGTCATCCAGCCTGAAATCCAGAACTCTGAGAGGCTCAGAGGAGACAAGAATTCCATTGTGGAATACATACATGTTATACACACACACACACACTTTAAAATTATTTTTTCCTTTTTATTCCTCCTGCTGTGTGTGCATGTGTGTGTGTATACAAATATGTATATATGTGGTTTGTGCAAGCGTTTTTCTTCTTTTATTTAATATCATGTGAGCATTTTCTGAGATAAATAAGAAATCTAGGCAAATTTTGTGTTTTTAAAAATAATCACTTTGCATAGCTGTGCCAATATTTATTTAACTAATTTATATTATTTAGCAATAGCTTTCTATTCTTCAGGTTTTCCTTACTATAAATCAAGCAACACTAAATGTCTATAAATTTTTGTGTACAAGAGTTACTCTTTTATCTCTCCTATGACAATTCTGATTATTACAAATTTGAATTTATGAAAAGCAATTCAATATATTTTATTTATAGATACAGTGGTTTCATTTTAAAATATAAGTGGGTCCAATAAAATGTTAATGAATAACAAAAATCAGAGCCTAAATAAAATTCAATTTATTAAAATAGGTTTTTAAATTTTTGATGGGTGTTGAATTAATCATGAGTTTTTCATCCAGGTCTTTTATTTTGAGAAAATTACAAAATTTTATAAACCGGATCTCTCGTCTTCAATTATTTGTTCTCCATTAAAAAAAATTACTGTGCCCTAGAAACTATGAAATTTTTAAGGCAAACTTTTTTTTCAAAACTTTTGAGTTAATTCTGCCCTATTAAAAATTTTTATAACTTGTAATTGGATTCACTAGTTTTTATTACCATCTATAATACTTAAACAGTTTATAACCAGATTTAATGATGTTAATCTGCTTTCCAGGATAATCTGTAATGCCTCTGCTTGCTTGTTATCTAATATTTATTACATATATACATAAATGTATATATCTCTAATATTTATTAGAGATATATACATAAAAATGTATATGTGTGTATATATATGTGTGTATATATATTTGTGTAAATATATATATGTATATACACACGCACACTTTTTTGCCCCAGCCACCTCTAGCCAGATGACATATTATTGGTTGTAGTTATAATACTATATTTTTTGTTGCACCTAATTAGTTACTGATGGAAAAGTCCATATAACTTAAACACCTAAGTCCATATTAAATACATGTGGATCATTAAGGAAAACTGCTTCCAACAAATTCAAAAAATACAAGTATACAAAGGAATTTCTGTACTCAAATATCCCTGTTTCTTTTTTAATATTTGTTACTTGTTTTCAAACTGGAACAATGTATGGAAATGTTTTGCCAAATGCGTTATGTTTTTGTTTCATTTAAAGAAAACTTACACTATCAATATTGAATTATATCATCCACTAGTAAAACCAACTGCTTATGTGTTACTTTTTAAAAATTATTTATTTTTCTAAAACATCTTACCCACCTCCTAGCCAATATTGTGTTTAAGCTGGGATTCACAGGCCAAGTATTGGGGGAAGGAGTCTCTGTCACTGCTGAGCAACTAAAGATCAATATGTCCAAGTTTATCCAGAATCTCCAACATCTAACAGGTTTTTAGATTTTCCTTGGGAAATGTTTTCCATTTTTTTCTACTTCTCCTTGGGAAATAATACCTTCATAAAATTAGGGGAAAAGATATCATCATTAAATATTATGTTAGCTGCAGGGTTTTTTTATTATTCAATTCTATTTAATTACAAAAATGCTGCTCATAACCCATGGAATTGATTTCTAATTCACTCATCAGTCATGACCCATAGTCTGAAAAATGCTAGTACAAATAGAACCCAAAAGCTAAGATCTCACCTTTTAAATGTTTCACAAAAGTATATTAAAAAAGGAGAAAATATATGGAAAATAAAAATTGTTTATACTCGTATTTTTAGTAAATGTTTCTTTCTTCTTTATGAATTTTGTAGCAAAAGAAACCAGTCAATTGTTCTCTGACTTTGGGGAAGAATATGCAGGCATTAGGTCAGAATTTCAGACATGCATGCCCTGGTTGTGGAAATAGGAGACCCCTGAGCACGTGGCCTGCCTGGGCTTTGGGCTTCCCTTCCTGGTGGTATGCCAGCAGGAAGGAAGCTGCTGTCACTGAGGTGTGTGTGTTCCTTCACTGCATCCTGTTCTGGGATCATTCATGTGAATAAATGCAGTCTTCTTCAGGCATGATGATGAAGTCTTTCCTCTTGTTCTGTTGGTGTGCGCTGCTTGTGGGACTTGGGACTTTGTCTGCTAAGTTTGGGCCATAGTCCTATATGGCTGAAACATCCTCTGTAGGTCTTGATTATTATTTTACTGAACTGCCACAAATTACATGTGGAACCCCAGCATGTTTGGGGTTCATAGAAATGAGAGGCAACACATAAATAGAGGGACAAAGATAACAGTATTCTGCCCTATATTGTGAGTTTATATACATACATAAATGTATATAAATGTTTATATAAACATATGCTAATATACAATACCCATTTATGAAACTTTGATTTATGAAGTAGGGTATGTGGCAAAATATGCCCTGTATCTAATGTGATGCTTTTAGAGCCCCCACAAAGTGTCAAAGTCCTACCATGGGCTTTGTGGATTTTCTGGCAGCTGAGTTTGCCCAGGGATCAGCTAGGGAAAGGGAGAGATACTCGACCTCCAGGTGAGCTTCCTCCCATCCCCACCTGCTCTTGCCTGGATAGAACCTAGGACTTTGTCTCTCCATGCCACATTTTATCTCCCTAACAGAAACAACAAAGTATCCTTTTCCTTGGTTGTACCCAGATGGATTGCAGGAAATCCATCAATGCTCATTTGAGGATAGACAGAATAATCATCCAAATGCAAGGTATAGTTCCACGTGCTACTCTGGAGTGGGCAGGAATGCTACCTTTCTTGTTATCTGTAACAAGAAATATCCTTGGGCCATGTCCTGAAATGACTTATAGAAATGCTGTAAGCAACCAAATGGAGTAATAAACAATTTATCACTAGATTGAAAATTTACCTAGTTTGCTCTTTTATTAATAACAACTAGAAAGTCATAATGATGATACAGATGACAATAATCAGAACCAAGATTTGAATAGTTACAAAATAATAACCATATATTGAGCTTTTGCTCTGTGCTCTGCTAGGGGCTTTGTCTCAGTATGTCTGTTACTGTAACACTGAGATGTACACATCCTTTTGTATGATTTTCCTTTGACACGTACATCAACAGCACAAGGTAATAGTAGTCCCATTTTCTTTGGAATAAAATGTAGTTTTGCACATGAGCTGGATAAGTAATTTTGAAAATATTTTAAGAAACGTTATTTTTTAGAAAGCTTTTAATTCACAGAAGAAATAAGTGGAAAGTACAGAGAGTTACTGTATAATTCCTGTCCCTGCATGGCACAACCTCTCCTGCTTTCAATATCCTGCACCACAGTGGGACATTTATTATATTAGATGAACCTACCTTGACACATCATTATCACCCAAAGTCCGTAGTTTAGGATTCACTCTCAATATGGCAGATTCGTTGGGTTTTGACAAATGAATAATGACATGTTATCTACCATTAAAGTATCATAAACAGTGGTTTTGCTGCCCTAAAAATCCTCTGTACTCTATTTATTCGCTCACCCTAAGCCAACTCCAGGCAACCACCGATCTTTTTACTGTTTTCATAGTTTTGCCTTTTCCTGAATGTCATATAGTTGAAATTATACAGTATGTAGCCTTTTTAGATTGGCTTCTTTCACTTAATAATATCCATTTAAAGTGTCTTCATATATTTTTATGGGTTGATAGCTCATTTTTAAGCCATGAATAATATTCCATTGTCTGGATGTACCACATTTTATTTATCCTTTCACCTAACAGAAGAACATCTTGGTTGTTTCTAAGTTTTGGCAATTATGAATAAAACTGCTATAAGCATCTGTGTGCAGTTTTTTGGGTGGGTACATTTTTAGTTCATTTAGGTAAATACCAAAAAGTGCAATGCTGGATCATATGATAAGAGTATGTTTAGTTTTGTAAGAAACAGCCAAACTGTCTTTCAAAGTGGCTGTGCCACCTGTATTCCCATAAGCAATAAATGAAAATTTTTGTTGTTCCAAATACTCACCAGCATTTGGTGTCAGTGTTTTGGATTTTCACCACTTTCATAGGTGTGCATTGATAATACATTGTTTTAATTTGCAATTTCCAAATGACATACGATGTTGAGCATCTTTTCATATGGTTACTATCTATATATCTTCTTTGGTGAGGAGTTCAGGTCTTTTGCCCATTTTTAAATTGGATTGTTTGTTTTCTTACTGTCAAGTTTTAAGAATTCTCTGTATGTTTTGGATAACAGCTCTTTCCCAGATGTATCTTTTGAAAATATTTTCCTCCAGTCTGTGGCTTGTTTTCTCATTGTCTTTTACAGAGCAGAAGTTTTTCCTTTTATAAAATTCCAATCTTGCCAGAAGTGGTGGCTCACGCCTGTAATCCCAGCACTTTGTGAGGCCAAGGCGGGTGGATCACCTGAGGTCAGGAGTTCGAGATCAGCCTGTCCCACATGGCAAAACCCCGCCACTACTAAAAATACAAAAATTAGCTGGGCATGGTGGTGCATGCCTGTAATTCCAGCTACTTGGGGAGCTGAAGCAGGAGAATTGCTTGAACCCAGGAGGTGGAGGTTGCAGTGAGCCGAGATTGTGTCACTACACTCCAGCCTGGGCAATGGAGCGAGACTCTGTCTTTAAAAAAAAAAGGAAAAAAAAAACCCAACTTAGATTTTTTTTATTTTTCATGGATCATGGCTTTGCTGTATCTAAAAAGTTATTACCAAACTTAAAGTCATGTAGACTTTCTTCTCTGAGCTGCAAGTTTTTGGTAGATGGTATTTATCAAATTGAGGAAGTTTCCCTCTATTTCAAGTTTGCCAGAAGGTTTTATTATGCATGAATATTGGAGTTTGTCAAATGCTTTTTCTGCGTTTATTCCTATGATCATGTGATTTTCCTATTTTAGTTTGTTGATATGGTGAATTTCATTGATTGGTTTTCAGATGTTGAACCTTGAATCTAGACTTGTATATCTATAATATCTCACTTTTGTAATGCATTATTCTCCATTTTGTTGGATTTTATTTGCTAATTTTTTGATGAGAATATTTACATATGTGTTTATAAGAGATACTGGTTTGTAATTTGTGTTTTCTTCTAATGTCTTTATCTGGTTTTAGTATTATGATAATTTTTCCTTCATGGTAAGAGTTAAAAATTTTTCTTTCTGCTTCTAATTTCTAGAATATCTTGCATATAATTCATGTAATTTTGTCCTGAAATCTTTATTAGAATTCATCAGTGAAACCATATAGGCCTAATTTGTTCTGGTAGGTTATTAATTATTAATTCAACTTATATGATAAATATAGGCTTATATATATTATCAATTTATCCTTAGGTGAGTTTTGATATTTGTGTATTTTAAGGAATTAGGTCCATTTCATCTAAATTATCAAATTTGCAGGCATAGAGTTGTTTATCATATATCTTTATTATCCTCTTAATGAACATGAAATCTGATGACCCTTACTTCACTTCTGATACTGTGAACTTGTGGTTCTTTTTTTTTCCTTTTTTTTTTTTCTTGTTTAGCCTTCCTAGAGGTTTATCAATCAGTGCTATTTTCAAAAAACAAGATACTGGTTTTGTTTATTTTTTCTATTGTTTTAATGTTTACAAATGTATTGATTTCTCCTTTAACTGTTATTATTTCTTGTATTCTTTGTGTTTTGGGTTTAATTTTCTTTTACCATATTCCACAAATTTTGCTATGTTGCACTTTCATTTGTCATCTAGTTCAAACTATTTTTAAATTTCTCTTGATATTTCTTTGATCCATGTGTTATTTTAAAGAGTTTTCTAAAAGTTTTTGAATATTCGAAGATTATTCAGGTATTTTTCATCATTAATTTCTAGTTTAATTCAACTGTAAGCTGCAAAATACTGTGTATGATCTCTATTATTTTAAATTTGCTTAGGTGTGTTTTATGGCCCAGAATATGGTCCATCTTGGTGAATGGCCTAAGTGAACTTGAAAAGCTGTTGTTGAATGGAATATTCTATAAACGTAAGTTAGAAAAAGTGCATTGATAGTGCTGTTCAGCTCAGCTATATCTTTACTAATTTTTTGGCTGCTTAATATATCAAGTACTGACAGAGATATGTTGAAGTCCCCTGTTATAATTTTGGATATGCCTATTTTTCTCTGTAGGTCTACCAGCTTTTGCCTTATGTATGTTGATCTGTTGAAGTACCTATATTTTTAGGATTGTTGTGTCTTCTAGGACAATAGTCCTTTATCATCACATAATAGTCTTATTTAATCTTTGATAATTTCCCTTTTTTTTGAATTTTGATTTATGTGAAACTATTCTAGATATTTTTAAATTAGTGATAGCATGGTATATGTTTATCCGTCTTCTTCCTTTCAACTTATCTAAGTATTTGTGATTAAAGAGAATTTGTTACCCGTAGAAAACATCTAGTTGATTATTACTTTTTAGTAATCCATTTTGACAGTATTTATCATTTAATTACTGTATTCAGATGGTTAATATTTATTTTAATGTTTATTTTTTACAGTTCAATGACTTTTTTTAATGTTTCAATAGCTTTAGGGGTACAATTAGTTTTTTGTCACATGGATGAATTGTATAGTGGTGAAGTCTGGGATTTTAGTGCACCCATCCATCTCCTGAGTAGTGCATATTGTACCCAGTTTCTTGTCTTTCACCCATTTCCTACCCTCCTCCTTTTTGAGTCTCCAATGTCCACTATACCACCCTGTCTTGGTGTACCCATAGCTTAGCTCCCACTTACAAGTGAGAATGTGTGATTCTTGGTTTTCCATTCCTTAGTTACTTCACTAAGAATAATAGCCTCCAGTTCTATCCAAGTTCCTGCAAATACATTATTGCATTCTCTATTATAGCTGAGTATTATTCCATGGTGTGTATGTGTGTGTGTGCATATATATATTTCTCATGGGTTGATGAACACTTAGGTTGATTCCTTATCTTTTCAACTGTGAATTGTGCTGTGATAAACATATACATGCAGATGTCTTTCTGATTTAATGATTTATTTTCCTTTGGATAGATATCCAGTAGTGGGATTGCTTGATTGAATGGTAAATCTTTTAGTTCTTTGAGAAATCTCCATATTTTTTTCCATAGAAGTTGTACTAATTTACATCCATGCCAACAGTTTATAAGCATTGTCATTTCACCACATCTGTGCCATCTTTTTATTTTTTTGACATTTTAACGATGGCCATTCTAGCTGAGGTAATTGGGGTTGTCATTCTGGTTTTAATTTGCATATGCCTGATGATAATAATGTTGAGCATTTTTTCATGTTTTTTGGCCATTTGTATATCTTCTTTTGAAAAAAGTCTATTCATGTCATTTCCCACTTTTTAATGGGATCATATGTTTTTATCTTGCCTGTTTGTTTGAGTTACTTGTAGATCCTAGATATTAGTTCATCATTGGATGCATAGTTGGCAAATATTTTCCTCATTCTGTAGGTTGTCAGTTTACTCTGATGGTTATTTCTTTTGCTGTGCAAAATCCTTTTGGTTTAATTAAGTCCCATTTATTTTATTTTTAGTTTTGTTGCATTTGCTTTTGTGATCTTTGTCATAAATTCTTTGCCTAGGCCAATGTCCAGAATAGATTTTCCTAGGTTTTCCTCTAGAAATTTTATAGTTTCAGATCCTATATTGAAGTCTTTAATCAATCTTTAGTTAATTTTTGTATATGGTGAGGCATAGGAATCCAGTATTATTCTTCAACATGTGGCTATCCAATTTTCCTAGCACCATGTATGAATAGGGAGTCGTTTCTCTAATTTTTATTAATTGCATGCTTTGTCAAAAATCAGTTGGTTGTAAGAATTTGGCTTTATTTCTGGGTTCTCTATTCTGTTTCATTGGTCTGTGCATCTACTTTTATACCAATACATGCTATTTTAATGACTATAGCTTTATAGTATAACTTGAGGTTGGGTAATGTGTTGCCTCCAGAATCTTTTTGCTTAGGATTGGTTTGGTTATTCTAGACTTTTTTGGTTTTGTATGAATTTTGCAATAGTTATTTTCCAATTCTGTGAAAAATGTTGTTGGTTGTTTGATAGAAAATTCATTGAATCTATAGATTGCTTTGGGAAGTATGATCATTTTCATGATATTGTTCTTCCAATCAATGAAAATGAAATGTATTTCTATTTGTTTGTGTCATCTCTGATTTCTTTCAGCAGTGTTTTGTAGTTCTCATTGTGATATATTTCACTTCCTTGGTTAAGTGTATTCCTAAATATTTTTTTTTTTTTGTAGCTCTTGGAAAGGAGATTAAGTTCTTTATTTCATTCGCAGCTTGAATTGTTGTTGTATAGCAGTGCTATTAACTTGTGTACATTGATTTTGTAACCTGTGAGTTTACTGAATTTATTTATCAAATCTAGGAGTCTTTTGGAGGAGTGTTTAGCATTTTCTAGGTATGAGAACATATCATCAGCAAACAGAGATAGCTTGACTTCCTCTTTTCCAATTTGGATGCCTTTTATTTCCTTCTCTTGCCTAATTGCTCTGACTAGATGATTAATATTTAAATTATTAGTATATTTATATTAATATCTACCATGTTTTAATAAGTGTTCTACTTGTTGTATTTGTTCATTGGCCTTACCTTCCTCTTCCACTGAGTTCCTTCTTTGATTTTGAGCATAATATGTTTCATTGTATCTCCTTTGTTAACATTAAAAGTATATTTCTTATAAAAAGAATTAGTGTTTACCTTAGCATTTCTAACATATACTTATAACTAATTTAAGGCCATCCTGCAAATACCACTATACTGTCTCAGGTGTACCACAGGTATCTTACATGATTTCCTGAATCTTTCGTCCCATCTCCTCTGTCATTGCTGTAATTCATTTCACTTTTGTAATAGTAATTTTGTTGTTGTTATTATTTAAACAGCTAACTTTTAGAATGATCAAGAATAAGAAAATCAAAATTTTTATTTTACATTTATTTATTTATTCTCCAGCACTCTTGCTTTATGGATATCAGAGTTTCTAATTTATATTATTTTTCCTCTCTTTGAAGAAAACTTCTTTTAAGATTTCTCGTAGAGAAAGACTTCAATGATAAATTCCCCCTAGTTTTTGTTTGTCTGAGTTAAGTCTTTATTTCTCCATCACTTTTGAGTCATAATTAATTTAACTAGACATATATTCTAGGTTGGTGGATTTCTTTTCTCAACACTTTAAGTATTTTATTTCACTCTCTTCTTGCTTGCATGATTTGTGACAAGAAGCCTACTGTAACTTCTATCCTTATTCTTAGATGTGTATTAGTTTCCTAGGACTGCCATAACAAATTACTATAATCTGAGTGACTTCATATGATGTACTTTCCTCTTTGTGCCTATGCCCAAATTTCCCTCTTTACAAGGACATCAGTCATTTGACTAGGTCTCACCCTAATCCATTATGACCTCATCTTAACCTGATTATATCTGCAAAGATCCTAGTTCCAAATAAGGTCACATTAATGGGTACCAGGAGTTAAGGCTTGAATATACTTTTTCGTTGGAGACACATTTAACTAACACAACAATAGGTAAGATTTTTTTTTTTCTTCTCTGGCATTATACAAGATGTTCTCATTGTTTTTGGTTTTGGCTGTTTAAATAATATGATATGGCTAGTTATTTTTTTTAAAAAAACTTGCTTGGTGTTTTCTGAACTTCTTACATCTTTTTTTGTATATGATTGATTTTGGAATGCCCTTGGCCATTATTACTTCAAATATTTCTTGTGCTTTGTTATCTCTTTCCCTAGTATTTTAATCATGTGTATGTTGTTATGCACTTTGAAATTTTCCCCAAATTATTTGATGTTCTAGTCTCTGTTTTTTTTTCTCTCTTTTCACTTGAATTTGGAAAGTTTTATTGGCCTAGTCCACTCTCAGTCCCCAGAAATTCAATTAAACTACCACTTAAATATTTATACCGCTTTATAATTAAAGTGATTTCTGCTCTAGGCAAGAAAATCTCAGCTCTGATTCTTTCAATTAACCTCTCTTGTCAGATATCATGGTGGTCAATTTGTTCTAAAACCTTATTTCTTTGATGGGTTTCAGAAAGGTCGTGGATTCTCACTGTTGTAAGTTACTTTTTTCTTGTTTTAAGGATGAAAGCAATAACTTCCAAGCTCTTCACATACTGGAGTTGCAACTGGAAGTCTCTGTTGTTGTTTCTAAAAGTTTATTATTTCACTCCTTCTGTTTGAGTACTCATTATTTTAACAAAATAAAACTATCATCTTCCTCATACAACATTCAATATTAGTGGAAACACCTACTTCACATATTCATTAATCTTGTTTTTCCTCCTGTTTCCTGCATTTCCAAGTATATTTGTAACTCTGTATATATTCATTCATTTACATCAAACTCTTCAGGTTATTCAACTTTACAAATTCAAAGTGAGCAATAGAAATTTACAAGTGTATTTATTCTAACCATTCCTGAACTTTCTGCTAACATAAAGGAAAGATTTCCTCATTCATTTCTCTTCCCATACGAAAGTATTATATACAACCCAAACCAACAACAAATAGCATCATAAACAAAATAATGTCAAACCAATTAAATTAGAAACATGACAAGAATACTTACTGGCATAATTAACATAATTAACGAATATTTCGAGGTTCTAACATAATATGTAAATATAATAAAATTATTATAAAAGCATTAAATTGCTACATTATAAAAATAAAAGTAAACAGTTACCTCTCAACAGAAATTGTTATTATATAATTATGCAATTCTATAAAAGTTAGCAGACGATAGAAAAATTAACCAGAAAAATTAATGTCTGGTAGAAACATGGTTTCCTTCTCTGTCTCTATGTCTTTCATTCTTTCTCTCTCTTTCTACCTCTACTAAAAAAACCAGTTAGTCATAAAATGGAAAGCTTTTTTTTGGTTACAATAACAATAAAATCACTAAGTATAAGATAAACAAGAAAATCCAAAAGACATAAATGTTAAAATATATACAACTTTATTACAGTAAATAACTTAGAGTAATATAATATAGTCCTACAAAGGTAGGTTCAAAAATCATCACAATATTATTAATCTCTAAATTAATACATAAATTAATGCATTTCCAGTTAAAATCCAAATATATATGTTTAACAATGTAATATAATTTGAAAATGAAAAGAATGTAAATTAAAAAAGATAAAATTTAAGAATAATGGACACCTGGTCTTGGAAGATATTAAAAACTTAAAATAGGACTGATATAATCAAAAGCTTGGCTCAGAAACTAGCAAATGCCAGGAGAACAAAATAGACAATCCACAATTTTTCTATGAGAACTCATATGGCATTTCAACTTGTAAAATACTGTTTTATTTAGAGATTTTGGAACCTTTGGTTGGCTGCTTATCTCATAGAATAGAAAGTTGGAACCCTAAAATTAGAATATAACTTCTTTAGTAAACTGGAAAACCCAAAGTCTATGAAGTAAATGATAGACAGACATATTGTATTATCAAACTGCAAAGTGTGTATGACAGATGCTGCAAAAAATAAACAGAAAATTGAGAGACAGATGAAATATTTACAACTTATGTGAAACCTTATGCATCAATAAAAATTTACTGATTTGATAACAATGTATCACAATAAAATGGGCAAATTATATAAAAAGACATGGGGAAAAAGATATATAAATGAGAAGATCTTCAATTTATATTTTAGTTAGGGAAATGCCAATTAAATCTGTAATTTAATTATTTGTAAAGCCATTGGATTGTCAGTTGCATCACTGCTGAGTCTTAGCAGGATATGAAATAATATATTGTATGAATTTCTGTTAGGAAGAAATATTGCTATTTCCTGGAAAGTGCTGAAGAAAAAAATACTTTTATAATTTTGATGATGACACAATAGAAGAAAAAACAGTGCTAATTTCTGAATCAGTTTATCTTGTCACCTATTTGATTTTCTTGGTCTCAGACCAGGGCATCTTACCCTGTCATCTCTTTGATTTTCTTGGCCTCTATCAGACTAGGATATCCCTAATCTACAATTTTTGTGTTTGTTTGTTTGTTTTTGAGACAGTCTCACTCTGTTGCCTAGGCTGGAGTGCAATGGCATGATCTCGGCTGACTGCAACCTCTGCCTCCTGGATTCAAGGGATTCCCCTGCCTCAGCCTCAGCCTCAGCCTCAGCCTCCTGAGTAGCTGGGATTACAGTCACCTGTCTTGGTGCCTGGCTAATTTTTGTATTTTTAGTAGAGACGGGGTTTCACCACCTAATTCTATAATCTTTAGTGGAAAGATGGTTAAGAGTCTCCATTTGAAGAATCTTAAATTACAGTCAATAAGAGTAAAAATATGGAAAACCATTTCTACAAAATATAATATACAATATGGATCTTGAATGTTTGCATCATTACATACTGAGAATTCATTATATAATACTCTGTCTGTTGAGGAATAACAATGTTGTTTGTTTAATCTGGAATTGCATGTTTGGAAATTGTTCTCAGTTATAATGGTAACGTTTGAAAGGGTGACAGATTTAGCTCCAGCAGTGCTGCAAAGCCCCTTTTTTAGTATAAACCATCAAAAAACAGTAAAAAACACTACCATTTTGCTGCTTATATACCTTGTCTTAAAGAAGGAAAGGGTAGAAATAAAAAGATTTCAGAATTTATGCCAAACATATGTTAGACAAAGTACTATACCAGGAAGTAATATAAAAAAATAAATTGCAGGCTTCCTCAAATAAGAAGAGTATCAAATCTCTCCTAAATTCTGGTATATTTTAAAGTTATTTATTTGTTTATTGAAATATATTTGTACTTACACTTTATTATGCTTGTTTTGGAAAGGTAAATTTGCTCCAATGTATTGATGCATTAGGGATCAATTCGAGCATAATAAATATTTCACATTTGTTTAAGCATGATTCATTTCTTGAAGTAAAAGTAGGAGAAAGCAGAAAATTGCACTCAGCTAAATCAGCCTGTATAACAATAAACAAAATACACAGAAGCACACACTTCAAACATATACCAGTTCTCTTAATCCAATGCATTCACAATCCTAAAAATATGTTCTGCTATTCTTCACATTTGTGAAGTTTTCTTTCTTTTTTTATATTAACACAAAAATACTGCCAGGCACGGTGGTTCATGCCTGTAATCCCAGCACTTTGGGAGGCCGAGGCGGGTGGATCACCTGAGGTCAGGAGTTCGAGAGCAGCCTGGCCACCATGGTGAAACACTGTGTCTACAAAAATACAAAAATTAGCCAGGCATGGTGGTGCGCACCTGTAATCACAGCTACTTGGGAGGCTGAGGCAGGAGAATTGTTCGAACCCAGGAGGCGGAGGTTGCAGTGAGCCAAGACTGCACCACTGCACTCTAGCCTGGGCGACAGAGTGAGACTCTGTCTCAAAAAAAGCCAAAAAACAGAAACAAAATAAAAGTAAAAGCACTCATTTATTATTCAAAACATGTTCAAGAGTCCTGGTTCAAAAATACCATGAAGTTGGTGCAAAGAGAAGTTTAAAGTGTTGAAGTGAAGCTTGAAATAATAAATGTTTTTAAAAAGATAGAAAAACCAAAACCTGAGAGAACATGTGATGTCTCCAAGCAGTGGACATAAAGGAACACATATGGCAGACTATGAAAGACAAAACAATGAAAAGCAAAGAAACGTCAATAGCTATAACAATACCAAGTGCTGCAAAGTCAATAAGAAGAAAGCCTAAAGAAATGGAAAGATTATCAACCATATGGCTTGAAACTCAAACAACCTCTTTACAACCAAAGAGAAAGCACTAATTATATATGAGGATTTTAAATGGTAAGCACCAAATTCTCCTAGAATGCCTCTTTTTAGTGCTATTAGGGTCTAAGAGTAGTAGTTTCAAACACGAGTTCAATTTCCAAACCCTTCAGCTACTGAGCAAAACTGTGAGAATAGATGAGAAAGTTGCACAAGAATTACCAGTGATGATGCAGAAGTTGATTACAGGAAAAGACTATATATTGGAATTTTTGTTTTTCAGTTTCAATGGACAAGTATCATATATAAGCATATACCTCCAAAACTATATCTCAAAAGCAGAAAAATATATCCTAGGATTTAAGGCTTTGAAAGATTGCTTAACTGTCATATTTGACCAGAGGACCATGAGTTTACCCATCCACATCTGGTGTTAAAACTTTCCATCATATTTTGGATAGCCCTTCTTCCATTGCCTCACAATAATTCACTACCATTCTGAGAACTACTTCCACAAGCAAATATCAGGTCTTTTCAAGATCAAGTGCCATATTTTTGAACTGTTGATGCGTTTCTTAACCATTTAGCACATGTAAAACTATGTTACTCCTTTGAATGTAGTTCCTATCAATATTATTTAATATGTCATTGATGACATTTTGAGCGTTTTGCTCCTATTTTATTCATGAGTTCCATACTTTTTATTTACATATTTGCATAATGCAGCGATATTTAGGAGCACATATGCTGTGTTATAATTAAACGTTCTGTACAATTGAATCTCAGTTCCTCTCTGAATATTCTTTTTCTCCTCTCTCATGCTCACATTTTGTATTCTCTTCTCATCAGCAATGACCCTCTATTTGTTGACATTCTAAATTCCAAAGCTGCAACTGACTCAAATCTCTTAGCTAATAAGTAAATATAGTCACTCTGGCAAACAACATATGGCTAAAACAGGTAGTTCTTCATATTTATGCATTCAAGTTTATGTATTCAAGTATATTCACTTTAAGTTCATCAAGAAAACATTTTGTTAATTGGTTGCAGCAATAAGAAATTGTAGTGAATTGTTATTCTGGGCCTTATATTAAAATGGAATATCAAAAAAGTATTGAATTGTAGCATATTATTAAAATGGAATATCAAAAAAGTATTGAATTGTAGCATATACTAAGACCAAAAAAAATATTGGTATGGTCTTTATATAGTTTATAAATGTAATACAATAGGATATTTATGAAAACACTATTGAATGGAACATGTTTCAAAACTGATATTTTATTTCTATTGTAAAATGCTCACCACAAATATAAGAATTTTAAGTGGCACTTTTTTGGTGTATTGTTGCCAAATACTTCCGGATATTTTATTGAAGGTGTATTATGTTGGTTTGCATTATTATTAAAGGGAAACTTCACTATGTTGTTTGCGTAAGGAGTAAAAAAACTACACAGTGATGAATATTATTAAGTAACATGTCAAGTACATGGCATAGGAAAAGGCGTTGGCTTAAAAATTAGACACTTTTTCTGTCAACACTGAGAAAGTTTTAACATTGGATTGGAGGATTTGGACTCACTATAAGACTAAAACTTTTTAAAAATCAGTAATTCATAAATAATAATAAATATGTTTTAAATATATAAGAGGGCATTCCAATCAACTTGTGTACACATTTTCTAAACATGATGGATAAATTGGTTTTATGGTCTGTGGAACACAGCACAAAATGAGCGAGCAACGCAAATAAGAGTCTTATCTAAGTCCCTCCTCTGTACCCACGGAGACAGAAAATTTAATTAAATGGCTTGAATAAAATAAAATATAGCAGTCGCAATATATTATAAACAAGTCAGCTAGGAAAATGAGAATAAAAGTAAGAAAAAAAGTCAGAATGAGGGCTTTTTGATTATAACAATAAAAAAGCAATAGAACTAACATAACTAACTCCATTTTTGTTTAAATAACCTTTTCCCATTCTTATACATAGGCCAGGATAATTTTAGAACACTAAAATAATATACAAAAGCAGCAGTCATGTAGTTTAAAAAACTAATTCTGAAATTAAAGGAAAAGTATGTAAACAAGTATGTTTTGTTAAAGACTTGACTTAGAGGAGCACTGTGACCTGACAAAGGACAAGGAAGGAAGTTTCCAACCTTCTTGGACACTCGCTGGTGCCCAGATGTCTGTGGTTGTTTGTTTGTTAGTTACCTCTTGATCTCAATCTCTTCTCTTCCCTGGCCTTAACATAAAAAGGGTCTAAATTTTGTACTGACTTAAGGTGATATTCTAGGACAATAGTCCACTATCTTCTTGGTTTGCTGATTATCTTCTTGGTTTGCTGATTCTCCAAATATACCCGTTTTCCTCCCTACCAACCCTTGTGTCTCAAGTCTGGCTTTTGAGCAGTGAGCTGCCAAACCTGGGTTTGGTTACATAATGATATATATGACAAGTCAAGAAATCCCTACGGTTATAAGTGAATAGATGCTGGGTAAGTGATAGGCAGTTTCAATTATCCCTGTCTCCTATTATTTACATGATTCTACAGTCACCTCCTTTTGAGTGTGGACTGGACATAGTCACCTGCTTTGAAGAAATAGAATACAGAAAAAATGATTTTTCTATGATTAAGTTACAATAAAATTGTTACTTCCAATTTGCTAGTATTCTAGATATATGGCTTTTAAAGTACCTTGCAGTTTAGCCAGAAAAATAGTTATTTGGTTTATTGTAACTGTTGAGAACTCTATTTAAAATTAAATACGGCTTATTTCATGGACTGTCTGAAGTGTGTGTATGTATGTGTGTTTCATAAATGCTATAATAGTTTTGAAAATGTTTGTTAGGCATATTTTATTTTACTTCAGAAATCTTGAAAGCTTGCAGAGAAATTCATATATATTTTTGAGTGGGACTTTCTATTCTTTTCTGTTATTGTGTATGGAAGACATGCATATAAACTCATTCTGTGATTAGTTTAAATCACCATGCTCTGTTTTTAGATACTGAAAGTATGTTTCCATGGCAGTTGACTGTGGTTAGCAGAAACAGAGAAGTCAGCTATCTATAAACTCCCATGATGAGATGCCAGAAAAAGTCAAACTCTGGGAATACAGGGTAGTACAATTTATTGATTGACATAAACTTCTACAGTAATTCATCTGTTTTCCTGCCTGAATTTTTTCAAGTTGCAGCACAGTGATTATTTAATTGAGTTAATTAATTTATTTTAGAGACATGGTCTGACTCTTGCTCAGGCTGATCTCAAACTCCTGGGCTCAACAAATCCTCCAGCCTTTCAAGTAGCTGAAACTACAGATGTGCGCCACCACATCCAGCTTATTTCTGGTCGGGCAGTGCTGGAAAGATCCATGAATCTTACATTACTAATCTACCTGTTTGTTGTTCCAGTATGTTAAATCTATATTTCAATAACTGTTGACTTTTGCCAGCCTTATGTCTACTCTACCATCAGTAGCAAGACAATTGTGTAGATCAGGGTTGTCCATAGTAGTTAAAAGGTAAGAATCGCTTGGCATATGTATTAATATAGTAATTCTAAGGTCTGTCTGCCAGAAATTCTGATTCTAAAAATTGGTATGGATACCCAGAATCTGTACAGTAGATGACATTTTAAGTTAGAAATATTTAAGCAACACTTATAAAAATGATCAGGAAGAAGAAAAGAATAACAGAAGATACCATTTAAAAAATGCATACATCTTTTGGCCAAATTCCAGAAATTTAGACTAAAATGTTTTGAATAAAATAGTGTTAAAATAATTTTATTAAATTTTATGCTTCTTGAACTTCAAATTGAAAGCACAAGAATATTTTATTATTTTCATGATCTCTAAACGGAAATCTGAAACAAACTGATTGGAAAGGTTGAAATCATTGATTTTTCAATAAGCTGCATAAGCAAAAATAAAAATAATAAAAGAAAGAGTAATCCCAATTACAGACCAAAACATCACTTTTCTTTTGGGTAGAGCCTGAGATAGAGCATGTTAACCAAAGGGCATGGAATTGGGAACTAAATGTGGGCAGCCACCCCATGAAGAGCCACCTCTGTAGGCATAACTCAACTTGTGCCTCCTCCAGGAGAAATTAGGTGGATTTTGATATATTTTTAGAGCTGTTCTTCTCCAATGCAGCTACCAGGTCAATCACTGCATCCCCTTAGAGACAGATTGAGGAAAAGTTCAGGAAGGCCATGAATGTGTTAAGGGGCAATCCCTCCTGGGAAATAACAGAAATGGGGAGAAAATAAAGTGTTTCTTTAACA
The DNA here is from genome assembly GCF_029289425.2 of Pan paniscus. Classification (NCBI taxonomy): domain Eukaryota; kingdom Metazoa; phylum Chordata; class Mammalia; order Primates; family Hominidae; genus Pan; species Pan paniscus. Next base: position 69,191,982 of record NC_073261.2, on the reverse strand, counting down.
TGGAAGTTAGTCAATAACCTTGTTTGCTTACCAAAGAATTATCTGTTTTAGGTGTCCTTTCTCAGGATTTCTTCAGCTCCTACACTTCTCTAATTCTGAAACACTAATTCTGAAAATTGAGCCAGTCATAACAATTTAATTACACACACAAAGGGAGCATAACCACAAGTTAACATAAAATTATATGATTGGACTAACATGCAGTTGTTACCGCAATTATCCACTCTGACACTGTGCATTATTGCATTTCACATTGTATTAATATGTATAAAAGACAGAGGGTCAATAAATATTTAGCAGATGAATCAGAGTTGGCATCTCAAAAATATAAGGGTGATTTAGAAATTATCTTAAATAATGTAGAAGAAGCGCTATGTGGGTTCTGTAGAGAAAACAAAGGAGAGGAAATTATTTACCATCCACTCCTCACTTGGCGTATTCAGGGAATATCTAGTAGCTTTTTGATGAGGCATAGAGACAGAAGAGCATGGGGAGCTGCTTAAGAGGAGTCCTAAAAATGTGTCCAGGACAGCTTGCTGGAGTATTTATGACAAACTTAAGAATGTTTTCCTCATTTTGTGGGCCAGTAGTGTTCAAAATCTTTTTCATGACACTTATTTGTAAAAGTTTAAGAATTTAACCCCAATTATTTACATTTATATCTCTATCTTTAAAAATATAGATAACAAGTTATAAACATATATGTGTGTATATATATAATACTGTATATGTAATACTGTCAAATTGTCTAATGCTGCTAATAATTAACATATTTTTCATCTTTAAACATTAACATGCAAAAAGATTTTTGATTAAATATACAAACAGATGCCCCTTGACTTATGATGGGGTCCTGGTCCCAACAAACCCATTTTTAGTTGAAAATATTGTAAGTCAAAAATGCATCCAATACAACTAACCTGCTGAAAGTTGTAGTTTAGCCTGGCCTACCTTAAACATGCTCAGAGCAGTTAGAGAGCCTGCAGTTGGGCTCAATCATCTAACACATCTAGCCTATCTTATATTATAATAAAGTGTCAAAAATCCTATCTAATTTATTGAATACTATACTGAGGCATAGTTTCTACTGAATGTCTATCACTTTTGTACCAGTTTAAAGTAAAAAAATCGAACTTAAACCAACATAAGTTATGGACCATCTGTATTAAGTTTGTCTCCCACCCAAACATGGGAAATAATAGTAAAGGGGTTTTTGAAAAGACATAAATCCACAAATACAAAAGGAATAAAAGAGGAGTAAGCAACATTTTAGAGGGTAGAGAACATATGGAAGAGTGGTAACTTACTTACTCATTGAATCCATGGAAGACAAATCCTAAGCTACCATGGGGAAAGCCAAGAACTAACTTGAGTTTTGCTTCAGTACTCACAAAAGGACCATGAACTCATGCCGCCATTAAATCTGTAAGTGTAAATGAAGACACTCAGCCATTTTAATAAATGGTCAGAGTACAGGATAGACTACAAGACCTTCTCTCCACCTTACTTAGTGCAGTTGGAGCAGCACTCTTCTTCTCCATACTCATAGAAGACTGAAGATTTAATATTGGACAGGTTAAAATTGAAGGACTCTCATCTGGATATACTAGACAAATTAAGAAGGATATTATCCTGAAAACAGAGGTGCTGACCAATTCCAAACTGTACTGAGATTCCAAACTCCCTTTTGTCTCTTATCATCTCATAGATTATTGGCAAGCAGTCCTGATCCCCTTATGCTTACCTGGGAAATATAATGACCCCTGAAAGAAAATATTAAATATTTTTATATCATGGATTATCTAAGGAAACAGCTCTACCTCAGAATCTATTAAGCCAAAATTTAAAAAGTTCCTTCAGTCATTCTGAAATTCCAATAAGTGAGGGACTTCAAGGTGGCTGACTAGAGGTATCTAGCATTTGCCTTGTTCACAAAGAACCAAAATAGGGAGATGATCACACTTGAAATATAGTGCCTAAGAAAGAACACCAGAATTCAACAGAGAAGTAACAGGAAGCAAGGAAAGAGAGAAAAGTCAGGTAGGTCAGGCTTGGCCAGGAGCACTGGGTAGGGTCTGCAATGTGGGGGAAGAGCAACTCAGACATCCCCAGCAGTCCACATCCCCAAGTAGACTCCTGTGATTCTAGCCACAGGAGAGCCCCTTGACAGTCGCAGGTCCTGAAACCAACATAGAAAGCTACCTAGAGACTACAGAAAGGCATTACTCCAGAGAGAGCTCATGGTGAGGCCCATACACTGCCAAAACCTAAGCAGCTGTGGCACAGCACCATTTTGGGAGCCAAGACACCACCAGATTGCATCCCACCCTGGGGCCTAATAACATACATTTTCATATCCCTGGAGCCCCACTGAAATCCGCTGTCCCCAGCCACTGCCATTGCTGGCTGCTGCCTCTGGAAGCCTAAGCACAAGTCACTGGCAGCACCCCCGTCACCCTCATCGAGGTCAATATGCATTTATATGTACCTTGAGAATAAGCTACCATGCCTGCAGCTGTCACCTGGGGCCAAAAGACACACTCCTCAGCCACCTGGCTACAAATGCTGCCATTAAACAACCCTCCTCTCCCTGGCAGCAGGGACACAGTGCCTTCACATATGCCATAAGGGCAGCAACCCCTCCTCACCACTGATGTCTTCCCCACATGAGACTTCACTGGTACCTGGAGATCACCCCACCCTGTTTACCACAGCCAGCACCCACATGCACTGCTGGGGCACCTGAGACCTACTCCTCCCTTCCTGGCTTGAATTTCCAGCATTCAAGAATGTCATTTGAAGGCTTGGGAATCACTCCATTCCATCCACCACCGTTGGCCACTGAGCACTCCTCCTGGGGGCCTGAAAACAAGTCCACTCTTCCTGCCACTACACCAGCATTAGCACTAAACTGCACATGCCACCAGCAGGCCTGGGGACTTACCCACACAGCAGTTGCAGCCATTGCCAACACCAGTGCAGATGACTTGGGAGTCAAAGGGTCGTCCTGCCACAGCTGCTGCTATCACAGATGCCACGCCCTCTGCCCAGGGCCCTGAAGACCTGCCCACCTGCATGGACCACCACTGTCACTGATAGCACCTGAACAAGTCACCTGTACCAAGTGCCAGAGCCTGCTACTCTGGGGCCCAAGGACATACACACTAGCATTCCTGCTACCACTGGGGACTGAGATTGGCCCAGCTGATGTCAGTGTCCTCAGCAAAACTTCACCACAACTTCCACTACAGCCATACAATCACTTAGAGATAGTCAATATTAGGGTTGCACAATGAAGTTTGGTTTTAGGCATATTAGTCCACTAATTTCATGGCACATGGATGGCCTCTAGAAAAATGAAAGTATGTTTGAAAGAGAACACTTCTAGCTAAAATGGCCAAGATGACTTAAGGGAAGAGGTGAATTGCTCAGAACCTTGAGTGGTGGTTCGTTTGTGTTCATGGATGGAGGTGGGGGACAGGGAGAGCTTAAAGAAATCTGCAATGCGAGAAAGGGGCCAAGACAGACAAATAGAAACAGCTCCCATCTGCAGCTCCCAGCGAGATGAACACGGAAGGTGGGTGATTTCTGTATCTCCAACTAAGGTACCAAGTTCATCTTATTGGGACTGATTAGGCAGGTGGCGTGACCCATGGAGGGTGAGCAGAAGCAGGGTGGGGTGTCACTTTACCCAGGAGCTGCATGAGGTGGGGGGACCTCCCTCCCCCAGCCAAGGGAAACAGTGAGGGTCTGTGCTACCTGCCAGAGATACCGCGCTTCTCCCATGGATTTGTGCAATCCGCGGATCAGGAGATTGCATTGTGAGTCTATACCACTGGGGCCCTGGGTCTCAAGCACAAAACTGGGATAACCAACTAACCAACGACAGCCACTCCCGCCAGTGGCTGTTCAGGCTGGCACTGAGCTGCAGGAGTTTTTACATACTCCAGTGGTACCTGGAACTCCAGTGAGGCAGGAGAACCTCACAGGAGTGGAAAGGCTAAAGCCAAGTGGAAAGGCTAAAGCCAGGGAGCCAAGCAGTCTTGATCAGTTGGTCCCACTCCCATGGAGCCCTGAAAGCTAAGACCCACTGGCTTAAGACCCCTACTACCAGCACAGCAGTCTGGAGTCTGCATGGGAGGACTGAGTTTCCAGGGGAGGTGCGACTGCCATTACTGCAGCTGTAGTTGGTGGTTTTCCCCTGACAGTGCAAAGGAGACTGAGAGGTTTGCACTGGGTGGAATTCTCCCACAGTGCAGCAAAGAGGCTGTGGCAGATCATGGCCAGGCTGCCTTTTTAGGTTGGACCCAGAGCCATCCTTCCTCACTGGGCAGGCCATCCCTGCAGGAATTCCAGCAGCTCCAGTCAGGGGCTTACAGACAGAAATCTCATCTCCCTGGGACAGAGCACTGCAGGGGAGGGTGCATTGCGTTCTCAAGTTCAGCAGACTTAATCTTTCCTGTCTACTGGCTCTGAAGAGACTGGCTGATCCAGATGAGGGGAATTCCCCCAGCACAGTGCACTACCTCCACTAAGGGAAAGTCAGACTGCCTCCTTAAGCGGGTCTTGGATCCCATGCCTCCTGACTTGACTGGGTGACACCTCCCAACAGGGGTCACCAGACACCTCATATACGACAGTTCCAGCTGGCACCAGGTCAGTGCCCCTCTGGGATGAAGCTTCTGAAGGGAGGAGCAGGCAGCAATCTTTGCTGTTCTGCAGCCTCCACTGGTGATTCCCAGGCAAACAGGGTCTGAAGTGCCCCCAGCAAACTGCAGCAGCCTGACTGTTAGAACAAAAACAAACAAACAAACAGAAAATAACAACAACAACAAAGACCCCGCAAAAACCCCACTGAAAGGTCATCAGCCTCGAAGATCCAAGGTAGATAAATCCATGAAGATGAGCAAAGACACGGAAAATTGCAAAAGCCAAAATGTCTCTTCTCCAAATGATTGCAACACTTCTCCAGCAAGGGCACAGAATCAGGCTGAAGCTGAGATGGATGAACTGACAGAAGTAGGCTTCAGAAAGTGGGTAATAGTGAATTTCTCTGAGCTAAAGGATTATGTTCTAACTCCATGTGAAGAAGCTAAAAACCATGATAAAAGATTACAGGAGCTGTTAACTAGAATAACCAGTTTAGAGAGGAACAAAAATGACCTGATGGAACTGAAAATCACAGCACGAGAACTTCATGATGTTAACACAAGTATCAATAGTCAAATCAATCAAGCAGAAGAGAGAATATCAGAACTTGAAGAATATCTGGCTGAAATAAGGTAGGCAGACAAGATTAGGGAGAAAAGAATAAAAAGGAGTGAACAAACCTCAAAGAACTATGGGACTATGTAAAAACATCAAACCTACAACTAATTGCAGTACCTGAAAAAGATGGGGAGAATTGAACCAAGTTGGAAAACACACTTCAGGATATCACTCAGGAGAATTTTCCCACTCAGGAGAATTTTCCCAACCTAGCAAGACAGGCCAATATTCAAATTCAGGAAATCTAGAGAACTCCAATAAGATACTCCATGAAAAGATCTACCCTAAGACACATAATTATCAGATTCTCCAAGGTTGACATAAAGGAAAAACTGTTAAGGGCATCCAGAGAGAAAGGCCAGGTCACCTACATAGGAAAGTCCATCAGACTAACAGCAGACCTCTCAGTGGAAACCCTCCAAGACAGAAGAGATTGGGGACCAATAGTCAACATTTTTAAAGAAAATAAATTCCAACACAGAATTTTATATCCTGCCAAACTAAGCTTTATAATCGAAGGAGAAATAAAATATTTTTCAGACAAAGAAATGCTGAGTGATTTTGTCACTACCAGGCCTACCCTGCAAGAGCTCCTAAAGAAAGCACTAAACATGGATAGGAAAATCCATTACCAGCCACTACAAAAACACATTGAAGTACACAGACCAATGACACTATGAAGCAACTACATTAATAAGTTTGCAAAATTAACCAGCCAGCATCATGATGACAGGATCAAATTCACACAACAATATTAACCTTAAATGTAAATGGACTAAATGCCCCAGTTAAAAGACACAGAATGGCAAGCTGGATAAAAACATAAGACCTATTGGTGTGCTGTATTCAAGAGACAAATCTCATGTGCAAAGATGCACATAGACTTAAAATAAAGGGATGGAGGAAAATTTACCAAGCAAATGGAAAACACAAAAAAGCAGAGGTTACAATCCTAGTTTCTCAGAAAATAGACTTTAAGCCAACAAACATCAAAAAAAGATAAAGAAGGGCATTATGTAATGTCAAAGGGTTCAATTTAACAAGAATAGCTAACTATCCTGAATATATATGCACCCAATACAGGAGCACCCACATTCATAAAACAAGTTCTTAAAGACCTACTAAGATACTTAGACCCCCCCACACACACAATAATAGTGGGAGATTTAATATCTCACTGTCAGTATTAGACAGATCATTGAGACAGAAAATTAACAGACATTCAGGACTTGAACTCAGCTCTAGACCAAGTGGACCTTATAGGTATCTACAGAACTCTCCACCTCAGAACAATGGAATATATGATTTTTTCTATGCCACATGGCACTTACTGTAAAATTGATCACATAATTGGAAGTAAAACACTCCTCAGCAAATACGGAGAACTGAAATCATAATAGTTTCTCAGACCACAGCACAATCAAATTAGAACTGAAGAATAGGAAACCCACTCAAAACAACACAACTATATGGAAACTGAACAACCTGCTTCTTAATGACTCCTGGCTAAATAATGAATTTAAGGCAGAAATCAGGAAGTTCTTTGAAACCAATGAGAACAAAGAGACAACATACCAGAATTTCTGGGATACAGCTAAAGCAGTGTTAAGAGGAAAATTTATAGCACTAAATGCCCACATCAAAAAACTAGAAAAATCTCAAATTGACACTGTAACATCACAACTAAAAGAACTAGAGAACCAAGGGCAAAAAAACCCCAGAGCTAGCAGAAAACAAGAAATAACCAAGCTTTGGCTAGGAGCGGTGGCTCACACCTGTAATCCCAGCACTTTGGGAGGCCGAGGCGGGCGGATCACAAGGTCAGGAGATCGAGACCATCTTGGCTAACATGGTGAAACCCCGTCTCTACTAAAAATACAAAAAATTAGCCGGGCACGGTGGCGGGTGCCTGTAGTCCCAGCTACTCGGGAGGCTGAGGCAGGAGAATGGCATGAACCTGGGAGGTGGAGCTTGCAGTGAGCCGAGATTGTGTGCCACTGCAATCCGGCCTGGGCTAAAGAGCAGGACTCCGTCTCAGAAAAAAAAAAAAAAGAAAAGAAAAAAAGAAATAACCAAGCTTAGAGCAAACTGAAGTAGATAGAGACACATACAAAAAACTTCAAAAAATCAGTGAATCCAGGAGCTTATTTAAAAAATAATGATAATAAAATGGATTGCTAGTGAGACTGATAAAGAAGAAAAGATTCAAATAAACACAATCAGAAATAATAAGGGGGATACCACCACTGACCCCACAGAAATACAATCATCAGAGAATACTATAAACACTTCTAGATTTTCTAATTTATTTGCATAGAAGAAATTGATAAATTCCTGGAGACACACACCCTCCCAAGACTGAACCAGGAAGAAGTTGAATCCTTGAGTAGACAAACAAGTTCTGAAACTGAGGCGGTAATTAATAAATAGCCTACCAACAAGAAGAAAAAAAAAAAAAAACCCAGTCCCAGTTGGGTTTACAGCTGAATTCTATCAGAAATACAAAGAGGAGCTGGTACCATTTCTTCTGAAACCATTCCAAACAATTGAAAAGGAGGGACTTCTCCCTAACTCATTGTATGAGGTCAGAATTATCGTGATACCAAAACCTGGGAGAGATACACCAAAAAAGAAAACTTCTATCAAATACCCTGATGAACATGGATTCAAAAATCCTCAGTAAAATACTGGCAAACAGAATCCAGCAGCACATCAAAAAGCTTATCCACCACGATCAAGTCAGCTTCATCCCTGGAATTCAAGGCCAGTTCAAAATACACAAATCAATAAAGGTAATTAATCACATTAACAGAACTAAAGACAAAAACCTCGTGATTATCTCAATAGATGCAGAAAAGTCATTTGATAAAATTCAACAGCCTTCATATTAAAAACTCTCAATAAACTAGGTGTTGAAAGAACATACCACATAATAATAAAAGCCATTTATAATAAACCCACAGCCAATATTATACTGAATGGGCAAAAGCTGAAACCATTCCCCTTGAAAACTGGCATAAGACAAGGATGTCCTCTCTTAACACTCATTCAACATAGTGTTGGAAGTTCTGGCCAGAGCAATTAGCCAGGAGAAAGAAATAAAGGGTACTCAAATAGGAAGAGAGAAAGTCAAATTGTCTTTATTTGCAAATGACATGATCATATATCTAGAAAAACCCATTAACTGAGTCCAGAAGCTTCTTAAACTGATAAGCATCTTCAGCAAAGTCTCAGAATACAAAATCAATGTGCAGAAATCAGAAGCATTCCTATACACCAACAACAGACAAGCAGAGAGCCAAACCATAAAAACACTCCCATTCAAAATTGCCACTAAGAGAATAAACTACCTCGGAATATGGCTAACAAGGGAAGTAAAGGACCTCTTCAAGGGGAAACTACTAACCACTGCTCAAGGAAATCAGAGATGACACAAGCAGATGGAAAAACATTCCATGCTCATGGATAGGAAGAATCAATATTGTAAAAATGGCCATACTGCCCAAAACAATTTATAGATCCAATGCTATTCCCATTAAACTACCATTGACATTCTTCACAGAATTAGGAAAAACTATTTTAAAATTCACATGGAACCAAAAAGAGCTCACATAGCAAAGACAATACTAAGCAAAATTAACAAAGCCAGAGGCATCACACTACCTGACTTCAGACTATACTACAAGACTACAGTAACCAAAACTGCATAGTACTGGTACAAAAACAGACACATAGACCAATGAAACAGAACAGAGGCCTCAGAAATAACACCACACATCTACATCCATCTGATCTTCAACAAACCTGACAAAAACAAGCAATGCGGAAAGGACTTCCTGTTTAATAAGTCGTGCTGGGAGAACTGGCTAGCCATATACAGAAAATTGAAACTGGACCCCATCCTTACACCTTATACAAAAATCAACTCAAGATGAATTAAAAACTTAAGTGTAAAACCCGAAACTGTAAGAGCCCTAGAAGAAAATCTAGGCAATACCATTCAGGACATGGGCATAGCAAAGATTTTATGATGAAATCGCCAATAGCAATTGCAACAAAAGCAATAATTGAAAAATGGTATATAATTAAACTAAGAGCTTCAGCACAGCAAATGAAACTATCATCATAACAAACAGACAACCCACAGAATGTGAAATAATTTGCAATCTATTCATCTGTCAAAGGTCTAATACGCTTTGTCAGAATCCACAAGGAACTTAAGCAAATTTACAAGGAAAAAACAACCCCATTAAAAAGTGAGCAAAGGATATGAACAGAAACATCTCAATAAAAGACATACATGCAGCCAAAAAAAAAAAATACAAAAAAAAGCTCGACGTCACTGATCATTAGAGAAATGCAAATTAAAACCACAATGAGATACCATCTCATGCCAGTCAGAATAGCAATTACTAAAAGGTCAAGAAACTACAGATGCTGGTGAAGTGGTGGAGAAATAAGAACACTTCTACACTTTTGGTGGGAGTGTAAATTAGTTCAACCATTGTGGAAGACACTGTGGCAATTTCTCAAAGATTTAGAACCAGAAATACCATTCAACCCAGCAATCCCATTACTGGATATATACCCAAAGAAATATAAATCTTTCTATTATAAAGATACATGTACGTGTATGTTCATTGCAACACTATTCACAATAGCAAAGACATGGAATCAACCCAAATTCCCATCAGTGATAGACTGAATAAAGAAAATGTGGTACATATACACCACAGAATACTGTGCAGCCATGAAAAGGAATGAGATCATGTCCTTTGCAGGGGCATGGATGAAGCTGGGAGCCATTATCTTCATCAAACTAATGCAGGAACAGAAAACCAAACACCACATTCTCACTTATAAGTGGGAGCTGAACAATGAGAACACATGGACACAGAGAGGGGAACAACACTTACTGGGGCCTGTTGGGGTAGGGTTGGGGGGAGGCAAGGAGAGCATTAGGAAAAATAGTTAATGCATGCTGGGCGTAATACCTAGGAGATGGGTTGATAGGCACAGCAAACCACCATGACACACCTTGGCCTATGTAACAAACTTGCACATCTTGCACATGTACCCCAGAACTTAAAATAAAAGTAAAAATAAAAATACAAAAGAAAGAAATCTGCAATGCTAAACAACAAAAATGGCAAATGCATGCAAATGTCAGTGAATATAAAATTAAAACAAAACATTTCTGTTTAATTTAAACAAGGTAAATAGACAACAGACTATTCACTTATTGTAACAACTTTAGAAATGAGGTTGGATTGTTCACTGTTATACTTACATAATTCCATAACTATGGTGCTTCTCAATCTTTTCTCTTGTTTGGAATAAATACTAGGTTGTGAGCCATGTGTTTGGTGGAATTTCCAAATAACTAATCAAATTCAACAGCAGACTTCTCCTCTCCCTTCATGATTAATTCCAGATAGTTTTTTTTTTCTTCCCATGTTCCCCAAGGCTTGACTTCTCTACCCAACCTAATCATTTTATTTATTTCCAGCTTTTCCTCAGGCAATAAAAATCTAGGCAACTGTAAGAGTTAATAACAAGCATAAAGGTTGTACTACATTAGTGTAGTTTTACAGTCTTGAATTTTAAATGTACAGAAACCACCAGAGTGCTCAATGGTAGGCTTCTGCTCATATAGAAAAGGGATGTGTTGAATTGAGCCATATGTTAGCCTCCTCCTTTATAACAATGCATGTTGTAAGAGATTACATGCATGGACTGCTTTATGAATTTTGCTGAAAAATTTATAGCATGTGTCTTCTGAACATAATTAGATCTTGCTATGTGATAAAAGCATTCTACTGAATTTATTTTATCTTGTAACTGAATAAACTTGCTTTGTTAATTTTTCAACATCTGCTAAATTTAAGTATATTTTTGCTATAAATTGTATTAGTATGTAATTGACTCTGTAGTAAAATTAATTCATTTTATATTTCATTTTAACTGATTGAGATATATTTACAATACCAGGAAGATCAACAGAAAGAACACAGGCCTTGAAAATTCTGATTTGATTACAAGTATTAGGTACTTTATGTTATCAAAATACATACAATGAAAGGGAAGGTCCTGGGGTGTCAGTGATGTCTTCAAACAGAATGTGGAAGGACATTATGTGTTGTGTAAGTAAAACTATTTTATCAGCTCTCAGTCTCCAAATTTTGAAGATATGGAGAAGAAAGTTGAAAGACCTAAAAGAAAGGCAATATAAAATGGAAATCATGTAGATAGTCACATATACTTTTATGCCCTTCCTCTCATCAGTATACATGTAATGTGTATTTCATTCATTGCTATTGATTTTAAAATGCAAATATCTTTTTATTAAAAATTATCTTTCCCACATGAATTTTATGTACATTATATTAAAAATATACAAAACACATATACAATATGTGTATAAAACATGTTATTTTTTTCATTGGAGAGTTTTCTTATTTGCTAAAGGTAACTCACTATTTTAAACCAGTTCTACTTTACTCTTCTTCAGAACAGGCAGTTTTTTGTTTTGAGAATATTATGCTATGTTTTATGACAACATACCTGTGAAGTTTGCATGGTTATCCTAATTAGAGAATTAGATGCTAATCTCAACATAACTATGATATAGGTAATGCATCATGGAAGTCTTATGTGACGGAAAGCTGCCAGTTGCAGAACAGTAGTCCTTGGCCTTCGTGGATCATGACCCATAGGTAGACTTTAAGTACTTTAAGTGTTTACAATTTTCTTGCATGTTAAAGCAAAAGATCTTATCAAAGGCAATTTATGTGTCAATATTGATATGTACTTATTACATGTCCAACACAGCATTCATGTGCTAAATTTATTATTTTATATAATTTGCTTTATGTCTAAGATAATATTAAATAATAAAGGTACTTGTTAATGTCCTTCTAGGATCTCATTGTAACTGAATTAATACTAATGCTTTTCTTTTAAGATTTAAAATCATATTTGAACTTCCAACATCTGCTTAGTATATAGAAAGCTAGAAAAGCACCACTCTCAGTATTAGGCTATTCTTACGCTGCTAGAGAGAAATATCTGAGACTGGCCATTTTAAAAGAAAAGAGGTTTAATTGGCTCACAGTTCTGCATGTTGTACAGGAAGCATGGTGCTGGCATCTACTTCTGGTGAGGCCTTAAGGAGCTTATAATCATGGTGAAGTTTATCAGGAAGCCAGCATGTCACATGGTGAGAGCAATAGCAACAGAAGAAGGGAGAGAGGTTCCAGGTATTTAAGCAACCAGATTTCACAAGAACTGAGAGAGAACTCACTTATTACCAAGGTGATGGTGCTAAACCATTCATGAGAGACCCACGTGCATGATCCAATCATCACCCACCACACCCCACCTCCAAAACTGGGACTCCCATTTTAACATGAGATTTGGAGGGCACAAGCATCCAAACCATATTATTCTATCCCTGCCTCCCCAAATCTCATGTCCTTCTCACGTTTCAAAATACAATCATGCCTTTGCAATAACCCCAAAAGTCTTAATTTGTTCCAGCATTAACTCCAAAGTCCCAAGTCTCAAGTACCAAGTCCAAAGTCTCATTTGGAGATGCGTTCCTTCTACCTGTGAGCCCATGAGATTAAATACAAGTTATTTTCTGTCAAGATACAATGGTGATACAAGCTTTGTATATACATTCCCATTCCAAATAGGAGAAATTGACCAAACGAAAGGGTCTACAGGCTCCACTCAAGTCTAAAACTTAGTGGAGCAGTCATTAAATCTTAAAGCTCCAAAATAATCTCATTTGACTCCATGTCCTGCATCCAAGGTATACTAGAGCAAGGGGTGGGTTCCCAAGTCCTTGGGTTGTTCTGTCCCTGTGGCTTTGCAGGGTGCAGGCCCTGTGGCTGCTCTCACAGGTTGGAGTTGAGTGCTTGTGGCTTTCCCAGGCTCAGGATAAAAGCTCCCAGTAGATCTATCATTTTCAGGTCTGGATGATGAAGGCCTCCTTCCCACAGCTCCACTAGGCAGTGCCCTGGTGTGGACTTTGTCTGGGGGCTCCAATCCCACATTTCCCCTCAGCACTACCCTAGTAGAGGTTTTCTGTGAGGGTTCTGCCCCTGTAGCAGGTGTCTGCCTGAGCACCCAGGCTTTCTCATACATGCTTTAAAATCTAAAGGGAAGATGCCAAGCCTCCTTCACTATTGCATTATATGCACCCACAGACTTAAAACCACATGGAAGCCACCAGTGCTTATTGTGGCCTATGCTCTCCAAAGCAGTGACCCAAGTAGTATATGGGTCCAATCAAGCTGGAGCTGTAGGTAGAGCAGCCAGGATTCTAGGAGCAGTGTCCTGGGCTTGCCCAGGGCAGCGGGCCATGGGTCTGTCAAAGAAACCATTCTTTTCTCCTAGGTCTCTAGTCTGTAATGAGATGCCCTGTGTGAGAGATTTCTGAAATGCCTTTGAAACCTTTTCCCCATTGTCTTAGATAGTAGCACTTGGCTCCCTTTTAGTCATGCTAATCTCTCTAGCAAATGGCTGCCTGGGCAGCTTGCTTGTATTTCTCTCCAGAAAGTGTCTTTTCCTCTTCTGTCACATGGGCAGGCTGCAAATTTTTCAAATTTTGACACTCCACTTCTCTTTTAAATATGAGTTCCAACTTTAAGCCATTCCTTTGCTCCCACATATGATCTTAGGCTATTAGAGGCGCTATGCTCACTTATTGAACTCTTTGCTACAGGAATTTCTTTCACCAGATACCGTACGTCATCATTCTTCAGTTCAAACTTTCTTAAAGCCCTAGGACATGGATGCAGTGCAGCCAAGTTTTTTGCTAGGGAATAACAAGGGTGACCTTTATGCAAGTTCCTGATAAGTTTCTCATTTCCATCTGAGATCTCCTTAGTCTGATATTGCTGCCCATATCTCTATCAGCATTTTTATCTCAAACATTTAACAAGTCTCTGTGAAGTTCCAGACTTTCTCTCATCATTCTGTCTTCTTCTGAGCCATCCAAACTCTACCAACCTCTGTCCATTACCGAGTTCTAAATCTGCTTCTACATATTTAGTTATCTTTGTAGCAATGCCCCACTCTTGGGTACCAATTTTCTGTTTTAGGCTGTTTTTACATTGTGTGAAGAAATATCTGAGGCTGGCTAATTTATACAGAAAAAAAGGTTTAATTGGCTCACAGGTCTGCAGGTTATACAAGAAGCATGGTGCCAGCATCTGGTGAAAGCCAGCCTGAGGAAGCTTTCAACCATGTGAGAAGGCAAAGAGGAAGCAGGCACCTCACACGGTGAGAACGGGAGCAAGAGAAAGGAGGTTGGGGAGAGGTCCCAGACCTTTAAACAACCAGATCCTGTGCGAATTGAATGAGAACTCACTTATCACCAAAGTAATGGTGATAAACCATTCCTGAGGGATCTGCCTCCATGATCCAGTTACCTTCCATCAGGTCCCACCTCCAACACTGGGAATCACATTTTAACATGAGATTTGGAGGGGACAAATGTCCAAACCATTTCACTCCTATTCTTAAAATAAAAACAACAAAAAACTAGACTAGCTACACATTCATAATTTTCTTGAACACTCCATAGATTTGAGTTTATAGGTCAACCAAATAACTAAAAATTTAACAAAAACAAGTTTCTTCTGGAAAAATGAGATTCAGGCACTTGCTTACCTGAGGAAGATGCTATTGCACACTGGTAAGATTAGTCTGGATAAATTGTTTAATGGAATGCTAAAGCCTGAGTATGGGATAGCAGAGAATGTAGAACTCCTGGTGGGTACAGTCTGAGAGAAGACTTTTCTCTCACTCACAGGATTTTTTCCATAGAACTCAATAGCCTCACCAAAAAGATTGTTGAGCATCCTAAAATGTCTCCCATGTGGTGCTATTCTGGGTTAAAGGAGACTCAGCAACTGCAGTAAAGATCCAAAACAAGCTTCAAATTCCTTCCCCCACACCCCTACTCCTCGTTTGTTGTTGTTGTTGTTGTTGTTGTTTGTTTTCTACAGGAAATAAAAAAGCCTTAAGCTGTTGGTGAAGGGCACTATACAGCATTTTTCTTAGAGAAATGGTGAAAATTTATTGTATCTGAGAGAGGGAGACAGAAAAATCACTCCAACGTAGAGGAAGTGGCAAAAATGTGCTGTGATTAGAGTCTCCTCCAGTTGAGGGAGGAGCGTGGTCATTAGAAGGCTTTAACCCTGAAAGCCAGGAAACACAGTATTTGCCTAGAATGAAAGCTTAATCAGAACCACAGTGAATGCCTTCCCCAAGCCTCCAACTACCAACAGGTTAGCAAGCATCAAATAATAAGGAACAGCAGAATACTGCTGGGGAAGGAGCAAGAGCATAGAGAGAGATCTGCTTTGAGGCACAGCATGGAGGGAAGACCTAAAGGTGAAGGTAGGAAGGTCACATTCAAGGAATTTGAAACAGGTGGTTCACCAGAGGGTAACTATAGCAACCACAAATCCCAAACCCAGCTGATTAAAAACTGGATTGACTCAATGCTCTGAACTAAAGGCAAAGCAGGAGAAAAGTAATGTCCAGTTAAGAAAACAAACAAACAAACGACTTATTTGCCTCAGAATCAATACAGATTTCTAACTTTCAAAAAAAACTATGTGCCATATAAAAATACAAAACCCATACTCTTAAGAGAAGCAGAAGTCAACAGAAATTTAAATCATCCATCAGAAAGTATTGAGTTGTTTAGACAATATAAGAACCTTGGACTTTCTTGTTTCTCATTCTACACCACATTTATTAGATAGTGGAAATTAGAATTAGGAAAGTTAACAGAGGCTAATACGCTAGTTAACAGGGAGTAAAATGTTTGATTGTCATAATCTAAATCTTGTGTCAAGAGAACATTCAATTATAGGCATTAGTTTCCATTTAGAAGTATGTAACACATTTCTGAGACATTGGCATTTTAAATGATTATATACTTAGGTACTTAAATAGGCTATCTAAAATATGTAATTATAAGGATAGCTACCTCCCTCATTGATGATGGATTAATTCTTTCTGTCCCTTTGATTGCCCTTTAAATCTCATATGCAATAAATTGTAGTAATTATTTGTGATGGCAAACTCACTTTTGCCCTGGCATAGTCCATTTTAATTTATCTAGTTAATTGTTTAAAATAATGTAATAAGTACCTTCAAACATACCAACCAAAACATAGCTCTTTTCCATGAGATTTGCTACTGATTAGCTTAATACTAATCATCCAAATGGATGTTTTATGAGGTTGCTGACTTCTACCAGCATAATTGTAATGGTTTAGAAGAAATTTTTCTTTTTCAGACTGATAACGTTTTCTTCTTAAAAACTGAACACTTCCCAACATAGTGACATGACTTCTTTGCAATTATTTTTAAACTATTGCTATTTTTTAACTAAATGGCAACACCATGATAATGTTAGAGATTTTAACTTTATACACATAGAGATTTATAAATAACCACATTGGTTACTGCTGTTTAACATATTATATAACTTGTTGACTGGCATAAAGTCTTCAAATGCAAGAGATAAAAATTGAAATGATCAAATGAGATGTTTTCCTAGTTAAGGATTTAAAAATTATCTAAATTGTTTCAATTTTTTATATTAATGAATTTGGTGATAGATATGTTTCACTTAGTGCTTATTTTATCTTTTCTACTAAAACATTCAATGCTCATATTTTCCTCTAAAATGTAATAACGAAACTTTCCCTTGGGTTATCATTTCATCTTATTGTTAAAGAAGCTGGAAAGTGACACTAAAATAAACCAATAAAAGCAAAATAGGTTGTAAATTATATGTTCTTTAAAACCTATTTTTATCATTTCCCAACTCCAAATTTTCATCCTTTTTTTTTTTTTTTTTTTTAACTGTGGCTCCAGCAGTAGTTCAATTTCAGAATCAATTTCATAATATACGTTTTAATATAAACTCAGTCTTAGAAACCACTGTATTCAAAAGTAACCTAGAATAGGTTAGGTGTATATTGCGTAATATTTCAGATTCATTTAACCCTTCCCTATCCTTCCAAGGTTGACTGAGGCTGTGTCAGCTACTTCTATGACATAATGGACAGTGGTACAATCTATTAGACAAGTTAGCCTGTAAAATAAGGTGTGAAAAATATATCAACAACTTATCTGGTGACATTCAGAGATAAGTGTTGTTGCAGTGTGTAACAAGGAATATGCAGTGGATAATATTTTGATGAGCATAAATAAATTTTTGAAAGTTTTCTAAGTGTTTATCTTGGTATAATTTGATCACTCCATTTTCTCGGTCATGACAGGAAATTTTCATGCTTAACCAGTACGTTATAGAGGTATATAGTAACTAAGCAAACAAAAGGGGAGGAACTAGTTTGGCTTTCACAAGGGAGAATCAGAAGATATATCAGAGAAGTGTGATCCTCAATTTGGTTATAAAAGGTGAGTATAATGGCAATAGATTGAGATAAAAAGAAACAAATGTGCAAAATCCCAGGAGAACACAAGAACATGGTATATTTGGAAAACAACGAGAATTTCAGTAAAGGTTTATAATATATCTCTGCTAGACATGCTGCATGGCCACTCCAAAGACCCTTCTACTCTGATAGAGTGTCCCTAAATTATCAGTAGAATTGAGTTGACAGCCACTGCAGGCACTATCTGTGAATGCAGATATATCCCAAAGGCATATATCACACAAACGGGAGTATCAGCTGCATCTGATGCCCTCACTGGGGATAATTTGAGTGACTTGTAGGTGAGACCAATAAGAGAAAGAACATTATTCTGGTTGCAGATCCAGAATAATACAGAAACTGTAGTGCACATCCAAAGCATGGTTAAATTAAATTGTCAACTCAACCTCCTGCTACCTCTCAACTGTATGCTAAGAATAATTGTCAGGCCCTGGGATTTAATTTTACCCTCCTTGTGAACAAGTTAGCCTGTTGTTACTGTTTCATGGATGCTGGCAGTAGACATGAGACTCCTGGGTGAGAGGTAAAGAGAATTTCATTACTCATGGCAGGATGAACATCATGTTTACATTATTTCTTCTTGTTCCACTGGTTCAATGGGGCTAATGCAGAGGGCCCAGATGGTTGCTGCACATGCAGTGGGTTGCATTGCAGGAGAATACTGAGCATCGATAATTGACTAACCTATAGTAAGCAATAAGCAAGCACACACTGTTCTAGAGGGAGACATGATCTCATACCTCATGGTTACTCATTGTAAACACAACTCTGGCAAAGGAAAAGAGCTGTCAGGGCCTTGCATGTTTGGTGTACCCACTAAGACTGAGGAGTATGAGACTTCGTGGAGGACTGTTACCCAGCAAAAACATAGATGAGATTGTTGAAGTAAGTTCACATCTGAAAGGTTATTCCATATAAGACTGTCTTGCTTTCACTCATGTGTTCACTTCGTCGTGTTATCAGTGCCCTACTTTTATTTATGTATTCACTTCATTATTTATGGGGAAATAAAATTTCGCTGTATTTTTTTAGCGTTCCTGTAGAAATCTTTAGCCTCCTGAGACACAGGAACATTCCATTCTTCACATACATAAGAATTTGATCTCTAGCTATTTGTCTACTTAATGTTCCTGATATGAAAGTATAATAAAACTAATATTTCCTCAAGAGGACCAAATGGTTATATCCTGTAATAGTTCCCTAGATTAAGCTTCAGGATGTCAAGGAGACTGGAGCATTATCTCCCCAGTATTGATATTTCAGAAGAAACAATGCCTCAGACACAGGGGGCTACCTGCCTCGTAGAGATATTTTATTTACATATACCAAATGATTGGAGTAAGGATTCAGGCCCATTAGGATTCAGGGTCTCTAAGGAGACCCTTTTAGAAAGGGAGGGATACAGTGGCCTCTTTCCTCTTTATTAGCAGAGAGCAAAAAAAAAAATTTACTTTGTCTCTCACCCATGGAGTATCTGGATATTCAGATAGAAAAAAAAAAAAAACTATCAGCTTTCATCATGTCACTGCAAGGAAAAAAGAAGGGCAGTCGAAGCATTCAATTTTTACTGTGAGATAGTAAGAAATCTGTTTCTGACCCAGGACATCTCCTGGGAGCATTTAGGATACAATTTTTAAAAGATGAATATTAAAAAGAAATAATTGGGTAGTTGTTACACAAATATCTATTACAAAACCTATTATGTGCCAACCTGGGTTTTAATGCCAAAGATAAATTAGTGCTAAAAGAAGCATGGCACCTAACACATGGAGTTTACAGTATAGTAAAAAGATTATCTATGGAAAAATAACATGAATACGTGCACTATTATAAATTCTTATAAATGCTATAAAAAATCAGGTTGTTAGGAAGAAGAACAAGGAAAATCCAATTTAGATTGGTATTAGACAAGACCTCTCTTAGAAATTACTTCATAGCACTTAACATATATTGATAATGATGAAGATAGAGATTATATGTATCTATCTTCCTATCTATTCATCTTCATTCTTTCCTTTCCTTTCTCTTCTAGCTTTGTCACTAAGGTATTCCAGTACCTAGAATAAAGCCTTGTACATAATAGGAAGTCAAGAAATACTTGTGGAATAAATGAATGAGTGAAAAATTATTTGGACATTTAAACTTAGCCCTAAAGTGTGGTGATAAGTCAGGCCATAAATGGAGAAAAACCATTCCAGATTCAGGAAAAAGCATGTTGAATAATTTCACAGTAGGAGTAAACAATAACTTCCTGGCCATATTAAAGATGTTATATTTATCTCAAGATAATTTTTACTTTTTAACAAAGAGATGACAATATCCAAATTTATATATTTTTTAAAAGTCATACTGTCTATGGAGCGAGCAATAGTTGTTCTAAGAGAAAGAGGAAGTAGAAAATTCACTGAAGTACTACTTCAGGCCAGGCGTGGTGGCTCAGCCTGTAATCCCAGCACTTTGGGAGGCCAAGGTGGATGGATCATGAGGTCAGGAGATGGAGACCATCCTGGCCAACAGGGTGAAACCCTGTCTCTACTAAAAATACAGAAAAATTAACCGGGCATGGTGGCACATGCCTGTAGTCCCACCTACTTGGGAGGCCGAGGCAGGAGAATCACTTGAACCTGGGAGGCGGAGGTTGCAGTGAGCCGAGATTGCGTGCCACTGCACTCCAGCCTAGGTGACAGAGTGAGACTCCTTCACAAAAAAAAAAAAAAAAAAAGCATAAATAAAATAAAAGTACTTCATTAGGCTATGGCGGACAGGTGAGGAAGGTGACAGCAGACATAGGAACAAGGGCTAAGATTTAATATAGGACTTTTACTAATAATCATAGAGATTTGCTGATGAGGATGGAGAGAGAAGCTGGTATGGCTGTGGATCACTAGGTCACAGCTTGAAGTACAGAGCACATGCTAGTGCCATGTGGAAAGATGGAGAAGTTTGAAGGAGAAATATAAATGGAAGATCCAAAAATTAGGAGTTCAGCTTAGGACAAGTGAAATTTTAGATAAATGGAAGGTAACCAGATGGAGAGATCAAGATATACAGTTTTGAAAGATCAGCACTATATATATAGGTATCTTCACCATCAGTATACCTATGTGACATTTAAAGGTAAAGGAATGGATGAGATGATCTAGAAAGTGTTTAAATGAAAAGGGCAAGAGGAAGACAGTTAGAGGTTGGATGAGGAGTCTGAAAGGAAACAGAGGAATGCCTAGAAAGGAAAAGGCAAACATGGTAAGTAGGTAGTGACTCTAGAGCAGAAAAGTCCTCACGAAGGAAAAAACAGAAATGGGGTGAATGATTCTGAGAACACTGTAAGAAGAGTAAAAAAAATGTCCATTGGATTTTAATAATGTGAAAATTATTGTAACACTAGCAGTAGCAGTTTTCATAGAATTTAGGTATAGAAGCCAGATAAGAATCCATTGAAATCTGAATGTGTGGCATTGTTCTGTGAGCTCTGAAAGGACTAGTCAAGGATACATGCAGCATGGAAATTAAATCCATGGCAAAGAAGTGAAATGTAAGTAAGAGCAAATTAATCAGTAACATATTTTGGGAATTATTGACTGTAATACATGATTCATTTTGTAGCTGATTTTAAAAATACCGGAGCCAAATCTCCAGACAATAATGATTTGCAAAATGACAATGGAAGCATTTAAAGGACTGTTAAGCATAAGGTGCTTTCATGAAAAAATTTGGATCATGCTAGAAATATATACAGTTAAATATGTATATTGAAATTTTAATTACTTAAAATAAAACCTATAGAATCCAAACCAGCAGATGAAGTATAAAAAGAGGGAGAGATAGAGAGAGGGAGAAATGAAAAGAAAGTGCCAGGATTCAAATGACTCAGAAGTTTTCAAGGCTAAATGATTGGGAAGATAACATTTACATAAATGGAAAAGGATATACAAGAATATGAGACATAAGCAAAAGATTTAAAAGCACAGTTTACTAACTTGTCAAGGGTAATGAGCACCAATTTGAATTATTAATAGCCCCTTAAAAGGTGAAGTCAGTGAGCTGAAAAAAATATATTATGAATTTTTGTTTCTACTTATGCAAAATTTACTAGTTCCTTACCACTGGAATGAAATGTGACCCAAAAAAATGGTATACTGATTAAAATGTTGCTCTTAGGAATGCACTCCCAACACAATGAAAAGAAAAACCTCTATCTGCAAGGTAAGAGTACAGAGGTGATATTTGCTTTCTTAGCCTTCAAAAGAGAGACCAAAGAATTTAAACAAAAAAAAAAACAAAAACAAAACAAAAAACAGAGACAGACTTCACAACATTTGAACAAGAACAGCTACTCCTTCCCTCAACCTAGTCATAATAGAGCAAATTATAACCTTTGTGTAAACATTTACTTTCAGCGCAAACTAGACACTAAGCAAGTGCAATAGGAACACAAAGATCTCATATGTCAAGGAAGAGAACATTGTCAACACTTTATTACTACATTTAGTAGGATATAATAAGAGACAAGTCCTTAATATCATCATCATGGAATTATGCTTTCATTCATTCCTTCACCAAGCATAAGTTCCAAATTTGTTTCAACTTCATTCCATAGTTGAGCTTAGTTATTTAAATAATCATAACCAGTTAACTTTTAATTGCATTATACTTTATATTATTTTATACTGAATTCTGTATTTTTTACACAATCCTAAGAGGTAAGTTGGTGTGGCTATGATATCAACTTTGCAGATGAAAAAATTCTGATGTGGAGAGATGAAATGGCTCCCATAGGTTTTTAAGTCTTTAGAGGCAATTAAAAAATGGGGCAGTTCTTAGATTCCCTAAAGTTTGGTTTTTCTTTGTATTAAAGTACATTTTTAGACAATATCATACAATAAATGTTAGCTGTTAAGTTGGTTTGGTTAAAGCTTATTTGTAAAATAAAGAATTTAGAGCATAATTACATTAGTGTATTTTAAATTAAGAATCCCATACCAAGTGGGGTCAATTTGATTTAAATTTGTACTTACAGAGATTTGCATAATAAAATATTTTAGCAACAAACAGTAAATAAGAGCTGAGAGAGTGGAGCCAGCATATGGACACAATTATTCTGAGAAGCCTTGTTGGCACTAAGGCTATTAAATATTATAATCAGGCAGAGTTTTGTTGGTAAAACCTAAAGATTTCTTTTCTACTCTCTCTGCTTTGTGTAGTTTGGTTCTTAATTTCATGAAAATGTAGATTAGTTTGTAAAATAAAGAAGTGATGGAATCAGCAACTGCTGTCACAGGACCTGGACCAAGCAAGTTCTAAAGCCTTAGGCATCTGCTGACATGCCTCTCCTTCACCTAGTCTTCAAAGGTTTACAGTAGAGAAGGTGGCCTGGGTCAACTCTTATTCTCACATTCCTTCCAGTGTGTCAACCTAATACAGAGATTTGAAAGTAAGGCCTAATTTTACAAAAACTGTAGAGTAGTGATTTACAAACTTCATTGTAGAATCGCAATTAACATATGAGCTATTAGAAAATACAGATGTGTAGTCTTCACCCCTTGAAAGTTTGGTTCTCTGGCCATAGGGTATGCTTTGGGCATCTGTAGTTATTTAAAACCCCTCCAGATGATTTGGCTGTTAAGATGGAAATAACTATTGTACTTGTCAAATACCAGCTTACGAGGCTGGGGACTCTCTTGCAGCTTCTAACTTCTGAATTCTCAGCTCACTGCTTTAGATACATTTTAATCTCAAAGAAAAGAGAGCAGCCTGTTTTCTTGAAAAAAGGTCAGGACATTTATTGGGACATATTTTCATATTAGAGGAGGGTACTGTTATTTACAGAGGATACCTCATGATAACATTGTCTATTTGCTGCCTGGGACAGAGACACCAGGTTTTGTGTTTTCCTTCTTGTGAGCATTATTAAGTAGCTAAATTAGATAGAGCCTTCTTTATAATCTATATCTCTCTTTCCACATTTCAATCTGTCCAGTAGTAAAACAAAAGGGTCACTGGTACATATGCTAATGGTTCTGAGTTTCTATGACTACCTTCTTTTTTTAATTGTTTTATTTATTTTAATTTTTTAATTGACTGATAATAATTGTACTGATTCATGGAGTACATAATGATGTTTCAGTACCTGTAATATATAGTGATCAAATCAGGATTTTAGCATACCCATCATATGAATCATTTATTACTTCTTCATGTGGGGAGCATTCAGTATCCTTCTGGCTATTTGAAAGTATATAATATTTTACTGTTAACTATAGTCATCTTATAGTGGCATAGAACACTAGAACTTATTTCTTCTACCTAGCTGTAGTTTTGTACCTGAGGATAGGATTCCTACAGTTTAGATTTTGGTTAGGAGGAGACTGTTATCCACTCAAGCTTCAAGCCTAGACCATGTAACCAGTCTTATAAGAGCCCTAAATTGGGAGTTTTGGGGCTTATGAATCACCTCTACTATGGCTGTACTTCAGATACTCTTTTTCAAAGTTTCTTGCACTCAGTATGCCTGGAAGTATCTTCAGCCTCTTCAATTTGCTTCTGAGATTTTTGTCTGGCCTTATTGTCTATATCATGCAGTGCCTTCCATTATTAAAAAATAAAAACACTGACTTTCAAGGCACTGACAATCATGGATTCATTCCCATCTGTCATTTTCTCTCAGTTATTCCATTGTTCCCAGGTCAGAGTCCTGTTGCTCCTCACTCTTTGGTGGAATTGAGTAGAGAAACAGTTCTCACTTCTCTGAACTATGTTTATTAAGGCCATAATGTGTGCATAGCTCCCAAGATGCAAGCTTTTCTAAGTTGACTGTAGTTCATTCTCCCCCAAATGCATGTTGGGAGAGAATATCAAGGTTGGGTCATATCAATATAGTCATGACTAAATGATCTGTTGATATTGTATTTTATTGAAGTTCCCTTGTAACTTTGGGATAAATCCACTCCCAGGAAGCCATTCTGTCCCTTATCAAACCAAATGCTCTGGTCCAAACCTCTATATCTTCAGAAATGACTGAGATTCTTTCATAGGAGTCTCCATAATCCCACGGGGGGAAAGTATGGTTGTAAATGGATCTAGCAAAATGTCACATTTTGTAACAAAATCTCAGTCTGACTTACTTGAGTTCCCTACCATCCTGAGTACTGTATAATTTATATACTAATATTCATATATATCTATCTCTATGTATCCATCTATATAGCTATGGATCTATCTCCATTTATCACATATCTATCTCTATTAGCTACATATCATGTACTTGTATCTACTCCCTCTTTATGAAGATATTAATTTGTTAGTTTTGTGTAACTCTACTGACATGGAGTAAACTGAGATATATGGGAGATTTATGCTTAGCACAAATTCTGCGAAAGATTTATGTTCAACATCTCCTTTTAAAATATATATTTTAAAACGAGCTTCCCAAAATACTTATTTCAAACACCATGAAAGAAAAAATGGTATTTAACCCATTTAGAGTCTGACATACATTTTTCTTATTTAACACATTTTTATATAGCATGAGGTTTCTTATTTGATTTTTAAATTACTGTGTTAGGAATTATTTTCATTGAAAGATTATTAATATAAATTAAGTCATAGCAATAACATAAACATTAATTTTATATATTCACATTCCTCAGTAAAAATATGATAAAATTTCCATAGAGTTGATTTTTTTCAACTTTATTCTTGAGTATGACCCAATAAATCTGATTTACAGGACAATTATGCAAAACTGTTTTTATTATCACTTTGGATAAAAGTACTATATAAAATAATCTAATAAAATGGTGACTAAGGCACAGCATGTCCTCCAGATGAAAACACAGGAGCTCTGGTCTGTCTTATTCTTATACTGAGTCCTGTTCCTAGAGTTTCTGCGAGCTCTGAAAAAAATTTCTCTTAGACCCCAATGACAATATTCTTACTAAGCATACTCCCTCACCAAGGAAATATCTAGTGGCTGCCCTGATTTTGAAATATATTCTGACTAGTGCCCCACATTTGATTCCTTGGAATCTAACTTTTGGAAACTATCAGACATATGGACAATAGGGAATAGTGCAGAATTCTCTCCTGTAATTAGTAATGAATCATTCCGGATGAGCTGGAAAAATCTTTCATGTACCTGGACCCATGGAATTCAAGAGCTATCTAGCTAAAGAAAGTGGGAATGAGATTTGTTTCCACTCTCAATGCAAGCAACTCAACTAACTATCCTCAAATTATATTTTAGCCTCTGGAAGGTTTAGCAAATGCTTGGTTAGTCTAGAAAGAGATATTTGGGAAGGCCACATTACTCAGAGTTGTATGCATCTGAAACCTTTGTGTGCGTGTTTTAAAAATAATTTAGAAAATATATGTACTCACCATTAAGTCATCTTAAAATATTGTATTTCAATTTTAAATAGTTGGAAAGAATAATTTGAGGCAGAATATTATGTCAATCTTTAAACAATTTAAGTGGCATAAAAATACATACTGTTATACATATTATCATATACATATACACACACGTGCAAAACGTTTTAACAATCAGTTATTGTACACCATTCTTTTTTCTTCTTTAATACATTATTTTTCATTGCATTTAGTTCATGGAATTTCATTCCAATCTATTTTAAACTTAAAAGTCATTCTTGATCATCCTCTCTTATTCCTTTGCAATAAATAACCTGTATGTAAACTTAGTTTTGTGTGAAGCAAGTTTCAAAGATAATGATTTTCATGAGAACTGTCTCATTTAATATTAGAACACCAAATGTCAGATTTAAAAATAGTTATATGAAGATTTAAAAATGATTAATAAACATAAAAGTATAATTTTACTGGAAATATAAGTATGAGGTGGATGGAAAGTTATGGAAATTTTGATTTATTATATCTGTGGACAGATAATTTCTTATCGAATATCATATGGATAAATGTATTTTTTCTATTTCTGTCATTATTTTAAGCTTTGAAAAGCTAATGAACATAAATTAGCAAATAAGAACAGAATGGAGTTCTATACCAAATCTCACATAGTAATCAATCATAAAAACTTATTTTTGACTTTCTATATGCTATTAGTTTAATTGAGTCCTGTGTCAATTTTGTTGAAAATAAGACATTGGTAACAATCTTTCTTGCAAAATGATTTCATACTCAGTCATTGATTTTTCCATTTTATTAACATTAACAACCATATTTATCATTCTTTTGGTATTTGAGAGATAAACCATCAGAAAGGAAAATCCATAGGATGCCTTAATAACAGACACATTCTCAGCCAGACCCATATTAGAAAAGAATACATATGGTAACTGAAATTTTAAAATGAAAGTTTTTTAATAATCTTCATGACCATGTACTCCTAGGAAAGTTTTCATATACTCCAATGTGTTCCTACAAATCACATCTAAGACTACTAGAGTAAAGTAAAGAACTGGCCTAAAGGCAGGAGAATCACTTGAACCCGGGAGGTGGAGTTGCAGTGAGCCGCGATCATGCTGGCGCACTCCAGCCTGGGTGAGAGAGACAGAGACTCCATCTCAAAAAAAAAAAAAAATTAAAAATTAAAAAATAAAAAAGAACTGGCCTAAATGATTATCTTGATTTCATTTCAAAAATATAAACTAAATTAAATGAGGAAGAAACACATCTCCTGACCCATAAGTATTGATAACAGATTGTGCTTCGGTTTCAGCTATTTACGCTTCTCTTAAAAACAAAAACAAAAAGATGCTTGTCTTATATTCCTTAGACCCAGAAAGCACATTGATTCATGACAATGCACTTCCAAAAACCCATTTCAATTTGTTTTTTAATGTACACAGGTTGCAGATTAAACATACTACATAACTTTCCTTGTGTATCTAATCAAGCTCAGTGGTATTACACATTTGAGTTTCCTTTGTCAACAATAGACAGTGGGAACAAAGAGTCAAAGAGTTGAAAATTAAAAAGAGAGAGAGAGAGATTGAAATTATTGTTTTCTCTCAGCCAGTGTAATTCTGCCCTCACAATGATGATGATACTATTCTATAGTTTCATAAGTTTGTATTCAATTTTTAGAAAAATGAATCTGCATCTAATTATAGAAGAGGGAAATTGGGAAATTGTTATTTTATGTTCAACATACATATATATGACATGAAGAGTCTAGAAACAAATAATTAAAATAAACATCATAGGAAATATTAAATTTGGGCTACTTCCTAAACATACTCATCCCTTGAAGGATAGAGCAAAGACATCTAACTAGTGCTGCTGGTGCCATTCTTTATCAAGAAAACTCATCTATAAAAGAAATCTAAAAGATAAAAGTAATAAAAGATCATGCTTCATACTGACCATCTATTGCACGGATTATTGTTTAAAGTGCTACCAGAGCATAAGAAACTTGTAGATAACTTCAAGTTGAATAGGTTTAACAAAACCTATTTAAAGAAAGAATTGAGCTTAGAAGTATAGGGTATATGCAATTGCCCTTCTGAGCACACTTTATCTCACTTAATAGTGCAGTTAAATCTATACCATTCCCCTAGCAATAATCAGTGCTGAGTATTTCAGAAATCCTAATCTCTAATGCATAATTCAAGAAAATAAACAGGTGCTTTTGGATTGCCTTCAGTGTAAAATCTAGATCTAGATTTACTGTTTTATAAACTTAATGTCCCCACTTCACTGATATATAAGAGCTACATTTATTTACCTGCAATTCAAGGCCTCAGTGCTTTAACCTTTGTCTTCCTGCTTTATGATGTTGTAGTTCTCCTTTTACAGAAATACCTGTATTAAATAGAGATGGACAATCTAGATTTTACCCCAACAAATAAGTTCATTTAGGCACTGATTAATCACATGTAAAGTGAGGCATGTTAAATTTTCTCCTCCAACACAGTAAAATTAAATATATCAATTTCTTCACTGTCAGAATAACGTAATAGACATGGAGGAGGACTAAGATTGAGTAAATTCGTTCCAGTGCTGTCTTTTTACTGTGTGTGTAATTTTGGATGAGTTGCTTGTGTTCTCTCAGGATCTCACTATTAACTACATTTATCAACAGGGTAATAATAGCCTCTGTTCCCCTATAGGCTAATGGCAACTTTCAAATCTTTTGAAAAAGCCAAAAGCCTTTGCATTTGGTCCTGACCCATTATTACTCTGTGAATTAATCCTAAAATTCAGTACTCAATAATGTGGCTTTTTAATCATGAGCAACAGTGGCTGCCCTTTCTGTCACTATCTTCAAACTCACCAGTTCTCTCTGCTTGTTAGCGAGTTAGCTACTTACAAAGCTACTTCTAGGCAATTGTGTTTGACACCTGGCCTCTTAGAGATATCTGCTTCCTACAATACTGTAAGATGCTTGGGGCCTAGAAACCACATGGAGCAACCACCATTCAATTTCCATGCGGGGATGATATTTTTCTTTGCACATTCCTCAATGTCAGTGGTTCTCGCACTCCCAAAGCCAGAATATCCATCAGCATGATTGATCTTGTTATCACCCTAGAAGAGTCCTTGACCTCAATGGAGCTTTTTAAAGTACTGACACTTTAACTAATCTGGATTGTGACCTAGGCACCTTAAAGCTCTCCAAGAGCTATAAAGATTAAGAACCACTAATCTAGAAGAATCTAGAGGATTCCTTAAGAAATTTTTAAAAATATTTGCATAAAATTCCTAATTTTCAAGCATGGGAAATTACTGGAAGATACCTGTTGACAACAGCATCAGGAAGATACATTTGGGAAAGGACAGTCTCTTCAACAATAGTGCTGGGGAAACAGGATATCCATAAGCAGAAGAATGAAACTAAACTTTTATCTCTCACCATATAAAAAAATTAAATCAAAATATATTAAAACCTTAAATGTAAGACCTGAAACTATGAAACTCCTACAAGAAAACATTGGGAAATGCTTCAGGACATTGATCTGGAAAAAGATTTCTTGAGGAAGCTCTCAAAAGCACAGGCAAATAAAGCAAAAATGGACACATGGCATCACATCAAGTTAAAAGCATCTGCACAACAAAGGAAACAATCAAGAAAGTGAAGAGACAAGTTACAGAATTGGATAAAATATTTGCAAACTATTCAACTGACAAGTGATTAATAACCAGGATATATAAGAAACTCAAACAACACAATAGCAAAATAATATAATAATAATAATAATAATAATAAATGATCCAAGTAAGAAATGGGCAAAAATCTGAATAGACATTTCTTGAATACATACAAATGGCCGACAGATATATAAAAAATTGCTCAATATCAATAACCGTCAGAGAAATGCAAATCAAAACCACATAAGTTATCTTACCCTAGTTAGAATGGCTTTTATCAAAAAGACAGGGAATAATAAATACTTGTGAGGATGTGGAGAAAGGGGAAAGCTAATAAGCTGTCAGTGGGAATGTAAGTTAGTACGTCCACTGCAAAAGATAGTGGGCAAGTTCCTCAAAAAACTAAAAATAGAACTAGCATGTGATCCAGCAATCCCACAGCTGGATATTTATCCCAAAACAAAAGGACTTCAGTATATTGAAGAGGTATCTGCACCCCCATGTCTACTGCAGTACTATGCACATTAGCCAAGACACAGATTCAACGTTAAGTGTCCATTAATAGATGAATGGATAAAGACAATGTGTTACATATAGACAGTGGCATATTATTCAGCCATGAAAAAGGATGATATCCTGATATTTACAACAACGTGGATAGAACTGCAGGATATTATGTTAAGGAGAATAAGCCAAGCATTGAAAGATAAGTATCTCATGTTCATGTTCTCACTTATATGTGGGAGCTAGAATATTGATCTCATGGCAGTAGAGAGTAGAATGATTGTTACCAGAGGCTGGGAAATGTAGACGGAGAAAGAGAGATGCAGGGGAAGAAAAAGAGATTGACTAATGGGTACAAAAATATAGATAGATAGAAGGAATAAAGTCCAGTGTTTGGTAGCACAATAGCGTTCCCATAATTAACAATAATTTATTGTATATTTCAATGTAACTAGAAGATTGGATTTGGAATGTTTTCAACACAAAGAAATAATAAACGTTGGAGGTGAAGAATATCTCCATTTTGCTCTTTTTTTTTTTTTTTTTTTTTTTTGAGGCAGAGTCTTGCTCTATCACCCAGGCTGGAAAGTGTACAGCAGTAGCACGATCTTTGCTCACTGCAACCTCCATCTCCTGGGTTCAAGAGATTCTCCTGCCTCAGCCTCCTGAGTAGCTGAGATTACAGGTACGTGCCACCATGCTCAGCTAATTTTTGTATTTTTATTAGAGACAGGGTTTCACCATGTTGGCCAGGCTGCACATTAACACCTGACCTCCAGTGATCCACCCAACTCGGCCTTTCAAAATGTTGGGATTACAGGTGTGAGCCACAGTGCCCAGCCACAATTTTCCTCATTTGATTATTACATATTGTATGCTTGTATGAAAATAGCACATATACCCTATAAATATGTACAACTATTTTGTATCCATAAAAAATATATATAATTATATATGTTAATATATATTATTAAATGACATATAGTATGATACATAATATAATATATAATATGGGGTATGAGGTGAGAGAGACAAAAGGGAAATAATGATCTATTTTATGTTTAAACGCTGCAGCGTATTGAAGGCGGGAAGAACACCAATAACAATAATGTTTGTGGTGGTTCTTGGTAGCCATTAATGCCCTTAATAATGAATAAGAATTTAATGACTAAAAAATAAGCTGCACTTTTCTGGAATGGTTGACTTTCAGTGAAGAAAAAAATTAACTTTGCTTCAATTTAAAAAGTTACTTTGCCTCTCATTTAAACAACCCTAGTCCCTGCTTGCCTGCTGATCAATTCTTATCTTAATGTCTACTCCAGCTGATTCTTCTTTTCAGCTCTAGACTCTGATCTCCTTGAGAACAGCAGCATCACATTCATCTTTTATTTCCCCCTTCTTTGCAGTATCCCTGGCATATAGAAGGCACTTAGTAAATATTGATATGAACTGAGCTGAAAGCACCCTATCTTCACCTTGATCTCCTGGCTTTCTAAGCTGGGTAAAATTAGACATAATCATTATATTCTTGTAAAAGCAAGGACTACAGTGCCTCAGAGCCTTAAGCAACCCACTGTCATTCCACAAAGAGGTAGCATTTTGGATACAAAAGAAATTAGCATGTATTAATTTAAGATGGCCTAATTCAAGTAGCAAATATATTTGAAAGCATAGTAAAGCAATAGCATGAATAACTGTTTTGCCACCTGATATATTGATAGAAAAGGAGAAAGCTTTACCCCTGAAATAAAATGCTTAATCTCAGTGTCAGTGTTTTGTATATTAAAAATCTTAATTGAAAAAATTACATCATTGAAACTATTAGCAATCATTGTAACTGTTAGACCACAGGAGAATGTGCAAGTTGCTGCTAAGTACATGGCAAGTTTTTATAATTATAATCAGCTAAACTGCTTAAGTGAGTGATACCATTTAAATTAGGAAATTAAAGCTTGAATTATTTTTCTGAAAATTTGCTACTGTTTCTTAAAGAAGCTAAAGTGTTGTTGGATATTGGAATTCTCTATAGCCACTGATTGTGTGCTGTTTACAATCAATCTATAATTTGCTTGGCTGCTTCCAATAAAATATTAATGCAATCAAACCTAAAATGTTTCTGTTCACAGTCATCCTCTTATCATGGGTCAGACTATAAAGCTCTATTATTAACATAAGCCAAGTATTTGCTGTTTAACTGCATACAGATAACTTTGGAAATCTCATCCTAAGGAGTTCAAGATACTTTTTTTCCTTTGGACTAGGACTTCATTTTCTAACTAGATAATTTTCAGCTAAGTATTTATTGTTAATATATAGTTGACATAGATTGTCTTAGGCAATATGCAAATTATTAAGGGGTATAGGATAAAGTTCTGACATTTATATATGACTGCAGAGACAATAATACACAAAAAAAGGTTGAGAACATAAGACAACATGTTCTTAAAACAATGCTACATGCTGTCATTTCTGAGGAAGGGGGTTTCTCATTGAGGGTAGTATCAGAAGAGGATTAGAGACAGGGCATCAAGATGAGTGACAATCGAATGTAAACATCCCTCCTACCAAGTGGCTCTTATCCTGTCCTTTACTCAAAAGTAGATAGCCATTGTAAAAACACTTTAATAAGAAGGAAATCTCGTGTATGTTGAAATAACTATGTATCAAATTAGAGAATTTGGTGTACTTGAGCTGAAGTCATTAAGACTGGAAAGTAAACAGATAAAAAGGTAAAGGATAGAGCCTTCCAGCTGCAGAAAATAAAGGAAAAAGAAAAACAAAACAAAAACAAGAAACCTTTGAGAATGGTTTTCCTGGAATAAACAAGTAGGGGTAGGGTGAAATACAACTGATGAGCACACTCTGGCACAGATAAATTTACATTATTTTAATCAGAGAAGAGATTTTATCTCAAAAATAAATCTCATGAAGTTCTAGATTGTGATGGAAGAGCTTTGATACTCCGACATATTTGACATTATACTAGTTCTAGGATTTCTTTATCCTGGATATGACTACAGTGATCCTAAAACTCCTCGAGAAGTTTCATATTTAGTAGAAAGACATCCCAAAACTCACTTCATACTAGGTCCCACCATATGTTATCACTAAATGGGGTTACAGGTTTCAACTTTCCATGAAGCTAATGGGTCACATCAGATAAACAGTTTCTTGTTTCATTAAATCAAATAGTCTGATTTTGATGCAAAAGCTAATGTCTTACCATGCATCCTTCTGGCTTACGTCTCAAGTCAAATCACTAAACATACACTACCATAACTGAATACAACAAGCTGTGTTCATTGATTATTGAGTGAGGAGGAGCTGTATCATTTAAAAAACAAATTGTATGGGTCTCCCTGAGAAGAAATATAAAGAGCTAGCTTTAGGTTTCTCAACAGAAGCACTATTGACACTTTGTTATTTTTTGTTTTTGTTTTTGAGACTGAGTCTTGCTCTGTCACCCAGGCTGGAGTGCAGTGGCACAATGTGGGCTCACTGCGACCTCCATCTCCTGGGTTCAAGCTATTCTCCTGCCTCAGCCTCTTGAGTAACTGGCATTACAGATGCCAGCCACCACACCTGGCTAATTTTTAAAAAACATTTTTAGTAGATATGAGGTTTCACATGTTGCCAGGCTGGTCTTGAACTCCTGACCTCAAGTGATCCACACACCTCGGCCTTCCAAAGTGCTGGGATTACAGGTGTGAACCACTGCTCCCGGCCACTATTGACACTTTGGACTGAGTAATTCTTGGTTGTGTCTCTGTGTGGTGGTGGGTGGGGGTGTCATATACATTGTAGGATGCTGAGCAGTGTCTCTGGCCACTACTCACTAGATACCTGTTACCCTGCTCCTCTAAGAGTATGACAATCAAACTCTCTCTGGATGTTTGCAAATTATTCCCCCATGGGCTAAATCACCTGTGGTTGAAAATTACTGGGTAAGAGAAAAGGAGAAAAAAGAAAAAACACCAATTTAGGCAATATGAGTTCAAGTCTTAAGTTGACTTAGAAAGCAGATTGTATACTCTTTTTTACAAATGATCTTATGTTATTTGTCTCAGAAGGGAGGGTGTAATTCTCAAAGGGGTCCAGGATGAGATGAATAATACTGTAGTGAGTATTTGGATGTGCATGCTAGAAGCTTGAATAACTTTTTTTTAACGACCCACTTTTATGGGTCCCTATTGCCCCTTAAAATATAGAAGAAACCAGCATTGGGTCATGTGTTAATAATTTCTGTCTTTACCACCATATGCATTATTATCAGCTGATAATCTCTGGATTTTTATGAAGCTTCTGGCATTTACTCTGAGCAGAGCAGAAACAGTTCATTTTACTTTTGTTGAAGAATGAGTTTTTGTGCCATGTGACAAGAAAGGAGTTATGCAGCATCATTTCAGACTCTGCAGACCAGACATCTGAAGATGTGAGATGAATAAGAATAAGTGCAATTACATAACATCCGACTAGAAGACACTTCAGAGCCATGACAGGAGATCGCCCAATCTTGGCAAGGGAAACAGGTCCCAGAGACCTCCAGTGTCTACTTTTAATAGTCAGGTTGCCCTTCCCTTTGATTTGCATATGGATTATTCAGGCATCCCTGTGGTATTACTATATGTTCAGTAGAAAATGTTAGTAATAGCATATATTCTTTTTTGGCATACCAGCAGGAAAACTAGGGATACCCTATGATCCAAAAGTCCTCAGGCCAAAGTACTCAGTCCTGCTTCTTGTGCTTTTTGGGCTTATGCAGTATTACTGATCACAAGCCAGTATTAGAGTTACATTTGGATTGGTGGCTTTAATAACCTGGATTTCTTCCATTCATATGTAACCAAGTCCTTTTGATAAGCTAAGGCAATATGATATAAAAGTTAATATAATATGCAAAATCGACATGAATTTCTTCACTGTTTGAAATGATGTCATGATAAATCTCAATATTATAAAAGGATTTCTGGATATGTCTAGTTTAAATGAAGTCTTTTGATAAAAGGTAAAATGGCTTAGTTTAGAATATCATGTGAGTATCTAATTTAATCCCTGCCTACTTGCCTATGCAATACATTTGCATATCACCATAGGCACTGTGAAAATGGTTAGAACTGTTTGATCCACAATCATTCCCTTCTTGCTAATGTATCT
The DNA here is from genome assembly GCF_029289425.2 of Pan paniscus. Classification (NCBI taxonomy): domain Eukaryota; kingdom Metazoa; phylum Chordata; class Mammalia; order Primates; family Hominidae; genus Pan; species Pan paniscus. Next base: position 69,156,499 of record NC_073261.2, on the reverse strand, counting down.
ATCATGCTCAACCTCCCTCCTAGTTTCCTAAATTCAGTCAGCCATCCTGGCCAGCCTACAAATAAGAAACATGATTGACAGCTGTCTTCTCTCAAACTTCTACGGCTATTCTGTTTACCTTCCCCCTTTTAAAAATGTGCTTCCTCAATCTAAATTCCATTCAGTCTAGGGATTCCTTTCTTCTTCATTGACAGACTCCCCCTCTATCTTCTGTCTCTTCCTTAATTGACCTGGCATCTCACATTAACAGACATGGTTTTCTCCCTTGAAGATGTGTCCCATTGGGACTCTGGTGGAAGGAATCCCATTCACTTCTTTGAAGCAATACAGGACTTTAGTTACCCATCTGCATTTCTGATTTTGGTATCAATTCATTTATATCATGCTTTCCACATTTTTGCTTTAATCACTCCTAAACTTCAATGAATCAATCTCTCTGTAATAACAATTGTATGGAAAGGAAAATGAAAACTTCTGTTTTTATTACAAATTTAATAGCAATAATAAAGCTAATTTGTTTGGAGATTGCATAAATAGACATACATTGTAAAGAAAAGAGATTTTAAAGAACAGATATCAAAACCTCAAGATTGTAGACAGGAGAAGAGTGAGAGTGGTAGACCTATCTAGCATGTATGTCAAATAGGAAATATGTTATTTAAATATTTATTTTAATTTTTTTAACTTTTAATTTTTGTGAGTACAGAGTAAGTGTATATATACTTATAGAGTACATGAGATATTTTGATAAACCCATGCAATGTGAAATAATAAAAACATGGAGACTGAGTATCTATCAATCACCTCAAGCATTTATTCTTTGTGTTACAATTCAGTGATACTCTTTTAGTTATTTTTCAAGGTATAATTAAGTTATTATTGACTATAGTCACCCTGTTGTGCTATCAAGTGGTAAGTCTTATTCATTTTATCTAACTATGTTTTTGTACCCATTAACCACCCCCACCTCCCTACCAGCCCCCCACTACCCTTCCCAGCCTCTGGTAACCATCCTTCTACACGCTATGTTCATGAGTTCAATAGTTTTGATTTTTAGATTCCATAAATAAGTGAGAAAATACAGTGTTTGTCTTTCTATGCCTGGCTTATTTCACTTAACATAATGATCCCCAGTTCCTTCCATGCTGTTATAAATGACAGAATCTCATTATTTTTTATGGCTGAATAGTATACTCCCTTGTGTATATGTACCACATTTTCTTTATCCACTCATTTGCTGATGGACACGTAGGTTGCTTCCAAATCTTAGCTATTGTGAACAGTGCTACCACAAATATGAAATATATGGTATTCAACTGTTATGTATTTTTTATTTAGTTATATTTGTATCTATAAAATTCAGATCCAAATATTCCTGTCTGTAATTAAGAAAGAGAACTGTGAGTAGTCAGGGCCAAAGAAGAAACTGTATTAAGAACAGAAAGGCTTTTGCAGATGGCTAAGCATAATTACCAGGTAGAAAAAGGGTCCAACAAGGTGTTCTAGTATGAAGGGTTAGCAACATGCAGCAAGAGCAGCATATACAGAACAGATGCAGTTTCTCCTCTTCTGAGAGATAAAGCCTCTGGATGACCATGCTAGCAATGATGCACTGCCAACCAGTCATATGGAGGAAAACAGTAAAGAGATGACATTCCTTGAACAATCTTTGGTGAATTACATGAAAACTGAGGAAGTGCTAAGAAAAAAGTAGGAAGTGCGAAGTAAGAAAAAAAAAAAAAAGAAAGAAAGACCTCTTAAATTGTCTGCTAACAATTGGAGACTTGTGGCTATTATTTACTTCAAAACCCAGGTCAGGGAGTAAATCAAGCTGTTTAACAGAAGACATGAAGAAACCGGTAACATACAGTTATAAAAGTAGAAGATATTAATAGCCATCATCAAAGCTAAAGGACTGTCATAAAGATGAGAGGTGAGATCAATCAGTACCCATCTTTCAGTCCATTCAAGGGACTTTCCTGCTCTGAGTGATGTAATTTGGAGGCCCTGAATATCTCAAATGCACACAAAATAAATGTATTAAAGAATACTCAGACACACCGGTACAGCTCAACCCATAAACCACCCATCTGTTCTTCTGACTGAGTCAGACCTCTAGGAAGTTCCTTACCACATCTCTTGCTCTATATCTTCAAAACAAAGAACAACTGTTTTTGGAAGTTCTGAAGGTTTGGATTGTGCTACTAACTTTTTTTAGGGCACTGTTTTGAACTATAAGGAGCTTTTCAGCTTTGGAAACACTTGGGTAAAGGAAGAAAAAAAAATTAACTTGTGAATCCTTCTTTCCAATAGCAAGGAAGCAATACATTCTTGAGTAATGAAGCATGTTTTGCCAGTCACACCGTGCATTTGTTTCCTGCATGCTTCTCTTATTGTTCCAGTTTAGGATCTAAGAGAGAATAATCACAATAAAAAATTTGATGTATTTTATACAATAAGATGCAGTTTTAAAAAAGGTAAAACAAGAGGTGATCTTCAAATGGAGGGTGAATTGTGGTCTTAGACAAAAACTAAAATTGAATTTATATTTTCCACATTATTGAGTATAAACTAATTTACCTTTAATATCAGTGAAAGCTTAGCAAAAAAAAATGCTAACAGATCTGAATGATTTCACTATTAAAATGATTACAGTATTTTTAAAATTTTACAGAAATTTGTTTCCTAAATAGATACAACATGTGGAAAAAAAGATAGATACAACATGTGGAAAAAAAGGAATACAAATATTATTCCAATAAAAATAAGATAATTAGAACAAGAAAATCAACACAATTTCTATGACTATGAAAGATAAGATTCATGAACATATAAGCTCAACACTTATTTCTATAGGGAATAACACTGGCAATTATAGATCAAAGTATATAAAGAAAAAACAAATTTGGCAACATATGCTATTTCCATTTTTTAATACTATGTTACCATTGAAACATTTGAAAGAAGAATGGAAACAATAATCTATGAAACTAGATATTGTTTTAAGTGATGGTGAAAACTGCAATCTGAGATAGCAATTTATAAAATGAAATTACAGTATTTTGTAATATTTTCTGTGATGACACTTTAATATTTGTCACCTCATCACAAAATTTGAACAATATTATTTCAATTCTTTGGTTTACATCTTAATCTAACTACCAATTTAAGAATTTTATGGACAATTGTAATGGCTATTGTCTCAGTGGGCTAAAATTTTCTATATTGAAACTACAAAAGTAAAATAACTAGAGCTATAATAACTCAGTAAGAGCTGTTGTAGGCTGAGAGTGGTGACAGGGATTATCTACAATGAGGCACGAGGGAATTTCTGGATGATGAAAATATCTAACAACTGCATTGCTTTGGTGACTGCATGACTATAAACATTTGTCAAATTCATCAACTGTACACTTAAGAAGGGTGAACATCATTATATGGAAATTATACCTCAAAAAGTTGACTTTAAAAACAATAAAACATTTGTTCTTTAAATGCTGGCAATATATCATTATTCCAACAAATTATTTCAAAATAATTTGTTTTTAAAAGTTGTCTAATTTGGCATTACTCTCAACAGAAGAAAATGTGTTATTCTGATTATAACAACATAGTTGTTAATGTTGATAAAAATGTAAGTTAAGATTGCATAAACATAATTTGTGACTCATGTCAGTCTTAATGTATTAGTCATCCAAATGCCACTGACTCAGAAAATAATCAGACATGCATAATAAAATTATATTTATTTACAATTTATATTATACCAACTTTCCTTCTCTGGAAATTGTAGCTTAATACATACATTTCAATATTTCCACTACATAGAATATTTTTAGCCACTTTAATGAGGTATAGTTGACAGAGAAAAGGCTGTAGATAGATATACATATACATAGATAGATATACAATGTATACAACTTGATGTGTTTGAAGATAAGTATACACCCAGGAAATCATCACAATTTATGCTATAGACTTATTTATCACTTCTAGAAGTTTTTTCGTGCCATTTTTAGTTATTATTATAATAATTACATTTTTCTTTCTGTGGTAGGAGCACTTAACCTAAGATTAACCCTTTTTAGAAAATATTTAAGTGTGTGATACAGTTTTGTTAACCGTATGCTCTACATTGTACAGTAGATCTCCAAAACTTATCTTGCATAACTGAAACTGTGTACCCTTGAAAATCCCCCCCATTACCCCTTCCCCAATTCCTTGGCAACCACCATTCTACTTTCTGCTTCTATGTATTTGAATACTTTGGATACCACATACAAGCAAGATGATTCAGTATTTATCCAGAACAGAAAAATAGAAGATTTTTTGTATTAGTTATGTTAGCTTGATTTTAACTTTTAGACAAAGGGTATGTTGCCATCTCTTCTCTTGACACAGGTCCCACAAATGTTAGAGGTGTATCTGAGACTCTCTGAATCTATGAACCTCTGCATTTATCTATTTTAACTTATAGGGAGGTTCCAACATAAAAAAGAATAAGCTAGCCATTAGTGCTGCCCCCAACCAGAGTGAACAGACTTTTTAAAAGGCTGTGCATGCTATGAAACTAGAGGATTCAAATCCGAGTTCAACAGTTGTGAGAGAAGGATAACCTGGATGAGATTCCCTGCATTCTTAAAATAACTCTGGTAAGTGATGGTCAGCATTAAGGGTAATATAATTTTTAAATACCAAACTGCCTTTTAATTACATTAATATTTACTATACATTGAATACTAGATTCTGTGTTAAGCATTTCTTAGGTAATTCATTTAAGCTTTACAAATTTTGAGATGGATACCATGTTTTTCATTTTGCAGACAATGAAGCCCAACCTGAGAGAAATTAAATACTTTTATCAGGATTAGCCTCCCAGGATATGGCAGAGTTTGGATTTCAATCCTGGTCTATGAGTCTTCAGCAACCATGGTATTATTCCTTACACAACTGCCTTTAATTTATGTCTCATTTTTAAAAGAATGTTTTCTCTGGAAGAAGTTGTAACAGCTGCTTTCATTGTCCTACCATATCCCCTCAGCACTCACCCTTTCTGTGCACACCAGCCCACTTTCCAGCACACCTTCCCACATCTAGCCAGAATCTGGACCCATGTGTTCAAATAACAGGGTTTCCTTAGAAAATTGATCTGCTGATTAATGGAAAATTGTAAAGGGTTCTAAAAAGTTTATGAAAATATTACCTTATAGTCAAGGTAATTAACACTGGATAGATTGATAAAACTAGTTTTTAATAAAATTTTAACATTAAAGATGCACTAACACAAACATGAAATTTGATTTTCTCTTTTGAAAAATAATTTTATGTAATATTGAGAGACAATTAAAAATTTTTATTTGCCTTTTGAGTAAACTACAATAAAAGGGTGGGGAGAGAGAGAAGACAGATTCACTTGACCTCATGCTGTCTTTCTTGGGTCTTTATTAGAAAGCTGATTCTCTCCTCTCTTAGTGAGTATGAGATTTTGCATTTTTAAAATATTCGAGTAATCATTCTGGCTAAATGAATGACTGATAGTGACCTGAAGTTCTGTTTTGTGATATCCAGTGTTTCAAACCTTTGATATTTGACAAGTCTTCCAAGATCAAATTCTAAATTAAAAAAAGGTAAAATTTAGGTCCCCTAAAGTGCAAAAAAGACATATTCAGCTTATTTAATATATTAAAATCATATAGGAAACACTGTCTGATATAAAATGGTGTTTAACTTTCTCTGGATTATGTTCATATAAATATATTATTAGTATGTGTTACAAAATTATGTAAGTTTCCTGTAATTGTGATATGTCTCTATATATGTTGCTAGTAGTAATTATAATTATTGTGTAAAATTGATGGTATACCACAGGAATAACCAAGATTCCTAGTGAATTTTGGCTTTAACTATGGCTGTCCTGAGAATTTTGTCACCCACAGACAACTGTTGTCTTGTTTTGAGCCTCTTCAAAAGGTGGTTATAATCAGCTATAGGACTTTGACAGGTGCTCTTGAATTCAGGTTTTTTATAGCTTTGGAGATTGTGACATTAGAATAGAGGAAAAACTTTCAGAACTCTCATGGAAAGCTGGAATGTTCATGTATATCAAGCAGAACAGCAGTAAACCTCATGGACTGAACTAAGACTAAATTATTCCTTTTATGACTTTTGTTGAAAATGTTACTGATTCTTTGTTTTGGTTTTCAAAGTCAAGAACACTTTTATTTTAAGCTATGTACAGCTTTTAACAATTGAGTATACTCCTATAAACGAAATTTGAGGCATATTTCTCTCTGATTTCTCCAAATTTGAAAACTAGTTGTGAGCATTCTTAACTTATGGCAATATAGTTATTTGCATAAGTGTAATTAGCATCTGTTTTCTTTTGCAACAGGACACAATTGAAGAAACTGGTTATTTTTACCCAGGCTTTGACTGGAATGACATGCTTTCAAATATAAGCAGCCTGCTATAAGGAACCAGACTTGACTTATGGAACCAAGAAACTCAAAATCGTACCAATTATAATCTCACAATACAGTGAAATAAAAATAGAAATCAATATCAAGGAGCACTCTCAAAACTATACAATATGTGGAAATTAAACAACTTGCTCCTGAATGACTTTTGCGTAAACAACAAAATTAAGGCAGAAGTAAAAAAATTATTTGAAATAAATGTAAATAGAGACACAACATACCAAAATCTCTAGGGTGCAACAAAAGAGTGTCAAGAGGAAAGTTTATAGTGCTGAATGCCTACCTCTTAAATTTAAAAAGATATCAAATTAACAATCTAACATCACACCCAGAGGAACTAGGAAAATAAGAACAAAACTAACCAGAAAGCTAGCAGAAGAAAATAAATAACTAAAATCAGATCAAAAGTGAACACAATTAAGACCTAAAAATACATACAAAGAATCAATGAAACCAAATTGAAACACTGAAGAGACCAATATCAAGTTCCAAACCTGAATCAGTATTAAAAAGCCTACCAACCAAAAAGAGCCCCAGACAAGAAGGATTTACAACCAAATTCTACCACATGATTAAAAAGAACTGGTATCAATTCTAATGAAACTATGCCAAAATATTGAGGAGGAGGGACCTCTCTCTAATTTATTATATGAAGCCAGCATTACCTTGATACCAAAATCTGGAAAAGAAACAAGGAAAAAAGAAAACTACAAATGAACATAGATACAAAAATCCTCAACACAACACTACCATCCTCAACACAACACTACCAAATCAAATTCAACAGCACATCAAAAATTTAATTTATCATGATCAAGTAGGCTTGATTCCTGTGATGCAGGGTTTGCTCAATATATGTAAATCAATAAATGTGATTGCCCACATATACAGAATTAAAAACAAAAACCACAGGATCTCTTTCTGCATCTCAATAGATGCAGAAAAGGCTTTCAATAAAATCGAACTTCCCTTCATAATAAAAGCCCTTGAAGGAACATACCTCAAAACAATAAGGGCAGTCTGTGAAAAACCCATAGCCAACATCATACTAAACAGGGAAAAACTGGTAGCATTCCCTTTGAGAACTGAAACAGAACAGGGATGTCCACTCTCACCACTCCTATTCAACAACACTGGGAATGTTAGCCAGAGCAATCATGTAAGTGAAGGAAATAAAAGGTATCTAAATAAGAAAAGACAAATTCAAATTACCTGTCTTCACTAGTAATATGATTCTCTACCTAGAAAACCCTAAAGACTCTGCCAAAAGTTTCCTGGTCCTCATAAATGACTTTTGTAAAGTTTCAGTATACAAAAATCAATGTATAAAAATCAGTAGCATTTTTATACATGAACAGCATCCAGGTTGAATTTAAGAACACAATCTCACAATAGCCACAGAAATAAAATAAAAAATAAAATACCTAGGAATACGTCCAACCAAGAAGGTGAAAGATCTGTACAAGAAGGACTACAAAACACTGCTAAGAGAAATGAGAGATGACAAAAACAAATGAAGAAACACTTCAGGTTGATGGATTGAAATAATCTGTATTGTTAAAATGGTCATACTACCCAAAACAATCTACAGATTCAATGCATTTCCTATCAAACTACCAATGTCATTTTTCTCAGAATTGGAAAAAAGCTATTCTAAAGTTTGTATGGAATCCAAAAAGCAAAAGTACCAAGCAAAAAGAACATAGCTGGAAGCATAGCATTACCTGACTTCAAAGTATGCTATAAGACTACAATAACCAAAACAGCATGGCACTGGTATAAAAACAGATACATAGACCAATGAAACAGAATAAAGAACCCAGAAATAAAGCCACAAACCTACAGCCATCTTTGACAAATTTCACAAAACTGAGCAATGGGAAAAGGACTCCCTATTGAAAAAATGGTGCTGGACAAGCTGGCTAGCCAAATGCCGAAGAATAAAACTGAACTCCTACCCTTCACCATACATAAAAATAAACTTAAGAGGGAATAAAGATTTAAATATAAGACCATGAACTATAAAAATTGAAGAAGAAAACCTAGGAAACACCATTCTGGACATCACCTTTTCAAAGGAATTTGTGACCAAGTCCTCAAGAGAAATTGTCTTCTGTAGGGACATGGATGAAATTGGAAATCATCATTCTCAGTAAACTATCGCAAGAACAAAAAACCAAACACCGCATATTCTCACTCATAGGTGGGAATTGAACAATGAGATCACATGGACACAGGAAGGGGAATATCACACTCTGGGGACTGTTGTGGGGTGGGGGGAGGGGGGAGGGATAGCACTGGGAGATATACCTAATGCTAGATGACGAGTTAGTGGGTGCAGTGCACCAGCATGGCACATGTATACATATGTATCTAACCTGCACAATGTGCACATGTACCCTAAAACTTAAAGTATAATAAAAAAAAAAAAAAAAGAGAAATTGTAACAGAAAGAAAAATTAAGGAATCAGGAAAAATAGCTAGTGTATGCTGGGCATAATACCTAGGTGATGGATTTATAGGTGCAGCAAACCACCATGGCGCATGTTTACCTATCTAACAAACCTGCACATCCTGCACATGTACCCTGGAACTTAAAATAGAAATTAAAAAAGTGAGTCCTAATTAAACTAAATAGCTTTGGCATAGCAAAAGAAACTATCAACAGAGTAAACAGACAACTTACAAGATAGGAGAAAATATTCTCAAACTATATATTCAACAAGGGTCTAATATCCCGACTCTATAAGGAGTTTATGCAATTCAACAATTGAAAAACAACCCCATTAAAAAGTGGCCAAAAGAAATGGACGTTTCTCAAAATAAGACATACAAAGGGCCAAGAAACATATAAAAAAAGTTCTATATCAATAACCATAAGAAAAATGCAAATAAAATTACAACAAGGTAATATGTCATGTCAGTCAAAATTGCTATTACTAAAAAGTCAAAAAACAACAGATGATGGGGAAGATGAGGAGAAAAGGAACATATATACAGTGTTGGTGGGAATGTAAATTAATTCAGCCACTGTGGAAAGTGGTTTGGAGATTTCTCAAATAACTAAAAACAGAACCACCATTTGACCCAGCAAACCTGTTATTGTATATATATACAAAAGAAAGTGAATCATTTTACCAAAAAGACACATGTACTCATCACAGCAGTATTCACAATAGCAAAGACATGGACTCAACCTAGGTGCCCATCAATAGTGGATTGGATAAGGAAAATGTGGTATATATACACCGTGGAACACCATGCAGCTGTAAAAAAGAATTAAATCATGGTCTTTGCAGCCACATGGATGCATCTGGAAGTTATTATCCTAAGCTAATAATGCAAGAACAGAAAAAACCAAATACCACACATTCTCACTTATAAATGGGAGCTAAACATTAGGTACTCGTAAGGATGGTAACAGTAGTCACTGGGGCCTACTAAAGGTGGGAGAGATGGAGGGTCCAAGGGTTGAAAAGCTAACTTTTGGGTACTATCCTCACTACCTGGATGATAGGATCATTCATATAGCAAACCTCAACATCATACAATAGACTCAGGTAATAAACCTGCACATGTACTCCCTGAATCTAAAATAAAAGTTTTTAAAAAAGCGCCTCCCCACCCGCCAAATACCAAACAAGTGTCAGTTAGTCTATAGCTTAGCAATTCTAATATGCTGATAGGAAGACATACATCCACAAAAATGGAGGAGTAGCAAAGAAAATAAACAAAAAGAAGAGGAAAAGAACAACACCAAACTAATATTCAATAAGACTATCTCAAGAGTTATGTGCCACATATTATATCCATGTACCTTGGGAATCTGGTACTGGTGCTTGAGTATAAGCTTTAGTGTAATGTGGTAATTACCTTGGGCTTCCAATTTTTTTTTATTAATGAAGAAGTTAGAAGTATTAAAAAGAAGGAAAATATCTCTCTACCAAATACACTTGGTGAAAAAATAACTATCAAAATTACAGGCTATAACACTGTACCATCAAAATCCTCCAGAACAGACTTGAAAAGCGAAATCAGAACAACGTTACCTTGGTATAGTTTCTGAATAGTACGGTGTGCCAATATTGTGGGGATAAAGAGGTAATAGTTTAGATGTATACAGAAGTTTAATATTAATTGTTTTCATAGATGTTCATTGTCATGAATATTCATGTTGAAATAACTTTGGAAAATACAGAGAATAAAATCAGTCAGAGTATTATTTATTCCACCTTACATAATTCAATGGTACACAGTTAGTAGGGATTATAAATGCATATACTTTACTTTTTCTGTTGGTGTAAATAATTCAATCACCTTTCCTCATAGTGAGTGCTTTGTATACTTCCTGGGTTTTGGCTCCAGAGCAGATAAACTTTAGCAGAAAGCTATGCTTCTCAGAAAAAATAAATGTATTTATCTAATACTCCTTTCTATCAGCTTTTTCATTTGGAGTTTATAGGTTATCTGAAATACCTCCAAGGATATTGTTATTGTACCTTTCAATTTGCTACTAGCAGTTGTCACTGTATGACTATTACTATGATTGAATTAAGGTGATAACTACTCTTTTTGTTAAAAAAAAAAAATGATCTTAATTGGTGTTAATCTATTTCTTCTTTTCCTTGTCTGTAATATTGAATATTTATCCCATAAAAATCTATTTGTCTCCTCTGAATACACACACACACACAGACACACACACACTCTTCTGCTCCATCTGCCAGAGTGATAGAGAGGAAATAACAAATTCATCAAGATAATGGAAGAAAGTCTAGAATCTCTTCTACAAGGCAATATTTTTCTAAGCATTAAAAATACCAAAAGGCTGAAAGGTTTATATCCACAGAAATTTATTTTGATTCTATATATGAAAAAAAAAACCAGCATTGTATCTTGAAGGTGGTTGAATGCTTTCTTTGAATTTTTTGAAATAACTGCCTGAGTGGTAGCAGAGAGGTGAAGATTAATAATTTGAGATAGCATCTGAAAAAGAATGTCTGGAATAATCAAAAAGAAAATAAAGTACAGGTACCCAGGAAGGGCACTAACTAGACTGAGTTGAATTTTTTTTTTGATATATCTGATACAGTAGAGCAATACAAAAATCACTCTCACAGTTAGTAGTACTCCTGTCACTACCACTACTAACTGTGGTTAATGTAAACAGTAGAACATAAAATTATAGCATTAAGGATGATTCTGCTTATCATAATTACCATAATTAAATACTGAAGCACTTCTGTATACTTTGTGCATCACATAATTTATCATTTAATCCACATGACAAATCTATTAGGCAGTTTTCTTATCTGCTTTTAAATCTTGAGAAACCCGAGGTGACTGAAGATTCCTAGCCTCATCACTTGTAAGATGAAAAGTGTTTATTTGCCTCTTTGTAGTTGAAAATGTAATGAATCAATTGAAGAAGAAGGAGAAAGTTGATGTTCCTCAATGCTTTCCATATAAATCTGAGACCCAAAGAGCAGCTGATAGAAATTAGGAAGGACAAGAGTAATTAAGTACCTAAAATATATTTACAAATTTAATATCCACAGTAACCCTTTGAGGTAGGTACTATTATTATCCTCATTTTAAAAATGAGAGAGGTAAGGCAGTAAATTAATAAACCTGTAAATTGAGCAAGAATAGGGAGACTTAAAACCACATTAGATGAACAATTTAAATCTTCCAGACACAGATATTTAACCCAGCAAACTGGCTTCTGGAAATTACAAGTGAGAGATCAGGTACATGTACAATTCTGGAAAGAATCCGTATTGGATTTTTCTCAGAATTGCAAAAATGACTTGTGGAAAGGCACTTCTAATTTCCAGGCTAAGTCCTTTGACTTCAGCTAGCTCAATGTGGAGGTGCTATGTGCTACCCTGTGAACACCACTGTGAAATTCTCTGACCTTGATTATGATGGTGAATGGCAGACACAAAAAGTCACACATGATCAAAGAGATGTTACTTTGCCTAAGATGAACCTTTTTTCTTTCTGGTTATTTTTCTCAGGACCCATTTCTCAGGGTGCGATATTTGTGACATCTACAGGGATGAGGAAATTCAGAATATTATTTTACATCATTTTCTGCTGTTTAGAGGAAGATGCCAGAGCAATAGTCTGTTATCAAAATTAAAATGACTGGTCTATTATGCTTGGCCTATATATGTTCATATGCTATAGAGCTATATTAAAACAACATATAACATTTTCATATCCTCAAATATCTCTTTTTAGTTTCCCAGTTTCACCACTTTGCAATGTTAACAAGAAAAAAAGGTAGTTTTATCCTAGAAAATAATGACAGAGAGAATTTTAAATAAAAGGAAGTAATCATGTCAAAAACTGAACAAATGAATGGAAATAAAAAATGACAAGTGTACATTAAACTTCAATATGATGTCATTGGTGATTTAGAAGAATGTAAAATCAACAAATACAAAGACCAAATAGAGAACAAGAGATAACGATGTAAAGAGAGGTAGCAAATATATATATATTATATAATATATTATGGATATTATAGATATATTATAGATATTATAGATATATTATAGATATTATAGATATAATATATTATAGATATTATAGATATAATATATTATAGATATTATAGATATTATAGATATAATATAGATATTATAGATATAATATATTATAGATATTATAGATATAATATAGATATTATAGATATTATAGATATAATATAGATATTATAGATATAATATATTATAGATATTATAGATATAATATATTATAGATATTATAGATATATTATAGATATTATAGATATATTATAGATATTATAGATATATTATAGATATTATAGATATATTATAGATATTATAGATATAATATATTATAGATATTATAGATATAATATATTATAGATATTATAGATATAATATATTATAGATATTATAGATATAATATATTATAGATATTATAGATATAATATATTATAGATATTATAGATATAATATATTATAGATATTATAGATATAATATATTATAGATATTATAGATATAATATATTATAGATATTATAGATATAATATATTATAGATATTATAGATATAATATATTATAGATATTATAGATATAATATATTATAGATATTATAGATATAATATATTATAGATATTATAGATATAATATATTATAGATATTATAGATATAATATATTATAGATATTATAGATATAATATATATTATAGATATTATAGATATAATATAGATATTATAGATATTATAGATATAATATCTATATTATACATATTATAGATATAATATCTATATTATACATATTATATCTATAATATATATTATAGATATTATACATATAATAGACATATTATAGATATTATACATATAATAGACATATTATAGATATTATAGATATAATAGACATATTATAGATATTATAGATATAATAGATATAGATATTATAGATATAATAGATATAGATATTATAGATATAATAGATATATTATAGATATTATAGATATAATAGATATATTATAGATATTATAGATATAATAGATATATTATAGATATTATAGATATAATAGATATATTATAGATATTATAGATATAATAGATATAATAGATATATTATAGATATAATAGATATAATAGATATATTATAGATATTATAGATATATATTATAGATATTATTTAATATCTATAATATATATATCTAATATACATATGTATATATTATATAATATATATAATATAGATACATATGTATATATATAATATATATATAATAGGTATCTATAGAATATATATATAATATATATATATATGTCAGGCCTCTGAGCCCAGGCCAGGCCATCGCATCCCCTGTGACTTGCACGTATACATCCAGATGGCCTAAAGTAACTGAAGATCCACAAAAGAAGTAAAAACAGCCTTAACTGGTGACATTCCACCATTGTGATTTGTTCCTGCCCCACCCTAACTGATCAATGTACTTTGTAATCTCCCCCACCCTTAAGAAGGTACTTTGTAGTCTCCCCCACCCTTAAGAAGATTCTTTGTAATTCTCCCCACCCTTGAGAATGTACTTTGTGAGATCCACCCATGCACACCAGAGAACAACCCCCTTTGACTGTAATTTTCCATTACCTTCCCAAATCCTATAAAATGGCCCCACCCCATCTCCCTTTGCTGACTCTCTTTTCAGACTCAGCCCACCTGCACCCAGGTGAAATAAACAGCTTTATTGCTCACACAAAGTCTGTTTGGTGGTCTCTTCACAGGGACATGCATGAAATTTGGTGCCGTGACTCGGATTGGGGGACCTCCCTTGGGAGATCAATCCCCTGTCCTCCTGCTCTTTGCTCCATGAGAAAGATCCACCTATGACCTCAGGTCCTCAGACCCACCAGCCCAAGAAACATCTCACCAATTTCAACTCCGGTAAGCGGCCTCTTTTTACTCTCTTCTCCAACCTCCCTCACTATCCCTCAACCTCTTTCTCCTTTCAATCTTGGCGCTACACTTCAATCTCTCCCTTCTCTTAATTTCAATTCCTTTCATTTTCTGGTAGAGACAAAAGAGACATGTTTTATCCGTGGACCCAAAACTCCGGCACTGGTCATGGACTGGGAAGGCAGCCTTCCCTTGGTGTTTAATCATTGCAGGGACGCCTCTCTGATTATACACCCACGTTTCAAGGGTGTCAGACCACGCAGGGATGCCTGCCTTGGTCTGTCACCCTTAGCGGCAAGTCCCGCTTTCCTAGGGGGCAAGAACCCCCCAATCCCTTATTTCCACACCCTGACCTCTTATTTCCATGCCCCAACCCCTTCTCTGCTTTTCTGGAGGTCAAGAACCCCCCACCCCTTCTCCGTGTCTCTACTCTTTTCTCTGGGCTTGCCTCCTTCACTGTGGGTAAGCTTCCACCTTCCATTCCTCCTTCTCCCTTAGCCTGTGTTCTCAAAAACTTAAAACCTCTTCAACTCACACCTGACCTAAAACCTAAATGCCTTATTTTCTTCTACAATGCTCCTTGACCCCAATACAAACTCAACAGTAGTTCCAAATAGCCGGAAAACGGCACTTTCAATTTTTCCATCCTACAAGATGTAAATAATTCTTGTCATAAAATGGGCAAATAGTCTGAGGTGCCTGACGTCCAGGCATTCTTTTATACATCAGTCTCTTCCTAGTCTCTGTGCCCAGTGCAACTCGTCCCAAATCTTCCTTCTTTCCCTCCCACCTGTCCCCTCAGTCCCAACCCCAAGCATCACTGAGTCTTTCTAATCTTCCTTTTCTACAGACCCATCTGACCTCTCCCCTCCTTGCCAGCCCAAGCTAGGTCCCAATTCTTCCTCAGCCTCCACTCCTCCACCCTGTAATCTTTTTATTGCCTCCCCTCCTCACACCTGGTCTGGCTTACAGTTTTGTTCTGCAACTAGCCCTCCCCCACCTGCCCAGCAATTTATTCTTAAAAAGGTGGCTGGAGCTAAAGGCATAGTCAAGGTTAATGCTCCTTTTTCTTTATCCCAAATCAGATAGTGTTTAGGCTTTTTCATCAAATATAAAAACCCAGCCCAGTTCATGGCTCGTTCGGCAGCAACCTTGAGACGCTTTACAGCCCTAGACCCTAAAACGTCAAAAGGCCATCTTATTCTCAATATACATTTTATTACCCAATCTGCTCCCGACATTAAATAAAACTCCAAAAATTAAATTCCGGCCCTCAAACCCCACAACAGGATTTAATTACCCTCGCCTTCAAGGTGTACAATAATAGAAAAAAGTTGCAATTCCTTGCCTCCACTGTGAGACAAACCCCAGCCACATCTCCAGCACACAAGAACTTCCAAACGCCTGAACCGCAGCTGCCAGGGGTTCCTCCAGAACCTCCTCCCCCAGGAGCTTGCTACAAGTGCCAGAAATCTGACCACCAGGGCAAGGAATGCCCGCAGCCCAGGATTCCTCCTAAGCCGTGTCCCATCTGTGTGGGACCCCACTGGAAATTGGACTGTTCAACTCACCTGGCAGCCACTCCCAGAGCCCCTGGAACTCTGGCCCAAGGCTCTCTGACTGACTCCTTCTCAGTTTAGCGGCTGAAGACTGATGCTGCCTGATCGCCTCCGAAGCCCCGTAGACCGTCACGGACGCCGAGCTTTGGGTAACTCTCACAGTGGAAGGTAAGTCCATCCCCTTCTTAATCAATATGGAGGCTACCCACTCCACATTACCTTCTTTTCAAGGGCCTGTTTCCCTTGCCTCCATAACTGTTATGGGTATTGACAGCCAGGCATCTAAACCTCTTAAAACTCCCCAACTCTGGTCCAACTTAGACAGTACTCTTTTAAGCACTCCTTTTAGTTATCCCCACCTGCCCAGTTTCCTTATTAGGCTGAGACACTTTAACTAAATTATCTGCTTCCCTGACTATTCCTGGACTATAGCCACATCTCATTGCTGCCCTTCTTCCCAATCCAAAGCCTCCTTTGCGTCCTCCCCTTATATCTCCCAACCTTAACCCACAAGTATAAGATACCTCTACTCCCTCCTTGGCGACCGATCATGCATCCCTTACCATCTCATTAAAACCTAATCACCCTTACCCCGCTCAACGCCAATATCCTATCCCACAGCACGCTTTAAAAGGATTAAAGCCTGTTATCACTCGCCTGCTACAGCATGGGCTTCTAAAACCTATAAACTCTCCTTACCATTCCCCCATTTTACCTGTCCTAAAACCAGACAAGGCTTACAAGTTAGTTCAGAATCTGCACCTTATCAACCAAATTGTTTTGCCTATCCACCCCGTGGTGCCAAACCCATATACTCTCCTATCCTCAGTACCTCCCTCTACTACCCATTATTCTGTTCTGGATCTCAAACATGCTTTCTTTACTATTCTTTTGCACCCTTCATCCCAGCCTCTCTTTGCTTTCGCTTAGACTGACCCTGACACCCATTAGGCTCAGCAAATCACCTGGGCTGTACTGCCGCAAGGCTTCACAGACAGTCCCCATTACTTCAGTCAAGCCCAAATTTCATCCTCATCTGTTACCTATCTCGGCATAATTCTCATAAAAACACACGTGCTTTCCCTGCTGATCGTGTCCAATTAATCTCCCAAACCTCAATCCCTTACAAAACAACTCCTTTCCTTCCTAGGCATGGTTAGTGCGGTCAGAATTCTTACACAAGCACCAGGACCGCACCCTGTAGCCTTTCTGTCCAAACTTGACCTTACTGTTTTAGCCTAGCCCTCATGTCTGCGTGCAGCGGCTGCTGCTGCTTTAATACTTTTAGAGGCCCTCAAAATCACAAACTATGCTCAACTCACTCTCTACATTTCTCATAACTTCCAAAATCTATTTTCTTCCTCAAACCTGACTCATATACCTTCTGCTCCCCGGCTCCTTCAGCTGTACTCACTCTTTAAGTCCCACAATTACCATTGTTCCTGGCCCGGACTTCAATCTGGCCTCCCACATTATTCCTGATACCACACCTGACCCCCATGACTGTATCTCTCTGATCTACCTGATATTCATCCCATTTCCCATATTTCCTTCTTTACTGTTCCTCACCCTGATCACGCTTGATTTATTGATGGCAGTTCCACCAGGCCTAATCGCCACATACCAGCAAAGGCAGGCTATGCTATAGTACAAGCCACTAGCCCGCCTTTCAGAACCTCTCATTTCCTTTCCATCGTGGAAATCTGTCCTCAAGGAAATAACTTCTCTGTGTTCCATCTGCTATTCTACTACTCCTCAGGGATTATTCAGGCCCCCTCCCTTTCCTACACACCAAGCTCGAGGATTTGCCCCCACCCAGGACGGGCAAATTAGCTTTACTCAACATGCCCGAGTCAGGAAACTAAAATACCTTAGTCCGAATAGACACTTTCACTGAATAAGTAAAGGCCTTTCCTACAGGGTCTAAGAAGGCCACCGCAGTCATTTCTTTCCTTCTGTCAGACATAATTCCTCAGTTTAGCCTTCCCACCTCTATACAGTCTGATAACAGACCAGCCTTTATTAGACAAATCAGCCAAGCAGTTTTTCAGGCTCTTAGTAGGTTTCAGTGAAACCTTTATATCCCTTATGGTCCTCCGTCTTCAAGAAAAGTAGAACGGACTAAAGGTCTTTTAAAAACACAGCTCACCAAGCTCAGCCACCAACTTAAAAAGGACTGGACAATACTTTTACCACTTTTGCTTCTCAGAATTCAGGCCTGTCCTCAGAATGCTACAAGGTACAGCCCATTTAAGCTCCTGTATAGATGTTCCTTTTTATTAGGCCCCAGTCTCATTTGACACCAGACCAACTTAGACTGTGCCCCAAAAAAACTTGTCATCCCTATTATCTTTTGTCTAGTCATACTCCTATTCACCATTCTCAACTACTCATACATGCCCTGCTCTTGTTTACACTGCCGGTTTACACTGTTTCTCCAAGCCATCACAGCTGATATCTCCTGGTGCTAGCCCCAAACTGCCACTCTAAACTCTTGAAGTAAATAAATAATTCAGCAGGACTATGCTGAATCTCCTTAGGCACTCTCTAATCAGATGTCCTAGGTCCTTCCAATTCTTAGACCTTTTATACCTGTTTTTCTCCTTCTCTTATTCCATTTAGTTTCTCTATTCATCTAAAACCGTATCCAGGCCATCACCAATCATTCTATATGACAAATGTTTCTTCTTACATCCCCACAATATCACCCCTTACCACGAGACCTCCCTTCAGCTTAATCTCTCCCACTCTAGGTTTCCATGCCACCCCTAATCCCGCTTGAAGCAGCCCTGAGAAACATCGCCCATTCTCTCTCCATACTACCCCCCAAAAATTTTTGCTGCCCCAACACTTCAACACTATTTTGTTTTATTTGTCTTATTAATATAAGAAGGCAGGAATGTCAGGTCTCTGAGCCCAGGCCAGGCCATCGCATCCCCTGTGACTTGCAAGTATACATCCAGATGGCCTAAAGTAACTGAAGATCCACAAAAGAAGTAAAAACAGCCTTAACTGATGACATTCCACCATTGTGATTTGTTCCTGCCCCACCCTAACTGATCAATGTACTTTGTAATCTCCCCTACCCTTAAGAAGATACTTTGTAGTCTCCCCCACCCTTAAGAAGGTTCTTTGTAATTCTCCCCACCCTTGAGAATGTACTTTGTGAGATCCACCCCTGCCCACCAGAGAACAACCCCCTTTGACTGTAATTTTCCATTACCTTCCCAAATCCTATAAAATGGCCCCACCCCTATCTCCCTTCGCTGACTTAGCCCACCTGCACCCAGGTGAAATAAACAGCTTTATTGCTCACACAAAGTCTGTTTGGTGGTCTCTTCACACGGACGCGCATGAAAAAAATATATATATATATAATTTTTTTTTTTTTTTTGAGATAGAGTATTGCTCTGTTCCCCAGGCTGGAGTGCAGTGGCACAGTCTCTGCTCACTGCAACTTCCGTCTCCTGGGTTCAAGCAATTCCCATGCTTCAGCCTCCTGAATAGCTAGGATTACAGGAGTCCACCACCACGCCTGGCTAATTATTTTTTCATTTTTTGTAGAGACAGGGTTTCATCATGATTGCCAGGCTGGTCTCAAACTGACCTCAATTGATCTGCCCGCCTCAGCTTCCCAAAGTGCTAGGATTACATGCGTGAGTCACTGAACCCAGCTTAAGTCTATATTCTTCTTTAAAATAATTCTGAAGGGGTAAGAGGTGAAAGAGATCACTAGCTAAAAATAGCAAAAAACTGAATATAGTTTAGTTTCTTCTTGCTTTTTTTGTTTTCCTTTTAATGTTGGGAAAGTTTTGCACATGGAAGCAATAGAAGCTGCAGTGCAAGGAGACTGACTGCTAAAGACAGCCTGGAGGAGGGCAATGGGTGTCATCCACAGCCGAGGGTCATAAATTTTGAATGACAAGAGGGGCATTATTTCCAAGGAAACTAAAATAAAGCCAAGAAAAGATGGCTGATGGGGATGTTTGTGAGAATGAGAGGGTTTAAAGGACTTAACATTTAATGGACTCAATAGTCATTGGGAAATAAGAGCCAAGGACATTTTCTGAGAGTGAGAAGAAGGTGAGGGGCAAGGCTGAAGGGAGTGGCAAAGGTATAAATTGCTTGAAGGGAAGGACTTCTGAAAAAAAAAAAAGGAGTATTTAACTAAGGCTGGAGATAATGAACATGTAATGACTTCAGGACAAACAATTTATTTTTTTCTCCAGGACTTAGTAACCTGGCTATAAAAGAGGAAATGAACAGTTGAGTTTATAGGAGATCGTTGTTTCTTTTTTGAATGCAATGGGCAAGTACTTTTAGGTTACCTGTGCTAAATGTTGGTAAGGACAATGAATGAGAAAGATAAATTCAAGTACCTGTACCTTTGGTGTCTAGTGAGTGGTTTAGGGGCAGAAGCTGTGTTTGAGGAACATTCTAGTTTCTCTGAAATCACACCTTGCACTTTTATACCTAACAAGGCAGAATTACCAAGTGGTTACCTGCATGGGCACTGCAGTCAGAATGCATAGTTTCAAGTTCTGTCTCTGATGCTTACCAGCTGTGGAAAGCATGATCAGTTGCTCAAATTTTCAGTTTCCTTACCCTTAAAATAAAAATAAAAGTAATTGTGCAAACCTCACAGGGATTCATTAAATTAATACCTAAAATATTGCCTGCTTGATCACATTAAGCATTCCATAATTATTGTTCCTAATTAGATTTTATGACAATCTCTTTCTCAAATTCAATACAGTTTCCAAATAATAAAAGCAGAAAATTAAAAATATGGAGAATGAAGACTTTAAACAATTATTTGATTTTTCTATTAGTATTATAAATAGTACATGGAGTACTTCTTTTCTCAATTCCATTAAAAATAACATGAGAATAAAGTTCGGGGTTAATTTTTTAAAAGCAGTTAGTTTGCTCCACTAGTGACAGAACCTATTATTGCCACTGACTCCATTTCTTTACACGTGGGCAAAATCTTAATTCATCTCTCTTGATCACTGCTCTTCCAATAGCTGAAAGTAGTTTTGTCACCAGCTCATTAGATTATTTGAAATTTCTAATTGAAATATAATATTTTAATGTCAAAAGGCCTGCATGTACTAGGTAGAACAGGGTAGTGAGATTTGAAGGGAATGGTTTTTCTTCTGTAATTAGAGGCAATGAAGTGCTTCATTAAGGATGTCTGGTTCATTCTTATGCACCTACTCATAGGACAAGTGAATACACAATCAACTCATAACTCTCCAGTGTTCCCTATTGTTTCATTTGACCACTGGTCTTATAAAAGGGAATGGTTCCAAAGTGAGTTAAAGAACTGAACTCACACCGAGACTATATTCAGCAGCTGTGCTTTGAATAATTGGACCAGCAACCTCAGCATCACCTGTTAAAATATAAAATCTCAGGTCTCATTTTATACCTATTGAAACAATTCTGCATTTCAAAAAGATGCCTGAGTGATTCACATGCATAGTAAAATTTGAGAGGCATGGCCAATGAAGACATTCATATTCTCTGGGAAAGTGAAGGCTGCATTAGGTCTCAGCATTCTGCCTTCTGCCTTTTTCCATTCCTTTAGTCTCTGACTAACTAGAAGGACTGTTAAAACAGATCTGGAAATTTTGAGAGTCAGGAGGTTCTCCGCCTCTATTTGCACTGTCCAGAGGGTATTTTTTGTTAGTTCCTCCACATCTCCTCTTTTTTTTTTCCAGAACTGAGTATAAAAGGCCCTGTGTGTTCATATACCCAACACTTCACTTTGTTTCTGCTCATAATATGATAGATTTTTGGTTGGAGAAATAGGATGCTCCTGCTGTGTGTACCAGTGCAGCTCATCGATTTTAGCAACCACAGCTTTTGCAAACAAAATCATAAAATATGAGTGAACATACAGTTTGAAGACCAGGGATAAATTTCCCCATGACAAGAACATTTTTTAAGCCCACAAATTTGTCCTGAGTGATATGTGCATTATTAATCAAGACAGTTGTCAAGTTGTCTGGTTAAGTGGATCTAAGAGAAAAAGGAATGAGACAACAGCCTACATATTTGTTTAAAGTTATGAATTAAGTATTTCTTGTTTCGTGTGTTTCACTAATTTGTCTATTCTTGACATTTAGAAAAGAAGAGGAAATAATACATTTGGTTTTGGAACAGGATTTGAGATGAGAATTGAGTTCAGAGCTGCGCTAATCATCTGAAACCTTCTTCAATGAAAAATCAACTTTTTATTTTGAACCTATTTGATCAAACTAAAATCTCACAATTGAACATGAATAAAATTTTTTCTTCCTGAAATCTATATAACATACATCAAGTAACTTTTAGATGATATTTTCCCCTTAAGAAACAGGTTCTTTAAACATAGCAAATGGTGGGTTTCCCGTTACTATATCATATCAATCTCTAGAACCAAATCATATTCTCCATGTTACTGTGCAGATTAATTGGACATCTTTTAAAGGATGACTTTTTTTTTGCCTGGATATATCTTCTGTGGATTAATTTCCATCTGAAAACTCACTTCAATGTTCAAGATAAAGGATTAAGTTGAGAAAAATAGTCAAAGTAGATTACATAAAAACACTGCATGATCATGAATAATTTGTAGTAGTTCATCTGAGACTGCAACATTGTTATCCTATCAATTCAAACTTTAAATACTTGATAATCAGACTTTGGGAATCTAACAAATATTTGAGACTTGAGGTTGAATGTCTACATTATAAGGGCAAATCTAAATGCTATGTTCCATGGTAAATTTGAGCAGTGGTTTTCAACCCTGGGAGGAAATCCAGTGTCCAAGCTCACCCCAGCTCAGCTGAATCAGAATCATTTGGTGGTGGGGTGGGGGTGGCCTATGCATCAATACTGAAAACAAATAAACTCAACTCTGATTCTAATTGCAGTCAAGGTTAAGATATACTTCCCTCTACTGGAGGACACTTATCGTCTTAGTATTTCATGTACATAAAATGCAACCCAAACTGCAGATTTCTAACAAGGAAATTACACCTATGTATTACACATAATGCCTCAGTATAAATTTCAAGTAATAAAAGTCATCTTACAACACTGTAATCACAAAATCTCTAGTTAAGTGAAATACTGGTTTAATATATGAAAAATGCATCCTGATGAAATATATGAACACATGTCTTCTGGTAAAGATCACTGATCTCATTGTTTCTCACTCTTATTGGGGCAATTGAGATTTCATTGCCTTTTAAATGTTATACAAGGGAATATATAGTCTCGTAAACATTCTTCTAAAAAATAGACTATAGTTTTAAGCTTGGGTGGCTCCATCCACAAAATAAATATTATAGCTGAAGTTCAAGATTTAAAAAGAATTTTTATGTTGTGTTTATCATAATAGCCATTAACTAAAATATCATTATTTGTTTCATCTTACAATGCTCAGGGGTTAAAATGGTTCAACAAATTTCATATTAAAGAATTGTCGGATGACATTTTCGATAGCTGAGCTATTATCTCTGTTTATGACATTTTCTTTTTCTTTTTTTTCCTTTGAAGATGGAGTCTCGCTCTGTCACC
This sequence comes from Pan paniscus, assembly GCF_029289425.2. Lineage (NCBI taxonomy): Eukaryota > Metazoa > Chordata > Mammalia > Primates > Hominidae > Pan > Pan paniscus. Next base: position 69,132,443 of record NC_073261.2, on the reverse strand, counting down.
CGGGCTGGAGTGCGATGGCATAATCTTGGTTCACAGCAACCTCCATCTCCCGAGTTCAAGCAATTCTCCTTCCTCAGCCTCCCAAGTAGCTGGGGCTACAGGTGCATGCCACGATGCCAGGCTAATTTTTGTATTTTTAATAGAGATGGGGTTTCGCCACAATGGCCAGGTTGGTCTCGAAATCCTGACCTCAGGTGATCTGCCCACCTTGGCCTCCCAGAGTGCTGCGATTATAGGCATGAGTCACCATGCCCAGCCTGTTTTTGATCTTTTCGATAGCTGAGCTATTATCACTGTTTATGGAAATTAGCTTAGTGACTTATCCTATGTTCTTGAGGAGGCACTAGAGAAAATATGTACTTTGTCTATAAGTTTAGCAGATTATTTTAGGAACTCTAGCTTCTCTGCAAAGTAGGTTTTATCTGACATACAAGGCAAAGGAAATATTAGGAAGTACACATACTTGCTAATATATATACAGCCAAAATAAATAAAGCAACACATTATTTATATTTAATAACTTTGCTTTGAAGACTTAGAAAGGCAAACAAAGAAAAAAAAATCCCACTCAAAAAGAAGTTTTAAGACTGTTGACTGTATATTCTACTTAAATTAAGTCACATATAATAGTTTCACTGATTTTAAATGAGTTAAAGGTGTTATCTAAAGTAAGGTAGGAAATATAGTGATTACTATTCTTTTTAAATGGGTCACTATAAAATCTAATAGTGCTAGTATAATTTAAAATCTATAGAAAAAGCAGACATTTTTTAAAAATGAGAATGGAGGTGGCTAAAGTACATACTGATAAAAAGGAAAATATAGATACAGATCCAAAGTTTTATATATATATATACGTATATATATAAATACATATATATATAATAAACATTGTGTTTTTAATTCCTCTTCCAGTAATCATGTGTGTTTGCAGCCATTCCTCATTTATTCACAATGAAAAATTCAGGGAAGATGGGGTTGCTGATAACCTTAGGGAAGAAGAAAGAGGCTATGACGTGTGGGGAAGTCTCTACTGAATAGGTAGTAAAAATGGGAGGCTTTAAGAACTGAGGCTGTAGGTTCAGAAGATAATAGAAATGGAGAGAAGGAAAACAGGCAGTAAGACATTAATGTTTTGACCCCTAATCTATGGGTTGATGTCTTGGAGGGGGACAAGGAGTGTACTGGATAGTACACTCCTTTCTATGTACCATTTCTATGTACCATTTCTATGAACCATTTCTATGTACAATGCTGATGTGGTGACAAACATCTAAGTTGACACCACGGCCTGGGATGGCAGCTTCTTAGAGCCCTCCAGCTCTCATAAGGAATCCAGGAGTTCCGACATGCCCTGTGGAGAGCTAGGGGGAGCTGGCTGATGATGCTGACTGGCCAGCCAGCAGAGAGTGTCACAGTGGCTCAAGAGAAGGGATCCTGCAGCTCTGCTATACTAGGTAGCACATTCAGGTTTAGGATGAAAAAAGTGTCCGGCAATTCTTCAGAGAAACCAAAGCCAAAGAGAACTAGGATGGAGCCTGACTGGCTGACGGATTATTAACAGTTACCAGGTGCAGAGAACCAGCAGATGCTGGGAGCTGTAGCAGTGATTAAGAAGGCAAAAAATACCACTGCTGCAGAGGACAGTGAGGATCCTATAAGCTCCTCCATAAACCAAAGTCCCTCTGTATAAAGAGAAGGGAAACAGCCATAAAACAACATTGAAAATCAAGAAGCTGAGCTATTCACAAACAGTCTATTGAAACACAGAAGTTACAACGTGACTGCTTGCTAAGTTTAAAGTTTAATTTTCAATGCTCCAGAGGGTAGATGGTGAGGGGCAGGGTTGAGAACAGTGAGGGTAGTAACAGCAGTTACAGATAATAAAAATGCACATGTTAGTGTGTCTGGCGAGTGACTTCCCTAAATATATTTTTTCATAAGCAAGTTTTTCTTTTAAAATTTTATGAAGTTAATTATAGGTATCTTTTCACATTTCAGCTTCTGATAAAGTCTTGGTCATAAGAAAACAGTGAGGTAACTTAATTTTGCTCCAATTTATTTTTTCTTCCTAATCACTTTGCAAGTGGGCTTTATAATTTCAGAGCTAGTAATAGTGATGACATATTTGTGCTTTATTGCTATGGCAACAGTGCTTCTCCTGAGACAAGGGCCATGTATTTTTGGTTCTCTGTTCTAAAATCACATGTTTACCAACAGATACAACTTTGTGATTGTGGCTTTCAATCTGATTGCCCCGAGCAATGTGTTGTGGATACTACTGTATTGCCCAGGTCTTCCCATCAGGATTGAGGCTGTTTTCACCCAGTTTTAAGGAGTGCTGTTGTCAAAAAAACCTTCAACAGTCAACCCTTGGGAATTGCCTTCAGCTGAAAAAAAGCCTCCTTGTACAAGGTCATATGGCCGTAGCAGTCAACAGCTTAAATCCAGTGACTGGTAAATTCTGGGGTTTAAACCACCCCAAATCAAGACAACTCTGAAGATCTACCCAAGCTTCAGAGCTCACCAGTGTTCCTCCATTTAAGCCTAATTCCTTTTCCTCTTCCCAGTGTTAATTCTAAGAGCACTAGCTACTAAACCTCCTGTATGCTAATTTCATTTTAGAGTCTGCTTCATCAATAACCTGACCTGCAACAGTTGCTTCTAGTAGTAGCCTGAGAAATCAGATGGATTGGAACATTTGCCAGCCAGCTGACAATGAAGGCCAAACCACTGGTGGTAGACAGAACTTGGATAGGTTCTGTAACAAGATTTCGGTGCAATTGTCAAAATGTTTATCAGCGATAAACTGGAGAGATAAACCAGGAGAAGCAATGTATCATGTGCTTAAGAAATACAGGATAAATAGTATTGATAAGGATAACTATTCTAGGGGTAATTGATGCTCTGGAGAAAAAAAAGGAAAGTCTGGGGGTTATTATCTATTAAAAAGGTAATCGAATGTCAGAGAGACTTGTTGGAAGCACCTAACAGTCTTTTATTTCCTACATACTAAGGACAGAGAAAGCTGAGGACTAGGAAGAGAGCCAAATGGAAATAGCACAGTTCTAATAAAGGTTTAACATTTAAGCTAGACAAATCTTATATGTCAAATTCAAAGTCCTGATTGGGAAAAAATGGGACCCTGACATAAGGGATGGGGTCATATGGGTGCATGCCCTTCAAAATATTGAATCTCCAAATTCCTTTGAACTCTTTGGAGCTGTAGAAGTGGCACATTTCTCTCTGTTAAAGGCTAGGGTCCCACTTATCTTAAAGAAGGCCTCTCTCCTGCAAGACATCATGTGCCTTCCTCAAAATCTGGACCTCGCTTTCCTCTTAAGTAAAAAGTCAATAAGCAGAGATGTCACACCATAATCTGGTCATGGAAGTGACAAGCTTGTGAAGGGAGGTAGGGAGCAATATCCCAAAGAGCTGCAAGACCAAGACAGCTGGTCCTGCAGAGGAACCGTGAAAACAAAATTCAGGGAGAAGATGAAATTATATATGGAAGAGTTTATCTATACAGAACAACTGTTGTTTTAAAAACATTCTGGCAAAACACTTTGGGAAAGACTCCAAAAGATAATGCTAGGATGTTTCTTAGCAACTTGGAGAAAATGTGGCCCACTATAAGTAGAATAGGAGTGTCAATATTGCTATGGAAGATGGTAGTAAAAGAGGGGAAATCGTTTGGAAAAATGGGCATGCCAGAGTGGACATTTCATGTAAGCCTGGGCAAACTGCTAGATGACTATGCTCTCAGGAGGGCCAGGAAAATACTTCATTTAACAAAGTAATGAGGAATATGGTAGTGAAAAGCCTACCAGCATTACAACCTACAGCCTAACTGTGGAGTACAATTTATGAGAGGAAAAATGTTAAGGAAATGGTCTCCTTAATAAGAGTGGGGATGATAACATTTCAAAATAATGGAGTCTAGGTGGTGGCTTTTAACAGTTTAAAACAAGACAGTTTCAATTAGTGTTGAATTAGTGTTGAAAGTTGAAATATTGCCTAGAGGAGCATGGCAGGCAGAGAGCCGCAGATATGGCTGATAGAACACACTTTTCTTAGAGTCAAGATAGATGTGCATCCAATGATAGCATTGCCCAATATTTACAACAACAACTCCAGGAAGGCTGATCAGGAGATTAAAGGCAGTCCTCTTAACAAAATGTCACAATCTATTGTCCAATTTCCAGATGCGAGTCAGTGTTCCAACCCCTGAACCCACTGAATGAAGAACAAGCTTGGTTCCCAAGAGAAAGTACCCTGGTAGCATTCCAGCAATTACACACTGTAATGATTACTTCTTTTCCCAAAGAGCACTATAACCATTTGCTTAAATAACTGCACACTGGGAAAAGAATACCCAAACCTAATATTCTGAGGATTGTTGCATGTAAGAACTGAGTTGCCAATGATATCCATGAACACAAATTATCTCACCTTCATGGTTTGCATGTGAGGCTAGGAATATATGAAGGCCAGGTAATAAATGGGATCCTGGTGCAAGTTCAGCTTGAGTGTGTCTACTGGTTCCATGACTCATCAAAAGGAAGAGCCCCGTACCCCTCCACCACCAACACTGACACAATAGTGACAACATCATATTCCAGGTAAAACTGCAGAGATTGATACTATCTTAAAAATAGAAAGGAGACAGAGGTGGCGTCTTTATCATATCTCCTTTCAGTTACCAAGTCTGGCCCTATAAAACCAAAGAGATCCTCGAAAATACTGTAGATTACCACAAACTCAGCCAAGCAATATCCCCACATCAAGCTATTGTAGAAGAGGTGGTTATCTTGACTAGAGAAGATTAATGTCACTTCATGTATATGGTATTTAGCCACTAATCTCCCAAAATGTTCTTTTCCATCCCTACCAGAAAAGAATATCAGAAACAGTTACTATTCATTTGGAATAGATAACAGTATTCATTTTTCAGTCTTGCATCAAAGCTTTGCTAACTCTCCTACTGTCTGTTATAATATGGTCTGAAGAAACCTCGACTATGTCTATATCATGTAGAATATCAGACCGTTTTCACTATATTGACAGCATCATGGTAATAAATATGTATAATCAGGAAATGGCAAGTACAATAAAAGCCTTGGTAAGACACATGTGATTCAGAAGATGGAAAGTGAGCCCGATGGTGATTCACAGGTTTGCTATCAATAAATTTGTAAGGGTCTAGTGGTCCAGAACAGACTGGGACATTAGTTTCAAAGAACAAGATAGATTATTCCACCTCACACTTTCACCACAAAGAAAAGAAAGTTCAATCCCTGATAGGCTGGTAAGTTTTCTTGAGTTTTGGCAGCAACATATTCTACAGATGACAGCATTTTCCAAAGCTCCATCCTATGCACCCAGTGGCATAGAGGGCTTCCAACACTGAATAGGACTCATAATTCAGTAGCCTCTAATCGTAGGTAGTATCTGTAGTGAAAGAGGTATCGTGTGGAGTATATGGCAATCTGTAACACAACAGTCACAATGTAGACTAAGAAGTTTCTGGAGAAAGACCATATCATCTGCATCAGACTTTTGACATAAATATATAAGTTTTTAATAATTTAATAATTTAATACAAATATACTATATTTGTATTATAGTAAATATACCATACAAATTTAATGCAATTATTACATCTAGACCTAGATATAGTTATACAGATATCTATACCTATTCATATATCTGTATCTACATATCTATATCTAGCAGGCTGTATTTGACCACCTACATCAAGTATGAAAACACCCTGATTGAAATACAAAAACCCCTTTAGTTTACCATTTATCCCACACTTGAGAATATTTTAGAGGTCTTCAGATGCAATTAGTTCAAAGTGTTCACTTTCATGAAGAATGGTGGTTTATTAGAAAACATAAAAGTTTGATTTATGAAAACCCTGTGTGTAAGATGACCAGATGTTCTGTTAATGGTAGCTGCTCAACCAGCTCCTAGGTATTCAGATTACCCCTCTCAGTGATCCTTCTTTCAAACAACATACTTTTCACTTCCTATGTAGCATCTCTACCCTTGGACCAGTATTTGACTAGAGGACCCTGAGGCTCATTGTCTTATCTCCCTGTCTTTTCTCTCCAATGCTCTGTCTATGTTTCCATTTGCCTCTTTATACAAAGACCCTCTGCTCTCCATGCTTCTCTGGCTCTTCAGATGCTGTATCTGTAACTCATGTCATTACCATCAGAGAACTAGTTACCCTTTTATTTTATGTCAAAGAGGGATCATTTTTTAGAAGTAAGTTTCTCCAAACCTACTGTTTGGAGGATGAGGGGAGATGTTTGTTTTCCATTATGGGCAGCTGTCTCACCCCACAACATGACCCTTTACAATGACTTAAACAACTCTTGATATAGAAAAAAAAATGACTTTTCCAGAAAAGTCTGATGCAATGACTTTTACCAGAAAAGAATATCAGAAACAGTTATTTTATTTATCAACTTTATTTATTGACAAGAGTGAAAGATCACAGTCAACTCTACTCTTTTTCCAAAGACCTGTTTACATCACACAGATAACTAAAATACGTCATTCCAGAGATTATCCTCGGCCTTTAAACTTATATTTCCCATTGCCTATCCAAAATAAAAGCTTTCTTCTATACAACATTACAATAGAGCTATTTGAAAAATAGTTGCTTGGGCAGTAAAAACATTCCCAGTTACTTCCCCCAGTAACTATGAAAAGCCTCCGATTTCTCCAAGGCAAATACTGTTTTCCAGTTCATTTGCACAATAGGCTTCCTCTTAGCTAAGCTTTGGCCACGCCGAGTCTCAAAAGTATTCAGCAGAGCCCTGGCTTTATTTGTATTCCTGCCTCTGTTAATCTATTCTTCCAACAGATCTTCCTTTTATGCACATTTAAAAAACCGCAAATAATCACTTTGAGTGCACAGAGAATGAGATAGGATTTTAGTTTATATATAAACAGAAAATACCAACACATTTTTAAAAAAAGAATTAGAAAGACTAAGGAAAGAATATGTCAGAGGGACAGGTGTTCAACGTTGTTGCACATTACAAAAATGTGATGAGTTTTAAAACACCCATGCCTGGGTCCCATCTCTGGAGGCTCTGATTTAATTGGTTTGGAGATGCAACTCAGGAATCCAGGTTTTCCAAAAGATTACCAATTCTAAGTAAAGAACCATTTCTATACACCATACGATTAGTCCCAAAGTCTCTTGCATGGCTTTTCTTCTTCTGAATATATTTGAATATCCTCTCTTCAGTTTTCCCTTAACTGTTTTCTTATTGTAACCATTCTAAGGCTCTTTCCCCATTCATTATGCCAAAAGAAACTCAGCATTCCCATATGCCTTTGGTTAAAAACACCAATTTTCAAGTCTAGTTTGGCTCTAATCTTCTCTGCATAACTTTAGAGAACATATCAAAAGTATTATTCCTCTTTTGACTTTTTGCTAAACTATTATTTATACTTCTTATTGCAGTTTGCCTAACTCAGAAGAAGTTGTTGACAACATTGCTTTGGCACCTTACAAGGAGTGACTTATATACTGGATTGCCTTCTTATACTTCCCAGAAAAAGGTAACCATTCCTCTCTGTGGGTTTTTGTTGCAACAGTTTCCTAAAATATTTTACCTGAATATTTGGGAGACATTTTTAAGAGTAATCAAAAACTAATGAAAAAAATGCTAAAATTAAAATTAGTTAAAATAAAATTGGCATTGTATTAAAAACAAAAGGAAGTAATGATATGAATGCATTCTTTTTCAGACTCCATGGTGAGCCTGTTGCTAGTGGGTCTATAAATATCCTCCTGAAGGGAAAAAATGAGGTTTGGAGAGATAACTTCTATTTCTAGACTAGAAGATAACCAGCACAGGGGGGCAGGATTTTTATAGACTGCATGTAGAATAGCAGAGAGGAATGGTTGCATAAATAAAGTATTGATAATTTTCTCTTTTCTTTGTTTTTTTTTTTTTTTTTTTTTGAGACTAAGTCTCGCTCTGTCACCCACGCTGGAGTGCAGTAGCGCGATCTTGGCTCACGGCAAGCTCCACCTCCCAGGTTCACACCATTCTCCTGCCTCTGCCTTCCGAGTAGCTGGAACTACAGGTGCCCGCCACCACGTCTGGCTAATTTTTTTTGTATTTTTAGTAGAGACGGGGTTTCACCCATGTTAGCCAGGATGGTCTCCATCTCCTGACCTCGTTATCCGCCCGCCTTGGCCTCCCCAAAGTGCTGGGATTACAGGCGTGAGTCACCGCGCCCGGCCTAATAATTTCTTATTGGGCAGAGTCTCAATGGGGCCTTCAGAAGAGGTGGAGAAAGGTACTGAACACTTAGGTACCTACAAGCCTTTTTCCCTGTTGCATTCTCTTCTTTTCTTTCCCCATTCTACTTTCCTCCCTTCCTTCAGTGAAGGCTCTTCTCCCTTTCCTGCTTTTCTCTCAAGGACCTCAGATATTCTTAAAAGCCAGAAAGGTCATTTGTTTGTGGACAATCTCTGCTTTCATTCATGCTATCAAAATCTCCTTGGGAAAAAAACAAAACAGAATGATGAATACGTTCTTAGTAAAGGGAAAGTAAAATATATGTAAAATAAAGTCTCAATAACTTAGGACCATATGTTATAAAACATTTCTTCTCAATAATACTCTAAGGTATATATTAAGAAATAAAAACAACTTGGTCTCCAAATATTTAGTGAGTATAAATATGAATGAACCCACTGATGAAAAATCTAGTTCTATAACTTGTGGTCACTTATCTGTGCCTTGGATTTCCTGCTTATAAAATGAGGGTGTTAAATCAGGTGACCTCTGAGGACCCTACCAGCCCCAAAACTGCTTCTGTGTTATTGAAATTGTGTGAAAAAAACACTCATTGGAAAAGCAACTTATAAAATTTTTAACTTATTCCAGCCAGTGATTTTTCATCTTTGCAGGTTTTATGTCAGGATGGGAACAGATGCCATTTGACTTTGTAATTTAGGTTTAATTGATTTACAGGCTCATGGTACCCTGCAGTGCAGTGACTTCTCCAAGCAGGAGAAAATTGCTGCTCTAGATAAGTTTAAACTCTCTGAGATGAAATTATGCTTCTGTTTCAAGCTGAAATCGCTTTTGCCTTCCTGACTATCCTAAGGCCTGGGTGTGACCCACTTTTTCTCTGCTCATATTCCCTGTCTTCTTACGCCCTTTTTCAGCATCCTTCATCTTCTCTTTTGAGAAAACTCTGAAATATGTTTCTCCAAATGCCTTTTCTGGGTTAATCGTGATTTTCTATTTGCTTGCAGGAAATCTCTTCTTTTGTGATCCCTAAAGACTAAAACTCAACACATATAAGATGGGACTCATTTTGTCTTCCTTCATTCTACTCTGCCATTTTTTCTGTATTATCATCTGCATTTTCTCAAATCACAAGGACTGGAAAACTTTTCTTATCAAGTCAGAATTCTACATTTCTCATGCCTCCCTATCTGTAATGAAGTTCCAGAATAGCACAAAAGCTAAGAGCACCAGCTCTGGAATCAAACTGCCTGGGTTCAAATCTCAGTTCCCCTGCTTCACAGCTGTGTGGTCTTGGGCCCCAGTTATCTCTCTGTGAAACAGAACCTTCTCTTAGGCTTGCCATGAGGGTAAGATTAAATAATGCATGTGAAGCCCTTGACACAGAGTAGTCGCCTAATAAATTAGAACTACTATCCTACTTAACTCCCAAACTTCTCAAATCTCCATTCCCTCTTGTACTAACATAACAAGAACTTTGGTCTCACACATAACCTTTTCACTGGTTCCATCTTTCGTCATCTTAACCACCTACTTATCAGTCTACAGCTTCTCATTTCTAACTGAAGAGCTTCCCAATTTTTCCTTTTTTTTTTTTTTTTTTTTTTTTTACAATTCAAGAGTCCTCATGGCAGGGTCACAATGTCCTTTTTCAAATTTCTTTACTACAGCCTATTGCCTGTAACTTCAATACAAACAATTTCTAATATTTGCTTTCTTCCAACCATGCTGACTAATTTGCCCATATTCTTGAATTTATTCTTATATGTTCTCCCTGCCAATGTCTCCCTACCTCTACCCATATGGTACCCATTTCATGTAGGAGCTCAAATGCCGCTTAAGTCTTTACATCCCTCATCGTCTGGGAGTTTGTTTTCCCACCTGTAATTCCCATAATTAACCTGTCTTTCACTTAGGATGGTCGTCAACTTTCTCCCTTTCATTAAACTTGCTCATGTACCTAATTCATCTTCCTTATGTACTTACAAACTACTTCGGAGAAGAAACCATTTCTTTTCATATATGTATACTCCATGTTAATATTCATCGAAAATGTAAATGGGCAACATTTTAAAGAATGAAGAAACTAAAGAAGTAAATAAACAATGAATGAATAAATGAATTAATGAGCTATCAGACAAAAATTATTTCCCAGCATGTGCTTCATAAATGGAGAATAAATTGGCAAGGCAAAACACCAAAAAATTATAAAAGAGAATTTTATTACTTTTTTTTTGAGACAAAGTCTCACTCTGTTGCTCAATCTCCACCTCCCAGGTTCACGCCATTCTCCTGCGCCAGCTTCCCAAGTAGCTGGGACTACAGGCACCTGCCACCACGCCTGGATAGTTTTTTGCATTTTTAGTAGAGATGGGGTTTCACCATGTTAGCCAGGATGGTTTCAATCTGACCTCATGATCCACCTGCCTCAGCTTCCCAAAGTGCTGGGATTACAGGCATGAGCCAACGCCCCTGGCCATAAAGGAGAAATTTTAAAAAAGTGAACATTAATGCAAGAAGTTATAATGTAAATATTATCACTGAAGGAGTGAGACAAATTGTAAAAGAGAGAAAGTCAGCTGGGGTAATTAAGAGTGATTAAGCTTTCAATCTACTACTCATCAGTTTTGTTGTGTTCACCACTATATGTACATGTAATTTTACCCTATTTCAATACTTACTGAATTCAGCCATAAACCACTCTACATAATAAAATACTAATTTCCCATAATATAATACATTGCGTTGTAGTTTCCACATGTTTTTATGTATTCTGGCTATTGTTAATTCTTCACAATGATATGGTATTTGTATTTTCTATATTCAACCAAGATAATTGACTATCAAAATGATTAATTTGCCCACCTACATGGTAAACTAAGATCTGAGACTCAGATCCAGGACTTACAAATTAAAATCCAAGTTGTTTCATTTTTTTTTTCATTCCTGCAACCCATTTAGGGTAGATGTTACCTATTCAAATTCAGCAAAACAAAATGATAGAGCTGCATGTTCTGTCTGTAAAAATCCACTCTTACTCTGACCAATGCTATTTTTAAACAATGTAGCAAGTTCAATTTCTCAGGGCTGAATATCAACGTTTTACATGCTGCTAGTGCTATCACTGACAAGAAGTAATGGCTTCTTTACAGATTTCTCACCAGAGTATAACAAGTCTAGGATGGAGAATCCATGCTGCCAACTTGCTCTGAGGAATTGTGTTCTTCCTCTATAATTTGTTTACTTCCTCCCTGGAGTCCATTATCTCTGGCTGATTTTAGTCTTTAAAAGAAGACAGAGGTAGCAGCAAGCATATGAATGTTTGCTGACAAATGTTGCTTTATTGTTCTGGAACACAAAACAATAATACATGCAGGAGCCGTATGTTGAAATACAATGAGATAAATCTTTTTTTTAATGTAAAGAATATTGGAAACTTAAAGTATTTATTTAGAGTTTCTTAGTCTAGGTGAAACAAACATAATAATTTACTAATGAATTTGATTTTCTCTACATAAAATTATACATCTTATTTGCTTGCCGAAAGAGATGAATTTTTCTCTCTGCACTAACTGTAGAATTATGTAAATCAGTTTTTATTTACATATTCTTAAAATATCTAATCAAAATTAAATGTAATTAAATTGTATAATTGAGCATACTAAACTAATAATTTGAGAATCCTGAAAATGAACAAATTTCAAATACGTCACAAGAAATTTAGCCAAAGAGGTGAAAAATCTGTACATTGAAAACTACAAAACGTTGATGAAAATAGTTGAAGAAATAAATAAAAAGACATCCTTTGTTCATGGATTGAAAGAATTAATATTTTTAAAGTATCCATACTATCCAACTTAATTTATAGATTCAATATAATTTCTATAAAAATTCTAATGTAATTTGTCACAGGAATAGAAAAAGCAATTCTAAAATTTATATGGAACCAGAAAAAGCCTCAAATAACCAAAGAAATCTTAAGCAAAAAGAATTAAGCCAAAGTCATCACAATTCCTTACTGCAAAATATATTATAAAGTTCTTGTAATCAAAACACATGGTGATGGCATAAAAACAGACTCATTAGCCAATGAGCAGGATAGGAAGTTGAGAAATAAACCAAGATATCTACAGTCAATTGATTTCGACAAGGATGCCAAGAACACAAAAGACGATACACAAATTGCCACAGATACATGAAAAAATGCTCAACACCTCTAATCATCAGGGAAATACCAATTAAAACCACAGTGAGATATCACCTTGCACCTGGTAGTGTGGCTACTATTAAAAGGATAGATGATAACAAGAGTTTGCAAGGATGTGGTTAACAGGGAACCCTTGTACACTGTTGATGAGAATGTAAATTAGTACAGCCACTTTGGAAGACAGTGTGGAGGTTACTTAAAAAACTGAAAATATAATAACCATATGATCCAGCAATTTCACTTCTGAATATATATCCAAAGGAATTTAAAAATTGGTATGTTGAAGAGATATCTGCATTCTCATATTTATTTCATCATTATTCACAATACACAAGATATGGAAGCAATCTAAGTGTCCATTAGGTTTTGAATGGATAAACAAAATTTGGTAAATGATATAATGGAATAATATATATCCTTAAAAAGGAAAGAAATTCTGTAATTCTGTAATTTGTGACAATAGAAATGGAACTGCTGGACATTATGCTAAGTTAAATAAGCCAAGCACAGAAAGACAAATACTGTATGATCTCACTTATATGTGTAAACTAGAAAAGTCAGTTTCATAGAAACAGAGAGTAGTAGACAGGTGATGATAAGAGCCTGGGGGTGAGGGAGAGGTTTGGAAAAAAATATGTTGATCAAAGGGTACAAAGTCTCAGACTGGAGGAATACGTTTTATTGATTAATTGTACTGTATGGTAACAATTAATAATAATTTATTGTATATTTCAAAATTGCTAAAAGAACAGATGTTTAACATTCTCACCCCCCAAAAAAGATAAATTGGTCAGGTGATGAATATGTTATTTAGGTTGATTAAACCTTTCTACAATGTATAGATAGTTCAAAATATCACATAGTACCCATCAACATACACAATTTTTAAAAAGTAAGGAACAAGACAAAATTCTGAAAGAGTGAAGGAATAATCAATCTGGTAGTCAACCTCTCAGCAAAGAGTCTCTCATTTAGGACTATGTATAAAACTAAATTTAAAATTGATAGCAGAGGTGACCTGCCTGGAGTGGCCACTCCCAAGATGCCGCAGGCTGCAGTGGGGGAGGCATGGCTGGGCTGCATGCTCCATGGAGCCCACAGGAGCTGGGACCAGATAGGAGTCTTACCTTCCCAGGTGCAGTTGCAGCTGCTCAAGTCGTGGCTGCAGACCCAGGCCTCCTGTTCCTTTGGAGGCCAGGAGCAAGGAGGAGCCCCACCCTCCCAGGTGCAGCTGTAGCTGCCCAAGCCACAGCTGTGGAATGGGCCTCCCTGTGCACTTGGGGGCCAGGAGCAGGCAGGAGCCCCAACCTCTAGGCACAGTTGCAGCTGCCCAAGCCACAGCTGTGGACCTGGGCATCTCTGCACTCTTGGGGGCCTAGGAAGGTCCCCCCTATACCTGCAGGCTCAGAGGTGTCTGCTCCTGCTGCCTGGCCTCTCCCTCCTCCTGGCACCTGCCCTGATCTTGGGAGCAAGTTTGGGGCCAAGCCCAGGTGCTGTCACAGCCAAGCTGTGTGTGTACATGCTCAGGGCAGTGATAACATGCCAGCCCCCTGCCGCCTCAGGCTCCTCTGAACTCTGGGCACCGACAAGCATGGGAGGGAGCTTGGGGGGTACTAAAGGCAGCTCATTGCTAGCCTGCAGGTGCCCTGAGCATGAACAGCCTGAAAACCATGAATAGAGGCAGGAGGCAGACAGCCTTCTGGGTCGAAAGGGTCAGGTCCCAGTGAAGTCTCACCTTCAAGCTGGGGAAGCCCTGAAGCCTGGGGATCAGGCTGCCAGTCCTGCAGACTGGAGCGGGAACTTACGGTGCTTTTTCCAGGCCTGCCCATGGACCAATCAGCACACACTTTCTCCCCTGTGAAGCCCATAAAAACCCTAGGCTCAGCCAGACATGAGGAGAAGACAGGATGACCAGCTATGGAAAGAAGCTACCCACTCCTGGGTCTCCTCTCTGCTGAAAGCTGAGGAGATGACAGGATAACCAGCTGTGGAGAGGAGTTACCAACCAGGGTCTCCTCTCTGCTGAAAGCTGAAGAGATGACAGGACAATCAGCTGCAGAGAGAAGCAACACACTCCAGGTCTCTTCTCTGCTGAGAGATGAAGAGATGACAGGACTACCAGCTGCAGAGAGGAGCTACACACTCCAGGTCTCTTCTCTGCTAAGAGCTGAAGAGATGACAGGACGACTAGCTGCAGAGAGGAGCTACCAACCCCAGGGTCTCCTCTCTGCTGACAGCTGAACACTCATCAGGACACTCTGCCTGAGGAGAGGAGCTACCCAATGTAGGTCTCCTCTGAGTTGATCTGTCACTCAGTAAAGCTCCTCGTTGTCTTGCTCACCCTCCACTTGTCCATATACATTATTCTTTCTGGATGCAGGTCAAGAACTCAGCATCCACCAAATGGTGGGGCTGAATGAGCTGTAACACAAACAGGCTGAAATACAACCCTTGCTTGCCACATTGTGGGTGACAAGGAGGGAAGAGAGAAGGAAAAAAGAGCTGTGGCCCTTTGGGGAGCCCAGACATAGGAGCTCCCTGAGCGAGGGCTGTCACATCCACTTTGGGGCTCTGCAGTTGATGTCATCTCCAAGATTCTGAGTGCTACCATGTTCTCCAGTGCCAGCCATGGAAGCTGCTTGTGATTCACCCGATCCAGCCACAGCCTCACAGAGAGACAGTACCCATACTGGCACCTGGAGCTGACTACCCTGCCCCGGCAGGCATGCCTGGCTTTGCACAGTGGCCAGACCCCATGCTTGCTCACACACCCCTTGCTGCTCTGTGTCTGGCTCACTCTTGGCAGGTGTGGGATGCAGGCCAGTAGCTTAAGCCAAGTGCAGCCTGCCTGGCCAAGTGGGCAGAACAAGCCCAGCAGGCCAGGGCAAAACCCAGGCAAATGCACCTTGGCAAAGAAGTTTCAGGCTGGTGAAGTGACATCCCCAGAATCCTGTTACTAAATCACATCCTGTGAGAAACATTTGTTTTGCTCCTGAAAGGATTTAAAATTGTCAAAAATAGAAAAAAATCTTACTGGTATATTTTGACCTTACTCCACATCCTATTTTCCAGTGTATAGTCTCAGAATTATCAATGACAAGGGAACTGAACAGTGATTCTTCTGTTATTAACTGAACAAGAACAATATATTGTCTCTTCCTTCACACCCCACATCTCACATATATGTTTATTTTTATATATAGATTGCAACATACACACAGAGAATAGAAATTAAGTTGTAAAATCACATTTTGAGGGGTGGTATACCTGAAATGCTAATAAAAATGCTGTCTAGTTGGGGCATAAAAGTACCACTGAGTGTAGTGCATGATGGGAAATATATTTTTTGTTTAATCTAGGAAGCTGCTCAGTGATGAAGTCTATCAGAAACTAGCAAACATACTGTATTTGAAGTCTATTAACAGTAGTGACTGGTGTAAGTGTAACATATCAATAATTCTTCTATATTGTAGAATTGCAAATTGTAAATACTGCCAACATACAATATGTTAAAATGTCCAGGGCTTATGAAGAGCCCAATCCAGCACCTAATAGCAATTTTGAGTTTGTGATAGACTCCTTATTTTTCAAGATTCAGTAAACAAATGAATAAAATAATCCAGAAGGAGATATATGTAAAATGTTTCAGAACAAGGAAGCATTTGATATCATTCTGAATAGCACAAAAAATAAAAATACAACTGAAAATTACTTTTTCAATAAGAAATCAAAGAAAAAATATAATTTTTGATAACCTCAATATAATGAAAATATACATGAACCACAAATAACACTTTCTCTGAACTGCCAAGAACACAGTAAGCATTCTGTAAACTGTAACTATTATTAGTAAGCATTCTGTAAACTGTAACTATTATTAGTAAGCACTCTATAAACTATAATTATTAACATCATGAAACTAGAACAAAAAAACAATAGGGAATGGAATGTCAAGTAAAGGCAGAGAAAAGGCATAAAAGGATTCCAAGACACTGTAAAGCAATAACCAAACTAAGGTCTTGACAAAAGTGATGTGGATGAAAGAATTTAGAGAACTGATGTGTCAGTACTTAATTTTTCTAAGAAGAGACCAGAAAAAAAAAAAAATTAGAACCCTGGGTGGGTGTTTGTCTACAACAATTACAGACAAGTCTCTTATTTTTGTGGCTGCCTGAGGCAATGGACAAAGGTTGGGGAAAATGTTTAAAAGTAAAAAGCGCAGAATGAGACAATCATAGGGGCTTTGAAAAGCTCCAAAATCTTTGTGGGGACTATAAATCATTTGCACGTGCATTTTGAGGAAATACCTGAAAAGGCCCTAAGTCCTCAACTCTGGCTGACCTTCAAGCTCTGTGCATGCTGAAAATGAAGTTTAGATCAGAGGTCTGAGCTGCCTTGATTGAGGGTTGAAATGTACCCCAGTACACACAAACAGCCCCTCAGAAGATAATAGGAAATTTATTGATTCCATGCATTTAAGAAAGTTTATATCAAATTATTAGCTGAGCACTAGAGTAGAGACTTTAGTGGTCATGCACAATAAAGAATACAGATTTTATAAAATTAGTTTAGAAAAGTTACTAAAAAACAGTAATAACTTCAGCAAGTAGCAGTTATAGCAAGCCCCCAGGAGAGAATGTATTTTCCAGAGTTGCCAAAATTTATTATTTAAAATGTCCAGCTTTCAACAAAAAATATAAGACATGCAAAGAAACAAAAACTACAACCTATACACAGGGGAAAAAAGCAATCAATAGAAACATTCTTTGAGGAAGTATAGACATTAGACTTATTCATCAACGTCTCTAAATCATTACTCGTATATATATTCAAAGAGTAAACGAAACTTTGTCTAAAGAAAGAAAATTAAGAGAAAGGACATATCAATAAAGAGATATAAATTATAAATAACAATCAAATAGAAATTATAGAGTTGAAAAGTACAATAACTGAACTAAAAAATATACCAGAGGGTCTCCACTACATATTTGAACAGGCAGAGGAACAAATCAGCAACTTGAAGAATGGCCAATTGAACTTCTTCAATCAGAATACCAAAATGCTAAATACTGAAGAAAAATAAACAGAGCCAGAGACCTATGGGAAACCATCAAGCATACCAGCATCTGAAAAAGAATGGGTCTCAGAAGCAGAGAGAGGAACAGAAATAGTGTTTGAACAAAGGATGGACAAAAACTTTCCAAAAACACTAATCTGTACATTCAGAAGCCTCAACAAACTTTATATGCTATAAACTTGGAGAGGCACAACTTGGCACATCACAATAATACTGTAAAAGCCAAAGACCAATATGAATCTTGGAAGCAGGAATAGAATTGACCCCTAACTTTTGAGGGATCCTAAATAAGAATAACTCCTAATATCTCAACATAAACCATGGAGACTAGGACATATACAAAGTGCTGAACAAGAAAATCAAAAAACAAAATTGTCAACCAAGAATTACATGTCCAGAAAAACTATCCCTCAAAAATAGAGAAATGAAGTTATTTCCACATAAAAACTGAGAGAATTTACGACTTGCTGAGTGTCTTAAAAAGAACTACTAAAGAAAGTACTTCATGATAAAATAAAAGGGCAATATTCAGTAACTAGAATCCACACTGAAAAGTAATGAAATGAAGAACATCAGTAAAGTTAACTACATACACAACAAAGAAAAAATTTGTATTTTGTCTGAAATTATTTTTTCTGCCTTACTTAAAAGGCAATTGCATAAGCAAAAATTGTAAATCTGTGTTAATGTACACACAAGGTATAATTATGTTATGTCAAGAATATTGCTTTGGGAATGTACATTCTGCTGTTGGAAATAGTTTGACAATTTCTCAAAAAGTTCAGCATATAAATTTATCTTAAGACCCAGCATTTCTACACCTAAGTATTTACCCAAGAAAACATATGTTCACACAAATACTTGTACATGAAAATTCATGCCAACATTATTCATAATCATTAAAATGTGAAAACAATGCAAATGTCAATCAACTGATGAATACATAAAGAAAATATGGGATATCTATACTGTATTAGTTTTCTGTGGCTGTTGTAAGAAATTACCATAAATTGTGGTGTTTTAAGACAGCAGAAATGTACTCTCACATTTCTGGAGGCCAGATATCTGAAGTTAGCTTCAGTGAGTCAAAATCAAAGTGTGGGCAGGGTTTTACTTTCTCTGGAGAAAGCTGTTTCTTGCTTCTTCTAGCTTTTAATAGCTGCCAATATTACTTGATTGTGGCTGCATTACTCCAGTCTTCTCCTCAGTCTTCTCACATCACTACATCCTCTCCCTCTCTCTCTCTCTGTGTGTGTGATTGTGTGTGTGTGTGTGTGTGTGTCCGTCCAATTTCTTGCTGACACTCTCTGAAAAGGAAACTTATTATTTTGGGCTTACCTGGATAATCCTAAATACTGTTGTCATTTTAAGGCCCTTAATGTAATTACATCTGCAAAAACTCTTTTTCAAATATGTTAATAGTCATAGGATATTGGGATTAGGACATTGGTGCATCTTTGGGTGTTATTACCAGTCTACCACGGTAGTATCTCTTACAAATGGTCTGGGAATATTTGGACATCTATATTCATAGGAAGGAATCTGGATCATTATTTTGCATTACATAACATTTAATTAGAAATGCATCATAGACCTAATTATGAGTTAAATCTAGAAAACTTCTATTAGAAATCATAGGAGAAAACACTGTAAACTTAAGCAAAGATTTTCTTAGAATTTAAGAAGCACTAATCCTTAAAGGAAAAATAGATAAACTGGACATCATCAAAATTATAATCTGATGGTTTTATAAAACACTGTTAAGAAAATGAAAATACTAGGCATGATATATATAAAGATATTATACCATATTAGTACAAACAATCCCCATAAAATGGACAAAATAATTGATCAGAAACTTCAACAAAAAAGAGAAACAGAGAGTAAATAAACACATCGATTTAAATAAATACAAATCAAATCAGAATGAGATACACACCTAGTATAGTGACTCAAACTGAAAGGAGTGACCACACAAAATATCAACTAAAGGGCAGAGACTTTTTAAATTTTTATTCTAAGTTCATGTGTACAAGTGCAGGATTGTTACATAGCTAAACTTGTGCCATGGGGTTATGTTGTAAGATTTTTTCATCACCCATATATTAAGCCTAGTACCAATTTACTTTTCCTGATGCTCTCCTTCCTCCCACCCTCCACCCTCCAAAAGGCCCTAGTGTGTGTTGTTCCCTTCTATGTGTCCATGCGTTCTCATTATTTAGCTCCCAATTATAACTGAGAACATGCACTATTTGGTTTTTTGTTCCTGTGTTAGTTTGCTTCACGATGTATCTCAATGACAACCCCAGTAGGCAAATGGAGAAACAAACGTTGATATTTTTCACAATGGAATATTGTTCAGCATTAAATAAAGAATGTAATACTGATAAATGTAACAACTTGAATGCATTTCAAAAGCATAGAAAATGAAAGAAGCTAGATTGAAAAAAGTAATATTGTACAACTCCATTTATGTGATATTCAGGGAAAGGCAAAATGTTCTATCTCACTTTTTAAGGAGTCCATAGTGTTAACAGAACTTACAAGATTATCACAGTTCTGGTCCTACTGTCCTGGTCCTATATCTTATTTTTAAAAATTGAACTATCTAGTTTAGTTACATTTAACACAATTGCTGATGTATTTAGTAATTAATTCCCATTGTTGTGCTATTTCTTTTCTACTTGACTCTTAGATCCTGTGTTCTTTTCCACCTATTTTATGTATTGACTACTCTGGATTAATCAAATAGTTATTTGTATTATACTTCCCCTCTTTTCACTTGTTATAGATTACAATGATTGTAATGGCTTCACCAAAAGATTATTAAATCACAAATTATCAAGTTATTTAAACTCTTTATATATTACTTACTTTCCTATGTACTCAATAATTGTAGAACTTTAGAGTATGACATTCCATTTACCCTTCTCTTAAATTACATGCTATTTTATCATCTCTTCTAATTCTACTTATGCCTTAAAACACAAAATACATTATTATTTTCTTCACTCAGTATTCATTTATGTTTACTCACATATTTTCTATGTTACTATTTCTTCTAATATTTATGCCTGAAGAACTCATGTTAGTATTCTCTGTCTCAAACCATATTTTTTATCATCATCTGTTAGTACAATTACAATCCTTTTTTAATTTCAGGAATATAATCCAATATATTTATATTCTGTATTTTTATGAATATTCATCTAGTTTTCAATTACTGACTAAAAGAAAAGTTGATTCCTGAGTCCTGAAGTACCTATACCCATTCTAGTGAGACAGAACCCAGGCTAAAGGTGATTAGAGATCCAAGTCAATTCAGACATAAATAATTCATCTAATCGAGGGTAATGAGGTTATATAATTGCTTGGAGTACATTTTTAAGCTTTAGCTATTAAAAATTTTAACTCTTAATAGCAAGATAATGGGATTTTTAAATTTCATTCAATTTTTAATATCTTTAGACATTAATTTACAAGAAGATTTAATTTTTGCTCTTCAGTATATACCAAGAACTTCATAATGGGAAAAAATTTATATTCAAATCTAAAGCATATCTTTGCTGTTGCTATTCTTATGTGTATGTCTACATTTATTTAATTTTAAAGTATATTTTATATTTAATATATTGTATAACTTCAGTTGAACCATAATGGACTGTATCTCAATCTAATTTGGGGTGAGAAAAAAATGGAACAGAATTTATTGCATTGTGGATAGAGTGCCCTTCTACATTATTTAATGAAGGTTTTCCTGATAGATAAAAGAGTCATCCAGGGGATTGGAAAACCTCCAATACACATTAATGATCCCAAAAAGATACGTAAAGCAACAGTAGCAGATACTTAGAAAATATGTTAATAGAGTGCAAGCCACTCATGATTTCTTGTCCTGAGAAAGACTAGACTAGTTTTGATTGAGAAAGAGCTTAATGATTAAACCCACTGGGGGAAACAAAATGTATACACTACAGAAGACTGACTGGGGAGGGAATTGCTTCCTCTGACATTATGATACCGTGTGAAGCAAGACAAACTGTGGTAACAATGTTAATCTTTTGCTCTTTTATGTATGCCTTCCCAGAGGTCATTTATTTCTCCATTGGTGCATTTGGGAGGTATGTTAGACTTAATAATGCCTTTTAAAAATGTCCACGTCCTAATCCTGTGAATATGTTGACCTATATGTCAAAAGGAAGTTTGTCCAATTTATTGTTAAAATATTAGTAACCCTACTTGGTTAAGAGACTTAATGCTATGTTCTTCAACATACACATTATAAGTAACAAGTTGAATATATATATTATATATATAATACATATATATTCAACATTATATGTATAACATCTATTTTTCACGTTGTTTCCAATTTAGAATTGTGAAAAACAGGTGCCATATATTAACTCTCTCAAACCCCTTCAATAGCCTCATAGGTTACTGTCAGGTGCATCTGTGTGAAGAGACCATCAAACAGACTTTGTGTGAGTAATAAAGCTTTTTAATCACCTGGGTGCAGGCCGGCTGAGTCTGAAAAGAGAGTCAGCAAAAGGTGGTGGGATTATCATTAGATCTTATAGGTTTGGGATGGGCGGTGGAGTTAGGAGCAATGTTTTGTGGGCAGTGGATGGATCTCACCAAGTACATTCTCAAGGGTGGGGAGAATATTACAAAGTACCTTCTTAAGGGTGGGGGAATATCACAAGTACATTATCGCAAGGGCGGGAAGGGCATATTGTCATAAACGCAATTGATCAGTTAGGGTGGAGAAGGAACAGATCACAATGGTGGAATATCATCTTTTGTGGTTCTTCAGTTGCTTCAGGCCGTCTGCATGTATATGTGCAGGTCACAGGGGATGTGATGGCTTAGCTTGGGCTCAGAGGCCTGACAGTTACTAACAGCTTATGTAGCTGGTAACCATGGACAAATTAACCTGTCTTCATCTCTCTGTCCTTATCTGCTAAATGTGGCTAATAATAATACTCGCCTCTAATGATTGCTATAAAGATTAAGTACATTAATATTTGTAGAGTGCTTAGATCAGCTCCTCCTATAATAACTGCTCAATCAATGTAAACTACCTTCTCTTTGATATTGTAAAAGAGTTTACAATATAAAAGAGTTTAATAAAACAGGGCATTTTAAATCACTACCTTCCACTTTGCTTATACCATAACACATGAGCAGAGTATGCGGTAAACAAGATTGAAAGATGACTCCCTTTGGCAGTCAAATATTTTTAACAGCTAAATTTCTCAGAAATGGTTTTATTTTATAAAATGTTTCAAATAAATCTTTCCCACCTGCCAACTTAGCTCACTTAAGGTTAAAGGTAACTTTAAAAGTATCAAGCCTGAAGGAATACCGTCCAATTATTGCTTCCTCTTCACTGCCGTAAGTGCTCAGAGACTGCCTTGAAAATAGTGATTCACTGGAAAACATGGTCACTTTCAACTTTGAGTATGTGAGGGGAAAAAAGCAGCAACAAAGGCTAAACCTAGCTGAGAAATTATACTACGAGAAAATATTTTGGAAAGAGAACAAGCCAAGTTCTTCATATAGTCATGAGCTCATATATATTCTTAAAAATGTTAAATGATAAATTGTAAAATCAGTTATCTGATTTTACAATTTTTTTATAGAAAAAAATTTCTCTCTCTACCTTCATGTTTTTGGACACAGCAATTTGGAAATCATAAGATAGGGATAATATTTTAATCATTGAAATTGTGATTTTGAACTACCACTGAACACTGCATGACATATAGAAGGTTCATTTCCAGCAAATCTAGCTAAAACTGTTAAGGGGAAGTTGCCTTAAAATAGCATAATTACTCCGGATAGCTGTCTTTTTGCATATAAATCATAGATTTTTATCAGCCTTCTCCATCCTTGTCATGTTGATACTACTGATGGCATGACATTAATATACACATTCAAGGTCTTGGGGTTGCTTGGGAGTGAGTTGCAGAGCTGGAAGGACTTCACAAAATCATCTTAAGTTTTCTTTTATTTTATCTATAACTCTTGCCTTAGGAGAAAACTTTCCAAACTACTTACATTTCTCGTTTGCACTCAACATTTGATAGAAGGTCAGGAAATATGCATATTATTCTCTTCCTACACCCATAAATAGGACTCTGGTTCCTATTTAACAAGTAAGAATTTAAATTATTTTGATAGCCTTTTTAATACAAGTTGAGGAATTTAGTTTGCGGAATAGTCTAGAAATTATGTAATTACCCATTGATTATTGCATACTTTTTTTTCAAGATTTATTTCAGTACAATAATTTTAAGAGACTGGCCAGGTTTGAAATGGCTCTGGAATTTTCTTCTATTGAAAATTCATTTAAATAGAGGACTCCATGTAGCTATGTCTATATCTATCTATCTATATTTTTCTATAAAGGTATTTTTTATGGCACAGTAACTGTCAGGTCTCTGAGCCCAAGCTAAGCCATCATATCCCTTGTGACCCACACGTACACATCCAGATGGCCGGTTCCTGCCTTAACTGATGACATTCCACCAGAAAAGAAATGAAAATGGCCTGTTCCTGCCTTAACTGATGACATTATCTTGTGAAATTCCTTCTCCTGGCTCAAAAGCTCCTCTACTGAGCACCTTGTGACCCCCACTCCTGCCTACCAGAGAACAACCCCCCTTTGACTGTAATTTTCCTTTACCTACCCAAATCTTATAAAATGGCCCCACCCCTATCTCCCTTCGCTGACTCTTTTTGGACTCAGCCCGTCTGCATCCAGGTGAAATAAACAGCCTTGTTGCTCACACAAAGCCTGTTTGGTGGTCTCTTCACACCAATGCAAGTGAAATTTTGGTGCCCTGACTCGGACTGGGGTACCTCCCTTGGGAGATCAATCCCCTGTCCTACAGAATGGGGGAAGAATTTTGCAATCTACTCATCTGACAAAGGGCTAATATCCAGAATCTACTAAGAACTCAAAAAATTTACCAGAAAAAAACAAACAACCACATCAAAAAGCAGGCAAAGGATATGAACAGACACTTCTCAAAAGAAGACATTTATGCAGCCAACAGACACATGAAAAAATGCTCATCATCACTGGCCATCAGAGAAATGCAAATCAAAACCACAATGAGGTACCATCTCACACCAGTTAGAATGGCGATCATTAAAAAGTCAGGAAACAACAGGTGCTGGAGAGGATGTGGAGAAATACGAACACTTTTACACTGTTGGTGGGACTGTAAACTAGTTCAACCATTGTGGAAGACAGTGTGGCGATTCCTCAGGGAACAAGAACTAGAAATACCATTTGACCAAGCCATCCCATTACTGGGTATCTACCCAAAGGATTATAAATCATGCTGATACAAAGACACATGCACACGTATGTTTACTGTGGCAATATTCACAATAGCAAAGACTTGGAACCAACCCAAATGTCCAAAAATGATAGACTGGATTAAAAAAATGTGGCACATATACACCATGCAACACTATGCAGCCATAAAAAAGTATGAGTTCATGTCCTTTGTAGGTAAATGGCTGAAGCTGGAAACCATGATTCTCAGCAAACTATCGCAAGGACAAAAAACCAAACACCGCATGTTCTGACTCATAGGTGGGAATAGAACAATAAGAACACTTGGACACAGAAAGGGGAACACCACACACCGGGGCCTGCTGTGGGAAGGGGGAGAGGGGAGGGATAGCCTTAGGAGATAAACCTAAGGTAAATGACTAGTTAATGGGTGCAGCACACCAGCATGTCACATGTATACATATGTAACAAAACTTCACGTTGTGCATATGTGCTCTAGAACTTAAAGTATTTTATATGTATATATGTATAAACATATATACATATAAACACATATAAACATATACGTATATACACATATATACATAAACATATATACATATATTATATATGTACATCTATATATTATACATATATTATATATGTATATGTATATATTATATTATACATATATACATACACACATAAACATATCATATACATATACAAATTATACACATACACATATATACATATATGTAATACATACATTATATATACATATATGTATATAAAATGTACATTATATATACATATACATTATGTATAAATATATAAAATATACATAATATATTTATAGATATATACATTATATACGTATACATCTATACATATATGTATATATAATGTACATTATACATACATAAACATCATATATAACTGTTATATATAATATATACACATATAATATATACATACATGTGTCTATATAATATATAATATAATATAAACATATATGAGTGAATATAATATATATTATAATATACACATAAAATGTATTATAACATATATTATATATAATGATGTATTATAAATATAATTATATATATCATTACAGATTATATATAATCATAAATAAATATTATAAATGTAATTATGTATAATTAAATATTATAATTATATACACTTATATATAATTAAATATATATAATTACATATATAATTCTAGTATATTATATTATATATAATATATACTTATATATTTACATATAAAATATATACATTTGTATATAAAATATACATATATATTTATATATGAAATATACATATTATATATTTATATATGAAATATACATATTATATATTTATATATGAAATATACATTACATGTTATATGTATATATTAAATATTATTATAATATATTACATATATAATATATAATATGTATTACATAATATATAATATTTATTATATATTATATTATATATAATATAATATATATTATATTATATTATATATTATATATTATATTATATTATATATATTATATATTATGTATTATATATTATCTAAATTGTATGTTATGTATTATATATTGTATAATATATTATATACTATATATTATATTATATACAATATATATTATATACTATGTATTATATTATCTTATATACAATATATATTATATTGTATACTATATATTATATTATATAGACTATATATTATATAGAATATACATTGTATTATTATATATATTATATGAAATATATATTATATATTTATGTATTATATATTATATATTACATAGACTACATATATTTTTATATTTTTTATGAATTACTTATTTATAATATATAACATAACATAAATTATTATATTTTATAATTATAAATATATAAGTTATAATTATATATAATTATAACTTATGTATTTTATATAAGTTATAATTATATAATTCTTATATATTATTTTATATTAATATTATTATATATTATTATTTATAATATGTATTATATAAAAGATTACATATAATATATAATATATATTATATATAGTACATATAATACATACAATCTCTTATATAATATATACAATATATAACCAATTATATATAACATTTATATATAATATACAATATATTATATATTATATATTATATATTATAGATAGTATACTACGCATTATATATAATATATAATATATAGTACATAATATATTATATATTAAATACTATATATAGTATATTATATATAATATATACTAAATACTATATATAGTATATTATATATAATATATACTGGACTATATAAAATGTATATAACAATAATTCTTATATATATTATATATAATCTATTATATGTTATATATTATATATTATACATCATATATTATATATATTATATAACACATACATTGTATATTATGTATAAGATACAATTTATAACATATAATATATATTATAAATAATAGATTATATATATAATTATCATATATATTGTGCCCAAAATATATAATAGATTATACACTATATATAATTGCTATTATATACAATCCATTATATATAATATATAATCTGTTACATATTGTATCATATATATAATATACAATATTATACATTACATAATATACAATATTATACATTATATAATATACAATATATCTTATATAATATACAATATTTATTATATAATATACAATATTTACTATATAATATACCATATTTATTATATAATATACAATATTTATTCTATATAATATACTGTATTATATATAATATACAATATTATATAATATACAATATGTACTATATATAATACACAATATTGTGTATTATATATAATACACAATATTGTGTATTAGATATGATATATAATATTGTGTATTATATATAATATGCAATATTGTGTATCATATATAATATACAATATTGTGTATTATATATACTATATAGTGTATTATATATAATATATTATATATTGTGTATTATATATCATATACCATATATAATATATATTCTATACAATCTATGGTATATAGAATATACTAGATATTATATATACAATATACTATATATTATATATTATATATAATATACTATATATTATATAATATATAATATATTATATACTACATATAGTATAGTATATATTATGTATTATATATAATATATTATACATTATGTATTATATATAACATACTATATCTTATGTATTATATATAACATACTATATATTATGTATTATATATAACATACTATATATTATGTATTATATATAACATACTATATATTATATATTATATATAATATTAATATATTAAAAATATGTAATAAATATATGATTATTAATATAATTATAAATATAAAATAAAATATAAATTATTATATTTATTTTTATATTATATTTTATATCATACATTATATATTATAAAAATATATATATTACATATTTTCAATATAAATATATTATATATGTTAAATTCATTATATATTATAATATTATATATTTATAATATATATTTATATATTATGTACCTGTTTATATAATATATTTATATATATTTATTTAATATTTATATTATAAATAATATAAATATATATAATTCAAATTATATAGATATTTGTATAATATATATTTATATATTATATCAATATATTTATATATTTTATAAGTATAATATTTATATATAATTTATTGTATAAATTTATTATACATTTATATTATATATATGTAAAATATAAATATATATAATATTTATATATATTTATATATAGTATATATATTTTTATAATGTATAATATATAATTTTATATTCATAATAATTGTATAGTATATATATTACATATATAATATATGTTATATAATTATATATATTATATATTATACATTATGTATATATAATATATATTTTATATAATATACAATTAATATATAATGATATATAATATATAATATAATATATACTTTATATACTATATATTATATATAATGTAATGTAACATATACTATATATACTATATATAATATATAATATAATATATACTATATACACTGTGTATAATATATAATAAATACTATATATACTATATAGAATATACATAATATAATATATACTATATATAATATAGTATATAACATTTACTATATATAACATATAACATATACTATAGATCATATATAATATATACTATATATACTATATATAATATAATAATTACAGATATATTATATATTATATAATTATTATATATAATTATATATTATGTACATTATATATAATATATATACATTAAAATATATAATGTATATATAATATACATATATAATAATGTATATGTGTATACATTATATAAACTATATATAAACATTATATATTATATAAACATTAAGTATAAACATTGTATGTACATATTATATATATTATATCTGTGTGTATATATATATTATATGTGTGTATATATATAAAAAATCCCCCTGCGACCTGTGATCCTCCAACCAACCAGCCCAAGGAACATCTCACCAATTTTAAATCTGGTAAGCAGCCTCTTTTTACTCTCTTCTCCAACCTCTCTCACTATCCCTCAACCTCTTTCTCCTTTCAATCTTGGTGCTACACTTCAATGTCTCCCTTCTCTTAATTTAAGTTCCTTTCCTTTTCTGGTAGAGACAAAGGAGATGCATTTTATCCATGGACCCAAAACTCCGGCACCAGTCACAGACTCGGGAAGACAGTCTTCCCTTGGTGTTTAATCACACGGGGATGCCTGCCTGATTATTCACCCACGTTTCAGAGGTGTCTGACCATGCGGGGATGCCTGCCTTGGTCCTTCACCCTTAGCGGCAAGTACCGCTTTTCTGGGGGGCAAGAAGTCCCCCAACCCCTTCTGTGTTTCTACCCCTTCTCTGCTTTTCTGGGGGACAAGAACCCCCTAACCCCTTCTTCTTCATCCTTAGTGGCAAGTACCACTTTTCTGGGGGTCAAGAACCCCCCACCCCTTCTCTCCGTGTCTCTACTCTTTCTTTTCTCTGGGCTTGCCTCTTTCACTATGGGCAAGCTTCCACCCTCCATTCCCCCTTCTTTTCCCTTAGCCTGTGTTCTTAAAAACCTAAAACCTCTTCAACTCACACCTGACCTAAAACCTAAATGCCTTATTTTCTTCTGCAATGCCACTTGACCCCAATACAAATTCGACAGTGGTTCAGAAAATGGCACTTTCAATTTTTCCATCCTACAAGATCTAAATAATTCTTGTCATAAAATGGGCAAATGGTCTGAGGTGCCTGACGTCCAGGCATTCTTTTACACATCGGTCCCTCCGTAGTCTCTGTTCCCAAAGCAACTCATCCGAAATCTTCCTTCTTTCCCTCCCACCTGTCCCCTCAGTCCCAACCCCAAGCATCACTGAGTCTTTCTAATCTTCCTTTTCTTCAGACCCATCTGACCTCTCCCCTCCTCACCAGGCCAAACTAGGTCCCATTTCTTCCTCAGCCTCTGCTCCCCAACCCTATAATCCTTTTATCACCTCCCCTCCTCACAGCCGGTCGGGCTTACAGTTTTGTTCTGCAACTAGCCCTCCCCCACCTGCCCAGCAATTTCGTCTTACAAAAGGTGGCTGGAGCTAAAGGCATAGTCAAGGTTAATGCTCCTTTTTCTTTTTCCGAACTCTCCCAAAATCAGTTCACGTTTAGGCTCTTTTTCATCAAATATAAAAACCCAGCCCAGTTCATAGCTCGTTTGGCAGCAACCCTGAGACGCTTTACAGCCCTAGACCCTGAAAGGTCAGAAGGCCGTCTTATTCTCAATATGCATTTTATTTTATTACCCAATCTGCTCCCGACATTAAATAAAGCTCCAAAAATTAAATTCCAACCCTCAAACCCCACAACAGGACTTAATTAACCTCACCTTCAAGATGTACAATAATAGAGTAGAGGCAGCCAAGTAGCAATGTATTTCTGAGTTGCAATTCCTTGCCTCCACTGTGAGACAAACCCCAGCCACATCTCCAGCACACAAGAACTTCCAAACACCTAAACTGCAGCAGCCAGGCATTCCTCCAGGCTTCCCTCCCCCAGGAGCTTGCTACAAGTGCTGGAAATCTGGCCACCAGGCCAAGGA
This sequence comes from Pan paniscus, assembly GCF_029289425.2. Taxonomy (NCBI): domain Eukaryota; kingdom Metazoa; phylum Chordata; class Mammalia; order Primates; family Hominidae; genus Pan; species Pan paniscus. The sequence goes on along the minus strand of NC_073261.2, from coordinate 69,101,456 downwards.
ATGCCCACACCCCAGGATTCCTCCAAGCCGTGTCCCATCTATGTGGGACCCCACTGGAAATCACCTTTTCCCCCAGTCCAACTCACCCGGCAGCTACTCCCAGCACCCCTGGAACTCTGGCCCGAGGCTCTCTGACTCCTTCCCTGATCTTCTTGGCTTAGCGGCTGAAGACTGAGGCTGCCCAATTGCCTCAGAAGCTTCCTGGACCATCACAGATGCTTTAGGTTACTCTCACAGTGGAGGGTAAATCCATCCCCTTCTTAATCAATACAAAGGCTACCCACTCCACATTACCTTCTTTTCAAGGGCCTGTTTCCTTCGCCCCTATAACGTTGTGGGTATTGACGGCCAGGCTTAAACCTCTTAAAATTCCCCAACTCTGGTGCCAACTTAGACAATACTCTTTTAAGCACTCCTTTTAATTATCCCCACCTGCCCAGTTCCCTTATTAGGCTGAGATAGTTTAATTATCTGCTTCCCTGACTATTCCTGGGCTACAGCCATGACTCATTGCCGCCTTTTCCCCCACTTCAAAGCCTCCTTCACATCCTCCCCTTGTATCTCCCCACCTTAGCCCACAAGTATAAGATACCTCTACTCCCTCCTTGGTGACCGATCATGCACCCCTTACCATCTCATTAAAACCTAATCACCCTTACCCTGCTCAAAGCCAATATCCCATCCCATAGTGCGATTTAAAAGGATTAAAGCCTGTTATCACTCACCTGCTACAGCATGGCCTTTTAAAGCCTATAAACTCTCCTTACAATTCCCCCATTTTACCTGTCCTAAAACCAGACAGGCCTTACATGTTAGTTCAGGATCTGCACCTTATCAACCAAATTGTTTTGCCTGTCCACCCCGTGGTGCCAAACCCGTATACTCTCCTATCCTCAATACCTCCCTCCACAACCCATTATTCTCTTCTGGATCTCAAACATGCTTTCTTGGCTATTCCTTTGCACCCTTCATCCCAGCCTCTCTTCGTTTTCTCTTGGACTGACCCTGACACCCATCAGGCTCAGCAAATTACCTGGGCTGTACTGCCGCAAGACTTCACAGACAGCTCCCATTACTTCACTCAAGCCCAAATTTCTTCCTCATCTGTTACCTATCACAGCATAATTCTCATAAAAACACACGTGCTCTCCCTGCCAATCGTGTCTGACTGATCTTTCAAACCCCAAAACCTTCTACAAAACAACAACTCCTTTCCTTCCTAGGCATGGTTAATGCAGTCAGAATTCTTACACAAGAGCCGGGACTGCACCCTGTAGGCTTTCTGTCCAAACAACTTGACCTTACTGTTTTAGCCTGGCCCTCAGGTCTGCATGCGGCGGCCGCCGCCACCCTAATACTTGTAGAGGCCCTTAAAATCACAAACTATGCTCAACTCCCTCTCTACAATTCTCATAAGTTCCAAAATCTGTTTTTTTCCTCACACCTGACACATATACTTTCTGCTCCCTGGCTTCTTCAGCTGTACTCATTCTTTGTTGAGTCTCCCACAATTACCATTGTTCCTGGCCCAGACTTCAATCTGGCCTCCCACACTATTCCAGATACCACACCTGAACCCTATGACTGTATCTCTCTGATCCATCTAACATTCACCCCATTTCCCCATATTTCCTTGTTTCCTGTTCCTCACCCTGAACACACTTGGTTTATTGATGGTAGTTCCACCAGGCCTAATCGCCACATACCAGCAAAGGCAGGCTATGCTATAGTACAAGCCACCAGCCCGCCTCTTGGAACCTCTCATTTCCTTTCCATTGTGGAAATCTATCCTCACATGAATAGCTTCTCAGTGTTCCATCTGCTATTCTACTACTCCTCAGGGATTATTCAGGCCCCCTCCCTTCCCTACACATCAAGCTCAAGGATTTGCCCCTGCCCAGGACTGGCAACTCTTAACTCTTAACGCCCTCTTAGAGTGGATAGATGATCTTTGCTGGCAGGGGACCTGAAGTTCTATTCTTTACTTTTATGCTCACTCTTATTCTCATTCCCATTCTTATGCCACCCTCTACCTCTCTCCAGCTATCTCCACCACACTATCAACCTTACTCATTCTCTCCTAGCTGTTTCTCATCCCTCCTTAGCGAACAAACACTGGCTTTGCATTTCCCTTTCTTCCAGCACCTAAACAGCTGTCCCTCCTTACATGCAGACTAGGCAACATCTTCTGTCTCCCTACACCTCTGAACTTCCTTTAACAGCCCTCACATTTACCCTCCTGAAGAACTCATTTATTTTCTAGACAGGTCCAGCAAGACCTCCTCAGACATTTCACATCAGCAACCTGCCGCCCTCCTCTGTACTTAGTTAAAAAAACTTTCTCCTTATATCAACTCTACTCCTCCCATATTTAGACCTCTCACAACACAAACTACTATTCCCGTGGCCACTCACTTATGTATCTCTTGGCAAAGACTCACTGGAATTCCCCTAGGTAAACTTTCACCTTCTCAATGTTCCTTTACTCTTCATCTCCAAAGCCCTCTCCTTATTTACTTATACCCAGCCCCGCAAATAACAGTGAAAGGTTGCTCATAGACACTCAACGTTTTCTCACACACCATGAAAATCGAACCTCCCCTCCTACACAGTTACCTCATCAGTCCCCATTACAACCTCTGACGGCTGCCGCCCTAGCTGCATCCCTAGGAGTCTAGGTACAAGACACCTCTTTCAGCACTCCTTCTCATGTTTTTAGTTTGCATCTCCAGTTTTGCCTCACACAATGTCTCTTCTTCCTCTGTAGATCCTCTACCTACATGTGTCTACCTGCTAATTGGACAGGCACATGCACACTAGTTTTCCTTACTCCCAAAATTCAATTTGCAAATAGGACTGAAGAGCTCTCTGTTCCCTTCATGACACCGACACAACAAAAAAGAGTTATTCCACTAATTCCCTTGCTTGTCAGTTTAAGACTTTCTGCCTCCACTATTGCTCTCAGTACTGGAATAGCAGGAATTTCAACCTCTGGCATGACCTTCTGTAACCACTCTAATGACTTCTCTGCTAGCATCACAGACAGGTCACAAACTTTATCAGTCCTCCAGGCCCAAGTTGACTCTTTAGCTGCAGTTGTCCTCCAAAACCACCAAGGCCTTGACTTACTCACTGCTGAAAAAGGAGGACTCTGTATATTCTTAAATGAAGAGTGTTGTTTTTACCTAAATCGATCTGGCCTGGTATATGACAACATAAAAAAACTCAAGGATACAGCCCAAAAACTTGCCAACCAAGTAAGTAATTACGCTGAATCCCCTTGGACACTCTCTAATAAGATGTCCTAGGTCCTCCCAATTCTTAGTTCTTTAATACCTGTTTTTCTCCTTCTCTTATTCCATTTAGTTTTTCAATTCATTCAAAAACTGTATCCAGGCCATCATCAATAATTCTACATGACAAATGTTTCTTCTAACAACCCCACAATATCACCCCTTACCACAAAATCTTCCTTCAGCTTAATCTCTTCCACTCTAGGTTCCCACGCCACCACTAATCCCGTTCAAAGCAGCCCTGAGAAACATCACCCATTATCTCTCCATACCACCCCCCAAAATTTCCACCGTTCCAACACTTTACCACTATTTCATTTTATTTTTCTTATTAATATAAGAAGACAGGAATGTCAGGCCTCTGACCCCAAGCTAAGCCATCATATCCCTTGTGACTTGCACGTACACATCCAGATGGCCGGTTCCTGCCTTAACTGATGACATTCCACCAGAAAAGAAATGAAAATGGCCTGTTCCTGCCTTAACTGATGACATTATCTTGTGAAATTCCTTCTCCTGGCTCATCCTGGCTCAAAAGCTCCCCTACTGAGCACCTTGTGACCCTCCACTCCTGCCCACCAGAGAACAACCACCCTTTGACTGTAATTTTCCTTTACTGATCCAAACAAATCTTATAAAACGGCCCCACCCCTATCTCCCTTCACTGACTCTCTTTTTGGACTCAGCCCGCCTGCACCCAGGTGAAATAAACAGCCTTGTTGCTCACACAAAGCCTGTTCGGTGGTCTCTTCACACGGACCTGAGTGAAAGTAACTGTATATGCTAAAGCAGAAATTAAACCAAGGCACTTAAGATGAATAATTTTTCTCATTTATACTAAATAATAAAAGTGTGTAATAGTGTTGTCAATAATTAACAGTGACCTACAGCCTCTGTAATTGGGCAATGAAACTGAATGTTGATAGATGGGATAAATGAAGTATAAATGGCAATTCATTTCCTGTTTTGTGGAGCTTGATTTCCTCCTTTTTATTGTTGAACTGTTGCAAAACACATTAGACATCTATTTTTCCTACTTTTAATTTTTGGTCTATCCACTTCATTCACACATCTAATGTTTGAGAATTGCAACAATCCCAAATTTTTTGTCTCATCTTGCAGAGTGTACTGTCTCTTTAAATAAATACTGCTACTACTATTTTTCCAGCTGGTCCAGCCCAGAACTTTTTTCCACTCCTCTGTAGGAATGTACTTTATCATCCTTTAATTAACTCTGCTACTTAACCTTTGCTATGAATCTCTTGGCTGAATTCTTTCTTCCAAGTTAGAGAAGATTCAACGATTCCCACTCTTCCAAGTAACATAACTAATTTCATTCTGTGACACATCCTATCCTAATTCTCCTTTCCTTACATTTATTTGGTATAGCTACTCTTCCATGATATTGAGCCCTTTGGACCCTAATCTATCCCTTTTCTTCAGTATAACACTCATTCCTTTTTATGCCTATTTTCTTACTGTTTACTTCATATATTAACTTATCCATTCAGTTTTTATTGATAATCACTCAATCCAGTATGACTTCTTTTCTTGGTATCTTTGGTTTCATGCAGGACCCACTTTGGAAATTATCAAACCTGAAAGAGACGGCCCATCTACATTTTAGTACCCGTAAAATGAAAAATTTCAAATGTAGCCCTTGGTCAAACTATGACCATAATTCAAAACCCATAATTTTATGTGCCTACTGAACACTCCCATATTTATATTTCATAGACATCACAAAATCAATATGTTCAAAATGTTCCCCCCTCAAATCTCCTTCTCCTTCTGTATTTCTACTTTTGGTTATTAGAAATAACTATTTCCAGTTGTAAGTCACCAAAAACTATTTCCCATCACAGTAAGCTCTTATTAAAGAAATTGAATTTTAAAGACCCCTTATTCCGAGTTTTACATGTAAATGTATATACTCTATTAAATCTCTTATAATACTTGTGCCATTATATAAATATTCTGAGTGTATGTCAGTATACATTTCCGATGAATAACAGCAACAATTTCAGAGTGATGTAATAACATGTACGTATGAAAGATAAAAATAAAGAATTGCATTTAAATAAGAGAGTCAGTTATATTAAGGAGTCTTTTAAAACAGCTACTTGATTTTACAATAACATATTTATCATAGATATTATTTATGTTTTTTTCTCTTCTCACACAATTTCAGATGAGAGGCCTCACACTGAAACATTTATTTTCTAGACAAAGCCATATATTAGTTTTGACAAACCAGACTTAGACATTTTCAGAATTTTAAAGAACAAATAATAAGTAATTTTCCAGCAGGTTATTATGAAGTGTGTCTCCAAAATCTCATTTCCCTCACTTAAGATTAGTCTTCTCATGAAGCTGATACTCCTCCATAAAATATTTATTTAAAAATTCTGTTTAATTCATATTTTGATTAATAGTCCCATAAGTGAAAAATGAACTAGCCTTTATCTTCAAAATAAAATTATAGTACTAATATGTATACCAAATATAACTATCAACTGGTGCCACATATTAAACTTAGGAAGACTTCTAATTCTTACTCTGTTAATAAAGAGACTTCAGCAAGACCATGGAAGAGGACTTTTCACTGCTTATCCTCTTAAAAACCATTAGCTTAAACAACTATTCATGCACAAAAATACCTTTGCAAAGAGCAAATGAAACAGGGTGAGAGATTACAGCACCCAAGTGTAGCATGGAAATAAGAAAAGACTCATTGGAGAAGTTAGAAAGTATAGTTTTACATCACCCACCTCATTCCTTCTTCAACCCAGGCAGTGTAATGTGTAGAAAGATACCCTCTGCTTGGGAAAAGAAGAAAAAAGAACCACAACACAGGGCCCATTCTAGTAAAAGGAAGCTCCTCATGGCCCCAGATTCTAAGCTACTACTAGTGTACTGAGCATGCAAGCCTGTCCCGGTGCCGTGCCAATGCCAGTGAACCCAGGGTACCGTCCAGCCCCAGCACTTATGCCTTATCCCCATCCCTAATGCCAGGCAAGCCCTGCAGATTCAGTTTCCAGGTACACCCAGTGTCCAGGCCAGCCTTGGCAGCCTAAGGCTCCAGACTGTCCAAAACACTGGGATTTTTTTCTTTTTTTGAGATAAACATAAAAGGACACACAACATACCACAACTTATAGGATGCAGCAAAAGTAATTCTTAGATGAAAGTTTATAGCAGTAAGTGCCCACATCAAAAAAGAAGACACCTAATGTTATATCTCAAGAAACTAGAAAAAGTATAAACTAGGCCCAAATTTATTAAAAGGAAGAAAGTAGTAAAGATTAGAAAAAAATAAATAATACAGAGGCTAGAAAAAAATAGAAAAGATCAGCAATATTGAGGGATTTTTTGAAAATTGACAAACCTTTAGCTAGACTAAGTAAAAAAAATGGGAGAAGATGCAAATAAATAAAATCAAAAATAAAACAAGAAATATAAAAACTGATACCACATAAATACACAGGATTATGAGAGTACTATTAATAATCATACGCCAACAAATTGACAATTAAGAAGAAATCGATACATTCTTGGACACATAAAACCTACCAATATTTAGTTACAAAGAAACAGAAAATATGAATGGACCAATAAGGACAGTAAGGGTACTTAATTAGTAACAACAAACAAAAACTCCCATGAATAAAAAAAGAAAGAAAGAAAGTACAGGACCCAATGACTTCATTACTAAATTCTACCAAACATGTAAACATTCTTTCTGAACTTATAACAATTAAGGGGGAAATACTTTCAAAGTCATTTTACAAAGTCAGCATTACCCTGATACAAATGACAAGGAAAACAAACCAGAAAAAACAAAATAATAGACACTATTCCTGATGAATATAGATGCAAAAAATCTTCAACAAAATACTAGCCAAAAAAATTTAACAGCACAGTAAATGGAATATTCACCATGATCAAGTAGAATCTATTATTGGGATGCTAGGATGGTTCAACATACACAAATGCTCTACACTAAATTAACAAAATGAAGAACGAAAATCATCTGATTATCTCAATAAATGAAAAAAGATTCGACAAAATTCAACATTCTTTCATATGCCAAATATGATAAAGACTCTCAACAAATTATGCATAGGGAGAATGTATCTCACCAAAATAAAGGCCATATTGTGTACCCGAAAACAATGAATGTCAAATAACAACCATATATGACAAACCACACTAAAGAGCATAGTCAACGGTGAAAAGTTAAATTTTTTTTATCTCTAAGATCAGGCAAAAGACAAGGATACTTACTCTTGCCACTTATATTCAGAATAGTACTGGACTTTTTTTTTTTTTTTTTTGAGACGGAGTCTTGCCCTGCAGCCCAGGCTGGAGTGCAATGGCATGATCTCGGGTCGCTGCAACCTCTGCCTCCCAGGTTCACGTGATTCTCCTGCCTCAGCCTCCCGAATAGCTGGGATTATGGGCACACACCACCACACCTGACTAATTTTTTTTTTTTTTGTATGTTTAGTAGAGATGGGGTTTTACCATCTCTACTCAAACTCCTGACCTTGTGATCTGCCCACCTCGGCCTTCCAAAGTGCTGGGATTACACGTGTGAGCCACCGTGCCCAGCCAGTACTGGACATTCTTGCCAAAGATATTAGGCAAGAGAAAGAAAGAAAGAAAAGGCACACATTTCAGAAAGGAAGAAGTTAAATTGTCCCTATTTGCAGACAGAAGCTTATGTAGAGAAAATTCTAAAGACTTCAGCCAAAAACTATTAGAATTAGTAAATACATTCAATTAACTTGCAGGATACAAAATCAACATACAAAAAAATCAGCAGCATTTCTATATATTAACAGTGAACTATCTTGGTGAGAAATCAAGAAAACAATTCCATTTACAATATCTACTAAATAAATAAATTAAATACTTTGGAATAAACTTAACCAAGGAGGTAAAAGACCTATAACACTGAAAACGACATAACATTGATGATAGAACTTGAATAAGACACAAAAATGGAAATATATCTCATGTTCATAAATTAGAATTAATATTGTTAAAATGTTCAAATTCCCCAGAGTGAACCAAAGATGTAATGCAACACCTATCACATTTGTAATACAATTTTTCACGGACAGATGAAAAAATTCTTAAAACTGTCAGGAACCACAAAATATCCTGAATAGCCAAAAAATCTTAGCAAGTAGATCAACAGACTTCAAAATATACTGCAAAGTTTTAGTAATCAAAACAGCATGGTACTGGTATAAAAACAAACAGATCATTCAATGGAAAAGAATAGAGAGCCCAGAAATAAATCCACATTTTTAAGGTCAACTGATTTTTGACAAAGGTGCCAAGAACCCATGATGGGGAAAAGACAATCTCGTCAATAAATGTTGTCAGGAAAATGAATATCCACGTGCATCCCTTACATCACACCACACACAAAACCAACTCAAAATGAATTAAAGTCTTAAACCTAAGACCTGAAACTATAAAACTGCTAGAAGAAAACATAGTTGAAAAGCTTCAAAACAATGATTTGTTGGCTCTGACTCCAAATGCACAGCCAACAAAAACCAAAATAAGCACATCATTTTGCATCAAACTGAAAAACGTTTTCTAAGCCAAGGAAACAATCAACAGAGTAAAGATAACCCTATTGAACGGGAGAAAATATTTCTAAGCCATACATTTGGTAAGAGGTCAATATTTAAAATACATAAGGAATTGAAACAACTGGATAGGAAGATACACATAAACTTAAAGATACACATAAAATTAAAAAATGGGCAAAGGATCTGAATAGACATTTCTTAAAATAAGACATACAAATTGCCAGCAGGTATTTGAAAAAAAGTTCAACTTCCTTATCATCCGGGAATTGCCAATTAAAACCACAATGAAATATCCTCTCATGTATGTTAGAATGGCTATTATCAAAAAGAGGAAAGATAAAAACTGTTAGGAAGAAAGTGGAGAAAAGTGAACCCATGCAAACGGTTGGTTGGAAGGTAAATTAATACAGCCATTAAGGTAAACAATATGGAGGTTCTTAAAAAAATTAGAACTACCATATGGTCCAGGAATCCCACTACTGAGTATACGTCCAAAGAAAATGAAATCAGTATGTCAAAGAGATATCTGCCTTCCCGTGTTCATTGCATAATTATTCACAATAGCCAAGACAGGGAATCAACCTAAGTTTTCAGCAATAGAAAAATGGACTGAAGAATGTGATATATATACACAGAAGAATTCTATTCAGCCTTAAAGAAAGAAGGAAATCCTCTCTTATTTCCTTAGCAGTGGTTTGTAGTTCACCCAAACAAATGGAAAATCCATGATCATGGTTAGGAAGACTCAATGTTGTGAAAATGGCCACAATGTCCAAAGTAATTTATAGATTCAATACTATTCCCGTCAACCTACTACTGACGTTCTTTTCAGAATTAGAAAATACTACTTTAAATTTCATATGGAACCAAAAAAGAGCCCATATAGCCAAGACAATACTAAGCAAAAAGAAAAAAGCTGGAGGCATCACGCTGCCTGACTTCAAACTATAATACAAGGCTATAGTAACCAAAATAGCATGGTACTGGTACCAAAACAGATACATGGACTGATGGAACAGAACAGAGACCTCAGAAATAACACTACACAGCTACAACAATCTGATTTTCAACAAACCTGACAAAAACAAGCAATAGGGAAAGCATTCCCTATTTAATAAATGGTGGTGGGAAAACTGGATAGCCATATGCAGAAAACAGAAACTGGACCCCTTCTTTACACCTTATACAAACATTAACTCAAGATGGATTAAAGACTTAAATGTAAAACCTAAAACCATAAAAACACTAGAAAAAAAAACCTAGGCAATACCATTCAGGACATAGGCATGAGAAAAGACTTCATGACTAAAACACCAAAAGTAATTTCAACAGAAGCCAAAACTGACAAATGGGGTCTAATTAACCTAAAGAGCTTCTGCACAGCAAAAGAAACTAGCATCAGAGTGAACTGGCAATCTACAGAATGGGAGAAAGTTTTTGCAATCTACCCATCTGACAAAGGTATAATATCCTGAATCTACCAAGAACTTAAACAAATTTACAAGAAAAAAACAACACCACCAAAAAGTGGGCAAAGAATATGAACAGACACTTCTCAAAAGAAGACATTTGTGCAGCCAACAAGCATATGAAAAAAAGCTCATCACCACTGGTCATTAGGGAAATGTAAATCAAAACCACAGTGAGATACCATCTCACACCAGTCATAATGGTGATTATTATAAAGTGAAAAAACAACAGATGCTGGCAAGGCTGTGGAGAAATAGGAATGCTTTTACACTGTTGATGGGAGTGTAAATTAGTTCAACTACTGTGGAAGACAGTGTAGCAATTCCTCAAGTATCTAGAACCAGAAATACCATTTGACCCAGCAACCCCATTGCTGGTTATATACCCAAAGAATTATAAATCATTCTACTATAAAGACACATGCACATGTATGTTTATTGCGGTACTATTTACAATAGCAAAGACTTGGAACCAACTCAAATGCCCATCAATGATAGACTGGATAAAGAAAATGTGGCACATATACACCATGGAATATATGCAGACATAAAAACGCATGAGTTCATGTCCTTTGAAGGGACATGGATGAAGTTGGAAGCCATCATTCTCAGCAAACCAATACAGGAACAGAAAACCAAACACCGCATGTTCTCACTCATAAGTGGGAGTTGAACAATGAGAACACATGGACACAGGGAGGGAAACATCACACACCAGGGCCTGTTGGGAGGTGGGGAGCAAGGGGAAGGAGAGCGTTAGAACAAATACCTAATGCATGCAGGGCTTAAAACCCAGATAATGGTGGATAGGTGCAGCAAACCACCATTGCACATGTATACCTACATAACAAACCTGCACGTTCTGCACATGTATCCCAGAACTTAAATAAAAATAAAATAAAATAACAAAATAAAGAAGGAAGGAAATCATGTCATTTGGGACAATGTGGATGAACCTGAGTACTTTATGCTAAGTAAAATAAGCCAGCCGCAGAAAAAAAGTAATATCACATGATCTCGCTTACATGAAGAATCTAAAAATGTTGTACTCATACCTGCAGAGAATAAAATGGTGACCACGAGAGGCTGTTGGGGGTAGTGGGGAGAGATTTTGGTTAAGGTATACATGATTTCACTTAAATAAGAGGAATAATTTCAAACAAATCTATGGGACACCATGATAACTACAGTTAACAACAATGTATTGTATTCTTGAAAATTGAGAAGAGAGTAGATTTTTGTTTTCATTATCAAAAATAAATATGTTAGGTAATTAGGTAATACATATGTTAATTAGCTCAAATAACCATTATATATGCATATTTCAAACATCTTGTTGTACATGATAAATATAAACAATTTTTATTTGTCAATTAAAATAATTATTTAAAAATAGAAAAATAAGATGTAATTAAAACTTTTAAAATTTAATCTTAAAATTAAAATCACTTTAAATTTTTGTTTGTTAATTTTCCTTACCTTCTGTGAGTTTACCAGGAGTACAAAGTTCTATGAAATAACTCTGTATCTTAAATCCATTTCCAAATAATTTGTTTTTAATAAAAATGTGAATTGCTATCATTTAAGTATGACTTAAATTTAAGCTAACTCAGATCATGGGCAATACATTTAAAAGTAGCAGTATTTGTTAATTTACACTTATATGTTTGACACAGAGTGCTTAAAGTATATAGTTATTTTCTTCTAGTTCTTGAATTTTGCTCATTCATGAAAGCAACCTAACATTGATTTGTGCTACATTTTTCAATGTACTAGAAATAGACTCTTTCATTTCCATGATGGAAACTTACCTTCAATAGTAATTTATGAGCTGCAAATAGGAAACAATGTTGATCTAGATGTTCTCTTGACTTCTTGAAAGGGTAAATATACTATATACATGTCTCTAAGTGGTATGCCATTATGACTACCTTTAAGAACTCTGTATTCAATTGGCTAGCTGGTTGTGCTATTCACTAGCTGGGTGATGTTATGCAAGTAGATGAACTTCTCAATATACAATTGGCATAATAATAGTGTCTATTTCATCGAGTCTTTTGAGTATTAATGTGTGTTAATACATGTAAAGAGTGTAGAATTGTGCATGACATATAAGTGTTCATTATTATCAAGTCTAAAATTCTAAATAAATAAAAACTACAAGTTATGGCCATATTCATACGTCTATAATTTCTCATTTACCCTACTTCAAAGAGAAATTTTAAATCAATTCAATTAATTAAAATTTTCTATGAATCTGTTTATTTCATCTTAGTTATCTAATTTATTGGCACATGATTATTCATAGTATTTATTTATGATCTTTCAAAAATTTCTGTAATATCAGACTAATGTCCCTTATTTATGTTCTGACTTTATTAATTTGAGTCTTCTCTTTTTTGACTTGGTAAATCTAACTAAAGGTTTGTAATTTTTGAAAATTTTTCCTAAGAATCAGCTGTCAATTTTATTAAAAGACAAATGCAGCAAACCTACATGGCACAGGTGTACCTATGTAACAAACCTGCACGTTGTGCACATGTACCCTAGAACTTAAAGTATAATTAAAAAATAAATAAATTTTAAAAGAGACAAATATATAATGACATGTGCCCACCATTAGAGTATTATACCAGAGTACTGCACTGCCCTAAACATACTCAGTGCTCATTCCTCCCTCCTTTCAAACCCTAGGCAACCACTGATCATTTTGCTCTCTACAGTTTCACTTTTTCCAGAATGTCATGTCATGGGAACTACAAATAAACAGCCTTTTCACATTTGGCTTCTTTCACTTAAAAACATGAATTTAAGGTCCTTCCATGTCTTTCATGGCTTGATGGTATACTTCTTTTTATTGCTAAATAATATTTCATTGTCTGGATGCATTACAGTTTATTCATTTACCTACCAAAAGGCCAACTTGTTTGCTGTCAAGTTTTGACAATTACGAATAAAGTTGCTATAAATATCTGCATGCAGGCCTTTGCACTGACATAAGTTTTCGTATCATTTGAGAAAATATTAAGAGGTATGACTGTTGAATCATATGGTAAGAATCTGTTTAGTTTGGGAAGAAACTGCCACATTATCTTCTAAAGTGGCTTTACTAGTTTGCATTTCTACAAGCAGTGAAGGAGAGTTGCTGTTTCTCCATATCCTTACAAGCATTTGGTGGTGTTAGTCTTTGGATTTGGTGGTGTTAGTGTTTGGATTTAAGCCATTCTAGTAGATGTGCAGTCGTATCTCATTGTTGGTTTAATTTGCATTTCTCTAATGATGTGATATTTAGTATATTTTCATGTGTTCATTTGCCATCAGCATATCATCTTTGGTGAGGTATTTCTTTAGGCCTTTGGCCGATTTTTAAAATTTCAGTGGCTTTAGGGGTACAAGTGGTTATTGGTTACATGGACAAATCGTATAGTGGTGAAGTCTGATCTGCTTCAATTTTTAATTAGGTCTTCCATTTTATTATTATTAAATTTTAAGAATTTTTTGTACATTTTGGGTAAAAGTTCTTCATCAGAAATGTCTTTGAAAAGTATATTTTCCCATTCTGTGGTTTGTCTTCTTATTCTTTTGCCAGTATTTTGTAGGGCATAAGTTTTTAATTTTAATAAAACTAAATATATCAATTATTTATTTCATGAATTGTGTCTTTGATGTTTCATCCAAAATGTCATCACTATAACCAAGGTTATCTAGGTTTTCTCCTATGTTATCTTCTATAAATTTCATATGTTTGGTTTTACGTATAGGGATATGATCCACTTTGAGTTAATTTTTGTAAAGGATATATGAGCTATGTCTACATCCATGATTTTGTATGTGGTTGTCCAGTTGTGCCAGTACCATTTGTTAAAAAGATTATCATTGCTCCAATGTATTGACTTTACTCTTTTATCAAAGCTAGCTTGATTATATTTATGTGAGTCTATTTCTGGGCTCTGTATTCTGTTCTACTGATCTGTCTGTTTTTTCAACAACACCACATTCCCTTTATTACCATAGAATATAGTAAGTCTTGAAGTTGGATAGCATCAGCCTTCTAACTTTGTTCTCCTTTAATATTTTGTTTGCTATTCCGGGTCTTCAGCTTCTCCATATGAACTTTAGAATAATTCTGGTGATATTTACAGAATAGCTTGCTGAGATTTTAATCAGGATTTTATAAAGTCTATGGATCATTTTGGGAAGAACTGATGTATTGACAATAACCAGTCTTTCTATCAATGAGCATTAAATAGCTCTCTGTTTATTTAGTTCTTATTTGATTCATCAGTGTTTTGTGTTTTTCCTCATATAGATCTTGTACATATTTTGTTAGAGGTGTATTTAAGTATTCATTCTTTGTTGTTATGTAAATGGTATTCTTTTTAAATTTCAAATTACAATTGTTCATTACTGATATATAGGGAAGTAATGGATTTATGTATATTAACCTTCTGTCCTTCAACCTTGCTATAATAACTTAATAGTCCCAGGAGATTTTTAGTGTTGTTGTTGAGTCTTTGTATGTTTTCTGCATAGACAACCATGTCATCTGCAAATAAAAACAGTTTTATTTCTTCCTCTTCATTTTGTATACATTTTATTTCATTTTATTATCTTATTGCATTATCTAGAACTTTCACTAAAATGTTGACAAGGAGTGGTAAGCGGGAACATCCTTGCCCTTTTCCTGATCTTAGCAGGAAAACTTCTAGTTTCTCAAGACTGACGTCCACTAGGTGTGGTGGCTCATGTCTGTAATCTCAGAATTTGAGAGACCAAGGTGGGAGGATTGCTCGAAGTCAGGAGTTTGAGACCAGCCTGGGCATCACAGGGAGACTCTGCCTGTACAACAACAAAATAAAAATAAAAGAGGTAGCTGAGCGTAGTGGTGCATGCCTGTAGTCCTAGCTACTCAAGAGTCTGAGTTGGGAGGATTGCTTGAGCTCAGGAGTTCAAGGTTACAGTGAACTATCATCATGCCACTGAACTGCAGCCTGCATGACAGAACAAGACCCATCTCTAAAAATAAAAATAATTAATGAAAAGATTGATATTAGTTGTAGATTTTTACAGAGATTATTTATCATTAAGGATGTTTCTTTCTATTCCTAGTTTGCTAAGAGTTTTTATTTTGAATGAGTATTTAATATTGTCTAATGCCTTTTCTGCACCTATTGATAAGGTTATGTGATATTATCTAGCCTTTTGATGTGATGAATTACATTAATTGTTTTTCAAATGTTGGACCATCCTTGCTCACCTGGAATAAATACCATTTGGTCATAGTGTACAGTTTTTTAACTGTTGCTGTATTTGATTTGCCAATCTTGTGTTGAGGATTTATACATCTGTGTTCATGAGAGATGCTGGTCTTTAGTTATTTTTTCTAGTCATTTCCTAGTCATTTCATTAGGTTTTATTATCAGGGTAACTATGGCCTAATAGAATGAGTTAAGAAGTATTCCTTCTGCTCCTATCTTCTGAAAGGGATTATAGAGAATTGGTATAATTTCTTTCTTAAATGTTGGGTAGAATTCACCAGTAAACTCATATGGCCTTGATGCTTCCTGTTTTGGAAGGCTATTATTGATTCAATTTATTTAATACACATAATACTATTCAGTTTGTCCGTTTCTTCTTCGGTGAGCTTTGTCAGATTGTGCCTTTCAAGGAATTGTTTAATTTTATCCAGGTTATCAAATTCGTGGGCATAAGGTTGTTTACAATATTTCTGTATTATCTTTTACTGTGCATAGGATTGGTAATTATATCCCCCTGTTTCATTTCTGATATTATTTATTTATATTCTCTCTTTATTTCTTTATTGGCCTGGATAAAGGCTTAATTATTTTATTGGTCTTTGCAAAGAACCAGCTCTTGGATTTGTTAATTTTTGTACAGATTATCTGTTTTCAGTTTTATTGATTTCTGCTCTGTTTTAATTCTTTTCCCATATGCTTACTTAGGATTTACCTTTCTTTTTTCTAGTTTCCTAAAGAAGCTTAGATTATTAATTTTAGATGTTTTAAATATATAAATTCAATATTATAAGCTTTTCTCTAATCACTACTCTGCTGCATCACACAATTTTTAATAAGTTGTGTTTTCACTTCCATGTAGTCCCAAATGTGTTTATTTTTAAAATATTTCTACTTTGATCTATGTGTTATTTAGAAGTGTCTTGTTTAATCATCCAGCATTTTGGTATTTTACAGCAATTTTTCTGTTATTGGTTTCTAGTTTAATTCCATTGTGGTCTGAGAGCATACATTGTAAAAAATATATTCTTTTAAATTTTTTGAGATGTGCTTAATGGCCCAGAATGTGGCCCATTTTTATGCTCATTTGAACTAGACAGAAATGTGTATTCTGTTGTTTGGGGGGTAAAAAAGTTGATAGATACCAATTATATTCAGCTAATTAATGATGTTGTTGAGTTCAACTCTGTCGTTGCTGACTTCCTGACTGCTAGATTAGTTCATTTCTGATAGAAGGGTATGAACATCTCCAATTATAATACTGGATACTTTTTAATCTTTGAAGTTCTATCAGTTTTTGCTTCACATATTTGACACTCCATTGTTACTTGCATACACATTAAGGATTGCTATGTCTTCTTGAAGAAACGATCCTTTTATCATTACATAATGACCCTTTTCATCCCTGACAACTTTCTGTCCTCCAAAGTTGGCTCTATCTGAAATTAATAGAGCTACTCCCTCTTCATTTTGATTAGCTCTAGAAATGTGTATCTTTCTCTGACTCCTTACTTTTAATCTTTATATTTAAAGTGGTTTTCTTGTAGACAACATAGAGTTGGATCCTTTTAGAAAAATCTACTCTAACAATCTCTGCTTAATATTTGGTACATTAAAACCATTGATATTCAAAATGACTATTGATATAGTGGGATTAATATTATACATTTTACTATTTTCTATTCATTGTCCACATTTTATGTTTCTATTTTTGTCTTCTAGTCTTTGTTCTGCCTTTTGTGGTTTTAATTGAGCATTTTAAGTTTGGTTTTTGGTAACATTAATAGGCAATTAGTGTGGCACGTTACAAGTAATAAAATTCCTATTCTTGCACTATTCAAGTAATCATTACCAGTTCTCGAAATAAATAGCCCTTAGTTTCTATGTATTTATCCATGATGTGAGTGCATGCGTGCATGTGCACACACGCACATACACATGACATTTATGGAAATGTTCCAAAATCATAGAATTGAAAAAAGTTACCATTCCATTCTCTGAATCCACAGAAATTAAATATACACGCTTTCAGAATTATATTCTTTGATGTATGAACACCCCTGGAAACTTATATTTATATTAATATCCAGGTATCAAAATATTTGCTATCTTCAGTCACACCTAGTAGGACTATAATTACTGTCAATCATTTGGTGGGTGATATAACTTCTAGGAGATTCAGCAAAGTGATGAACCTTGAGAAAAAATATTTCGGTAGTAGCAAGGATTCCAGCAAGTGTATAAGCAGTCATCACAGTTAACACTACCATAGCTTCCATTTCATTTCAAAATGGAGTTACTTCTTTATAAAAAATAATTTTCCAAGTTTCAAATCTGAAATAATTCAACTATTGAATTCTTCATTGAAAGGCTTTCTTCTACCTTCTCCTGCATTCTAAACACACCATGTGTCTACCTATAGCCTAAACGTGCTTCCACAATAATCATTGTGAAAATTAGCATGGACAAAGCTCTGAGATTGGGGCTAGAGTGTGCGCTGACTTCAGTTGAGAAGGTTGCTATGAAGGAACTTACATGAAGGTTATAAAAATAGGCTGTGTAAATCAGCAATGTGAGGAAAAAAGCAGTGCCAATAACAATGATATTAATGATAAAAAGCTATCATTTATGTAGTGCATTCTAAATATTTCAGAAACAATATTTAATACAATTCAACAACACCTTTAAGTACCTATTACAATTCTTCTTTTGTAACTGAGAAAACCAAAACTCAACAAGATGAAATAATTTGCCTAAATTCACACAGCTAATAAATTGCAGAACTTGGATTCAGATTCAGTGTATTTCTTTCTGTAGTATGCTATCATTAAGAGCTAAGTCTTCTGATTTCTCCACTCTTTGGTTTATAATTTCTGGACTATTCTTACTAAGTTCCTGCATTTTGGAAAATATAATGTCACTCTGAGGTGAAACACTATAAAACATCTTCCTAATCATTTCCTATTTCCCACTCAAATCTCATCTTGAATTGTAATCCCCATAATCCCCACATGTCAAAGGAGAGACTAGGTGGAGGTAATTGAATCCATGGCGGAGGTTTCCCCCATGATATTCTCATGATAGTGAGTGAGTTCTCATGAGAGCTGATGGTATTATAAGGGGTTCTTTCCCCTTTGCTCAGCACTTCTCCTTCCTGCCACCTTGTAAAGAAGGTGCCTCTTCCTCTTCACCTTCTGCCATGATTGTAGGTTTCCTGAAGTCTCCCCAGCCATGCTGAACTGTGAGTCAATTAAACTTCTTTTCTTCATAAATTACCCAGACTCAGATATTTCTTTACAGCAATGTGAGAATGGACCTGTACAGTAAATTGGTAACACATTGAGTGAGGTGCTGCTATAAACATACCCAAAAATGTGGAATCAACTTTGGAACTGGATAATAGAAAGAGATTGGAAAAGTTTGGAGGGCTCAGAAGAAAACAGGAAAATGTGAGAAAGTTTTGAACTTCCTAGAGACTTGTTGAATGGCTTTGACCAAAATTCTGATAGTAATATGGATAATGAAGTTTAGGCTCAGGTGGCCTCAGATGCTGTATGAGTCTATTTTTATACTGCAATGAAGAAATACCCAAGACTGGGTATTTATACAGAAAAAGAAGTTTAATGGGCTCACAGTTTTATGCTGCTGGAGATGCCTCAGAACCATGGCAGAAGGCATAAAAGGAGCAAAGGTATTTTATTACATGGCTGCAGAAAATAAAGCATGTTCAGGGGAGCTCTCCTTCATAAAACCATCAGATCTCATGAGAACTCACTCAATATCACAAGAACAGCATGGGGGAACCGCCCCCATGATTTAGTCACCTCCCATGGGGTCCCACCTCCAAAATCTGAGAATTACAATTCAAATTGCAATTCAAGATGAGATTTTGGGTTGGGACACAGCCAAACCATATCATTCCACTCCTGACCCCTCCTAAATGTCATATCCTCATATTTGAAAACACAATCATGCCCTTTCAACAGTACCCCAAAGTCTTAACTCATTCCAGCATTAACCCAAAAGTCCAAGTTCACAGTCCCATCGGACACAAGTTCCTTCCGCCTATAAAGCTGTAAAATCAAATGCAAGTTATTTATTTCCTAGATACAATGGGGGTACAGACATTGGGTAAGTAAACCTGTTTCAAATGAGAGAAATGGGCTGAAATGAGTGTCTACAGGCCCCATGAAAGTCTGAAATCCAATAGGGCAGTCATTATACCTTAAAGTTCCAAAATGATCTCTTTTGACTTCATGTCTTATATCCAGGTCATGCCAATGCAAGAAGTGGTCTCCCACAGCCTTGGGCAGCTCTGCTCCTGGGGCTTTGCAAGGTACAGTCCTACTCCTGGCTGCTTTCATGGCTGTAGTTGAGTGTCTGTGGCTTTTCCAGGTGCACAGTGCAAGCTGTCAGTGGATCTACAATTGTGGGTTGTGGAGGACAGTGACCCTCTTCTCACAGCTCCACTAGGCAGTGCCCCAGTGGGGACTCTGTTTAGGGGCTCCAACACCACAATTCCCTTTGGCACTGCTCTAGCAGAGGTTCTCCATGAGGGCTCTGCTCTAGCAGCAAACTTCTTCCTCGGTAGTAAGTGTTTCCATAAATCCTCTGAAATCTAGATGGAGGTACCATTACCTCATTTCTTGTCTTCTGCTCACCTACAGGATGAACACCACGTGGATACTGCCAAAGCTTGGGGCTTGCACCCTCTGAAGCCATAGCCCAAGCTGTACCTTGGCTCCTTTTAGTCATGGCTGGGATGCAGGGAACTAAGTTCCAAGACTGCACAAAGCAGCAAAGTCCTGGGCCCAGGATACAAAACCATTTTTTCCTCCCAGGCCTCCAGGCCTGTGATGGGAAGGGCTGCTGTGAAGACCTCTGACATGCCCTGGAGACATTTTCCCCATTGTCTTGGCTATTAACATTTGGCCTCTTTTTACTTATGCAAATTTCTGCAGCCGGCTTGAATTTCTCCTCAGAAAATGGGTTTTTCTTTTTTTATCACATGGTCAGGCTACAAATTTTCCAAACTTGTATGCTCTGCTTTCCTTTTAAACATAAGTTCCAATTTCAGACCATCTCTCTTAATTTCAAAGTTCCACAGATCTCTAGGGCAGGGGCAAAGTGCCTCCAATCTTTTTGCTAATGCATAGCAAGAAGGACTTTTGTTCAAGTTCCCAGTAAGTTCCTCATCTCCATCTGAGACCACCTCAGCCTGGATTTTTTGGCCAAAACCATTCAACAAGTTTCTAGGAAGCTCCAAACTTTCCCATATCTTCCTGTCTTCTTCTGAGCCCTCCAAACTGTCCCATCCTCTGCTGTTACCCACTTCCAAAGTCGCTTCCACATTTTCTGGTATCTTAATAGCATCACCACACTCTACTTGTACTGATTTACTGTATTAGTCTATTTTCATACTGCTGTGAAGAAATATCAGAGACTTGGAAATTTAATTTAAAAAGGATGTTTACTGGACTCACAGTTCCACATGGCTGGGGAGGCCTCACAGTTATGGAAGAAGGCAAAGGAGGAGCAAAGGCACATCTTACATGGCTGCAGGCAAGGGAACATGTGGAGGGGAACTGCCCTTTATAAAACCATTCAGATCTCATGAGAACTAACTCACTATCACAAGAACAGCAGAGGGGAATTGCCCCCATGATCTAATCACCTCCCACAAATGCCTGCCCACAACGCATGGGGATTACAATTCAAATTATAATTCAGGATGAGATTTTGAGTGGGGATACATTCAAACCATATCAGATGGAAATGAGAAACTTATTGGGAACTGGAGCAAAGGTCAACTCTTGCTAGGCTTTAGCAAAGAGACTGGCAGCATTTTGCTCCTAGAAACCTGTAGAACCTTGAACTGGAGAGAGATGATATGAAATTGGAACTTATGTTTAAAAGGAAAGCAGAGCATAAAAGTTTGAAAACTTTGCCATTTGATAATGCGATAGAAAAGAAAAATCCATTTTCTAGGGAGATATTCAAGCTGGCTGCAGAAATTTGCATAAGTAACGAGAAGCCTAATGTTAACAGCCAAGACAATGGGGAAAATGTCTTCAGGGCATGTCAGAGACCTTTGTGGCAATCCCTCCTATCATAGGCCTGGAAGCCTAAAAGGAATTGTGTACTGCGATGGGACCAAGGCCTCACTGCTGTGTGCAGCCTGGGGACTTGGTGCCCTGCATCCCAGCCACACCAGCCCTGGCTAAAAGGGGCCAACTTATAGCTCAGACCATTGCTTCAGAGAGTGCAAGTCCCAAGTTTTGGCAGCTTCCATGTTGTCTTGGGCCTGTGGGTACACAGAAGTCAAGAACTGAGGTATGAGAACCTCCCCCTAGATTTCAAAGGATGTATGGAAACACCTAGATGTCAAGGCGGAAGTTTGCTTCAGAGGCAGAGCCCTCATGGAGAATTTCTGCTAAGGCAGTGCAGAAGGGAAATGTGGGATTGGACCCCCCACACAGAATCCCCCCTGCGGCACTGCCTGGTGGAGCTGTGAGAAGAAAGCCACTGTCCTCCAGACCCCAGAATGGTAGATCCACCAACAGCCTGCACCATGCATCCAGAAAAGCCACAGACACTCAATGCCAGACCATGAAGTCTTGGAGTCCCAACTCCAAGAAGTTGGGAGTGTGGCTGTATCCTGCAAATCCACAGGGCATAAATGTCCAAGGCCATGGGAGCCCACCTTTTGCATCAATGTGGATGTGAGATATGGAGTCAAAGGAGATCATTTTGGAGCTTTAAGATTTAACTGCCACAGTGGATTTTGGACTTGCATGCAGCCCGTAGCCCCGTCTTTTTGGTCAATTTCTTCCATTTGGAATGGGTGTAGTTACCTAATACCTGTACTCCCATTGTATCTAGAAAGTAACTAACTTGCTTTTGATTTCACAGGTTCATAGGTGAAAGAATCTTGCCTTATATCAGATGAGACTTTGGAATTGGACTTCGACTTCTGGGTTAATGCTGGACTTAAGACTTTGAGGGACCATTGGGAAGGTATAATTGGTTTTGAAATGCGAGGACATGAGATTTGGGAGAGGCCAGGGGAGGAATAATATGGTTAGGTTTTGTGTCTCCTCACCAAAATCTCATGTTGAATTGTAATCCCCAAAATCCCCACATATCAAGGGAGAGACCAGGTGGGGGTAATTGAACCATGGGGAAGTTTCCCCCATGCTGTTCTTGTGATTGTGAGTTCTCATGAGATCTGATGGTATTATAAGAGGCTCTTCCCCCTTTTCAGCACTTCTCCTTCCTGCTGCCTTGTACAGAAAGGGACTTGCTTCCCCTTTGCCTTCTGCCATGATTCTAAGTTTCCTGAGGCCTCCTCAGTAATGCTGAACTGTGAGTTAAACCTCTTTCCTTATAAATCACCCAGTCTCAGGTATTTCCTTATAGCAACGTGAGAATGGACTAATATATTTTATATTTCACACATTCTCCCAATTTATTTTTCACTGAATACCAGTGATGCCTTCTGCTTAGGACTCCTATCTAGATATATTGTAAGAGTATGGTAAAATATTAGGTTGAATGATTTATAATAAGCAATCAGAAGCCCTTAGCTCTCTTGAGACACATGTCAATCATGTATTCCAAAAGTTGTTTTAGAAAACAAATTAACCATTTTCATGTAATTTATACTATCACTATTTTTCTTCCTTTCTGCTGTCTTTCACATCAGTCCATTTCTTCTCATTCCTACTGCCACCACCACTTTTAGTCTGTCATTACATAACACATGGATGGTGGCAATTACTATGCAACTAGATTATATTTGTTTCTATTTCTCCTCATTACAATTTATCCTGAACATAATGTGTATTAGTCCATTTTCACACTGCTGATAAAGACATACTCAAGACTGGGCCATTTACAAAATAAAGAGGTTTATTGGACTCACAGTTCTATGTGCTGGGGGATGCCTCACAGTCATGGCAGAAGGTGAAAGGCACATCTCACATGGTGGCAGACAAGAGAAGGAGAGCTTGTGAAGGGAAACTCCCATTTTTAAAACCATCAGATCTCCTGAGACTCATTCACTATCACAAGAACATTGCAAGAAAGACCCACCCCATAATTCATTCATCTCCCACCAGGTTCCTCCCATAACATGTGGGAATTGTGGGAGTTACAATTCAAGATGGGATTTGGGTGGGGACACAGCCAAACCTATCATAATGCCACAACAATCTTCCTAATGCAACAACCTGAGGTGGTCAACAGTGTTCTATAGCTCTCTATTACATTCAGCATAAAGTCTGAACTCCTTAACTTGGTAGGAGATCAAACTCAAATGTTCAATTAGCATAAAAGAAAAAACAAATGACTTTAAAAAACAGATGGGGAAATAATTGAAAAAACTTCTGGTTGGAATAAAATGTGTGCCATATTGTTGAAGCAAATTGGCAAATTTTAGCAAATAATAAAAACTATACAAAGCATCTGATCAAGAATTTTATGGGCTGAATTGTGTTGCCCTAAAAATGTATAAGTTGTATAAATTTTGTATACAAATATATGTGTTGAAGTCTTACCACCTATTACCTCAGAATGTGACTGCATTTGAAGATAGGGTCTTTAGTAAGTTAATAAGTAATCATTGGTGGGTTTTAATTTAATATGAACCTTGTTCTGATAACAAGAGGAGATTAGGACACAGACATGCACAGAGGGAGGATCATGTGAAGACACAGGGAGAAAAATGCCATATAAAAGCCAGGATGAGAGGCCTAAGAAAACGTCAACTCTGGCAACAACTTGATCTCTGATGTTCAGCATTTAGAACTGTGAAAAATAAGTTTATATATATATTGTTCTAGCCTCCTAGTCTATGGTATCTTTTTATGGCACCCCTATCAAACTAATGCAAACATGTTGTTAAAGGAATTCATTAATACTTACAAAAATGGAAAAAGACAAATGTGTTTACGATTGCCAATTGAGTTTTGGGGAATAAGGAATAAGATCTAGTGTTTAATATTTCAGTAGGGTGATGTTAACAATCATTAATTACATATTTCAAAATAGCTATAATAGAAGAGAATTCAAATGTTCTAAATATAAAGAAAAGACAAATATTTGAGATCATGGATATCCCAGTTACCCTGAATTGAATATTACACATAAATGAGTTTCCTTCTGCCTCGGCCACCTGAAACATCAAGATCAACCCTTTCTTTTTCTCCTCTTCCTCAGCCCACTCATTGTGAAGATAATGAGGATGAAGACCTTTATGATAATCCACTTCCACTTAGTGAATAATAAATATATTTTTTCTACTTTATTACTTTCTTAATAATATTGTCTTTTCTCTAGGTTCCTTTGTTGTAAGAATAGAGTATGTAATATATATAAGATACAAAATATATGTTAACTACTTTTTATGTCATTGTTAAGGCTTCTGGTCAATAGTAGCTTATCAGTAGTTCAGTTATTGTGAAGTCAAAAGTAATACTCAGATTTTTGACTATATTGGCATGTTGGTGCTCCTAACTCCCTCATTGTTCAAAGGTCAACTGTTTTATGTATCAAAAAAAAGAATGGGTTTTGAAAACCTAAATGATAGAATTTCAGATGAATGTTAATTCAAATAGTTAAGTGGGAAATGATAATTAAGATAAAGTTAAATGGGTAATACATTTAAAAATTGAGAAAAAATTAACACACATGGAAACTAGATATTAGTGGGTAAATATCTCCATTGACAAAAGAAAAAGTATATAAAGGCTATTGTGTCATTTTGTCAAAATAGTTAAGACTGATAAAGCAAAATGATAAATCTTAAAAAATTGAAAATTGGACAAGATTAAGGAATTATTATACTATAATAAAGGTGAAAATGGGGACTCAGAAAAGAGCAATGCATACTGAAGTCAAAGTTTTTTTTTGAAGCATCTGGTTATATTGATTTGAAGATTCACAGACCCATGGAACAAGGATAACAGATCTTCAGAAGCCTGAGATATTGTGGACTTCCGGGAATTTAGGATAAGTCCCTTTTATCACTCTGGTCAAAATGTGTCATTATCTTTTTAAATTTATATTTTCTATTTTTAATTTTATTACTAAGTTATAGTTTTATTTCATTGGTTAGATTATACTTTGGAAATATATTGAATATTTTTGCATGAATAGATAATCTATTTTTTAAACTGCTTTTCATGAATACTCCTTCTTTTTAAAAGGAGGCTAATTCTCTAACATTGGTGTTCAAAGCTGGATACATATCTTTAATATCTACCTTTAAATTACATCTTTTAGGATTCTTTTGGCTTTTTTTAAAAAAATGAAGTATAATATTTTAAGACCCCCCAACTATAACTCTATCTTCATTGTAAATTTTAGCTTTTAAAATTATAAACTGTACTTCTTCATCTTGTTTAATAATGTTTTGCTCAAATTCAACCTTCCCAGATTTTTTTTTTGCATTATTCTTTATTTATTTATTTATTATTATTATACTTTAAGTTTTAGGGTACATGTGCACAATGTGCAGGTTAGTTACATATGTATACATGTGCCATGCTGGTGCGCTGCACCCACTAACTCATCATCTAGCATTAGGTATATCTCCCAATGCTATCCTTCCCCCCTCCCCCGACCCCACAACAGTCCCCAGAGTGTGATGTTCCCCTTCCTGTGTCCATGTGTTTTCATTGTTCAATTCCCACCTATGAGAGAGAATATGCGGTGTTTGGTTTTTTGTTCTTGCGATAGTTTACTGAGAATGATGATTTCCAATTTCATCCATGTCCCTACAAAGGACATGAACTCATCATTTTTTATGGCTGCATAGTATTCCATGGTGTATACGAGCCACACTTTCTTAATCCAGTCTATCATTGTTGGACATTTGGGTTGCACATATAACAATATTAACTTTAAATGTAAATGGACTAAATTTTCCAATTGAAAGACACAGACTGACAAATTGGATAAAGAGTTAAGACCCATCAGTGTGCTGTATTCAGGAAACCCATCTCACATGCAGAGACACACAGAGGCTCAAAATAAAAGGATGGAGGAAGATCTACCAAGCAAATGGAAAACAAAAAAAGGCAGGGGTTGCAATCCTAGTCTCAGATAAAACAAACTTTAAACCAACAAAGATCAAAAGAGACAAAGAAGGCCATTACATAATGGTAAAGGGATCAATTCAACAAGAAGAGATAACTATCCTAAATATATATGCACCCAATACAGGAGCACCCAGATTCATAAAGCAAGTCCTGAGTGACCTACAAAGAGACTTAGACTCCCACACATTAATAATGGGAGACTTTAACACCCCACTGTCAATATTAGACAGATCAATGAGAAAGAAAGTCAACAAAGATACCCAGGAATTGAACTCAGCTATGCACCAAGCAGACCTAATAGACATCTACAGAACTCTCCACCCCAAATCAACAGAATATACATTTTTTTCAGCAACACACCACACCTATTCCAAAATTGACCACATACTTGGAAGTAAAGCACTCCTCAGCAAATGTAAAAGAACAGAGATTATAACAAACTATCTCTCAGACCACAGTGCCATCAAACTAGAACTCAGGATTAAGAATCTCACTCAAAACCGCTCAACTACATGGAAACTGAACAACCTGCTCCTGAATGACTACTGGGTACATAACGAAATGAAGGCAGAAACAAAGATGTTCTTTGAAACCAATGAGAACAAAGACACAACATACCAGAATCTCTGGGACACATTGAAAGCAGTGTGTAGAGGGAAATTTATAGCACTAAATGACCACAACAGAAAGCAGGAAAGATCCAAAATTAACACCCTAACATCACAATTAAAAGAACTAGAAAAGCAAGAGCAAAGACATTCAAAAGCTAGCAGAGGGCAAGAAATAACTAACATCAGAGCAGAACTGAAGGAAATAGAGACACAAAAAACCCTTCAAAAAATTAATGAATCCAGGAGCTGGTTTCTTGAAAGGATCAACAAAATTGATAGACCGCTAGCAAGACTAATAAAGAAAAAAAGAGAGAAGAATCAAATAGACGCAATAAAAAATGATAAAGGGGATATCACCACCGATCCCACAGAAATACAAACTACCATCAGAGAATACTACAAACACCTCTACGCAAATAAACTAGAAAATCTAGAAGAAATGGATAAATTCCTCGACACATACACTCTCCCAAGACTAAACCACGAAGAAGTTGAATCTCTGAATAGACCAATAACAGGATCTGAAATTGTGGCAATAATCAATAGCTTACCAACCAAAAAGAGTCCAGGACCAGATGGATTCATAGCCGAATTCTACCAGAGGTACAAGGAGGAACTGGTACCATTCCTTCTGAAACTATTCCAATCAATAGAAAAAGAGGGAATCCTCCCTAACTCATTTTATGAGGCCAGCATCATCCTGATACCAAAGCCGGGCAGAGACACAACCAAAAAAGAGAATTTTAGACCAATTTCCTTGATGAACACTGATGCAAAAATCCTCAATAAGATACTGGCAAAACGAATCCAGCAGCACATCAAAAAGCTTATCCACCATGATCAAGTGGGCTTCATCCCTGGGATGCAAGGCTGGTTCAACATATGCAAATCAATAATGTAATCCAGCATATAAACAGAGCCAAAGACAAAAACCACATGATTATCTCAATAGATGCAGAAAAGGCCTTTGACAAAATTCAACAACCCTTCATGCTAAAAGCTCTCAATAAATTAGGTATTGATGGGACATATCTCAAAATAATAAGAGCTATCTATGACAAACCCACAGCCAATATCATACTGAACGGGCAAAAACTGGAAGCATTCCCTTTGAAAACTGGCACAAGACAGGGATGCCCTCTCTCACCACTCCTATTCAACATAGTGTTGGAAGTTCTGGCCAGGGCAATTAGGCAGGAGAAGGAAATAAAGGGTATTCAATTAGGAAAAGAAGTCAAATTGTCCCTGTTTGCAGATGACATGATTGTATATCTAGAAAACCCCATTGTCTCAGCCCAAAATCTCCTTAAGCTGATAAGCAACTTCAGCAAAGTCTCAGGATACAAAATCAATGTACAAAAATCACAAGCATTCTTATACACCAACAACAGACAAACAGAGAGCCAAATCATGAGTGAACTCCCATTCACAATTGCTTCAAAGAGAATAAAATACCTGGGAATCCAACTTACAAAGGATGTGAAGGACCTCTTCAAGGAGAACTACAAACCACTGTTCAAGGAAATAAAAGAGGATACAAACAAATGGAAGAACATTCCATGCTCATGGGTAGGAAGAATCAATATCATGAAAATGGCCATACTGCCCAAGGTAATTTACAGATTCAATGCCATCCCCATCAAACTACCAATGACTTTCTTCACATAATTGGAAAAAAACTACTTTAAAGTTCATATGGAACCAAAAAAGAGCCTGCATCACCAAGTCAATCCTAAGCCAAAGAACAAAGCTGGAGGCATCACACTACCTGACTTCAAACTATACTACAAGGCTACAGTAACCAAAACAGCATGGTACTGGTACCAAAACAGAGATACAGATCAGTGGAACAGAACAGAGCCCTCAGAAATAATGCCGCATATCTACAACTATCTGATCTTTGACAAACCTGAGAAAAACAAGCAATGGGGAGAGGATTCCCTATTATTAAATGGTGCTGGGAAAACTGGCTAGCCATATGTAGAAAGCTGAAACTGGATCCCTTCCTTACACCTTTTACAAAAATCAGTTCAAGATGGATTAAAGACTTAAACGTTAGACTTAAAACCATAAAAACCCTAGAAGAAAACCTAGGCATTACCATTCAGGACATAGGCATGGGCAAGGACTTCATGTCTAAAACACCAAAAGCAATGGCAACAAAAGCCAAAATTGACAAATGGGATCTAATTAAACTAAAGAGCTTCTGCACAGCAGAAGAAACTACCATCAGAGTGAACAGGCAACCTACAGAATGGGAGAAAATTTTTGCAACATACTCATCTGACAAAGGGCTAATATCCAGAATCTACAATGAACTCAAACAAATTTACAAGAAAAAAGCAAACAACCCCATCAAAAAGTGGGCAAAGGACATGAACAGACACTTCTCAAAAGAAGACATTTATGCAGCCAAAAGACACATGAAAAAA
This sequence comes from Pan paniscus, assembly GCF_029289425.2. Taxonomy (NCBI): domain Eukaryota; kingdom Metazoa; phylum Chordata; class Mammalia; order Primates; family Hominidae; genus Pan; species Pan paniscus. Next base: position 69,071,682 of record NC_073261.2, on the reverse strand, counting down.
TGCTCACCATCACTGGCCATCAGAGAAATGCAAATCAAAATCACAATGAGATACCATCTCACACCAGTTAGAATGGCAATCATTAAAAAGTCAGGAAACAACAGGTGCTGGAGAGGATGTGGAGAAATAGGAACACTTTTACACTGTTGGTGGGACTGTAAACTAGTTCAACCACTGTGGAAGTCAGTGTGGTGATTCCTCAGGGATCTAGAACTAGAAATACCATTTGACCCAGCCACCCCATTACTGGGTATATACCCAAAGGACTATAAATCATACTGCTCTAAAGACATATGCACACGTATGTTTATTGCGGCATTATTCACAATAGCAAAGACTTGGAACCTTACCAGATATTATGTTTGACACCTATGCCTTCACTTAGCTTGTGATTACCTGAGATTTATTTGTCACCCTGTAGTTTCAGCCTTTTTGAATGCTTTTAAGTATATCCTCTATATACAGCAGAGGGATGGGCTTTGCTTTGTGTGCCATCTGAAAATCTTTTTCCTTTAAAAAGCTGAGATAAAATAGAGTTACATATTTTCGTAAGATAAATTTGTTTGGTGTTTGTTCCATCCAGTTATCTTATTTTTTGTATTATCTTATATTTACTATTTGTCTTTTCCACTATGTTGTCGGCCTTCTTTATGTTTGAACTTTTTGCTGTTTGTATTTCTTTGGCAACTTGTGAAGTTTTTGTTGTTTTTGCTGTTGTTGTTCTAGGAAGCATAATTATGCTAATATCTTTGTATAATTCCCTCAGTTTCAGTCTCTTTTAGTCAGAAGTCTACTACATGATGTGTCCATGTAAAAACGTATTACTTTCATTTCTTACTTGTATATTAATAATGCAATTCCACTTTTCCTTTCACTTTCTTCTCTCTTCATAACTTTTAAGTTGTTATTTTTACTTTGTCAGAGCATATGACATGTGGACATTGTTTCTACACATTTATTTCCACCTTTGTTGTACTTTTAGCTCTGCCATTTAACTTATTCAATGCTTTATAGAAGTCAGTTTGTCAACGTTTCCCCCATTCGTGTCTTGGGTAAATACATTTTGATGTTAGTAAGATTAGTAAGGTAAAGCTCATTAGTACAAAATTAGTATTAGGTGTATTAGGTGTTTAAAACTTATTTTACATAGCTTTCTTTCTTGAAGGAAAGCTCAGTTTGATATAAAAAAATTTGGACAATATTTTCAAGTATGTTTAGATTTGATAATTATACATATTATAATTTTATATGTATCCATGAGATAATAAGAATAGGATGTGCCATTAACACACAAATAAAGTTTTAAAGATGAAATGACAAATAATTACTCTAAAATAATGCAAAATGATGAATGGAAACAGGAACTGATAAGGGTGGCTACAATACATTACAGGATGAAGTAAAATATTGATAATATCATCATATGTAAATGTTATAAGTGATCTGATTGAAAGACAAAGGTTATCAGACTGGATTTTTAAAACCCCACTTAAAAAAATAAATGCATCCAAATTATTCAAAAGTTGATGAAATTACGATATCGCATACAACTACCACAAAAAAACATAGTATATCTGCATTAATAATTGCAAAATAGCCTTCTGAATTTACATGTCTCTAGTTATTTGACTTCAATATGAAAAATAATAATTACTGGAAGAAATATAAAAATTAATCATTACAGTGAAAATTATTAACACACAATTCTCAGTAATTGATAGAGAAGTGAGATAAAAATGATCAAGGAGAGAATATTTGAAATAAACTTGCGATTTATATATGATACTACATCTATAAACTTCTGACTATGCATTTTTATTTCACATTCACACAGAAAATGTAGAAAGATTAGTCATATACTTCTGGGCCATAAAGCAGTGTTAGTACATTTCAAAAGTTTTGAATTCATACAGAACATTTTCTGACCTCATGGGAATTAAGTCAGGAAGCACTAAGAACAGCAAAAATCAGAAAATACTCCAATGTTCAAAAATTAACCAAGAGGAGACTTCTAGGAACTAATGTGCCCTAAACACAACGTATGATTAACTGAATTCTGTCCAAATGAGAATGAAAAAGAGAGGGCAAGTAGGGAAACAACAAAGTATACATTTCTCAAAGTGGTTACAACATTGGTGAGAGATATAATGAAAAATGAAGGATAAATTCTGCTCCCCAAAACTTTTTTTTGTATTTCAGATTGTGTGCTTTCTTTGCTTTGCTTTTTTTCCCCCTTAACTTCCATGATTTAAAAAAAAAAAACCGCTTTACTTTGAGTTTTCTTTTTTAAATTTTGTGGGTACATAGTAAGTGTCTGCATAAAGGCAGGATAGCTATGAGAAGTGTCATCTTACTTGATCGCTACATTTTTCATGTGGCATCAATGCCCACTTATGTGGCAGATACCATATAAGAACTGTACTAGGCCATTCTCCCACTGATATAAAGAAATACCTGAGACTAAAAAATTTATAAAGAAAAGAGGTTTAATTGGCTCACAGTTCTGCAGGCTGTACAGGAAGCATAGTGGCTTCTGCTTCTGGGGAGGCCTCAGGAAGCTTCCAATCATGGCAGAAGGCAAACGGGAAGCAATGTCTTACATTGTGGGAACAGGAGCAAGAGAGGGAGGAGGAGTGCCACACACTTAAAAAACCAGATCTCACCAGAACTCACTAACTACCGTGAGGACAGTACCAAGGACAAAATTTGCCATGATCCACTTACCTCCCGCCAGGCCCCACCTCCAACATTGGGGATTACAGTTCAACATGAGATTTGGTGGAGACACATCCAAATCATATCAAGGACTTTTTCCCTCCTTTGATATTTTACCAACAGGGACCTCAGCCCATAGACTTGATGCCTCCTTTAGGAGACCAATTATGATTTCTCTCAATCCCTAGATCCCCACAGTCTACCATACCTAGACATTCTCTGTTTCCTCCCAGTAAGTGGCCTTTGTGGGTGAACTCTCTCCCAAAATGACTAAAAGTGGTTCGTTAATTGAGAGCCACATCTAGCCCATGGGAGATAGGCCCTGGACCTCTCCTGTTAGGGGAAATAAAGCGTACTTTCGTAATATCTCTCTAGTCTGCCACCAGCTGCTGCACTAGCCACACCTTTCTCTCATACTTTCACAGGTGAGATTCAGATATATTCCCAGGATTCCCAAATCCTGGGGACTCTTAAACTTTTCAGATTATTCTCTGAAGTCTCTTGATTTGTTGAAGAGGGAGGAAATACCTCAGCTCTCTGATAACGCTTTTTATGTAATTTCTCCTCTTTCCTGACCCACTTCCATGAATCTAGAATTACCCAAAATGTGATTAGACAAGCTACATGCTGCAAAACTGCTTTTGGAATTTGTTAACATGCCGTACTAAGATGTTAGGTTGGTGCAATAGGAATTGCAGTTTTTGCCATTAAAAGTAATGAACAATTCCTTTAGCACTAACAATAATTTAGCACCTAAAAGTCAAGCATTTAGAAGTCTGAAATTCTGAGGCAGCAGAAAATAACAGTTACTTTCCAGGTAATGTGAAACACACACATATGCAAGTATGTTTACAGGCAATACATGCAAATTTTAATGCTATTACATAAACACATACATAGGCATATATTTCATATGCTACAACATTTATATACATATATAAAAACTTAAGACACAGGCATGCACATTTAGTTAACAAGCCAATACGATATTTGAGTGTTTCTGGGTAATATATCAGTGTATCTCACAAGCTGCTAAACTGGTTAATTAAATATTAGATAGCTATTTTCACTATAAAGATGGAAAACGGTTACCCTGTTATTCTGCCTGACTCCTGAGTTGAGGAGAATAGAGTTTAAATTTAAAAACTTGCAAATCGTACAGGGCACAGTGGCCCAGCACTTTGGGAGGCCGAGGTAATCCCGGCACTTTGGGAGGCCAAGGCAGGTGGATCACCTGAGGTCAGGAGTTTGAGAACAGCCTGGCCAACATGGTGAAACCCTGTCTCTACCAAAAACACAAAAATTAGCCAGGCGTGGTGGCATGCCCCTGTAATCCTAGCTACTCAGGAGGTTGAGGCAGGAGAATCGCTTGAACCCGGAAGGCAGAGATTGCCGTGAGCCAAGACTGTGCCACTGCACTCCAGCCTGGGTGACAGAGCAAGACTTTGTCATCAAACAAACAAAAACATGCAAATGCAGTTGATATAAGCATCATTTTGTAAGGGCATGATATTAATTTTAAAACATCAATATTGATCGACAGAGAAAGTATACAATTTAAGAAATTTGGATTTAGCCATCATAAAATTGAGTCAGTTACTCTGTTTTCCAAGCAATATATTTTCACTGGAAAAAATTGAGCCCACCATTCAACCACTGGGCATATGTTGATTTAGGCATATAGTCTCTGACTTATATAAAACTAAATATAATACAAACCAGAAGCCCAAAACCCCCAAATTATAAATAGTACCGTATGCACAGATGGAATAAAGAAGTCCCAAGATTTTCTAAATTCTTCATTTGATCTTAGCCAAAAGGCCGAGAAGCGATAAGATTTTCTAAATTCTTTAACTGATTTTGTCTTGAACTTTCCATCGAGATCTGAGAAAAGATAAGGTTAATAGTAAACCAACAAAAAGTAAAGCCAATCTAAGATAACAATATAACAAGAATTTTTCAATACTAGAAAAAAAATAAATAATGGACACCATATAAGGAAAATGCTCAACTTCATTAGAAATTAAAAAATAACAAAAATCAAATTTAAAGTACTATATATATGTATATATGTGTATATATATACATATATATAGTTGAAGTGCTATATACACAGCACTTTAAAGTCTAATAAATACCCTCCTTAACCTACAAATTAGCCATCAGAACAAAAGTAGGCTGAGATGATCACTTTGATACACTGCTTACAAGAGCATAAATTTGTGTAACCTTTGAATAGCAATTTTACAATCACAGACCTCAGAATGCTTCATTACCTCTGCCCTAGTAACTTTTACATCTAACATGAGAAAATAATTCAAGTGAAACATAATGAATAACAGCATTAAGTTGTTGTTTGTAATAGTATAACAATGAAAGTGTCTAACAAGAACAGAATGCTTACTTTAATTGTTGTACTTGCATTATGAATGTTAACCATTAAAAATTATGTTTATTCAGGGATAGTTAGAATATGAGAAAATACTTATGATGAAATTAATAATACAGATAAAAGTATATAAAACTATGATCCCAGCTATAAGCAAATATCTCCCCTAACTTCTGGCAGAAACAATACAGAACATTTCTAAAGGAAGATATTCCCAATTCAGACCCATTGGCTCTCCCATTGATGAATTCAATAAAATATGAACTAAAAATAATTGAAAAATGCGGGAGATAGCCGGTTACTATCTGTCAGAGTCAGAAACAGCAAAAGATTTCGATTCTTAAGAACTATCACATACAATAACTGACCTATATAAAGGGTAAAAATTATCTTTAGTATCTTTGAAGAAACAATAGAGGAAAGAAATGATGACTAACAAATAACGATCCATTGAAAATAATTATTTTAAGTTGAAAACACAAACTATAGGGTCCTCTAGTCCTCCCCACTTTCTTTCTGTGTCCTAAGAAACACAGTCATGCTTTAAGCACTGTGTGACCCTGCCAGCTGCCCCTTTTTCCTGTCAGGCTTAACCCGAGCTGGGACCTTGAACATTCCCAGACACTGATAAAGATGTTTAGGATGTGGATCAAAACACTTAAAGAAACCGGCCTGTGCCCTGAGCCAAGTTCTTTAAGCTTGCATATAAACTCCACACCCTGATGCCATTGCTGCAGACATACTGAGGAAGAGCATCCCTTTCTCTCTGTCTGCCTGAAGATATGCTGCAGTACTTTGCGAGGTCATCTAACACATGCTTTGGATTGGTCACCCTGCAGTTTACTGCTTCTTTCTTTGGAATCCCAAAGAACTCCCTTGTGAGAACTTTATTGCTGCAGCATTTGGAGCAACTCAGTTGGGGGTCAGCTAAAATAAGATAATCAAATAGAATCTCTAGAATAAAAATATGTATGATACACACACAGACACACACACACAAAGACCATTGTATATAATGAACAATAGAACTGAATGAATATTTAAATATTGCTAAATAATTGATAAACCAAGGGACAGAGCTGAATGGTAGATACCATTTTTTCCCTCAGGGTAAAACTTTATTTCTAACAATCTACATTCTTTATACAGTAAGTCTTCACTTAATGTTGATAGGTTAGTAGAAACTTGAAGAGCAAAAGCCAGCTTTATGATAGGCTAATTGATATAACAAGAGTTATGTTCCTATGGCATATTTATGGTCAGAAAATCATCACCAACTTGTAAATAATGACCAAATCACTTCTAATATTAAATCTCAACATAAATGTGAGCTATATATGTATTTAAGAAAGACGAATAAAAGTATCAGTATAAGCACATAAGGTAATGATTTACCTGCTTATTCCAGTTTAGGGTTGCAGGTGGCCTGAGCTTCTCCCTGCAGCTTAGGACACCAGACAGGAAGCAACCATCCCTAGACAGGTAGTATCACCAGGTGTACTCACTGACCCCCCACACTCACTCTGACTGGGACCATTAGATACTCCAATGAACTGAATGTGCATAACTTTGGAATGTCAGGGAGACCTGGGTACCCAGAAAAAAACCCATCCAGACATGGGGAAAACATGTAGACTCTACCCAGACAGTGAACCCTAGTGGGAATATATATATATATATATATTCTTTTTTTCTCATCAACGTTATAAGGAAACAATGTTGAATGAAATGACTGTTATTCAAAGACCTGCTGTACCTGAATCTGCAAACAGAGAATTGAATTTTGCAAACATTCAGTCAAGCAGGATTGGCTACATTTGCAATCAACTGAATATATTCTGAAATACTCCTTTCTTTGTTCCTGATGATCTTATTTCAGAACTTCTCCTACTCACGTGCTGTGGACAGAACTGATATGATATGATAGCTGTTCTATTTATATTGGTGATCTACACTAATGTAGTCTCATTGCTTGGAACCTTGTTTTGAGCCATCATAAATGTCCAAATTGCTTCCATCAAAGGATGCCTTTAGAGGACTTCATTGTGACCACTACATAGAATGTGAAAGTTCACAAATATTATCCTTGTAAACCCCTAACATTATGGGGTTGGAATATATGTAACAGGTCTGTAGTGTAAGCAGCCACCTTGCATCCAGCAGTTTTGGTTGCTGTTTGGAAATGCAGATCTGCAAAAGACATAACAAGTACTTCAGTTTTTTTTTATGTGTTCTATAGAATCATTGAATGAAATATTCAAATGATTTAGAAGAGTCTTGACAAATGATATTAACCTTTCAAAAATATTTTTTGAACTAATGAATAGCACCTTCTGAGCCTAAAGACAGTATTAATTCAGACTTTGATAATGAAAAAAATATATATAATAGAATAAAAAGTCGACATTTATTGAGTGTATCCTGTGTGCCAAGAACTGTGACATTTGTTCTACAAATGTTGTTTTATTTTAACTCCACTATGACCTTAAAGCTAATACTATTTTATAAATAAGAAAATCAAGTCTTAGAGGCTAATAATACAATAAGTCACAAAAAGAACTGGAGTTAATGACTTCAACACAAGATTATGAGATGTTATAGATTATGTCTCTTCTTATATAATAAATGTACCTACAATTTTAATACAATTCATAAGCACTTTATAATCATCTTTTTAAAAACTTAAAAATACAGTGTATTTCATTTTTTCCTTATCTTTTTGTATTTTACGATCAAATTTAACTTGCTTATGAAAACTTCAGATACCACAAAAAGGGGAAATACATTCCAACTGATCTGAAGACTTTGGTGTAGTAGTTATGCCAAATCAGTGATTACAGTAAGATAAAGTTGTACATCAATCTAAGCATATACATAGAAAATTCTAAACAAAATATAATAATGTATTTATATTAAAAAATCAAGTTGAATTTATCTGAGAAATTCAAGGATGATTTTACATGAGCAAAACTAAAACTAAAACCCATGTAATCATCTACATAAATGCACAACAATGATTTAGTAAATGTCAACTTTAATTTGGGACAAAAATTCAAGAAAATCTAGGCAAATCATGAAGTCTTCTTAATCTGATTAAAATGATACTTAGAAAATCAACTTTGAGTAAGCATTATTCTAAATAGAAAATAACACAATATTACATTTAGAAACAGGAACCAATCAAGGTGGTCCCAAATCTACTTTTATTCCATATTTTACAGGATATTCTGGCCATTATATTAAGGCAAAAATTAATTCAAAGAATAACTTTATTAAAAGAAGAAATAAAATTATTACCTACAATGTGATTTTAAAATACCAAAGTTTTGAACAAGAAATTCTATTGCTGGGATTCTTTTCGCTAGGTGCACTTGAATATCTGCAAATAAATATCTGATCAAAGATTATCATTTTAGCATTGCTCATAGTAGTGACAAATTGAGAAAATATATTAATAAATTCTAATTAGTAGAGAATTTGGAAAGTAATACTGTTTTATATTGAATAAGAAAAACAAATGAAAGGATTAAATGAGCAGGTTGCTTACAAAATAATTCACACAGTATCATCTCATTATCAAATGCATTCATGTGTGTTTATGTGTGCACATGTGCATGTATAAGATGGGAAATAGTTAAATACATTGAACAATATTAGCAGCAATTTTAACAATTAAGTAGCTCCAAATATAGTAACACAAAATGTCTCCAAGATATTAAGTCGGGAAGAAAACTTAATAAGCTTATAAAGCATGGACATAGTTATATAAGAATGTTAACTAAAAATTGCCGATATTCAGATATGCTTACATGAATTTTTACGCACAGGAAAACACTGCATCATCACCAGTGTTTACTGCTAAAGGGATAAGGAGTTGAGAGAGAATGATGTGTTTTAATAACTCTTTCCAGGATCAAAATTTATATTATTTAGTTTTATTAGCATTAAGGAAATTTAAAAAAACTAATTAAAATAAAATGTACTATATTATCTCTTACAGAATAAAATAACAGATATAGGAAAAAAGCTAAATTTTTATTGTTTTCTGGTTGAAAATACATAATTTCAAGAAGTCTTTGTTTTCCCATGAATCCAAATGCTTCCTTTCTTTAATATACCACAAAATTATTGTAACCTGTTTCCTCCACAGTTTGGCACTTCCATTTGGCATTAATCTCCTCTGTGTATGTCCTTGTTCAGCTTGAGAGGCTCCAAGGAGACTGAGAGAAAAGACTGTAACAGGCAGCTCAAGGCTTGTGCAGAGTTTGAGATTTTCCCTTTCTGGAACCATGATATCCCTGGGTCAGAAATAAAGGACTACTACTCACAGCAATAGCAGTAGCATGTGAATTAACATCTGCTTGTGTCATTTCACTGTGTCCAACTTCTTTTTCTTTCTTTTTTTTTTTTTTTTTTTTGAGACGGAGTTTTCCTCTTGTTGCCCAGGCTGGAGTGCAATGGCAAGATCTCAGCTCACTGCAATCTCCGCCTCCAGGCTTCAAGCGACTCTCCTGCCTCAGCCTCCCGAGTACTTGGGATTACAGGCATGTGCCACGACACCCGGCTAATTTTGTATTTTTAGTAGAGACAGAGTTTCTCCATGTTGGTCAGGCTGGTCTCTAACTCCCAACCTCAGGTGATCTGTCCACCTGAGCCTCCAAAAGTGCTGGGATTATAGGCAGAAGCCACCGCACCCAGCAGGCTATGTCCAACTTCCTATCGGGAAATGCAGAGTCAAATGACATCTGAACATACAGTGAACTGCATTACAGGAGAGGAACTCTGAGCTCAGAATATAAATATGTTATAAAAGGTCAGTAAGCAAGCCTGAACATTGCTCCAGAGAGAAACACTATTTCTATCTGCCAAACTTGTTTATTACAAAACAAAAAGCCTGAAAAGATAGTCCAGAAATGAAAAACACAATGAAACAAAACAACAGTCATTGCCTGTGCTTGCAAGACAAACATGTCTAAATGCAAAAGGTCAAAAGACATAGAAAGGTTGTCTGGATAAGTCACTATTGAACACTGTTGCAAGGGTCTTTCATATAACTAATTTGTAGAGTCATATTTATCATAAGTAAATGCTGTATACTATTAAACTGGATGATCTTTGATAGTATGTTAATAGATGTTTAAGAATATATAGAGCAGAAACCTAATTGTGTAAAATCTTAGTGATAGGCAAGAAAAAAATATTAAAATTTAAGATGAGGGACAATCTACTTCTAGTAGAAATTGTCCAATAAAAAAATATTGTAAGACAATATTCCAAAATAGAAATAGAAAGTTATCTGGGGGAAGTAGGTTATATTCCCCTGCATATTGTGAGACTACATTAAGAAATTAAGTTGAAAAGTGTTTAGTAAAATTAAAGTAAAGATATTTTTAACTCGTTTTTCCTTTCTCCTTGGAAATTCAGTTGATTTCAAGCATGTGCTTAAGGAGAGAGGTATTTTTTCGGTGGAGAAACCCAGAAGGCACCAGCTTAACCAAGTGATCAAGGTTAAGGTCAATGCATCACTACTTACTGACATCAAGTAACTCCTATTGGACACACTAAGAAAGGCACATCACTTCTGTGGTATTCCTGCCGAAAAGGCATATGTTTTTTTCATCTAACGATGAAAAAGCATCAGACAAATCTAAATTGGAGGACAGTTTGCAAAACAAAAGACCAGTTTTCGCCAAAAGTGTCAAGGTCATGAAAGACAGGGAAAGATTCAGAAACTGTCACAAGTTGGAGAAAACTAGGTGGAAGCAATAATATGGAATGCTAGATTGGATCCTAAAAGAGAAAAATATATTAGTAGGTAAGTTAGTGAATACTGAATAAAGCCTGTATTTTAGTTAATAATATGCACTCATGTTTAATTCTTAGTTTTGTTAATTGTATTGTGGCTAAATAAATGTCAACATTACAGGAAGTGGGTGAAAAGCATATAGGAACGCTTCTTACTCTTTTTTTATGGTTTTTGTTTTCCTTTCTTCTGTAAGTCTAAAAAAAATTTAAGCATATGAAACCAAGAACTAAAATATGAAAAATAAACCATGTTTTACATATATACCAGTCTTATGTATACTGGGGCATTATAGTAGATTATTAATTTAATGGATGCCTCCAATGAGTCATACCTTCCTGTATCCATACCTTTACACATCGACTAAGGTTTTGGCCATGGGATTTGCCTTGGCCAATGACAAATAAAAAAAAAACATGAGGCAAGTACAGAATTAATGAGCACCTGAGCATCAGGACTTGCTCTTCTAGAATGCTGTTACTGCTATATTATCCTACAGGCTAACCTGCTGGCTGGGCCAATAAAAGAAGAATAAGTCATCCAAAGAGCAGCCACAACTAACCACCAGAAATGTGAGTGAGACTTTTCTGGGTCATCCAGCCCCAGTCAAGCTACCAAATAACTAAAACTGTAAGAGAGACGAAAGACAAGACCAGAGGAAATACCAGCCAGATGATCCACCAACATTGCAAAAGTATGAGCAAATAACTCATTGTTTCAAACTGTAGATACAGATGTTATTTCTTGTGAAAACCACTCAACTGTGTACCTACTTTGGTGTCTCTCTATGCTGAATAAAGTGAAAGTAACAAGCAATATTTTCTCTTTAAATGGGTATGCATCAGTTGTAGTCTAACATAACTAATGTCAGAATAATGGCCACGGCCTCTTACGTAACTCGTATGCACAAGGATTTTCTATTCTCTACTTCTGTCAAAAAGAAAGTGAGTAGTATCACTAAGCAATGGATTACTTCTTATAGGTGTCTGTTCATATAGGAAGAAATAGTTCATCACTGTGAAAGAGAAATGGACAGTGTCTGTTTGACTATTGTCTATTTGTACTGACAGATGCTCTACTTTATTCAGTACAAACATCTAGCTATAAAAGGAATGGTAATTTAATGGAATATTCAAAGCTGTTGCTTAAAGATGTGACCTTTTACCGGGCGCAGTGGCTCATGCCTGTAATCCCAGCACTTTGGGAGGCCAAGGCGGACGGATCACCTGAGGTCAAGAGTTTGAGACCAGCCTGACCAACATAGAGAAACCCCTTCTCTACTAAAAATACAAAATTGGCTGGGAGTGATGGTGCATGCCTGTAATCCCAGCTACTCGGGAGGCTGAGGCAAGAGAATCGTTTGAACCTGGGAGGCGGAGTTTGCGGTGAGCTGAGATCATGCCATTGCCCTCCAGCCCCAGCAACAAGAGCAAAACTCCGTCTAAAAAAAAAAGAAAGAAAAAGATGTGACCTTTTAAATAGAACAACAACAACAACAACATCAAAAAACAGATTAAGGCATATCTGAATCTTTCGGTCAATTATTTTCTCTGGATTTACAAAATCTCTGAAGCATAACACCTACCTAAAAGTGTTTCTGAAGTTTCAGTCTCTTCTTACAATTGTTGTGCAAAATGCTTCTGGCAGGCTCTGATTCAAGGTAATAATGATGTTTCTGAAAGGAAGCAGAGATAGCTCCTATCTTCTGAGTACAACTTTAAGGTATTCTTATTGTTGCTCTTTTAGCCCCATGCCTTTATTGATCAATGTCAGTCTTCATTAGATCCTCTTTGCCAGGAACTCTTGGATTCCCCTGAAGCCCACAGCACAAGAAGATCGCAGGTGCTTCCGTCATCAGTCATTCTGTCTTCTCCTAAGGACACAGATAATTAGACATTGGACACTTCCCTGAGACGTTCTTAATATATATTTTTTAATTACCAACCACTCTTCTTCCTTTCCTTTTAAATGTGTTTTTGCTTTGAGGAATGCTGCCATGCTGATATAGATAATGAATTGTAAAGAATTTTTTTTTCAAGGTGATGTTTCAAATGCTTCACTCTTTTGATAAAAAAAATTGTTTGATAAAATGTAAAAAGAATAGAAGTGAAAAATAAATTCATAATTATTCACAGATGATATATTATATATTAAAAATTCCAAATAATCTATTGATACATTATAAAGATGAGAATTTATCAAAATTCTTAAGTGCAATATTAATATACATAAATATATCAATAGTATTCACTATAAACTATCAACAACAATTTGGAAAATGCAATGCTAGATGATGCCATTTATAATAGCTTCAAAGATTATCAAATGCAAAGCTACAATGAAACACTATTACATAAACATTAGCATTTAGAAAAATATAAACATCAAATGTTGTTAAAGGTTAGAAACAACCAGAACTCTCATACATTTTTGGTTGGAGATAGAGTGTCAGAACTAACTGGGAAATAGTTTCAGGAAAGTCTTGTAAACTTAAATAGTCATCTTCTCCATTCCCTAGTCTATCCACTTTTGAATACTTATCCAACAAAAATGAAAATATACGTCCACACAAAGACTTAGACTAGAATATTCATATCAACTTAATTCATCATAGAACACAATGGAAAGCTACCCAATATATTATAAACAGGAGAAAGGATAAACAAACAACAATTATTAATACAGTGGAATAGTTGGAATAGTGCTATGTAATGAAAATGAAGAAGGTATTTGTAACCATGATGATATGAATAAAAACAGCAGATATAACCAAACCAAAAGATTCCAGGAAGAAATGTGCCTACTGCATGAATGAGTCCATTTATATATAATATGGAAAATTAATCTGTGGATTAACTGAGAAGAGGCAGGGATAAATTTCTGGGGTAATGGAAATATTCTATATCTTGGTAGAATTATTTTTATACTAGTAAATGTAAAATTTATCTTAAAAAGGAGATGGCTAAAAAATCTTTGAACTCTAATTAGTAAATAACAGATTTTCTTTAAAGAGTGGTATCAATTAGAAATTTTGAAACCCATGTTTTCTATAAATTTTATTTCATTCAATGAGGAAATATATTAAGGATAGAAGATAGGATTTAACTGTTGGAAAAGAGAGTTACACATATGGAAGGAGAAAGCATACATAATATATTTCCTTTTGCTCATAAATATTATTTTTCACTACAGGCAACCAAGGTTCTTGGAGAAATGACTGATTCTAGGATGGAGCAGAGAAAATATAAAGCCTAGAACCCTAGTTTTACACTAGAAGCTAAGGACAGTCTCAAAGAGTAATGAGCTGTTTCAGAGGACTCAGGAACCAGCCTGAAATATTTTTCACTGACTACATCTGGGAAAATTTGAGCTTCAAAATAAATAATGATACAAATGGATTGTAATTTTTTGATGAAATAACAATGCATAAATTCATATCAATGAAGAAAGGAAGGAGAAAAGAAAGGATAGAAAAGAAAAAAAAAAGAAAGAAAGAAAAAGGTGACAGTAAATGCCATCTTGGCAGTGAAAAGTTTGGAGGAAACTACTTTGTCCAAACAATCTAAGTTAGTTATATAAGAGTTAAAAAGAAATTATCTAGGCAGTCAGTGAAGGTAAGAGAGTCCTCGGTAAGGTTTTCCTTTTAATGAAAAGAATCATCATGAGGCTATAGTTTTTAAGATGATATGGTATTGGTGAGAGAAAAGAAAAACAGAGTAGCAAAGACTCTAGAAACAAGTCCACTTATATATAGTCTTTAATTTTTCCAAAGGCAGAACTCAATTAAAAGGAGGAAATGATAATTTTATGAAAATGGTGCTGTAACAATTGGATATCCATAATGAAAAAACAACATCTTACATTATGCACAAAAATTAATTACAGGTAGATTGTCATCCTACATGTCAAAGGTAAAATAAAAGGCTGAGAAGAAAATATAAGAAAATATATTCATCTTCCTAGATTAGACAAATGTTTCCTGAACAGTGAGCAAAAAACAACCAGAAGTAAAAGAACAAAAAATTGAACTTTATTAAAATTAAAATATTTTCTTCTTCAAAAGCTTATCATCAGTAAAAGAGGTCAGCTAAATGCTGGGAGATAATACTTGAAAAATATTTATCTTGCCAATAATTCAAATCAGTAATTTTTTTGTGTGTACACATAGAGACAGGATATGGAATATTAGACACTGGAGACTTGGAAGGGTGGGCAGGTGGTGAGGAATGAGATATTACATAATGGGTATATGGGTATACTGTATACTATGTAGGTGATGGTTACACCAAAGCCCAGGCTTTACCACTATGCAATATATCCATGTAACGTAAATGCACTTAGATCCCTTAAATTTATACAAATAAATAATAATAATAATACATTTTTAAGAATTCTCACAAATCAATGTAAAATTATTGGTTCAATTTAGAGTATTAAAAATATGTAATGGGAATTTAAAAATCCAAATAAAGATATGAAAAAATGTTCAACTTCTTTGTTCATTATTAAAGTGTGAGTTATAATTACAAAGAGATAGCTTTACACAACCACTAGGATATCTAAAATGCAATTGAGTAACAATATCGAATAATGTTAACATAGTTGAAAATATTGATATTTTTATGGATTAGGGATATACAATTAGATGCAACCACTTTGGAAATTCATTGGTCAATATTTCACAAAGTTGAACATAAATTATTTTATGACTCAATTTTATCCCTGGAGATGAACCCAAGAGCAATACATGTTCATGAATACAATGAAAGTCATGTACAAGAATATTCATAGAAACTTTCTGTAGCACTCATGAAAGTAGCAAAGATAAATAAATTGTTTCAGAGTAATGCAACTGAACCCTTCAGCAATGAATATTACAGACTTTTTTTTGCACCCAACAGTGTTCTTCAGTAAATAAAATCAGATATAGAAGAGTAAACATTTGTTTTATAAGGTTTAGAATTTGGGAGACTATAGTAAGAGAAGTTCCAGGAGTGATTATCTTTGGTTAAGGACTAAGAGATGCATTAGAAATTTCAGCATCTCTTGTAAGGTTTGATTTTTATTTTGATGCTGGTTCATAGGTGTTTTCCATTGTAAAAACTGCATATACTGAATTTATAATCTGCAGACTTCTCTGTACAAGTTATACTTCAATATAACTAAGCTTACCTAAAAAATAAAATTTATACACCTCCCCACCACCATAAAAGATTTCTATTAATATTTAGAATGGTGCTATTGTGCAGAAAAAAAGCTTCCAGAGGGTATTTCTCAGCAATTTGAAACATAATAATTATTTGAAAAATAAGAAAGATGCTTTCTTGCATTACAACACTCCAGAAATCAGTTTCTTGTTGAGTAAACAAACTTGCATATTTGCTGTACCACAAACAACAAATACTTCACTACATCTGAACATGGACTGGACCATCATTTTATAATGTGCACCTTCTCTCCATCTTCTCTCTGACATAGTGGTGTAAGAAAGTTTTCGGGTTTAGACTCCCATTTCAGATTCCATCTCTTCCAAGCAGATCTATCTTACTCTGCTAGACAGAAGCAATCCTGACCTCCTGTGAAATCACTTAGATATTTAATTACACCTTTGTTGCCACATATTGTGCTATTTTCTTGAACTGCGTTTGCGTTTTTTGCAGATTAGTGTTTTACTTCTCTAAATATCTAAAATCTATCAAATAGATAATGTCAATTTCTAAAAGAAGGGGCTCCATGTGGTACTTGTCCATGTTCCTCATGGTACCTCATATTGGTAGGGTCTCATTCATAGGGTTCCTTGAAAGGATGTCAGGTGAATCTTTGAATATACAAAATATGAATTATTAACTAAGGAGGAGTACATGGTTACTGACTACACGATTTTAACCCCCTAGCTAATATAATCTAGCAGCAGTGTAAAGAAAAATGTTGCATCATATGACCAGGTTTTGAGACCTATAGATGCTGTGTGAAATTGGATTAATTCTCTTAGCTTTTCTGCATTTCTGAATCTTCATACAAACAAGCAGATTATCAAATCTCAGACTGTGATAGTGATGATAAAATAAGATAATGTTTATGAACTAAACGAAAAATCACAGTATTAGACAAATGCAATAAAGATAAAAGTTATTGCTGATTGGAGTACATGGCACTGCTGTTTTACAGAGACTATATAGAGCTAATATAAAAATGTAAGTGTCAGAATTTTTTAACTTAAAAGAGTTAGTAATATTCATTAATTTTTATTATAATGCTCATTCAAATCACTTAGATAATTTGCTTCCCTTAATTCAAAGAAGCAATATGTGACAAGAGAGGATACTGAGGAGAGCTGTTTATCAGGTTCCTTTTTTCTATTAAGTCCACATAGGTCTTGGGGAAGTCTGACATTACTGCACAACGATTTCAGCTTCTGTACAATGAGATGGTTAGGCCAGACATCATCTCTTAATTTATTTCTTATTTAATATTTTTTGATACTGAGGAAAGAGCAGAGAGACACTAATCAATTTATTTTATGCCATTTTTTTCCTTAATTATCTCTCTGTTTCCTAACTCCCCTTCCCCCATACTAATGTAAATTACGTTGGGTCCTGAATATTTCTTTTAGCACTGGTCATTTCTTCCACTCAATAGGGGAATGAGTGGTCCCCACAGTCAGAATATAAGGAAGAGAAAATTGTGTTCCTGGTATTTAGAATTAGAAATATAATTATCATACAAATATAGTTTCCAACATTCTCATTATTTTCTAGTTGTAAGTACATTGTTAGAAGAAAGAGCTGTCATCCAGGAACTGGAAGACATTATGGTAAGCAAAATAAGCCAGGAACAGAAAGTTAAAAAAAACATTTTCTCACTCGTATGTAGAAGCTAAAAAAAAGTTGATCTCATAGAAGTAAAAAGTAGAGCAGTAGATATGATATGCTGAGAAGGGGAAGGGGAAGGTAGAGGATAGGGAGAGATTTGTTAAAAATTACAAAATTACAGCCAAATAGGAGGAATGAGTTTTAGTGTTCTATACCATTGTAGGATGATCATAGTTAACAATAATATATAGTTTCTAATAGCTAGAAGGAGAATATTGAATGTTCCCAACACAAATAAATGACAAATGTTTGAGATGATGGATATGCTAATTGCCCTTATCAGATCAATATATATTACATTATTGAAACATCACTGTGTAACTCATGAATATGTACAATTATTATTTGTTAATTTAAAAAATAAATTTTGAAACAGGAAATTTAAAAAAAAGAAAAAATTGTCATCAATTTCCAAAACCCAAATTCTGCACCATTGTATGTGTGTGTATAAATATATATAAATATATACACATATATAGTTAAATACATTTATAATTTATATTATATATAAGTATATATTTGTATATAAACATATACTATGTAATATATAAATATATATGTACACCCGTATAGGGAAATATATAATTATGTATCCACACTCCTATAAGGAAATCATATTTTAGGTTGAAACCACTAATTAACAAATAAGTAATTTGCTCAGAAGTTCCCAGCTATGTAAGCTACCACTGGCTTTCTGACAAACACAAAAATATACATAAAACAAACACAAACAAAGCAGCTTTATTGGTATTTTCTTACAAGCACTATTAAAGATGAACTAATATGCTGCTAGAATATGATGTTGTGAGCCAAATTTTTTTGTCAATTTCTTCTTGTCTGTTCACATTCAAAAATGAATTGAAACTCACACTATTTGCCAAAAAGTGGCAAATAAGAGAACAACTCTTCACATAAGTAAATCGCACCCTAATGAATTTTAATAGATAAGTATATTTGAATACTAAGTACAAAAATGTATTTTTCCTTCATGCATATAAGTTTGAAACAAATTTGAAGGCAACAGTCCCTCTTCATGTATAGAAACTAGAACCTGTTAACTGGATACCTAATTTTTAACATTGTTTCTTTGTTTTACAGAGAAATATTTTATATACAAGATAGTTAAAGTAAATGGCTGGTGTCTATGTGACATCTCTCTGAAATTTCATCCACAAATGAAATCGGAATGTCCTTTTTGAATTAAACACTTGCTTTATTACCTTTTACTGTAAAACTTAATTTGTTATTTAGTCACAGCCATTACTAAATATAATATGTGCAATTATCAAATATTCTTATAAGAGTACCAGACAGTGAAGGGGACCAAACAATAACTTGCTGAATGTTTGAATAAATGTTAAAGAAAGTATGCAATTATTTTATCTAAGAACAGAGAAGAGACACTCAGGAAATGAATATTATTATTTGTTATTTAATTTAGTGCATCGTTGTTATTTACATCCTGAGAGAGGCATTGTTTATCGATATTTGTCTGCTTCTAAGTGCAGAAATTTCGTATAATAATGTAAAAACTTTTAAATATTTCTATCTTGTCAAAAATACAAAACTGAGTTCACCTGGCTGAGATAATTTTCCCTCTTCTCTCTTTCAAGTGATAGACTCAATTCTTTATTCCCTTTTTTTCAGAGAATCATACTCTTTTGTTAGCCTTGAAGATGATAAAACTACATTTATTTTATGCTAACAGAGACATCAGAAAATCCTACGTACAATCATGCTTCTCATCAGTTTTTACTCTTGCTTTGCCCTTTGCCTTTTGATTTTGTTTGTTTGGTCTATTTTTGTTTCCCCCAACTCACCCCAGTTGCCATATTGCCCAGTGGATCTTTCAAAAAGAAATAACGTTATATTCTGGGTAATAAAATTTTTACACATGCAGTACTTTAATATTAAAATGTTTACTCTCGCCGGGCATGGTGGCTCACGCCTGTATTCCCAGCACTTTGGGAGGCTGAGGCGGGCGGATCACAAGGTCAGGAGATCGAGACCATCCTGGCTAACACGGTGAAACCCTGTCTCTACTAAAAATACAAAAACACTAGCCAGGCATGGTGGCGGGCGCCTGTAATCCCAGCTACTCGGGAGGCTGAGGGAGGAGAATGGCGTGAACCTGGGAGGCAGAGCTTGCAGTGAGCCGAGATCGCCCCACTGCACTCCAGCCTGGGCAACAGAGAGAGACTCCAACTGAAAAAATAAAACAACACTTTTATTGTCTTTAAAGTAAATCGCTGAAGTTTGATGCATTCCAGAGTTTTCTAAATATTTCATATTATGGAGACTGTGAAATTATTCTCAAGTTTTCCAAAAAATGTACAAGGGAATGGTTTCTCAGTGATACTTTTTTTTTTTTTTTTTTTTGGCTAGTGATATTCAGACAAATTTAACTAATATATTTTCCTAATAGTATAAAATAGTTAATAAAATTAGAATTTCATGTTTTTTTTTTTGTTTTTTGAGATGGAGTCTCACTCCGTCGCCCAGGCTGGAGTGCAGTGGCGCAATCTCAGCTCACTGCAACCTCCGCCTCCCGGGTTCAAGCAATTCTCCTGTCTCAGCATCCTGAGTAGCTGGTACTACAGACGCGTGCCACCACATCCAGCTAATTTTTGTATTTTAGCAGAGACAGGGTTTCACCTTGTTGGTCAGTCTGGTCTTGAACTCCTGACCTCAGGTGATCCACTTGCCTCGGCCTCTCAAAGTGCTGGGATTACAGGCATGAGCCAATGCACCCAGCCAGAATTTCATGTTTTTCTATGTGATATACTTTTATATTGTAGATATCAAATGTTTCTGATTCGTTAATCTGTCATTTATATGCCTCTGAAATTTTGCAAAAACCTACTTCTTTGATGTCTTCATGTATTCATACATGCATTCATTTGTTCATTCACTAAGTGCTTATTAGCCAATTACAGAATTGCAGGCTCTGAGCTAGTGTCTAGAGATAAAATAATAAACAGCAAAGTGTTTATTATTTTCAATGGTAAAATAAGTCTTTATTTATATGATATGATATTTATATAACACGATATAAAAACATTTTGCTTTTATATTTGTGTGTTTCCTCTACTCAAATAAACTAGAAAATCTATAAGAAATAGATAAATTCCTCGACACATACACCCTCCCAAGACTAAACGAGGAAGAACTTGAATCTCTGAATAGACCAATAACAGGCTCTGAAATTGAGGCAATAATCAATAGCTTACCAACCAAAAAAAGTCCAGGACCAGATGGATTCACAGCTGAATTCTACCAGAGGTACAAAGAGGAGCTGGTACCATTCCTTCTGAAACTATTCCAATCAATAGAAAAAGAGGGAATCCTCCCTAACTCATTTTATGAGGCCAGCATCATCCTGATACCAAAGCCGGGCAGAGACACAACAAAAAAAGGGAATTTTAGACCAATATCCGTGATGAACATTGATGCAAAATTCCTCAATAAAATACTGGCAAACCGAATCCAGCAGCACATCAAAAAGCTTATCCACCATGATCAAGTGGGCTTCATCCCTGGCATGCAAGTCTGGTTCAACATACGCAAATCAATAAATGTAATCCAACATATAAACAGAATGAAAGACAAAAACCACATGATTATCTCAATAGATGCAGAAAAGGCCTTTGACAAAATTCAACAATGCTTCATGCTAAAAACTCTCAATAAATTAGGTATTGATGGGACGTATCTCAAAATAATAAGAACTATCTATGACAAACCCACAGCCAATATCATACTGAATGGGCAAAAACTGGAAGCATTCCCTTTGAAAACTGGCACAAGATAGGAATGCCCTCTCTCACCACTCGTATTCAACATAGTGTTGGAAGTTCTGGCCAGGGGAATCAGGCAGGAGAAGGAAATAAAGGGTATTCAATTAGGAAAAGAGGAAGTCAAATTGTCCCTGTTTGCAGATGACATGATTGTATATCAAGAACACCCCAACGTCGCAGCCCAAAATCTCCTTAAGCTGATAAGCAACTTCAGCAAAGTCTCAGGATACAAAATCAATGTACAAAAATCACAAGAATTCTTATACACCAACAACAGACAAACAGAGAGCCAAATCATGAGTGAACTCCCATTCACAATTGCTTCAAAGAGAATAAAATACCTGGGAATCCAACTTACAAGGGATGTGAAGGACCTCTTCAAGGAGAACTACAAGCCACTGCTCAACAAAATAAAAGAGGACAAAAACAGATGGAAGAACATTCCATGCTCATGGGTAGGAAGAATCAATATCATGAAAATGGCCATACTGCCCAAGGTAATTTATAGATTTAATGCCATCCCCATCAAGCTACCAATGACTTTCTTCACAGAATTGGAAAAAACTACTTTAAAGTTCATATGGAACCAAAAAAGAGCCCGCATTGCCAAGTCAATCCTAAGCCAAAAGAACAAAGCTGGAGGCATCATGCTACCTGACTTCAAACTATACTACAAGGCTACAGTAACCAAAACAGCATGGTACTCGTACCAAAACAGAGATATAGATCAATGGAACAGAACAGAGCCCTCAGAAATAATGCTGCATATCTACAACCATCTGATCTTTGACAAACCTGACAAAAAAAAGCAATGGGGAAAGGATTCCCTATTTAATAAATGGTGCTGGGAAAACTGGCTAGCCATATGTAGAAAGATGAAAATGGATCCCTTCCTTACACCTTATACAAAAATTAATTCAAGATGGACTAAAGACTTACATGTTAGACCTAAAACCATAAAAACCCTAGAAGAAAATCTAGGCAATACCATTCAGGACATAGGCATAGGCAAGGACTTCATGTCTAAATCACCAAAAGCAATGGCAACAAAAGCCAAAATTGACAAATGGGATCTAATTAAACTAAAGAGCTTCTGCACAGCAAAAGAAACTACCATCAGAGTGAACAGGCAGCCTACAAAATGGGAGAAAATTTTCATAACCTACTCATCTGACAAAGGGCTAATATCCAGAATCTACAATGAACTCAAACAAATTTACAAGAAAAAAACAAACAACCCTATCAAAAAGTGGGCGAAGGATATGAACAGACACTTCTCAAAAGAAGACATTTATGCAGCCAAAAAACACATGAAAAAATGCTCATCATCACTGGCCATCAGAGAAATGCAAATCAAAACCACAATGAGATACCATCTCACACCAGTTAGAATGGCAGTCATTAAAAAGTCAGGAAACAACAGGTGTTGGAGAGGATGTGGAGAAACAGGAACACTTTTACACTGCTGGTGGGACTGTAAACTAGTTCAACCATTGTGGAAGTCAGTGTGGCAATTCCTCAGGGATCTAGAACTGGAAATACCATTTGACCCAGCCATCCCATTACTGGGTATATACCCAAAGGATTATAAATCATGCTGCTATAAAGACACATGCACATGTATGTTTATTGCGGCACTATTCACAATAGCAAAGACTTGGAACCAACCCAAATGTCCAACAACGATAGACTGGATTAAGAAAATGTGGCACATATACACCATGGAATACTATGCAGCCATAAAAAATGATGAGTTCATGTCCTTTGTAGGGACATGGATGAAACTGGAAACCATCATTCTCAGCAAACTATCGCAAGGACAAAAAACCAAACACCGCATGTTCTCATAGGTGGGAATTGAACAATGAGAACACATGGACACAGGAAGGGGAACATCACACTCCAGGGACTGTTGTGGGGTGGGGGGAGTGGGGAGGGATAGCATTAGGAGATATACCTAATGCTAAATAACGAGTTACTGGGTGCAGCACACCAACATGGCACATGTATACATATGTAACAAATCTGCACATTGTGCACATGTACCCTAAAAATTAAAGTATAATAATAATAAAATAAAATAAAAAAATAAAAAAAAGAAATGAAAAACACAGTAAAAGTGATGAAGCATGCATTCAACAAGCTCATCAACCAACTCAACACAACTGAGTAAAGTACGAGTAAACTTATCCCTTAATATCAGGATCAAGGCAATGATGATCTCTCTCACTAGTTTCGAAAGTCCTAGTAAGTAAAATAAAACAAGACAAAGAAATAAAATCTTAGAGAATAAAAATGGTAAAATAAGTCTATTTATATAAGCAAGATATTTGCATATGAATTCACAGTCTTTAGATCTATAACAAAATCTCCAGATTTAGTAAAATAATTTTGGAATGTTCCAGGGTACTGTCAATTACATATTTGCATAATGGGCATGAACAAATGGAAATTATTTTTTTTTTAATTTTAACTTAATTTAATTTTTAGAGGTGGGGTTCTGTGTTGCCCAGACTAGACTCAAACTCCCTCCTGGGCCCAACTGAGTCTTCTGCCTCAGTCTCCCAAGAAGTTGGGACTATAGGCACATGGAAATTAAATTTTAAAGTAATAGTTACAATAGCATCAGGAAAAACAAAATATGTAGGTATAAAGTTAACAAAAATAGATACAGGATTTGCATGTTACCTACGAATGCTGAATAAGAAATCAAGAATGTCTTAGTAAATGAATAAATATATTGAGTTCATGAATTGGAATATTCACTATTTTTATAATGTTCAATATTCTCCTAATCTATAGAATGATGCAAACCCAATCTAATTTGCTGTATATATTTTTGTTGTATTGACTAGCTTATGCTAGTTGTATATACAAAGGGACAGCATAGATAATTACCCAAACAAATGGAACAAAGTCAAACAAAGTTGGAGGATTTACTAAAATCTGTTGTATTGGGAAAGGCAGTACCTATCCTAGGTTTAGATTTAGTGAGAAAGTATCTTTCTCTGTTTCAGACTCAATGAGTACATCTCTGTTCAGCTTAAGCACTGTGTTTCAATGGCGCTCAGGCATGCCCCTAGTTTTTGATATTTCAGACTTCACGGAGGAGGTGTCAGGGTCCTTCTAGTGCAGCACTAGTTGGGTGCTCATAGGCCAGTTGCCCAGCATTGTCTTTTAGGAGGGACCATGGTGACAGATGTCCACTACCGAAACTGATCTTGCTCTGTATCTTTTTGTGAGTAAAGTAATTTTCCACCAAGTACTTGACTTGGGTTTTTTTGGTGACTCCAATACTAACAGACAGTGAGCAGAAGTATCTGGACTTCTATTCCTGGTGGCTGGTATTGTGATGATCTTCATTACCCTCCATATAGTGAGAGTCCTCTTCTGGCATTAGTAACTGATGTACAGTGCTCTGCTCTACATGTGTTATCGTGTTCTGGGCAAAAGAACAACATAGAACAGATTACAGAGCACATAAATATACACATAACATACAGTCTGCTATTCATTAGTAACAACGCAAAAGAAATTCACTAGAGAAAGTTTTGTTCACTCAACTAGTGGTGCCTAACTAACTGGAACTTCAATACATACATCTAAACTTATGCAAACATTAAATCAATATGAACCGTAGACTGAAATCTAAAATTTAAAACTATAATTCATGAATTATATAATATATAGAGAAAAATATTCATAGCCATATATTAGAAAAAAGGTTTGTTTTGTGCCACAGTACCCATTACAAGAAAAATACAGATAAATTGGACTTATTCAAAATTAGAACCTATTTTTTCATGAATAAGTGAACTAAATCCTGCTAAGTGAATGAAAAGACAAACCATGCATTGTCTAATAAAAGGAATCAGAGATTCTTGAAGTGGTTGATTCACCTGATGATTAGGAGTATCTTCTGCTGTCGGAGAATAAGGAAATATCCAAAAAAGTCTGGAGATATGCTTAAATGGCAAAGAAAACAACCTAAAAAAGCTTCTAAGGGCTAACATTAGAAAATTTTAAGTAAAAATAAATAAATAAATAAATAAATAAATACATTGGATTATGACCCAGAAATGTTCATTAGGTAGTGAATGAAAAAACAAATTGTAGAATACCTAAATAATAAAATATTACTCAAAAATCAAAACAATGGGCAACTAATACATAGATAAGGTGGTTAACTGACAACAATAAAATTGAATTGAGGAAAGCTTGATGTCAACAGCTCTCTACCGTTACAAGAGCCGCTGATAAAACAAAGATATCTGGGTATAGAATTGCATAAAAATAAAACATAACGAGTGAATCATGCTGCTTGGTTCTTGCTCTAAACGCAAAATTTAGCAGTGTCTAACCCAACTAGGGTCTGGATTATTCAAACCCTCTCCATAGTTAAATGAAATAGGAACTGATGGAGCATAATAATAGTAATTGATTTTTTAATAAAATTATCTTGTAGAAATGGAAAAATGAACAGAATTCACATTATATTGCACAGCTCTTGGATAATATATTTACTATAGGTTCATCCAAGTGTTATTAATTGGCCATTAAGTGTTCAAGTATTATTAATTGAGCTTCTATTTTCTCTCAGGCATTTTGTAAATTTTTGAGGATATAACAGTAAACAAAACATATTTTCTTACCTTTGCAAGCTTCCCATCTAATTAGAGAGACATAACAGTTTTTCTCTGTCAACCTCACCCCCTCTTTCTCCCTCACACACACATACACAAACAAAAAGATATAATTTTTAACAAACAACCTCCAATGAATTTGAGGAACTCCAAACTCTAATCAAAGTCTCAGCATCTTCTTGTCTTCTGAAACAACTTTGATCCTATACATCTTGAATTTTATAAGGTTCCTACATGCCCTGTAATGATGCATGAATAAAAATAAAAGTACCCATCCCCCCTTTCATTGCCTAATGAATTCAACACATTCAACAACCAGATTTTTGAGGAAGATAAATTAGGTGCAGCTATAAGTTCATTTCAGGGCTGACTGTTGATTGAAACATGAAGGATTCATTTTCAGTCAGTACTGAGAAAGAACTGATTTATGTTACTTCATCAAAAGATAAACAAGGTGAGATTTTACTCATTAATGCGACATAGGTTTAATCTGTTTTCTACTTGAGCTGCAAACTATTTCTAAGTCCTAATGAAACTAGTTTAATGATATTTTTAGGATTGCAAATGTATTTTCACTACCAGGATCTAAGTTAAAGAAAACCTATCTTGAAAATACGATTTTCTAAAATCTTGCAATTTCTGGAATTTAGATCTAGTTTATATATATATATGTGTGTGTGTGTGTGTGTGTATCTATATCTGTATATGTGTGTATATATATCTGTATATGTGTGTATATACACAGATACACACACACGTATAATGTATATGCATGTATAAACAATAAAGAATATATTGACCTTCCAACTTCTTTTAGTTTTTCTTCCTCCAGCAAAGAGAAAGCTGACACATATTAGTCGCTATGACTACTCATTAATTATAGTATATAACTGGAACTCATCAATTGTTTTGCCCCATTTGCTTACCCAAATGGCTAAAACACTGGACTCTCTGATTCCTTGCAAGATCAAATCTATATTTGATCTTGGATTATTTTTACAAAGTAGTCACAGAGCTCAATAGGATAGCAAAAACTTGCTGAATTTTATATGGACTCTGGTTTATAGGATATCCTGGCCCAGCATTAAAATATCTTGTGGATAGTAATTAAAACTACACAACTTTCTTAGTTTGGAGTTCTAAAATATGCTTGATTGATAGTATCTTAGCAGAATATGTGCCTTTTAACTAAATATCTGATTTAACCTGATAATCAAAAATGTCCCAATTTTTCAAAATATTACTGAGATAAATATCTTGACAGTCCAGTAGGAACCCATGGACTTAATTTCAAGTATTAAAAATGTAATATATAACTGAGAATCTTACAGAAGTTAATCTCATTTATCATTCAGTATAATATTTCCTTCTACACAATTCTTCAAGATGGTTTTGCATTCGTATAAGCTCCTTACCTACCCTGACTGCAGGGTAGCTTTTAAGTTGAGTATCTGTCCCAGATAGTCTAGGATTATCTATCTCCTACTGCCCTGAAACACAGTAACTTGCTTTGATCTGGTCTTCCTCGTTTTCGTCTTGGGCCGTGCATCTGAATTCTACATCTTTACCCTTCCTTTTCAGGATCATATCTTATTTGGACTCTTCACATGGCCTTTATTCGTTTTTATTAATATATACCTGTAATAAATAAGTTTAGAATATCAACTTGACTAGATTAAGGGATGCCTAGGTATCTGGTAAAGCAGCATTAGCAGGTGTGTCTTGTGAGAGTGTTTCCACAGGAGATGGCATGTGAGCTGGTGGACCAAGTGGGGAATATCCCACCTCACTATGGGCCAGGAACCATCCAATAGGCTGGGAGCCCTGATAGAACAAAAAGACAGTGGAAAGGAGAATTCACTCTTTGTTTTCTGAAGTTGGGACAGCCTTCTTCTCTGGCCTTTGGATATGGGCATCAGAATGCCAGGTTTTTGTTCTTTGGACTCCTGGACTTGTACGAGCATGCCCTCACCTCCTGCTCCTACCACATTCACAGGCTTTTGGCCTTGGGCTCAGAGTTACACAATTATTTCTCTGATTCTAAGGGTTTTGGTCTTGAACAGCCATGCTACCAGCTTCCCCGGCTTCCCAGTTTTCAGACAACATGCTATGGGACTTCTTAGCCTACATAGTCATGTGAACGAATTCCCTTAATCAATCTCCTCTCTATGATCTATGTATCTATCTATTTACCTATCTATCTACCTACCTATCTATCTATGTATCTATCTGTTTACATATCTATATACTGTTCATTGGGTCTTTCTGGAAAATCCTGAATAATAAATTGATTACAGATTTTACCAATATAAACAATATGTAGTATACAATTTACAGATGATAAAATATTTAATACTGCTTCTTGCAAATTTTACATAGCCAGTTGATTCTAACAGAATTATTTTATTACTTTTCCAGCTTGAATGAGGTATAATTGACAAATAAAAGTTGTATTCATTTAAGATATACAAGTTTATGATCTGATATACATGTACATTGTGAAATAATCACCACAGTCAAGCTAATTCAAGCTAATTAACATGTACATTACTTCACATCATTGCAATTCTCTTCTTGTTGTTGTTGTTCTTCTCTGTGTGTGTGTCTGTGGGTGGAAAGAATATTTAATAGCTACATGATTTTTAAATCAACTCAGTACCTGCATCTTATATTACATCCAGATTCATGCTCTGCAGCTTGGCATAAACTCTACCTCACAACTGCATGCCCTCAAAATCTGTCCCCCAAGTAATCACCCTCTTCTTGGCTTTTAAAAACTTATTTAAGTAGCTATTGTATCTTCATTTAGCTCTTTCTTCTACAGATAAAATATCCACAGTAGCTTCAATGATTCCTCATAAGCCACATAATATAGTGCAATGGTTTCAAACTGTATTGAAAAGATGACTAGGAGTCATGCAGAGCTAATTTTCCATCACCCAGGAGTAGAATGGTGAGGGTTTGGCAGAGTCAGCATATATGTGGCTCTGTGCTCTGCATTTTTACTTCAAGCACAGGTTGTACAGCTCTGACAGTATTTGTTTTAAATACAACATACCTATTAGGCATGTTTGAAGATTTCATTAAACAAATAGGTAGGCTATAAACTATTCCCAAACAATAAGCTTAAATTTTAAAAGAATAGATTTTGGTGTCTGACAGACCTGAATTTAAAACACAGCTCAACACTTAGTAACCACTTACCTTGTATTACCTTAGATAGTTTAAGCCCATAGACACTCAAGTTTTTTAACTGTACCATTGGGAAAACAATCCATAATTTATATGTTGTAGGGACTAGGAAATTTATTTGTGTTTTTAACACACTGATAAAAAACATTTTCATATAATAAATGCTTGAAAAATTATTACTTGAAATTAAGGTTTTGGCCATACTGAATCAATGAGTGTCTCACTTATGCTATAAAAATTTATAAAACTGAACAAAATCTATGAAGAAACACTTTTCAAGTATTGAACAACATATCACGCAGTGGTTTGATCATTCAAAAAACTAAAACACATTAAAAGAGCTATACACTACTTACCTTACTATTGGACAAGGGAAAAATTCAAAACTAAGTGCAGGGAAGTCGAGCTCAAATGAAGGGATCAGTGGTTTTACTAGTTGGAGAAAAAGAAATCAATGTTCATGACTGCTGAGGTGATTGGAATTTGCAGTTGCAGGCATTGGAATGGAGGAATATTCACAGGGAAGGAGTTTCAGATGTGTGCCTTTAGTTGTTTTTCGCTCAGCCAAATACTAATCTAACAGAGCAAAAGACCATGTTAGAGAACCATAGTGGAAAAGCTGAAGTGAGACACCAGAGATTGCAAAATGCTAGTAGTCTTTGAAGTTCTGACAAGAGTGGAGTTGATTTTGTGACTGATAATAATTTGAAGAGCCAAACATAACACAGATGTTGAAATTAATAGCCAAGGAACTTAACCAACTATTATAAATATTCACAAGATACTCAAGCAAAAGACAGACATAAATTGTTGAATGAATGCACTTTAAGGAGAAAAAACTGAAACAATAAAAAAGTCACAAGTGAAATTATAAATGCTTAAACACAATGTCTGAAATTAAAAATGTACTGGATTTTATTAAAATCAGATTGTATAGTGACACTACATCTGCATATAAGGCAATAGACACTATTCTAAATACGACGTGGAGAGGATAAAGATTTTAAAGAAATTGACAATATTTTTAATTGTGTTTATTTGGATCTTCTCTCTTTTTTTCTATATTAGTCTAGGTAGCAGTCCATCTATCTTTTTAATTCTTTCAAAGAACCAGCTCCTGGAATAATTGATCTCATGTATGGTTTTTCATGTCTCAATTTCCTTCAGTTCAGCTTTGATTTTTGTTATTTCTTGTCTTCTGCTAGGTTCCTCTAGATGTGATATTAGGCTGTTCGCTTCGAACTTTCTGATGTGGGCATTTAGTGCTATTATAGTCCCTCTTAACACTGCTTTGGCTGTGTCCCAGAGATTCTGATATATTGTATCTTTTATCCTCATTATTTCAAAGAACTTCTCAATTCCTGCCTTAATTTCATTAGTTACCCAGAAGTCATTCAGAAGAAGATTGCTTAATTTCCATTTAATTGTATGGTTTTAAGTTATTTTTCTTAGCATTGATTCCTATTTTTATTGCTTTGTGGTCCAAGAGTATTGTTGGTATAATTTTTTTTGTTTTAATTTCTGGAGGGTTGTTTTATGCCCCATTGTGTGGACGATTTTAGAGTATGTGGCATGTGTCAATGAAAAGAATGTATATTCTGTTGTTTGGGGGTCGAAAGTTTTGTAGATGTCTATTAGGTCCATTTGTCAAGTGTTAAGTTAAGGTCCTGAGTATCTTAGTTTTCTGCCTCGATATTCTGCTAATACTTTCATTAGGGTGTTAAAGTCTTCCACTATTATTGTGTGGTTATCTAAATCTCTTCATAGGTCTCCAAGATCTTGCTTTATGTATCTGGAATGACAAAGGGGACATTACCACTCAACCCACAGAAATATAAAAAACCCTCAGAGACTATTACAAATACTTTTTTGCACCCAAGCTAGAAAACTCAGAAGAAATGGATAAATTCCTGGTAAAACACAACCTTCCAAGACTGATCAGGAAAATGTCGAATCCCTAAAGAGACCAATAATGAGTTCTGATATTGAATCAGCAATAAAAAGCCTACCAACCAAAAAAAAAAAAAAAGCCCAGAACCAGACAGATTCACAGCTGAATTATACCAGATATATAAGGAAAAGCTGCTAATATTCCTACTGAAACTATTCTAAAAAATTGAGGAGAAGGGACTCCTTCCTCATTCCCTGAAGCTGGAATCTTCCTGATAGCAAAGCCTGGAAGAGACACACCAAAAAAAGAAAATTTCAGGCCAGTAGCTTTGAAGAACGTAGATGTAAATATATTCAACAAAATACAAGAAAATTACAGAAGCACTTCAAAAAGCTAGCCCATCACAATCAAGTAGGCTTTATCCCTGAGATGCAAGATTGGTGCAATAAATATTATTCACCATATAAACAGAACTACAAACAAAAACCACCTGATCATCTCAATAGATGCAGAAAAGGCTTTTGATAAAATTTAACATTCCTCCATGTTAAAACCCTCCAAAAACCTAGGCATTGAAGAAATATACTTCAAAATAATAAGAGCCATCCATGAAAAACCCATGGCCAACATCATATTGAGTGGGTAAAAGCTGGAAGCATTCCTTTTGAAAACCAGAACAAGACAATAATGTCCTCTCTCATCACTCCTATTAAAAATAATATTAGAAGTCTTAGCTAGAGCAATCAGACAAGAGAAAGAAATAAAAGACATCCAAATAGGAAGAGAGAAAGTCAAACAATCCCTGTTTGCAGATGGTATTATTCTATACCTAGAAAACCCCATAGTCTCTGCTCAAAATCTCATTGGTCTGATAAACACCTACAGCAAAGTTTCAGGATACAAAATCAGTGTACAAAAATCAGTAGCATTCCTATGTGCCAACAACATCCAAGCTGAGAGCCAAATCAAGAACACAATCCCATTCATAATAGCAACAACAACAAAAACTACCTAGGAATACAGCTAACCAAGGAGGTGTAATCCCTCTACAACAAGAATTACAAAACACAGTTCAAATAAATCAGAGATGCCACAAATGGCAAAGCATTCCATGGTCATAGATAGCAAGAATCAATATTGTCAAAATAGCCATATTGCCCAAAACAATTTATAGATACAATGCTATTTCTATCAAACTACCAATGACATTCTTCACAGAATTAGAAAAACTTTCTCTCTCTCTCTATCTCTTTCTCTCTATATATGTGTATATACACACACACACACATATATATATATATATTAGATAAATATATATATCTAAGGCAATCCTAAACAAAAAGAACAATGCTGGAGGCATCACATGGCCATACTTCAAATTATGCCACAAGTCTACAGTAACCAAAACAAACACAGCATGGCATATGTGTCAGGTATGAAAACAGACACATAGACAAACGGAACTGAATAGAGAGCCCAGAAATAAGGCCGTACACCTACAACCATCTAATCTTCCACAAAATCAACATAAACAAGCAGTGAGGAAAGGATTCCCTGCTCAATACATGGTGGCCACATGCAGAAGATTGAAACTGGACCTTTTTTTTATACCATATACAAAAATCTACTCAAGATGGATTAAACACTTAAATCTGAAACCAAAACCTATACAAACCTTGGAAGATAACCTAGGAAATACCATTCTGGACCTAGGACTTGGCAAATACTTCACCACAAAGGTGCCAAAAGCCATTGAAACAAAAACAAATATTGACAAATTGGGTGTAATTAAAGAGCTTCTGTGCAGCTAAAGAAACTATCAACAGAGTAAACAGATGATCTACAGACTGGGAGAAAATATTTTCAAACTATACACCAATCAAAGGTCTAATATCCAGAATCTATATGGAATTTAAACAAATTTACAAGCAAAAACACACAACCCCATTATAAAGTGGGCAAAGGATATGAACAGACACTTTTCAAAAATGGGCATTCATGTAGCCAACAAGCATGTAAAAAATTCTCAACATCACTGATCATTACAGAAATGAATGTCAGAACCACAATGAGTTTCTCACACCAGTCAGAATGGCTATTATTATAAAGTCAAAAAATTATAGGTGCTGTCAAGGTTGTGGAGAACAAGAAATGCTTATTTACTGCTGATGGGAGTGTAAACTAGTTCAGCAAGTGTCAAAAGCAGTTTGGCAATTTCTGAAAGAATTTAAAATAGAATTACCATTTGACCTAGCGATCCAAATATTGGGTATATACTCAAAGGGACATAAATCATTCTACTATAAAGACACATGCACACATATTTTCATCATAGCACTATTTACAAAAGCAAAAACATGGAATCAATCTAAATGCCCATTAATGATAGACTAGATAAAGAAAATATGGTGCATATACACCACGGAATGCTATGCAGCTATGAAAAAGAATGAGATCGTGTCCTTTGCGGCAACATGGATGAAGCTGGAGTCCATGATCCTAAGCAAACTGATGCAGGAACAGAAAACCAAATACTGCATAGTCTCACTTATAAGTGGGAGCTAAACATTGAGTAAATATGGATATAAAGAAGGGAACAACTGACCCTGGGACCTACCTGAGGGTGGAATATGAGAGGAGGGTAACAGTCAAAAAACTACCTATTAGGTACTATGTTTATTACCTGGGTGAAAAAATTGTACATTAAACCCCCATGCAATTCACCTATATAACAAATCTGCATGTATACCCCTGAAAATAAAATAAAAGTAAAACAAAAAGAAATTGACATAGCCTCATTGACTTGTAGGGAAAATATTAAGTAGTCAAATATGCATAATGAGACTCTCAAAAAAGAGAAAAGATATGAGGACCGTAAAAAAAGAAATTTCCAAATTTGATGGGAAATAGCAATCCACATATTTACGGTACTTATAAATCTCAGGCAGGATAAATGCATACATACAAATAGACAAATGAAAGTAAGGACATCATAGTAAAATTGTGGAAAACAAAACACAGTCAGGGGATAGTGGGAGGTGGGGATGTTCAACAGGTACAAAAAATATAAAGAGTGAATAAGACCTAGTATTTGACAGCACAACAGGGTAGCTATAGTAAAGAATAATTTAATGGCACATTTAAAAACAACCAAAAGAGTATAACTGAACTCTTTGTAACACAAAGAATAAATGCCTAAAGGGATGAATACCCCATTTTCCATTATGTGATTATTATACATTGCATACCTGCATCAAAATATCTCATGTACCTCATAAATATATACATCTACTATGTACCCACAAAAATTAGAAGAATTTAAAACAATCTTTAAGTAAGAAAAGTTTGAAAAATCACACAGATATCTATATGAATATAGATCATAATAACTGCCCATGACTTTGCTATTATAAATAGTACTGCAATAAACATACGTGTGCATGTGTCTTTATAGTAGAATGATTTATATTCCTTTGAGTATATACCCAGTAATGGGATTGCTGGGTCAAATGGTATTTCTAGTTCTAGATCCTTGAGGAATCTCCATACTGTCTTCCACAATGGTTGAACTAATTTACATTCCCACCAACAATGTAAAAGCATTCCTATTTCTCCACAGTCTCGCCAGCAACTACTGTTCTTAACTTTTTAATAATCACTGTTCTGACTGGTGTGAGATGATATCTCATTGTGGTTTTGACTTGCATTTCTTTAATGATCAGTGAGCTGAGCTTTTTTTACATATGTTTGTTGGCCACTTAAATGTCTTCTTTTGAGAAGTGTCTGTTCATATCCTTTGCCTACTTTTTGATGGGGTTGTTTGTTTGTTTCTTGTAAATTTGTTTGAGTTCTTTGTAAATTTTGGATATTAGACTTTGTCAGATGTATAGATTGCAAAATTTTTCTCCCACTCTGTAGGTTGCCTTGCCTGTTCACTCTGATGTTAGTTTCTTCTGCTGTGCAGAAGAAGCTCTTTAGTTTAATTAGATCCCATTTGTCAATTTTGGCTTTTGTTGCAATTGCTTTGGTGTTTTCATCATGAAGTCTTTGCTCATGCCTATGTCCTGAATGGTATTGCCTAGGTTTTCTTCCAGCGTTCCAACCCATATGCCTATCAGTGATAGACTGAATAAAGAAAATGTGGTACATATACACCATGGAATAATCTGCAGCCATTAAAAAATGAGATCATGTGCTTTTTAGGGACATGGATGAAGCTGGAAGCCATCATCCTCAGCAAACTAACACAGGAAAACAAACAAACACCACGTGTTCTCACTCATAAGTGGGAGGTGAACAATGAGAACACAGGAACACAGGGAGGGGAACAACACACACCAGGGCATGTTGAGGGGTGGGAGGCGAGGGGAGGGAACTTAGATGATGAGTCAATAGGTGCAACAAACCACCATGGTACACGTATACCTAGGTAACAAACCTGCACGTTGTGCACATGTATCCAGAACTTAACGTAAAAATAGAAAAAAAGAAAAAAATTGTGAAAATTTATAGAACAATGACACACAATAGAAACATATTAATTTAAGATACTATGATTTTACATTAAATGTCCAGTATTCTTTTCTTTTCCAGTCTTTTTATGATCTCTAGCTCAATTTCTCAAAGGCCTTATGAGTTTACAGATCTAAATTAAGAATTACCCATTTGCCCATTAAATCTTTGAAAGCTGCATTGTTTCGGTTTTAGTTGAAGTAATGTTACATAAAAATAATCCAAATTCAGTGGTTTGCCACAATACGCATTTATTTCCTTCTCATGGATGTGCAAGTAGGCTACAGTTCTGTTAGGCTTGGCTGTAATCAGCTGAAGTCATCTTCTGGATGATATTTGGGTTCAAAACTGCTTCACATGTCTACCTATAATTTTTATTACTTAACCTGCTGTACTTGCTGTTTCTCTTGCATAATATTAAATAGAAGTGGTGATAGCAAGTTATCTTTGCATGATTCACTATCTCAGAGGGATAAAATTCCATTTTTTGCCATTAAGTATAACATCTTTTGTAGGAACTCTTTATCAGTATAAACAAGTTCCTTTCCTCCTTAGTTTGCTAGAGTTTCTATTACAGATGGTGAAATAGATAAAGAGCTTTATGACGTATGTTGAAATGGTTTCGTCATTTGTTTTCTGCTGATAATATAGTGAATTGTATTATGTATTATTATTTTTTGATGTTGGACCAAACTAGCACTCATGGAATAACTCAAATGTTCATATTTTATATAAATTATAAAATTAAATTTACTATCGTTTGAAGTAGAATTTGTGTTAATAATGGGAGATTAGTCTGAAATTTTTGCTTCTTTTCATGTTATTGTCAGATTTTGACATCAGATACATGCTGGCCACATGAAATGAGTTGGAAATTATTGTCTTTCTTCAATGTGCTCATAATACGCCCTTATTAAAAGTATGTGTATATACATGTATATATATATTCTGAGGTTTCAGAAGGTGGACATTACTTAATTTTAAAAACTTTGGAAGTACCTAAAATGCAGGCATCTGAGCCTTATGATCTATTTGTAAAAACATTTTAAATGCAATTTTGATTTATTTAATAAAATGGGCTTAGATTTTCTTCTAAAAAAAGAATAACTGTCAATTTCTCATCAGAAAAAAATAACAAACCACAAAGAAATAGAATGGCACTTTAAAGTACTGAAAGAAGAAAAATATCAATTTAAAATTTTATAACTACCAAACCTATCTTTCTAAAATAGAGCTGAAATAAATAAAGCTTTAAAAATGAACAAAAACTTTCCAGAGTCAAATCATAACCTTTAAAAAAAAAAAAAAAAAGAACAAGAACTAAAAGGACTCATTGCCAGAAAAATTCTGCCCTACCCAATATTTTAAACATTATTTAAAATAAGAGGAAATACTATCAAATGGAAACATAGGCCTACATGATGAAAAGAAATGTGTATTTTAGATATTGAATATCTAAAAATATACAATATATAAGAAGAAATATATCTTTTAGATATTGTATATCTAAAAGATCATTTTATTTTCTTAATTATTTTAAAATATATATGGCTGTTTAATGCAAAATAGTGACAACATATTATGGAGTTTATAAAATACATTGAAGTTAAATATGTGATAATAATAGCACAAAAGTTGGAAGCAGAATAAATCAACGTACGCTGTTTTAAGTTTCTTAAATTTTGTTGTAATTTCTAAAAATGCTATATTAACTTGGTGAAAAATTAAGGATGGACACTATTGATATTTTGAGCTAACAATAAAAATATAAACCAAACACCAGTCGGCTAAAATGTTATTAAATGAGATAGAATTATAAAAATAAATGCTTCATTTAATAAAAAGATGACAAAAATATGAAACAATTAAAGAACACATAGAACAATAAAAATAGATTGTACACTTAAACCAACAGTATCAATAATTATTTGAAATACGAATAAACTAAAACTCTCCCACCCCCAAAAACACAGCAGAGATTGACAAGTCAAATAAAAAAGCAAGACTCAACTATGCTGTTTCTGAGAGATAAGCTATAGATACAGCACTAAATAGTAAGACATAAAGGAAAGAAAAAGACATACTGTGAAAACTCTAATCGGATTTTTAAATGACAGGTTTAAATAATTTCAACCATTTGTGTTTTAGAGCAGAAAAAATTACCATAGATAAAGGCATTCATAAAATAATAAAATAACCAGCTAATCAAGAGAACATAACTGTCCTAAATGTACATAAATGTAATAACAAAGAATTGAATTATACAATACAAAAACTGAAAGAACTAAAGGAAGAATTAAATCACAATAACGTGGGAGATGTAATATATTCTCTTAGTAACTGACAAAACAATTATTTTTATAAAAATCAGTACCTGGTGTCTGTGTGTGTATCAACCTTTATAGAACATTAGATCATTAGAACTGCCATGACAAAACAGAGATTTTTTCCAATCCAATGTACATAGAAGATTCATCAAGGTAGTTCATATGCCAGCCTATAAATTAAGCTTGATTACATGTTTTCAAAATGGAAATACATAGCAAATGTTCTTTCAGGAAAAAACGTAATTAAATTTGAAATCAATAAAAAATAAGATACCCAAAACATCTCCCAATATGTGGATTAAGCAACACACCTACAAACTGTGAATCAGGGAAAAGCATTCGACCTTCACTTCACACTATGAACAAAAATTAATTTTATATAGTTTATAGATTAAATGTAAGGACCAAACATATAAAGCTTCTAGGGAGAAACAACTAGGGTAGACAGAAATAGCTTTTACAGAACAGAGAAAAGAAAACTCACAAGAGAAGCAATCGATAAATTTGGCTTCTTCTGTCTCAGAGAAGAACAATAATTGACAGAGTGATAAATTTGGCTTCTTCTGAGAGAGAAGAGGTATATCCTATATATATATATACACACACACATATATATATATGAGTGTGTGTATGTATAAAATATATGAGCTATATAGATCTCTCTCATAGATGTATATAGATTAATATATATATGGGATATATATGTCTCATATACATAAGATATATATGAGGTATATAAAGCAGATTAGAGTCAAGAAGGTACAATTACATATATATCTCCTATATGAGATATATTTCACATATATGCATATCTCATTTATATGCATATATATCTCATATATATGTCCTATGTCATATATATGTCCTATGTCATATATCTCATATCTCATATATATAT
Source organism: Pan paniscus (assembly GCF_029289425.2). Lineage (NCBI taxonomy): Eukaryota > Metazoa > Chordata > Mammalia > Primates > Hominidae > Pan > Pan paniscus. The sequence continues at coordinate 69,032,643 of NC_073261.2, read as the reverse complement.
GTGCTATGTTAAATATATGTATAAATATATGACAAAGAACATGTGTTGACACTTTTAGGCATCAAAGAAATGTAAATTAAAACTAAAGCGATATAATTATAAACCCATTCCATATGTATGAATACTAGAATGCCTAAAATGTAAAGACGGGCATGACCAAATGCCAACAGTGATATGGAACAAAGTACATTTCTTGTAGGTGTAAAATGTTGGAATCACTTGGGAAAACAGCTTGGCAGTAATTCATAAATTTAAAGGTATGACTACCCTGTGTTTGTGATACAGCAATTTCACTTCTAGATCTATAGTTAGAAAATTAAATAAAATACAGTTCACAAAAAAGACTTTTGACAAAAATCTTCCTAACAGTTTAATTAACATGGACTCAAAATGGAAATAGTTCATCAATTGGAAAATGTATAAACACATTGTTGAAAATTCTAATAATAGCATATTATTACTTAGCAATGAACAGAATAAAGAAAAGAATAAACAGAATAAAGAAAAGAATAAAGAAAATAATAGTGAGGTATTCATAAGTGATAAAATATATCATGGAAATTTTACAGATGTGCTAATCCAAGAAGCAATATATCAAAGAATACATACCATATGATACATTTATATGAACTTCTAGAAAAGACACAACTAATCTTTGGTGATAGAAATCAGAGCACTGGTTGCTTCCAAGAAAGTGGGATGTAAACAGTGAAGGGGTAGATTACTTTCTTAAGTTAAATGTTTCATATCTTAATATACTTCTGGATGACACATGTGTTTAGATTTGTCAAAACTTATAAAAACTGTATAATTAAACTCTGTGCATTTATTTCACTGTGTGAATATTACAGAAGGAGGAGGAGCAGGAGGAAGAGGAGAAGAAGAAATGGTTACCTTTTTTTTGCTTTCCCCTTCGCCCTTCAATTTCCTGGTTGTATTCCTTCAAATCTTTCTCTCCCATGAACTCGACTTAATTCTTGTGCTTTTAAAAATGTGACCTAGAACTTGCCTTTTAAAAGAATAAAATGCCCTTTTTTTCTCCCAGACATGATTATACATTTAGAACTGATACCTATTTAATATTTACATATTTTTTGCTTAATATGCCATTTTATTTTTTAACAAATACAAGGATTTACACAGACATATTTCTTTAACTTCAATCAGAATGTTTACTCAAATTTTAATTTTAATGTTAACTTTTTAATGTGATTCTAAAAAAAGTAAAAAAAAAGTCCTCAGCTGGAGGCATCATGCTACCTAACTTCAAACTATACTACAAGGCTACAGTAACCAAAACAGCATGGTACTGGTACCAAAACAGAGATATAGACCAATGGAACAGAACAGAGCTCTCAGAAATAATACCACACATCTACAACCATCTGATCTTTGACAAACCTGAGAAAAACAAGCAATGGGGAACGGATTCCCTATTTAATAAATGGTGCTGGGAAAACTGGCTAGCCATACGTAGAAAGCTGAAACTGGATCCCTTCCTTACACCTTATATAAAAATTAATTCAAGATGGATTAAAGACTTAAATGTTAGACCTAAAACCATAAAAACCTTAGACGAAAACCTAGGCAATACCATTCAGGACATAGGCATGGGCAAGGACTTCATGTCTAAAACACCAAAAGCAATGGCAACAAAAGACAAAATTGACAAATGGGATCTAGTTAAACTAAAGAGCTTCTGCACAGCAAAAGAAACTACCATCAGAGTGAACAGGCAACCTACAGAATGGGAGAAAATTTTTGCAATCTACCCATCTGACAAAGGGCTAATATCCAGAATCTACAAAGAACTCAAACAAATTTACAAGTAAAAAACAAACAAACCCATCAACAAGTGGGTGAAGGATATGAGCAGACACTTCTCAAAAGCAGACACTTTTGCAGCCAACAGACACATGAAAAAATGCTTAACATCACTGGCCATCAGAGAAATGCAAATCAAAACCACAATGAGATACCATCTCACACCAGTTAGAATGGCAATCATTAAAAAGTCAGGAAACAACAGGTGCTGGAGAGGATGTGGAGAAATAGGAACACTTTTACACTGTTGGTGGGACTGTAAACTAGTTCAACCACTGTGGAAGACAGTGTGGTGATTCCTCAGGGATCTAGACCTAGAAATACCATTTGACCCAGCCATCCCATTACTGGGTATATACCCAAAGGATTATAAATCATGCTGCTATAAAGACACATGCACATGTATGTTTATTGCAGCACTATTCACAATAGCAAAGACTTGGAACCAACCCAAATGTCCAACAATGACAGACTGGATTAAGAAAATTTTGGCACATATACACCATGGAATACTATGCAGCCATAAAAAGGATGAATTCATGTCCTTTCTAGGGTCATGGATGAAGCTGGAAACCATCATTCTCAGCAAACTATCGCAAGGACAGAAAATCAAACACCACATGTTTTCACTCATAGGTGGGAACTGAACAATGCAAACACTTGGACACAGGAAGGGGAACATCATACACCGAGGCCTGTTGTGGGGTGGGGGGAGGGGGGAGGGATAGCATTAGGAGATATACCTAATGTAAATGACGAGCTAATGGGTGCAGCACACCAACATGGCACATGTATACATATGTAACAAACCTGCATGCTGTGCACGTGTACCCTAGAACTTAAAGTATAATAAATAAATAAATAAATAAATAAATAAATAAATAAATAAATTAAAGTCCTTTGACATTCTCTCCAGATTATATTTTAAACCCATAAAAGAAAATCTGTCTCATAATGAAATAGTAATATGTTGATTTTAATAGAAAGTGCTATTGTGGTATTAGAGCCCCATATTAATTACTAGAACTTTCAAGCCATTGTTTTTTTTTCTTTGTTTTATAATAACCATCAATCAAGTGCACCCTAAAAGCAGAAGGATTTCCTGTGTCAGGTAGCCAGCCACTAGATGGGCCGTGACTGTGTTAGGGGGAAAGAGATGCAGATTACTTTTTTCCTTTATACACAGAGACACACAAACACATTTCTAAAAGAGGGCTAATTATAAAGCTACATTTAGACAACAAATGATGCATTGGAAGTAGACTAAAGCATTACTGAATTTATAGCAAATATATTTACAAATGTAAGTCAAGTATCTTTTAGTTTAGAATCAAGAAGGTATAATTCAACAAAGTATTATGTAAAATATTATATGAAAGACATGCACTTACGATAACTTAACCCTCATGTAAGGACAAATACATATTGAACAAGAAAAATAAATTTTAATATTCTCAGATTAAAAAAGAGTGAAAGAGACTCTCCCCTCATTTCTTAGAGTGCTTGTTTTAGAAAATCAGTAATTGTATATATTCTTCCTCTACCCATCTGAGATACCTGTAAATATTTTAAAAAGCTAAGTAAGCATCTTGTGAGCTTTACAAAGTAGGGATGTGTTTTTCCAGGACTCAGGAACTATTTCTTTGAACTACAGTCATCAAGAAAGGTAGTACCCCTATCTCCCAATTTGCGTGAGAGGACAAGAGCCTAGTTTCAGCTGGTGCCTGATTTCAAGCTGCAAACCCATCTTCATTCATAGACATAATAAATTTATTCTTCCTTTAGATACAAGAAATTAGCAAACACAGGTAGTTATCCTAATTACCAAGTGAATTGAGGATGAACTATGTGTGAAAAATGATGCTGTCAAGTCCTCTTATTTGAGGACTAGTTATTGTTTATCTTAAGAAATGTACGCAATGGGTTGTATATGCTTGACTATGTGAAACAGTAAGATTTCCTTCTGTCTTTGGAACCTCTTTAGCAGATTTCCAATGATGTGCATCACATTCTGGTTTAATGCTTATTCAGTAATAAAACTGTTTTCTTTCTTTGCTACTTTTGCACAGAGGTTTTCTGGGTTGGCAGATATTTTGTTTTTACTTATACTTCCTCAACACTCTCCACCCCAGCTTTCTGTACTTCTCACAAAATGGTGGACTAAAGGTATCCAGCAGAATTGGAGTCTACATATGTAAGGTGTAGAGATAAATTGAAATTTTCTGTAAGCCTCTAAGTTCCAATCCCAGATTCCCAGGTAAGAATAAATGCCTTGCAAAATGGTTTTACTTCATGATCACTCTCTTGATTTTATACAGATAAATTAAGTTTCGGGATGCTTAAATAATGACTCTATGGATACTTTAGAATTTCATGGAAATAAATGAAATACTAAGCATACTTTATATTTTTTAATGATTTGGCACAAATCCATTGCAGTTTTAAATGTTTTATATAAAAGCATTTCGGTGTGTCTCTAAATGCTATGATTCCTCATTAAAAATATGATTATTTGCCTATAATCCTAGTGACAGACTTTTCAGTCTGACACATATTAAATCATCTAAATCTGAAGGTTTTCTTTCAGAGTTAAATTTTATTCCATGAATAAACTGTACCATAATAATATTGCTTCACAGAACATTATAGAAAACTTTATGCTTTGTCTGAGAGTACTCTCAGGAATGAATAAACTTGGTTTATCAGAGGCATATAGATAGTGAATGATAAGTTCACCTCCAAAAGCATCCATGACCTCTTTCAGCTAACACCAGAAGATGACATGAATCCTAAAATTTTATACTTTAAGAAGGTCTTAGAAATAATATATTTTTGTTTGGCTGAAAATCTGGGGCTCAACATGGTTAAATTCTGTAAGAAAAAAACAGCCTTAAATTTACAGAAGCAATTTTTCTAGACTTGGTTTACAAAATATTTCTCTGCATCACCTCCCTGCCAAGATTTTGTTGAAGTTATATAACTAAATGGCAGTATCTCCAAGCTAAGGAATATAATTTGTATCCATAGGTGACAAAATCACATAGCAAAAAATATCAGTGAACTTGATTTCAGGAGTCATGTACTTGTTCTGCCTTTATGACTAAGAATTATTGTGGCCCTGTGAAGGTAATTTCATCTCATGCATCTTTATTGCTTCATGTGTAAAATAAAACATTGCACCAGAAATACTTTTCAATTGTATGTTTTTAAAAGCATCCTTGAGATGTTCCAAATTAGTAGAATATCAAAGATTGGGAGAAAACAGCTTAAAGTGATGGAAATATAAGCATAAACTGTAGTGTGATGACTCTTTGTCCAAGTGCCATTTCTGGCTAATCAAAGGAAGGCTAATTTTGCTTTGACTGTTTTGTTATTGTTGCACCCACTCAGACACTAATCTAAGAATCTAATTATGAGTCTTTTTACAAAATTTTTAATATATTTGACCTTTGCAATTTTTTCTACCTTAATTTTTCAAGAGAAAGTCACTGAATTTATAAATTAGCATAAGGACACGTGCAATTGAATGTGCTTTTCCATTTTCAATGACCTTTTTTTGGCGAGTGCATTAAAATACGTTGTCTGTGATAGCCCAGGAGCTGCTCAAGAGAGTTAGTGAGTCTAGGGATTTCTGAAAGGTCATAAATTGTATTGCTATTCATTTGGAGCCTTTTCTTTCTTACTTTAAATCTGCTCCATAAAAGTCATTATTACTAGGTGCTTAGTCAATAGATTCATTTAAACAGATTAGGATCTTCAGATCCAAATTATTTACCATTGTAATTGAAATCATTTTATCATTAAGATTATTTGAGAAAGTTCATTTCAAGTTAAGGAAAATAATCCCAATAAGGGAAGACATGTCCAGGAGAGTACAGTTGAAACAAGTCAACTGTACTAACTGTACTCTAAACAAGTTGACTTGCTTCAACTGTACTCTCACTGGATCTAATCATTTTCATATTTTGCCTAATACAACCCAAAGGTATTAATTTGATTGTGCTTCTTTTTAGTTAAATTGACTGCTTGATTGGGTTATCTACAGTTTTAAAGACTCACACACCATAGAATACTTACTCAAGTATCAGTTGCCAAGGGAGGTGCTATAACATTAATGTCATACTTTACATACTTGCTCCATGACATCATAGTATGCTGGACTCATTTACTTCTTTGTAAACTAAAATGTCAACTGTGGTTAATTTTGGGTAGGGGACGTGTGAAGATTCAATTTCTTGTTTTTATTTTTCTTATTATTTTATTTATTTTACAATGCAAACATACTACTGTTTGTGCATATGTGTGTGAGTGTGTGCATGTGTGCACAGTGTGCCAATTGGGTAAGAACTTTGTCTCCTTAACTCTCCTGATCCTATAGGGTGAGATGGCATTTCCTTACAAGTAAAGGAATTGGAATCCATGTGTCTGCAAAACTACTGTTTACTAAAGCAGGTGTTTTTAGTCCTCAGAAACCTTTCCTACAAAACTGTTCAAAATGGCACAAAAAAATTGAAAAGAAACCTAAAGAGTATTAATTTGTGCTCCATCTTTGAGGAATGTATTAAGAAGTTTATTTCTGGCATAAGCAATCTGTCCCTGCACAACTTCTATTAACAAAGTGCTGTTTAAGAGTATTCCTAATAGTTTCCCATCGTAAGAAGACACTAAGGTAACACAAATTTCCAAAAAGAATATGGATTAATTTTACATATTTTATTAATTGCATTCTTTGGTGGGAAAACAAATCTTCATTGTTTAAAAATATATTCAGTCAACAAAGCCATTCTTAGGAATAAAATGACCACTAAGTAGTGAAAAAAATGTGAAAGGTGTGTGACTCAGTTTCCTGAATGTATTCCCCAGATCCTTATGATTTTATTCCTGTGAAAGTCTGAAAGTTAGCATGAGGCTTAGCCACAGACAGAAACATCATTTCAATGACCGAAACCAGCTTTTTGCTACATAAATAAATTTAAATAAATACTTTACATGTGAATGGAAAATTATCTACATACGCCAGAGCTGGTCACCAATGAAAGAGTTATTGCTGTCACAGTGGATCACTCTCAAAAGGGTAGTTATTGTATGTTGGATGAATTCAGAACTTCAAAAAACCTACCTTAAAATTTATAAAAACAGTCTGTTTATAGTATCATTTTCCTAAACTGGTATGTCTTCCTAAATATCTGCATTGTGGGAATAGAAAAATAATATCTATTTGATTATTTAGAACTTACATGTAAAGAGTCTTTTCCATATTGATATCCTTTTACCAAATTAAAGGCAGAATTCAGAAAAAATAAGTATATTATTTGTTTATATTGTGAAATTGTGCATATATATGCACTGTCTTTTCATGATAAATATGGAAATGAATTAAATGTATTTAAAGATATGAAATCCTAGAAAATGTGCTTCAGGAACTTTGAAGATGAAGATTTTTCATGATTGAGTGCATTCATTCCTAGGGAAAAGAATTTATATATGTAATCATGAAGAAAATAGGAATATATACAAATTATGCACACTAAATAGTGCTTTTCAGAGGAAGGAAGAACAATAAATATTTGATAAAAATGCAAATATAAAGCCAAGCAAGGTGCAATTTCAAAATAATTTTTATACTATGTAGTTCACCTCAAGAATTAGCCTTTTAGCAAACCATCCTCCCATTAGAAATGGGGGTAGCTGTGGAGGAATGTTAGGAGTAGGGAGAAATGAAATAGATTAAAAGAAATTATTTATTTATGAAAAATGAGTTACTTTCTGCATTTTCCCCCTCCAAAATAATCTTGTGGGTTAGATTTCTGCTGTTTTACTGCAGAAGAGAATGCCTGATAATTTTAATTGTGTATTAAGTACGATGTTGCAACGAATGCTACATTATTTAACTAATTACTCCTGACACAAACCAAGTTTTGAATGCTAACTATGTTTTTATTTTAATGGTGCTTTTGAATTGAAAATAGCGATCTTTATTTAGCTCAGACTCAATGGGTGATGGGAGAGATCATGAATTGTATTTTAAGGCAATGTTGCAACGACCACATGTAATGTCTAAGATACAGTGGGTGAGTTTCCTTATGTTTGGTTTTGTTTTAATACTATTAAACCATTAAATTATAATGATGAGTATGCTAGATGCAAGTTAAATGTTCACACATGATTAAGTTCCATGTGAAACTATGCCAATAAATACCTGGTCCGGTAGAAAATGTCAAATATTTCCATTTTAATGAATTTAAGGCCTGAATTTTAAGCTGATATTCTCTTGCCCACTCTCACATTGCAAGCCTTACACATGTTTGCTTTAGAACTGCTTTGGGTAAAAGTGCAAACTTAGCTTCTTTAGACTCTGCCATTTCATTTATTGCCCTTACTTTCTCCTTCCCATACATTGCTGGCTCTCTCTCTCTCTCTTTCTCTGCCTCTATCTGTCTCTCTGTCTCTCTCTCTTCCTCTTTCTCTCTCTCCCTACCCCTTCTACATATCTTTTTGGTCTTGAATACAGATGTTAATATACATTTGCTAAAGAGTATTATCATTAATTTATAATATCTTAAAAAACTATTTCATGGAAAATTTTAAAGTCATACAAGAAACACATATCTCATTGTTCAATTCCCACCTATGAGTGAGAATATGTGGTGTTTGGTTTTTTGTTCTTGCGATAGTTTACTGAGAATGATGGTTTCCAATTTCATCCATGTCCCTACAAAGGACATGAACTCCTCATTTTTTATGGCTGCATAGTATTCCATGGTGTATATGTGCCACATTTTCTTAATCCAGTCTATCATTGTTGGACATTTGGGTTGGTTCCAAGTCTTTGCTATTGTGAATAATGCCGCAATAAACATACGTGTGCATGTGTCTTTATAGCAGCATGATTTATAGTCCTTTGGGTATATACCCAGTAATGGGATGGCTGGGTCAAATGGTATTTCTAGTTCTAGATCCCTGAGGAATTGCCACACTGACTTCCACAGTGGTTGAACTAGTTTACAGTCCCACCAACAGTGTAAAAGTGTTCCTATTTCTCCACATCCTCTCCAGCACCTGTTGTTTCCTGACTTTTTAATGATTGCCATTCTAACTGGTGTGAGATGGTATCTCATAGTGGTTTTGATTTGCATTTCTCTGATGGCCAGTGATGATGAGCATTTTTTCATGTGTTTTTTGGCTGCATAAATGTCTTCTTTTGAGAAGTGTCTGTTCATGTCCCTCGCCCATAGGTGGGAAATGAACAATGAGAGCACATGGACACAGGAAGGGGAATATCACACTATGGGGACTGTGGTGGGGAGGGGGGAGTGGGGAGGGATAGCATTGGGAGATATACCTAATGTTAGATGATGAGTTAGTGGGTGCAGCACACCAGCATGGAACATGTATACATATGTAACTAACCTGCACAATGTGCACATGTACCCTAAAACTTAAAGTATAATAAAAAATAAAAAAAATTAAAAAAAAAGAAACATATCTAAAATATATCTAAAGATGTATTTATCTAATGGTAAAGCTGAGATTTAAGAAGATATTTGGTTAGCAACTTTATAATAGAAAAAATAAATCTTTAATAGAGAAAACATATTTTAAAATTTTATTCATACATTATTTAAAATTAAATATTGGCATATCGTGTTGAGATTAGGATTGTTATTACATTTGGTTTTTAATGAATTCCTTGGATGGAAAAGTATTCATTAACTAGTACAGAGAACAGAGAAGATGAATAAATGCTTTTGTTTAATGATGATGTAATCTCAACGTTTTGTGAGGTAATTTAAAATTGAGTCATCTTCACAAGTATTTAAACATAGCCTGAGTTAATGTTAAGCTAAATATATATGTATTTGATTAAGATGATTTGTAAGATAGCTGAGTTCTGAATACTACTCTTTAAGACCTACCCAGTCAACTGCAGTACCTTTTAAAAATTCTCTACTTAAGAAAATTTAATGAACATTATTAAAATACAAATAAGCTACACTGGTCAGGAGACCGAGACCATCCTGGCCACCATGGTGAAATCCCGTCTCTACTAAAAATACAAAAATTAACTGGGTGTGATGGCACGTGCCTGTAATCCCAGCTACTCGGGAGGCCAAGGCAGGAGAATGGCTTGAACCTGGGAGGTGGAGATTGCAGTGAGCCAAGATCATGCCATTGCACTCCAGCAGTGAGACTTTGTCTCAAAAAAAAAATAAAATAAAAAATAAAAGAAATTACAAAAAAACTATGCTAATCACCCAGTATAAAACAAATGCTCAATAATTATTTAAAGTTTAGTTATTTTAAAATACTGTAGAAAAAAATTATAGAGATTATAGCTTCTGTAGTCAAGATTAAAAAAAGCTATCATCACTGAGAGTGCAGTTATTACAGAGAAAATATAAGAAATTAATAATTACTTAACTTTTAAAAAATGTTTATTTATTTCAAGTATCTGGTCACTTTCCATGTGTAATAAAATGTTTTAAAAATTAAATTAATTTTTTTAACTTTTTTTTTTGTCCCCCAGGCTGGAGTGCAATGGTGCGATCTCGGCTCACTGCAACCTCCGCCTCCCCGGTTCAAGCGATTCTCCTGCCTCAGCCTCCTAAGTAGCTGGGATTACAGGTGCCTGCCACCATGCCTGGCTAATTTTTGTATTTTTAGTAGAGATGGGGTTTCACCATGTTGGCCAGGCTGGTCTTGAATTCCTGACTTCAGGTGATCCACCCGCCTCAGCCTCCCAAAGTGCTGGAATTACAGGCATGAGCTACCACACCCGGCCTTAAATTAAGTTCTTATGCAAACTTGATATTTTTAAATTTTGTATAAACATTTGTTTTCTTGGTCAATGTATTTTCATTTAGAGAATATATATAAATGGAACTATTCATATGTAACTAATTACATTACTAACACACAAAATAATTTTATTGCCTTTTATTTTTAAATAGAAATTCATCCCGGTTAGGTAGGGCTCACCTGTAGCCCCAGCTACTCAGAAGACTGAAGCTCACTTGAGCCCAGCAATTTGAGTCAAGCCTGGGCAATATATAGCAAGACCCCATCCCTACAAAACACTAAAAATTAAAAAATATTAATCTTGGTGATATTTTTAAGTATATTATTTTAAAACATCAGTGTTATGTGGGTTATTTAATAAGATTTCATAGGTGGTAATAATTATTAAACCTTATTATAAAAAACCAATAACAAACACAATGTGTATCAAAACTAAAACAAGTGTAATCCTCAAATATTCTCAGTACAGTAAAGAGACAAAGACATGAGAGTTAAAATAATGGACCATGATGTTAGCACTTCTCAGTGTTCCTTGTTTCTCTCACATCTGTAAAACCTAGAAATTTGGAGATGCTGAAGTTACTAATAATTTTAACTTCAAATTCTTTTACCTTCCATGCCAAATTATTGAGTCAAGATAACAACAGCAATGAGCATGGCTAACGATTATTGAGTGCTTACCTAGCTAATCTAGTGGGGAGGTGGAGAACTTTTGTGTCTAGCTCAGGGATTGTAAATGCACCAATCAGAACCCTGTCAAAACAGACCAATCAGCTCTCTGTAAAGTGGACCAATCGGCTCTCCGTAAAATGGACCAATCAGCAGGATGTGGGTGGGGCCAGATAAGAGAATAAAAGCAGGCTGCCTGAGCCAGCAGTGGCAACCTGCTGGGGTCCCCTTCCACACTGTGGAAGCTTTGTTCTTTCACTCTTTGCAATAAATCTTGGTGCTGATCACTCTTTGGGTCCACACTGCCTTTATGAGCTGTAACACTCACCGCGAAGGTCTGCAGCTTCACTCCTGAAGCCAGCGAGACCACGAACCCACCCACTGGGAGGAACGAACAACTCCAGATGCACTGCCTTAAGAGCTGTAACACTCACCGCAAAGGTCTGCAGCTTCACTCCTGAGCCAGCGAGACCACAAACCCACCAGAAGGAAGGAACTCCTAACACATCTGAATATCAGAAGGAACAAACTCCGGACATGCCGCCCTTAAGAACTGTAACACTCGCTGCGAGGGTCCGTAGCTTCATTCTTGAGGTCAGTGAGACCGAGAACCCACCAATTCCGGACACAACATGACTTATTTGATTTAATCCCCCAAATACTCCTATTCTTAGATATTATTATTTTATGGATTAGAAAACTAAGGTACAAAATTATTTTAAATAAATTTTTATTTTCACTCGATGCATAGTAATTGTACATACTTACTGGGCAAATATGATGTTCAATGCATGTGTACATAGCATAACAATCAAATCAGGATAATTACTGTATCCATACATCTCAGTCCATTTGTGTTTCTATAAAGGAATACCTGAGGCTTGGTAATTTATAAGGAAAAAAGGCTTATTTGACTTCCAAGTCCGATGTCTGGAAATGTTAAGATTGGACATCTGCATCTGGCAAGGGCCACAGGCTGCTTTCACTCTTGGTGGAAGGGGATGGACAGCCAGAGCCACCCTCTACAGAGATCCAATGGTGAGAGAGAAAGGGTGGTGGAGGTGGTGTCAAGCTCATTTTAACTGTTTTACTAACAGAGCAAGAACTCACTTATTACTTTTACGAAAGCACCAAGACATTCTTGAGGCATTCATCCCCATACCTCCAAATATCTCTCATTAGGTTCCACGGAACTTCATCATTGGGGATCAAATTTCAACATGAGGTCTGGAGGGGTCAGAAAATAGCACCATCATTTTAAACATTTATTATTTATCTGTGATGACAGCATTCAAAATGTTCTCTTCTGGCTACCTTGAGAGGGATGCGGCAAATTATGATTTACAGAAGTCCTACCAGAAACACTATTTTAGCCAGCATTAAACTTGAATTTCAAAATTACTAGTTGTATGGAGTAGAGATCAGCAAACTATGGCCCGTCGGTTAAATCTGGTCTGCTGCCTGTGTTTGTACAATCCATGAATTAAAAATTGTTGAAAAATAAAAGGGAAATATCATATGCCGTGTAAAAATTTTATGGAATTAATATTTCACTGTATATAAATAGACTATTCATTTATCTCTCACCTATGGCTTCTTTCACACTGTAACTGGAGTTGAGTAGTTGCACCAGAAAATGTAATACCCACAAACTTAATATATTTACCATCTAGTTGTTCGCAGAAAAATGTTTGGTTACCCCAGCATAGAGAATGCATTAACAAAGATAACTTGGAATATATCAAGAATGTCTGGACCAGGTCCTGGCTCTTAAAGAACAATAACCTGAGAAAATTAATGGCAAAATAAATGTGACAAATAGCAATGCTATACATGGAGAAGTTAAACTCATAGAGAAAGACAGGATCCCTATGATGAGTTGAGAAATGAATGAGGAGATGTTACACGTGGAGTGATGACTACATGTATTGTCCTTTCCCCTTTTCCAAACTTCCAAAATGTATGAGAGCATAACTCCATACAGACAAAAAGAATGAGAGAAGATAATAGCATATAAGAATCAACAAAATTTTTGTAAATGGAAAGTGATTTTCAGTGATTATCACTACAATCAAGATGAAACCATGTGTCTGAAGCATAATGGAGAATAAAGAGGTAGGATGGCACCCCGGGAAACTATTTGAAAGTACATGTGCAGTGTTAAGGATAAACAGACTCAGATTTCTCAATCATGAAGATTTGACTCTACACTATGAACACAGAGCCCTCAAAATGGAGGTACTAGACAAATTTAAAATAAATACCAAATAGATATTTCAGGATGGTAATCATAAATACCAAATATGGCCTTCTTTCAGAAGTAAGCATTGTAGGCTAACCTTACATTTTTTCACTCCTTGGTGAAAGTTTCAAATGTCTAGTTGTTTTAACTAGTTGCCTTATTATTTCTTCATTCATTTGCCCCCAACCTAATAGATAATACGCATATATTTATGACTAAATATTTAAAGATAAGTTAAGAATGAAAACTATGTAATATGTTTTATTCTTTTTTTTTTTTTTTTTTTTAGACAGAGTCTCACTCTTGTTGTCCAGGCTGGAGTGCAATGGCACGATGTCAGCTCACTGCAACCTCCACCTCCCAGGTTCAAGCGATTCTTCTGCCTCAGCCTCCCAGGTAGCTGGGATTATAGGCATGTGCCACCATGCCCACCTAATTTTAGTATTTTTAGTAGATATGGGGTTTCACTATGTTGGCCAGGCTGGTCTCGAACTCCTGACCTAAGGTGATCCACCCACCTTGACTTCCCAAAATGCTGGGATTACAGGCATGAGCCACCACGCCCGGCCATGTTTCATTCTTAGTGTATCAGTTTAAAAATATTGTCATGGTTGCAGTAGAAGCAGAGGAAGAATGCCTATCACTCAGAGATGGAGGACATGGATTGCCTGTCTTTGCAGAGTCGAAGAGTGTTTTCTAAGATGCATACACAGTAGCTATACTGTATTACACGGGACAAATTTCAGAAATGTTTATAGCACAAAATGACGTGTGCCTCTTAGGCTACCAAAGGCATAGGCTAGTGTTGGCATTGTTTTTTTAGCTACTTAGCATGCTGCCTTCTATTCTAACTGCACCTCAATTTTCTTTTTTTGAGACAGAGTCTCCCACAGTTGTCCAGGCTGGAGTGGAGTGATACAATCTTGGCTCACTGCAACCTCCGCCTCCCGGGTTCAAGCAGTTCTCTTGCCTCAGCCTCTCAAATAGCTGGGATTACAGGCATGCACCACTGTGCCCAGCTAATTTCTCTACTTTTAGTAGAGACGGGGTTTCACCATGTTGGCAAGCCTGGTCTGGAACTCCTGGCCTCACGTAATCTGCCTGCCTCAGCCTCCCAATGTGATAGGATTACAGGCAAGAGTCACTGCACCCAGCCTCAATTTTCTATTATAGCATTATATCTGAACACTTCAAAGTGATTCACACCAGTCAATTGTCTTTATGTAAAATGAATTTCTTTCTCATGAATTTATCTTTAAATACTTACTTGTCAATCTTTGAATCTCCAGCACCTATCACAGTTTCTAGTATGCTGTACATACTTAAATAAAGTTTGTTCAACTGAACTATATTTAATCATCCTCATGATGACAGTTTAAATCTCTTATTTTAAAAATTAACTGTATTGTTTTCAGAGAATGTATGCTGTAATTGTTCCAAATTTTGAAAATGATAGAATTTGTTGTATCATAGAATATGAGAAATTTCTCTGAACATTTTATGTAAACTCAAAAATCTCAGGTAATATAAATGTCAAAGAACAAGGGAAATGTAAACATGTTCTCATTCTTCCCCTTTTCAGGGGAATAATTTTGATGCTGAATATAAATATCTACTTCTAACTATTAATATATGCATATCTAAATATGGTCAAGAATAACACAAATAGGAAGTAAATACTTACAAAAATACTTGTGTTTACTAGGTGTGTGATGACTCATGCCTGTAATTTCAGCACCTTGGGACGCTGAGGGTGGATGGCGTAAGCCCAGGAGTTTGAGGCCAGCCTGGGCAACATGACAAAACTCTTGTCTCTACAAAAGATACAAAAATTAGCCTGGCATAAAGGCACGCACCTGTCATCCCAGCTACCCAAGAGGCTGAGGTGGAAAGACTGCTTGAGGCTAAGGTGGAAAGATTGCTTGAGCCTGGGAGGTTGAGACTGCAGTGAGCAGTGATTACACCACTACATTTCAGTGAGACAGTGTCACTCAGGGTGACAGTGAGACCCTGTCAAAAAAAAAAAAACTGCATTTATAAACTTGATTTAACAAAGTATAATTAATTAAATCAAAGGCAAAAAAGATACCAAAAAATGCAGAGCGTGGTAAAGAGAAAATTTATTAAGACTGTAGGCATAAGTCCAACTGTATCAATAATCAGAAAAATGTGAATGTATTAAAACAAGGAAAAAGATACATTTACACAAAACAAGATACTTAAAATTTAGAATCAACACTTCAATTTTGAAAATTTGAAACTGGTTGAAGTGGATGATTTTTCTAGAATAAATATAAACTACTAAATTTTACTCTTAAAAATTAGAAAAACTGAAAACCTAATATATCAAAAGCTATAGTGAAAAACATTAAAAGAAAGTAAAAGTTATAATTATCACCATCATTATCATGATCAAGCACAGTTTGTGTGTGTGTGTGTGTGTGTGTGTGTGTGTTGAGGTGGGTGAATTCTACCTATGTTTTTCCAAATTCTGATAATTTCCATTTTAAATAACTTTTTTTCTAGACTATATAACTCCACAACTCAACAAGAGAAACTAACATAAATCTGATGACAAATTGGTAAGTAAAACTCAGGAATCAAAACCTAGAAAAATAGATGCAATAATCATAAACAAAATATTGAAAGTTGACTACACCAGAAGGGAGAGGAAATAAAGAGAGTAAGTTGTGTGTGAAGATGAGATGAGTTGGGATATTACTTCTCAGAGAGTTGCCTGTCATAGAGTAGAGATTCTTCCTCTGTGAAAATCCATGCAGGTTTTAGGTTTGGTTGGAGGAGAGACCTTAGAACTCAAGTGTGATGGTTTCGGGGATTTTTGTTTGTTGTTTGTTTGTTTTTTGTTTGTTTTTGAGATGGAGTCTCTCTCTGTTGCCCAGGCTACAGTGCAATGGTGAGATCTCGGCTCACTGCAGCCTCTGCCTCCCGGGTTCCAGTGATTCTCCTGCCTCAACCTCCTGGGTAGCTGGGATTACAGGTGTGCACCACCACGCCCAGCTAATTTTTGTATTTTTAGTAGAGATGGGGTTTCACCATGTTGGCCAGGCTGGTTTCAACTCATGACCTCAAGTGATCCACCTGCCTTGGTTTCCCAAAGTGCTAGGATTACAGGCATGAGCCACTGTGCCCAGCCGATGGTTTCATTTTTTTAATTTCAATGATGTGGGAAAACTGTATCAATCACTTAAGATTTGGAAGGGGACTAAATATAACACACTAGAGAAAAGTCATATAATTGCTAGGCACTATTAGGGGGTCAATGTGAGGTTATAATCATAAGTTTAAAGTGTTATTAATATCTTTTTGTGTTTTCTTGATTTAGTAATTTTCTTTTTATATTCATAATAGTTTTCTTGACCTGGCTTATTTATTTTTAAAAATGACTGATCAAATTTTATACATGCAAGTCTTAGTTGAAAACCTGAATTAGAACATCTTTCAATGTCTTTGTTGTTATTGCTGTGAATTTATTTCAGATAATTGGTTTTCTGCTTCTTCAGAGTCATCAGCTCCCAACTCCACTTTTTAAAACATCTATGTTAATTACAAATATGCTTGCAAATACATTGATTTTCGTTTGATCATTCTAATTTTTGGAGGGCTCTGGGCTCTCCAGTGTATATTAGTAGAACTCTTTTATCATCCAGTTAATTTTCTTTATTTAAATGTAAATTGTAGTTTCACTGGCAGGAGAATGGTGAGTGTGCCCACTAGGATTTCTTTAATTCCGAGGTTTATATATTAGAAATTTTCTGAAAGAATTGTAATAATGTGGTTCTCTTAGTTCTAGCACTCATCTATTTTATTTCTGCTTTTACATTGATGTTAATTTTCTCAGAAATCTTATAGAAAAACTACATATTTATAATTAAATCCCATCATATAAATACATAGTCCAACTAGTTTTCTATTTATAAAGGTAAGTATTGGTGGGGTAGTTTGGGGGAGATGTACCTCCAGTTTTCTCTGTGATAAAAAATACCTATTAAATGTCAATCTCATCACACATATTCCCCATATTCCATTCATACATTTCCACATATAGATATCAAACAGGGGAGCAAATAAAACTACTTATAACCTAAGCTCAAAGCATAAGTAGGAGACAAAATAATAACAACACAAACTTTGATACACATATAAGTAGAAAGTAAACATCAAACCCAGCAGTCTTGAGTCATCACCAAAACAGAAAGGTAGATGAAGACTGGTAGGAGACAGTGGAGAGGAAGAGGGCATCCATCAATGATGGACACAGAAGAAATCTTTCTCACCCAAGAAAGCGTGACATGTATGCAAATTTAAGAATACTGAAAACAAGTCTGAAACATGAATAAGACCACTGGCAACAAGGAAATCTTTTGAGGGAGAGATGAAAACATTTCAGGAGAATATGATCCTGGGACGCTTAGTGTTTAGCAGAAAAAAAGAAGGAAACCACAGTAAGGAACCACATTCCTGTGAAAGAATAAATCCTCCCCTAACCATAAAAGGGGTCCATTTGGTATAGTGACTGCACTTCACTTAAACAACAGAAAACCACACCTCTGAATGTTAGAAAACTATTAAACCCCGATCTCACACCATTCCTTTTAATACTGGTGCCGAAAAATATGAAATATTTAGAAAGGCACTGAACACAAGGCAATATTAATAAATAGCAGCAGTAGAAGAAAATAGACCATGAAAATTAAAGCATTCTTCCTTAGCCTCCAACTATGAAGCAGAAAAAGCTTTAGCATGACAATCCAACCTGACTTAAATATGCTTAAACACAAACATACTGATATAAAAGGCAACACATTTCAAAAAATATTTTGAAAAATCAAGATAACAAGTGAACAAAAAAGAAAGAAATTGAGAAAAAAATAAAATTATTTGAGAAATATTTAACTTAAAAGATTGATAAGAAAGGATGAATTTAATAGAAAATAATCAAAGCAATTTAGTATATGAATCAGTAGTTAAAAGTAAAAAAATTAAATAAAAAAAGTGCCAAGAAAAAATGATATCTGTAGAAAGTAGGCAAAAGTTATCCAATATATATTTAATTAGAGATACTAAATAAAAATTAATGAAATCATGGAAAATACTAATATGTAAAACTAGTAATTAAAAAATTTAAAAAATAAAAGAAACCTCCCTTGACCTTTGGAAGTTCTGTGTACTTTGGAATAAATGAAATATTTCAGCCAAGTCTGAGAATGTTTTAAGTAACAGAATGTAAAAATAAAGAAATAATTATTTTGACTGTATAGATATATAACTAACCATTAGAAAATGCAACAATTTCAAATCACTCAAGAAAGTTTGAACTAAAATTATTATATTTGATCAATCTGTGTCATATGAAGTCTACAAAAACATAGTTTTAGACATGAAAGGACTCAGGAACACTCTACCTTGAGCCTTCCTGAGGATTTTGCCAGAGGGTGAGCTTGGTCCCATCACAAGTTACCTGGAGGTACTACCAAAAAAAAAAAAAAAAAAAAGTTGGGGGGAGGGGCCGATAATAAATGTTTAACTCTTAGAATTTTAAATATTAGTCTTAAAGTGGACTAAATGTAAATGTTATGTGTTTCCTGTATAAAGTAGAAATAACATAGCCCCCAAAATGGAGGAGAAATAAGAGAGAAAGAAGGGAAAGTAGGATGAATTAATGGATATGGCAGACAGAGTGGTATACTGGAGTGGGCTCAGATGAGTTTGCAAGAAGTGATTATGCAAATCTGAGTTTCTTTCCCTGAATGCATTTAGTGACATCATGTTGGTAGCTTGCCATTGGTAATAGTGGGAATATTTCCGTCACTGAAATAAACACACCAGAACTTTTTCTCTCCCGACCCCTGTGGATGGCAGTTGATAAAGATTTACCAGTATGCCACTGTGCACAGATATTAAATAGGTAATAATAAAAAATAACTTAAAATTAATAAACAAAAAAACACGTTCAAGTAAAAAAAACAAAGAAGAAAAGATAAAAGGAAGGAAGAGGAAAAGAAGGAAGAAGAGAAACAGAGAAAGACCAAGAGAAATAGAAAAGTCATTAATATAAAGGTAATCACTAGTTAAAACTACAGATCCTCCAAATTCCAAATTAAATGTCCAATTTAGCAAAAACAGAATCAAACCCAATAAATATAACAAAATCTACATAGCTGTAGTACGTAAATCTTAGCCCAAACACAATGGTCACACTACAAATACAAATAGGCTTATTAAATCTAATAACAGAAAAAGGTATTCAGATCTGGATACAAAGAGAAACCCAGCTCAATGCTGTATAATTGCTACTGTAGAGAAATGAAATAAATCTATTCAAAAAGAGTTTGTAAAAGGTGTAGGGGGCAGGAGATTGGGGGGCGGTGACAGAAAAAGTATACCAGGAAAATGCAAACATTAGGAAAAGAGTGGTTGTGATCCTGATAACAGAGAAAGAACAATTCAAGACAAAAAGCATGAAATGAGGCAACGAATGACATTTAAAAATGATTAAGACTGAAATTCATAGTGGATGTATAAGAATTATCAATATCTATGTCTATGGAACAAATAGCACAGCAAACATACAAAGAGAAAATATTTTTTAAATCAGCGATTAATAAAAACAAAACCACAAATAGTTAGAGATTGCAATACATTGCTCTCAGTTCAGGAAAGGTCAAGAGACCTCAAACAATATAACAAATAAAGTAGATCTTGAATTTTATAACTTGGTAATAAATAACACAGTCATAAACATACTCTGAACATTTGCAAAACATGACAACCTTTAAAATATCTCTATAATTTCTGGGAATAAGAGAAAATGTCAATAATATTCACTGATCTCAAAGCAATAAAAGTTGAAGAAAAAGCATAAATGAAATGACCCTTCTTTGTGTAATATTTTAAAATCATTATTAAACAACCCTTGTATAAATGATGACTAAAATAAAATGTAGAGAATTTCTTAAAAGTAGTGATCTTGAAAACCTACAAATTAGAACACTTTTGTGGTAAAACTAAAGAAGTGATCACAAGAGAATTTATAGCCTTGAATACTTACATAAATAAAAGCTAAATAAAATAATTGAAAAAATTTTCTGCTCAAAATGTGTAATACATGAACAACCAAATAGACTACAAAAAAGGCAAAAGTTGAGATAAATGATAAATACAGGAAAGAATGAGCTAAAAACCAGAAAAAAAGAGTAGAAATACAAACATAAAGGCAAAAAGTTAGTTTTTCAGTCAATAAATAGGCAAAAAAATTAATAAATAATTCAATCAAGAAAAAAAGTACAAGTATAGTAAATAACTGTAGTACAAAGTAAGAAATAACTAAGTAAAAGTAAAGGAAATAACTATTAAAGACAGACAATTACAAATTGGTACATAAGACAGATAGATCTGTTTCACAGAAATCTATGTAAGTACATTTGAAAACCTAGATAAAATGAATAATCTCTTAAAAAATACAGTCGTGAAAATTAACCCCAGGAGGCAACGATGGTAGATACATGAATTTATGCATTTGTAAATGTCCATAGAACCACATATCCCAATGAATGACTAAATACTCTGAATATTCACAAAACATGAAAATATTTAAGGACACCAAAAATACCTATATAATTTCTATAAATACGAGTTAATAACATAACATTCTCTGATCTCAAAGCAATAAAACTAAAAGTAAAAATGTAAGCAAACTAAAAACCAAAATCTAGCATCATCAACCAAGATGTCTGGGATCCCAAGAATTGAATGCAAATTGCGATAAATGAATCTAACTGTGTTACAATATGACAAATGTATTACATATTACACAAAATGAGGTGAAAGGAAAAAAGAGGCTGAATTACACAATTCTGCAAAATGATGTCTGGAAACTGTAAGGCTAAAGATCAAAGGAACCATAAATAAACATAATTCTCTGGTCGGCAAGTTTGTTTCTCATTTGGTTATAGGTAAGCAATTATGAATTTTTTTCTGCCTACGGAGATTGAACAGTGAAATAAATGGCGAATGGTGGGAACCGTATTTCTCCATGTTGGAATAGGATATTATAGATAAGCAGATGAGAAGGCTAGAATGAATCCTGTGGTGCTATATTAGAGTTAGAAACATCAACATGAACTTATGTTTATCTGAATGTATTCATAGAATATAGACAGAGACACCTTTATATATGTGTGTATATACAATGGCTAGTGATCATACATATATTAACCAAATCTGTTCCTTGAGAGGGCCTATAAACAATGACACCCGAGTAGTAATGAACATGGCCAATGCAGAGATGTAGAAAATACCATCCTCTAACAAAAGCAAGCAGGTCTTCTTAAATAAATGAATAATTTTAGGGCTGAGGCTTGAAATACGCATGATGAGCTTGCAATATCTGTAATGCCAGAAAGGAAGGAAGTTCTCTAAAAACAAAAGAATGGTGAAAAGAACAGGAGATTTGGGACGCTGAGGTGGGTGGATCACTTGAGGTCAGGACTTCGAGACCAGCCTGGCCAACATGTTGAAACCCCCATCTCTACCAAGAAAAAACAAAAATACAAAAATTAGCCAGGCATGGTGGCACATATCTGTAGTCCCAGCTAATAGGGAAGCTGAGACATGAGAATTGCTTCTGGGAGGCAGAGGTTGCAGTGAGTTGAGATTGTGCCACTTCACTCCAGCCTGGGCAACAGAGTGAGACCATGTCTAAAAAAAAAGAACATAGGAGCCAACCTGAAAGACGAAATAAATAATGCAGCATTGGATTATAACTCAAAGGATAAAATAAATATACCTGAATCAAATGAATATGAAAAAACGATTGAACAAATATATGAGGGAGAAGTAACAAATCTTCCATATAGAAAAATTCCAAATAATACATGTAGAGTTCAGCAGTTCCCACCCCTCTTGAGAATAAACTTATCTTAGTGACTCACTGTCCATGAATACAGTAGGTAAATAAATAAATAATAACTTTACAGATAAGAAACCTAACAAATACTACCTTAACCAAATCATTAAATTAGCAACATCAGTGACGTCAAGTGGACATCATGTATTACCTAAAATCCAAAATATATTACCCAGGTGGTAAAATACTTGTACACTAAGAATTACAAAACTTTGATGAAAAAAATTAAAGGAGACACAAATAAATGGAAAGACATCCTGTATTCATGAATAGGAAGACTTAGTTTTGTTAACACTTCATATATTACCCAAAGCTATCTATAGATTCAATGTGTTTCCTATCAAAATACCAACGACATTTTTCACAGTGATAGAAAAATAATCCTAAAACACATATGGAACCATAAAAGACCCTAAATAGCCAAAGCAATATTGGGAAAGGAAAACAAAGCTGGAGGTATCACATTTCTGACTTCAAAATATATTACAAAGCAACATTAATTAAAGTAGTATGGTAACGGCATAAAAACAAACATATGGATCAATGGAACAGAATAGAACAGAGATATAAGAAATAAACCCACCCTTATACTATCAACTGATCTTTGACAAGGATGATGCTAAGAATACACAATGAGGAAAGATAGTATCTTCAACAAATGACCACGGTAAAACCATATATCTACATGTAAAATAATGAAATTGGGCTGATTTTTTTTGCATTATACACTAAAGTCAAGGAAAAATTTATTAAAGATTTAAACAGAAAGCCTAAAAGTCTGAAAATCTTAGAATAAGAGAGAGGAAAAGCTTTATGGCATTGGCCCAGACCATAATTTTTTGATTATGACACAAAAAGAACAAGAAACTAAAGCAAGAAAAGACACTGGGACTATATCAAACTAGATGTCATCTGCAAAGCAAAGGAAACAATAAACAGAGTCAAAAGGCAACCACCAGAGTGGGAGAAAATATTTGCAAGTCATATATCTGATAAAGAGCTAACATTTACAATTGCTACAGAGAGAATAAAATACCTAGGAATACAACTTACAAAGGACTTGAAGCACCTCTTTAAGGAGAACCACAAACCACTGCACAAGCAAATAAGAAAGGACACAAACAAATGGAAAAATATTCCATGCTCATGGATAGGAAGAATCAGTACTGTGAAAATGGCCATACTGCCTAAAGTAATTTGTAGATTCAGTGCTATTCCCTTCAAGCTACTAGTGACTTTCTTTGAATAGCTGGAAAAAATTACTTTAAATTTCATTTGGAACCAAAAAAGAGCCTGTATAGCCAAAACAATCCTAAGCAAAAATAACAAACCTGGAGACATCACATTACCTGACTTCAAACTACACTACAAGGCTACAGTAAACCAAACCACATGGTACTGGTACCAAAGCAGACATACAGACCAATGGAACAGAACAGAGACCTCAGAAATAACACCACACATCTACAACCATCTGATCTTCAACAAACCTGAAAAAAACAAGCAATGTGGAAAGGATTCCCTATTCAATAAATGATGCTGGGAAAACTGGCTAGCCATATGCAGAACACTGAAACTGGACTCCTACCTTACGTATTATACAAAAAATAACTCAAGATGGATTAAAGACTTAAATATACAACCCCAAACCATAAAAAGCCTAGAAGAAAACCTAGGCAATACCATACAGGATATAGGCACGGGAAAAGACTTCATGACAAAAACACCAAAAGCAACTTCAATAAAAGCCAAAATTGGTAAATTGGATCTAATTAACCTAAAGAGCTTCTGCACAGCGAGAGAAACTGTCATCAGAGTGAACAGGCAACCTACAGAATGGGAGAAAATTTTTGCAATCTACCCATCTGATAAAGTTCTAATACCTAAAATCTACTAGAAACTTAAACAAATTTACAAGAAAGAAACCAACAACCCCAACAAAAAGTGTGCAAAGGATATGAATAGACACTTCTCAAAAGAAGACATTTATGTGGCCAACAAACATAAGAAAAAAAGCTCATCATCACTGATCATTAAAGAAATGCAAATCAAAACCACAATGAGACAGCATCTCATACCAGTCAGAATGGTGATTATTAAAAATTCAGGAAACAATAGATGTTGGTGGGGCTGTGGAGAAATAGGAACGCTTTTACACTTTTGGTGGGAGTGTAAATTAGTTAAACCATTGTGGAAAACAGTGTGGCGATTCCTCAAGGATCTACAACCAGAAATACCATTTGACCTAGCAATCCCATTACTGGGTATATACCCAAAGGATTATAAATCATTCTACTATAAAGACACATGCACATGTATGATGAACAATGAGAACACATGGACACAGGGAGGGGAACAACATACACCAGGGCCTGTCGGTGGGTAGGTGGAAAGGAGAGGGAGAGCATTAGGACAAATACCTAATGCATGCAGGGCATAAAACCTAGATCATGAGGAGAATCGCTTGAACCCAGGAGGTGGAGATTGCAGTGAGCCAAAATCTCGTGCCAGTGTATTCCAGCCTAGCGACAGAGCGAGACTCCATCTCAAAAAAAGAGAGAGAGAAAAAAAAAACCACCTAGATGATGGGTTGATAGGTGCAGCAAACTACCATGGTGCATGTATACCTATGTAACAAAACTGCACATTCTGCACATGTATCCCAGAACTTAAAGTTTTTTTTAAAAAAAAGAGAGAAAAAGGCATTAATATCCAAAATATATTAAAAACTATTACAACTAATAGCAAAAACAAACAAAAACAAATCCAAATAACTTAATTATAAGATGGGCAAAACATCTGAGTAGACATTTTTCCAAAGACATACACATGGTCAACAGATATGTGAAAAGATGCTCAACATAACTTATCATCAAGGAAATCCAAATCAAAACCACAATGATATATCACTTACACCTGTTAGGATGGCCATTATAAAAGAAAACAAAAAGTATTTGTGAGGATGTGAAGAAATTGGAATCCTTGTACCTTGGTGGTTGAAATATAAAATGGTTCGGCAGCTATGGAAATAATATGGGGATCCCTCAAAAATTTTAAATAGAACTAACATAACCCAGCAATTTCACTTCTGAATATATATACAAAGGAATTTAAATCACTATATTGAACAGATATCTCTAATCTCATGCTCATTGCAGCATTATTCACAATGGCCAAGATATGGAAACAACCTAAATATCCATGGATAGATGAATGGATATACTGTGGTGTATACATACAATGAAATATTATTCACCCTTGAAAGTGAAATTCTGCCATTATTATAAGTAAAATTAGCCAGTCACAGAAGGACAAATATTGCATGATTTCGCTTATATGATGTACCTAAAATAATCAAACTCAGACGCAGAGAGTAGAATGGTGGTTGTCAGGGCCTAAGTTGAAGGGCAAATGGGGATTTGCTCTTCAATATACAAAAGGATATAAAGACATATATAGGATATAATATATATGATATATACATACGTAAAGGGTATATAAAGGATATAAAGAGATATAAAGTTTTAATCATACAAGGTGAATACATTCTAGAGATTTGCTGTACAATATTGTGTCTATGGTTAAAAATGTTATATTGTGCACTTAAAAATGTCTTAGGAGGGTAGATCTTACGTTAAGTATTCCTTCAACAATAAAAAGAAAAGAAGTTTATGTGGGAAAATAAGCTTCCAAGTATATGTATGAAAATTCAAAAGAAGAAAAGCAATGAAGGAATAAGAGAACTAAATATAGTATATATAAACCCCCTATAATTAAAAGGATATACTAATGCAGAAATACACAAAGAAACCAATTGAAAAGAAGAGAAATTCCAAATATAGGCCAATGTGCATATGAAATTTTAGTACATGGTAAAGCAGGCATCTCATATCAGTTAGGTGTTCAGTAATTTTAAAATTCATAAAGTTTTAAAACCTAAAGGTCAGTTGGACAACGTTAAGATTCACACCTAATATAATTCTATAGAACAATTTCCAAATAGATCTGAAATATAACCACCAAGCAAAACAGAAAAAATAATAATTTATTACTGTGATGGATGAAGGTGTTTTCTTTTTTTGTTAAAATCCACAAGCAATAAAAAACATATTGATAATTTAACCACTTGAAAAAATATTTTCATAGAAAAAAATATCGTAAGCAAAGCCAAAAGAAAAGAGAAAATATTTCCCATAAATACTATATTAAAAGAAGAAAAAGACTAACCTACTTAACATATGATAAGCATTTAAAAATCTTTTAAAACAAAATTTAATGCATAAGTAGACCCCCAAATATACAAAATCATGAGGAAACAGTTTACAACATAAGATTTATATTTTAAAAAGCTTACATTTAAACATTTCAAAAACACTCAACTTTTCTCATAATAAAACATGAAGATTAAATTTAGACTTAGATACCATTTCTCACTCACAAAATCAGCAAAAATTTTAAAGCTAAACAACATGCTTTGTTGGCAAGGCTATAAAGGAAATAGTTCTCTCATTTACTCATGTGGGAATGAAAAGTTGGACCACATATATGAGAGGAAATTTGGCAATTAACACAAAATTACCCTTTCCTACTCCTAAAAATTTATGTTAGGTACTTCATACTATGAAATAACATATGTTCAAAGTTATTTGCAATGGTATCATATGTAAAAGCAAATATTAGAAAAATATTAATATTCACCTGTAGGAGACTGAGTATAAATAGACAATTATGCAGCTGTAATAATAATTAGAAAGATTCAGATTTCCAAGATACAGTGTTAACTAAATATAAGTATTTAAAAGTATAAGAAAGCCCAAGTATATTTCTATATTGATTTCAGTGAAAACCCCCTGTATCTTAATTTTTCTATTAAATTTAAATTATTTCACATTGAGTTTGAACTTATAATCAAATAATGTCAATTAACAGACTAAGAAAATTCTCATTGTATAGGCTGACATCCACATTCACATTTTTCATTTTCCAAGGTAAGGTGAAATCACAAATACAACGTTAAGAAGTCACTTACTCAATTTGATACAGCTCCAACAATTTCAAGGGGATTCAATGTTGAAGGAAGCAATTTTCTTTATTTAATCCCATTTTCTCTTATTTTTCTTGTCATTTTTTTGGTTTACTCTATGATCAGCTTGACAAATGCCAACTTTTACATAAATGTTTGCATTTTAAAGGATGAGAGGAAGATTAAGGCATCTATATGTTCTCTAGAAAGCCAACCTATATATACTAGTGTGGAAATAAGTAGCTAAGATTTACCAAGAAACAAATACAATAATTTCTTAAAATATAAAGCTTCCTGAGATTATATTTGGAAATAAAAAGTAAAATGTGCCTTTTTTTTTTTTTAAAGAACTACATTTTGCTGGTGGGAAATCAATATTTCTGAAAGGTTAGAGTGTTAGTTATTTTGGAATGCTTATGGCAATGATGATCACATTGACATTGGTTTGTCTACTTCCAGGTTGGGAGCACGTATAAGATGGGAAAGGTAATTATAAGGCCTTTGAGGTAATTTATTCTTACCCTTTAATGTCTGATAATACATTAATGAGGCAGTTAAAATCTCTAGGCTAAAAAGTAAGTTTAGGTTATATCACAACCAAAGTTAGTAAAGAAAAGCCAAATAGAGTAATCTTAACAGAATTTACTCCTCTTACATGACTCTACACTTAGACAAGGTAGCATTCAATATGTTTTAAAATAAATCCGCTAAGTTTTCCTACTTTATATGCCCTGTTTTGATTCTCTGTTTTAATAACCGAATTTCTCAAATATTATCAAGGGAAATTTTAAATTTGTGTGTTTTGGAAAGAAATTTAGCTCGTATGTACTCCTGAGAATCTGATTCTCAGTGAACTTTATGTCCTTTGCCAGTTCTATCTATCTATCTATCTATTGTCTATTTAATTTATTTTATTATTTTAGGTTCGGGGGTACAGATGCAGGTTTGTTACATGGGTAACTTGTGTGTCACTGAGGCTTGGTATATGAATAAACCTGTTACCCACATAGTGAGCATGGAGTTTAAATCTCTTAGAAAATACCTAGAGAACAGTACTCAAGTACATTTTGCTTCTTGTACAGCACACACTTTTGCTTTTACAAGCTATATATACAAATAAACTTTCTTTGGAAATAGTTTGACAGATACCTTAGCTTTTTCCATTTTGAGGAGGTAGTAGAAAAAGTTTTCAGAAGAATGCAAGACAGTCAAAGGGGGCTTTCAGAGGAAAAAGCACACTTATATACTCTGACATATCTTGTAAGTGCAAACTACTAGCAAGCATAATTATCATCTTGGAATTCATATCTATTTGGTAGTATAGGAAAATTTTAAAAAGAGAGTGAAAAAGTAAAGTTCTACTTGTAAGGAAAAAAGAATGAGAAAAGAGTGATGTTAAGTGTGAAAGGACTTGACTACATGTCTATAATTTAACCTCAGATGTTCCAAAAATGTGAGATGTTATCTAAATAAATGCTCTTTGGTTTTATGATATTCAGTTGACTTGAGAGTACGTGGAAATGTTCTCAATTTCCTCTGCTTAAAATATTTTAACTTGTCAAATTATTATTCCTTTTTGAGACAGAATTTCACTCTATTGCCCAGGCTGGAGTGCAGTGGTGGGATCATGGCTCATTGCAGCCTTGAATTCCCAGGCTTAAGTGATCCTCTTCCTTCAGCCTTCCAAGTAGCGGGGACTACAGGCATGCACCACCATATCCATCTACTTACTTTTTTTTTTTTTTTTTTTTTTTTTTTTAGAGATAGGTTCTCACTATGTTGCCCAAGCTGGTCTTGAACTCCTGGCTCAAGCAATCTTCTTGCCTCTGCCTCCCAAACTGTTAGGATTGCAGACATGAGCCACTGCACCAAACCATAATTATTATAACTAAACAGCAAAAACTACTTGCATATCATTTTTGTAAAAAATGTAAATTTTCTACATTAAAAATACAGATAAAACATCAAAATTTAATTTTAAATACTGAATTTTTCAACACTGGAAAACTCAAGCTATTAAGGGAACATCTGTATTTAACTTTCAAAAAAACCCTTATTTTTCAGACTTGGAAAATAATATCTGCATTTTTTCAATGTGCAGGCTATCCTGTATTTATAATTTTATTATCTCCTGAAAACTGAAAGTAAATCTACTGAATGCAGTGCTTCTGCAATGACTAGTGTCAGTGGATTCAGGTGAGTATGATTATTCTAAGGGTTATCCTAAGCTTAACGTTGTAATAATGGAGAGTTTTTCAGTTGTACTTGGTTTCTTAACATTCTCTGATATCTAACCTATGATAAGGAGTCAAATTTAACTTAATGGTTTAGTTAAGAAAAGAAACAAGGATACCCTAGAGGAAAAATAAATAAATAAACACTTCAATAAGCTCTGGTTCCAGTTGCATCCCTGGTTCCCCATAGCACTGAGCATGACAAGGTATTGTCCACTTTCTAAGCTCCCAGTTTCATTTGTTATAAATATGGAGTGAAAAGAGAGCTACCCTGAGAGTTAGAAATTATTTTTTGTTCTCACCATAAACTAGGACTTTCTAACTTTGCTTGGGCCTATGTTATTTCTGCAGAATGTACTTAATAGCTTCAGACAACACAATTTCAGTTGCTCTGTATAGTAATAACTAGTTTCATATTGAGCATTGTAAATTACAAATCAATACAGACTTAGAGCTAGGTAAATATATCTCTTGGTTTTCTGACTTTCACTGAAGGAAAGGTGAAGATAGAAGGAATCTAAATAATGTTGATGCCACTTACTTGGCATTCTCAAAATAATACCTAGCCACAAGTATTATTTTAAAACTTTATTATCTGTCTAAATCCTAAGTCTTGTTTCTGATGAATTCTAAAAGCAGCTCTCAGTATTATGCTTTTACGATGCTAAGTTGTTGTTATAACCAAAATTTCATTAAACCTGAAAATGTTTTAGAGGAATAGGCACTTTCTAGAAATTCTGTACATGGAAAAAAAATAAGATCCTCCCCTGATGACTTACTGAATGCAATGTAAGTAAATTAATCATTTTTGCTGTCTCTGACATGATAAAGTTGTTTGGCACAAATGAAGGCATATACAAAATTGATGGGCAATTTCTTTTAAATTACAATTGAGATGGGATGAGCTGCCAAGATTTCTTTTATGAAGCAATCTCACAAGTGTCTCTTGGGCTGAAATTCTTGTAAGAGAATGTTTAACTCAGGCTGTGCCACTTATTTAAAACATGCATATCTAGTGTACACACCCAGCTGAAATCAGCCAAGAAATGTCAGATTTCTATGCTTAATTATCCAAAATAGAATCAATTCTAATAACATGGAATAAGCCCTTGTCTGTGTTGGGTGTCTTTAGTTGTTATCTCAGCTAGACCTCTATCATTCACTGTGTAATCTTTGCCATGACTCCAAACCTGTTTGGTTTTCACTCTCTCATCTGTAAAAGACAAGAGATGGTTTGAATCACTGGTTTTCCACTTCATAGTCTGTTATGGGTTGAATTGTGGTTCTCTCAACATTTATATGTGGAACTCCTAACCCCCAGTACTTTATGATGTGACATTACTGGGGAATAGGGTTGTTGCAGATGTAATTAGTTAGGTTAGGTTGAGGTAACACTAAAGTAGGTTGAGTCCCTTAATCCAATAACATTAGTTTCAATTTGGAATAGTACAGTAGAATGGGACAACCAGTTTAACAAAGAGTAAGAAAAGACATGCCAGTCAATTACTGTTTGACAAATCAAGATCATGTTTTATAATAAAGTATGATGTAAATATTCTTCAATTGCAGACAGCACGAGTTGTAAAAAAAATTAGTCCTGTTTAAGAATCATTTAACTAGCAAAGAATCACAAGTAATATTTTATAAATAATTTTTAATGGGAGAAAATTCTAGCATATTCATGCAGATAGTGCTATAGCATGGTGAACTGAAAATTAGCACCCAAAGATATCCATGTCCTAATCCCCAGAACTTTCAAATATTTTCTTATATAGCAATAGAGATATTGCAGATATGATTAAATCAAGTATCTTAATATTGAAAGCTAACATAGATTATCTGGGTGGGCCTTAAATGTAATCACAAGCATCCTAATAGAAAGGTGGCAAAGGGAGATTTCACTCTAGAAGAGGAATAGGAGATGTGATGACAGAACAAGAGATTGGCATGGTGTGATGAAGGATTACAAGCCCAGGATTTGGGGAGTCCTCCAAATGCTAGAAAAAGGAAAGAAATGAGATATCTCCTCAGAGCCTCCAGAAGGAACAAGCCCTACTTACACTACACTTTATTCCATGGAAACTGACTTTGAACTTCTGACCTCCAGAACTCTAAAAGAACACATTTTTGTTGTTTTAAGCCACTAAGTTACAGCAAGAGTAAAATAATACATATAACATCTCACACTTTTTTTTTGAATTAGAATTCTTTCCTTTCCCCTTTCTACATAATTCCCTCTCAATCTAAAACAGTATAGGCAACTTTTAGCTAGATCACTCCAATCTTTTCCAACTCAATGGATTCAATAAGAATGATTCATTAATAGTTAGGGAAGCTTTTCCCCCTCTGCTCTACTGTGCAAGAGGAAGTTTTTATACCTGTTTAACTCAAAGTAATGATGGGTAGATACCTACTGCATACATAATCAATTACCAGAAACGCTATGAATATGAAATGTGGGTATCATTGAACTATCAACTCAATGCATAGCAACAAGCTACTACTGTTGGACCGTCATCTAGAGGGAGAGGTTTTGTGAGACCTTTCAAATCATACTAGTTCATATTAGGTGTTGCACAAATTGGAAGATATAAATCAGAGGATATAAGTTGTCTGAGCCATTGAAAATACACTTATTGAAATAAATGTCCATTCCCGTTTTCAACCTAAAAGCAAAAATTTTATGAATTTTAAGAACTCTTATTTTTGAGTCACTGCCAACCTACCTAGTGATTGTCATTAATTAGAGTCAAAATATTCTTTTTAACTTTTGTTTTAGGTTTAGGGGTACTCATGCAGATTTGTTATAAGGTCAGTTGCATGCTATGGGAGTTCAATGTGCAGATTATTTTGTCACCAGGTAATAATCATAGTGCCCTATAGGTAGTTTTTTGATCATCTCCCTCCTCCAACCCTCCACCCCAGTGTAGGCTCTGGTGTCTATTGTTCCCTTCTTTGTGTCCATGTGTACTCAAAGTTCAGCTCCCACTTATGAGTGAGAACATGCAGTATTTGGTTTTCTGTTCCTGCATTAGTTTGCTTACAATAATGGCCTCTAGTTTCATCCACGTTGCTGTAAAAGACATGATCTCATTCTTCATTTTATGACTGCGTAGTATTCCATGGTATATATGTACCACATTTTCCTTTTCCAGTCTATCACTGATGGGCATTTAGGTTGATTCCATGTCTTTGCTATTATGAATGGTGCTGCAGTGAAGGTATGTGTACATGTGTCTTTATGGTAGGATGATTTAAATTTCTTTGGGTATATACCCAATGATGGGATTGCTGGGTCAAATAGTAATTCTGTTTTAAGTTATTTGAGAAATTGTTATGCTGCTTTCCACAATGGCTAAACTATTTACATTCCCACCAGCAGTTTATAAGCATTCCCTTTCCTCCACAACCTCACCAGTATTTGTTATTTTTTATTTTTTAAAAGTAGCCATTCTGACTAGTGTGAGATGGTATCTCATTGTAGTTTGATTTCCACTTCTGTAATAATCAGTGATGTTGAGCATTTTTTCTTATGCTTGTTGGTCGCATGTATGTCTTCTTTTGAAAACTGTCTTTTCATGTCTTTTGCCCATGTTTTAATGTAGTTGTCTTTGGCTTTTTAATTTGTTTAAGTTCCTTATAGACTCTGGGTATTACACCTTTGAGGGGTACACTTTGCAAACATTTCTCTCCCATTCTGCAGGTTCTCTGTTTACTCTGTTGATAGTTTCTTTTGCTGTGCAGAAGCTCTTTAGTTTAATTAGGTCTCATTTCTCAATTTTTGTTTTTATTGCAATTGCTTTTAGTATCTTCATCATGAACTCTATCCCAGAGCCTATGTCCAGAAAGGTATTTCCCAGTTTACCTTCCAGGGTTTCTATAGTTTTTGGTTTTAGCCTTAAGTCTAACTCATCTTGAATTCATTTTGATATATGGTATAAAGAAGTGGTCTAGTTTCAATTTTCTGCATATGGCTAGCCAGTTATTCCAGCACCAGTTATTGAATAGGTATCCTTTTCCTGGGCTTGTTTTTGTTGGGTTTGTTGAAGATCAGATTGTTGTAGGTATGTGGCATTTTTGCTGGGCTATGTGTCTAGTTTTGTGTCTATCTTTGTATGCTGTTTTGGTTCCCATAGCCTTATAGTATACTTTGAAATCAGATAACATGATGCCTCCAGCTTTGTTCTTTTTGCTTAGGGATTGCCTTGTCTATTTGGGCTCTTTTTAAGTTTCGTATAAGTTTTTAAATAGATTTAAAAAAATATTCTGTGAAGAATGTCATTGGTAGTTTGTTAGAAATAGCATTGAATTTGTAAATTGCTTTGGGCAGTGTGGCCATTTTAACAATATTGAATCTTCCTATTTGTGATCATGGAATATTTTTCCATTGTTTGTGTCCTTTCTGATTTATTTGAGCAGTGTTTTGTAATTCTCATTGTAGAGATCTTTCACCTATCTGTTTAGCTGTATTCCTAGGTATTTTATTCTTTTGTGGCTATTGAGAATGGAGTTGTATTCTTGGCTCTCAGCTTGGATGTTGTTGGTATATAGATATGCTACTGATTTTGGTACTTTGATTTTGTATCCTGAAACTTTGCTGAAACTGTTTTTCAGATATAGGAGCTTTAGGGCAGAGACTATTTGGTTTTCTAAGTATAGAGTCATATTGTCTGCAAACAGATAGTTTGACTTCATGTGTTCCTATTGCATATGTTTTCTTTCTTTCTTTTGCTTGACTGCTCTGGGTAAGAACTGCAGTGCTATGTTGAATAAGAATAGCAAGAGTGAGCATTCTTCTCTTGTTTCAGTTCTCAAGGGGAATATAGTCAAAGTATTTTTTAAAAAATATATTTCCAAACAATGAAAATATATTTTCTGCCTTGACTCTACCATTCTTGTTGAAATGGCCATTGCAGTAGATATTTCTCCTGAGATAGGATAAAAGAAGATCAATTTTATTCAAGAAACTCAAGATTGGCCTCCAATATTTTTAATTTTTTAATAAAAGGATCACTTTTATTCTATAGGATAATAATTTATTTTATTTTGTTATGTAGTAAATGATATCAATGCATATGCTAATAATGTGACAAAATAAGAAAAAAAATGAAGAGGTCAAATGGTTAAAACCCCATAGTAAAGAGAACATTTAGAAATCAGGCAGAAAAAAATAACATATTACATGTGAAGAAAAATGTAGAATACCTGCTGACTTTGTATTGGGAATAAAGCAATCCAGAAGACAATAAAACAATAACTTTAAAGTGATAAAAAGTATGTCGACACAAATGCAACAACACTTCCCTAAAGGGTCTATTATGCTGTTGAAAATCTTTCAAAGGCAAAATAAAGAAAATTTGTCTCCAGCCGGTCTGTATTATAAGAAATGTTACAATAAATTCTTCAAGTGGAAAGCTAAAGGTAGCAGATGGAAACTTGCTTCTATACAAAGGAATAAACATTATTTAAAATGGTAAACAAATGGAAAGAAGATAATATTTTTTCATTTGATTTCCTTAAAATGGAATTAACTGTTTAAAGCAAAAATAGCAACAATGTAGCATGTTTTATATCATATGTAAAAATAAAAGTAGAGATAATAATAGTACAAAAAAATGCAAGAGGGTACTAAAAAATGTTGCTAATTTTTAAAAATATTTCCCATGTAGTGGAATAATATTATTTGGAGGCTAATGTAATAATTTAAAGATGTTTACTGTAAGCATCAGAGAAACCAGTAAAATTAAAGTATAGGACTATCAGTCAAATAAAGAAAATAAAATTGAATACGGCACTGAAAGTTATAATACTGAAAGCAGACAGGAAAAGAAAGATAAGGAATAAAGAACAGATGGAATACATAGAAAACAAATAGCAAGACAGTAGACTTAAACACCAATATATTGATGATCATATTAAATACAAATAAAAATAGTCTTTCGGACTGGATATTTTAAAAAAGGAGACCATCTATATGCTATTACAGGAAACACACTTAAAATAAAAATATTGATAAATTAAAATGAAAATAATATAAAATATACATCATGTAAATACTAATCATGAGAAAACTGAGGCTTTGTTAATAGTACCCCAAGTAGATCTCAAAAAACAAATATTACTAGGATAAAAAATACATTTTATGATGATAAAACATCTATAAGTCAAGATGAAATAATTATAAATATATGATGCTTGATAACAGTGTGTCAAAACAACATGAGCAAAAACAACAAAATTGAAGAAGAAATAAATGCATCTGAAATAGTTATTGGTGATTACAACAATCCTCTCTCAATACTAGAGAAAAGCAGTAGACATAAGTTAATAGGAAAATGTAAGACCTGAACAGCACTATCAAATGAATTTACACAATTAAATTTTTTAGATCTCAACACTCAACTATAGCAGAATATACATTCTTTTCCAGTGAACATAGAACATTCACAAATATCCATACACTAGTTCATGAAATAAAACTCAACAAAGTAAAGCAAAAATAGAGTTAAACTATAGCTGTAATTTGTAAGAAAAAGATACCTAGATGAAACACAAGTATTTGTGAATAGAAAAAAAAAAGTACAGTAAGAAAGGCCAAGGGACAAAGAAGAAATCACTAAGGACATTGGTAAATCTGTTAAACTTAATGATATTGAAACACAAATGCCAAACTTTAGGAATAAAATTAACAAAGTACTTAGAGGGAAATTTATAAGTTAAAAAATCTGTATTAAGAAATAATAAGGTCTGAATCAGTTATCTCAGACATATGCAGCTGGAAAAGGAGTAAAACCACCATTAGTAGAAGAAATGGAATGATAAGGTTAAAGCAAACATTACTAAAATACAAAACATAAAAGAGAAAACAAATGACACTAAAAGCTTTTCTTGGAAAAGATTAATAATATTGACAAATATCTATCTAGACTGATTAATAAAATAAACATCTAAATGACCAACAACAAATTATTCTTGTTTGCAGATGACATAATCTTGTATTTAGAAAAATCTAAAAACTCCACCAAAAACCTATGAGAATTGACAAACAAATTCAGTAAATTTGCAAGGTATAAAATCAATATATAAAATCAATATCGTTTCTATTTGCCAAGAATGAACAATCTGAAAAAGAAATTAAAAAGTTATCCTATTTACAATAGCCACACACAAAATTAAATACCCAAGAATTAACCAAAGAAGTGAAAGATCTCTATAATGAAAACTGTAAAACACTGATGAAAGAAATAAAAAATGACACCAAAAAATAGGAGAATATTCCATGTTTGTGTACTGGAAAAACTAATATTGTTAAAATGTCCTTACTACCCAAAGCAATCTACAGATTCAATGCAATCCCTATGAAAATACCAATGACATTCTTACAGAAACAGAAAAAACAATCTTAATATTTAAATGGAATCACAAAAGACCCAGAATAGCCAAAGCTATGCGAAGCAAAAAGAACAAAATTGGAGGAATCACACTATGTGACTTCAAAGTATGCAACAGAGCTATAGTAATCAAAACAGCAGAGTACTGACATAAAAACAGACACACAGACCAATAAAAAGGAACAGAGAACCCAGAAACAAATCCACACACTTTCAGTGAATTCATTTTTTGACAAAGGTGCCAAGAACATACATTTTATTGTTAGCCTCTTCAATTAATAGTCTGGGAAAACTGAATATCCATATGCAGAAGAATGAAACTAGACCCCTCCCAATTCTGTCTCCATATATAAAAATCAAATCAAAATAGATTAAAAACTTAAATCTAAGACCTGAAACTATGAAACTAATACAGCAAAACATTGGGGAAAATCTCTAGGGCATTGGTCTGGGTAAAAATTTCATAAGCAGTACCAAATAAGCACAGGCAACCAAAGCAAAAATAGACAGATGGAAACATATCAAGTTAAAAAGCTTCTGTACTACAAAGGACACAGTTAACAAAATGAAGAGACAACCCACAAAATGGGATAAAATATTTGCAAACTACCCATTTGTCAAGGGATTAATAACCAGAATATATAAAGAGCTCAAACTACCACCATAATAGAAAAATCTAATAATCTGATCAAAAATGGGCAAAATATTTGAATAGATATTTCTCAAAAGAAGACACACAAATGGCAAACAGGCATATGAGAAGGTGCTCAACATCATTGATCCTCAGAGAAATGCAAATCAAAACTTCAATGAGATATTGTCTCATCCCAGTTAAAATGGCTTATATCCAAAAGACGGGCAATAACAAATGCTGGCGAGAATGTGGAGAAAAGGCAAACCTTGTACACTGTTGGAGAGAATGTAAATTATTACAGCCAGTATAGAGAACAGTTTGGAGATTCCTCAAAAAACTAAAAATTCAGCTACCATATGATCCTGCACTCCCACTGCTGGGTATACACCCAAAAGAAAAAAAATCAATATATCAAAGAGATATTTGCACTCCTGTGTTTGTTGCAGGACTGTTTACAACAGCTAAGATTTGGAGGAAACCGAAGTGTCTCTAAATAGATGAATAGCTAAAGAAAAGGTGGTACATATACACAATAGAGGACTAGTCAGCCATAAAAAGGAATGAGATCCAGTTGTTTGCAACAACATCAATGGAACTGGAGATCATTATGTTAAGTGAAATAAGCCAGGCACAGAAAGACATACATTGCATGTTCTCACATATTTGTGGGATCTAAAAATCAAAACAAACTCATGGACATGGCAAGTAAAAGGATAGTTACCAGAGGCTGGAAAGGATAGTTGAAATAGTAGGGGGATGTGGGGTTGGTTAATGGGTACCAAAAAAAAAAAAAAATCAGAAACAATAAATAAGACCTAGTATTTGGTAGCACAACAGGGTGACTATAGTCAATAATAACATCATTGTACATTTTAAAATAACTTAAAGATTTTAATTGGAATGTTTGTAACTCCAAGCATGCTAGAGGTTAGGAAAACTCCATTCTCCATGATGTGCTTATTTTATATGCATGCCTATATCAAAACATCTCATGTACCCATAAATAGTAGGGTACGCCTACTATGTACCCACAAAAAGTAAAAAAATGAAAAAGACAAATATCAAAAATTAAAAAGGGAACATTACTGTAGATTATAAACATATTTTTAAAGTTAGAGAATATTAAAAATTTCACTATAAAAATTAGGTATCAAAAATGCCCAATGCAAAGAAATGAGGAAAAGAAAATATGAAATACATTGGGAAACAAGGAAAAGAGAAACACAATGATATACCTAAATATAATTTTTCAGGAATTTCATAAATAAATATTGTCTAATTCATCAAGGTTCAACAACCTAGATGAAATGCAAAACAGTTTCAAGATATCATTATTAAAAAATATTTAAGAATACATGCAAAATCAATAGCCTAGAAATATATTAAAGATACTGAATTCACAATTAAAAATTCATATAAAGTTAATCCCAAACCTTGGTCACTTTACTAGAAAACTCTATGAAATATTTAAGAAAGATATAATAACAATTCTACTAGGAAGTCAGAAAATACAGGAGAAAATAACACTCTCCAGTACATTTTACTAGACTACTGTTATCCTAATACCTAAAGCAGAGAAAAATACTGTAAGAAAAGAACATTGTAGGCAAACTTTCTCATGAATATAGAAGCAAATATGTTTAGAAAAATAACAAATTGTATCCAGCAAAGTATAACTTATTTCAGCAATGAAAGATCAGTTAACATTGGAAAACTAAATCAATTTAATTTACCACATTAACAGAATAAAGAAAAAGGCCATAAGTCATTGTAATAGATGCAGAGAAAGCATGTCAAAATTATAAACCCATTTATGTTAAAAACTTGAAGAAACATAAGAACAATGAAAAACATCTACCGCAGAATTAAGAAGAAGGCAATTAAATTGGCTATTCATTTTTTAAAAAATAAAAAAGGAAAGAAAACACCAAAACTTTGATCTATAACTCATGCCAGACTCCCCAAAACCAAATATTATTTTTAAAAAACTATAAAACTTCCTTTAGAAAACATAATATATAATTTCTGCAAAAAAGTTAAGGGAAAAATGTTAACTTCCAAATTGAATATCAAAATTTAAATTTTGTACTTTAAAAGACAGCATTAAAAATTAAAAGGCAAGTATTTATAATACTTATTTCAGTTGAAAGACTGGTATTCAAGATTACATATATTTTAACTTATACAGCCTAAAATAAAAAAGCAAACAACTTAACTAAAAATGTTCAAAATATAACCAAAGGATATCAGGAAGATATTTTTCAGTAATATAACTGTTTTATAACTTGATTATGGTATTGGTTACAAAACTGTGTGCTTTATTAAAATTCATTATATGCCAAAGCAAATAAATTTAGTGTATGTAAATATAAAAATTAATCAAAATATTTTAACAGTTTCTTCCAAAAAAAGTAAGCCAATAAATACATGAAAGGATGTTAAACATCATTACAACTAGGAAGATACAAGTTAAAACCCCCTACACAGGCTACAATTAAATTTAAATGACTAAAAATACCTAGTGTTGATAAGAATGTTTTACAGCAACTGGAATTTTTACTCATTGCTGTTCAAAGTATAAAATGGTACAACCACTATAGAAAATAATCAGTTCACAAAGAATTGCATATACACTTACTAAGTGACACAGTATTTCAACTCATGAATATTTAGTCAAGAGATATAAAAATTTGTATTTATGGAAATTCTTGCATTTAACCATAATGCTCCTTATTCACATTGGTCCCAACCTAAAAGCAATCAAATGTCTATAGCCTGAAGAATGGATAAACAATTTGTGGAATATACAATGACATACAGATCAGCAATTATAATTAATAAACTACTTATTATGCACAATATGTGTGATCCACTACAACATCATGTCCAGTGATAGAACCTAAAAACAAGAGTCCATACTGTAAACTTTTGTATATATAGTAGACTAGAAATGGCAAAACTAAACCATAGTAATTTGCTAAGAAGGTAGATCTTATGTTGAGTTCTTTCACAATAATAATTTAAAAATAATAAATACATTAAGTAAGCAATAAATAATAATAATAAATCAAGAAGGTGAGAGAAAACATTGGGGTGATGGATTTGTTTATGGCATTGACTGTGATAATGGTTTCACAGGTATATATTTATCTCCAAACTCATCAAGTTGCACATATATTAAATACATACAGCTTTTTAATGTCAATTATACCTCAGTAGTGCTTACAAACATACACACACATAAGAAGGCACATTAGTGATTTCCAGGAGCCTGGAGGTGAAAAAACAGGGTAGAAGCAAGGTTTGTGGGAGGATGACTGAAAAGGGAACAAGCAAACTCTCTGGAGGGATGAAAATATTCTACATCATGACTGTAGTGATGGTTATAGAAAGGTATAATTTTGTCAAGACTCATTAAACTGAATGTTTAAAACAAATGCATCTTTTTGTGTACTATATACCTTAATAATGTTGATCAAAAAGAAAAATGCATAGAATATATATTTCTAACACAATTCTAACACATGTCTGCTACACGTGGCATATACAAAATTAAAGAAGAGTTTACAGAAAATACTTGTCAAGGAGTGGTCTAGCCTCCTGAAGGAAAAAAAGAAAGAGAGACAGAGAGCTAATTTTAACCAAACATTGAAGATTGGAGAGATGACTGCTAAAGATGGAGAAGTATTGATATAATGACAGAAAACTGGCTGTAAATTGGCAGAATTAAAGGTGAGTAATGGTGAATCACAGGTGTTCAGGAAATTGCACATATCACAGGTGATGAGGATGACATTTCAAGTGAGTAGGTGTTGGTAATCTTTGATCCCAGCTGAAGGCCCTCAGGGCAGCAGGCCCCTTGCCAGTGCTATTTGTTGGAGGTGGCAGCTCTGGAGCTGTTTCCTTAGGATCCTTTAGTCTGTTTTTTTCCAGATATAATGACTATCACTTTCAAGGAAGCCAAAAAAGTGCCAGACCACATAACTGCTTCCTGTTTACATGGACACCCCAGCTTTAATACTAACCCTTGACCCATAGCCCATTTTTATTACCAGGGAAGCCTTTGGTATCAGAAAGAAGCCAGGAGAGCAATTAAGAGAGCAAGATGTCACCATTGTTATCAAATTATAAAATAATCACCCAAAAAGAGAGTTATACATTTTTTAGAGTTTCCTCCCATGTAAACAGACCCATCAGGTGTAAAGGTAAACCAAACTAGATGTATATTTATTGTATACAAATCGATCACATAAGCCACTTGGAAACACAAAAGTATGTATTAGTTAAAAATCCAGGAACAAGAATATTGTATATATTTTTTTAATTTACCTCCCATGACTACAATTTGTGTAAACCTCAAATCCTTCCCAAGGTGAAACTACTTAAGAAATGTCTACTATTAAATTATCAAGAAGCACAAACATCAAGAAAAATGTTGACAAATCTGATGCATTAAAACTTGAATCACTTATAATATAAAGGACAACATAAAAAACATTAAAAATTAACCAGAAAAGGATTTTTAAATAGGATTTTAAAACTCTTCTAAATTGTGACCAAGATAGCCAGCCTTAATTTTTCCCTCAGCTTGATAAAACTTTAGACAGATTTCTTCCTAACTATAGGCTCCTGGACTTCCCTTTTCTTTGAGGATTTACTTTAGAAAACTTGCAACTGTAAATTATTTCTAGCCTCTTTGAGATGTAAATCTTCTTCTAGCTTCTTGCAAGCTTTACACACAAGAAATTTTCTAAAGAACCTGGGAGCCATCTTTTGAAATGTGATCATCAAAGGAGATAGTACCCTCCTATCCCCCAGTCTCTGTGTTGAAGTCTAACTTTGTTATGTACCAGTTAGCAAACACTGATGTCCTAATCACATTGACCAACCTTCCCCTAATTTCCCCCTGTACTTTCCACTAACTCATCCCTGTGCTTAAATTTCTCCTTCATTTTGGTTCAGCAGATTTGAATTTCATCTCTCTCCCTTATTGCAATATTCTTAAGTAAAATCTTCCTTGCCTCTTTAACTTGTCTGGTGCAATTTTTCTTTGACAGAAAATAAGAAAATGATAAATGACGCAAAAAGAAAATGGTCAAATAAGTTCTTCCAGAGAAAGTGTGAATTACCACTAAGCACAAGGAAAAAAGCTCAATCTCCTTAGGAAAACATAAATTAATAGGACAGTGGCATATAATTTATCAATCATCAGATTTGAAAAATTTTAAAAGTCCAAGGATATAAATAAATTACTCAGTTGATTTTAGAGTAAGTAGATACAATTACCTTGAGGGTAATTTTACAAGATTACATTAAGGTGAAAAGGCCCATATTCTAATTCCAGCAATTCCACTTGTAAGTATGAACATTAGAGAAATTTTTACACATGCAAAATAAGAGCTAAAAGAAATGTGGAAGAATATACAAAGATATTCAGCCAAAAAGTGGGAAAAAAATCTAAATGTCCATCAATAGAATACTGGACATTATACATTCATAGCATTGAATATTATACTGTAGTTAAAATCAACTACATTTACCAATATGGAGAGCTTGCAAAATCATAACAGGGACTGAAAAAATGTTTAAGAAAGATAATTGTATGATAGTAAATATAAGAATTTTTTTTGAGATAGGGTCTTGCTGTATTGTCCAGGCTGGGGTGCTCACTCAAACTCCTGGGCCCAAGTAATCCTACTGCCTCTGGCTCCCAAGTAGTTAGGACTACAGGCACAAGTCACTGAGCCTGGCTAATTTTTTTTTTAATTTTTTTGTAAAGACAGAGTCTTGCTATGTTGCCTAAGATGGTCTTGAACTACTGGCCTCAAGTAATCCTCCTGCTTCAGCCTGCCAAAGTGGTGGGATTACAGGCATGAGCCACCGTGCCCAGCAAATACATGAATTTTAAAATCCTGCCAAGCATATTAATAATATTCACAAATACACCAATTTTATTGAAAATTACAAAAAACATTATGAAAAAGACAACCAGTGAATTTATTACAGTAGTTATTTACACCAGTGAAGCAGAGTGGGAAATATGGCTTTGTAGTGGTCTTATAGGAATAACTGAAGATGACTCAAATGACCTTGCTATAGCAAGGGAGTCAGCCATCATCAGTTACATTTAGCAGAGACTCAAATGCAGACAGAGCAGCATGAAAACTTCATAGTAGAAAAGAAGAAA
The DNA here is from genome assembly GCF_029289425.2 of Pan paniscus. Taxonomy (NCBI): domain Eukaryota; kingdom Metazoa; phylum Chordata; class Mammalia; order Primates; family Hominidae; genus Pan; species Pan paniscus. Next base: position 68,988,714 of record NC_073261.2, on the reverse strand, counting down.
AGACTTCAGGCATGCCCTGATTGGAGGCTATTGCCATAAAAAAGCTGTAGGCTAGCTAACTAGAATCAAGATATTCTATGTGATTGTTTAAGGAAGCATATTTAGCTTTCTCCAGCTGGTCCTAAGTTGAAAGCTGACACAAAGTTTAGGAAAGCTATCAATTATTAACCCATTTATCCCGGAGGTTGCAATTTTTTTTATTTTTTTGCATGAGTGAAAAATCAGACCTTGCCGATGACCTTGAGCAGTAAGATATAAATAACTCCCACATGCTTAGTGTTCCAATGGAACACTAGGCATGAATCAAGCCCTGGCCAGTTGCTACAGGGATTTATTTTTGGCTTCCTGGACTGGTTGCTGTGGATAGTGCTTTGTCTACTGAGCTGGTTACTTCAAGTCATGGGTCAGAATTGTATTTTTATTACGGTTGGATCATTGTTGGTTTGTATATTCAGTCCATTATGATGTAAAGTTTTATTTATTAAGGAAGATTCACAGTATTCATATAAGACAAAATGCAATTCAAAATATTTAAAGCAAAAAAGTATAATTTTATATTAGTAAAAATAAAATATAAAATTAAAATATAACCATATACATTATGGTATTTTTTTGCATTTGCTGAACATTATCATTTATATGCTTGTACATGTAAGTACAAATTTCTAAACTAAAACTATAGATGTTTTTCTAAAATGCTAATTCTTAAAACATGCAGCTCAAGATTGTCTTGACACTCATAGTACACACTATTACATAATTAAACAGAAAATATTACTAAGATATAATTCATAAATGAGAATTATAATTAGGACTGGGTATTGCAACTGTTGTATTATGTTTTTCAAACATTTGAATAATTTTATTTTTTCAATTTATGGAGCAGAAATCTGTGATATTACATATTATGAACAGCTGTTAGATACATGATTGTTTTGCTTCTCATCTACTATTGTAAGGATGTTTATATATAGTAGTACTTTTTTAAAAAGAGAAATAGAAAACCTTTATGTAATAAAGGCAACTATTAAGGACCAAAGGTATCTATCTAGTTGTAAAATGCAAAGTTTCCTGGAAAGATCTTATTATCTAGCTCAAAAGCTAGTATATTTTCATATTTGAAGGAATATTATAGCCCATTTTGATTCCTTACTTGATTTCATTTTAATGTCACAAACTTTCTTTAAAGAAGGAATGTCAGGGGTTGTTGTTGAGGAAATCATTTTATTTTATAGAGAAGTGACTGATTTGAGAAGTGGGAGATAAAGGCTTGCTAATGGTGGTTTTTTTTAAAAAAGAATCTATCTCAGATGCTTGGTTTGATTGAGAAGATAAGTGTGGATGACTGCTATTAATCTTTGGAAAATTTTTGTCAGTTTCATTTTTAGGGGGACAATGGCTAGTCATACAAATGGTATGTATTAACAGAGACTGAAAAATATCTTCTCCCACTAACTCAGCTTCAAAATCAGGTCAGGTTGTTCTGTAAATGAAAACCCCACAAATGCTGTTTCTCTTATCCTCTTCTTTGGCTAAATCAGGACTCTAGACTTCAAAGCTAAAAATGTAGTCTTTTTCAGGAGTAATACAATCAGTGCAGACAAAAGTGAAAGTCACAGATTAGCCTCTTCAAACTTTAAAACTTAAGATGAAAAGACACATTTTAAATTTTATGGACAGTAAAATGTTGCACTAATCATGGAAATTTGAACTATAGGTAAAATTTTCTTTGATGTGTTTGTTTTAAGAGCAGTAACCTAAGTCATGTAGTCATTAAACTGAGATAAGCCGAATGAGTTTGCTTTAATAAAGGTTCTAGGTAGTCTCTACAGATCTGTTTAAAAGTTGCAGTACATCTTTACTAACGTGTTCTTGGCATATCCTAGTTGACCAGCAAAAACCTGCTAAAATAAGCTTTAAATACAACTTATATCCTTGTACACCATTGCTGAGTGCGTGTCTTGTAAATCTTTAGACTAGCCATGTTTTTCACTTATATCGTATCCCCTGTATAGAAAAGATTATCTTTTTACATGTTGAGCATCTTCTTTTAAATCTTAGGGAATTATAAGGAATAATACTTTTTAAGATGCCCATGCCCTCAAGAGTCTCAAGTACAGTATGGGAGCCAAATTGGTAAATTCATAGTTTATAAGGTGTATTCTATAGGGAAGTAAGTGCTGTTTTAGAGTTTATAATATCATATATAACAAAATCACTAACTTTCTGGGAGAACTGACTAAGGCTTTGCAAAGAAAGCAAAGTTTAACATGAATTTGGAATTACTAAAGTGATCAAAAAGAAATTTAAAAGAAAATTTAAAAAAAGAATCTTTTAGACAGAGGCAAGAGCACAGTCCAGAAAGGAATGAAAGGTCATAGAGTATTGAGGAAGTTCAGATAGGCTGGGGCATAGAACCTATAGCTGAAGATAGATTGTGGTAGACTTTCTGTGACAAAGAATCAGAACAGTGGCTTGTAGACAATGAGGAACCAATAAACAGGATCAAATTTCAATTTTTTTGGTATATTTTTGAAAACAATTAGCAGTGGCATCATGAGTTATGAGTGGGGAATTAGCCAGGAGAATGAGAAATATGTGTCAGGAAGTTATGAGGCTGCTGCAGTGATGAGTAATCGAATACCAAAGCCCATTAGATAGGGAGGAAATAATGAATCCAGCCTCCATTTCTGAGGTCATCATTAGTGACTGATAGTCATGGATGGGAGAAAGAAATTGGAGATGAAGATTCTAATTTAGAGAAGGACAGTGGTACAAATAGTCAAGATAGAGGAAACTACAGGAGGAGTGACTAAGAGAGCTGGGACAGAGAATGAAAGTAGAAATAAACAAGTCCTTTACACCTGGTGATTCTGCAAGGTCCTACGAGACATAAGAACGGAGATATTCATTAAAGAGTTACAAATGTGGGTTTAGGTCTTGACCCATAAGTCCATAAATTTAGCACTTGATATTCTGTCAGCTGAAGAGCACACCTAGGAAGAGTACAACAAATGAGCAGAGAAAAGGTCAGAAATAAAACTATAATGGGTAATGACATTTGAAGGCATATGGAGGAAGAGAATCCAAAAAATACTAAGAAAAAGTAACAAAAATAGAAGTTGTTGCTGGTGATGATAGTCTTCTGAAAGCCAAAGGAGATCATATCTAAAAGTCCAAAGTCCACATTGTCAAATGACAGCACATGAATCATAATGTTGCCATGTTAAAATACTTTTATGGGTATTTTGTTAAATTTTTATTGTATTTTCAAAAAACCAGGTGATGAGTAAGTACTAAAAGTGCCTTTACTGTTACAATGCCTTTTTCTTTTATCTTGCCCACAAAATAATGAATGTTATATTTAACATTTCTGTTTCTTTTGGTTTTTAACTTAGCTCTGTGTAAGGTAGAGATTGCATTTGACAGAGTAACAGAGTACCAAAATATAATGGCCTTAATATTCAAATATTTAATGTCTCATGTAAAGTAGCCCTCTCCAGTTTGCTACATTAGCTTTATGGTATTGTGGATCTGGCTCTTTGATCTAACAGGGTGCCTCACCGTCTTACAATGTGGCATCCATTCTCAAAGTCAGGATAATGGCTAAGGCTCTGGTCATCACATCTGACATAACAGTTTAATTTTTAAGCAGGGCAGAAGAGTAAAAATGGTGCTCCTTCCAGTTGACTAAGATCCCTTTAAAGAACCTTCCCAGAATTCCCTCCCAATACTTAACGTTTATTTGACCACATCTAGCGCAAATAAGATTGAAAATTTAGCCTTTATTTCTAGCAGTAACGGGTCAAGGTAGTATTTGTAGTCTAGCAAAGATAATAGATGTTCACTAGGTTACTAGCTGTCTTTGCCATGAGCTCCTGAAATATGGACGAGTTTGGCTAGTTTAAAAAATAAAATGTAAAACTATTCAAATGTGGTCGTGTCCTTTACTCAAGTAACTAATCGTCAAGTGGAAAAACATATGTACATACAAAATACAGAAGCAGCATTCTTGCCATGAAGAAGATACATAAAAAGTGCAATGGGAAATAGTAGAAAAGTGATCCCTGATGGAATGTAAATTTTCTGAGTGGCTAGTAATGGGACAGGATCAAAGAGGATGAAATACTTTTTCAGGCAGAGAAAATGACATGTGATAAAGCATCAAAGCATTGCTTGGTGAGAATAACATGGAATCTCAGGAATTGAAAGCAAATTCAAATATACATTCAAAGCTAAAATTAACTTAGAAAGCTAGGCACTTGGGGTGCGTGGAAACTTGTAGGTGCTGAGTATCAGCTACTGAAGAATTTTACGTGAAAGCTACCCCTAAAAACTGTAAGACAAATTATTTAGTAAAGTCCTGAGTGGCACTTGTATTTGATTTGTTAATTTGCTGGAAGTTCTTATGCTTCTCTAAGAAATAAATTGCTATAGGCATTTTACCAAAGAGGAAGATAAAGATGTTTGCTCTTTCAGTTTTATAAATCTTCATGTATTTGAAGAAGGTAAGATATTAAATGTATTTTAGTTGTATATTAAATTTTACCCCAAATGACAATATTAAGACTATGTGTAGAGAAATGTAAAACATTTTCTTAGAAAGATTAATGTTTAATCAGATTTATTTTTTCACACTATATGAAATTTGATTTTCTAAATTATTTTACTTATGAGCTCTGGTACTTTTATTATTGTCATTGCTTTAAGTATTTTATTAAATTATTGATTTTCTGATGTTATTTCATTAATTATTCATCTCTACAAACTAATAAAACTAGCGCTAACATTTACTAACTTAACCTCTCAACAAGCTTCTGTGATATATACCATTACAATGACAAGTTTACAGACTAAAAAATGTTACACATTGTATATTCTAACCTTTCTTTTTAAAAATAGGGAGAGATAACTTTCTAAGTAGAGTAATTATTAGCAATTCATAAACCCTGCTGTTTACCACAAAGTCTGCACCAAAGTATTTTAAAGGAAGATGAGTTTTTTCTTTCCATGAATTAGTTATATTTATAAAAACAATTTCAACCATTGTTTGAATTTGAAATTGTAATCCAAAGAAACAGAATTATACAATAATGAAATCAGCATAGTTTTTTATTCCTCGATTCTGGGAATTAAATTGTGCTTATCCAAACTGGTTTATGAAATTTTAACTTTTCTCTCCTGTGTGTCTTTTTCCTAGAACTTACAGACTGTACTTTAAAGAACATATGACATACTTATTATTTTAAAAATTGAAACATTCTGAAAATCATATTAAAGAAGTGTAACATCATTTGTAAATGTAATATGAGATTACTTAACCAATTCTTATAGTACAACTCTTTCCATATATGTATGTATGTGAGTGTGTGTGTGTGTATATATATATATATATATATATACTTTTAAATAATCACATATTATTTTAATTTTATTTTTTGTTTAGAATCTTAGGATAATTTTCACAAGAATGTAAATATTCCTTCAATGCATTTTAAGAGTTGCCAATGTAGCATCAAGGGGGAGAATAACATAATCTACATACTTGTTCCAAGTGTTCATTTTTTGTTGTTATAAATGGTTCTGTTACTTTAAAGTAGTCCTGGAGAAGCAGGATAATAAAACCTCTCTCCCAACTAATCTATCTATACTAAAAATATAATTTGAAGTGGCAGAAATATACACTGGCATTAATCAAATTATTGAGACATTTTCTCATATTAGAAAGTCATCCCTAAATTAGAAAAATTTTAAAGTCAATGTGTTGTTTTCACTCCATACATCTATAATTAGAATATGTAGAAGGGGATATTAAAGAGATGGAAATGGTGCATGGTCAAATTTCCAGAAGTCTCCAGCGAAGATTGGGTGGTTGAAAGAACCACATAAAATCTTCTTGCCATATTGCAAATAAGAAATTATATGGCTAATATTCATACTTCACCTTTTTTTTGGAAGGACGGAGGTCTGAAAGCATATACTAAATAAGCACCTAATATGATTAGTTGTTTCAGAAACACAAAAACTTATTTCTACTCTTAGAAATGAGGTGGGAGAGTATCTAGAAAACAAGAACAATTCAAGCAGAAGAGGGCACTCTCTGACCCAGAGTAGTAACTCTGGTGAGGCATGTTTAACAAAATTGTATAAATGAAAGAGGGGAAACCAGATCCATCCACTGTAATGCCCCACAACCTCCATAAAGGCAGTTTACCTTAACTTTTCAGTAATTTATAAAAATAGAGTATAAAAGAAATTAACAGCCAGTCATCAAACTATAAATCTAAGAAGTCTTGAAAAAGGTTCACATAAAGAAAACAGAAGCTACTAATCCTTTAACTGAGCTAAAACGTGGCCCAAAGACTTGTCTTTTTAGAAAATGAGTAGTTTGTAAGGAAAATAAAAAGGACTGTGACAAAAGACTACCAAAATTTTATCTTAGAAACAAATGAAGGAAAGGAAAGGAAAGGAGAGGGTAGGAGAGGGAAGGGGAGGGGAGGGGAGGAGAGGAAACAGGAGGGGAGGACAGGAGAGGAGAGGGGAGGAGAGGAGAGGGGAGGAGAGGAGAGGGGAGGACAGTAGAGGGGAGGGGAGGAGAGGGGAGGGGAGGGGAGGAGAGGGGAGGGGAGGGAAGGAGAGATGAGGGGAGGGCAGGGGAGGGGCAGGGAGGGAGACAGGGTGGGAAGAAAGGAATGAAAGAAGCAAAGAAAGGAAAAAAAAGGAGGAAAGGATATAAAAGACATTTTAGAAGGTGTACTACCAGAAACAATAACTTTTTACGGAAGAAATTCTTCAAACTTTTGACAAAATTAGAGAAATATATTATGTTAAGACAGCAGAATAAAATGAAAAGAGAATTTTTGATCTATGATAACACATTGGGACTTTATACAACTAACTAATGTATAAGTTGGAAAAAATAATTAACAGAATAGATACAATTGAATACCAAATCAGTGCCATGAAAAATATTCATTTAAAAATTCCAAAAAGTGCAAAGAAAAAAAAAATAAAGAAATTAAATTTTAAAAGACTCATATTTCTAATTAATGCCTCCCAATAGAAAAAAAATAAATGCATAAGTCAGAAAAATATAATAGAACAGTTTTCTTAAATGGCTAAAACAATTAAATTTCAGATTGAAATGGAGCATTTCTTAGATATTCCTAGCAATATGTACGATAGAAGAAGCCACTCAGTAAAATAATTATGGTGAGGAATTTAATTATCAAAATGTACATGTAAGATTAAAATTGTGCGAATTTAAATACTATGTAAATTAAGTTCAAAATTATAGCCTAAGTATTTGCTAAGATCCCTCAAATCAAACAATAGGAAATAATATTGAAAAATATAAAAATAAATACATAATCATCTTGTATCTTGGGCTAGAAAATTAACGATGTCTTTATAGAAAACACTCAGAAAACCACCACATTGCATAGACTGCCACTACACTACCATAGGGACTATTGCTTAAATAACCAGGTTAAAGAGGCCGGCGCGGTGGCTCATGCCTGTAATCCCAGCACTTTGGAAGGCCAAGGCGGGCGGATCACGAGATCAGAAAATCGAGACCATCCTGGCTAACACGGTGAAATCCCGTCTCTACTAAAAAAAATACAAAAAAAAATTAGCCGGGCCTGGTGGCGGGTGCCTGTAGTCCCACCTACTCTGGAGGCTGAGGCAGGAGAATGGAGTGAACCCGGGAGGCGGAGCTTGCAGTGAGACGAGATCCCGCCACTGCACTCCAGCCTGGGAGACAGACCGAGAGACTCCGTCTCAAAAAAATAAATAAATAAAAAAAAATAAAAAATAACCAGGTTAAAGAACGATGTAATGATGTATGCCAGATGTGATAGTTCATACTTGTAATCCCAACACTTTGGAAGAAAGAGGCGGAAGGATTGCTTGAGCCTGGGAGTTTGAGACAAGCCTGAGCAACATAGTGAGACTGTCTCCATAAGAAGGAAACAAAAAGAATGATGTATTATCACTGGCAGTTATGGCCAATGAGACACAATTGGAAGTCTTCCGGATGGAGTTACTAGAAAAGCTACTGTTTCTCTGATTAAGGAGAATGACAAATGCCGGGGATGCATGTGTTTTGTCCCTTGCCCTTCTCTAATTTCTTCTGGAATATGATTCTAGTCTGAACTTGGATTGCCATCTTGACACCAAGACAATGAATCATTTAATTAGTAGAGTGGAACTCTTGAGTTCTAAGAGTCTGAGTTCTAGGTGATTACAAGAAAAGCTATGCCATTCAATAAATACAACTCTTTACTTATATTGATGTTAACTTTGGATTCAGTTACATGAAGATAAATGTAATTCCTAGAAATTAACTTTCTCAAGAAAATATAAGCGTAAGAATGCCTGTCAAAAATATGAAGTCAAATTCTAGAATAAGAACAACAATAAAAATAAATGTAAATTGGTTAATCACACTTTTTAAGTTTCTAAAAATGAATATTTTTTATCCATCTGTATTATTGACAGATATTTTGGACAGCATTGTGGAAATATGAAATTTTAAGAGAAGACACAACATAGATATTAATCTAGGAACCAAATTAAATAAACTAAAAATAATCCATTAATAGAAAAAACTAAATGAAATATAACCTATTCATCATTGACTATAATGTAGCAGTTTAAAGGATTATACTATATCCAAATATAGTATATCAACTCAAACAACATATTATATAATAATTTTTAAACAATTTTATAACCTTATAAAATATACACACATGCAATATAGGTTTTTAAAACTTTCTAAATACTACATATTTTATAATAATGTTACCCTTGAGGATTTACCTTATAGGTAACATTTAGAAATTTTTTAAATTACACATTTATAAAACACAAAATGTAAATATTGTGAATGTGGAATTAAAAGTTATGCTGTGAAAAATATATATGCAGCTATCTTGGAACAGGCCCCAGTGCTTACCAATAAACCTGGAATTAGCAGGAAAGGTTGGAGTAAATAAGTGTAAAATGTGTAGCAGTTCCTCTTGCAAATCATGCTCTGAAAAGAAAACATTAAAAAATTTGGTGTTCAGAAACGCAGATTCAAAAAAACTATTTTAAATTGTCACATAAAACTATTTAAAACCATAACTAGCAAAATTAAAAATTAAAAGTAAGAACACAGACTGATGAAATTCTTAGGAGAAATTCCTAGAACAAGAAAAAAAGGAAACACAAGACTGCTCAATCACAAAACTTTAATTAATTAGTTAATTAATTAGAATTTAGAAAAATGGATTTATATCAACAAACACAGATGCTCCACTAGTAAGTAAGCACATCTTACAATTTAAAATAAATTAGAGTAAAGGGATAAAACATTAAGAATATCTCTTAAATACAAAAATACTTTTGTTGTTGTTGTTGTTGTTTTGAGATGGATTCTCGCTCTGTTGCCAAGGCTGGAGGGTAGTGATGCAAACTCGGCTCACTGCAACCTCCACCTCCCAGGTTCAAGTGATTCTACTGACTCAGCCTCCTGAGTAGCTGGGATGACAGGCACATGTCACCACGCCTGGCTAATTTTTGTATTTTAGTAGAGACGGGATTTCGCCATGTTGGCCAGGCTGGTCTTCAACTTCTGACCTCAAGTGATCTGCCCACCTTGGCTTCCCAAAGTGCTGGGATTATAGGCATGAGCCATCGTGCCCAGCCAAGAAAAAGTAATTTAATAAAATCAAATTTATTCCTGAGTTTAAAAATTCTTAGTAAAATAAAAATATAGAGATTGTAAATACGGTAGAAACTTTTTATATCTATTTTATACCTGTACCTTCACCTATTCTCACATGTGCACCTTATCAATTTAAAATAAATGTTAAAATAGAGATAAGACTGACAGAATAGACTCTTTGTGGCAATAAGATACCAAGTTTTAAAAAGGACCTATGGCTTTGCCAGGCAAGGGTTAAGTCATGCATTCTACACTTAAAGAATAAACTATAACTCCCAAAAGGGTTTTTTTGTTTTTGTTTTGTTTTTCTCTAGCTCCTAAACATGCATTGCCCTTGATATAAACAATATTAATGTTTTTTTCTTGTAAATTTGTTTGAGTTCATTGTAGATTCTGGATATTAGCCCTTTGTCAGATGAGTAGGTTGCGAAAATTTTCTCCCATTTTGTAGGTTGCCTGTTCACTCTGATGGTAGTTTCTTTTGCTGTGCAGAAGCTCTTTAGTTTAATTAGATCCCATTTGTCAATTTTGTCTTTTGTTGCCATTGCTTTTGGTGTTTTGGACATGAAGTCCTTGCCCATGCCTATGTCCTGAATGGTAATGCCTAGGTTTTCTTCTAGGGTTTTTATGGTTTTAGGTCTAACGTTTAACTCTGTCAGTGTGGCAATTCCTCAGGGATCTAGAACTAGAAATACCATTTGACCCAGCCATCCCATTACTGGGTATATACCCAAAGGACTATAAATCATGCTGCTATAAAGACACATGCACATGTATGTTTATTGCGGCATTATTCACAATAGCAAAGACTTGGAACCAACCCAAATGCCCAACAATGATAGACTGGATTAAGAAAATGTGGCACATATACACCATGGAATACTATGCAGCCATAAAAAATGATGAGTTCATGTCCTTTGTAGGGACATGGATGAAATTGGAAATCATCATTCTCAGTAAACTATCGCAAGAACAAAAAACCAAACACCGCATATTCTCACTCATAGGTGGGAATTGAACAATGAGATCACATGGACACAGGAAGGGGAATATCACACTCTGGGGACTGTTGTGGGGTTGGGGGAGGGGGAGGGATAGCATTGGGAGATATACCTAATGCTAGATGACGAGTTAGTGGGTGCAGCGCACCAGCATGGCACATGTATACATATGTAACTAACCTGCACAATGTGCACATGTACCCTAAAACTTAAAGTATAATAAAAATAAATAAATTTAAAAAAAGAAAAAAAAAACAATATTAAAATAATTTTCAGCTCCACCAGCTGTGGACTAACTGCACCCCTGTTTCACCAGCCATAACTACACTTTTCACTGGACAAGAGACTAATTTCAGTAACTTTCCCCTGATAAGAAGACCACAGACCATGGACTGTTTCTGGCCAGTTCAGAGATTGTGCATTTGCGTGCCTTCATGTCCTGAAAAGACCATTTAACATATAAACCCCAATTATAATACATTTAAATGTTAAGTCTCCACCCCAAAGTGAACATGGGTCATATGTTTTGTGGGTTTTTCTTCAGTCTGCATGTGTCAGGACCACCTCCATCAATATTCATAGCTTCTCCTGTAACCTGTTGAATATATATGTTTAGCTAACCTGTTCTGCATAAAGCAAGCTTTTACCCCAATCCCTCCTCTTTAGAAGTGTCTGTTTCTGGTCTTGGCCTGATGCATGCTCCCAGGCCTGCAGATGGCCGCCTTGCAGGCCATAACCCTTTATAAGAAATAAAATCTCTTCTCCTTTTCTACACTTATACATCTTGATTTTTTTAACAACCTCTATCTATACCTATTTCTATTATTTCATCACTACAGTCTACTCCCTATATGGCAGCTGAAGGATCTTTCCAAAACTTAATATTAGGTTATTTAATGTGCTGATGATGTATTCATAATAACATTTTATCTCATTACTACAGTCAGTAAGGCCCCCATGTGATCCGTCCCTTGCCAAATTTCTCTGACCCCATCTCCTATCAGTCTCTCATAATTCATGATACTTGAATCACACTGAAAATAGTTCATTTTTTTCCCACAGGCCAAGACATCTTCAGCTTCTACTTCAAATGTACATTTACAAAGCTCCCGTTTCCACATAGTTGGCTGTTTCTCTTAGACTGGCAAAGATTGAAAAGTTTGGCAATAGCAAAAAACTTGCAAGTGCTTGGAAAATAGGTATTTCTATTCACTGCTGATGACATTGAAAAGTGGTGTAAGTCTTTGAAGGAAATTTAATGGTAATTATTGACATCTTAAAACCATATACCCCTTGTCGCAGAAATTTTATTCCTGGGAAGGCATTGAAAGTTTCTACCTATAAAGCACCCTATGATCCATATATAGAGATATTTATTGCAGTATGTTTATTGCAGAAAGCTGTAATGACCTAAGTGCCCATCAATAGTGAATTGGTTGCATAAATTATGGTATTTTCATATGCAGGAAACGATGAAAATATTTCTAAAGAATAAATAAGATAAAAGCCTTAATATAATAGTATGTATAGAATGATCATGTTTATATTTAAAGGTTAGTATATATGTGTGTGTGCACACATTCACATAAAGCAGTTCCAGATGATAACTTAAGAAAATATAAATAGTGTTTATCTCAGGGGTTTACAACAGGGAGACATCAGGTAAATGGAATGGAATTTTATTATCTCTAAACACTTCTCTACTGTTTGTATTTTTTTCACCTTTAATATCTATTCTTAAGGAACAAGTTTATCTATTAAACCCTGTACATATGGTGTATTATAAATAACAGAAGCATAATTGCTGAATACAAAGGTATTAAGTCATTTTGGTTTTTGCTATGTATTAAATGCTATGTACAAAAATTTGCTACTTATAAAGTTTGTGCCAAATTGTACTCCAAACAGAAGTATAAAATGTTTTCACTTTCCCAATATCCTTATCAGTTATCAATTATGGATGTTATCAGTTAACTATATACAAACACATCCTAAGTCATATGTGTATTTACATAGATATGTCATATCTATATATATATATTCAACTTGAAATAATATTTTAACTTTGTATGCTTATTGGGCTTTGAAAAAATCACAAAAGCATTGGACATTTGCTTTTAAGACATTCAGTTTATAACTAATTCATAGCTTAGCATTATCCTTAGGTTGAAATAAATGGACTATTAAATATGATTGCATTTAATAACTGGAAGGTGAATATCTATTGGATTATTTTACTCCTTCAAATTATATTTCTGTATAATGCATAACATTCTCATTATATAAATATGAATTGATTTTCCACAAATCTATGAATTACCTATCCAAATTTACATTCATCCCTCTGAGAAATAATAAAATATATAGTTTATTAGAAATGAGTAAACTGGTGGCTAGACTATAAACAAAGTGGTAAAACTATAAATGTAGTGTACAGATATAAGCATCTTTTCAAATAGCTTCAGGATTACATTATTATTTTTAATTTATAAAGAAAGATATTAAATATCCAAGAAACAATTAATTCCATAAATGTATTATTATTGGAATTGCAGGGGTTTTGTGATATATTTTTTAAAATTGTGTGCTTGGATAATATTAAATAATTATTTACAGTCACTTCAATATTTTTAATTTTCTTTTTCTCAGGAAGCTCTAAATGTACTCACAGATTTTGACATTAATGACAATAACCATAAACATTTTGACATCTATGAAATAAGTCCCCAGAGCCAAAGGAGCCTGAATTTTCATGCCTTAGAATGAAGGAGCAACCTGAAATAATTGTATTTTGAATCAGTCTTTAAAGGTCAAATAATAAACGACAGGGAAAGGGATCACAGCATATGTACTCTCCATGGAAACTCTCTGCTCTTGATTTCAAGAAGTTCCAAACAGGGGCAAACTGGCTATAAGGAAGGATGGCAGAGACAAGTACAGCAGTAATGACAGAAAATATTAACAAGCATTCTGACCTCAGGGAAAGCAGCTACCCCAGAGGGAAGCATAATTCTGGAAGAAATTAGGTTTAGAAATTGTACCTGCATGGCACTAAGCTGAGGATGCCAATTCCTCCTGTGTCCCTAAATATTCAGCCAGGAAAAACTGAAGCCTGTATTCACTTTGCAATTATATGCTTTCTTGCCTGAAAATCATGGTAGCAGTGACATGAACAGGAGACAGGGAAATACTGGGTAGAAGAGGGTGGTTTCCCAGTAAAGGCCCAATTGTCAAGCCTGAAGACCCACGGCCCTTTTGAGGACAGGCATTTCTGTTTTTGTGCCCAAAAAGTTGCTTTTTGGTCTTCTACACACCCTATCCTGCCACCATATAAACTGGAGACCTTAGCGGGCACACACCAGTAGCTGGACATTGGAACCAGTAGCCTAGCGAAAACAGAACAACGCAGAAGACAAAGAGAGAAGAGGAAGGACGTCTGGACACCAAGGGGATTTTAGGCAGTGGTGGTTGGAGAACAGCCTGGCCGCTGGGCAACCCAACACCAGGGAAAGACCATCTTCCCACTCCATCTCCTCACTTCTGGCTCCCCATCCATCTCACTGATAACTGCCTCCACTACTCAGTAAAACCTTGCACTCATCCTTCCAGCCTATGTTTGATCTGATTCTTCCAGTACACTGGGCAAGAACTCAGGATACAGAAGGTTATCACACTATCCCGCTGCCCTTGTGATAAGACAGAGGCAATACTGAGCTGATTAGCACAAACAGTTTGCAGATGGCAAAGCTGAAAAAGCACACTGTAACACATGCTCACTTGGGCTTTGGGAGTCAGAGACCTCCACCTCTAGCTGCTGTGGGGCCAGAACGTGTTTTCTTTGTCTTATGTTTTGGATATCAGCTCAGCCACAGTAGAACACAGTCCTAATTAAAGTCATGAGGCCCCCATTTTGGCCATAGTCCCTGGATGACATTTCTAGGCACACACTTGGCCAGAATGAAACCCACTGCCTTAAAGGGAAGGACTCATAACCTGCTGACAGCCCTTGGGCCCAGAATAAGCAGTAGTACCCAGGAATTGCATTGTGGGCCTTGGGTCCAGGTGAGACCTGGCACATTCCAAGCTATGGTGGCTATAATGACAGACTCCTGTTTGAGAAAAGCAGTGGGGAAGTAAGAGAGACTTTGTCTTGCACCTTAGGTATGAGGTCAGCCACAGGAAAGTAGAGGATGAAGTGGGCTATTGGGGTCTCAGCTTCTAGGCCTTGCCTCTTTCATGGCATTACTGAACCTTCCCTGGGCCAAAAGGGAGCCCACTACCCTCAAGGGTGAATGCCAGGCCTGGCAGCATTTACCAAAAACACACTGAAGAGCCCTTGGGCTTGAAGTGAATATCATTGGTAACCTGCAGTGCACCTCATGGGTCTGTGAAGGTAGTGGCCGCAGGGTGAAGCTCCTCTGCCTGCAGAAAGAGGAAGGAGTAGTTGGAAGGGCTACATGTAATGGTTTGAGTGCCAACTCAGCCACAGTATAATAGAACACAGGTAGATTTCTAAAGTTTTTTACTCCAGACTGGGGCTCTTGGACAGCATTTCTAAACCTATGTGAGGTGTCAGGGACCTTGTCACCCTTGAAGTAAGAAAACAAGCATGGCTGGCTTTCCCATCTGCTGATTGTAGAGCCTGAGGGACTTCAGTAAACACAGGCAGTGGCCAAGTAGTGGACACTGCAGCCCTTGGGCAAAACCCAGTTCTGTGCTGGCTTCATGTCTGACTCAGCACATGTTTCACTTATTTGTGAGATCTAAAAATCAAGTTGTGAGTGCTTGTGTCACCCCACCCACAGCTCCAGGTGGCTCAAAACAGAGAGAGAGACTCCTTTGTTTTGGGAGAAAATAAGAAAACAAGAGTCTCTACCTGGTAATCCAGAGAATTCTTCTGGATCTAATCCAAGATCACCAAAGTATACCTCAATGAGTCTGGAAGAATCACAGCATTGCCCTTGGGGTGTCCTCTAAAGTAGATACAGCTTAGATCACAACAGCCAATTCCTTTTGAATGCCTGAAAAGGCTTCCCCAAAAGGACTGGTAGAAACAAGCCCAGACTGCAAAGACTACCACAGATACCTAACTTTTCAGTGATCAAACACCAAAAGCATAAAACCATCTAGGAAAGCATGAACTCATCAAATGAACTAAATAAAGCACCAGGGACCAATCCTGGAGAAATTGAAATACGTGATCTTTCAGACAGAGAATTCAAAATAGTTCTTTCAAGGAAACTCAACGGAATTCAATATAACACAAAGAAAGAACCCGGAATTCTAGCATATAAAATTAACAAAGACATTGAAGTAATTAAAAAGAATCAAGCAGAAATTCTGAAGGTGAAAAATGCAACTGATATACTGAAGAATCCATCAGAATCTTTTAATAGAATTAATCAAGCAGAAGAAAGAATTAGGAGGAGGAGATAAAGTAAAAAAAAGAATAATACACAATGAAGCACACCTAAAATACCTAGAAAATAGTCTCAAAAGGGCAAATCTAAGAGTTGCCATAAAGAGGAGTTACAGAGAGAGATAGGGGTAGAGAGTTTATTCAAAGGGATAATAACTGAGAACTTCCTAAACCAAGATAAATATAGCAATATTCAAATACAAAAGGGTTATAGAACACCTAGCAAATTTAATCCAAATAAGACTAGCTCAAGGTATTTAATAATCTTAAGAGTCAAGTATAAATAATGGATCCTAAAAGCAGTAAAAGGAAAGAAACAAATAACATACCGTGGAGCTCCCATATATCTGGCAGCAGACTTTTAAGTGGAAACCCCAGGAGAGACTGGCATAATATATTTAAAGTGCTGAAGGCAAACATTTTATGCTAGAACAGTATATCCAGTGAAAATGCCCTTCAAACATGAATGAGAAATAAAGACTTTCTCAGACAACCAAAAGCTGAGGGGTTTCAAAAATACTAGACCTGCGCTATCAGAAAAGCCAAAGGAAGTAATTCAATCAGAATGCAAATGACATTAATGAGCAATAAGAAATCATTTAAGGTACAATGCTCACTGGTAATAGTAAGTATGCAGAAAAACACAGAATATCATAATACTGTAACTGTAGTGTGTAAACTACACCTATTCTAAGTAGAAAGACTAAAAGATAAACCAATCTAAAATAATAATGACCACAACTTTTCAAGACATAGACAATAAAATAAGATAGAAACAAAAAAATTAAAAAGTACGGGAATGAAGTTAATGTGTGGAGTTTTTACGTTTTGCTTGTTGGCTTTTGCAAAGCATGTCATAATAAGCTGAAAACAATGGGTTATAATATAGTATTTTCAAGCCTCCTGGTAATCTCAAATCAAAAAACATACAACAGATATACAAAAAATAAAAAGAAATTAAATCACACTACCACAGAAAATCACTTTCATTAGAAGGAAAACTGGAAGGAAGGAAAGAAGGACAAAGAGACCACAAAACAGGAAACAAATAACAAAATAGCAAGAGTAAATAATCATTTATTAATAATAATATTGAATGTAAGTGAAATAAATTCTCTAATCAAAAGACATGGAGTAGCTCAATGGATAAAATAATATGGTCCAATGATCTGTTGCCTACAAGAACACACTTCACCTAGAAAGACACATAGACTGAAAATAAAGGGACGGAAAAAAATATTTCATGCCAATGGAAATCCAAATAGAGCAAGAGAAGTTAAACTGATACCAGATAAAATATATTTCAAGACAAAAACTTAAAGAGGAGACAATAATGATAAAGGGTCAGTCCAACAACAGGATATAATGATTGTAAATACATATGGACCCAACTGCATCTATGGAAACCAGTTATATAGAGCAAATATAGAATCTGGTTACATAGAGCAAATATTCTTAGAGAGATTAACCTCAATACAAATAAAGCTGGAGACTTCAACACCTCCCTTGCAGCATTAAACAGGTCATCTAGACAGAAACACAACAAAAAAGCATTGCACTTAGTCTGCCCTATATAACATATAGACTTAATAGATGTATAGAGAACATTCCATCCGAATGCTCAACATCACTGATCATCAGAGAAGTGTAAATCAAAACTACAATGAGATATCCTCTCACCCCATTTAAAATGGCTTATATCCAAAAGACAGGCAATAAAGGCCTGTGAGAATGTGGAAAAAATGGAAACTTTGAACACTATGGTGGGCATGTAAATTAACACAACCACTATGGAGAACAGTTTAGAGGTTCCTCAGAAAACTAAAATTCAGCTATCATATGATCCAGCAATCCTATTGCTGGGTATATACCCAAAAGAAAGCAAGCCAATACTGAAGATGTATCTGCACTCCCATATTGGTTGTAGCACTGTTTACGATAGCTAATATTTAGAAGCAATGTAAGTGTCCATCAACAGATGAATAAATAAGGAAAATGTGGTACAAATACACAATGGAGTACTATTTAGCAATAAAAAAGAATGAGATCCAGTCATTTGCAACAATATGGATGGAACTGGAGATCATTACATTAAGTGAAATAAGCCAGGCACAGGAAGACAAGCATCACATGTTTCACTTATTTTTGAGATCTAAATATCAAAACAATTTAATTTGTGGACATAGAAAGTAGAAGGATGGTTACCAGAGGCTGGGAAGGGTAGTGGGGAACTTGAGAGGGGAAAGTGTGGGTAGTTAATGAACAGAAAATAAAAAAGTTAGAAAGAATGAATAAGACCTACTATTGATACCACAAAAGAATAACTATAGTCAATAACTTAATTGCATATTTTAAAATAACTTTAAAAATGTTATTGGATTGTTTGTAACTCATAGGATAAATGCTTGAGGGCACAGGTACTCCATTCTCCATGACATGGTTATTTCACATTGCATGCCCATATCAAAACATCTCATGTACCCATAAATATACACACCTACTATGTGCCCACAAAAATTTTTTAAATAAATAAATAATATAAAAAATTTAAAAAGAAAAAATAGAACAGAATTGGAAAAAGCACACTACCTGACTTAAAACTATACTAAAGAGCAATAGTAACCAAAACAGCATTGTACTGGCATAAAAATAGACACATAGACCAGTGGAACAGAATAGAGAACACAGAAATAAATCCACACATCTACAGTGAACTCATTTTTGTCAAAGGTACCAACAACATACCCTGGGGAAAAGACAAGTTTGCAATGGGATATAGTAGTAGTAGTATTGTTACCAACAAGTCTGGTTCCCCAGAAAATGGGGTCTTTCACTGTTCAGTGTTATAAAACTAATATGTAAAACAAAAAGTGGGCATCAAGCAGTGCAGAATTGATTCCATGGCCATGAAATTGAGAAGGGGGAGAATGGCTCACTAATAAACTAAACTAATGAGGAGTAAGGGGTTAAAATATAGGATTTCTCTGGTGATGGGATTGAATATTAAAAATGAGAGAAGGAATAGTCATGTCTTTTCCGGAAATGAGTGGTGAACTTCTGCCTTCATTTAGTCCTTTTAGGGCTTCTTCTGGTCATTGTTATGGTGAGAGATGGGAATGTTATTTAGCATGGAAATGGGATTATAGTGAAGCCTGAGGTCTTTTTTAAGTTATTTGATTGGCTGTGATGGTTCTAACCAATCTCAGCTGGTCTGGTTACAAAGGACACTTTTTTTCACAGGTCTCTTGTTTCTTAAAGATAAGCATAACTAGGGCAGGGTAGAAATCCAGCTATGTCATGAAAGCATTACACAGGGTAACAGTAGTAGTAGAAGTAGTATTACCTGTAGTATTATCTTCATAATCATTGGAAATACTATGAACTTTTTAAGTTACATTGTATAAAAAAATGGCTGAATTTATTGCAATAAATCTCATGAGTAGGTTCTCAACAAAGATAGTGGTGGTGGGAATAGTGAGGAGAGGATGACCTGAGAACTGTGTAAGAGAAGAATCAAACACATTTGACCAGTTGGAAATGAGTATAAAATGTAGAAGGAAGAGTTTTATCCTCTAGTTTGGAATTCACAAATAGTAAATTTGGGGTATATTTCACAAGTAGTAAAACAAAGAGTGTAATACATCAGGATATGCTCTGATACATTAGCGCCTATAGAATTCAGGCTGAGAGCCATATGAGAAGTTGTTGCAAATACAGAGCCTTTTTTCTACTTTTTTAAAGTATTGAGATATTAGGCATCTCTGTGCCGAGCTGCAGGACAAAAAGACCCTGTACCAGTCAAGCCCTGCTATTCGTTGCACCTGCTCTGCATGCTCAATGATATCTTCAGATCTGCCTAACAGCCCCATTAATATCTTTATCTCTGATAGCCTGACTCACCATATCTTTAATAAAACCCTTGTTCACAGGGTGACCACAATGCCTCTGCTCATTTTAGGTGCCTAAGTGTTCTAGCCTAGTAATTATCTTCCTCAAACGGCTCCCTTTTTAACCTATGCTTCTAGCAGCAGAGTTTCTTTGTTGCTATGGATTCTGGACAGACTATTTTGTCAATCCTTGAACCCAATACTCTCTTTTGCAAACAGTTATATACTAAAGTCGATATTTTCTTTTACCTCATTTCCTTGTTAATAGACAAAGACATATATTGAGAATATACTTGTCTGGCATCCTGCTGAGATTAGTCCTTGGATTTCTGCTGACTTTAATCTTTATAAATGATCTAGAGAAAGGCAATGACAGTGAACTAACTGGAAATACTAATCAGCCAAAATTGCTGGGGAGGAAAGAAATAGAGGAAGCTACAAACCCAACACAGGTGGAGTCCAATATGCCATGTAGCTAAGTGGGTGTGTGGTAAACTGACATAATAAGGAACCTTGTGAAGAGCACTACAAATTGGAGATAAATGATTAAGAAATATGTAACACCATTCAATTGAAATGCATGAAGTTTTGGGCATAATTATGGATCAGTCACCCCGAAAGGCATTAAATGTGTGAAGCTTCAATTAGTCCAGGAAAAGGATAAGATCCACTAAAATAGTATACTTGAAAACAGAATTGTATTTCCATTTATTTTAACTTTCATTTAAAAATACTAATGAGAGAAGAAACAGAAATGTGGTATCAAGATTTGCTGCCAGAGACTCATTTAAGAAACTGGAGCGTTTGCGTATGTGTGTTTGGAGTTCATTGCAATTTAAGTTTTGATACATACATACACTCATAACTACCACCTAAATCAAGATATACACACATTTTTTATCAGCCTAATCTAGAAACTGTACTTAAATCCTCTTTAAAGGCAACCTCACTTTTTCTACAGGAAGCTTCTTTCAGTTCCTTCTATACCCGTAGATTCATATGGCACGAACCAGGATTTCATATACATGAAATAATATAGTATGTGCTCTGTGTTTGGCCAGCATTTGGCTTCTGAGATTAATTCAAACTGTTTGGTTTATCACTACTTCATATCACAACTTTTTAATTCATTATCCCACTGATGGACACTTTCACCATTTTTGTTTGGGGCTATTTTGTGTGTGTGTTTAAAGCTTCTGTGAACTTTCTTGCAGAAGTCTTTTTTTCTTTCTTTTTTTTTTTTTTTTTTTTGAGACGGAGTCTCACTCTGTCGTGCAGGCTGGAGTACAGTGGCATGATCTCGGCTCACGGCAAGCTCCACCTCCCGGGTTCATGCCATTCTCCTGCCTCAGCCTCCTGAGTAGCTGGGACTACAGGCGCCTAGCACCACGCCTGGCTAATTTTTTGTGTTTTTAGTAGAGATGGAGTTTCACTGTGTTAGCCAGGATGGTCTCGAACTTCTGGCCTCATGATCTGCCCGCCTAGGCCTCCCAAAGTGCTGGGATTACAGGTATGAAGAAGTCTTTTCTTTTTGAACATATGTTTTAATTTATCTTAGGAATTGGATCATAGAGTAGTTATGTATTTCCAACTTCTGAAAACCTCTGGGGTTCCTTGGCTTGCAGCAACGTAAGTTTAATCTCTGCTTCCATCTTCACATGACTTTTCTGTGTCTCTGTGATCTCTCCTTTCCTTATGAGTAAATTAGTCATTGGATTTAGGGCCCACCCTAACACAGTACAACCACCTCCTAACTCAATTAACTGCAAAGACCAGATTTCCAAATAGGTCACAGTCTGAGGTCTCAGATGGTACAAATTTGTGATTACATGATTCAATACACTAGTACTATATACTAATATTATATAGAAATACAATTTATTTTTTAATGTCCTAGTGTCTCATGACTTTGCTGAAGTTATTTATTAGATACAAAATTTGTCTTATACATTTTTAGGGTTTTTATTTTGTACAATCATGTCTGATCATCTGTGAATAAAGGCTGTTACATTTTTCATTTCAATCTGTATCTTTCATTTCTTTTTCTTATCGTTATGCTCTCAAAACAATCTCCAGTACAATATGAAATAAACGTAGTATGGAGAAACCCCATCTCTACTAAAAATACAAAAAAAATTTTACTGGGCATGATGGTGCATGCCTGTAATCCCAGCTAATCGGGAGGCTGAGGCAGGAGAATCGCTTGAACCCGGGAGGTGGAGGTTGCAGTGAGCTGAGATCGTGCCATTGCACTCCAGCCTGGGCAACAAGAGCAAACTCCATATAAATAAATAAATAAATAAATAAATAAATAAATAAATAAATAAATAAATAAATGTAGTATGTCTATACTTCCTTTCTCCAATTTTAAGAAAAAAAGCGATGGCTATGGATATTTTACAGATGCCCTTTATCATATTAAAGAATGTTATTTCCATTCCTATTTTGTTGAAATTTTTATCACGAAAGGCTGTTAGATTTTCTTAAATGCTTTTATTCAACATATTGATGAAAATGATCACTTTTTTTTACTTTGTTAATTAAGTGAACTGCATTGACTGATTCTGGATTGTTAAAACATTTTGTATTATCAAGATAAACTGTACCTTCTTTATTATTTATATTTTTGTGCATCCAATTTGCTGATATTTTATTGAAAATGTCTGTGCCTATGTCCATGAGAAATGTTACTCTCTCATTTTAGTTTACTATAAAGCCTTCAGTAGGTACCAGGGTTAGGCTGATCTTATGAAGCAAGTTGAACTGTGTGTTCTATTTTCTGAAAGAGTTGTGTATGACTGGAATTACTTATTCCCTAAATAACAGAAAAAATTCACCAATGAGACTCTATGAAACTGGAGTTTTCTCTGATAGAAGGTTTTTGATGAGTTCCATTATTTAATAGATTTATTCATATTTTCATTTATTCTTTGTTTTATTAAGTGTATTTTATAATAATTTGTCAATTTCAACTAGTTTAATCTACAAAAGGAATTCATAATATTCACTTATTTTAATTTTATTGTTTGTAGTTTCGTAAGGATGTCTTTTATTTTCTTCCTGACATTGGTGATTGATATTCGTAGTGTTTCAACAATTGTATTAATCTTTTCAAGAACTAACTTTTGGCTTGTCAAGCCTTTGTTTTTATGTTTTAATTTTTCTTCTTTTCTGCCGTAATTTTATCATTTCCTTCTTTCTACCATTTATTTGTTTCATTTACTTATCTTTTTGTAACTTCTTGAAAACATTCCCTTATAAGTGTTGCTTTAGTTCATAGACTAAATTTTGATATGTTGTATTTTCATTCTAATTTAGTATAAAACATTTCCTATTTTTAACATTTTCTCAAATTTTCCTTTGATTCTTGCGTTACTGAGAAGTATATTATTTCTCGATTCTCAGTAGTGTTCCATTGGTCTATGTAACTGTTTTTATTCCAGTACCATGTTGTTTTGGTTACTATACTGTGTGATATAATTTTAAATCAGATAATGTGATTCTTCCAGTTTGTTCTTTTTGCTTATGATAGCTTTGGCTATTTTGGGTCTATTGTGATTCCATATAAATTTTAAGATTATTCTATTTCTGTGAAGAATATCTGGTATTTTGCTAGAGATTACGTTGGCTCTGTAGATTGCTTTGGGAAGTATGGAAAATACTGCCCAATTTTTATTTTTCCAGTCCATGAGCATGAAATCGTTTCATTATTTTTTGTGTTCTCTTCAATTTCTTGCACCAATGTTTTATAGTTTTCATTATAGAGCTCTTGCCCTACTTTGGTTAATTCCTCGGTACTTAATTTCATTTGTAGCTCTTGTAAAGGGGATTACTGTCTTGATTATTTTTTCAGATTGTTCACTGTTGGCATATAGAAATACTTCTGATTTTTGTATGTTGATTTTGTATCCTACAACTTTACTGAATTTTAAAAATCATTACTAATAGTTCTTTTGGTGGAGTCTTTAGGTTTTCCAAATATAGTATCATATCATCTGCAAACAAAAAAAAATTTGACTTCTTCCTTTCCAATTTGGATGCCCTTTATTTCTTTCTCTTGTGTGATTGCTGTAGCGAAGAGTTCCAGGACTATGTTAAATAACAGTGGTGAAAGTGGGCATTCTTGTCTTGTTCCAGATCTTAGAGAAAAGGCTTTCATTGTTGCCCCATTTAGTATGATACTAGCTGTGAGTCTCTTATATGTGGCCCTTTTTGTGTTGAGTTATCTTCCTCCTAAACTCAGTATATAAGGGTTTTTATTAAGAAGAAATGTTGAATTTTTATCAAATGCTATTTCAGCACTAATTGAAATGATCATATGGTTTTTATCATTCACTCTGTTGATATAATGTATAACTATGATTTGATTTCTACAACAGGTCTAGTGTTGTTGAAATCCTTTAGCATTTGTTCATCTCAGGAAGTATTTCTCCTTCATGTTTGAAGAACAATTTTGGTGAATATTCTATGCTAGGATAAAAGATTTCCTCCTTTAGCACTTTAAATATGTCATACCACTCTCTGCTGGCCTGTAAGGTTTTCACCATGAAGTCTGCTGCTAGATATATTGAAGCTTCATTGTATATTTTTTTTTTCCTCTTGTTACTTTTAGAATCCTTTCTTTCTCCTTGACATTTGGGAGTCTGATTATTACATGCCTTCAGGTAGTGTTCTTTGTATTATATTTGCTTATCCTTCTATAACCTTCTTGTACTTGAATATTGATATATTTCTCTAGGTTTGGGCAGTTCTCTGTTATTACCTACTTGAATTATTTTTCTACCACTATGTCTCTTTATAACTCCTTTTTAACATTCTTAGATTTGCCCTTTTGTGGCTATTTTCCAGAACTTGAAGGCATGCTTCATTTTTTTTAATTCTTTTGTCTTTTGCCTCCTCTGTCTGTGTGTTTTCAAATAGCTTGTCTTCAAACTCACCGATTCTTTCTTCTGCTTGATCAATTCTCTTGCTAAGAGACTCTGATGCATATTTCAATATGTCACATGCATTTTTAATCTTCAGAATTTCTGCTTGAATCTTTTTAATTATCTCAATCTCTCTGTTAAATTTATCCAATAGGATTCTGTATTTCTTGTTTATGTTGTCTTGAATTTTATTGAGTTTCCTCCAAACAGAGTCACCGTTTTGAACATCAGAGCACTGATGTTTATTTAAGACCCAAAGGCTCCTAAGTCAGCTTGTGGTTATAGTTGTCAGTCCAGAATCACTCCCTCCAGGCCAGTGGGCTCTCCTGTTGTCCAGGTTGGGTGTAAAAATGCCATACAGGAGTCAAGGCCTGGAATAGGGGACCCCGGAAACCCACTTGGTGATCTACCTCACTGTGGCCAAGTTGTACCCAGGATGCATGACAAGGTCCTCATTTACTCTTCCTTCTCCTTTTCTCAAGCAGAAGGAGTCTCTCCCCATAGGCACCATAGCTAAGAATGTGCTGAGTCACGCCTGAAGCCAGCACTGCTCTGATTCTCACCCAAGGCCCACCGTGAGTACTGCCTGGCTACTACTGCTGATTATTCGTGATCCAAGGGCTTTTTAGTCAGCAAGTAATGTGCCCTGCCAAGGTCACAGGATCCCTGGGGTGTTGCTTTTCTGGCCGAAAACCTCTGGGCCTGTGGTACCTCTGCCTGAGTTTTGCTCGGGCTGGCTGGCTTGTTCCACCTACTTGGCCAAGAAGGCTGTACTCAGCTCATGCCACTAGCCTGGATCCCATGCTTGCCGAGGGCAAGCCAACCAGAGTGGTGAAGGGTGTATGAGTGAGTGAGCGTGCAGTCTGGCAACTGTGC
The DNA here is from genome assembly GCF_029289425.2 of Pan paniscus. NCBI lineage: Eukaryota > Metazoa > Chordata > Mammalia > Primates > Hominidae > Pan > Pan paniscus. Next base: position 68,962,891 of record NC_073261.2, on the reverse strand, counting down.
ACAGCCAGGCACTCTGGCTGTGGTAGGGTGGGCAGCTCCAGGTTCCAGCATGGGCACTGGCTTCCTGCTAGGCTGCAGTTGGACCCGGAGTACCACAAGCAACTTCCACAGCTGGCACTGGGGAATGTTGTTGTGCCTGGACCATAAGCTTGGAGATGCCGGGAACCACAGAGCCTCAAAGAAAGTGACATAGCTCTGGCTTGGGGAGCTCCTAGGTCTGGGCTTCCCAAAGAGCTCCAGCTCTTCTCTCCTTCTTTCTTCTCTCCTTCTCTCTTCTCTCCTTCTTGTTGCCCACAACATGGTGAGCAAGGGGCATGTTTCAGACCTGTCAGTTACTGCTCTTTCAACCCTGCCATTCAGCGGGTCCCAAGTTCTTGTCCCACATCCAAGAAAATGAGGTACATGGACAAGTGGAGGGTGAGCAAGGTGAAGAGGAGCTTTACTGAGTGACAGAACGGCTCAGAGGAGACCTGCAGTGGGTAGCTCTTCTCCACAGGCAGGTGTCCTGACAAGAGTTCAGCTCTCAGCAGAGAGGAGACACACAGTGGGTAGCTCCTCTCTGCAGGCAGGTTATTGGGTCATCTGCCTGAGTCTGGCGCAGTTTGGGGTTTTTATGGGCTTCACAGGGGAGGAAGTGTGTGCTGATTCATCCATGGATGGCTGTGAGTGGGCCCAGAAAAAGCACCATAAGTTCTCATTCTGCTCAGCGGAACTGGCAGCCCAGCCTCCAGGTCTAAGGCCGTCCCTGGCCTGAAGGTGGGATTTCGCCGGGGGCCTGCCCCTTTCTGCCCAGGAACCTGTCTGCCTCCTGCCACCATTAACCTGCCATCCATGGTGCCCATGGCGTCCAGGCTTGCCTGCAGGCCTGCGCCAAGCCACCCTTAGCCTCTCTTCAGCCTCCCTCGCTTGCCTGTTGGTTCCCAAAGTCTGGAGGGGGCTGAGGTGGCAGGGAGCTGGCATGTCATCACTGCCTCGAGCACATGCACACCCAGCCAGGTCATGATAGTGCCTGAGCACAGCCACAACTTCGCTCTGAAATGTGAGCAGGTGCTGGGAGCAGGGAGAGGCCAGGCAGTGGGAGCAGGCACTTCTGAGCCAGGGGTGGCTTTCCGGGCCGCCGAGAGTGTAGAGATGCCAAGGTTTGCAGAGGTGGCTGGGTGGCTACAGCTGTGCCTGGAAGGGAGAAGCTCTTGCCCCTCCAACTTGGCAGGGGCGGGGTTTCTTCCTGTTCCTGGCTCCCACTGACACCATGGAGCATGCAGCTTTGGCTGCGCCTCCCCAACTGCACCCAGCGTCAAGGGCAATGGCCGCTCCAGATGGGCCACCGCTGCCATCACCAGGACTGCGTTCTTTCCTTCAAGACAGGGGGTTCCCTTCTGACCAAGGGTGTCTCCACAAATATTGCCTGGGAGCTAGGGCCTAGATTAGAGACTTTAGGATGCTGTCTTGTGTCCTATACTATAGTGGCTGAGTTGCTATCCAAATTGTGAGACAAATTATTCTTTACTTTTCATTCTCCTCTCCTCAGACAGAGGGAAAAGGTCTCTTCCAGAGCTGTGAGCTGCACTGCCTGATGTTGGGGGAGGAGGAATGCAAGCACTCCTTTGGCCACTCTAGCTGGCGACTCGCTAAGTTGTGTGTCCTCAGCACAGAACTAGTACTCACCCAGTAATTCTAGTCCTGTGGCCTGGACTGCCTTTCATGTTTATTTAAGACCCCAGAGCCCTTTAGCCTGCAGTGGTGGGGATTACTGGAGATAAGGTTCCGACCACTGGTACGGGTGATTTTCCTCTGGCAAGGGCTGTTCTAAGTGCTCCCTCTGTGGGCAGTGGCTGAGTTTTGCCCTCTGTTGCTTTCCACTATAACAGAACCACACTGAGTTCCAATGCAAAGTCCCACAATCACTGTGCTCTTTCTCTCCCAAGTGCACAGTCTCTCTCTGTGCCATGCAGCCACCAACAGAACATGCAAGTATGGTATCAATGATTCAAGACTGTTTCTTCTATTCTCTTAAATACGTCTTTCCTTAATATGATTAAAGCCAGGTACTGTGATTACTCACTTGATCATTGGTTCTTATGAAGGTGTTTTTTGTGTGGATAGTTGTTCAGGTTGGTATTCCTGCAGCAAGGATGATTGCTGGAGGCTTCTATTTAGCCATCTTGCTCTACCTCCATCTTTCATCTCTTTAAAGATACCATTACATTGTCTTCCTTCCTCCATTATTTTCAAAAGACAGGTTTTCAAGACACCCATTTCTCTCTCTTTCTCTCTCTCTGTCTCTCTGTTTTTATCAACTTGACTATGATATGTTGAGGTGTTTTCTTCTTCTTTTATTCTGCTTAAGATTTGCTGACTACTCAGATTTGTATGTTGCCTTTGTTTTTTACCAAATTTAGGAAAGTTTTAGACACTGTTTCTTTTTCTTTTTTCTTTTCTTTTTTCCTTTTTTTTTTTGAGATGGAGTTTTGCTATTGTTGCCCAGGCTGGAGTGCAATCGCACGATCTTGGCTCACCACAACCTCCCAGGTTCAAGTGAGTCTCCTGCCTCAGCCTCCCGAGTAGCTGGGATTACAGGCATGCGCCACCACACCCAGCTAATTTTGTACTTTTAGTAGAGACGAGATTTCTCCATGTTGGTCAGGCTGGTCTCCAACTCCTGACCTCAGGTAATCTGCCCGCCTTGGCCTCCCAAAGTGCTGGGATTACAGGCGGAAGCCACAGCGCCTAGCCTAGACACTGTTTCTTTAAATAAATCCTTTGAGCTCATTATCTCTTTTCTTTCCTCATAGTTTCCAATTATAGTTATGTTTTACAAATTGATAATGGCTGACACATTTCAGAGGTTCTATTTACTTTTTCAACCTTTTCACACTTCTTATGCATATTACATAATTTCTATTTATCTAGTTTATTGACTCATTGTTTTGTCCATACTGGTCATTTTATTTAAGATACTCTACTTTACAGTTCTGCAATTTTTATGTGCTTCTCTTTTATAATTATCTTTTGCTCTCGACATTTTATGAGCTCTTTAAGATTAAGTGCTTTCATATTTTTTTAACTCCAGAAAATTTACCTTGCATTTATTAAAATATTTCCTCCTGTGAATTTTTAAATACAATTTCTCACTTTCTGGGAATATTATCATCTTTTACATTGTCACTATTTTTACTTCCATGTTTCCTTCTAGAACAGTTCCTTGATCTTATCTTTTACTACTAATTCAGGTACATATGCCTCTCTATTCACTATATCTACTTTATTTATTATTTCTAATATTACATTTTGCACTAAAGTATTTCTACTTGACCATTTTTGTTTTATATTTCAATAATTTTCTATTTTCTTATCATAATAATTATTCTTATTTATTATGCTTATTTTTAGCTTTTGATCTATATGTGCTGAGGTTTATTCTTCCAATACTCCTTCCCTCTCCTTCCCACCTTCAAACAATTAGAGAGAATCAGCATCAGAGAAAAGGAATTATTCTTGGGTTTAAACGTACAAGCTGTGGTGGTTTAGAGCAGGATAAGGCATATTCAGTACTAATTATTCACCCAAAGTGAGTGATTTTTCCAAAAATTTTTGCAACTAAACAGGTTTCTGCAGTAACATTGAAAGGGAAAATGTCCCATGGCATATTGGAGAGAAAAAATAATTGATCTTAAACAGTTTTTCTGCAATTTATGGTCCCACCCCTTACCCAGCAACACTCTGCACTGGACCAGAATATTTAACCTCTAGTTCAAAAAAGCTTTCTTTCCATAGAAAATTTTTTGTCAGTAAAGATGTTACTTTCTGAAGTCTACATTTCTTCATGTAATTTCTTTAGGGTTAATTTTGGGTGAAGAAAATAGTCATTTATTCTCATTCTTCTTCCTGAGACGTATCATATATCTTTCTTCACATATATTTGCACTAAAACTAGCACATTTCCTTCAATATACTAGATATATAATATGTGCTTTTGAGTGAGTGAATAGTCTTACCTCCTTTTGATCTTGTTTCTCAGGGGATTTAACTTCTTGAGATTTGTGATATTCTTTCTTTGGTATGGCTACTCTACTTTTTCTGTGTCAATTCAAGTTTCCCTCAAGTATACTACAAAGTTTCTAAGCCAGGTTCCATAAATTTTACATATATTATGCCTCCCTCACTGCTTTTACAGTACAAAATTTATTATTCTTATTCCCTTGGGCTCATATAGGGGAACAAATGACTTTAGCTAGAGAAAATGCGATTTTAATCGATTAGGTAAATCGATTGCTTACATTGAGTCTTGTGACAGAGTAAAATTTATATCTATTGTTAATTACTGAAAATTGCACTTAGGAACAAGGGATAAAATACAGATTTTTTTGTCTTTGTGTATGCATGTAGGCGGAGCAAACAATTGATGAAAACACGGCTCACATAACAGGAATTCTTTAAAATTAAATTATAGAAGAATAGTTACCTCTAATATATTAACAGCTAAGAGTATCAAAAACTATTTTTATTCTTAATTCTAAAATATCCATAAAAATATGTAAACACTATATAAATAATTTTTAAAACACCCATGTGCCCCTTAGACAAGTAAAAATATAGAAAATTTTATTTCTTAGACACTTCCTGTATTATTCTTCCCAATCTCGTCCCTTTACCTATCCCACTCTGTATTAACCAGTAGCCTAACTTCACTGTCAATTATTTCCTTGCTTTGCTTTCTCATTTTCCATCTATGTATGCAGCTATAAACAATATATTCTTGAATTTTACCTGCTCATAAAATTTAAATAAATGAAATTATAAAAGTATTCTTACATGAGTGACATATTTAACTTACTATTATATTTTAAATTTATATTCATGCAAGTAGTTGCAGTTTTGTTTTGTTTTTCCTGAAGTAGACTATTTCCTTTTATGAGTATATTATTTAATGATCTTATCTACTATTTATGGCTATTTAGTTACTGCTCTTTTGCTAACATAAACAGTGATACTACATATATCTCTCTTTCTGTCTCCTGTACAAACACAAGCATTTCTTTTGGGAGGGCTCCTGGGATATAAGCATCTGCATGCTCTATTTTACTAGGAAGTGCTAACATTGAAACAATTATTTCATGAATTTTTGTATTCACCTTATATTTCCCCAGCCATCTCAGCTGTCTTTATAGTTGTTAGTATTATTAGTTTAGAATAAATCAAGTAAGTCATTAAAATAGAATTCACTTCTTATCATTCTTTATCACTTACGCTATCTCCAAATCAAAGTTCTGTCAGGGAGAAGTGCTGCATAATTAGACAAGATTCTAAAAATAACACATGGCTAATTTGGTCATTTTGGCATTGTTTGTAACAGATGTCTCATATGTTGCACGGCCCAATTTATTTAGCTATAGCAATTGATTCTGATAACATAGACAGCTAAATTAGATTCCCACATATGTTTAAAATCTTCCGTCACATTTCTCTTCTATGGACACATAGGCATTTGGTCTCTATAAAGAACACAATAAACTTTTTATATTTGTACAAAACCATAATTTTGTTTAGGAATCTGCACACTGAGGGAAGATCTCTGCCAGTAAAGATATTTTTCACCTAGAAGTTTTTCGTTTGCAGGGAAAGAGATTATGGGGGAGATGAAATTATCCTCACAGATGAATTAAGACATCTATAAATTTAGCTTTCTGTCTCCTCTTACTACATTGCATCCCCAAAGTGTGTTTCTCTGAATATTATCTGTATAGGATATTCATACTATACTTCCTTTATCACAGAACTCATTTAACTTAAAGATTCACTATCAGATTAATAACATTTTCAAGGGTAGCACAAAAATGTCGTTAAATGTACACACATATTAACTACCCCCAAATTGCATATTTTATCTATATAATTATATATTACTTTTTCTTCAGTAATAAAATGAAAGCTTCCATTTAAGCATTGCTTACACTCAGAGTCTAAAGATTCTGCCATTCTACATTTGGCCATCAGTAGCTTATCAAAATATGCAAGATATGAATATGTGCATAAATAAGAATTCTTTGTTACTGTGGTCAGCAAAATACAGGCTGTTGGCCAAATCTGATGTATGACCTCTTTTTGTAAAGTTTTATTGGAACACAGCCAGGACCATTCATTACCATATTGCCTATGGCTGCTTTTGAATTTTAATGCAAATTTTAAAGTTAAGGCAGAGATCATATAGTCCTCAAAGCCTAAAATATTTACTATCTGTTCCTTTACAGAAAAAAAGTTTCCTGATGCCTACACTAGTACATCAGGATTGACTATAATTTCAAAGAATACGGAAAGAAAGAAACAAAAGCAAGTGAAATACAACTGTTTCTAAATTTTTTTTCTTAGTGTTCTCGCTTCCTTTTATCTTTCGTCTTAATTTAATTATGTATTTCTGGATGTTTAACTTCCCTTTTTAGAGGTTAGCAAGGTGATTTTGACTCTTTGATGTTTGGTATCTAATCAATAATTAGTCTCACCATTTTAATAGTCACTTGACCTGTTCAAGTATTCTGATTACTTCTCTAAGTATACGATAGAGTATAGGATTATCTCAAATTATAATAGAAGATATATGAAAATTTAGAAAACAAATGGCCAGTTTTCAACCAGTATTAAAAAACAACAGAAGAAAATCTATAAATATAGGAATTTGTAGAGTAACAGAAAACACCTTTAAGCAATAAGTCAAATAAGTCAAATGGACTTTGGCCTCAGAGCAAAACTAGATAAAATTAGAAATGTCACAGCCATTGTTAAAACTGCCGAGTGAGTTTAAGTGTTTTCAACATAATCCTGTGAATTTGACAAAATTATCCATAGAAGACTGACTAAGGGTCTAACTGTGCCATGTAATCTTGATGGGTGAGAAATGTTACCTCTGGTAAGAAGATTTGGGAGTCTGTACACATTTCACAATGTTCTATTTTCCTTAACACAGTAATAAGAGAAGCAAGTGTCAAAATTGATTCTGCAACATCCTGAGTTCCTAAATGACTACACGTGCTGATCCACAGGCACACGTAGGATAACACTGGTGAACATTATTGTGTTAAGCCATTTAGATTTTGGATTTTCTTTGTTCCATCAACATAAACATAGCCTACCTTTACTCCAACCATTACCAATCTCATTTTATTATATAAACTATGATATTTGATGACTCCTAATGCTTTTAATCATATACAAGAAAAGTGACAGGTGGTTTGTAAATATTAAAATTTTATTTGAATATTGAATCATAGCATAATATTTTAAAGAAATGTTAAATAGCAATTATCAATCCCCTTCAGACCTAGACTCCCAGGAACATAAGTGAAGTTATCCAAATTGGTTTATTAGTCATTGCCATGAGGAGGACACACAAGGGGAACTGTAATGTCTCAGTAAAAAGGTGTTTAAAAAGCTATTATAGTATTTAGAATTGTTAAGTGATTTGAGGGAGGGTGTAGAGAAATTTGCTGTAGATTGGATGCTGTCAGAAAGTAGTAGAAATCTATGATGGGTTATCTCAATAAATCCTACCTAGACAAAGGGGAGATTAGAAAAAGGATAAGGTTTTACTTGGAAAATGAGTAGTAATTTCTCCTTTCGGCTAAGAGAGGGGTGTTTGGTATTGTGTGGGAGACAAAGTAAATGTGTCTTTGCCTATGCATAGAGAAGATTATGAAGTGGTCCTTTTTTATCTTATTTTATCTTGGTCCCATAGTAACCTTGTCTGAGATTGGTATTTTGTGAAACTATTTATATCTTAAGAGAATATCATGGCCTACTCTGAGTGCAAGGCCAAATTCAAAATTTACATAACTCTTTTTTCTTTCTTAACTTAAAAATGCAAATTTAAATTTGAAAAACCATCCTGTGACATATCACCAAAAAAATAACACAACCATAGTTCTAATAGGGTAGAAAAAATATTTATATTAAGATATGGCTTATGTGGACATAAGTACAGGTAAAGATATTTACAATATACTGTTTTCCATGCAACAGTGTAAGGTTTTCTCTTGATATTAGTAACGATATCTAAACTCCAGAAAAATATATAGTGTTTATATCATAGACTAAATAAAATATGGTATGTGTTAATGGATAACTCATAACCTGCATAATGGTTGGAATGGCATTAATAAGGCATTGGGAATGCTATTGTTGATACTCCTTGTGAGAATTACTGTGTTAAGTGCTGGGAAGATAGTTGGGTCCTGAGCCACTTGGCCTTCGTCCCTGCTATCACTATTATGATGAAAGATATATTAGCTTTCTTTTTTTTTTCCAGATAAATGTAAAAAGGACAAATAAAATAAAATCTATCAAACAGCTAATTTAAACTTTTGGTATACAGTGGTGTCAAAATCACTGTCATTATTAAAAATCATGGACTTTTAAACATTTTTTTAAATTGTATTTTGGGTAGTCCTACTCTATAATTCTAATTTTTTGACATTATTTCAATTTCAACATTAAGGTCTATGCTCACACATTTACTTTTCTTCTTTCGGAAATTTTATTTAAAGGATAATAAGGATAAAAATAAAACCAAAATTACAAAGATAAAGGCAATATGAAGAGAACTTTCAGTGGACAAATAGTTTGATAATTTTCTGGATGGTAGAAAGTAGATAGAAGGAACTAGAATATCTTAGGGATCAGAATTAGGGCTGCCAGATAAAATACAAGAATCCCACTTAAATTTAAATTTCATACTAGTAAAACCTTTTTAGTATAATATCTCAAATATTGTATGGGGTATAGCTTATCACAAAAAAGTAGTGTAAGTTTGTTTCTTGCAATATATGGTGTCTTTACTTTAAATTTTATGTATTTACTTCTTTATTTATACCTTTATTTATCTGATGGTCCTAATCCAAAGAAAACTACTATTCTGAGAGACATTTGTGAAGATTGTTAATTCATAAATTTCAAATAAGATGGCATTAAAAAAATAACAGTCACAGAATAAGAAAGTAATCTCGGATATGTAATTGCTGAAATATAGAGGTAAATAGTATAGAAGTGAATATGAAAAGTAATTCCTTCAGAACATGACATAGACATGGCAAATATGAGGAAAAAAATGAAGGCCCAGTGCAAGGGTTGGCTCACTCTGACCTATAGGCTAATGCTGCCGACTGCTTGTTTTCATTTGCCCTGCAGACACCACTCAGGTGGATTAGTACTGTGAGTCCCAGAAACCCAGGCAGGGCATCCCAATTTGTACGTTCCTTCTCCACTCCTGCCTGCCTTTCCAGGTGACAGCCTGGAGTGCTCAAGCTCTGGACTGGTTACCACCTCTATGTGGGAAACTGCAGTTTGCAATCACTAGGCATCAAGAAGTGAAATCTTGGTTGAGTAATCAGGGACTCAGAAAATTTTCTCACCTCTAGCTTCTGTCCTAGTTGTGAAAACTGGGCTCTCCTGAGAGACAGGAGGGCACATCTGGACCAGGGTGTCATTGAGTCAGTGAATCAAACTGAACAGGGTGGCTCTTGGCCCCACATCTCACCCACCTCATCCACACATTCCTCTTTCTTTGGATGGTGGCTCTATGTTCTTCATATCAAAATGTCTCCAGATTCCAGCAACTGGGTGGAAAGTATGCCTGCCACTTGTGGAGTCCATCCCAGGCAAGTAAGAGTGGGTAAAGCAGAGTTTCTTTCTCATTAAGTAAGCACCTACATAATATCCTTGATGTTGCCACTTCACTAGTAAAAACCACAGCCAAGAATAATGAAAAAAATTAAAACATTTTTAGACATGCCAGAACACATTTTTATTTTAAGAAGTTACTTAGAGATGTAAACTAAGGAAGGAGACATAATAGGAAAGCAGCAAAAAATATATCTCAGTATTGTAGTGAAGAAAGAATTATCCGTGGATGATAAATCTGCCACATTCTATGCTCCATAAAGTCTGGATTTGGTAGGGATGGAGAACTCTGAGAGTTTTATGTGAAAGAAAAATAATATCCCTTAAAAATTAGTACAATTGAGAGTTTGGAAATATGCTGGAATTTATTAGGGGATCATAAAAGAATATAAATTTATTTGAACATGACATTTGGCTCACTTTACATTGAGTAAGAGTGTTTGAACTGTAGATAAGTCAATGAAATCTTAACACACTGCTGCTGTGGCAAAGAAAAATATTTATAGTATCAATATAATTTGACATTGTTTCTTTTCTAACTTTCATAATCATGCATTAGTAAATCACAGAAGAATGAATTATAGCTATGAAACAAAATAGAGTTCCTTATACTATAAGCCTTTCTATGAAGAGAGAGATTAATTAAATAAGCTGAATTTAGAACAGCCAACTAGAAACCTAAAAACTAACATAGACTTAAAAAGACAGAAGCTTCACACAAATTCCTCAACGAAAGGAGAGGCTGCTTCATTTCTAGTATCTGAGAGATTCAAAGAAGGGGTATGAAAAGGTTTGGAGAGTGGAGTGTTTGATGCTACATTATCAGTATCTATAAATTTTATTAATATTAAACACAATAACCTTTTGCTTTCAAGTGCAACAATTTGAAAAAAATGTCCTATTGGTGCTACTTTTAGAAAAGGACATAACATGATAACAGCAACAGAGATTTTATTTACTGATTGGTTACTATGTTAAAAAATGTATAGTTGAGGAGCAGAACAAGATGGCATAATGGAAGGCTCCACTGATTGTCCCCCCACCTCTGCCCGCCCTTGCCTGCAGAGACATCAATTTAACAACTATCTACCAAAGTCACCTTTATAAGAACCAAAAATCAGGTGTGCACTCACAGTACCCGGTTTTAACTTCATATTGCTGAAAGAGACACTGAAGACTAGGAAAAACAGTCTTTAATCACTGATACAACCCCTCCCCTGTCCCCTGGCAGCAGCCACATGCTGTGGAGAACATTTCTGTGCACTGGTTATAGGGAGAGTGCAGCAATTGTGAGACATTGAACTTAGTGCTCCCTATTATAATGGAAAACACAACTGAACCAAACTCAGCTGATGCCCACCCACAGAGGGAGCATTTAAACCTCCCCTAGCCAGAGGGGAATCTCTGATCCCAGGAGTCCAAATGTGGTTCCCACAAGCCTTGCACTTAAGTGCTCTGGCTAACAGAATAAACTTGAAAGGCAATCGAGGCCACAAAGACTGCAACTCTTATGCAAGTCCTTGTGCTGAATGGGGCCCAGAGACAGAGAACTTGGTAGGGAGGGAGTCAGGGGACACATAATTCACTGGGAGACTAGCCAGGCAGGCTAAAAGAGTGCTGGTATTACTCCTCCCCTAACCTCGGGCTATACAGCTGACAGGTTCAAAGAGACCCCTTCCATCCACTTGAGGAAAGGAGAAGAAACAGTGAGGAGGACTTTATCTTATATCCTGGATTCCAGTACAGCCACAGCAGGATAGAACACTGGTCAGAGTCCTTAGGCTCATTTTCCAGGCTCTGGCTCCTAGATAACATTTCCAAACACATACTTGGCTAGAAGGGGACCTGGGCCTTGAAAGGATGATCCCAGCCTTGAAAGGATGATCCCAGTTCTGGTAGGATTCATTATCTGCTAACTGAAAAGCCCTTGGGCCCTGAATAACCAGGACCAATAACAAAGTATTACATTGAAGGCCTTGAGTGAGACTCTGAGATTTGCTGGTTTCAGGTGAGACTCAGCACATTCCCAGCTACAGGGTGAGGCTTCTTTCACTTGACAAAAGCAGAGGTAAAAGTAAAGGTGACTTTGTCTTGCACTTTAGGTGCCATCCAGCTCAGCCCCAGTGGGGATAAAGCACCAAGCAGGCTCTTGGGGCTTCCGATTCTAAGACTTGACTCTTGGACAGCATTTCTGGACCTGTCCTGAGTCAGAGGGAGCCCACTTCCCTAAAGTGTGAATCCCAGGCCAAGCAGCATTCACCACAAGATGACTGAAGAGCCCTTGGGTTAAGAAACATTGACTGTGTTCTGGCAGTACTCCCCCTGGGCCTGTGGTGGTGGTGGACATGGCATGAGGTTCCTTTGCCTTTGGAAAGGAGAAAGAAGAGTGGGAAAAACTGCATTTTATGGTTTCACTGTCAGCCCAGCCTCAGTACAATAGAATACCACATATACTTCTAAGATTTTTGAATTTAGTTTCTGACTCCAAGTCAGCAACTCTGGACCCACCCAGGGCCTAAGGGAACTTGTAACTATGAAATGAAGAAATGCAAGGCTGGCTGGCTTTGTCACCTGTAGACTGTAGAGCCCTAAGTTTTTGAATGAAAGTAGGCCATAGCCAGGGAGTGGTTATGGCAGGTGTTTTGTGAGACCTAATGCTGTGCTGACTTAGGTCGAACCCAGCACAGGCCTAGTGTTGATGCCTGCAGTGTTTCTTTAGTCACTTCACCTCCAGCCCAGGTGGCTCAAAACAGTTTCTTTAGGAGAAGGTATGGGGAGAGAACAGAGTCTCTTTCTGGTAACCCAGAGAATTCTTCTGGGTCTTGTCCAAGACTATCAAGGCTGTACTTCTACGAGTCTGAAAGAACCACAGTGTTACTGTGTTTTAGGTGCCCCTTAAAGCAGATACAGCTTAGATTACAACACTCAAGTTGTATTAAATATCTGGAAAGGTTCCCAAAAAGGGCAGGTACAACCAAGCCCAAGTGGAGAAAACTACAATAAATACCTAACCTTTCAATGCCCAGAAACAAATGAATGTCTACAAGTGTCAAGACCATGCAGGAAGACAGAATTTCACCAAATGAACTAAATGCATCAGGGACAAATCCTGGAGAAACAGATATATGTGATCTTTCAGACAGAGAATTCCAAATAACTGTGTTGAGGAAACTCAAAGAAATTTAAGGCAACATGAAGAAGGAATTTAAAATTTTATCAGATATTTTAATAAGAGATTAAAATAATTTGAAAGAATCAAGCAGAATTCTAGAGTTAAAAATGCAATGACATGCTGAAGAATGCATCAGAGTCTCTCAACAGCAGAATTAATCAAACAAGAGAAAGAATGTGTGGTCTTAAAGACAGGCTACTTGAAAATATACAGTCAGGGGAGACAAAAAAAGAATAAAAAGCAATGAAACATGCCTACAGGATCTAGAAAATTGCCTCAAAAGGGCAAATCTAAATTACTGGCCTTAAAGAGGAGGTACAGAAAGAGAAAGGGGTAGAAAGTTTACTCAACGGGATAATATCAGAGAACTTCCCAAACCTAGAGACAGATACCAACATTGAAGTACAAGAAGGTTATAGACTGCCAAACAGGTATAACTCAAGTAAGCCTACCTCAAGGCATTCAATAATCAAACTCTCAGAGTTCAAAGATTTAAAAAAAGATTCTAAAAGCAGCAAGATGAAAGAAACAAATAACATGCAATTTAGCTGCAATATGTCTGGCACCAGACTTTTCAGTGAAAACTTCGTAGGCCAAGAGAGTGGTCCACAAAGACATATTTAAGGGAATGAAGAAAAACAAAAACAAAAAAACAAAACTTACTTTACAATAGTATATCTGTGAAAATATGCTTCAAACATGAAGGAAGAATAAAGACTTTCCCAGACAAACAAAATATGGCAGATTTCATCAACATCAGATCTAACTTACAAGAAATGCTAAAGGGAGTATTTAAACCAGAAAGAAAAGGATGTTAATAAACAACAAGAAATTATCTGAGGGTAATTTCACAAAACTCACCAGTAATAGTAACTACACAAAAAACCCCACAGAATGTTATGACTGTAATTGTGATGTATGAACAAACAACTTTTATCTAAGTAGAAGACTAAGCAATGATCCAACCAAAAATAATAAACAGGCCAGGCACAGTGGCTCACACCTGTAATCCCAGCACTTTGGGAGGCCGAGATGGGCAGATTACAAGGTCAAGAGATCAAGACCATCCTGGCCAACATGGTGAAACCCCATCTCTACTAAAAATACAAAAAAATTAGCTGGGCGTGGTGGCGTGCACCTGTAGTCCCAGCTACTTGGGAGGCTGAGGCAGGAGAATAACTTGAACCTAGGGGCAGAGGTTGCAGTAAGCTGAGTTCATGCCACCACACTCCAATCTGGTGACAGAGCAAGACTCCATCTCAATAATAATAATAATAATAATAATAATAATAATAATAATAACTACAGCAACTTTTCAAGAGACAGAGAGTACAATAAGATTCATTATAAATAGAAATTTTTAAAAAACAGTTAAAATTGGGGGAGGAAGTTAAGTGTTAAGTTCTTATCAGCTTAAAATAATGAGTAACCTCAAACCAAAAAATGTATAAAGGATATGCAAAAAAGAAATGGTAAGAGACAATCATATCACCAGAGAAACTCACTTGCATTAAAAGGAAGGCAAGAAGGAAAGAAAGAAGGTAGCATAAAACAACCAGAGAACAAATAACAAAATGGCAAGAGTAAGTTTTTACTTATCAATAATAACATTGAATGTAAATGGACTAAATTCTCCAGTCAAAAGATACAGAGTAGCTGAATGCAAATGATAAAACAAGATCAAATATCTTGTTGCCTACAGGAAACACAATTCACCTACAAGGACACACATAGACTAAAAATAAAGGGATTGAAAAATATATCCCATGTCAATGGAAGCCAAAAAGGAGCAGGAGTCACTATACTTACATAAGACAAAATAGATTTCTAGGCAAAAACTGTAAGAAGTGACAAAGAAGGTCACTATAAAGGGGACAGTTTAGCAAGATGATATAAAAATTTTACATATATATATACACACTGGAGCACCCAGATGTATGAAGCAAATATTATTAGAGCTAAAGAGAGGTAGCTCACAATAGAATAATAGCTGGAGATTTCAACATATCACTTTCAGCATTGGGCAGATCTTTCAGATAGAAAGTCAACAAAGAAACATCAGACTTAATCTGAACACTATAGACCAAATTGACCTAATAGATATTTACAGAACATTTCATCCAAATACTGCAGAATATGCATTTTTTTCCCTCAGCACATGGATCATTCTCAGGGGTAGACCATATGATAGGTCACAAAACAAGTCTGAAAAAATTCCAAAAAATTAAAATAATAACAAGCATATTACTGACCACAATGGAATAAAACTAAAAATAAATAAGGAATTTTGGAAACTATACAAACTCATAGAAATTAAGCAATATTCTCCTGAATGACCAGTGGGTCAATAAAGAAATTAAGAAGGAAATCTAAAATTTTCTTGAAGCAAATGATAATGGAAACACAGCACATCAAAACTAACGGAATACAGCAAAAGCAGTACTAAGAAGGAAGTTTATAGCTCTATGTGCCTACATCAAAAATGAAGAAAAACTCAAGATAAACAACCTAACAATGCATCTTAAATAATTAGGAAAGCAAGAGGAAACCAAACCCAAAATTAGTGAAGAAAAGAAATAATAACTATCAGAGAAGAAGTAAATAAAATTGAAGAAAACAATACAAAAAATCAATGAAACAAAAGTTGGTTTTCTGAAAAGTTAAACTAAATTGACAAACCTTTAGCCAGGCTAAATAAGAAAAAAAGAGAGGCTCCAAATAAATAAAATCAGAAATGAGAAAGGAGACATTATAACTTACACTGCAGAAATTCAAAGGATCATTATTGGCTACTATAAGCAGCAATATTCCAATAATTTGGAAAATCTAGAAGAAATGAATAAATTTCTAGACATATATTACCTGCCAATATTGAATCTTAAAGAAATCTAAAACCTGAACAGAACAATAACAAGCAATGAGATCAAAACTGTAATAAAAGTCTCTCAGTAAAGGAGAGCTCGGGACTTGATGGCTCCACTGATGAATTCTACAAAACATTTAAAGAATAACTAATACCAAACCTTCTGAAACTGTTCTGAAGAGTAGAGGAGAAGAAAATACTTCCAAACTTATTCTATGAGTTCAGTATTACCTGGATAACATAATCAGATAAAAACTTATTAAAAAAGAGAAAACTGCAGGCTAATATCTCTGATGAACACTGATGCAAAATCTTCAACAAAATTATAGCAAATTGAATTTAATACTACATTAAGAAAATTATTCATCAAGACCAAGTGGGATTTACCCCAGGGATGCAAGGATGGTTCAATGTACAAAAATCAATCAATGTACTGCATAATATCAACAAAATGAAGGACAAATACCATATGATTACCTCAATTGATACTGAAAAAGCATTTGATAAAATTCAACATCTCTTCCTGTTTAAAAAAAGCTCAAAAACCTAGGAATAAAATGAATATACCTCAAAATAATAAAAGCCATATATAACAGATCAACAGGTAGTGTCACACTGAATGGGGAAATTCCTCTAAGATCTGGAATACGACAAGGATGCCCACTGTTATTCAACATAGTATTGAAAGTCCCAGCTACAGCAATCAGACAAGAGAAACAAATAAAGGGTATCCAAATTCAAAAAGAAGAAGTGAAATTATCCTTGTTTGCAGATAATTTGACCTTATATTTCTAAAAATGTACACTCCACCAAAAAACTATTAGAACTGATAAACAAATTCAGTAAAGTTGCAGGATACAAAATCAGCATACAAAAATTAGGAGTATTTCTATATGCTAACAGTAAACAATATGAAAAAGAAATTAAAAAGCAATCCCATTTACAATAGCCATGCATAAAATTAAATACCTAGAAAATAATTTAACCACAGAAGTAAAAGATCTCTATAATAAAAACTATAAAACATTGATGAAAGAAATTAAAGAAAGCACCAAGTAATGGAAATATATTTCATGTTCATAGATTAGAAGAATCAATGTGGTTAAAATGTCCATACTACCCTAAACAATCTACAGATTCAATGCATTTCCTGTGAAAATAAGACATTCTTCACAGACATAGAAAAAAAATCCTAAAATGTATATGGAACCACATAAGCCAAAATAGCCAAAGCTATCCTGAGCAAAAAGAACAAAAGTGAAGAAATCACATTATTTGACTTCAAATTATACTACAGAGCTATAGTAACCAAAACAGCATGGTACTGGCATAAAAACAGATACATAGACTAATGGAACAAGATGGAGAACCAAAAAACCAATCACATGCCTACAACAAACTCATTTTTGGCAAAGGTGACAAGAACATACACTGAGGAAAAGAGAGTCTCTTTAAAAAATTGTGCTGGAAAACACTCTATAGGAAAATAATAATCTGATTAAAAATGGGCAAAATATTTGAATAGACTTTTTCAAAAGAAGATATACAAATGGCAAACAGGCATATGAAAAGGTGCTCAACATCACTAATCACTAGAAAAATGCAACTCTAATGAGATATAATCTCACCCCAGTTAAAATGGCTTTTATTCAAAAGACAGGCAATAACAAATGCTACTGAGGAAGGGAAGAAAAAGACACCCTCACATACTGTTAGTAGGATTGTAAATTAGTACAACCACTATGGAGAACAGTTTGGAGGACCCTCAAAAAACTAAAAATAGAGCTACAATATGATCCAGCAGTCACACTGCTGGGTATATACCCAAAAGAAAAAAAATCAGTATATTGAAGTGATATCTGTACTCCTACATTTGTTGCAGCACTGTGTACATTAGCCAAAATTTGTAAGCAACCTATATATCTATCAATAGACGAATGGATAAGGAAAATGTAGTACCTATATACAATGGAGCTCTATTCAGTCATAAAAAAGAATGAGATCCTGTTATTTGCAACAACATGGTTGTAACTGGAGGTCATTATGCTAATAAGCCAGGCACAGAAAGACAAATGTCTCATGTTCTCACCTTTTTGTGGGATCTAAAAATAAAAACAATTGAATACATGTAGCCAGTAGAGGGCTGGTTACCAGAGGCTGGTAGTGGGAGGATTGGGGGAGAGATGTTTAATGGCTACAAAAAAAAAAAAAAAAAATAGAAAGAATAAAGAAGAAGTAGTATTTGATAGCACAACAGGGATATTACAGTTAATAATAATATTATTTTACATTTTAAAATAACTAAAGGGTATAATTGCATTGTTTGAAACACAAAGGATAAATGCTTGTGGGGATGAATACTCCATTTTACATAATGTGATTATTACACATTGTGTTCTTGTATCAAAACATCTCATGTACCTCATAAATATATATGCCAACTATGTACCCGCAAAAATTAAATAAAAAATTAACAAAACAAAAAATCACAAAAACAAATATATAGTGATTCTTTTACTTTTTAAGTTTTATTTTGCCCTCACAATGACTCTACTGAGTAAATATTGTGATTCTTATGTTCATGTAATGAAACTAAGGCTCTGAGAGCAATACCTTGCCTAAGATTATGTAGTTGTCAAAAAATAGTCATGATACAAACTTAGGCTTGTGTGATGCATGAGAAACTAAATATAAAAATAGAAAATGTCACGTATGACAATAGATCTCAGACCCACCACCTCTGCAGCAACCAGCCTGAAGAAATCAGACCATAAGCTCTTCAGCAATTATCCCAGGATCATTAGGACTTGGTAAATGACTCCTAGCTTCCCTATCCTCCTCACTCCCCTCTGTGTCCAACTTAGGACCAGCCAGAGAAAGCCAAATAGGCTCCCAAACCAATCACATAGGATGCTCCACTTCTAATGTGCCCACTTTCAACTAACCCATACCAATAATTTCCAAGCAGAGCATACCTAAAGCCTTCTCTCTCTCTTTTTTTTTTTTCCACTATAACGCTTTCCCACTTCCCTGCCTGGCTGAGTCTGCTATATTACGGTGATAGTTGCTAACTCCTTTGCTATAACAAGCCCTGAATCCTCTATTTATTCTCATTAGGATTGGTTGCATTCATTTATACATAAAAAATTCTGTAATTTCAGCCATTATGCAGCAAGATTTAGATTTCTAATGTAACAATTAATTGCTAGTTTTCTTAAAACGTATTTGTGGAAGGCAAAATTATATAGACAAAAATAAAAAGGAAAATATTTAGAGGAGCTTTTCTCCCCTTAGATAATTTGAAGTGGTAAATTGTGGAAAAATACAACTGCAAATAATTATTCTAATCCTTAAATTGACTTGTGTGGTTGGAGGAAAATACCCAGAGTCAAATGACCTTCTATATTGTATTCCTTGGCTCCATTCTACAGCTAGTACTGTTATCGATCAAAAGCACTAGCAGTGCTCAGATGTAGCTGAAGACTGTGTTAAAGCAAAGTGTTTTCTGACTCTCCAGTAGCTTTCTCTCTGCAAATGGAATGAAACACAGCAGGAACTAAAAGAAAGCACCTAAATATTGCCAATAAAGGTAAGGTGTATGGAGAAAAAAATTAAAGGGAAATGATGAATATGGTATCAATGTGTGAGGTATGAGTCCGACAAACTAGGAGAGATTCAATCTCCATCCTTTCCTAGAGTAGGTTATCTTAGGCCACTCAACATTTGATTTATTTGCAGAAACCAGTATTTATTTCTCAAATGATGTTCCTGAGAAAATCAGTTTCTCCAGAGGTTATGAGGTGCTCTCTAAAAGGCAGAAGATAGTCTCTTTTCGAGTGAAATGTGAACAACTGGGTTACACAAGTTTATACAAGTTTCTTGCCTATATGACTTCCATGAGCTTTTAATACATAGGAGTATGTGACCTGAAAATATTTCTTCACATTTTCGCAGTTCATTTCTTAGGGTCATATGTTTGAAAAACATAATTGAACTAATATCATCTTCACTGGGAGCCATCTTAACATCCTAACTGCCTTTCAATATTCTACTGCAATGAAAACATGCAGAATTCCAAGTCTGAGAAAGGGCCAAGGAATTACCTTTTTAAATTTTTATACAAAATGCAATTGTTCATCTTGAATTTGGTGCAAGATGAAAGAAAGAAGATCTTGGTGTGACAGTGCGCAATAGTGATTAAAGGCTGGGGACATGGAGCCAGACTGTTAGGTTTATATTGTTGGATTTGCTGTTTTGTGGCTTTAGGTAAGTTATTAATCACTTCATGCCTTAGTTTTATTTTCTATTGAATGTTATTGAGAGGATTATATAAAATAAATTACTATATGTTAAGTGCTAAAAATGTTACCTAGCTCATAAGTTTCATTGTCATCAGCTTTATTATTAATTGCCATTCTCTGGGAACTATGAGTGATAGACCTAGAACATTCTGGCTTTTCCGTTCCTCTGTGTTTATGCTAAATAAGTTTAGCTTTTGATGACATACAAACTTTGAGTCAGAAAATGCAAACAAAATCATATGTGTTGTTTGAGGATGGGTGTCAGAAGAGGTGGGGGCTCATTTGTAAGTCATGCATTTCATTACCTTAGTACCCTTTCTCCCACTAAGAAGATGGGTAAAATCCTCTAATGACTATCCATTGCACTATGCCTCCCTCCTTAGAATGTCGCTCACCTCTGTAGAATGATGCCAAAAATTGGAGGAAAGTACAATTTACTCTGAGAACCACTTCCCCAGAGCAGCTCTGAAACCATCTGAAGCAGACAGGTCCTCTAGTAAGTCTAATGTGTTAATTTCCCTGCTAATGTGTTTGAAATTAGGTCGCTCCCTTAACTGAAGGAGGATTCACTCTCCTGTTGAAAGATTATCTTGATTTATAGTTGTCTAATGAAATTATTGTATATTAAATCAGCAGCACATTAAAAATGCCATACGCTATTTTTTCTCAAAGTTTCTCCTTCACATTGGTGCCATGTCAAGATAAATATCAATGCCAAAAATTAAGAGTTCTTTGGTCTAACACTCTATTTAAGCCAGCACTGACTTCAGAATCTGGTTTATTCAGTCCACTTTTAGCTATAGGATTAAGAACTAATGAGCAATACTTGAATTACATTTTGGAGCTGTTGTACTACAAAATTTCTCATTCTTCTAATATATCGTAAGGTATTTTTGTGCCTTTCTAGCCTTTAAATACCTACTTTACTGGAAGGTAATCCATAATAGTTATTAGTGTGTTGCTCTGTCAGGGTACAGGAACTAATAAACCTTGAAGGATTTAGAAAGCAGCAGATTCTAATAAAGCTCCTTTATCAAGTTTGTTTGGCAGGTTAAATTACTTATTCTTATAAATATCAGAGACTAGTTCATCCCAATAGTGAAAGGTCACCTTAAACATCTCTGTAAATAATTATGAGTCTAAAAGCTTGCTGTTGAAATACCTGTTTTACTCAGTCTATTCAATTCTAAGGACATATCAAGGCAATATAATCGGTTTCAATGACAATATTTTTAATATCTCCTCAAGCTTAGGTCATTGTTCATGGGAGGAAGAAGGTCAGTAATAATATTTGAGACCATCTTTAAAATAATAACTTAATTTACTTGACTGTTACCTCTTTCCTAATCCCTTTTTTTCTTATCAACTCTATTTTCTAAAGATGTGATGAGAGCTATCAAAAACATTTCACAAATGCTTGTGTGTAAAATGTATATTTGTACTTAAATTTTAACTACCAATGAAGTTAACCTTCACCTCAGATTAAACCACAAAGTATATCCAGCTTCCCACCTTGGTCTGTGTATATTTCCTTTTTTATATCCCGTAAACTTAAAATATATTTGAAACAGAACAATTAATACATCTTTATACCACAACCATATGATATTAGCAAGGTTATAACTTTATCCACAACTATAATTTTACTTTTGTTTTTTGTCTCTTTTGCCTAGGGCCCGAAACCCCAGATAACAAGGCTTACAAACATTTAGCACACTGCAGCAGTGTAACAATGTAGAAAATAATATATATTTGCAAAATACAAGTATTTCTCTATAATTCTATTTATATTATTCAAGCTAACCTTTGACGTTTTTCGCCATTTGACTCTTCATTAGAAATTATTCTGGAGGAGGGAGGAGCCAAGATGGCCAAATAGGAACAGCTCCTGTCTACAGCTCCCATCGTGAGCGACGCAGAAGACAGGTGATTTCTGCATTTCCATCTGAGGTACCGGGTTCATCTCACTTGGGAGTGCCAGACGGTGCAGGTCAGTGGGTGCGCGCACCGTGGGCGAGCCAAAGCAGGGCGAGGCATTGCCTCACTTGGGAAGCGCAAGGGGTCAGGGAGTTCCCTTTCCGAGTCAAAGAAAGGGGTGATGGACACACTTGGAAAATCGGGTCACTCCCACCCGAATACTGCGCTTTTCCGACCGGCTTAAAAAACGGCGAACCACGAGATTATATCCCCCACCTGGCTCGGAGGGTCCTAAGCCTACGGAGTCTCGCTGATTGCTAGCACAGCAGTCTGAGATCAAACTGCAAGGCGCAGCGAGGCTGGGGGAGGGGCGCCCGCCATTGCCCAGGCTTGCTTAGGTAAACAAAGCAGCTGGGAAGCTCCAACTGGGTGGAGCCCACCACAGCTCAAGGAGGCCTGCCTGCCTCTGTAGGCTCCACCTCTGGGGGCAGGGCACAGACAAACAAAAAGACAGCAGTAACCTCTGCAGACTTAAATGTCCCTGTCTGACAGCTTTGAAGAGAGCAGTGGTTCTCCCAGCATGCAGCTGGAGATCTGAGAACGAGCAGACTGCCTCCTCAAGTGGGTCCCTGACCCCCGAGCAGCCTAACTGGGAGGCACCCCCCAGCAGGGGCACACTGACACCTCACACGGCAGGGTACTCCAACAGACCTGCAGCTGAGGGTCCTGTCTGTTAGAAGGAAAACTAACAAACAGAAAGGACATCCACACCAAAAACCCATCTATACATCACCATCATCAAAGACCAAAAGTAGATAAAACCACAAAGATGGGGAAAAAACAGAACAGAAAAATGGAAACTCTAAAAAGCAGAGCGCCTCTCCTCCTCCAAAGGAACGCAGTTCCTCACCAGCAACGGAACAAAGCTGGATGGAGAATGACTTTGACCAGCTGAGAGAAGAAGGCTTCAGATGATCAAATTACTCTGAGCTACGGGAGGACATTCAAACCAAAGGCAAAGAAGTTGAAAACTTTGAAAAAAATTTAGAAGAATGTATAACTAGAATAACCAATACAGAGAAGTGCTTAAAGGAGCTGGTAGAGCTGAAAACCAAGGCTCGAGAACTACGTGAAGAATGCAGAAGCCTCAGGAGCTGATGCGATGAACTGGAAGAAAGGGTATCAGCAATGGAAGATGAAATGAATGCAATGAAGCAAGAAGGGAAGTTTAGAGAAAAAAGAATAAAAAGAAATGAGCAAAGCCTCCAAGAAATATGAGACTATGTGAAAAGACCAAATCTACGTCTGATTGGTGTACCTGAAAGTGATGGGGAGAATGGAACCAAGTTGGAAAACACTCTGCAGGATATTATCCAGGAGAACTTCCCCAATCTAGCAAGGCAGGCCAACGTTCAGATTCAGGAAATACAGAGAACGCCACAAAGATACTCCTCGAGAAGAGCAACTCCAAGACACATAATTGTCAGATTCACCAAAGTTGAAATGAAGGAAAAAATGTTAAGGGCAGCCAGAGAGAAAGGTCAGGTTACCCTCAAAGGGAAGCCCATCAGACTAACAGCGGATCTCTCAGCAGAAACCCTACAAGCCAGAAGAGAGTGGGGGCCAATATTCAACATTCTTAAAGAAAAGAATTTTCAACCCAGAATTTCATATCCAGCCAAACTAAGCTTCATAAGTGAAGGAGAAATAAAATACTTTACAGACAAGCAAATGCTGACCGATTTTGTCACCAGCAGGCCTGCCCTAAAAGAGCTCCTGAAGGAAGCACTAAACATGGAAAGGAACAATCGGTACCAGCCGCTGCAAAATCATGCCAAAATGTAAAGACCATTGAGACTAGGAAGAAACTGCATCAACTAACCAGCAAAAGAACCAGCTAACATCATAATGACAGGATCAAATTCACACATAACAATATTAACTTTAAATGTAAATGGACTAAATGCTCCAATTAAAAGACACAGACTGGCAAATTGGATAAAGAGTCAAGACCCATCAGGGTGCTGTATTCAGGAAACCCATCTCACATGCAGAGACACACATAGGCTCAAAATAAAAGGATGGAGGAAGATCTACCAAGCAAATGGAAAACAAAAAAAGGCAGGGGTTGCAATCCTAGTCTCTGATAAAACAGACTTTAAACCAACAAAGATCAAAAGAGACAAAGAAGGCCATTACATAATGGTAAAGGGATCAATTCAACAAGAAGAGATAACTATCCTTAATATATATGAACCCAATACAGGAGAACCCAGTTTCATAAAGCAAGTCCTGAGTGACCTACAAAGAGACTTAGACTCCCACACATTAATAATGGGAGACTTTAACACCCCACTGTCAACATTAGACAGATCAACGAGACAGAAAGTCAACAAGGATACCCAGGAATTGAACTCAGCTCTGCACCAAGCAGACCTAATAGACATCTACAGAACTCTCCACCCAAAATCAACAGAATATACATTTTTTTCAGCACCGCACCACACCTATTCCAAAATTGACCACATACTTGGAAGTAAAGCTCTCCTCAGCAAATGTAAAAGAACAGAGATTATAACAAACTATCTCTCAGACCACAGTGCCATCAAACTAGAACTCAGGATTAAGAATCTCACTCAAAACCGCTCAACTACATGGAAACTGAACAACCTGCTCTTGAATGACTACTAGGTACATAACGAAATGAAGGCAGAAATAAAGATGATCTTTGAAACCAACGAGAACAAAGACACAACATACCAGAATCTCTGGTACGCATTCAAAGCAGTGTGTAGAGGGAAATTTATAGCACTAAATGCCCACAAGAGAAAGCAGGAAAGATCCAAAATTGACACCCTAACATCACAATTAAAAAAACTAGAAAAGCAAGAGCAAACACATTCAAAAGCTAGCAGAAGGCAAGAAATAACTAAAATCAGAGCAGAACTGAAGGAAATAGAGACACAAAAAACCCTTCAAAAAATTAATGAATCCAGGAGCTGGTGTTTTGAAAGGATCAACAAAATTGATAGACCGCTAGCAAGACTAATAAAGAAAAAAAGAGAGAAGAATCAAATAGACGCAATAAAAAATGATAAAGGGGATATCACCACTGATCCCACAGAAATACAAACTACCATCAGAGACTACAAACACCTCTACGCAAATAAACTAGAAAATCTAGAAGAAATGGATAAATTCCTCGACACCTACACTCTCCCAAGACTAAACCAGGAAGAAGTTGAATCTCTGAATAGACCAATAACAGGATCTGAAATTGTGGCAATAATCAATAGCTTACCAACCAAAAAGAGTCCAGGACCAGATGGATTCACAGCCGAATTCTACCAGAGGTACAAGGAGGAGCTGGTACCATTCCTTCTGAAACTATTCCAATCAATAGAAAAAGAGGGAATCCTCCCTAACTCATTTTATGAGGCCAGCATCATTCTGATACCAAAGCCGGGCAGAGACACAACAAAAAAAGAGAATTTTAGACCAATATCCTTGATGAACATTGATGCAAAAATCCTCAGTATAATACTGGCGAAACGAATCCAGTAGCACATCAAAAAGCTTATCCACCATGATCAAATGGGCTTCATCCTTGGGATGCAAGGCTGGTTCAATATACGCAAATCAATAAATGTAATCCAGCATATAAACAGAGCCAGAGACAAAAACCACATGATTATCTCAATAGATGCAGAAAAAGCCTTTGACAAAATTCAACAACACTTCATGCTAAAAACTCTCAATAAATTAGGTATTGATGGGATGTATTTGAAAATAATAAGAGCTATCTATGACAAACCCACAGCCAATATCATACTGAATGGGCAAAAACTGGAAGCATTCCCTTTGAAAACTGGCGCAAGACAGGGATGCCCTCTCTCACCACTCCTATTCAACATAGCGTTGGAAGTTCTGGCCAGGGCAATGAGGCAGGAGAAGGAAATAAAGGGTATTCAATTAGGAAAAGAGGAAGTCAAATTGTCCCTGTTTGCAGACGACATGATTGTATATCTAGAAAACCCCATTGTCTCAGCCCAAAATCTCCTTAAGCTGATAGGCAACTTCAGCAAAGTCTCAGGATACAAAATCAATGTACAAAAATCACAAGCATTCTTATACACCAACAACAGACAGAGAGCCAAATCATGAGTGAAATCCCATTCACAATTGCTTCAGAGAGAATAAAATACCTAGGAATCCAACTTACAAGGGATGTGAAGTACCTCTTCAAAGAAAACTACAAACCACTGCTCAAGGAAATAGGATACAAACAAATGGAAGAACATTCCACGCTCATGGGTAGGAAGAATCAATATCGTGAAAATGGCCATACTGCCCAAGGTAATTTACAGATTCAATGCCATCCCCATCAAGCTACCAATGCCTTTCTTCACAGAATTGGAAAAAACTACTTTAAAGTTCATATGGAACCAAAACAGAGCCCGCAGTGCCAAGTCAATCCTAAGCCAAAAGAACAAAGCTGGAGGCATCACACTACCTGACTTCAAACTATACTACAAGGCTACAGTAACTAAAACAGCATGGTACTGGTACCAAAACAGAGATATAGATCAATGGAACAGAACAGAGCCCTGAGAAATAATGCCGCATATCTACAACTATCTGATCTTTGACAAACCTGAGAAAAACAAGCAATGGGGAACGGATTCCCTATTTAATAAATGGTGCTGGGAAAACTGGCTAGCCATATGTAGAAAGCTGAAACTGGATCCCTTCCTTACACCTTATACAAAAATCAATTCAAGATGGATTAAAGACTTAAACATTAGACCTAAAACCATAAAAACCCTAGAAGAAAACCTAGGCATTACCATTCAGGACATAGGCATGGGCAAGGACTTCATGTCTAAAACACCAAAAGCAATGGCAACAAAAGACAAAATTGACAAATGGGATCTAATTAAACTAAAGAGCTTCTGCACAGCAAAAGAAACTACCATCAGAGTGAACAGGCAACCTACAAAATGGGAGAAAATTTTTGCAACCTACTCATCTGACAAAGGGCTAATATCCAGAATCTACAATGAACTCAAATAAATTTACAAGAAAAAAACAAATAACCCCATCAAAAAGTGGGCAAAGGACATGAACAGACACTTCTCAAAAGAAGATATTTATGCAGCCAAAAAACACATGAAAAAATGCTCATCATCACTGGCCATCAGAGAAATGCAAATCATAACCACAATGAGATACCATCTCACACCAGTTAGATTGGCAATCATTAAAAAGTCAGGAAACAACAGGTGCTGGGGAGGATGTGGAGAAATAGGAACACTTTTACACTGTTGGTGGGACTGTAAACTAGTTCAACCATTGTGGAAGTCAGTGTGGCGATTCCTCAGGGATCTAGAACTAGAAATACCATTTGACCCAGCCATCCCATTACTGGGTATATACCCAAAGGATTATAAATCATGCTGCTATAAAGACACATGCACATATATGTTTATTGCGGCATTATTCACAATAGCAAAGACTTGGAACCAACCCAAATGTCCAACAATGATAGACTGGATTAAGAAAATGTGGCACATATGCACCATGGAATACTATGCAGCCATAAAAAATGATGAGTTCATGTCCTTTGTAGGGACATGGATGAAATTGGAAATCATCATTCTCAGTAAACTATCGCAAGAACAAGAAACCAAACACTGCATATTCTCACTCATAGGTGGGAATTGAACAATGAGATCACATGGACACAGGAAGGGGAATATCACACTCTGGGGACTGTTGTGGGGTAGTGGGAGGGGGGAGGGATAGCATTGGGAGATATACCTAATGCTAGATGACGTGTTAGTGGGTGCAGCACACCAGCATGGCACATGTATACATATGTAATTAACCTGCACAATGTGCACATGTACCCTAAAACTTAAAGTATAATAAAAATAAATAAATAAATAAAAAAGAAATTATTCTGGAGGGTAGATAAGAAATAAACTGGAAGGTTGTATTATATATGATCATGTTTAGTTATCCATAACAGTATGATGTGGAAGAAAACAGGAAAACAAAGCAAAATTATTTTTATTAACCAAATTCTCACTAATATACATATTCTGATCTTCATTGCAAGAAGAAAACAAGAATTTTCTGTATGATAAAAACTGGAATCCATGTACTAGTGAGAATGACAACAAATTTGTTCCTTGCCTTCACCTTCAAAATCGACTTAATGAGACTTATTAATATCTCTTCCTGATTCTTCTTGTTCTTTTCTATTTCTCTTTTTCTAATCTTCACTTGAAGTGGTAAGTTTCCTGAGGTCTCATCATTTGTATTTTTATTTTTCCTCCTACCCCATAAGAATTCTCATCACATGCTAATTCATTTATTTAATTATATAATGTGGCAATTTTCTTTATTGTAAAAGGGTCTGAACTCACAAGAAAATCTCTAGATAAAAGGTTGTAAAACTTAACAAAATATTATTGAATTAGTTTCAGAATGCAGTATAGTGATCTTGGGAATCCAAAACTTATGAAAAGTGTTTGATTTCAAGTCTACAAAAAGTTGAATAATTACCTCTAGAAAGATAGACTATTTGGCTTATAGCTAGCAGATAATTTTACATTAAACAGAATAAGGAAAACATACAAAAAAGTTATATCACTAACACCTTTAAAGGGCTGAAACTATATAGGTATAACCTTGAATATTAATTTAATACACTCTGAGTAGTGGGGTAGAACAAACATAGAAAAGATTTATGAAATTTTCATTTACCAGTTACTAAGTACCACAACAGATATATTTCTTGCCTTCGCCTTCAAAATTGACTTAATCAGATTTACTAATATCTCCTCTTGATTCTTCCCCTTTTTAACTATTTATCTTCTTCTAATCCTCTCTTGACCTGGCAACTTTGCAGTGACTTTATTACTACCAAATTAATTTGCATGTTTAAGAATATAATTTATAAAATCAACAATTAAAAAAACTTTTTTATAATTCAGCTTAAAATATATTGATATAGTATGTCTTCGAAATGAATACAATCATAATTGTGCAATATTATTTATCACTTAACTCTCTCATGACTAGAGTTGACATTTAGATGTACCTAGAAATAATTCTACAGTGTGCTATAAAACCTTGATGAAACCAGTTACAAATCAGTCAATATCATAGTTGCTTATGTTGATAACAATTCAAAGTAATATCAAATGAGACCTAGGATCTCAAACTTATAGTAAAGAACCTAGAAATCAAATGAATAAAATCAAATGAATAATCAAATGAATCAAATGAAATAATCAAATTTGAAATAATCAAATGAAATAATCAAATGAATAAAATCAAATGAATAGAAATAAAATGAATAAAAACATGTAATTCAAATTCTTCACCTACATGAAAATGCTTGTTCACACATATTGGAGTGTCACCATCTCTGATCACCCATACTGCAATTTAAAATAATGGTTTGGCCTTTACTGCAATTAGACTGCAAAGTCTAATCCAGTTTTAAATGATGATGTAATGAGTGGCTTGGAATAAATGCCAATCTTATTTTTTCCAACAATTTGCTTTGACAAAATAGTAGAGAAAATTAGGATTTCTCTCTGAACCTGTTAGGCCAAAGACAACCAAAGTTAAACAACAATAAATGTACAACCTTTGTAGTTCTCTCAGAAAATATTGGTAGAGCAAGTATAAAAGTTTTATGAAATCATAAAAGTAGGGCATGATACAAAGAAAACCATTTTATACCCACAGAGCAAGACTGAAGACATCTGAGTAGGTGGAAAAGTTACCTTGTGATACTATGCCCTATTCACATATTGTGAAACTCGGGGATTGAAATTCAACTCCAGTGAAGACCATACTAAGAACTCATTACAAAGTCTTTGTGTTTTTTGGGTGACATTGAAATTTAACTGGAAAGTCAAAAATATTGGATAAAAATTGTTACATATGAAGGGAATAAAGGACTCAAATCTGGGTAGTTGATTTGACTTATATGGTCTATCTGCCAGTTGCGTACTTGTTTCTTCTATTAGGAATTAGAAGATAATTGTATCATGAATGCTCTAAACTGAAACTATATACAGACCAAGTAGAAGATTAAAATTATATGGACTGGAGAGATTTTGGTTTGGAATAAGGAGACAGCTATTTTCTAAGTTCTAGGATACATTTTAAAAATGTTTCCTTCTGTATATTTTTATTCAATCAGTGAATGTTTATTGAACATCTACTACATGCCTCTTCTAAGTTCTGACAATACAGCAGTAAACAAAATAGACAAAAGAAGCTGTTCTCTTGGAGATCACATTCTACTTGAGGGCTATTTTCAACTGTACCTGATATTGGCTCTTGGATGTCTAAAAGGCATATCAAACTTGACAGGTCCAAATAATTATTTATTTATCTCTCTTTCAAACTTATTTTTCCTCTAGTCTTTCCTATCTCAGTAAGGGGCATCTCTATTCATCCTGCTGCTTATGCCAAAAACTTTGGGGTTATTCTTTCTTTTCCTTACAATACACATACAATCTCTTTATCATGAAATACTACTAGTTTTACCTACCATATATATTCCATATCTGTTTTTCAACACCTATTTCTATAAGAAGAAGGAGAGAGATAGAGAATATAAAAAAGAACAGAGAAAGACTGTATATAATTAGTTACTCAAGATAGAAATTCAGTCAAAACTAATAGGGACAAAAAGATTATTTAAAATAGATATTGTTTTCTAGATTTGATTTTTGTATCTGCATATTTTAGTAATTATAAAACAATTAAATTAACATGTAATCACTAAATATAAAATTCAAAAGGTAATTTTACTTTTGATAGCCTCTGAAATGTTCTCAAAATAATGACAATATGGCAGCAAAAAACACTTCCAGTGTTCTTTGCTTTCAATGTTTTGTTTTCCTAGAAAAGGAAGCAGGGTTCCTTGGGGAAATTGCAGCCTTGAAGCAACCTGTCAGCCTAGAAACAACTTTAAAAAAATCTGAGATAGCAAAAGAGATATTAAACATCATGCGAAGGTCATACTAAAGAACTCAGTAGTAACTGATGAGTCTCTCAGTGGATGAACATAGAAAAAACTTTAGTATCAAAAATAAAATAATTGAGTTACGTAAAATACATTTAAGTACATGAGTTTTTCATGATGTTTAAAAAAGAAATAGTGGCCACGCATGGTGCCTTACACCTGTTATCCCAGCGATTTAAAAGTTTGAGGTGGGAGGATCACTTGAGGACAGGGCTTTGAGGCCTGTCTGGGAAACATAGTGAGATTCTCTGTGTTTACAAAAATAAAAATAATTAGCCAGGTGTGGTGGTGTGCACCTGTAGTCCCAGATGCTTGGGAGATTGTGGTGGGAGGATTGCTTGAGCCCACATAGAAGATCAGACAATGTTTATTTTTATGGGAGAACTGCAGGTGATAAACTGATAAAAATACAAAATTAAAATATTATCTTAAATACTTTAATGACAAATGAACTTAGACATTGATCAACAATGACGGCTAACACCAAAAAACAAGACAGACATTATGTGCTTCATTTTAGGTAAACATAACACTATCTGTGAAACAGTATTGTTAAAAAGGGAAGAAAAATAACACAATAAATGTAAATTACATCAAGCTTTCAATTCTAATCTACAGGAAAATAATGAGGACAGAAGAACATATTAAAGGACACGTGAGGGATGTAATCAGCAAAATCTAAACTGCAGAAAATTATCCTGGACAAAGTACCTTGTTTCTGATTCAACAAATAAATTTCAAGAAATAAAAAAGGTAGAGAGAAGCCCATATACTAAACTGGACTTAAGAGATGTATCAACTCATTGTTCATTGGACACAGGAAGGGGAACATCACACACCGGGGCCTGTTGTGGGGTGAGGGGAGGGGGGAGGGGGGAGGGATAGCATTAGGAGATATACCTAATGTCAATGATGAGTTAATGGGTACAGCACACCAACATGGCACATGTATACATATGTGACAAACCTGCACGTTGTGCACATGTACCCTAGAACTTAAAGTATAATTAAATATATATACATATATATATGAGACGTATCAACTGATTGCAATGTTTAGAACTTAGTTTCTGATTTTAAAACAAGAAACTAAAAATAATTGTGGCATTTGTGAGAAAACTAGAAAGTTTGAACAATGATTGGATGTTTTCTGATATTAAAGATTTATTGTTAAGTTTGTGGAATAAAAATATTATGATAACCTTTATAAGAGAAAAGCATTAATCCTTCAGAATCAGACATTGAAATACTTATAGATGAAATAACAACACAACATTTTAGATTTGCTTCAAAATGATATGAAAAGGGGAAATTGATAGAAGTCTTAATAACACTAGGTGAGCCAGATATTGATAATTGTTGAAGATGAGTAATGGTGAAGAATTTACTATAATCTTCTTTCAATTTCTATGTATGGTTAATTTTTTCTACAATAAGTGGTTAACAAACATATATACACAAGCAAAATAACATGATCTAAAATATGTAAGTAAAGTTTTTGAGACAAGAAAGCCCGACTGTCTTCCTTCAGTTGTCAGGTCATTTACTAAGTGTTTGTAATCATTTTAAATCAGACAAAATGTCATACTGAGGCTCCATATATATGTATACATAGTTGATTAAAGACATTATTTTCACAGCAGTAGAATTTACATTATTTTTAGAAAAAAAACTTCATGTGTCAGTACTTTTGATGTTGGGTACATCGCATTATAGAAAAAAGATAATCACAAACCAGATGCAGTTCTATTTTCGTTAAAGGTACAACTGTATTAAACCAATTTATATTCCATCATCAAGAGAGGTTCTTTCATTACTTCACTTTGTGATGGATCAATAAGAATATCTTTGAATCCACTAGTCTCAGCATGCCCCCTCCAAACATCCAGTGAAAGATTTGAGCTGGAATGAAATGGAAGATGCTGCACTTATGGCCCTGCCCTGAATTCTATTTGTCATTTTACTGGGGCAAATAGACCCTGGATGTTTCTTAATGTGGAGAAAGGCATTTTATTTTGTTTGAGCTGTATATGAAGTCTACTAGGGCTAGCCTAACAAAATACCACTTACTGGGTAGCTTAAACAGAAATTTATTTTCTGCCATTTCTGAAAGCTGAAAGGCCAATATCAAGGTAATGCCAGGGTTAGTTCCTCTTTAGGTCATTTTCTTTGACTTGATGATAACCACCTTCTCACTGAGTCTTTATATGGTCTTTCTCTGCTCACATGCATTTCTGGTGCCTCTTCATCTTCTCATAGGGAAACACACTGAAATAGAACTCCACTCTTATGACCTCATTTAACCTTAATTACCTCTTTGAAGTTCCTATCTCTAAATATAGTCACATAGGAAGTTAGAATTTCAACATATAGTTCAACAGTATGACTAGGCAAAAGTCCATTTTTCGTACACACAAAAATCATTCTGAAGAAGATCAGACTTTCTTTTTAAAATTTTTATTTGTTTATTTATTGTTATTTATATATTATTACTTTATTTTAGGTTTAGGGTTTGTTATGTAAGTAAATTGCATGTCACGGGGTTTGGTGTACAGATTGTTTTGTCACCCAGGTACTAAACATAGCTCCCCATAGGTAGTTTGATAATCCTTACTCTCCTCCCACCATCCACCTCAGGTAGGCCCTAGTGTCTGTCATTCCCTTCTTTGTGTCCATATATAATTAACGTTTATCTCCCACTTATAAGTGAGAACATGCAGTATTTTGTTTTCTGTTCCTATGTTATCTCACTTAGGATAATGGCCTCCAGCTCCATCCATGTTGCTGCAAAGAACATTATCACGTTCTTTTTTTATGGCTGCACACTATTTCATTGTGTATATGTACCACATTTTCTTTAACCAGTTTACCAACAATAACTGGAATACCACCCATTAGCTGAAATTCAAGTCCTCTGGCATTCATCTTCGGTCCTTTCTGTGCACAGCCTCTCAGCCTAGTTTACCCTCAGCTTCTGGTCTTGCACTACCATTCCGGGGGTTGCCCTCCCAACATCTGCTAGCACACATTGTTTCAGAATGGCATAGCTTTGCAGTCAAAAAGATTTAAAAGTTTGAATCCTAACTCTTTTTACTTACTACGTAATTTTGAATAAGTTAATTAGCATCTATGTAGCTGTCCAGTATAAATATTTATAAAATGGAATAATCAAGGTATTTGCCTTTCAGTACCTGATTTATTTAAAAAGTAAAAATTATTTTAAAATAATTATTTAAAGAATTATTTTAAAAGAAAACAATTATGATTTTGCAAAATGCTTTTAAATAATGATTTACATTAAACTGAATGGGAGACTTTGGGCTCAGCCATTAATGCAAAAAAAAAAAAATAGAGCAGATAGAAGGCCGTTGTTTCCTTCATAAAACTTGTCTAAGGCAAATCAGAAGTACTTATTTCTATTTATTATTTTATATATCCTAAGGTCTATATTTAAGGTCTACACTTACCTTACATTATTTTTAAATAAAGTTGCTCAACTTGAGAAAAAAAGTCACTGCTTTGCTGAGGCATTTATACATTCATAATACATATTTCAGATTTAAAGTCATATATGGTGAAAAGAAATCGCCCTTACTCTCTTATTCATCCAGGTTCTATTCCCAGAAATAACTACCGCTACTACTATCAATGTCTTGAATGTGCTTGTAGAAATATCCTATATATTTACAAACAATGAATGAGATTGTTTGTTTCTGGAGGTGTCATTAATTATATTGAACAATCAGTACAGCACCGATACTAACCAATCAGAATGGATTTTGGCCCTAGCAATGGTCAGGGTCCTGCAGTCCCCTGCTTAGGAAACTTGCCTGAGGTCAGTAGATTAACAGGTGGCTCATGTTAGGATAAGGTCTAGGCAGTCATTACCCAAACACTGTGCTAAGCACCTGGAAGTCAAAAAGGGAAGTAAAAAGGGAACATAGGTTTAAGATGAGAGGTTATAGAGGTGTATTTTATATATTTTACTGCTTTTCCTGAACAAACTATTTTTATTGTCAAGGATGTCATACTTATTGCAAGCCCATGTAGATAATCTAGTTTTATTAGTAAGAACTTTGGCAACAGTGTTTTGTTCCTTAGAAAAAAATTACCCCTGCAATGCAGTAAAATAGTAAATAGGGGTAAAAATAGTTTGTTACTTATTTTTTTATGCTAAACTTCAAAATATCTTATCAAAGAAATCCATGTTTCCGCTGTGTAGATAAAGAAACTGATGCTTAGAGTGATTAAGCAGCTGCTCAGAGCCCAGGGCAAAGATCTAACCCATATCTGTGTGATAGCGATTTCAATACCAAAGGTTTCTTAAATTTGACTAATCAGCCTCTTAATGCTGACTTCCTGAGTAAAGACCTATTTTCTCACCTAAAATTAATATTTCCTAAGCTTTAAGAATTTTTAATTTGATTTTGTTTTTTCATCATGCCCATATTCCTCCCTTGTTCCCTTCCCTAAATTTCCTAAGAACTGCCATTTTCTAGGATTTCAGGATGAAGCTCTCTTGTCTGATCACATTTTTTTTTACTTTTTTCTAACTTTAGAAATGCAGCCAATGAGAATTTTGAACAGTTTCTCTTCAGATTTAATTTAGATCATATACATGACTCATTCAGCCACCTCAAGTCCTTTCATGAATAGGCTCAGAAGTAAGGCACTTTAGGTTTGATGGGTCTCAAGTCTCACATAATGCACTGTTCACTTTCAAGTGTGTGTATTCAGAGCCATTCCTTTCTAAACCTCAAAGTCGAGAGACATATTCCTATAAAAGAATTTCCCACACTACCACTGTTAAGTCCATGTGAATATAGTAAGAGATAATAGAGAGAAATATGCAAAGAAGCACAATTTGCACAGGCTAAAACAAAATAAAATGTCAAGTCATATTTATGTCCCTCTTTTCCTTTCACTCACTTATATTAATCAGATATTGAAAAAAAAAAAAACTGTCAGCTCATAGGTGCTCCCAGAGCTTTCTGTCTTTCAAATAACTTCTGCTAGTTGGTGTGCCCTTAAGACAGCATGGTAGAGTACAAAGCAGAGTGGCTGGATGGGTTCCAGCTCTTGCTAATAGGTGACTCTAGGCAACCATTCTCTGATCTTCAAATTCAACTTTCATAACATAATCATGATAATATTTATTTCTTAGGGCTGTTTAGGAGATTAAGTGCTCTGTGTAAAATGTTTCATAAACTGTAAAACACATAAAATGGAGGCTGTATTTACAATCTCTGACAAATGTGTGTTCCTTTTGGCAAGGGGGTCTTGTCACAAAACCTCATTCTTTGTCGGCTACACTTAGGAATCTATAAAAATATTTTAAACTACTTTCAAATTAGGAATATAAATTATATCCATGGTGGGGTGGGAGGGCTGGAAATGTAACACCATGATGGAGCGAGGCATGCAAGGGCCAGGCGTAATGTTTCTGGGAACTTTAACAGTATGGTCTCTAGTATGTGGGTAAAATCTTAACATGTGAAGAAACCTTTTCAGAAGGGAAGTGGAGACCAAGAACTATAAAGTTCTTTGTTTAAGGCAAGAAAAAGAATTACTGGCAAAACACTGTACAACCCAGAATCCAAGATTCTCAGATATAGCCTTTACTTCCCTCCTCGAACATATGCTCTATCTTCAAAACACCAATACCAGAGTTTCAGGTAATGAGCAATGCTGCAGTAGAAGTCTTTGGGAACAGACAGCTCTTCCCAGCTAACTCAATTCATACCATTTAGTCATTCTCAAGACTAAATCTGTTGCTGACCATTAACACCTTTTAGGACTTGATGTTTGTAAACTGATACCAAAAAACTTGTATTTATAAATAACAAGGATCCAAGTTGGAGCTGATTACTTTTTCTTCCTTTCACCTTTAACATTTTTTCATATTTTTATTTTTTGTTAATTTATACTTTGGAAGAACATATAAAGAAAAACGCTTTCAATAATTTCAGAAGATCATTCTCAGACCTGAAGGTAATATTTATTCACTGAACACTAAACTACATAATTAATAAATAAGGAATGCAGAGAGCTTTATAGGTTAAATAGTTTTGTCTCTGTTTTAAAAACAAGTGGAAGTTCTTTAAGTTATAGCTTGTATCTTACAATCAAAGAAAAATGCAAATATAAAACTTGTCCTCATTTTTTGAAATAGATGCATTCCTAACATGTATAATTTACTTTTTGTGAATCAAATGTTTCCTCATTAATTAAAGGAGCTTAATATTCACATTTTAAAAGTTGAATACTTTTGTAATGTGAATAATTATATTAAAATATATCTTGTTTACAAAGTTTAATGTTTTTTCTTAAATTGCTATAGTCTGGTAGCTTTATTAACTCTCTTATATAAACAAACAAACAAGACTACTTGAGAAGAATATTTTTTCACTATCATATTATTCAGTGTTACATATATTGTTAATATGACAGGAGATAAGGAAAATAATTTTGACATTCATCTTCATATTGCATAAATACTGAGGAAATTGAAACTGGGGAAGTTCTGATTCAAATGGGATGATCAACAGTAACCAATTTCTGAGGAATGAAGTTTCATTTTCATATGTTAAAACAGAGGAAAGAAGTGCCCAGGCAACTTAACAACACTCTTAGATCTCATCTTGGCTTTAACTCAAACCGAAGATATTGGTAAGTCCTTTAACATTTTTGAGCCTCTAATGTGCAAAATGAAGAATTTGAAACATCACAAGTTTCCAAGGTTTTTACTACAAATCTGCTTTAAAAATCTAAGCATTTTAAACTGATTTTAGAGTCTCACAAATGTTCAACAATAGTACAAAGAATGTATTTCTATATCTCATGCTGCTTCTTCTAATGTTAATATCTTACATAAGTATGGTAAAATTATCAAGAACAGGAAATTAGCATTGGTACAATATTATTAACTAAACTACAGACCTTATTTGAAATACAGCAAATCGTTCAATTTACCTTCAGAAGCACATACACTAAAATATTGGATTAAAAGATTTCTAAGAATATACTCTCATTCATGATTCAATCCTGAGTCACAAAGCATGGTAACATCAATAGAAGAGGCCCAATTGCCTGTACAATGCCTGACCCACAAAATTACTAGGCAGGGAATAGATAGGGAAGAGGAGACAGATGTCAGTGACTGACTTGAGTAACATAGAGTATGGGATCACACCCTATTCCCTATCTGTCAAAGGTCAAAGTTGCTTAAACCAGACCAGAAAATTATAACCATTCTGCTTTTCTTCTTCTCCTCTTTTTTCTTCCTCTGATAACCAGCTTCAATGATTATAATTGGTATGTAAAATGGAAATTACAATGATTCAAGTTACATAATTCTTAAAGTTATACAAACTACTAAATTCTTAAAGTTAAAATTTCTCAGGTTTAACACTGGAGTAACTTTGGGAATGAAGTTGATAAGTTTGACAAAGAAATCCTCTAAGAAAAATGATGCATATTTTATAGTAATTTTAAGCAGAATATGTCTCAAATAATTTAATTTCAACCTCATAATCTTTAAAATATTTTGTGTACTTTACTTTCCAAACTTGATTTGAATTTTACATTTTAGCATCCATAATCAATGCAAAAGAAAAGTACGTAATCTTGGTTTAAATAGCTAGAGAGTGACATGTCTCATTGTCAGTTTGGTAGAATTGTACAAGTGCCCTGGCTCAGAATTTAAAATCTTCTGCATGGATTACATTCTAATTAACATCAAACCACAGTATCTTTCCTTAACTTTGTGACCTGTGGTTAAAGTGAAATTGTTCTTTTTATCCATTTCAATGTGGCTCTTCTTATCTTTGTGCTTGCCTAGGGTACAGCAAATTCTTAACTAGAGTCTGTAATTCTCATAGAAGTATTTTGGTCCATACATCATTGTTAAATCAGCATTTCTATAGGTGAACAAGGGCTGAGAATTTGTATCCCACCATCTTGCTGATGTCACTACAGGATTATTCTTCTTAACTCGTCTCAATGCCTGTACTCTTTATTGATCATTTAATTTGTCCTGTTTTGTATATTTCAACATCTTTGATGTTTTTGTCCAGTGATCTTTGATGTATATTTTAAAACCTCAAAAATAACATTTCTTAAAACCCCAATAATACGTTCCATGGTTTCAGAAATTTTGTATTATAATTCTAGAAATTATTTTTAAATCATGTAACAACTAGATATTTTCCTACTTATTTTTAATAAGTAGTTATTGAAGGACTACTATGTAAGAGACAGTGATATCTTGCATTAGAAGTAATTTTATTTTTAGGATCCCCTGCACTCAGACCCAATTCAACTCCCAAGGCCATTCCTGATGTGAGCCATGAAGTATTTGAGCAGTCTCTGCTCCCTCGCTTGGCTGGGCATCATTATTCTTATGGATCATCTGCCCGTAATGTGTGTCTTAACTGATGACTTAATTCCTTCATCAAACTTAAGTCCCAATCTTATATAAACACCCATTCCTAATTGTGCTAGCTCCTAGTTGCTTTTCTGCCTTTGATACTGTTTCTGATTTCTGATTAGACTATTTCCCTAGTACTCCTGACTGTTTTTATAACTAAACCTAGTCTTCTATTAAGTCCCTTGGACTAGACATGTCCCACACTTCAGCAAGTTGGCGAAGCACAGTTACATGAATGTTAGGAGTCTTATTTAACTATTTATCTTTTAAGTATATATGTCCCAAGTGCTTGTTCTGAAGGCCTGTGCTCAATTTATCTGCTGAAAAATTCCTCTATAACCACCCCTCCCCAGTTAGATGTCTGAATCTCATTCTGCTTTTACCTGACATTTTGGACATTAATCCAGAAGAAATAAATGTTCTGTGTTCAAGACCTACAGTTCTGTTGCCCTTAATGTCCATCACCAGTTAACTGGTATAGTGTCAAGTTCCTTACCCTTTCCTCCTGCTCAAACTTACTGTAAATAACTGGTCATGCTCTACTTCTTCCAGTGTGATAAAATATTCACAGCCTGGAAGAAAAACTTTACATGCTGAGCTCTTTAATAAGTAATACAGCATAGTGAAGACCGTCAGCTTTGCAGTGAAACAAACTGAGACTAAATTCTCTCCCACCAATTGTAGTAGACAGAATAATGGCTCCTCAAAGATGTGTATGACTGAATCCCTGGAATCTATAAATAGATTATGTTACATGTCAAAGGGAAAGTAAGGTAGCAGATGGAATTAAGGTTGCTAATTAGCTGACTTTATTGTAGGGAGATTCGCCAGGATTTTTTTAGTGAGGTCAGTGTTATCACAAGAGCCTTCATATAAGTAACAGAGGGAGTCTGAAGAGTTAGTGTCAGAATGATATGATGTGAAATAGAATCTACCAGCCCTTGCAGGTTTTGACAATGGAAGGAAACCAAGAATATAAGTGCCTCTAGAAGATGGGAAAAACATGGAATGAATTCTCCCTTAAAGCCACCAGAAAGGAAAACAGCCGTGTGGATACCTTGATTTTAGCCCAGTGCAACTCATTTTGGACTTCTGGCTTACCGACATGTAAGATAATACATTTGTGTTGTTTTAAGCCACTAAATTCATGGTAATTTTTTTTGCAGTAGTAGAAAACTAACACATAAATTACCATGCAGTTTTGATCAAGTTACTCAACCATGCTAATCTTCAGTTCCCTCATCTAAAGAAGGGCTGTTGATACTATATTCCATTAAATCTAATATTCCATTAATTGTAATTAGTTGTAATTTGAGAAAAATAGATGAAACACTATTTGTACATGTAGAAAATATACTGTCAATTTAACCTTGCTACAAAGCTTTCATCACACTTAGTATTTTTTGTTTTATACACATTTAAAGAGTTCTTTTAGATTTAACACTTAGATTTTTATCTTATCACTCATTTGCATACATCACAAATTAAAAATAGTTGTTACTAAAATATCTTCACTTTAAATGTTCCATTTTTCTGAACTGCTACAATTCAAGTCATAGATGTTATGCTTTATCAAAAATATTTTTTTCTGTCATCAAGAACATTTATCATACAGTTTTACCTCAATTGTCCTCAAGATTTTCTTCCAATCCACTGGAACACATCTACAAGTTTTAATATGCATGTATGCAGGCAATGCTGCAATGACCGGACTGCCACTTGACCAAAGGAGATTAAAAAATGCAAACGAATTCAGATATTTTTTAAAAATTTTCCCTTGCAATGAATAAAGCATGATAGAATGTAAATGGTCTAAACACAGAGGTATAAAAATTTTAGAGTCTTTGATATTTTTTTTTCTGTACAG
This sequence comes from Pan paniscus, assembly GCF_029289425.2. Classification (NCBI taxonomy): domain Eukaryota; kingdom Metazoa; phylum Chordata; class Mammalia; order Primates; family Hominidae; genus Pan; species Pan paniscus. The sequence goes on along the minus strand of NC_073261.2, from coordinate 68,921,622 downwards.
TTTATTTTCTTTCCTAATGATGTTTTTCTTAGGTACAGGAACTCTGATGCACTAAACAGTTAAATAGTCAATGAGAGAAATCTAAGGAGATAGCTAATTCTTGTTTTTTGAAAGTGGCTGAAGATTATTAATAAGTGGGTAGAATACCAAAAATCGTCATATTGTGTATATATATATATATACACACACACACACACATACACACATACATACATATACATATACATATATAAATACATATAGATATAGATGATGTAGATATCAGGGTGTTTCTTTTCCTCTTTCCATGCAAAAGCAATGAAAAATAAAGAGACCTACACTTTGAAGATAGGCAGTCATTTACAGCTGAATTAAATCTTTTATTCAATGTAATGATTATATAGTTTAGCCATATTGACATGTTCATTTAAAAATTTTCAAGATCAATATTGAATTATATAAAAATAGATAGCAAAAAAATGTGAATTCATGGAAAAATAATTTGACCAAAGTTGGCTAGTGCATCAGAACAGAAAAACCCATTTTGAAAACTGAAAACTAGAAGTAGAGACTCAGTAGGAAAGTATATGTGTTTCTTTGTGTGAATTTTCCTTATTCTTTCTTTTTTTGTTATCTCTAGTTTTTGTGGACTTCTATAAAATGGTGATTATATTACAGAAATAATTTTTTAATGAAAATCATGTGTCCAACTAAAGACTATGTGAAAATTGGTTTATGAAGGCATCTGCAGTAGGAAGATAGCTTCAAGCAGATTTTTGTTCTGGTATAAATAAAATTTGAGAATTGATGACTTGCAAAGTGCATGTGAGAATGGCAGAAAGATAATCTGAGTATTGATTATAATTAGTTTAAGTTAAAATGCATTAAGACTATCTTGTTTTTCCCTCATTTCCGTGAACTTTTGGGAAGAATTACACACTTAACTGTCTCAAAATTATTTTCTGATTTCATCTGCCAACTAGGGCTTGATTATTTCACCTAAGCAGGCAAGATAAACTTTAAAGAGATTATCATGTTGCAAAAAATTTAAACCATTTAATAGCCATTTAAAAACTGGAGCAAATCTATGCTTATTGGAAGGCATATTTGCAAGTTCTTTCAATAAAATAAATTTTAATTCAGCAAAATAAAATTTATATAACAAGTGTTTGAGTAAATCTTGCTGCTTATTTCCTAGATAATCTGCTAAAAGATGAAAATATTTTCCACAGTGATTACAACTTTTCATAGTAATTATATCTGTGATTTTAAAATGAGCAGCCCTACCAGAGAGAGACCTAGAAGAAATGAGCAAGAAATACATAAAATGCAAAAGATAAATGACAAATATATATTAAAAACTGTGTCACATTTTGACTTGGGTGTTTATTGAATTTTGACTGCAGCCATAATATTCTGTCCCAATCTGCCATTTCACTTTGATTGTATCTTTTAATGCTTAATCACTAAATGCCTCCTTTAACATTGTAACTGTCCTGCCTAGACTTGTGCATAAAAAGGTATAATATCATAACTTGACATCACATCTAGTCACCATAAGAATATCAGTCATGTAATCAAGGAATGCCATTCAGAATTATTATTAATATTAACTTTCAAATGTAAGTAAGCTTCTGGATATCACTTATAATGAAGTTCTTACATTTAAGTGGCTGAAATTCTGTGATTCTGTATGTTATTTGAAGTATAAATTTATACTTATCATTGCTTGGGTAAAATTCAGCAACAATTATGATTCTGAAAAGTGGCTAATTTTATACACTGCAACATTTGTTATTAACTTTTAAATAGTTACACAGAAATAAATTAGCAGACTATAAAACTGTTCAGAGAATGTGTTAACCAAGTAACATTTTTTAAATGTTACACACATTTTTGAACTCATAAACTTTTAAAGTATGTAGAAAAAATTTTAAGTGTAAAAAAAATCAGGCAGAATAATAAAGATTACATTGTATCATATTATTTTTCTACAGAATCTCTGGTATACCAGTATTTATAATATTAAACCAATAAATTCAGTAATTTTATTTATATTGAGATATTGAATTTCATTTAGGTTGTCAGTCTTTCAGAATAAACTCTCCATATCTTATGAAAAACACTTCAATCTATGCATTTGATAATAACTAATATGTAATTCAGACAAAATAAGTAATATAAATAATATGAGAAAAAATAAGTAATTACTAGGGTAAAATGAGATGTCAGCAAAAGCACTCTGCATTCCGCTAACTGTAGTGAAATATACTTATCATTATCTTATGGCAGAAATGCAGTATATTCAATTTAATAGCACAGATGCTGAGATATTATTGTTCTTCATAGCAATGTAACCTTTTTAAAAAATGACTCCTAAATTTTTACTAATATGGTTGTAAAACCTATCATTATTTTTGTTATAAATTTTGATAAAATATTCTCATTTTATGTCAAATTTATTCTGTGAGTGGTATTTGGTTTCACACTAAACTTCAGCCAAATGTTTCTACCTATGAGCTTTTGGTGTTTGACTAACATGTATATTCAGTGAATATTAAAAAAAGGAAAACTCTTAAAGAAATTATGTTGGTTAGAGAAAGAAGCAAAGATGCTCTGACATCTTGAGGTAGGGATTTTAAATTTATTCTAGCTTCGCTGGAGAGCAGTTTCAAGACGTGTACTAAAAACAAAATTAAACATGAATATGCAAACAAGTTATGCAGATAATTACTTTCATGGAATTTGTCAAAGCATAGTATTAACTGATAGAGGCAAACTTCAGGCTATAAGAAAGTATAAAAAAGTTCATTTCAGGGTCAGTCTTTGTAATCCAAAAAAACAAGACAATCCTATTAAATATCCAACAAAAGAATACTATGCAGCCATTAATAATGAAAGAATTTTCAATGAATTAAATGATGTTTTCAATATACTGTTAAGTGAAAAAGTATTTAAAAATACAGGACAATGCCATTTTTATAGTTATATTACAGACCTATTATTTTGGCATAATTATTTACACTTCATTTTATTTTCAAACTGTTTCATATTATAGAATTCTTATATGCAATGAAGCTATGGTTCTACTGGTCTCTGAAGAAAAAACTTAAATTGCTTTCTTAATTACATTCAGGCTATAATTTATACAGCACCAGTAATAATGTTAATCCTGTATCAAGGGACTTAGCAGAAAACAATTTGTCTGTAGGCTTCATTGGTGCTGCGATTCTGCATCAATAAGGTCTCCAACACAGTCTGTGCTCTATTTGATGACAAATATCAGGGATTGTCAACATTATTACCAAGAGTACACCAAATCACAGGGCTGAGCTCCTTTCCAGAACTTTTCCTATCTTGGGGAAAATAACAGTTTTCAAGGTGCTTGGTAAGGGTCAAGGATTCTCACAGATAAATAAAAACTATTCAATAATAATTCTTAAAAAGAGGAAGAAAACAACATCTTACTCCAATTCAACCAAGGCCAAAGACTTCCACAGTATTTTATAAACAGAGCAATTTCCCTAATAGCATGTTTTTACCTTATGAAGCACTGAAGCTCAAAGACTCAAAGGAACATACAAGAGTGGAATAAAATGACAAATGAAGATTACAAGCAAGATTTCATTAGTCACAATTGACATCAAAATGGCACCTGAGAAAATTTATCTATTTGAATAAAAAGATGATATCCCAAGTTCACTGATTATAGACCAGACTTAGACAAGTAAGGCCTATAGTGTATATGTTTCCAGAACAACTGATCTTGCTATGCACAGTTTATATTTTGCAACTTGTGTTACTTCAGAAGAGTTCATTTAGTCTTTGTATTAGTTGAACAGAACTGTGATAACTGCCAATAATACAGGGTATACTTTATTTACTTATCTATCATGTCCATGGTCAATATTTTGCTGGAATAGAAAATTTTTGGTAAAGTAGTTGAGTTTTTATAAAGCTTCTGTGCAGGCCCAGAGCATTAATAAAAAACTTTTTGTGTGTGTTTAGAGAAAATAATATCTAATCTGTATTTTACGCTATCAGGAGTTTGAAAAAGTGTTTTATTTTAAGAGAGTGGAAAAATTATTACATATACCAAACTATGTCTATTTATTCACACAATCAGTGAAAAAGTTGAACTGCAAAGTATCTTTTGTTAATTTTTGTTTTTGAGACGAAGTTTTGTTTATGTTGCCCAGGCTGGAGTGCAATGGCCCGATCTCAGCCAGGTTCAAGCAATTCTACTGCCTCAGCCTCCCGACTAGCTGGGATTACAGGCGCCCACCACCATGCCCAGCTAATTTTTGTAATTTTAGAAGAGACAGGGTCTCACCATGTTGGCCAGGCTGGTCTTGAACTCCTGACATCGGGTGATCCACCTGCCTCAGCCTCCCAAAGTGCTGGGATTACAGGCGTGAGCCACTGCACCTGGAATCTTTTCTTAATTTTATAATGCAAAATACCTGCTTTAACTCCTTCACAGAATAAACTAATAATCATAAAATCAATAATTCAGCCCCCAGTAAGTACATAGAAAAATATCTAATAATTAATTCTTTTTAATTAATATTAATATTTTAGTAACATTATTCTTAAAGTAGTATTATTAACAAACAGACACTTAACCTCTATGCCAAAGCTAAATATGATAAAATATACCCAGAATAATGACTATCTTTATAGAATAAAAAGTTCAAGCTTCTTTAAGTATTTGGGGAAAGGTGAGATAGGTAAAAAATAAATTGAAATGCTTAATGAAAAAAATTGAAATAGTAAGGATTTACTTATTAGAATTTTCTGAGACTAGTGGCATCTTGGAAAACTTGAATAAGTCAGAAAAAAAGCAGAAATACTACATCAGCACATTGCCGTGTAACTTCCCTGTTGGCTAGAAGTGGCTTGGAAAATGACTGTGGAATATTGCAAACTTGAATGGTGATGCCAATTGCAACTACTCACCTGGAACAGGAGTTGGCAACCTACAGCCTATGGAGTGTTTTAGGATGGTCCAAGAACTAAGAGTGCTTTTTACATTTTTCTTGTCCTATTAAAAGCAAACAAGAAGACTATGTAGCCTAAAGTCTAAGCTATTTATATCTAACCCTTTACAGAAAAAACTTACTGATCCTATCCTGAAAAAGAAAATGCTTTCATTTTAATTCTTATCAACAATGATAACTTTAAACCATTTTGATGCGGCAGTGACAGCATCTTCACTGTTTTACCACCTGCTCTTAGACATATTAATAATACAGGATCAAGGGATCTCTGATGATCATGATTTACCACAGAACCATACAAGTTCATTAGGCTGATGACATTATGCTGAGGCACCACTGTATCAGTGAAGTTTTTAGAAGTTTGGTAGCTTGTGGCCCATCAAGATGCCCATTCTAAGCAAAAGAAGAGTTGTTCCACTTTGCACAACTCACAACTAACAAGAGACATAGTACTTGTTGGACCTTGTGGATTTTAAAGACAGCACTTGCTGCATCAGTGTGTGATACTCTGACCCATTTACCAGACTGCCCATTTTGAATACAATCTCGAATATAAAAGACCCTGCAGCAGTTCCCAGGCTCAGATGTAAGGTACTTTGTTCCTCATGCCTTATGACTAAATGACCACATGGTATTCAAAGTGTCTGGGGCAGACTGAGATGTTACATAAAGTCTTTGGAAAACCGCAAGAGGAGAACCACATCACAAGTTTTGGAGTAAGGTCATGCCCTCTTATGCTTAAAAAATGTCCTCTACTTGCAAAGTTATTAGGCCCTGGTAGAGACATAGTGCTGCCCATGAAAGAGCAATTGATTATGTGTCCCACGTTGTCTACAGTGACTTGAATATTGCATGATTCATCAAATTCTAAAATTAGACATGCACTTCAGCATTATTATATTGTGTAATAAAAATGACAAATGACACTGAGCAAGTCTGGAAAGCACTAGAAAGCTGCATGAGAAGGTGGCTCAGACTCCCATGACACATATTCCTACTCCTTTACTGCTTCTTCCTCCACCAACATGTATAGCCTCATGGGGAGTTCCCTATGGTCAGTTAACAGATGAGGAATATACATGGGCCTGGTGACTAGATGGGTCTGTTGGTGCAACGGTGTCTGTGGACTTACATAATTACAGCCACTCGCAGATGCTATCCTGGAATTGGATCCTCTCAGTGGTCAGACTATCATTTGACACATCTGTTAGTGCATGTGATATAGAAGGGAAGAAATCCTGAAACACAGATACACACTGTTTCATGGACAGTGCCTAACAATGGGTAGCTCAGAACAGAAAAATCAACATTCGTAGATTAGAAGTAGGAGTTTAAAGAAAGAGGAAAATGGATACTATCAGAATGAACACAGAGTGTGAAGATATCTGTGTCCAATATATGCCTACTCAGATTATGTGAAAATAAATGCCTGTATTATCCCAACCAGTAGTGATCCCAATCCACTGTGGGAGAGTCTCAATAATGGAATGGAATTGATGACTCATTCTCTGAATGTCAGGCAGTCACTTTTCCCAACAACTCTCCTGTTTCAAAGTGTGTACAGCAGACTCAACACCATGAACTTCCTCTCCCAAGGCTGATCTACGGTTACCACTGCTGACGGCCCATTCTGCCAATAGCAGAGGTCAATGCTGTGCACCTAACGGGCCATCGTTCCCTGATGAGACCAGACGACCACCAAATGGCAAGCTGATTACTTTTCACTTTGGGGGAGATAGTACGTTTCCCCACTAAGGAAGAGATGCATATTTCAGATATGGATTTCCCTTCCCCGACTACCATACTGTGGGCTTTCAGAATGACTTACTCATCACCATAATATGACACATGGCATTGTTTCTGATTTTTAAAAATCACATTATAATGAAGAAAATATGGCAACAGACTTTCACAGAATTCCCAAGTTGTAGTGTATATTCCATCACCCAGATTCACACAGCTTATAGATTAGTAGAATGGCCTATTGAAGACTCTGTTAAGGTACCAGTGGGGAGAGAACACATTGTGAGACTGGGGTGCTGTCCTTTACATTATAGCTTATATAGCTTATAAGCTGTAATTCAAGCATATGCAATTTATAAGCTGCTGCCTTACAGTATATTCTTTAAGGTAGCACCTGGTACTTAGTGTTATCTCCCCCAGCATTAGAATGCATGTATTCACGAACAAAGGGGTGAAGTGGGAATGACCGCTCTCATTATTTTACTTAATAATCCACTTGAGGAGTATCTGTTTTCCATCGTTGCAGCCATTTACTCAGTAGATTTGGGTTCTAATGCCCAAGAAAGAATGATTCCACTGAGGGATTACAATCGGATTTTGGTTAAGTTGGAACCTGAGGCTGTTGCTCCTCCATTACAGTTTCCTGGTGGTGCTGAGGAAAATGATAAGGCTTCTATTGAACAGGGTTATTAGATTACCCCAACCTAATTGAAGCAATAAAGTGTTTATCTGAAACCGAAGGAATTCACTGGAATAGTTTTTAATGGTCCTTTATCCAAAGGACTACCAAGTACCAAGATTATGTGGAAATAAACATTTGGATCACACCCCATCAAATAATGATCCCCATTCAGCCAAGATCCAAAAAGGGAGTGGTGGGAAACTGGAGTGGGTTGTGGAAGAAGAAAATGAAATTATCAACTCAGGCCTAATGACTATCCATAGAAGTGGGCCTGTATTAGCTATGCTTTATGTTAATTATTTTTTCTTCCTCCATTACATGTTAGTAACAGCACTGATAAGGGCTAATGACTTAGGATTTACGTGATTGTATGATGAGAAATTGACATCATGTTGTCATTATACAATAACTAATGGAACTTGTATGTCTCCTGAGTTTACACAAAACTTTTCATCTGGCTGGAGGATTAAAGTGGATGTAGAAAGTTTTAATATGTGGACTATGCTGGAATAGTCTCCATTTGTCCCTACAAATCCACATGCCAGACTGCTTTGTGACTTTGGATGTCAATCTTCATGGACTACACAAACTAGGTTACCGTCTCCTCTAATTTCTGGTTGGTTCTGGCCAGAGGGAAAGCAGAGGAAAGAGGGAACCACAGCAATCAGAGGAGAGATAATTCTGGAAATTTATACTTTTGGCTTTATCCCTGCTAGGCTGCCAGTTATCATTATCATTGGCCATAGCTCCTGTTAGACAGCTTTTTTCCTACAGCTACTGGTCTCGCCAGTGTCTGATAACTACTAGCTCCCCTTGCATCTACAGGTCTAGTGCAGGTAGACCTAGAAACCAACTGTTTCTCAATTCATTGTTCTTTTTAACTCTGCCCACACATTTATAACAAATTATTTTATTAAAATTTCCTCATTTACCCCTCCTATAGGTGTCACCACCTTGGTTAGTTTCTTTACGAAAACCTAACTGATTTTGTGATGCATTTTACAAATGTATGTCTACTTGGGTATTTGCTTATTAATGTTTTGGTTGCATTTGATATACTTATTTTAAAATGCTTTTAATGTAGTTGCATCAAACATCTTTTTTCTTGTAATTTCAATCTTTGTTTTAATGCTTAAAATAGCCATTTCAGCCAAATATTATTTACATATTCATCTATGTTTATTTTAGTACACTTGTAGTTTTATTTTTAAATAAATCTTTAATGCAATTGAAAATATGCATATGAGATAATATTATAAGGTAGATACATGAGTTTTCTTTTTTTCTTCCAAGCACAATCACTAAGTTATCAGATCGGCAATTCTCTCCTGATATGAAATACCCTTTTTATAATTCATTAAATTATTATGATTTAGATGTGTTAGCTTCTCCCTAGGGCTATTTAAAGAATCAAGTACCACAGTAGATTTAAAATATTAAATAAATAACAATTATTATTACTCAAGAATGCTTAACTCATTAAATAGATTGAAGATGGGTTTCCAAAATGTTATATGAGCCATCTACCCTTTTGGAGCAAGTGAATATGTACGTGATCCCTGACAAATTATTTTCTGTTTATTTAACTTAGCAGTTCTGTTCAAATTTAACTAGTGTTCAGCACTTGGATTTTCATTTTGCACACTAGATGTATGCATTTCTGGAATAATTGAATAGTGTCTTACAACCTGAAAAAAATAAACATAAGCAGCACATGTTCATTGAAGGATTGCAGACAGCACGTAGTCCGTGGATTAGCTTGATTCAAAATGAAGCTTTAATTAGAATATATATTAGAACCAAACTTATAAAGCAGAGTAGGACCTGGAGTGGAGCCTGGACTCATTACTTACAGTCTAAATGGCAGCATTATCATACATCCTTCAGGAAGAACTTAGTCTTTATAATAGAAATAAAGCAATACCTGAGCTTCTGAACAAGATTTCTCTACACAAAGAAATATGTGTGAAACAATAAAAACCTGGAAAGCAATCTAGAGTGTGGTTGAATAAGCTATAGAAATTGCTATGAACTAAAATAAGTGAGGAGCAAAATATGGATTGAGTAATAAGAAAATTTGCCTAAAGCCACATGTCGGAGATAGTCTATGTAATTTACAACTTCTTTGCTCTAGTGACAAGTGGTTGACTGCTTTTTGGTTTTTATGTGTGTGTGTTTGGTTATAAAGTATAGCATTACAAGAAAAGTTATTTCCCTGTAATATCTCAAGTTATTCCCTAGAGAATAGATTTTTTTAAACAAAATGTATTCTGATCCAAAAACATTTGTATTCTAAAAGGGAGTTTCATGGGCACTGTCTGTCAGCATGCTCACTGTGTTTTGTTCTTTAAGAAGACATTAGTATACTCCAAACTTATCCAGATTGAGTAGGATAGATATAAATAAATTTCACTTATATATCATAAATGGGATTATAAAATTCATCAGTAAAATAATGATCTGGCAAAATATTTACTTCAGAAAACTATTAATAAGTCCTTACATATTTGGAATATAACAAATGATTAGAATAAACTGATAGCTCTTTTCTGGGGCAAATTTCATTCCTATAGTTTCAGGAAGAGTTGAAAACTTAAAGGAATAAAATTGTTTTTAATATTTCAAAACATATATATTATTCAGGCTTTAAAAATAATGTATAATAAGAACCCTAATATCTCAGTAGCTTAAAATACCAGACATTTATTTTACACTCACGTGTCTGCTATTTGGCTGCAATTCAACAGATTTTGTCTGAGCTTGGATATGCTGGATGATATTACATTTGGGTTCAGGTCTGCTTTGCATGCAGTCATTCTAGAAAACAACTGGAAGGAGTAATGAACGCCTGGGGCATGTTCTTCCATTGCAAATCCTTCCAAAATCCCAGCTCAGAACTAGCCTTCTGACACTGTTGCCCACAACCCAGCTGGCCACAGCCAGTCATATAGCCAAATTTTTTGCCTATGAACTGGAGAAGTATGCTTTGGCCATGCAGAGGAGTAGGCAGTTAATATGTGATGAGGAGTAACCTAACCTACCACAATGAGAATGAGCTGGTTTATGAGCTAGTTCAAATCTTCTACTAGAAGATAAAATGAGAGATTCCACTCCAATGATCGATATCCAACAAGTCTGAGAGGAAATTACACCCTATTAGACATTTTGTCTATTCAAAGACTTACAATTTGAGTGCAGAAAACAACATTATATCATATAGTCATCTCTTCTATTGGACAGGAGGTCTTGGGAATGTAAAGCGAAATTTATGATAGTAAAGGCAGTGTCAAATTAATGTGCAATATTCTTCTTAATTATCAGATTATTTGGCAAACTTTCCATTTAATGCAAGATGAATAAAAGTGTAGAGATTACCATACCTTCTTTAGTTATGAATCCAAAAGTCCTTTTCATCAAAGTCTTTTAAAAGATAAGAAAAATGATACCTATATTATGGTGTTTGTTAATTCAAGTTTACTTGACTGCATAACTTTTCTGGTTTAGAAATACAGTAGTACAGCATATTTTTATTTTTCATTATAGAGATCAAATATTTGACTATTCTGTATGTTACAAGTTCAATCAGTTTTTTTTATTGACATTAGCACAAGGTGATCTTATATTATTCAAGGTAAAATGGTGATTCCAAATTAAGAAATGAGGTGATGTTAAAGTTGTTTACTAACTTCTTTAGTCATAATTTATGTAAATTACCTCCTCAATAAAAACCACTAAAATATTTTTTATTTAGAAGAATGTTAATTCACCTTCTATACTGTGCTACTTGATTTTATTAATTGATATACGTCTTGTTGGATGATGTTATACTTAATCTTCCTTCAATATCCAGCTTATGTTCCACTTTCTCCATGAATTTTTTTTTAGATACGATGACCTACACTGATCTCATCTGTCTCTGACATCTCTCGGTTTTTGTAATTACTATTTTTTGTTGTTGTTGTTGTTCTCTGATGCTTACAATATCAGTTGTTCTTTCAAGTAGAAAAGCTTTGGTTATCTAGTGCTGCCTAAGAAATCCCAAACTTCTAGCAAAAACAGTAACTATTGTTTATTTTTCTTATCTCTCCTCATTCTGTGGTGACTAACCTTATCTAGGGGGTTGTCTCATACGGTCTTTCACGAAGTTGCAGTCTGACAGCATCTGGGCTGGAGTCATCTCAAAAGCCACCTCAGTCAAGTTTCTGTAGGCTGATGCTTGCTATGAGCTAGAACCTCACTGGGAGCTCTCAGCCAAAACACCTACACATGGTTTCTTCATATGACTGAAACTTCCACACATTATGGCACCTGGATTCTAAGAGTGAGTATCTTATGAAAGCAAATTTTGCATGGAAGCTATGCTACATTTGTGACCCAGCCTCAGAAGTCATTGAGCTAGACCTGATTTTAAAATGACATTCTAACCTCATCTCCCTGCCCCACACCCCCCAACATCTACTCCATGCCCCACTATCAAAACTAGGCTGGACAAATAAATTTTTATTAACAGATAAAAGGAGTCAATGTTTTGATTCCTGTAATTATCGTTACCTAACATTCGTGATACTATTCAATGTCTATAATTTCCCACACTTAACATTTTTATTTATTTCGTTTAACATTTTTTTTTTTCAGATAGGGTCTTACTCTGTCACCCAGGCTGAAGTGCAATGGCACCATCATGGCTCACTGCAGCCTCCACTCCCCAGGCTCAAGTGATCCTCTCACCTCAGCCTCTCGAGTAGCTGAGACTACAGGTGCATGCCACCACACCTGGCTTATTTTTTCTATTTTTTGTAGAGACAGGGTCTTACTATGTTACCTAGGCTGGTCTCGAGCTTCTGAAGTGATCCTCCCACCCCAGTCTCCCAAAGGTCTGGAATTACAGGCATGTGCCACTGTGCCCAGCCAACATTTTTAAATTAATAAAGAAATATTATAAAATGGCATTTAGATAGACATTTGACCTTACTTAGCTTTCATAATTTAAAAGGAGAAGTTATTAAAAAGCAGTGTTTAATCTCATTATAAACCAGATATCAGGCACATTATTAACAAGGTTGTATTAAACTTGTCAGAATATAGCAAAAGGCTGTACTCCAAACTATACCTTGGGATAAGATTTAATATTCAGAATAATCAAATTTACTGGAAAAACTAAGGATTTTTGTTTTACTGTAGTTCAAGTAATTGGTTTTAAAATAATAAGTAGATATTTTAATTTAGACTACTTGTTAATATAATATACTTTCCATCATGTTCAAGGTGCTCACACAGTGACAGGTAAGTTCCTCACAGGTGTAGGGCCCCGGTTGAGAGAGAGAATGGGGACTGAAATTCAGCCTGAACTCTACTTGTCAAGTCATATGGGTTTGGTATCAGGCTGCCCGCAGTATGTGAGATGCTCTTTCAAACTTGCACAAAATTGATGCCATATTTGTTAGCACAGTCCCTGGTTATGAGACATCATGTTATAGAGATTTCCTTCAAAGGAAAGGAAAACAGGATGTTTTAATAGAAAGGCTACTATAGTATTGGCATAAGAAAACAGATGAGGTTTGAATTCTGACCACTTATTATGACTTTGAAAGAGAGGTACAACTTCTCTGAATCTCAGTTTCTTCATATATAGAATGGAAATATCAAATATTATCATTTAGAGTTGATTGGAGGAATAGAGCAAATATATCAGAAGCATAAAACAGTGTCTAGTGGAGGAGAAATTACTTAAATAGCACCTATCATAAATTCTAAGAAGTGCTGTCTTAGGGTTTTAATTCCTGGTTCTGTGATCTTTGATGGATACAGAGCTCTTCAAATCTATTTCAGGTACATAATTATACAACTCACTGGTTAAAGTCACAGTAGGAATAGTAAAGGAAGCAGTGTGTTATAATTCAGTTCAGGAAAAACAATCCTGAATAAAATATTCCTCACTATATGCATAAAAACTGATCCACTTGCATTTGCAAAAATTTAGTTTCTAATTTTCTACATAGTTCTCAAAATACACCCCTGTGACATAGAAGACATTATCTTCATAAGATCACATCCTGGGATAACCTCCTTCAGGCAAGAGCCATCACCCAGTGGTAAGACCCAACCCATTTAGAGTCTGGCTCAATTCCAACTTTTAATAAGCCATACGTTGCTACAAATGAAATAGATTCATCAGAACAGATAAGATTCATAATTAAAAATAAAGATGAAGTTAAAAAACAATAACAGAGAGAAGACGTATGCTTCTACTGCACAGGTTAAGAAAAAGTGTGTGTTTAGAACATAAATCTGATTGAATTATTGCTTCTTTCAATATGTACCTCTAATTATTCTGTTGTACCCCTGTTAGCTTCAAATCTTAAATAATTAATCGGAAGTACTCCAGAGCAAGAAATGACATGGCTGTTTGCTAATAAACAAGAGGTGATTTGAAATATTCTTCAGGCAAATTACAAGTATGTTTAATAGATCACTTTAATAGCGGCACAACATAATCAAAAAAAAATCTGAAATACTTAGCAAGGTTCATAAGGCTCTGTCTTGTGTCTCCTAGCTCATCTTGCATGAATATTTCTTTACTTATTATGCTCTAGACGAGCCAATTTTTGGGATCAAAAAATGTAGCCTTGAGACATTTGTACAAGCTGTTCCCTGATTCACTAATGTTCTTCCTCCTGCATGTTGCATATATTATGTGTCAGCTTAAATGTCCATTCATGCAGAAGCCTTCCCTGACCATCCACAGGATTAACTATCTCAGCCATTGTGTGCTTTGTCACAATTTTCACTGCAAATGCAAATCCATGTAATTTTTTTTTTGTTTACTTGTGTATTCCCATGATTCTTCCCACTAGAATACAAGCCGTATTTGTTATCTTGGTTTGTCCAATGCCAGGCAAATAGAAGTTCCCCCAATAAAGGTTTGTTAAATGAATAAGTAAGTGAATTAGAAGATAAAATTATAAAACATTTGATTAGTTCCAAATTAATACAAACAAGGGTCTGGAGAAAATCTTTACAAATAAATATAGCATTCATATGGAAAAAAGGATAAAAATAGACATTAATAAAAGAAATAAGGAGGCATTGTCTCATAAAAGAAAATAAAGAAATAAAACACCAGGTAACCAATTATATAGACTCACAGCTTCTCATTACATTGCTGTTTACAGTAATAAAAAATAAAAATTTACTTAATGGCTAATTTTATCTGTAAAAAGTTAATTGCAAACAGTCATGCCTCATCGTTAAAAATGGCTGTAGATTTGGACTTTCTATGAAGGAGCGTTGTTCAAGACATTTCTAACAGAAAATCTAGAGTATGATCACTGTATGTCATAATTCTATAGCAAGGATTGAGAGTAGGAAGCTGACAAAAAACTTTCTAAAATGTTTGAGCAATGGAATTACAGGGGATTTTTCTATTCTTTATTGATTTTGCTTGCTCATATTTTCTAGCATTTTTTATGAAAATTACGAGGGAGGAAAAAAGCTTATTTTAGCCATGTATGCATTTGCACATATCTCTTTTTTGCCACCATTTTTTTTCTGTGCAATTCAATCTCATTATCCATGTGTCTTCTCTTGACAGACATTTTACCAAGTATACTGAGACAGCATTTACCCTCAAAGATCTCATAGTCATATTGAAGATAAAGCTATATAAAAGAATAATTATACTCATTTTCGTGCATGTGATAAATCTAAGAAATGTGATACAGAGGTAGCAGAGAGAAGCGAGTCTCCCTTGGAGAAAAGTGCTCAGTTTCTCAATATTTTTATTTATTTATTTTAACTCACAAATAAAAATTGTATATATTTATAACCTTGGAATCTAGCCTTTTGTCCTGACAGGAAAGCCACTCATGCTTCTTATATAATGCAACTTAAAAATCTTCAACAGGCAGAGGTTAGAAGCCTTGATATTTAAGATACTGGATCCTAAGGCACTATTCCAGAATGCAGGGGGCAGTAGAGGCCACATACCTTTTAGTGAGTATCCCCATAAATAGCTATGATATTCACCCTCTTCAAACTTTTGAATTTCAGATGAATGATAAATAATTTTTGTACCATAACTATGTCCAGATGTTACATGGACATAATTATGCTAAGTAATTGTGTGTTATTTATCTGAAATTCAAATGTAACAGGATGTCTTGTGCTTTTACATGCTAAAAATGACAACTACACCTACTTTATTAGCCTTGTCGAGGAAATGGAGTCTGGAAGATACTGGAGATCCCTCTTTGACAAAGCAGAGTTGCCTGCCTTACTCTCCTTCTCATATCCCATCCACCTAAAAAAATTTAAGTAAGAATGTTAGCCCACTTCCAACCCGTATTGTTAGGCTCTGGCAGAGACTGGAGCCCATAACAGTATGCCCTAATCCATGTGCAAGTTATGGAAGTTACAGTAGAGTTTTAAAGTATAAACAAGCTGGAAATCCCAGAAGCAGAAAGAGCAAACAGTGCTACTGACAGAAAGACTTAACTTAGAATGAAAGCTAATCGTGCTCCATTTATTTTTATTATAATTATTGTTCTGCACATATTTTCATTTGAAAAAAATGGGCAAGTCTCCCTTTATGTTACTGTGGAGTTTACTATCAAGATATTATCTTAATCTCCTAAAATGTAATCTTAAGTGCAATACATGTGATAACCACAAAGCCTGTAAATTATGCCTATTATAGGAAATTGAATTTGCTCATGTAAACTTGAAATGAGCTCACTAGACTTTGCAGAAATCAACTTAGTATTCCAAAAATGAACTTACCAGCACCACCCCCATTCTTTATACACAGTGTGGCTCCTTTTTTACTCAGAAAGCATTTAAATCTTTGAGCTAACTTTCTCTTTTGAAGAACTGCTTGTAATATACGACATTTGAATTCTTACCTAATTCTTATCTACAGTACATTTTCCCACAGATTCAGACATAAAATGAAAAAAAAGGGGGATATTTCCTAAGGATAAGCAAATGATACCTATTTTATCTCCTGCTCCTCTCTCCTTCCATTTTCTCTGAATCCCTGGGAACAGAAATTGGCTTTTTCTTTTAGTTCTCCTAAGCCACGACTTCCTTCTACAGAAGAAATAGTATTGATGTCATACACAAAATGGGTACTTATCTACACTGTCTCAAACTATAACATGGGGCTTTATTACTTGATCCTAGATATCCTAAAATGGAAAGGGAAGAGAAAAAGGAATTTGGAAAAATCTATCCAAGATATATATATATATTTATTTATTATATTATATATATTTAATATTATATATTTAATATATTATATATCCAATATTATATATCTAATATTAAATATCTAATATTAGATATCTAATATTATATAATATTATATATAATATTAGATATCTAATATTTTATTATATTATATATATTATAATATATAATATATATTATATATTATAATATATAATATATATTATATATTATATATATAATATATATTTAATTTATTATATTATATATATTTAATATTATATATTTAATATATTATATATCTAATATTATATATCTAATATATTATATATCTAATATTAGATATCTAATATTAGATATCTAATATTATATATAATATTAGATATCTAATATTTTATATAATATATTATATATAATATTATATATTTAACATATTATATATTTAATATTATATATTTTATATTATATATTTAATATTATATTAAATATTATATATTTAATATATAATATATTAAATATTATATATTTAATATATAATATATTTATTATATATTGTATATTTAACATAATATATTTATTATATATTGTATATTTAATATATAATATATTTATTATATATTATATATAATTATATTACATATTTAATATACTATATATTTATTATATATAATATACATTATATATATAATTTATTTCCCCCTCTCTCATTACTATATTTTTCTATACCTTCCTTCCTTAGTAAAACTTATTTCTTTTAACCTTAATTTTCTCCCAAAGTAATGGAGTAATGGCTATCTCAGGCAGGGAAAGGTCAATGTTACAAGCTCACAATGCTAAATAAGAAAATCCAGCAAAAATTTTAAAATATCTTTCCTATTATATCATCAAGGAAAAGAGAAATGTGCTCATTTTTAAAGCTTTAAAGACAATATACAATTCCTAATAGTAGTATATCCATAGACTGTAAGCTTACACTACACTCATCCCCCTTGGACATTCTGTGGACTTAGAAAAAAATGTATTGCAAGCTGTCTTTCAGAACTTAACAATCTTATAAGTAGAGGGACTTTTGTATTCAATAATGTAAACAATTTTTAGCTACTTTGAGAACCTGTGGTCTTATTCTGATGAATAAACTACCCAAAAGAAAGTTAAATTCTCAGAAGGGAAAACTGTAAAAGTAAAAGTTTTACAGTGTTTCACTGAACAGCTGTACCAATTCTGAAACTTTTCTCAATATATTCAAATGAGGAACTCATTAACAAGGCAAAGAATTCTGGGAAGAATTCTGCTGTATAGTTAGAAGATAAGTGAATCTTAAAACAATTTCAAGAAACAATGTACAATTAAACTGCCATATGTGTTCCCTCTGTATGAGTGATACATGATCCATAATGAGGTAAGTGCCACAACATTTTCTAGACTTTTAATTTTTATTACAAAAGTCTTCCAGACATTCTGAGAGATGTTAAAATTAGTTGTTCTTTTAAAAACAAACCAAAAAAACACTAATTTTCTTAAAAGTTTTTTTGTAGGCTTTGAGAAAAATGTTTATTTTAGACATTGAGGCATACACCATCAGTCACAATGAATTACTATAATATCTGTTGTCCCTTTTTAGGCTCAAGTAAAAAAAATAAAGAAAGAATGACATTTTAATTGGTGAATCAGGTGAGTTAATTTAACCCAAACATCTGAAAGTTGTTCCTAGATGATTTTTGGCTACAAGCAAAAGTGCCCTCTTGTAAACATAGGATCTTGCTGTGTCTCTATCGACTCCACAGTGTTCCTAGATATGCACTGATTCTACAAATGTCTACTGAGTGCCTAGTTTGAGCCAGGAATATTTACAAAAACAAGGAATGAAGAAGTGAACAAATAGCAAAAATTCCTTATTTTCATGGAGTTCACAATCCATGATATAGGTATCAGATAGGTGGGTATAGACAAACTGATAAACACATAAATTATCTGGGAACATTAAAGACAAAGGAAGATAGTGTTGTGGGTTGGGTGGGTGCTCTGGGTACAATTTTAAGTAAGATTTAAAAGGTAGGGGCTCCACTGAGAAAGTGACTCGAAAAAAACACTGAAGAGTATGAGTGAACAGTCCACATAGATACGTGAAGGAAGAATGTACTTGACAGAGGCTGTAGCCAGTACAAAATCAATGAGATGGTGTGTACCAAATTTTGAAGAGGATGTGAAAAATTGGAGTTCTCATACATTTTGTGGAAACCTAAGCTTTATAACCAGTTTGGCAAATGTCTTCCATTTCTTTATAACACTAAATATATACTTATCCTGTAGCTCACTGATTCTAGTCCAAAATATTTACCAAGAGAAACAAAAACATATGTCTGCTAAAAGATTAGTACACAAATGTTCAAAGATTTATTCATAGTAGCACAAAATTGGAGAAAACACATAGGTCCATCAACTGGTAAATGAATTTTAAAAATCTGTCGTATATTTATACAATGAAACACTACACAGCAATGAAAATGAATGAACTATTTATAAGTAAGTAAGATGAGCGAAATTGGAAAACTTTATACCGAGTATAAGAAGTCTTACAAAAATTATTTCATTTATTTGAAATTCCAGAAAAAGGAAACTAATCTGTGGGAGACTGGGGGGAATATCAGAGCAGGAGTTGCAATTGGAAGAATGGGGATACGGGTTGACTGGGAAAAGGCATTAGGAAACATTCTGTGGACAGTTTTATGTCTCAACAGGGGTTTAGTTTACATAATTGTATGCAATTTTCAAAATTCATGAAAAGGCGTACTTAAATTTTTTGCATTTCTTTGTAGCTACATTTTACATCAAAAGAAAAAAATTAAATTCTAATGAAATTTAGAATGCAATGTCTAGTTAATGATATTCATGCTGAAGTGTTTAGTAGTGAAGAGTATTGTTGTCTGCAATGTGCTTTAAAGTATATACACATGCATGTATACAGGCACCCACCACCACGCCCAGCCAATTTTCGTATTTTTAGTAGAGACAGGATTTCGCCATGTTGCCCAAGCTGGTCTTGAACTACTGACCTCAAGTGATCTGCCCGCCTCAGCCTCCCAAAGTGCTGGGATTACAGGCGTGAGCCACCACACCTGGCCGACTCTGTGAGGTGATTTCTATAAAGTTATTTGAGAATTTCTGAAGTTCATTCTATGGAGTCATTTCTCATTGGAGCTTTAGTCTGTTTATTTTTTTCTAATTATTAATGATGTTGAGTATCTTATGTGACTATTGGTCATTTGGATAGTTTTAGTGAAGTATCTTTCAAATCTTTGGCCAATATTTTAAATCGGGTTGTTTGCCTTTTTGAGTTTTAGGGGTCCTTTTTGTATTCTGCAATTCCTTTGTCAATTATATTAATTATGAATGCTTTTTCCCAGTCTGTGGTTTATTATTTAATTATTTAATAATGTCTTTTGAAGAACAGATGTTTTTAATTTTGAATAACTCAATTTATCATCTTCTATTTCTTTTAAGCACAATGTTTTTTGTGTCCTAGCTAAACAATATTTGCCTAACCCAAAGTTGTAAATATACACATCTATATTTTATTCTATATTATTTAGAGCTTTATCTTTCTTTTAATCTATTATCTAGCTTTAATTTTTTACATGGTAAGAGGTCAAAAATCAAGATTTTCTATATTTATTTGTTTTCAATATGGCTGTATTAGTCTATTTTCACACTGCTATAAAGAAATACCTGAGACTGAGTAATTTATAAAGAAAAGAGGTTTAATAGGCTCACAATTGGGCAGACTGTACAGGAAGCATAGTGGCTTCTGCTTCTGGGGAGACCTCAGGAAACTTACAATCATGGTGGAATGTGAACGGAGAGCAGGCGAGTCTTATATGGCCTGAGCAGGAGCAAGAGGGATGTGGGGGAGGTGCCACACAGTTTTAAACAATCAGATCTCATGAGAACTCACTATCACGAGAACAGCATCAGGAGATGGTGCTAAACCATTCATGAAGGACCACCCCCATGATCCAATCATCTTCCAACAGGTCCTACCTACCTCCAACACTGGGGATTACATGTTAACATGAGATTTGGTGGGAACACCGATCCAAACCATATCAATAGCTACCTAAATGTTCCAGCATTATTTGTTGAAAATACTTTCTACTCTTTCTTTAAACTCATTTATTTATAAAGGTAGATATTCTGAAGGAATTAGCTCTAATCTGTCTCTTACTACCCTTTCTTCATACATGTTTTTGCTTATTGTCATAATTTTCAATGAAATGTATATACTGATGATACCTAAATTTATATCTTTACTTGAATCTTCTCCCATAGGCCTCCAGATAAATAAATTCAACTGTCTATTCGACATTGTCTAATGAATGTTTCAAAGACATCTTAAATTTAACATGGCCAAAGACAAAGCCTTTAATTCCCCAATTACAGAATTTTCCTTGCACATGAGTTTTCCTTATCGCCGTAAATATTAAGTATGCTCCCACAAACCTAGGAGCTATTCTTAATTGGTTTCATTTTTTTTATCATTCTTACCTAATATCAGTAAATCTTGAAAATTCTTTCTCCAATATGATCTCAAATCCAACTACTTTTTAGAATCTGTTTTGCTGCCACTTCATTTTGCTTTGCAGTTTGAAGTTAACAAGCAGCATGGTTAACAGGCTGCTATAGTAGCCCAGGTAAAAAGATCATTGTGAATAGAGATTTCACAATTGCCACCTTTCCAGCTCATTCCTCCTGAAGCAACAAATGGGGTAATCTTAAAATACACATTGTATTATGTAATCCCTCTACCTAAAACTCTTCAATAAGTTTTACTCAATATGCTAAATAAACGTGTTGAGCATCTGATGTTTGTCAGGCATTTTTCAAACACATGGGATGTAATGGTACTTACAAAAAGACAACATTCATGACTTCATTAAATTTATGCTCATCCCGTGTTGACACACCCATGCATGCACATGCAAACACAATTATAAAATATTACTTTTGCAAATATACAGAGAAGTAATGAATCCTGTGCTATGGATGTCATATAAGTGAAATTTGATATGGTCAGGAAACAAAACAAGGATCCTCAGAATACTGATTCTTTAGTTGAAATCTGAGATGTCAGCACACATTATTTTTTAAAAAGAAGGACTTAGGCAGAAAACTCTATATGTGTAAATGTGCAGATGTGAGGCATAAGAAAGCATGACAAGGACAAGGTTATGGAAGGACAGATAGCCAGGACAGAAAGCAAAAAAGAATTAAATGAGTTTGGAAAAAAGGCATGAGCCAAGCCTACCAACCTTGTTAAGTAGTTGTTTTCTCTTCCCTAAAATAATGGAGAACAACTTGAGAAAGTTCACCAGTGTGGAGAATTCACTGGGAAGTGAATGTTGACAGAGCATTGGAAGGTTTCAGCAACTGTCTAGAGAAAGTTGAATAGTGGCTTTTCCTGCCCTGGGACCCTTACACATTCTTCCTCAATGATCTCCTCCATTGCTCCTACCCATTTGTCAGATCTCAGATTAAATACTTTCTTTTAAATGAAGGCATTCTCTAACCATCAAAAAAATAGAATGTTTTTCATTCATACTCATTGTTTTCTAGCATCACTCTGTTTGTTTGGTTGTTATTTCAACAGCCCTTCCACATTTTGTAATGGTCACTTCTTGTTTCTTTGTTTATTTCTATCTGCATCACTGGAATGTATGTACCAAGAGAGCAAGGATTATGTCTGGTTTTTTTTTTCCAGCTTGTAAGTCATCAGCACATGCCACAGTGGCTGCTTCATGATATTAGATTTCCTCCTTTCACAGTGTATGTGCCACCTCAGCTTCAACATGTCAAATTAAACCTTTCAACAATGGTTCTGCATGTACATGTCGGGTGCTTAGCAAGGTAATGGGGCAGAACAATTACCTCCAAGACCGTGGTGCTGTATAGGAAAATGGTTTAGAGCAACAGTTCTGGACCAGGCTGCTTGGATTTCAACTTCAGTTATGCTACTTTCCTGCTATGTGATGTTAGGTAATTTACTTAGCATCTCTGGACCTCAGATGCATCATCTGTCAAACAGTGATATTAAGAGTTCCTCATAGCATTGTGTAAGAAATAAAAATAACAGTAATTCTTAGATATTATTCATTCTACTGGGCAAAGCAGAAATTTAAATAGAATTAACAGTGTATTACAAATATGATGTGTGTCAAGAGGGAGAGTTACAGGATTTTTGAGAGTGTGCAACAGAATGATGTTTATTATAATATAACAAGTGCTCCTGCTATTTAGAGGAAAGAGAGAACCTGGCTTTATTTCATATTAAGACTCATTCTGCCAATGCATGTTAAGTAATTGAACTCAAAAGAACCTACAGTCATTGCTGAATGTGTGTATATGTGTGTATTGTCATCAGATTTCGCATATACTGTATCCGCTGTGTAATTTATCTACTGAAAGATGCTCTGCATAACAAACATCTCCTAAGATGAGAGGCTTAAAATAGCAGTCATTTATTCTCACTAAGTTTGAGTTGCTTGAGGGCGGGCCAATCTAGGGTGGGCTTGGCTGCGACAGCTCTATACCTCATGTTTCTCTTTCTGCTCCTAGAACCAGCTGGCTAGTTAACATGTTTCCCTCCTGGCAAGGGCAGAAGTGAAAACAAACAGAAGCCTGCATGAACTCCTGAGGCCTAAATTTTGAAGTGGCACATTGTCGTTTTGTATCATTTTATCAAGCAAAGAGAGTCACTGAGCTGAACTCAAAGTCAAGGGGTGGGAAAATAAACACCACCCCTCTTATGGAAAGAGCTGTAAATTATACAGCAAAGGGCTTGGTTATAGGAATGCATGAAAAATTGGGGTTTGATTACAGGGAGGGATGAAGAATAATGCAATTTACCAAATCTGCTGTTTGTTCTTCATTATTTCTGAATAGAGACAGGAATGCTAAATGTTAATGCTAAAGAAATATAGGACAACATATATTCCTCTATCAGGTGATTACATGTAATCATAAGTAGTCTTTTAACTAAAATGGAAATGAAGGAGGAATAAAAAAGAATAAGGCAATACTTTCTTGAAAGTTTAAAATAAATTCCACTACTTACAACTATTTTGTAGATATATGGGAGAATAAAGAAATGAAACATCTTATGCAACATATGATTACAGCTGTTATTCCTTTCACAAAATGTTCTCCTATTGTGCAGGATATTTTTAGTAAGATAAAGTCATTTTTCATTTTTCTTCTTATCTCAATTCAAGATCCATTTCTTATGGGATTACTTTGGGCAGCCAAGTATTTTACAGTTAGATGGTGCCCTTTCAGGACCTTTCCTAACATAAAAGACACTTTTTAAAAAATAGTTTTATTCTGTATTCTGTAATTGCTTCCATTTCAGGCTCATTTTTCTCAGGCTGTATAAGGGAATCTAATCAAGTTTAGCAACTGAATTGTGTGCTATGTCTTCAATCTTAAAATAACCACTTTCCTTTTCATTAGAAAATCTGGGTATTTTTATTATTTTTTCCCAATTTTTATGTTTCCTCTAACCTTTGCAAGACCACTGTATAGGGCAGTACATTCAGCTGTGGATTTTAGTATAAAAACTTACCAAAGTAGGGTTATTCCAATGTCTTCTTTCACCTAAGAGCAATTGCTTTATGTAACATATCAAAAGGAAAAGTAACATTTCTAAATGGTATTTTAATTATTTGAAATGCCCAATTGTCCAAAAATAAAAGAGAAATAGTCTCTCTGAAAGCATGTTTGCTTTTTTTAGTACATATATCTTTATTTATTTTATTGTATATATTTATGGGATAAAATGTGACATTTTGATATATGTGTATACATTGTGGAGTGACTAAATCAAGCTAATTAAGATATTCATCACCTTACATAATTATCTGTTTATTGATAACATTTAAAACCTACTCTCTTTGCAATTTTTAAGTATACAGTACCTTATTATTTACTATAGTAATCATGCTGTACAATATATTTCTAGAAGTAATTCCTTCTAATTGAAACTTTATACTCTTTCACCAACAGCTGACCAACCAACCCCCCGAGCCCCCAGTCCCTGGTAATCACAACACTACTTTCTGTTTCTATGAGTATGACTATTTTAGATTTCACATATATGTAAGATCATGCGGTATTTTTCTTTCTGTGCCTGGTTTATTTCACTTAGCATCGTGTCTTGCAGGTTTATCCATGTTATTGAAAATGACAGGATTTCCTTTTCTTCAGGCTGAATAATATTTCATTGTGTACATATACCACATTTTCTTTATTCATTTGTCTCTTTATGGGCACACATTTATTTCATATCATTGTAGCCATGAATATTGCCACAATGAACATGGGAATACAGATGTCTCTTCAGCATGCTGATTTCGTTCCCTTTGGGGATATACATATATATATAATATATAAAAAATATATATATACACACACAATTATATATTAAAATATATTTTTATACATATTACATATATATATATAAGGAGACTTGCTGTATCATACGGTAGTTTTATTTTTAATTTTTTGAGGCATCTCCATACCATTTTCCATAATAGCTGTACTAATTTATATTCACACCATCAGTGAGCAAGAGTTCCATCTTCTCCACATCCTTGCCAACACTTGTTATCTTTCGTTTTTTTGATAACAGCTATTCTAACAGTTGCAAGGTGATATCTCATAGTGGCTTTAATTTGCATTTCTCTAACAATTAGTGAAGCTGAGCATTTTTTCATAGACCTCTTGGTCATTTCAAAGTTTTTTTTTTTTTTGAGATAGGTCTATTTAGGTCCTTAGTCCCCTTTTTTTTTTTTTTTTTTTTTTTTGAGATGGAGTCTCACTCTGTCACCCAGGCTGGAGTACAGTGGCACGATCTTGGCTCACTGCAACCTCCACCTTCTGGGTTCAAGGGATTCCCCTGCCTCAACCTCCTGAGTAGCTGGGATCATAGGCATGCACAACCACGCCCAGCTAATTTTTGTTTTTGTTTTTGTTTTTTGTTTTTTTAGTAAAGACGAGTTTCAACCATGTTGGCCAGGCTGGTCTCAAACTCCTGACCTCCCAAAGTGCTGGGATTACAGGCTTGAGCTACCATGCCCCGCCCCTTAGTCCATTTATTAATCAACTTGTTTGTTTTCTTGCTATTGAGGTGTTTTTTTTGTTTTGTTTTGTTTTTAGTTTCTTATATATTTTTCACTTGATCTTAGCCAAAAAAAAAGGGGGGCATTGGCCGGGCGCGGTGGTTCACGCCTGTAATCCCAGCACTTTGGGAGGCTGAGGCGGGTGGATCACGAGGTCAGGAGATCGAGACTATCCCGACTAACAGGGTGAAACCCCATCTCTACTAAAAATACAAAAAAATTAGCCAGGCATGGTGGAGGGCGCCTGTGGTCCCAGCTACTCAAAAGGCTGAGGCAGGAGAATGGCGTGAACCCAGGAGCCAGAGCTTGCAGTGAGCCGAGTTCATGCCACTGCACTCCAGCCTGGGCGACGGAGCAAGACTCCATCTCAAGAAAAAAAGAGGAGCATTGATTTTCTTTTATATTTTGGATATAAACATCTTGGGTTTGCCAATATTTTCTCTCATTTCTTTAGTTTGCCTCTTCACTCTGTTGATTATTTTCCTTACTGTGTTGATTTTTTTTGTTTGATACTATCCCATTTATGTTTGATTTCCTTGCCTATGCTTTTGGGATCACAGTCAACAAATCGTTGCCAAGGTCAAATTGTGGTAAGTTTCAAATGTTCTAGATTTTCTATCCTATTCCTCCATTGTTTTGCAAAGCCCCTTCTTCTAAGGTTCTCAGAGAAGTCAATATAACCAAATTTTATGAATACGAATCATAAATTGTAGCGTAAAAAGAGACTTTAGCGTTCATTTAGCCTACTCCTTTTTGTTTAATTTAAGAGAAATTAAGTGGAGGGGAGCAGTAGCACAGTTTGTCAAGAGAATACCTGACTGTGGCCTTAGACATAGACACCAATACCTCGTTTGCCACTCAGAGACTATGTGACTTCGAACAAATCACCTAGTGCATCTGAGTTTCAGTTTCATTATCTGTTAAATGGGGATTATAACATTATAACATCTTCTTTGAAATGCAATTTTGAAAATTAAATTAGTAAACATAAATTCAAGAGTCTCAATGTAAATGATATTCCTTAAAGACATATAGCTAGATATTTTCAGATATGCAAAATCAGAAATTTCTGACTTCCAATACAGTTACCATTCCCAATGTTCACCCCTGCTTCAAGAAGTGTAAAATTTGCTGGTAATATAGGAATCTCATACAGAGTGCTTACATTACAATGCACACTGATGATATAGAATAAATCCACAAATCAAAAAGAGATTGGCCATTTTCTATCAAAAGAGGTAGAGACAACAGAAACAACAATATAATAGAGGCATCCCTGGTATCTGAGGCAGATTGGAAGTGGCTACATTTAGATTATCTATCTTTGTCTCTATATCTGTCTCTCTCTTTATCTTTCTTTCTCTCTCTCTCACCGCCAGAACATAGTAAGTAAGATATATTAATCAAAATTGTCATTTCAGCATATCAGATTGGATAAAAAGAAACTAAATGAAAGCCAAAAAGGGGAAAATTCTGAGTTCTTTTTCTTTCATTCACTAACACTTCTAGAGCGTTTTTCCAATTCAGAGTGTTCTGACATCTCAGTAATGACAGTAATATCCTGTTAGAGCAAACATCTCTCAGACCTGATTCTGCTGCAGAACTAAAATGAGGTGTTTCTTAGTGATAAGTGAATTTCTATTGAAGAAAATTTGAAAGAGAGATTCACAGCTTTCTTTCACCACTTTCTATGCAAAAAAAAAAAAAAAAGAAGCCATACCCTATCCAATCAGACATTGGAATGTGCTTTTCACTGCTGTAACACTGTACCACCACTCTACATTGTGAGGCTCTATTTATAGAAATAGCTAGTATTTATTAAGCACTCAGTCTATACCAAGCTCTCTGCTAGGGGCTTTATATGTGTTATCTAGTGCAATCCTCAAAATAAGCAGAAGAGTGCATCAGGATGCTTGTTTTTTAAAGAGACGACAGTTTTTTAAAAATTATTTATTTTTCAGCTTTTATTATGGGTTTAGTGGGAACATGTGGACTGTTACACAGGTATATTGCATGCTGCTGAGGTTCATAGTATGAATGAATCTGTCTCCCAGGTGGTGAGCATAGTACCCAGTAGGTAGTTTTTCAGCCCCTTGACTCCTTCTCTCTCTCCTTCCTCTTGTATTTCCCAGTGTCTATTGTTCTCATCTTTATGTCCACGTGTACTTGATGTTCAGCTCCCACTTATAAATGAGAACATGCAGTATTTGGTTATCTGTTTCTGTATTAGTTCACTTAGGATAATGGCCTCCAGCTGCATCCATGTTACTGCAAAGAACATGATTTCATTCTTTTTATGGTTCCATAGTATTCCATGGTATAAATGTACCACATATTCTTTATCCAATCCAGAGTTGATTGGCATCTAGCAAATGTCTTTGCTATTGTGAATAGCACTGTGATGAACATATGGGTACGTGTGTCTTTTTGGTAGAATGACCAGATTCACAGATTGGTTTCCTTTGGGTACATACCTGATAGTGGAATCACTGGATCCAAGTATAGTTTAACTCTTAGTTCTCTGAGAAACCTCCAAACTGCTCCCCTGAGTGGCTGGACTAATTTACATTCCCACAAGCAGTGTATAAGTATCCCTCTTTCTCCACAGCCTTGCCAGTATCTGTGACTTTCGGACATTTTAGCAAAACCCATTCTGAGTGGTGTGAGATGGTATCCCATTGTGGCTTTGATTTGGATTTCTCTGATGATTAGTGATTATGAGCATTTTAAAAATATATTCGTTGGCTGCTTGTATGTTTTCTTTTGAGAAGTGTGTGTTTGTGCCCTTTTGCCCACTTTTTAATGGGGTATGTTTCTTGCTTGTTTATTTAAGTTGCTTACAGATTCTGGATATTAGGCCTTTGTCAGATGCATAGTTTGCAAATATTTTCTCCCATTCTATAGGTTGTCTGTTTACTCTCTTTAGTTTCTCTTGCTGTGCAGACACTCTTTAGTTTAATTAGGTCCTATTTGTCAATGTGTTGTTGTTGTAGTTGCTTTTGAGGATTTAGCCATAAATTTTTTGCTAGGGCCAATATTGAGAAGGAGTTTTTCTATGTTTTCTTCTAGAATCTTTTTTTTTTTTAATTTAACTTTTAAGTTCAGGGGTACATGTGCAGGCTTGTTATATAGGTAAACTTGTATCATGGGGGTTTGTTGTACAGATTATTTTGTCACCCAGGTATTAAGCCTTGTACCCATTAGTTATTTTTCCTGTCTAACATTTGTCTTTAATCTTACTTCCATTAATTTTTGTATAGGGTGAAAAGTAGAGGTCCAGTTTCCTTCTTCGGCATATGGATAGCCAGTCATCCTAGCACCATTTATTGAATGAGGAGTCTTTTCCCCATTGTTTATTTTTGTTGACTTTGTCAATGATCAGATTGTTTTAGGTGTGCAGATTTATTTCTGGCTTCTCTATTCTGTTCCATTGGTCTACCTGTCTGTTTTTGGAACAGTGCCATGCTGTTTTGGTTACAGCAGCCTTGCAGTATAGTTTCAGGTCAGGTAACATGATGCCTCTGACTTTGTGTTTTTTTGCTTAGGATTGCTTTGGCTCTTAGGGCTCTTTTTATTCCACAAAAATTTTAGAATCTTTTTTTTTTTCTTAATCTGTGAAAAATGACATTGGTTGTTTGTTAGGAATAGCACTGAATTTGTAAATTGCTTTGGGCAGTATGGCCATTTTCATGATATTTATTCTTCCTACCCATGAGCATGAAAATACCTAGGAATACAGCTAAGCAAAAAGGTGAAAAATCTCTACAATGACAATTACAAAACACTGATGAAAGAAATCAGAGATGATGCAACAAATAGAGGTGACAGTTTTAAGAAGCTCTAATATCTAATTATGGTGGATAGAGAGTGTAAGGAGCTAACCTAGGGTATAAATTGAACTTCAACCTTAAGGTCTATCCATGGAGATTAACTTCCTGAGAAAATGTTATCATGAACTTAATGAATATAAGCTACCAAGCATTAGAATAGCAATTTCAAAGATATTTCTCCTTTGTGTATATGCTTCATTTAGTGGGGGGTCTACATTCCATGAAAATTTGTGAACTGGAATATCCCTAGTGATTATAGAAACCACAGTCTTCATTGCCTATCAATATGTTTGGTTAAACTATATTCACAGAGATAATTTAATTGCAAATGAATGTAACTTAGTTGTTTTCTAATCTGAAATCATTTTTAGGATATTTTAAAAATATACATGTCACATACTTAATTTTTATGAGGGCATAAAAATAACAACACATATCTTGGATATTGTATCATACTTTTAAAAAACATTTATGCTTGACTCCACATTTTCTCTTTTCCCTGAACGTACATTAGCTCACCTGTACCCTAAATTTCATAATTCCTATATATCCTTTATTTCCATTTTATTTCCCAGAAAATACATGTATGTATAACATATATGTATATATGTGTATACACACACACAATGTCTTAGTCTATCCAAGCTGCTATAACAAAATAATGTAAACTGGGTAGGCTATAAACACCAGAAATTTATTTATCACAATTCTGGGGTCTGAAAAGTCCAAATCTGAGGTAGATTTGGTGTCTGGTAAGGGCTCCCTTTCCAGCTTATAGGTGATGCCTTCTAGCTATGTTCTCCCATGTGCAGGGAGTGAGAAATCGCTCTCAGATCTCTTTTATAAGTACACTAATGTCATTCATGAGTGACCCACTCTCATCACCTAATTATGTCCCAAAGACCTCATCTCCTAGTACTATCACCTTGAGGGTAGGATTTCAACATAAATTTTGGGGAGACATAAACATTCAGATCTTAATACATCACACACACACACACACACACATGTTACAAACACCTAGCCCAGCTGCATTTTTGGACAAGACACTAGAGAAAGAAAGAATCTTTGTAATTTGCAAGTGCTTTTAGTCTCATATATCACTTAATAATTTTGGAATTATTCTTTGAATACAGCATTTTCTTCTAAAGGAATGCCTGTTTATGTTAGTAAATTTTTTAAACAAATCACATATTCCTCACTATAAGAGAAAAATCAAGGTGATTATGTATTAAATTCTCACATATACAATGGAGTCTGCTTTTGAACATGAATGGATTCCACTGATCAATTTGTCTATTGCTAGTTTACATCAATACCACCTTAATTTTATTAATGTGGTTTTATATTACATTCTAATATCTAGTTCTCTTTTTTATATATTGTAACTTATTTCCTTCTCATATTTTCCTATCACATATTAGATATTTGTTTTTTCTTATAATTTTAAAATAAATTTTGCAGTTAGGTTATTTTACTTTTGTATTTACTGCAATCAGTGTTAGAATACTTGTGGTTATGACATTTTGGTCTAGTTTCTGATTTTAATTGAAATGCAGTTGGAGTTACTGATTTGGGATAATATTTTCCACTATTGTTGGTAAACTGTCTTTCTTACAGTTAAGTGGGTCTCTACTTTTCTGTATTACTTAGAGTTTTTAAAATTAGGAATGTGTTTCTTAATTTTCTCAAATACCCTTTCAACCTTTATATCTTTAATCTTGTGCTTTTTCTATTTTGTATTCATTTTTTTTTTTTGAGACAGAATCTCTCTCTGTCACCCAGGCTGGAGTGCAGTGGCGTGATCTTGGCTCATGCAACCTCCGCCTCCCGGGTTCAAGTGATTCTCCTACCTCAGCCTCCCGAATAGCTGGGGTTACAGGCATGGGCCACTACACCTGGCTAATTTTTGTATTTTGAGTAGAGACGGGGTTTTGCCATGTTGGCCAGGCTGGTCTTGAACTCCTGACTTCAGGTGATCCGCCTGCCTCGACCTCCCAAAGTGTTGGGATTACAGGCGTGAGCCACTGTGCCTGGCAATCTTGTGCTTTTTCTTTGTGTTGCACATGTCTTTGGGTGTCTTATTTTCTTAATAAGTCATCTAGTGGTAGATCAAATAAAATTTTATTTTTAAGTAAGGAATAAATGAGGGTGGTTTAAAGTCATTAAATAACTTTTTATGAAGAATAACCCTATGCTGTTTCACAATAAAGAGGCAAGGGCCAAGAAAATTTGGACCATGGCACTTTCATTTATGGCAAATAATACTGTTAGAAGTAGATAATCGGCTGGGCTTCTTTGACTTCATTTCTGTTTCAAAGGGAATTAGTCAGTCTTCCAAATTCCCTCTTTTTTTTTTATTTCTATCATAGTTCAAGTACAATATAATTTAAGTATATGTTAGTATATTTGCATCTCACAGTAAAATATGTATCCTTAGGGGCAAAGTTCTCTTTTTCTCTGTACATATCAGTGTTTAGCACCCTGCCCCAGCACGTAATAGCTGTTCAACAAACAGTTGTTGAATAATAGAGCTGTTATTCTATTTATTTCTTGTCTTTAGAATGGCAGAATGAGAAGGAAATGTTGAATAAACATAGGTATGTATTTTGATGGCTGTCTTCTTAAAAGTTAAGTCTTTTCTAAGAGAGTTTAAAAGTTAACTCACTCTCTGAGGAATTAGGAATGTTGTTCTGCTGACAAGGAAAAATTTGCTGTGATTCGGGCTGAGCCATAATGAATTCTGTACCGTCTGTTAAGGATTAACAAGAAATAGAAAACCAATGGATGGTAAGTGTACTTAGATCACATATCTAATCAATAAGCATCTTCGATCTACTTGAAATGTCTGTAAATATAAAGTCTTAATTGCTGCTTTATATTTAGTATTGTAGAAAACGAATCAAAGCTTCAGCAACTTCTCCCAGTAAGTAGTACTCAAAGTATCCTCACCAGGGAAACTGGGCTTTTGGACAAAGATTTTATAGAAAGTTAAGATTGTATGAGCCAAATAACAAAAAAGCTAGTACATTTACCTGATTTAAACAGTCAAGCTGGTAGTTTAGTGTCAACTGCTTGAATCTTTTCATTGATTGTTAGTGTATATTTTGTGTATAAATGAAATAAGAACATGCAGAATTCCAATATTTCCTAGGATTTTACCTCAATCCTTAATAGCATTTAAAAAAAACTATTCTGTAAATGCAGCCAGTATAATGTAAAATAAATTTGCTTATTTCAACCTGTAAATACTCAGGATTGACTACATTGAAAGAATGAAAATAATATTTTTTGATTGCATACTTCCTAAAAGTGATAGGTCTTTTAAAGAGCTATATTAAGTTAAAATGAGGCTATTAAGATAGGCCCTAACCCAATTTTGCTGGTGTCCATATAAGAAGAGCAAATCTGAACACATTGACACGTGGAATGAGCACTCATGGTGCAAAGACCGTGTTACACACAGTGAGAAGGCAGCCATCAACATGCCAAGAAGTGGGGCCTCAGAAGAACCACGTCTGCTGATGTCTTGATCTTGGACTTCTGGCCTCCAGAACTTTACGAAATTTAACTTATTTTGTTTAAGCCACTCAGTCTGTGGCATTTTGTCATGGCAGCCCTAGCAAACTTTTATACCTTATGTGGCAAAATGCGCTCTGCAGAGGAACAATCTGCTAGTCTAACCTCTCAATCCACGTTAAATTAAGGATCTTAAAATGGGGAAATTATCTGAATTATCTGAGAGGGTCCTAAATGCCATCACATACATCCCTATAAGAGGGATATAGAGGGATATTTGAATAAAGGACAGAAGTTGAAGTGAAGATGGAAGAAGAGATTGAAGTGATGTAGCTACAAGTCTCTGCAAAAGGAAAAACAAGCATTGGATTCTCCTGGGAGCCTCCAGAAGAAAGCCCTCCTAACACATTGATTTTGGTCCTACAAGACTCAGTTTGACTATGGCCTCCAGAACAGTGAGAGAAGAAACATGTGTTGTCTCAACTACCAAAAAATAAACTATAATAAATTTGTTTAGAATATACTTTCACAGTCATCTGTGAAAATTACAAATTTAAATATTAATAAAATCAGAAAAATTTATTTTATTCTACTCTAGGCTGAATATTTTACCTACTTGCAAAATGTACTCTTCCCCCACCCCCAACTCCAGCAACGTATCCCAATGGCTGTGTCCTTGAAATCCTTTCGCAA
Organism: Pan paniscus; assembly: GCF_029289425.2. NCBI lineage: Eukaryota > Metazoa > Chordata > Mammalia > Primates > Hominidae > Pan > Pan paniscus. Next base: position 68,887,781 of record NC_073261.2, on the reverse strand, counting down.
AATACAAACACACCTACACCCACACACACACACACACACACACACACACATGCAAACATACATTTTGTATTCTATAGTAAGGACAAAGTGTTTCTGTTCTGGTTTTTATATCTCTTTGAGACAGTGTAAAGACAGTAAGTATTTCTAGTTTTTCTGAAGATATCCTAAAACAAAAAGTTTAATTGCCTAAACAGACACTGGTATTTCCAAGTCATATCCTTTCCCCGAACACCCACAACATCACAGCTATCTTCTCTCCAAATTAGCAGAAATTATTCATCCATTCAATTATTCATTGATTTATTCAATAATTATTTTTGAAACTTATTACATGTCAGTAACTAGAGGTAGTGATAAAACAAGTTTCAATCCTCACAGTCTACAAAAGCTGTTTGAATATTTAAATTTATATATAAATACGTGTATAAATATTATATATTATATATAACTTTAAATTATATTAATTTAGATATATAAATTTATAAATATATAATATAGCAATACTCTAAGATAAAAATTTGTGTGCATAATGGCAGCAACCAATCATGGTGGGAAAGGAAAAAATGTAGATGATGCCGCAGCACTGGAAGCAAGAAGTAGGTAAAAGGGCCCAAAATTACTTTATAAGGGAAATTGAAAAGGTGACATGTTTATTTTGAGGACTGACTTACTGAGTTTTATTGCAGTTGCTGTTTGGAATGCCTAAACCTTCCAGTATATGAGGCAATTGAGAGAGAGATGATCTTTGAGCAGGCTGGCATAAAGTTGATGCTTGGTCTCAGGGTGAATTAAACGTTTTATTGATGACAAGTCATTTCAAATCAAGGAATGAAAAAGAGAAATCAAATCCAGACATTTATCTAACTAACCTTGCCTACACTTCTGATGTCTTGGATTCAGGGCAGGTTTTCTGCCTTTTGAAGATTCTGATATTTGTTATATTATTTTTTCTGCTAACAGGAGAGTTTGGATGCATAGGTTGTATGTAATTTTTCTACTACAGGTAGACAGTTCAGATACCAATGTGTTCCATGAAGCTAAACACATAATTTATTTTCCGAATAGATAAAAGATGATTTGTTGAGAGCATTAGGTAGCTCAGTAAGAAAATAAGTTGTGTAATGAGAGACCTACCGCAAGCTGAGAAGTAGCGTACAGCAAAGAAATCTATCAAAGGCCTATCTAGCAGTGGTAGAAGAAATAACCAAGATCTGTTTTCACCATCTGACTTTTAATGATATTGTGTTTTATCTTAAAACTCACTTGCTTACATGGGAAATAGAATATGAAATACATTATGAATTTGGTATAATTTTTTTATCATTGATGTATTATAACTGTATTATCAGTCTGCTAGACGAGGACCATAGGAGTTATTATTTAAAATATCCCTTAATGTAAGTCTCCTGATTTCAAATATTAGCTTAAATCTCAAGCTTAGCAAATCATGTATTTCTTCTTTGCAAATATACTATTGCACTCCAAGTACAGCTGGGGATCGTTTTACTAAAGACTTGGTATTAGATATATGAAGAATCAGATTTCATCCGTTAAACAAAATTGGGTGTAAAAAACACGTGAAGGAAAATCATGTAACACATTCTATTTCTATCAAAAATCTAGTGAACATACAGCTACTGAGCATCCACTATTTGAAAGGCCAGATGCTACTGGTGACACATAGGTGAATCAGGTACATTCCAAACTAGAAGTAGCTTCTGACTGAATTATGGAAATTAGACACAAACACATGAGTTGTTAAATCACAGACCAATACCTGATTGATTGATTGATTGATTACCAAATAAACTATCAACTACTTTTTGTGGTCTCAGTAGCATTACAATAGTTCTACTGAACTTTCTCGGTATGTCTCCTTTTAGGTGTATACCTGTAAAGTTTCCGAAGGAAAGCATTGCTAATTCTAAGAGAATGTCATTTTCGTGATTCTCTCAAAGCTCTGAGCACAGATAGAAAATGACTTATTTTCACTACAAACAGCTGCTGAAGCTCTTGCTGTAGTCCCTGGTTGTGCATCTCTTCCCAACAGCAATTATATTATGTCTTCTTTTATTGTAGCAGGTGCTGAAGCATGTAGGGACAATTTGGTATTGTGACAGAGCTGATCCCATTTGCTGGCAAGGTAAGTTTGTTTTCTTCATTCTTTGAGTCAGCTAACTTGTTAGGGGCCTCTGATGAGCAGCTAAAGCTGCAGTGATCCTTTTGAAGATGTCTGCTATGATGAGCATTTACTGGGGACCTGAGACTACTTCATAAAATACTATTTATAAAGTGCCCTCCATATGGAGGAAGGAGAGGGGGAAGAAAAGAAAAGCTCCATTAACATTATCTTCAGAAATGTGTTATAGAGAAGGTGTTGGCCTCCCCTTCTTCCTCTCAGGTGAACTCTAATTCAGAAAACATGTCCTGAATATATCCTCTTTGAGTTCAAGAAGTTATAATACAAATCTCTATATAAACAGTCACAAGGTTACTAATAAATTGTACTTCTCCTGAATTTCTTTGTATGCTTTGGCAGCCCCACATTTTCATATTATAATATCATAGCCATCAAAAAATAATTATTTTCAGCTTTAGCTGTGATAGATCTAATACTGCTTTTAATAATTACTGAATGTATGCCTTTGGCTTTACAATCTGTCCAGAGTTAATATTTTCTTTAAACTACTAAATATCTCATTAGGAGGATATCTCTGAGATACTGGCTAAACTTATAAAAAACAAAATATAAAAACAGTAACATTTGCCTATCTATCCATTCTTTTTTCATTCAGTTATTTACTAGATATTTTTGTGTGCATTTACTATGTTACAGAAGCCTGTGTTAGGTGCTGAAGATAGTAAATACAAATGATCTGGCAGGTAGCATCATATAACTTAAGTGTTTGAAGGAAATTTTTGTGTGGTTATAGTAAACAAGAAATTACAGTCAAAGCACCATATTTTAACGGTGAGGTGATGGCAAAGTACAGAGAGGGATGGAAACACAAAGCATGGAGATTTTTCTAAGATTAAAAACTAGATAGAACTACATTTTTAGAGTTTCAGAGTTTGGTTCACATTTGCCAAATCTGAAGTTCGGCTGACTACCAGGAAAAAATGAATGCCAATGGGACTCTTTGGCCTTGAGCAAAACACGTGCTTTCCCAGAGTAAGGTTCATTAATTATGAAGAGCACTGCCATAACATTTAGTGAATGAGCAATCTTAATGAAAATAGAAAGTAAGTATTGAACGAACTGTTAAATCTATCACAAAGAAGTTCTCCCAAGTACGAACACATTTCAAAGGATAAGATTGGAATTTTCAGAGAGGTAATACAAATCTGTCACAGTGAGTCACATATTATCATGGATAGTTACGTAGTTTCCAATTTCAATTAGACTTTCCAATCATGTAAACAAGTACATAAAATTACATAGGATTTATCTGAGTGTTTTTTATGAAAGAAGAATACTAATCTAAGAAAGAAGTCTTGGAAAGTAAGAAGCAGTTATTGTAACTCAAAAGAATAATGAAAAGATAGCCCAAATTTCCTAGCACTAATCATTATTAAAGCCCAATTCACTCTCAGAAGTATACTTATTTGCACAATAAATTAAATTGTCAGCAATTCTTATGTACCAGAAAGTCTACTGAATACTTTGAGTCACAGAACAGATTTTGCTTCAGAAATTCATTTATTCAGATCCATATAAAACCCAAAACTTCAGTCTTTATTCATACAATGTTATTATCCTCCCCCAGGTAAAGTTTGTTGCAGGAAAGAAGTCTGTAGCAATAGAAGGGGGGGCAAGGTATAAATCTTTTTCCTTCATTATTTACCTCCACCCTATGTAGCTATAGTTCCTTTGATAGATATAGCCTTTCTTTTCAATGAAAGATAGCCTACATTTGCAGCTGCAGAGTTTTTGCAACCTAACTATTTCTTGTAGAAGCTTGAGAATCCAAAGACTGTTGTTTGTGTTGACTCTTATTTTCGGTACAATCCGACTGTGTTTTGACCAATATAATTTGCACTGAAATTGTATAGGTCTCCCTATAATCTTATAGGGATTCACTATATTAAACAAAAGCCACACACCCTAATCATTCTGTGATAAGGCCTAACTTACCTTGGAGTTCTGCTAAAAGTGCTTAGCAGCAACCTGAAAGCTTACTAGCATGTGTTGTTTCACTGAATTATTCTCTGAGGCACTAGATTTCATGGATCTGAACTCTAAGCGATGATTCTACAGCCACATCCTCAGTTCCATATTTAGATCATGTTTATCAGGAAACATGATCAGCTAGAATCCGTTTCTAATTTTAGGATTGTTCCCAAACAGGAGAGGCTGGAAATTCTAAAAATCAGCAATTACTGGCTCCCTTTAGTTTAGCAGCCATTCCTTTAGCTTATTTTTCTCCTCCCACATTTTAGTATAAGCAGCAGGAAGACAGAAGAAGGTATCTTTTTATTTATTATTTATTTATTTATTAACGTTAAATTCTGAGATTGGGATCATCTGCAGAACGTGCAGGTTTGTTACCTAGGTATACATGTGCTATGGTGGTTTGCTACACCCATCAACCCATCATCTAGTTTTCAAGCCCCCGATCACCGGTCATTAGAGAAATGCAAATCAAAAACCACAATGAGAATAAGGGTTTTTTTTCTTTTTCTTTTTTTTTGGATATGGAGTCTTGCTCTGTTGCCCAGGCTGGAGTGCAGTGGCACGATCTCATCTCACTGCAACCTTTGCCTCCCAGGTCCCAGCGATTATTCTGCCTCAGCCTCCTGAGTAGCTGGGGCTTTAGACGTGCACCACCATGACCAGCTAATTTTTGTATTTTTAGTAGAGATGGGGTTTCATCATATTGGCCACGCTGGTCTCGAACTCCTGACCTCATGATCTACCTGCCTCAGCCTCCCAAAGTGCTGGGATTACAGGTGTGAGCCACCAAGCCCGGCCAGAAGAAGATATCTTTAAAAAATTCCCAGAAATCAACTTAGTTTTATTACTCAATCTATTAGGTACTTTTTTTTTTTTTCCACATTCCCATAGATGACAGTGTTGCTATACTTTCTGCCACTATGCCACTATCAAAGATTCCCGGCCAGGTGAACTGGCTCACACCTGTAATCCCAGCACTTTGGGAGGCCTAGGAGGGCGGATCACTTGAGGCCAGGAATTTGAAACCAGCCTGGCCAACATGGTGAAACCCCATCTCTACTAAAAATACAAAAATTAGCCAGGTGTGGTGGTGCACGCATGTAGTCCTAGCTACTCAGGAGGCTGAGGCATGGAGTTGAGAATTGCTTGAATCTCTGAGGCAGAAGTTGAAGTGAGCCAAGATTGCACCACTGTACTGCAGCCTGGGTGACAGAGTGAGACTGTCTCAAAAAAAAAGAAAAGAAAAAAATAAAAGATTTCCTGTCTTCTGGATTCCAATAACATTTTTCTTACTTTTCAAGTTTCATCATTCTTCTACTAACAGTCTGTTCACAGCACTTTAGGTTTTCACTAATACTCCCACTTCTGCTCACTTATAAGCTATAAAGCCTCTCTCACATTGTCAGACATTTATTTGGCAGCATTCCTACTTCCAGGTACAAAATTTTTATTAGTGATCTATTGCTATGTTACAAATTACCCCAAAATTTAGCAGCTTAAAATAGCGATATATATTTATTATCTCACAACATTTCCCTGGGCCAGGAATTCAGGAGCATCTTAGCTACGTCTTTCTCTCTTGAGTCTCACATTAAGTTGCTGTCAAAATGTCAAGCATGCCTTTGATCACCTAAAAGACTAATGGGGTCAGCAGATTCACTTCCAAAATAACTATCACATGACTGGCAAACTGATCCTGGCTGTGACAAGAGGCCTCAATTCCTCACTCTGGGGATCTTTCCACAGGGCCGTGTAAGTGTCCTTTTGACAAATATTCCAAGAGAGAGCAAAGCAGAAGCAGTTATGTCTTTTAAGACCTAACATCAGAATTCACACCTTGTCATTCCCATGATATCGAATTGTTACACCAGCCGGGAGTACTTAATGTGGGAGGGGCCTACACAATGGTATAAAATACCACTGTGCAAGAGTCTTTGGGGGCCACTTTGGAGGCTTCCTACAGCAAACAGCTTAGTATTATAAGCTGCCTTCAAACTCTCAGAACCTGGCAAATACTTAAGCTTAACTCTTTCTGTCAAGAGACACTTTCCTCGGTTATTTAAAGAGGTAACTCTCACCCTCCCCACCCACCCCCCAACCACACACCCCTACCCACCCACCAGCCCCACCCAACCCTACCCACCTCCCCTCACCCCCCGTCGTCTCCTACCAGTCACCCACCCCTACCACTCTGCAACCCCAATCATAAGGGATTTTTAGCTCTTTTACGTCCCTTTGGATTCATCTCTATGCTGGAAAATCATCAACTACTTGTGTAGCCCCAAAGCAAGCTAGCTATATCTTCAGGGTTCATCTAAAAGATGAAGATCTTTTTCCTCCAAGATAGCATTTTTAAGAAGGAAATGAAATAGTCCCACTTTAGCTCATTTCCATACCTTGGTCCATATTTTTGCCCTGATGAACTCTGTAAGTGCCGCTCCATCCCAATACAGCATCCGCATCTGTCAACATCTAAGCAATCCAAGTACTTCTCTTTAGCTTTCTCAGGTAGGTCTAAGATAACTGTTTACATGTTTGCCCTAGCTAAGGAGAAAAATATCAAACTGTCTAGCAGTCCTGATAAAGGTTCTCTTTTGTGAATTGAGGAAAATAAAAAAGCTTCTGTTTCCACCCCATAGAAAGAAAAAATTCTTTCATTGGAAAATCAGACTCTAGGATTGCCCCCAAATAACTATTTTTTTCTAAGATCTATTTTTCATTTTTTTCCAAACATTCTTTACACCTTACCTATTAAAGCTATGACCCAGTGATTTATTACAAAGCAATATCAAATGTTTCTCTTCTAAATTCAGATGGATTCCCTCTAAGATGTAAAATATCATTTAAATATTGCTTCCGTTTGGTATTTTCACATCTGTTGCCTCACTCTTCCCACATAACACTTTTTTTTCTAATTTTAAGACATATTCATTCATAAATCTGTTAATTAATGTTCTTCAAGTTTTAAGAAATAGAGAAATACCCAGTTTATTTCAGGTCACATAAAAATACACAAGGATATTAAAAAAAATATGCCCCAAACTGGTCAAGCTGCTGCACACAAGCATTATAAGGCTTGAAATGATGACTGCTTCTCTTCTTCCCATGATACAACATCAGCTCTCCTGACACAAGTGCAGACCTGCAGACCTGGTTATCATGTCCTTCAATATGATGTGGGTATTTGACGCTGTCTATGTTATGCGAAAATTCTCTCTTCCATTTTATCTCTCTCTCTCCCCCAACCCCCATCTCATTGTGTGCCTCCTGTTCCTTTTCACATTGTATGTAGTTTTTTTTTTTATTCATTGCTCTAGATTCTTCTATCTCTGTGTGTTTGTATACGTGTGTGTGTGTGTGTGTATTCTTTTAAATTTATGTTCACATTTTCCAAAGAAAGGGTACTCTTATTGAGAGTTCTCAAATCAGGATACCTATCTTGGACTTCTGGTTTTAGTAATATACAGGTTAGATGATTCACTTTAGTTCATGAAACAACGCTGTGTTCAGAGAAGTAGAAACAGGTGACTCAGACATACCTTCTCCCCTGTGGCCACTGTCCTCATAGAGAAGTTGAACTTAACAGACTCACTCAACAGTGGCCTCCATCTCTGACTGCACATAAGCCCACACTGCAATGTTTTAGAAACTAAACAAGCCTCAGTAGTACATCTAAGAGAATTTTATGTTATAGGCCTGGAATAAGGCCTGTAAAATTACAAATTTACACAAAATTTTGGTGCAAAGCCAGAGTTTAAAGTCACTAAATTAGAACCCAATTGGCTTTTTCCACATGCATAAAAAATGTATGTTGAATCATTTTACACTGCAATAAATATCAACTAATCTGTAAAGAGCTATATAAATAAAACTTCCTTACTTATCTTTTTTATTTTTATATTTTATTTTATTTCAAGTTCTGGGGTACATGTGCAGGATGTGCAGGTTTGTTACATAGGTAAATGTGTGCCATGGTGATTTGCTGCACCTACCAACCCATCATCTAGGTATTAAGCCCAGCATGCATTAGCTATTTTCCCTGATGCTCTCTTCCCACCCCTTCCCTCCCCACAACAGGCCTCAGTGTGTGTTCTTCCCCTCCCAGTGTCCATGTGTTCTCCTTGTTCAGCTACCACTTGTAACTGAGAACATGCAGTGTTTGGTTTTCTGTTCCAGCATTAGTTTGCTGAGGATAATGGCTTCCAGTTCCCTGCAAAGACATGATCTCGTTCCTTTTTATGGATGCATAATATTCCGTGGTGTATTGTACCACATTTTCTTTATAATTTTTATTTTAAGAAATGGCTGAATTTTAATAAAATAAAATGCAAGCCAAATTACATGACCGCAAAATAAAAGTTAGTTGAGTAAAATCATACTACAACATTATTTGTGAGGCTTTTCTCCAACTCCTTGGTTAAACAAAAAACTAAATGAAAAGATCACATAATTATTACTATTACATACAAATATCTAATGTAATTTATATTTTGCTTAGAAGAGCTATGAAAATCTTACATTTATAATGTCTCTCAGTGACTATGGGGTAGCTAGCAAAATCACTGAAAGATAAGTAGAACCATATTATTTCATAAAGAAGAAAAGTGGTATAGTCATGATCCATAAATAAAGAAGGCATTTCAAAACACATTATATCTATATACTTATAAGGAAATAAATTGCTTACAGTTTTCAAAATAATCTAGGACTTTAGAAATTCTGGGTATTCTAGAGATGTTTGTGGCTAGTTATCTTTCTAATGCATTTTTCTAAACCTTTCAAAATCAGACAAATTCTGTTTCAGACAATGGCAGATTAGCTTTTAATTTTCTGTGGAGGTCCAGTCTCCCCAATGGGAAAATTAAAAAAGATAAACAATTTTAATAAAATTAAATAAAGTGTTTCTTTGCAGATATCAGATATAATTTACAGAGAAATGATCCTGGAGGAAGGAAAACCAGAGAAATGGGCCTTGCATTTTATTTTTAACAAGTTATCACAAAGACTATTGGGAGGGTAAGAAAGTATGTTTAGGATTCTTGAGGCTAGAGAGAAAAACAATGAAGTTCAAGGCCTACTAAAAACAAAAATAGAATACTGGTAAATAATCTGGACTTTAAGTGGAATCCCAAAGTCATTCTGTCTATGATTAAGGATGAAATCAGAAATAGATTAGACCTCAAAAAAACTTAAGCCCCAATTTGAATTGTCTTGATCTCTGGATTTGTCCCTATTTAGCTACCTATCATAAACAAAGCAAGCAAAGTAAATCCTCTTGTACAAAGAAACAACACCCTAGAATTCAAATTATATTTAAAACTTTTGTATACAATGTAGAATTCAATTTAAAAAAACTAGACTGTTAGAGAGATGAAACTTCGTTGAAATCAAAGGAAAAAAAGCAATAGAGAAAACCCACAGGAACTATAGATAATGATTTAGCAGACCTAGACATTAAAATAATTATGGTAAAGATTTGTAAGGAGTTAAAAGAAAATATTTTGGTTAGAGACTTGAAAACTGTTACAAAGGAACCAGGATTTGGCTCTATGGGCCAACAGCAAAATCGTGAAGTAGAAAGTTCTCTAAGCTCTTGTTACACCACAGAAACAGCAAAAAGAAAAAAAGAGAGAGAAAAAGAAATCAGAATATGGTTGAATCAATCTCATAGAAATAACCTTAAAGTTTAACAGTAACCGAGAGAGAGAGAGAGAGAGACAGACACAGAGAGACAGAGAGAAGGAAGGAAGGAAGGAAGGAAGGAAGGAAGGAAGGGAGAGAAAGAAAGAGAGAGAGAGAAAGAAAGAGAGAGAAAGAAAGAAGGAAAGAGAGAAAGAGAGAGAAAGAAAGAAGGAAGGAAAGAAAGAAAGAAAGAAAGAAAGAAAGAAAGAAAGAAAGAAAGAAAGAAAGAAAGAAAGAAAGAAAGAAACCTGGAAACAGGAATTTGATGGTGTTTTTATTTGCCTTGCCCTACCTCTCCCCTGTGCAGCCTGAACTTGGTCTGAGGAGGCAGCAGCCCATTTCCCAGTTCCCTCCTTCAAACTGCAGGGAGCAAGGGAGCAAATCAGACCTTGTTGAGATGTTTTAGTCTGTCTGGGATGCCTGGGGACAGACAGAAAGAAGGGAGAAGCTACAATTATGATGATTTGATGAAAGTTGAAAGTTTTCAGTAAACAAATTCTTGGATCTCCTCTACCTCTCTGTATAGCTGCCAAATTGCTATTCTCTAATTGTGACAAGAATGATGTGATGTTTTCTGGACTGGGGAATTAACAGATCAAATTGAGAGTGTGTGTAGTGTACTAAAAACACTAAAATTAAATACACATCTGCATTATGGATGCTGGGATTCTCAGCCCTGTTCTTACATTTTGCTACAAGAATACTGGCAACTAATTGAAATGGAGATTCAGAGTCTTATTTGGAGAAAATGGTTTGCTCAAGTTAAAAGACCACATGCCAGAGGTATTAGAAGTTCCCCAACTAAATGGAAGAGCAATATTATAGTCAAGTGACACTCATACATTTGAATTTAGCTCCATAAATCTAAAACACTAGTATTCAACCAAAGAATAGCAGGCTTCTGAAGAAATAAAAAGGTCAGAGAATGAAATAGGAAAAACAAAATAAAAGCAACTTTGTCAAAATAGAATCTATTCAGGAAGAAGAACACTTACAGTAAAATAAGTTAATTTTTAAAAATTTGAAAATTGAACCCTATAATTAATACCAGAGAGAGAAGAGATTTAATTGCAACCACAAACTTAGAACAGGATAATACCAACAAAGCTCCAAAATACTGTTTTAAAAATGATGACATAATAAAATTATAGCTGTAGTAGAATAAAGAAAAATGTTCTTTCTTTTTCTAAAATGAGAGAAAAAGCATGGTTCTATGCTGATTGGCTTGATTCTTTTGAAAGGGAAAATTTGATGTAGAAGAAAAAGGGAAAACAATTCAAGACATTCTCAATTTTGTTGCCTGAGCTTTTGGAGTCAAATATAAAAACATAATCATTGCGGAGACCGATGTTATATAAGTTTTGCCTTATGTTTTTTCTATTACTTTTATAGTTTCAGGACCTACATTCAAGTCTTTATTTTGAGTTGGTTTTTGTTCATGGTGTGAGATAAGGGTCCAATTTTGTTCTTCTGCACTGAATATCCAGTTTTCCCAAGCCTTTCCCCATTATATGTTTTTGACAGCTTTGTCAAAAGCAATTGACTATAAATGTATGGGTTCATTTAGGGGCTCTCTATCATGTTCCATTCATTGATATATCTATTTTTATGCCAGTATTATGCTATTTTAATTATTGTAGGTTTGTAATATACAGATGATCCCCGACTTACAATAGGGTTATGTCCCAATAAACCCAGTGTAAACTGTAAAAATCATAAGTCAAAATATTCAAGTTGGGAAGTATTTATAATTTAAAGTCAGGTAGTCTGTAGTTTGATGCTTCCAGTTTTGTTCCTTTTGCTCAGAATTGCCTTGGCTGTTTACGGTTTGTGTGTGTGTGTGTGTGTGTGTACATTTGTGTGGTTCCATTATGACTTTTGGGATTGTTTTTCCTATTTCTGTAAAAAAAAATGGCATTGGAATTTTGATGCAGATTGCATTGAATCTGTAGATCAAGTTGGGAAGTACGGACATTTTAACAATATGAATTATTCCAACCCATGAACACAGAGTATTTTTTCATTTCCTTGTATATTCTGTAATTTCTTTTCTCAAAGTTCTGTAATTTCTAAGACCTGTATTTTTCATCTCCTTGGTTAAATTTATTCCTAAGTATTTTATTTTGTGTACCTATCATAAATGGAATTGTTTTCCATGGATAAATGGGGCCGAGGGAATTGGTACACAGACCCATATCCATGGAAGGCAGAAGGTCTGATTGACAACAGAAAATTAGTGAGCTGTAGAAATGCGAAACTAATTTCTGGTGCTCAAGTGAAGGAATAGGTTTTAGAGCAGAGCATGGATGGTTTATCAGTACATCTGTGGGACCAGGAAGGAAGGTCCAGTGGTTGGATCAGATGCTAGTAGATGGATAGACATAGTTGTATGAATCTGGGGATCTCTGCTGAATGTTTTAGTTGTCTCAGTGAAATTGTCATTAAGACTATCAGCTGAAAGTAAGAAGACAGGGAAAATTGATATTTGAAGAGAAAGGAAGAATGTGAAATAAGCTTCTAGGAGAGTGGGAAAATAAATAGACTACAGAAATAGAGTGTGATCCTCTGCTCATCTGAAGTTTTTGGCCATGAATTTAAAGTAAGACTACTCAGTTGCATTGTTTGTGTTACTCTAGTCATTTTCAGCGGCACAAATGTCTTTGAAAATCTCAAAAAAAAAATGATTTTCAACATAGAATTCTATAGCTTTCCAAACTTTCAGTAAGAGTCGGGATGAGATAAAAATAATTTCAAACACACAGGTTTTCAAAAAAGTGACCTCCCATGCATGCATTCCGAGGAAATACTGAAGGATGTGCTCCATCAAGATGAGGATATAAACTAAGAAAAAGAGAGATATGAGATAACAAGAAACAGGAAATCAAACGTGGATAGCAGTGAAGGGAATCCTTGAATATATGTGAAAGGAGGGGCTCACACAACAGCTGTGCTCCAAGAATAGAGGGCAGTCAAATCTGACTAGAAGGAGTACTGCTTCAGGAAGATGAAATGGACAGAATATGTGAAGTAACTAAATGTCTTTAGAGGAGATTCAGGAAATTTTTAAAAAGTTGGTTACTGATGAGTACGTAAAGATATGAAAATTATTAGTTCCCAGTAAAATAAAAAGGTTTCTAGGAGGGAAAAGTAATTGTAGTTTATTGACTGGATCAGTTGTAAGCAGTGTTTACAACATAATAATGCAAATACTGAACAACAGTCTTATAAAAATTCCATATAACAATATCACAATGTTGGGGGATAGAAGTACCATTCATGCATGGTGGAAATAGCAATTGGAGAACTAAAAATATCAAAATTCTTACATTAAAAAGGAGGTCAGCTATTAATAATTCAGGCTGAAAAATAAAAATGCTGCAATGTAAGCTTTTATTTAGAAATTTAGATCAATACCAAAATAATTACTCAATAGGGGTGAAATTAGTTGTCTCTGGAATGGGAGCAGGGGAAAAGGCAGAGAAATTTGCTTCCCTCCAAGAAATGACATAGAACCATTTTACTCATTATGCTCACGCATAACTGTGTGCAAGAAAAAGAGAAGAAAAAGAACACACACAGAAGAAGTAGCACACTTGAAAGAAATGGAAGGTGGTTCAAAGTAGCTGCAGGGTAGAATGTGTGTAGTGATGTATAAGGCCAATAAAAAGAGAAAAGTAGGTTGTGAGAAAAACGTCAAACTAAGAAACTTTTACTTCATTCAAGAGAATATAAGAAATCATTGCAAGTAATGAGGCAAGAAAATTATATAATCAGATTTGTGCAAAGATGATTCTAAGAGCAGTGTAGATTGTAGTTTGGAAGATACAAGGCTGAAACATCAAAATGAGCCACATTACTGAAATTTCTCAGAAAGACACCAGGGCCTTAGGCTGTCTGTTTCCTTTCAGGCTATGTGTATCTATTCCACTTCCATATCCCTCACCTTTGCCTATTTCTCTTTCCACTTCTCCTTAAGACTTATTTTCTTCTCTAAGGCCAATAATAGAAGTGAAGATTTTGTGTGTGTGTGCATATGTGTGTGTGTGTTACTGTGGGCATATGCATAACATGCATATTTTTCTGAAAATGAATACATAACTATGCACTCTACTTAATTTAAAAGGTGTGTATATATGAAAATTCTATTATCTTATGGAAAAAATAATTCTATTTTACAATGTGGATAATTGTTTTTTATGGGCCAGTGGTCTCTGACATAAAATATATTGTCTAAAATGTTATCTAAGCCCTAAATTGGAGTTTGAGGTAAAAAAAAAAAAGAAATATATAACATTATTAATCTGAAAACATCCCTGATGCTATAAGTCAACCCTAATATCCTTAGTGAGACCGAAAATGAGAGCTAATGCCCAGCGTTGTGCTTGTTCTCTCATGTAAAATCCAGACTAAAGGATCCAGCCATTTGAATCCGATCAGCCCTGGGTGGGACCTCTCCCTGGTGCTATTTATCTCTGTGTGTATGATGCCCCAAGTCCTTCGCTTAGAAATTCTTTCATTAACTGTTCATTTTGGCTCTCTCTGCTGCTGACATGATCATTTTTCTTCCCTGTGTTGCTGCTATTTTATTTTCTAGTCTCTCTCTCTCCTTTCTAGAATGCCTCTAAGTTTCACATTTCTACAGCTCACTAATTTTCTGTTGTCAATCAGATCTTCTGCCTTCCATGGATATGGGTCTGTGCACCAATTCCCTCTGCCTCCATTTATCATGTTTTTGTTTTTCTTCATTTCTTTTATTAAAAAAAAAGCTGCCTTCTCAGTTATTTTCGTGCTTTTAGTAATCAGCGAAGCAAAGCAGACAGGTAAACTGAACAATGATGAGAGGCCAAAATCTAATGTGATTGTTTCAAGAAATTATTTAAATTCCGGATTAAGTCAAGGTATCTTTCATTCAGCAAATAAGTTAGAAGCTCCTATTATGTGAAAAGCTGTGTTCTCTTATAAGACAATGTCTTAAATCCGGGTTAAAGATAAATCGTGACTTAGCCATTGTGAATATCTGAACTTGCTGTGAACTCCTGTATATAAGGAGGCCGTGAAGATATAAAGGCAATCGAAATGCAGGTAGCTCATGACTTCCTAGGTGCTACTGGTAAACAGGGTGTCAAGATGTGAAGCATTTAAATCAGGGATTCCCTGCATGAGGCAAAGTCCATCTCTTCGAGGAAGTTACAATAGCCTGTCTGTGATCAAATGTATCCAGTGGAGAATGGTAGTAAAGAGCTAGGGTCCAAGCATCAAACTCACCTGGACTTAATTTTGGCTCTACCATTTTATACCTGCGCTTAAGTTTCTTACTGAAATAGCACCCACAGAGCACTTCTCCCAAGCAGGGCACATCATATGCACTCAGTAAATATGAGCTACTATTATGCACTTAAGAAATGATAAGCCCATTGAAGTCGCCAAGAAACATATGAAAATGTATTTTATGTGTGTCCATAGTTATAAGACCAAATTCAATTCAGAACAAATCAGGTATAAAGATACGTAGTAAGAATTAGGTTATAGAAAAATGGGCCATCCAAAAAGCTGAAAAACAGGATACAGAAATTATCCAGGCACTCCTAGTTTCCATCTCTTTTTACTTGTTCCAGATGAGGACACAGTCCTATTTATTTGATGCAGAAAACTGGAGAGACCAATGTTTGTTAATATGTCTTCAAATTAAACATCATAGAATTACTATGTTCTTTTGGGATGCCTTTGCAAGCCCCAAGTATAAAAAGAACAAGGAAGAGCTGCCTATCTAAATCTAGAGAGACTTTTTAGTTGATGTCCCCAGATGTTTTGAATTCCTTTTGGAATCAAGGGGCAAGCAAAAGGCATTTTGAGATAATCCGGATCCACTCCCTGCTCTTAACTAAACCACTGAGAGTCCTCAATGTTCATGGTTGTAGAACTAAAGCAAAGTCCACTAAAGCAATTTAAATTGGGATCAGGAGGGAATCAGCAAATTGCAGGAAGAAACCATGTGGTAAAAACATTCAAGTGGAGACTCAGTGGCACAGAGCAAGAAAACTTTGGGTAGTTGCTCCTAAAGGGAGACATACTGCTATGGTTTGAATGTGTTCTGTCCAAAATTCAGATGTTGCCAATTGATGGTATTAAGAAGTGGGGCCTCTAAGGGGTCACTAGGTCATGAAGTCTCCTCCCTCGTCAATGTGATTCAGGCCTCCATAAAAAAGGTTTCCCACAAAAACTTTCAGGTCACTCCCCCTTCCACCTTCCTCCACTTGAGGAAACAGCCTTCCTTCCCTCTGGAGGATGCAGCCCTCACTGGACAACCAAACCTGCCAGTGCCTTGATCTTTGACTTCTCAGCCTCCAGAAATGTGAGAAAATAAATTTCTGTTCCTGATAAATTACCCAGTCTCAGGTATTCTGTTACAGCAGTACAAATGGACTGAGACACATAGCAAAGGGCTACATCTCTGTTCTTTACCAGCGGACCGTTTGAAAGTAGGGCAATCCAAATTCCTATACCCTGGCTTTTCTTACCCTAGTTCGCTTAGGCAGAGGAAATAGTTGAGGATCTTGAAAGGAGTTGAAAAATGCAAGGGAATTGGGAGAAGCACTGAAAACCCCCTCAAGGCCCCTTTAGACTGTTAGGAGGTAAATTTTCAGACAAAAAAATTGGATGGATGTAGCAATGTGGGGGCAGAGTACCGACAGGTTGCTGGAGAAAGAGGCTAAGTTAAAGAGAAGAGTGGGGACAGGGGACTACAAAACAAGGAAGGTTAACTATATGCCAAGGTTTTATGTCACATGGGTGGTTATAATTTAAGGACAAATCTGTTTCCATTTATCTTTGCTTAATGAGTGGCCCAGGAGGAGACTTTCCAATATAAAATTTTTAACTATAAGTTACATTCTACCAATAAATGTGGACCCATGCTTTCCAATGGAAGAAAATTCTGGCCTTAGTATTTTTTGATTTGTACAAACACATTGATAACCAAAATTAATGTTCATTTATTTCAGGGCTTCCTTAAATATTTTCATTGATAAGTATATACACACCTTTTTTTAAATCCTGAATTTCTATTCACACACTTGTAAATACAAATTTTTTTCAATGAGTGAATAGATATTTGGCCAAGAGTATTTGGCTGAGGGTATAACTATTCAGAACTACAAGCCTTTTTGTTTCAGGAGTGATCCATGAAATGTGAGGGGAAAAAAAAAAGAAAACAAAAACAAAGAAAAAATTTAAAACAAAAAAAACTCACCAAATCAAAAAAACTAAGAAGGAATAACTACTATGTTTTGAACTGCATTTTATTTAGAGAAGAAAAAAACAATTCCTGAGCTGAAGTTACATGAGACAAAGGGGATGGATGGCTAGGGATGTGTCAGATTTCTCTAAGAAGTCCTTTTCTCTTTCTCCTTTGGTTCATTTTAGAGTTTTGCATAGTAAATATTTATTGTATTGGAGGAGTAAAACTATTAGGTTAATTAGTGAAATCAGAAAATTTAGCAGAGTGCTGACATTAGTGGGGAAACAAAAGAATTGAGGTGGAGAAAATGAAAGGCTCGATCCTGAGTGCTCGCGAAGAACTTCATAGGAAATACATAGGACTAGGTAAACAGGAGAGGAGAGGAGTGTGAGAATAGCTTTGTACTCAGATCTGGATTCACAAGTGGCCACAACTAGAGGCATGTCCCCACATCCTCATCTGGAAGAAGTCACAGTACCCCAAACAAACCTTCCTAATGTGAAAGAAGCAACAAGAGAGATGGGTGGATGAGAATCAAACAAGGTCCTACCAACAAGAAGGGTTTCCCCCCTTTATTGTAAATAAAAGAAAGTCTAGATAGTCAGGAAGGAGAGATTTTAGGCTTAAATTTGGGATCTTTGAGAGTGTTGAATCCCTGATAAAGGACATCTGAAGAGTTCCTCCCAGGCTGATGGGAGGAAGGGCCTGGGTTTCCTGGACTTCTCGTCTACAGAGACAGGAGGCCTTCTGAGAAAAGACAGTAGCAGGGCCTAGTGGTAGGGTTGCATTGCATGCTGTCTTTAAAAGAGTTTAGATCATTCAGATAGTATCGGCAGTCTTTGCTGGAGACATCCCACAGGCAGTTAAAAATGAATTATTGTCAATAAGAAAAAGACAACCCATTAGGAAAAAAATGGCAAAAGATGCTAACAGCATTTCACAAAGTAGGAAACATGAATGGCCAAAAATTTATTTGAAAAGCTACTCAAGTTCACTGGGTATCAGAGAAATTAAAGTTAGAAATACAATATAATAGTGTTTAACCTCCACAAAATTGGCAAAAATAAAGTCTGAGGGTGCCTAATATCCCAATGTGTAGTCTTCCACATTTCCAATAGACATACAAACTGGTAAAACCACTTTAGAAAGCAATTTGAGATTTTCCAGTAAATTTGGAAGTAAATATATAAGACTCAAGAGTATAACCTGTGGAAACTTTTACATCTTTTGCATCATGAGTCAAATATTAGAACATTTGTTATAGCAGTGTCTATAATCTCAAAACAGGAAATTGCCTAAGTGTTCATTAGTAGAGCATATAAGTTGCAACATGTTCAAATATAGTCATCTGACCCATAACGACTTTTAGGTCAAAAACAGCATGTATGACAGTGGTCCCACACATTATACCATATTTTTACTGTACCTTTTCTATATTTAAATACACAACTACTTGCCACTGTGTTACAATTCCCCACAGTATTCAGTACAGTAACATGCTATACAGGTTTGTAGCCTAGGAACAATATGTTATACCACATAGGCTAGGTGTGTAGGAGGCTACACCATCTAGGTGTGTGTAAGTATGCTCTAGAAAGATGAAATCACCTAACAGTGCATTTCTCAGAGTGTATCTCCATTGTTGAGCAATTCATGATTGTTACAGAATAACATGCAACAGTAAAATGATATAAAGCACAGGCATCAATATAATCATAATTATCATAATTTTAAAAAGCAAGTCATGGAAGATTGAGTTCAATATACCCCAGTCATCAAAATCTTAAAATAGACAAAATTAAACACTATGGTTATAGGAAAAGCACATTTTTAAAAATTATTATAAAATAAAGGCAAGGTAACAGGTGGGCCAGAACAGTGCTATGGTGGAAGTAGGGAATTGCGACTTGGGATAGCTCAAGGGAGAGTCAATGTCCTTGGTAACGATTTTTAGACACGAGAGTGTCTATAGAGCTGTTTATCATTTTGATAACTTGTATATTATTTTACATACTTCTGTATTCCTGGAGTGTTTTAATAAAATATGCTTTAAAAAATGAATTCTCATCATGGCCACTACACAGATCCAAGGAGGAAATTGAAAGCCTGGTTGGCCTATTTATATTTTGGTACAACCTACCAACCTACGTTACACCGTAGGGGAAGTACTCAGGGTTAAGGGAATTACTGGACCTCAAGTAGACCACTTTAGGCACACATGGCTTGGTATGATAATATATAACAGTTATATCAAAACTGGTGTATAAAGAAAGGGAAAATTTTAGATTAAGAAGCTCTCTTACTAGAGAGGTAAAAATAAACTTAGTAAAGAAAAAAATTGAAATAATGAACTTTTTGTGGAAGAGGGGACTCTTGTTACTACTTCAGTGCTCTAGGTTGCTCTTCTTCTGTTGTCATTTCTCTTCTATTCCCAACTTTTCCATGAAACACTGTAATGTGCAAGACTACTACACACAAAATTAGCCTCCACTAATGAGAATCAGGGCTCTGATTCTTGTGGAGTCATTGAGTTCGCGCTGAGTGTAACAGAACTCAAGATTGTCCTGGAATAGCTTGCTGTTATTGGAAAGCAAGGATAATGTTTAAAGATGTGTGAAAATGGCTACAAGAACTAGGTTGAAAGTTCTTCTACTGGTCAAACTATGATGATTAGAGCATAAAATTAAAAACAAAGGGTTGCTGCCAATTAGAAGCACTGAAACATCTTAATTCCATGATGTTGCTCACAAAGTTAACTAATACAAAAAGATGTTACAAAGCAAAGCCACAACTACCAACAGAGTCGTTGTGGTGTTGGCTAAACACAGAAAACATAATCCTTTGTGAGCTGAAGATAAATAGATTTCAGGCAGCAGTCTTTGGATCAAACTGAGAGTCAAATCCACCCAGATAAATGGGTCTGAAATCGGAGTGGAAATGTGGACTGCAAAGAGATGTCAGAGAAAAAGCTGAGTTATTATCCAGAGAAAACTGGCTATTTTTTTTTCTTCCTGAATAACTGTTTAATTTTAGCTGACACTGAATTTGGATCAAACATGGGAGTCTTGAGGTTTTTGAAACCTTCTGTCAAATGAAACGCATATTCATCATGAATGGTATTATAAAACAGATTGTTTAAAGACTATGACATGGCAAGAATCGAGTTTTCTTGATCACAAGACATGCTTTCTTTCAAAGACTGCATTATCCACAGGTATGAGCCTCTATCAGGGACAAGAGGGCCCAGGAGAACCCCTTCCTCACACTATTCCTCTATCTTCATGAAAACTTTATTCATGATAAGATACTGTATCCTTTGAAATGTATCTAACCTTCAGTATATATGTGTGTATATATCAAAGCATATGTATGTGGCTTATTCCCACTAGTCCATAAACCATCCAAAAGTTTGCAGAAAATACTTTCAGCCTTTCGATGGAGAACATGAACCCACTTCAGCTCTCTATGCTACAGTGCTATAATTTCTATTCTACAATTTCATCTGTAGAGGAAATTGGGGTGCAGTTGTAGGGGTCTAGTAGGGATATATCTGAATCCCTCATCCATGCCTTTGCATTCACTCTTCCTTTTAACACAAAATGGGTCACCACTTTGTTCTTCCTCCACAAAGGGTGGCCGGAGAGAGTAATGTCAGAAAGCATGTTTCGTGAGCCTGACAAATACAACGTTTCAAAACCTCTAAGCTCAGAATATGATCCATTACCCTCTCCCTCAACTTAAGAAACATGAAAAGGAGCTCTTTTGCCCCACTGGATTTTTCTGCAAGCCAAGTCCATGTAGCATGTCTCGATACCCTTAGCATTGGTAAGCCCTAGTTTACTTATCCATAAAACTCAGTGATAGGAAAATAGGCAAATAAACACATTTTAAATGAACTTGTATTCAATATGGAAATAGATCCACAGTGAGTCTTAGTCTGCCCAAGGCACACTCATGGCTCTCATGCTGTGTGAGCTGTGTGTAATGATTTCCCCTTGGGAAAAACATTAAGATCCAAAATATTAAGTTTATTTTCTATTTTAATAAGAATATGTACTCTAACAGAATTTCAATTTTAACTGTTTTCAACAACAAAAACAAACATATCCTCCAGAGTCCCATCCAGTAGAATTCAGGGAGCCACTACCTTTAGCTGGAGAAATTGAACTCTTCAGGTGCTGCACTGAGTATTATTTAAACTCAGTGAACAGTTTCCTTCTGTAACAGCCAGAAATAAATGTACTTCCTAGACTTGCCCTGGCACCCAGAGGACTAGTACTGAATGCTATATATAGAACTGATATGGTCTGGTTGTGTTCCCACCCAAATATCATATTGAATTCCCACATGTTGTGGGAGGGACCCAGTGGGAAGTAATTGAATCATGGGGGCAGGTCTTTCCCATGCTGTTCTCGTGATAGTGAATAAATCTCCCAAGATCTGATGTTGTTTTTTGTTTTTTGTTCTTTGAGACAGAGTCTCATCCTATTGCCCAGACTGGAGTGCAGTTTCGCAATCTCGGATCACTGCAACCTCCACCTCCCAGGTTCACAGGATTCTCATACCTCAGCCTCCCAAGTAGCTGGGATTACAAGTGTATGTCACCATACCGAGCTAATTTTTGTATTTTTAGTAGAGATGGTTTCACCATGTTGGCCAGGCTGGCCTTGAACTCCTGACCTCAAGTGATCCACCCGCCCCTGCCTCCCAAAGTGTTGGGATTACAGGTGTGAGCCACTGTGCCTGGCCAATCTCATGGTTTTATAAGGGGGAGTTTCCCTACACAAGCTCTCTTCTCTTGTCTGCTGCCATGTGAGACGTGACTTTCACCTTCCACCATGATTGTGAGGCCTAGACAGCCATGTAGAACCTTAAGTCCATTAAACCTCTTTCTTTTGTAAATTGCCCAGTCTTGGGTATGTCTTTATCAGCAGCGTGAAAACACACTAATACAAGACTCAAAAGCCTGAACATTTTCATGTCATTTTTTTTACATACTTTAAAAATATTTTTGGCTTTTTTTTTTCAAAACACTTTAGGAATGCATAAAACAAAGAAATTCTAACTAGGAGATAAGTTCAAGTGCCTGAGTGTGGTATGCAGAGTAATGGCTCCATGAAGAAGCCCAAGACCTACGTCCTAATATTTGTGTATGTTTACATGGCAAAAGAGACTTCACAGATGTGATTATTATCTTGAATTGTCTGGGAAAGCCCAATGTAATCACAAGGGTCCCTTCCTTATGAGAGGAAGGCAGGAGAGTCAGAGTCCAAGGAGATGTAATGAGGAAAGTAGAGAAGAATAGGAGAGAAGACAGGGAGAGAGAGAGGAAAAGAGATTGGAAGGTGCTGTCCTGTTGGCTTTGGAGATGGTGGAAGGGCCTGTAAGCCAAGGAATGCAGGCAGCTTCTAGAAGCTGGAAAAGACAGGGAATAAGATTCTCTCCTACAGTCCCAGAGCCTACAGAAGGAAACACAATCCTGCTAACACCTTGATTTTAGGACTTCTGATCTGCAGGCAGTGTAAGACAACAAATTTGTATTGTTTTAAGTCACTATATTTGTTGAAATTTGTTATAGCAGTGATAGAATACTAATATTATGAATCAAATTAAAGGGTCAAAAATACCATAAACTTCTAATTGTTAACAAAAACTGCAATTCTGTTTGGGTTTGGGATTCTAAGTGAAAACTTGATCAATTGGAACCTGACAGCCACCATTGTGCCTAACAGAAAAGACACACAATCTGTCACTGTTATGTGTAAACTAGTTTATAATATTATGGAAGATATAAAAGAAACACAAAATAGCCATACATATAGAGATTAAGAATAAGTACCTTTACTTTTCAGAAATGCAGACTCTGAAAAAAGATATGATCGAAATTATTAACTCAAAAAATCTCATGACCTTGATTGGATGACCTTTTTCAGCATCTTTTATGAGTAAATATTTGACTGTTTGAAGATACAGAGAGAATAAATAGCAACATGCTTTTAAATATTTGTTTCCTTTCCCTTTCCCTTCAGCTTTGCATAAAACGAACTATTCCACTTAGGAACTACACAAATAGTTGAAGGAGGAATGAAGGTTGTAGCAAGCGTATTTTCCAAGAGAAGTATTTTTTTTCTTTTTGCATTTGAAATTAGCCACAGCTTAGCAACACCAGCTTCCGAAACATTTATACCAAGCAAAGTGCTGCATATGCTGTTGTGCTTGATGTACCGAAACAGCACCAAGCAGGGGCACCCAACAGAGTGGGAAAGGGAGAATCTCAAAACACGGCTATT
This sequence comes from Pan paniscus, assembly GCF_029289425.2. NCBI lineage: Eukaryota > Metazoa > Chordata > Mammalia > Primates > Hominidae > Pan > Pan paniscus. The sequence continues at coordinate 68,864,398 of NC_073261.2, read as the reverse complement.
TTCCTGTTGTTGCTGCTGTTCAATCGAGAGTATCATGTCTTTAGCATTAGTTCAATATTGGAGAAAGCATATGATCTTTGTGTTTAACTATGAGATGGTGCCTACAATTTCGGGGATCATTATCATTATTACTAAAGATTCGTTTCCAAAATTGAAGAATAAGGAACTCTCGCTCATCTCCTGACTCCAGTGCAATTTCCCCTCTCAAATTGTCGAAGAGGATGCATACTGTCTCTATTTCCCGCTTGAATTTTCTGGAATGGTGAGGCAGGGAGCAGGTTTCCAAGTCAGTTTAGGTCAGAGGATAGCTTCTACTCACTCTTCTCTCCTCTAACAATATGAGGAGCACTTAACCTATTTTCTCCTTCATTTGATGCTCTTTAGTACTAACTTCCAGATAACTCCTTTTGCTCGCTGAAGATAATGAGATTTACCAAAAATCATATGCAAAATAGCTGGGAAAACATGTGGTTTGATTTCCAAACAGATTAAAGTGAAGCAAGGGCAGCACCCAAACATCTGTCCCAGGACACGTTCCTTCCACTAAAAGGTTAGAGACTTGCTGCTGTACCCCTGCAGAGAGGGATTTTCATTGCTCTGGCGCTGACGCTGGAGAACATGCAGACACTGCAAATGCTTTCTTGGATACTTTATTTATTTATTTATTTATTTTTGAGACGGAGTCTCACTCTGTCGCCCAGGCTGGAGTGCAGTGGCCCGACCTCGGCTCAGTGCAAGCTCCGCCTCCCGGGTTCACGCCATTCTCCTGCCTCAGCCTCCCTAGTAGCTGGGACTACAGGCGCCCGCCACCATGCCCAGCTAATTTTTTTGTATTTTTAGTAGAGACGGGGTTTCACCATATTAGCCAGGGTGGTCTCGATCTCCTGACCTGCTGATCCGCATGCCTCGGCCTTCCAAAGTGCTGGGATTACAGCGTGAGCCACCGCGCCCGGCCTCTTGGATACCTTTTTGTACCTTTATCATGCTTCCCCCTGAGGTTCTTGAAAGGAGTTTCCAGTGTAGGAGAAAGGTTTTGGTTTGGGAGACAAAAAAAAAAAAAAAACAGAGACTTTCGAACAAAACATATTTGAGTCAATCGCAGTCCTGCTATTTTCTGGTTGTTATAACTTGGATATAATAGATATTCACAGAGGTTTGGTTTAATCATCTGTTAAAGAAAGTAATATGGCGTAGCTTGCAGCATTGTTATAGGGTGATTGAAAAAGAAAACCCTCATTATCATCTTTTACATTTTAAAAGATGAGCTGTTACTAAAATCCACAGACATCTCTGTATTGTTAGAGTCTGCATTATACTTTTAGACTCCACCTTTACTGTTTAATATTTTAATAACTGCATAGATTGTCTGTGATTAAGATCACAACAGCCTCTTCAGATACAAAGGATGCTGCTACCAAAATCTGGCCCATCAAAGTACATGCTGTTCTGGAAAGAGTGGAAGGATTCCCTTATTAGAGAAAGGAAAGAAAAAAAGCCAATTTTCTATGTAGAAAAATTGTGACCTGGTTAATTCTGAATGGCCAGGTAAACAGAACAAATCACCTGCCTGCTTAGAAAACTGCAGGTCTGACTAGTAACATTACCTTTGGAATTCTGACTTGCCTGGCTATGTCCACATGTGCTGGTGATTGGTGATCACAGTGTGCATTTCCCTGATAACCATGAACTCTGTTACAAAACCCTCAAATATAACTGCTTTGTTTGGCCGGCTGAACCTCTCAAGGAGTGGCTGCCCTCTGGTGGTAGCTGTGTTCCTCACACCCAAATGTTTATTGGGTTTATTTTGTTTTTTTCTTTTCACTTCTGTTCCACAGCACGAAGCCAGTGTGGCTATTTCATTTAGTTTCTCAGGCCACAGCTCCCTGTACAGACCTCTAGTGAATGGGAAACCACTGACTTTGAACTGAATGTTTTCTTCCTTGATTTCTGTTTTCTGAAGCCGTGCCAAAACTTGGAGATATTTATCATTTCCTCTTTGCATTCTTTTTTTTCAAACCAAGGGTATGTCAGGTAAGGTAGAATCCAGGTTCCTTATCAGAAGATTTTCTAACGTCTCTTCTAAAAGGTGACAAATGGAACTGAATATTTAATCCAACTTTAATCTAGACAGGGCAAAGCAGAGCTTGGATGCTGCTTCTCAGACATCTGTGCTTGAAACACTCATACCCACGTCTCAGGAGCTTTCCTCCACTGTCCAAATCTGTTCACTCCTGCTAATCCCTTGCACTCTGTACTGCCAACTGACATTTCTTACCAAAGTCCTCCAAGCACCTCAAATTATCTAATAGAAAGTCAAACTAATTTCCCCAAAACCCTTTCCTCCTCATTCTGTGTTCAATGCCTTGTATGAAGACTCCACAATTTGCTCAATTCCTAGCCTATGAAAAGGACCTTTCCTTGGTTCTCATCATTGTCTCCATTTTCAATTGCAGGTCTCTGTCTTAGCAGGTCTGTCACTTCAGCTCCACGATGATTCCCTTCTGGCTCTATCACTACTGCCCCAATCACGTCTAATGTGTATACCCGACAGTGATAACCCCTTCCTTGAAATAAATTTCACCATCTACAGAATTAAATCCAAACTCTTTGGCAAGTCTCTCTGGGCCCTTCCTAATGTGCAGGAGCCAATCTCCCTTCCCAGGCTGCTTGCCCAGCTATGAACCATCCCCAATTATACCACAGCTGGTTTCCCCTCCATATATTTACCATTCAATCTGGTAAAATTTTGTCTACTCAGCTCAAAGGATTTCTTTACTCCAAAAAAATTCTAGATTTCCTCTAATACAACCAAGCTAATGAGACTCTGTTTCCTAGAACTGGGACTTCTTCCTTGTGGTCAGCTAAAATTTTCACCTATTATGTTTTCACCTAAACTAGTATAAAGGCAGATCTCCCTATCCTATAGTTGTTGTAGTTGATTTTTAGCTGGGTGAGGTAGTCACCCAACAACTACCAATAGACAATATTTGAATTTATATGGGTTTCAGTTTAAGTGTTACGGTTATGAAGGCAGTCTCTGAAGCCAGAAGTATATATTCAAATACCAATTATATGTTTTACTAGACCTAAGGCATACATACACCTCTAAAACCTTTCTTATAACCTTTGAAATTGAAATAAGTGAAGAAATTACTTATCAAAACAGTTGCAAAGATTAATTGGGATAATCCAGGGTAAACATTTTGCCCAATGTCTACCATATAGTAACTACTCTACAAATGTTAGCCATAAAACAAAAATTGTCATTCATACACCCCCTGTCTACATGCATACCTATTGTGCATACAATTCCACAAGGAAAACAATATGAATAATATAATGTAAACACCTTGAAGAGAAGTCAATTTCACTGAGAATATTTGGATTCTATGACTGTTACCAATTTGGCTTGATTCACCGTAGATACTAAGTGTTGCCTACTTCCCTTCAAAAACAAACCCTTACACAATGTCCATTTCAATAAGTAAATACTGTAGAAAATTGAACCACTGCTTTATTGGAGCTAAGATCCAGAGAGTTGTATTGCAGCTTGAAAAGCAAGTAATTTGTTTGGCTGAAATCCAGTGCTGGAGAAACTAGAAAATTAATATTCCCAGGTTGACAATAAGATGCTTCATTGTTTATCTTGCATATGTAGATACTGTATTTTTTTTTTTTTTTTTACTGCAGCAAGATATCACTTAGTGGCTCTGTGACTCATTTTCCCTACTTATAAAATATTATTATGGAATCATAACAGGAGCTACTGCAGAGAAATGTTTTGAGTATAAAATGTGTTTAATATATTTAAAGTGCTTATAACCGGTGACTGATCTACAAGAACTTTAAATAAGTAATAGATACTACTTTCATAAAAAACATGGGAATAACAAATTGCTTTAGGTTATTCATTGCAGATAATAGACAGACATGGAGTAAACAAAGGTAAATGAATAAATAAAGACATGAAAGAAAATCATAAAATCATTTCCATTTGACCCTATGAGAGCATTTACTATTACAACTATATCACGGGAATGGTGGCATTAGATATGGCTGTTCAACACATGGCCAATAGCTTAAGATTTACACAGAGAATGTGAATATTTTGGTGTTTTAAATGTGTACGAAGAGTATTCAAATGCTAATTTGGAACAACTTTACATCTGTTTTGTCTTGAAAAACACAAAGAATAACTATCAAGGGAAAAAATACATTTGTTCTCCTGATCATTTAAGAATGTGTTAAAGTCTACTAAGTGTCCAGTACTGATTAGTATAATTATAGAGGCAAAATATGTTCAAAATATATGTTTCTGTCAACAGTAGTTAATATTCTTTTCTACAATCAAATCACCTACATGGTAGAATCTAATTATATTTCCCTTTGCACCCTGGAAATTACTCCAATTGGCTGATCAGAAACCCCTGGGATGCATTCTAAAAATACTTGTTTCAAGGCCGCACTCAGACCTACTGTATGAGAAACTCTCAGGATGTACCCTAGGAATCAGCATACTCAACTAGCACTGCAGGAGTTTTGGTTACCTTTCAATTTGGGAGCAGTCATTTGTGTGTCTGGTAAGCTTTTGCACATCATAAGTACTAGGTAGAAAGCAATTTAGAGTTCAAAATAGAAAATTCTTATTTCAACTTCTGGCTGTATTATTTGCCAAGAGGGTGACGTTAGACAAGTAACTTAATATCTTTAAAACCATCAGTTTCCTCAACTGTAAAATGAAGTTAATTATTCCTACCTTATATGGTTACTGTGAAGATGAAATGAAATCAAAATTGAAGTGCAAAATACAATGTAGCATATAGTTTATAAATGATAGTTATTATGAAGGTGATATATTTTCAATAAATGCAGTTGGGATTAGATGATATAATTAATTAATTAAATGGCTTTTGAAAGTGTCCTTAAATATTATTCCCCTGATTTCCAGGAACAAGAGGGGTGGCATCATTAAATATTTCCACCTTTTGCCCACTCCTGTTACTAGCATCAATGACATACCATTCTGTAGATTGCTTATTTGTAGAGTAGCACTTCTGGAAGGGTCTTGTTTGTCCTTGGACAGACAATAGAACTAGGGCATTGGTTTTCTGAATAATATTTTGGGAAGTGATGCTTTAAAATAAACCTCAGATCAAAGCTAGCATTACTGACATAGTACTTGAAACTTTCTCTAAAATTAGATAGGATTCCCAGGAGAAGGGAGTAGAGAGTACCAATGTGACTTGGGGTTTCTATTCACTCTATTTAGTCTGTTTTTCATTTATTGAGTGATCCTAAGGCACATTGTGTTACCCTTTTAAAAATGTCCCATGTGGAATTTTTAACATGCAAAAAGACCTAATAAAATGTGAGCTTCTCAGTGATAATGGTGCAACTCACTTATCAAATTCCCATTGGTTAGTTCTCTTTGAAACCTAGAATCCCAGAGAATATTGACCCTGCCAAGTTTTACAGAAAAGGGCAGTTTACGTAATGAAATCTGCTGTTTCATGTTCACACTAGATAAAACCATCAATTAAGGTATCAACTAAAGTGTGCATACAGACTCCTTATCGTGAAATATTAGCATTTTCAAGATCATTAAGTTTCTGGTTTTATCATTGTGTAGTTAAATTAAAATAAAAAGCAGATATAATCTTGTCTTTGAATTTAGTATTGAAGGAGGAAAGTAACTATAAGCAACCTGTAACCTTCCAAAATGAGCAGAGTTGGTCATCTATATCAGATTCAAAGAGGTTGGTCATGGAACTATGAGGAAGCAGAACCATAGGTCTTAGGAGCCTGGGTTTTTTAGGGCTGAGTTTCAATTCAATCTGAGCTACTTTCTACCTATGTGACTTTGGGCAAATCACTTAGTTTATCTGAACATCAGATTCTTTTTTGTCTGTCAAAAAATATATATGTCACAGGATCATTATACAGATTAAATAATATAAAGTAGGTATTGCTTTTGAATAGTGTCTAACACATCATAAGGAAGCAATAAGTAGTAGCTATTGTTGGCCCAAACCAGATTTCAACATAGAGAATAACCCTTGTAAACATATCTGGAGAATGTACCTACCTAAATAAATATCAAGCACCCTGTTATTTTGGGTAGCCATAGGATGAATTGTTATTACGTATTCACATTTTGTAGAAATAAGTTACCACTATTCAATTGCAATTGATAATTCAGATGGACAGTATATTTCTGCAAAAAGAAGTATTTACTGTCATACTGTTAAACTTCTGCTGTATGTCAGGTACAGTCCTTGGCACAGTGAATGTGATAATACAACCATAGCGCTAGTCTTCATGGAGTTTGAGTCCAGTGGGGAAGACAGATTATGGTAATTAAACAAACATAAATTTAATAACTATAAATTGAGTGTTTCTTTGGCTCTTCCCTTACTAGAATCTACATATTCTGAGGTCCAAAATTCCATGACTTGATTAACCTTGATCCCACCTCTTTCTTATTGAAGTATAGGTTCTGGATTACGGATCTCATCACATTGTTACTGCACTAAGATCAAATGTTATTATTTATAGAAATCCAATGTTCAATTTTCAAAACTTAATGAATTATTAGTACTTCAGTATATTGTATTTAATATTTATTCATTGGGTTCCAAATACACAATATATAATCTCTTAACCCAAAAGTCATATTTTCTCAGAAATACAATCAAATAAATATGAGATGGAATCTTAATCATGTTCTCATCACAATCTGTTGCCTCATTTCTCTTTAGAATAACAACAATAGCACCATGACTGCCTCACAATTTTCTGATTACACTTATTTTGTAGGAGAAATTTTGTAGAATAAATATGATTTGAAGACAACTCTCAACAACAGGGAATTGTGATTGTGTAAAAGAAAGGCTTATGCTAGATGGCAGGTAGTCATGAAACACTTTTCTGAGAAAAAGATATTTAAGCCAACCCCTAAAGAATTAATAGGAATAATTTTGACTCATAGTGAGGTAAGGAATATTGTAGACACAATGCAGCATAATGGCGAGTGTATGAAGGAGAAAACAGTGTAAACATCTGTTCCATGCATTTTGAGAATATTTAGGGTAAGAAATGTGATGAGAAGTAAGATCGGTGGAGTTTGCAGAGGCTAGTTTATGTAGTGTTTGGAAGGCTAGGTATTTTGGACTCAATCGCAGATACAAAAAAAGTTGTCAGAGAATGTGGCACATATGTCAGTCAGATCAGAAAGCACAAGCAAGTGTCTGCTGTAATAAGAAATGAATCCCAAAGTGGTTGTAAAAACAATGTTTTTTGGTTTTTAAAAAACAAACATCTTTTTTTTTTTTGCTCATATTAAATGTCTATTATGGCACCATTGGGTCTCTACTCCATATCTAGTAGAGAAAGACAGAAAATATTTTGAACAATGTTAAGATATACCACAGAGCAAAAGAATGAGAAGATTCAGCTTGTCTTTTTAAAAGATTAGCAATCTGAGGATGAAGAAGAAAATAAAGAACACAAAACCAGATGTGGGAAAACCAACTAGGAGTTTGTTGTAGGATTAAAGGAAATAGAAAATGGTGACTTTACCTAAGGTCTAGCTGAGAGAAAGAGCAAGCTGCATAGATTCAGGATATACTTTCTCAGCAGAGTAGGCAAGATGGCTTTGTTCCACACTGCAGACCAGGGACACATAGTAACATTGGCTCAGTCTATTAGAACTTGAAGAATTTACTATTTAAAATACACAAAAGAAGAAAAAAATTAAGACCAAACACAAGAATTATGTTAGTAAAAATGTTCACTAGTGTACCCTGTGAGTGATTGGACATGTTCTGCCTTCCCTGCTGTATTAGTCTGTTCTCACACTACTAATGAAGACATGCCAGAGACTGGGTAATTTATAAAGGAAAGAGGTTTAATTGACTCACAGTTTCATATGGCCAGGGAGGCCTCACAATCATGGCAGAAGGTGAATGAGGAGCAAAGTCACATCTTACATGGCAGCAGGTAGGAGAGCTTGTGCACGGGAACTCTCATTTATAAAACCATCAGATCTTGTGAGACTTATTCACTACCATGAGAACAATATGGGTGAAACTGCCCCCATGACTCAATTATATCCACCTGGCCCCGCCCTTGACACGTGGAGATTATTACAATTCAAGGTGAGATTTGGGTGAGGACACAGCCAAATCATGTCACCTGCTGATGTTACAATGGAAGAGTATAGTGCTAGAACTCAGGATGCCAGAAGCTAGCTAGAATTACTCATCAGTCCTTTCAGCTTTCAAATTGGGATTATAATACCTACTGTTCTTAACTCAGAGGTTTAAAATGTATAAGATGCTATATGAATATTAATAGAATAAAAGATTTGCTCTCTACTAACCACATCAAATAATAAATAATAGAATATGAGAAAGGAATGTGTGTAAGGAGAGGAAGCATTGCATCTGACATCAGAAGATTCTGTTTTAATATTGGCAATGACTTTTACCTACTTACCTTAGGTTTTAAAAAATATTCCTTAAAATAAAAATGTGACCTTAGAAAAATTATCCAATTTTTCAGGGCACCAGTGTAGTCATCATGAAAGGGAAAAATACTAATTACCTACATACTGTTATGAGAATTAAATAACATAATTAATCATACCTCCTAGTTCAGTGTTACTTGACTCAGACTGGCAGGGAGCTGTCAAAATACATCATTTTTTAATTAAAATTTTTATTTTGAGATCATTGTAGATTCACATGTATTTGTAAAAAATAATACAGAGAGATTTCATTTATCCAGTTTTACCCAGTTTCTTTCAATGGTAACACTTTGCAACATTACGGTAAAATGTAACAACCAAGATATTTACATTGATTCTGTGAAGATACAGACTATTTCCAACAAATAGTCTCTCTCATGTTGTCTTTTTATAAACACACCTGCTTCCCTCATGCCCCCAACCCTTCCTTAATTTCTGGCAATCATTAATCTTTTTTTCATTTTTATAACTGTGACATTTCAATAATTCGATAAAAGTGAAATTATACCTTATGTGACATTTTTGGGTTGGCTTTTTACAGTCAGCATAATTCTCTTAAGATCCATCCAGATTGTTGTGCATGACAATAATGCATTCCTTTTTCTTGCTGAGCAGTATTCCATGCTTGACATATGTCATAGTTTATTTAAATATTCAACCATTGAAGAACATCAGAGTTGTGTCTTTTTTGGAGATATTGTGAATAAAGTTGCTATAAATATTCATGCACATGTTTTCGTATTAACATATTTTCATTTATGTGAGATAAATTTCTAAAGGTACAAATAATGGGGCATAAAGTAGTTGTACACTTATTTTTTTAAATAAACTATCAAAGTATTTTCCAGAATGCCTGTATAATTTTACATTCCCATTATCAATGTACGTGTGATCTAGTTTGTCCATATCTTTGCCAGCATTTGATATTTTACTTTTTTTAGGCCGTTCCGAGAAATATATAGTAATATCTCATTGTGATTTTAATTTGCGTTTTCCTAATGGCTAACGATGTTAAACATATTTTTATAAGCTTATTTGTCATCTATATATTCTTTTTGAGAAGTTACTTCTTTGTGTTTTTTGTTCATTCCATAATTGGATTTTTGCTTACTATTAAGTTTTATGAATCCTTTATATAGTCTACATCTTAGTAATTTGTTGCATATAGGGTTTGTAAATATTTTCTTTCACCCTGTAGCTTGTCTATTTATCTTCTTAATGAGGTTCTTCATGGAGCAAAAGTTGTTTTTTTAAAATTTATTATTATTATTTTTTGAGACAGGGTCTCACTGTGTTGCCCAGGCTGGAGTGCAGTGGTGAGATCTCTGCTCTCTGCAACCTCTGCTTCCCGGGTTCAAGCAATTCTACCGCCTCAGCCTCCCGAGTAGCTGGGATTCCAGACAAATGTTACCACGCCTGGCTAGTTTTTGTATTTTTAGTAGAGACGAGGTTTCACCATGTTGCCAGGCTGGTCTCAAACTCCTGACCTCAAGTGATCTGCCTGCCTTGGCTTCCCAAAGTGCTGGGATTATAGGCATGAGCCACTGCGCCCGGCCATTTTTTTTTTTTAATAGAGTTCAGTTAATCATGTTTTTCTCTTATGAAACATGCTTTTGTTTTCAAGTTTAAGAACTGTTTGCTAAGTCTACATCCCCCAGATATTATCCTATTTTTGTCTAAGTGTTTTATAGTTTTATGTTTTATATTTAAGTAGATGATCCAATTTGAGTTAAAGTTTATTGTAATGGGTGTTAAATTGCTCTAGCACTATTTGTTGAGAATACTATCTTTCCTCTATTTGATTGCTTTTGCACATTTTAAATAAATAAGTTGGGCAGAATTTTGTAATCAATTTCTGAGTTCTCTATTCTGTTCCTTTGTTCTATGCCTACCCCTCCCTACAAGCCATGAAAAATCCATTTGGGAGGAATTGGAATTGCTGCTATACTAACTCTTCTAATCCATGAACACGGTAACACGGTATGTCTCTTAGTTTATTTAGGTCATCTTTGATTTATTTTACAGCATTTAGTAGTTATCAGCATGTAAGTGTGGCATAATTTTTGTTAAAAATATACCTATTTAATATTACAAACAATTATAATTTTAATGTTCACGTATTTATTGCTAGTATATAGAAATAAAATTTTTTTGTTGTTGACTTAGTACTCAGCAACCTTATGGAAGTCATTTATTAGTTTTAGGCATTTTTATTGTCAATTTCTTGGGATTTTCTATGTAGGCGTAATGTAATCTACTAATAGGGATAGTTTTATGTCTTTATTTCTGATCTTTATGTCTTTTATTCAATTTTCTTGCCTACTACACTGGCTAGACCATTCAATACTGTATTGAATAAGAGTGGTGAGAGCAGACATCTCTGTAGCACAAGAGGGTTTGTGAAGACCATCACCCTGCCCTTGCTGCGAGATGAGACCTGCAGGCCGTGGGTTACTGACACCTGCTATTTAAACTGATCTTGCTCTGTCTCTTCTCTATGTGGATAAAATACTGTTCCATCTAGTGCCTATAGGAGTTACGTCTTTCTTTTTATCTTGGTTTGGACTGCTGTAACAAAATATTGTATGGCTTAAAAAGGATATTTATTTCTCATCGTTCTGGAAGCTCGAAGTCCAAGATCAGGGTGCCAGCATGGTCAGGTTCTTGGTTCACAGAAGGTTGCCTTCTCACTGTATCTTCATATGCTGGGGTGAGGAGTGTATTGGAGAAGAGGGAGCTTTGGTCCCTTCATCTACTTACAGGAGTACTAATCTCATCTTGGAGGCCCCACCCTCATAGGTAAAGGCCCCACTTCCAAATACCATTACCTTTGGGATTAGGGCTTCAACATATGAATTTGGGGAGAACAAAACCATTCGGTTCAGAGCAGTTGAAGACTCCAATACCTGCAAACTGTTCCGATTCCTGAATTGACATTGTGAGTCTACTGCTTCTTGTGGTAGGAAACAGATGTCACTTGCTCAACATTTTTATGTAATGTGCAGGGTTTTTAGTTGTACCTAGCAGAAGAAGTAGAAGCAAACGTATCTCCTTCAACTTAGAAGCAAAAGTCCATATTGTTTCTTTTTTTTAATCAATGTATTTTTATTTAGAATAAACATTTTTGAGAATGGATGTGTTCATTTACATTTAAGTAGAGACAATATTTTCCTCATGGCAGATCTGGTTCTGTGTCACCCAAATTTGTATTTATGATTCTTACCAACTGTATTTCAATAATAAGAAGCAATTTATTGAAGTGTGTCACCCAGATTTCTACTTTTCATTCAGGATATTCAAGAACAAAGAATATTACTTAATAAAGCACTTTGTATGGAAAAAAAAAAAACTATAGGCGATGTATTCAAACACTGACTTGAAGCTAATGGTATTAGGATATCCTGGCTGTAAAGTATCAGAACCATCTGGTCTAACTCATGGATTAAAATATCAATGTATCAGTCAGTGTTCTCCGAATCAGCTGTGTTTGTGAGTCTGGGACTGCTTTAGTGACAAACATTCATTTGATGCCAGAGTTGTAGCTGCCCTAATTTTAAAGCAGTTCATGGCTTCCCGTGTTAAGTGCCATTATCACAAATTGATGCAAAACTTATCACAGCAGCTGCTGCTAACATTCTCCTTCTCTCACATCCCATGCTATGTGAATCACAGGTGATAAATATTCAATTGTTTGCAGTGAGAAGTGGTTGAAACATTATGACAGAAAACATATCTGTTTTCTCCTCCACTGATGAGAAAGCTCCCCAAATTCAACATAAGTGAAGGATTGATGGGGAATTCCAGTTGCAATACAAGGATTATTTAATTATTTTGTGTATGCAGCCATTAAGCCCCACTCACATTTACATGCTAAACATTTAAATATTATTGTTAAACACAAAGCCCTTTTGTGAGATTAAGTGTTGTTTCTCTAAAACTGTAGTTCTCAAGTGTAATTCTTGATCCAGCAGCATGAGTATCACCAGTGAGCTTACAGAAATGCAAGTGATCACACTCCATGCCAGACCTCCTAAAGCAGATATTCTGGAGGTGAGTGCACAGCAATCTAGGCTTAATAAATCCTCCAGGAGATTCTGATGCAGGTTCAAGTTTGCGAATCATTGCCATGTCAGCACAGCAAGAAACAACAGTTGCTCTGCTAGAGAAATCTCACAATTTGAAAACTTTTCACTTCTATGACTACCCAGCTTTCTCTAAATTTAGAATGAAAAAAGTCAGTAAACCTACAGCTGGCTCCTAATTTCAGTTAGATACCAACTCATTACAAATTTAGCACCTTCCCACAGAGAAGTTCTAATCCCTGGGCAAACACCATATCCTCCTTCTTTATTAATTGCTGCTGAGGAGGTGGATGGCTGATGCTCTCTTTATTGCATACTTGGTGGTAAAGCCTGGTTATCATGACATTCCCAAGCATAAGCCATGAATTAAGTATGGGGTTTCTAGATTCAATGTCCTTTTCAGCTGAATCAACAACAGCTTTAAGTGTGCTCTTTATCTAAATCAGAAAGACATATTCTCACTATCTTGAATTGACCTTAGTATCAGTCTACTGGAAAAATAAAAGGGAAACAAATTAAGAATAATAAAATAAAAATACAACTCCAAAGGAATTTCACCTTCATTGACTAATACCTATAAAATAGAACCTATACATATGTATTGTCGTTTGAATTCACATGACTATAAAGGAAGGTAAGATTTCTTCTCAACAATTTATGAATTAGAATGCTGATTCAGAGTGTTACATAATTTACCTGAGGTCACATAGCTAGGAAATAGCACAGGGCAATTCAAAGCCAGATCTGTCAGGCTCCAAACTCTATTTCTCTGTAGGATATGACATTGCTCTTTCTAAATACATGGCCTTCACGGATGGAGCTCTCAAGTGAACTGAGCTAATTGAAGATTCAATGACTTGCATAAACTATTTCCTCCTCATCATCTGATTATGTATTTAAAGGACATCTTGCGTGCCCTCTTGCATGCCCTCCAAACCCCACTCTTTCTGTAAGGTCCCCTTTAATTTGCATTTTCTTGTGAAGCCTGCATCTGTGCCATTGCAGTGATTATATACTCTCCTTAACACAGATAGAAATTAGGGTGTGTTTCCTTTCCTTTGTAATTTAATTAAATGCATGTCCCAAATATATATTTAATCTTTTAAAGTTTGTTTTCACTCTATAACAAAATGCTTGAGGTCAAGAGCTATGTATTCTATTTATTTCCCTGGCAGCTCCTTCAGTCTCCAGTACCATGTCATGCGGAGACATTTATGCTCAAGAATATCTGTTTACGTACATTTCAGTATCCTACAGTGCAGTGTCTGATAAAGCATTTGTGAAGAAATGTATTGACCTAAGGAATCCTAGGAGTGCCAAGATGAAAATGCATTATTTCTGTGTATAAGGAGTCACAGTTCAGTATAGAGAATCATGGAAGAAAACTTCCCATTGCAGTGGTACACTGATGTACTGGCCATTGGTCATTTAGAGGTATGAGAGAAGCTAGGTCTTATGTAACAGCTAGAAAAGTCTTGTACAAACTAGACCTTGAGATACAACTAGAAAAATAGGAAAAACTTTGTTGATACACATGGAAAATAACATTCCAGGCAGGAAGTATCTCATCTGCAATATGTGTAAAGAAGGAGGATGGTTTTGGGGATCATACAGATTCCAGTACTAAAGAATAAGAAGTGAAGGTACAATGGGTTGAATAGCATTCTCAAAAAGATATACCCAAGTCCAACCACTAGTACTTTGAGTGTGACCTGATTTAGAAATATGGCCTTTGCACACATAATTAAGGTTCTCAAGATAAGATCATTCTAGATTTAGGGTGGGCCCTAAATCCAATGACTGGTGTCCTTATAAGAGAAAGTTAGGGGAGATTTGACAAACAGAAGAAGAAAAAGGAAAGCCAAGTGACGTCGGACTCAGAGACTGGAGTTACGCAGCCTCAAGCAGAGGAAAGCCAAAGTTGCTGGCAGTCATCAGAAGCCAGGAGAGAAGCATGGACTGAACTCTTCTTCAGAGCCTCCAGAGTAAATCACCTTAATTTTGAACTTCTGGCCTCCAGAACAGTGAGAGAATAAATTTCTGTTGTTTGATGCCACCACATTTGTAGTAATTTGTTATGGCAGCCCTAGGAAACCGATACAGAAGGAAATTAAGAAGCACAGTGATGGGACACACAGCTAGGGACAGGTAGCTAGGCTTCAGATCAAAAATATTTTGGGATGATATGTGCTCAGCAGATTGGACATTTTCTGGCATGCTATAGAAACCATTGAAGAATTTTAAGAAGGAGACTAAATTTGAGTATTAGAAAGTGATATGGTTTGGCTGTGTCCCCATTGAAATCTTGAATTGTAGTTCCCATAATCACCACATGTCTTGGGAGGGACCCAGTGGGAGGTAATTGAATTATGGGGGTGGTTAGCCCCGTGCTATTCTTGTGATAGTGAGTGAGTTCCCATGAGATCCGATGGTGTTACAGGGGTTTTTCCCCCTTTGCTCAGCACTTCTCCTTCCTGCTGCCTTATAAAGAAGGACATGTTTGCTCCCCCTTCTGCCATGATTGTAAATTCCTGAGGCCTCCCCAGCCATGCTGCACTGTGAGTCAATTAAACCTCTTTCCTTCATAAATTACCCAGTCTTGGGTATGTCTTTATTAGCAGCATGAGAACACACTAATATAGAAAAACTGTTCTTTGGTAGGATAGATATAAAAGATAGAAGGACTGATAAAGAAGCTATCTTAATAGTTCCACTGGGAAACATCTAAACAAGTTCAGTGGTTGCAGGGACAGAAAACAGGGAAAGGATATGAGAAATAAATAAATAAATATTTAAATAAATAAATAAATAAATGGACAGACCTTGGGCTTGATTGTATATGAAATCAAAGAAGGCAGGAAAAACTTATATTCGTATTATGTGTACTATTTTATAACTATTATATGTATTATTTTTAAGCCAATATGCTCACCTAGCGATATAATTGTGAGCATAAATAAAAGACTTAAAACACTTGCACAAAATCATTTAATAACTGAATAATATACCATCACAGAAATTAGCCATGGTTTGTATAACCAATCCTGTTTTTGTCAGTTTTAAAATATTTATTTCTTATAAATATTATTGTAGTCAATGCTCTGGAATACATACATATATATATGTATATATATATACACACACACATACATATGTATACCATGTTTGTACATTCTCTATTTCATTATTTCCTCAGAATAAATTCCCAAGCTGAGTAAAAGTATATGTAGATTGTAAGCCTTTTTTTTTTATTTTTGAATATTGTCATTTTGTTCCCTAGAAAGTTTTGTGGGTTTTTTTTTTTTGTCAATTTAAATATCTGCCAGCCATGCATAAAAGAGGCTGTTACTTTCTTCTCTCCCAGAGAATTGACATTCTTCAAAGATTATACTCCTAATAGGCAAGAAAATGCAGCAAGTTGCTGTTTAATTCACAATTCTTGAATTATAATTAGACTGAGCATTTTAGAATGATCTTTTCACCAGCCTTTAGCACATCATTCTTTCTAGCATGTCTGATTACGTCCTGTGCCCATTTTGGTATTGGGTGTTTTTTCCATTGATTCTTAAGAGATTACTTACATATTGAGTGTCATATTTTTTATCAATAATTCTTGCAAATATTTATCTAACATTTTTATTTGTTTACTTTTACACTCTCTCAATTCACAAAAGTATTATTTTTGTTAAATAATTTGTTAAATTATTTTTGTTAAATCTATCACTATTTTCCTCAATGAATGATGTCTTTCGTATTATGTTTAATTTTCTTTGCTCCAAAACTTTTTAAATATTTAGCAATGTTTTCTTCTAGTAGTTTTTTAGGTGAAATTTTTTAATGTAGTTAATCCATCTTGAATGTATTTGAGAAAAATTGTGAAGCAGGGATCCATATTCACTATTTTTGTCATATACCTAGCTATTGAATTAATACTATATTTGAAGCCAAAACAGGTTTGAATAATGCCTAAAATTATCACTGAGAAGTGAGATAGTCTACAAACTGTGAAAATGGCTCTCTTATTCTTCAGTTTTAAGATAGAATGGTTGTGATGAAAGCCTGACTCAAGTGAGTTTTCAATAGAATAGTTAGCAAGGTTTGGAGACAAAAAAAATGTAAATTATTGTGAAGACTTTTAGTGTAAACTGCAGCAAAGAAATATAGTAGCAGCTGGAAGAAATGCAGTTCAGAATTTATGAAATCTTTAACATAATTTATCAAATAGTCTCTACTTTTCTGAGCATAGGATGAATGATTAATTCCGAATGAGAGGTGTGGATACACATTGGAAGACAACGGCTCCTGTCATCCATGTAGTCTTTCTTCCCCTCCAAGATCCCATGGTAAAGACTGTAAAACAAAACAAATAGATGCACAACAGTGCTAAAAATATAAAACTATGCCATTTTCAGGTTGGATGTTTTGAAAAATTTCTGGAGATAGAATGCAGATTCATTGATAACTTAAGCAAAGCACAGATGACAACTGCATCACAGGAGTGCTGTTCTTCACAGTGTAACTATGAGCAAAAGTGCCCATGACTGGCTCAAAGCAGAAGAGCATTCAGGGGTTGTAAATTAGGTGAAAAAGATTGCATACATATATGGCTGGTGTCCCCAACCCCATTCACTAATCACTGTGGTCAATTTATCTAAGAAGCTCTGTAAAATGAAATGGATAACTGGAATGTAGAAAGACCAAAGGCAGAATCTAAGATATAGCTGAGCTTCCATAAACTTTTACCTGATAATAGGTTTACTAGATAAAATACAAAAACAAAAAAAACAGGATGTATGAACTTCAGATATACAAAAATAATTAAAATATTTCCAAAATATTACATGGGACACACTCATTCTAAAATATTATTTATTATTTATCTGAAATTCACACTTAACTAGGCATCTTGCATTTTTATTTGCTAAACCCAAAAACACAACATATGTAGAGATCCCTTCCCCTCACCTTAGAGGAAAGCCTGCTTGATGACAAAAATATGAATTTACCAGAAATCTCACTTAGCCCTCATATTCATAGGTGAGGAGCTATAGTCAAGAAACCTATCCAATGCAAAGAAAACCCTCACCAGCTACCTGGTCAGCCAGCCATTCCTCGATAAATGCAAATAACCAAACAAAAATTGCCAACATTTGAGGAAAGGCAAAATAGGCCATAATAAGAAAGAAAACAATTACTGGCCTTGGTAATGTGGGCAGTAGAAGAACATGTAAAAAGAAGCTCTAGTTAATATTCTCCTAGATATATTAAAGAAGAGTCCACCCATAAATCGAAGAGATGATGTGAAATAGTCATAAAACAGGAAAAAGTATACAGAAATCAAAATTTTAATTTATAAAAGATAAAGTACTGATTTTAATATTAAATGGCTATAGTGGAATACAGCATTAGGAATTTATAAGTTCAAGTTGAGAAACTATTCCAAAATATAGACAAAAAAAAAGAAAGATGGGGTTTAAGACACAGAGACACAGAAGCTCAATCCAGGAAATCCAATGTTTATCAAATAAAAGAAATGAAGAGGCAATAAAAGGAAAGAAGAAAGTGGCTATGGATGTAGATCCCAATGGCAAAAAATCAGAAGGATGGGCACCATCTCAGCAGCAGCAGAGAAGTGACTATAAACTTCACCTGCCTTCTGGAAAAAGTGATTGTTTATTGGAATATGAGGAGAAAAAGATGATGAAAAAAGGAAAAGCAAAAGAAATTAACCTAGCTATTTCTAAGGATTTCGAAACTAAAATGTTAAATATTATTTACCAAATAAGGCAGCAGCAAATATATAAGATTAAAAACTAATAAACAGGCCAGGCATGGTGGCTCACGCTTGTAATCCCAGCACTTTGAGAGGCCGAGGTGAGTGGATCACGAGGTCAGGAGTTCGCGACCAGCCTGGCCAATATGGTCAAACCCCGTCTCTACTAAAAATACAAAAATTAGCCAGGCATGGTGGTGCAAGCCTGTATTCCCAGCTACTTAGAGGAGGCTGAGGCAGAAGAATTGCTTGAACCCGGGAGGCAGAGATTGTAGTGAGCTGAGATCGCATGACTGTGCTCCAGCCTGGGCAACAGAGAGAGACTCCATCTAAAAAAAAAAACCAACAACAACAACAACAAAGAAAAAAACTAATAAATGAAAAATTATAAATTGACTAAGAATTATCATCCTTTTTAGTGAGTTTTGCATTAATCTCTATGTAAGAAATGGTGATTAAATCCATGTAGACTATATGTATTCGAAAATTTCCTTTGACATGGATAATTGCTTTCCTCTAAGAAATACTCTTCTTCAATTTTTATATCTATGCCTTGATTTTGTAAGCACATTTAAAGATATATGTTACTAATAAAGATACAATGCATTCATCACTAACACCATCATAAAATGTCAAGGGGGAGAAAACTGAGAAAAGACCACTGAATTTGTTAATTAGAGCAAACCCTCAATTTCAGTGGACAAAACATACATCCTTTTGATGTTAGCATATTAGTAACATCCTTTAGAAGAGAAAAAATGATATGCCTACTTTGAAAACATACTAACAATACGAAATCATCCCTGTATATATCAAAATATATTGATACAGAGAAAGTTTCCTAGATAATTTACCAATGACAAAATCATGAAGAGATAAAATAGTTTTGCTTTTCTATCATGTGTGTGATATGTATATATTCTCCTTTGAATATATACATACTCTTTTTTGGTGATATTATGGCTCTTGAGCAAAATGGAAAATAACTGCTGTTGGATAGGAAAATGCTATTTAGTACAAAAACCTATTAAATATGTTATAATTTCATATTAGTATGTTGCAAGTTTTACAGAAATGCTAGTTACAGAATTTGAAGATGGTTAAAGAATAAATATTTGGTTATTATTAGGTGTATTTCTTAAAAGTATCATAACAATTTAGATTTCATTAAAAAATGAACAAGACAATTATACTATTTCCTGTCATTTTCTCTACTGCAACATACATGCCCGGAGGGCACAGATTTTTGTTTTCTTTCATTTACTGCTGTTGATCAGGTAGATAGAATAGTACCTGGACTAGTAAGTCACTCAGTAAATATTTGTTGAATGAAAAAATGAGTCAATGAATGAATGGCTATTCAAAGACATTTGTTTTGTTAATATACTCGAAGAAAATTACTACCTTCAATTATTCAATAAGCTACAGCCATTGCCATACTTGGTAAGCTCCATTCAGTGGCTCTATTAATTACCTAGATGATGTCTCTGAATCCTTTATTGCTTTTTGTTAATATTACTTCATGTCTGTTTCTCTTTCTTACTGAAAAGTAGGGTCTTTGATAAATCATCTAAGTTTGTTGCCAGGGGCTTGTCTTTCAGGTTAATAGAATACAGTTTGCCAGATATCTCCTAGGTGTAAAAGTAGAAACAGGCACAGTCTAGAGAAAAGTGAGGTGAGTAAAACATGTTTGATGTTTTTTTCTGATATTATAGGTCATTCATTTTCTTAACAGGTTAATGGATGGTAAGTTCCTCAGATCCAGATCCCCATTATGCAGCATTTGGAGTTATCAGCTATCGATATTCAGAAAAAGGATGGAGGATGTGTGTGGTATTAATGGCATATTGTGCATTTTATCTATTTTTAAACAAGAAAGTAATACTTGCTCTTTGTAAAATATAGAGAATTAGAAATAAGACTATAAATATTACACAAAGTATACCTTTCATTATATATTAACTATTTTAAATATATAATGCTTTTCCAAGCTTTTTTTCCTTGAAAATTGTAATTGAAAAATGTTATTTTTTCTAGCCAAGGAACTGCTACAGACAGTTCTTTGCCACTTCTTCAGGGTAGCATTTTATGAGTTCTCATGTAATGTTGACTGGTTCTATTAATTGGGTCTCTCATAGAGTAGAATCATATCTGTGAATTGTGTTATTTATACAAATACAGGGGATGCATTTTCTCTACATTACTAAACAAAGAAAAGTGACATGATGATTTTCTTTCATGCTAACACAACTTCCTTTGTCTCTCAGTCCTTCTCTTTGCAAATGGATTATGGGTATTTAGGAGAGGCTAAAAACCCCTGGGAAAACCCCATTTCTTTTGCCTTAATTCTGTATTTTCTTATCATTTTTTCTTACAATACAGAAAATTTCAGTTTGATAGTAATCAGTATCAATGAATAAAGTGTATATTTGGGCATATCAACCTGCTTTACTTTCAGAACGGTTTTTAGGAATCTAATTTTATCTTTAAACCAAATTCACAAATTTAAAGGGGAAAAGAATGAGAGAGACAGAGAGAGAGAGAGAGAGATGAGAGAGAGAGAGATGCAAACTGCAAATGTTGTATGCTTTAGATTACATCATAGCACAATTCTAATTTATTGCTTTGAGAATAGTGACATCTAGTGGTTATAAGGTATTAATACCATGGGTACCTTTGTGTCAAAATTCAACTGCAACTGCAAGTAAAGTCAATTGTATCGACACAGAAAATCAAGAGGATTTTATAGTAACTGAAATGTCCTCAGCCACTTTCAGACATCTGTTTAACTGCCAGTAACATTCTAGACAGAATGTGACTATTAATTTGAAAGCCAAATACAGTGCAGAATAAAAGGAAATGTTATCAGTTTACCCTTGCGGGTGGTTAAACAATTATAGATTCTGAGCCTGGTTAGCAGAAATGTATCCTGTGTGTATTATAGAAACAGATTACTTTTAACATTTGCTTCCCATATCGATATAAAGTGTTTGTCAATCATAAATATTTGTCCTATATTTGTTTTCCATTTGATTCCCAATGTATTTGTCTAACACATATATTAATTATGAATTAAAGTAATGACGTGAACCCTTAAAGGAATAGTGACTATTTAGCTCATATTATGATTCATTAAACCTACTATATGGAACAAGATAATAGGCCCCCTTTTTCCAGAGTTTTGCTTTTAGCAGTTTTAGTTACAGTACAGTAAGATATTTTGAGAGAGACCACGTGCATATAACTTTTATTATGGTATAGTGTTATAATTATTCTATGTTATTATTAGTTCTTGTTGTTAATCTCTTACTGT
The DNA here is from genome assembly GCF_029289425.2 of Pan paniscus. Taxonomy (NCBI): domain Eukaryota; kingdom Metazoa; phylum Chordata; class Mammalia; order Primates; family Hominidae; genus Pan; species Pan paniscus. The sequence continues at coordinate 68,842,703 of NC_073261.2, read as the reverse complement.
GCCTAATTTATAAACTGTATCATAGATGTGTATGTAAAGGAAAAAAACAGTATATATTGGGTTCAGTACTATCCACACTTATAGGCATCTGCTGGAGGCCTTGGAACACATCCACCATGGATGAAGGCAGGGGTTACTGTAATATGTTTGACACTTTGCAGTCTACAGATTATTTACAAATTATTAAATTATCATCATTGTATATTAACATCACTCTAATTTTATAGCAAAGTAAAGAAAATATTTAAATATTTAAGTAAATAAACTAAGGCAACAAAAGCTTCCTGGATAAGAGAGTCAATGAAACCTGGTAAATGGGCCATCTTCCAACTAACCCTTCACCCTGCCCTATTGACATGCCAGGGCAAAGAAATAAATGGCACAATGCTGGCTCCCTGCATTAAAAGACCACCCAGATTTAGATGGAATAAGAGTAGTGGGAATTATAGTGGTAACAACTGCCATCACTCTCAATTATGGAGTGTCTACTATTTGGCAGACTCTAAGAAATTATTATCCTCAGTAATAGAACTAGAAGAAGCATCTGTGATAAAAGGAAGGTCTAACCCACCTAAGGTCATAAGGCTAGTACCTCTGAGATAATAGTAATAGTGCAGATTAGAAACATAGCTCATTCTCCATTTATCAGCATATGTAGCAAATATATATAATATAAACCCAGACTTTTAAAATAGAAGTTGTTTGTTTGTATATTTGTTTAGTTCTAATTAGGCAATTTTAGATTTTATAAAGTATTTTATTTTGACTTGATATGCTTAATGCTATGTTTTATAAACAGGATCTACTGAAAAGAGCACTAGAATTGAAATTAGAAGACTCAGATTTTATCCAAATGTAATATCTCCCTGAACTGTTTGTTCTTGGAAAATTAAATTAATTTAGCTAAATTTTTATTTCCTCATCTGTAATTCTGAAAAAAATAATCATTTTAAACTCTCTATAAACCATTATGGAATAAATAAACTGAAATATATGAAAGCATTTTGAAAACGTCGAAGCACTGTACAAGTTAAAAGTATTATAATAGTAATGATAGATTCATAAGAGTAACTGGACTGGTTATCTTTTCTGGAGTGAGGTCAAAAGATGATCTGAGTAAAATAAGCTTTTGGTAAATGTTTGAAATTGCTATTATAGAATCCTAAAGAGAAAAGACCACATTTTTTTATGAAAGTAAGGAAGAGGAAATTTCTAGAATTCAGAAAGTTCAGTACAAATAGACATAGATATTTGTATTTATATTATGTCTGCGGACCAGAGTTATCAGATTGATCTAGCTGGTAGAAAATAGGCAATGTAGGCTGGGCAGGGTGGCTCACACCTGTAATCCTAGCACTTTGAGAGGCCAAGGCAGGAGGATCACTTGAAGTCAAGAGTTAGAGATGAGCCTGGCCAACAAAGTGACACAGTGTCTCTACAAAAATAAAAATAAAAAAGTTAGCTGGGCACAGTGGAGTGCACCTGTAGTCCTAGCTATTAGGAGGCTGAAGTGGGAGGGTTGTGTGAGCCCAGCAGTTAGAGGTTGCAGTGAGCTATGATGGTGCCACTGCACTGAAGCCTGAGTGACAGTGTGAGAGACCCTGTCAAAAGAAAGAAAGAAACAGAGAGAGAGAGAGAAGGAAGGAAGGAAGGAAGGAAGGAAGGAAGGAAGGAAGGAAGGAAGGAAGGAAGGGAGGGAGAGAAGGAAAGCAATAGTCAAATAGACAAATAGGCAATGTTACCCTTTTGGAGAAGCACTTTTGTTTTTGCAGAAGATTTTAATTCTGTAATTGCTTTAAAGTCAATGATATATAGAAAATATCACTAGTAATGGCTGACACTGAAATTACTGCTATATCCATTAAGCTGTATTTCTTGCTCTTTGACCAGATTCATAGTAACACATACTTTCTACAGGCATAATTTTTTGGGTGCCTAATGTATTCCTAAGTATTAAAGAGTGCTGTTTTTAAAAGTTGTTTCTTTGGGTTAAACAGGGGTTTTAAATTTATTCATATTTATTGAGCAGTACAGTATCTACATATTTATTGAGCAGCACAGTATCTATACCATAATAATAATATATTTTTAAAAAGGTATAAGGCAAATTACCAAATATCAATAAATTAATATTTTTGGAGGCAAAAGTGTTATATTGCCTAATACTTTGATGGATATTCTAATTTTTTTAATTTTTAATTTTATGAGTACATAGTAGGTATATATATTCTGGGATGCATGTGATGTTTTGATATAGTCATACAATATGTGATAACCACATCAGGGTAATTGAGGTATCATTTATCATTATCAAGTGTTTAACCATCATTTGTCATTTCTTTGTGTTAGGAACATTTCAGTTCCACTCTTCGTTATTTTAAAATATACAAAAAAAAATTTGGCTGTAGTCACCTTGTTCTGCTATCAAATAGTAGATCTTATGCTATCTAAGAATGTTTTTGCACTCATTAACTGTCTCCATATTTTCTCCTCTTCCCTGCTACCCTTCCTTGCTGGCCTCTGTTAACAATCATTCTACTCTAGCTATTCATGAGTTCAATTGTTTTAATTGTTAGTTCACATCTATGAGTGAGAACCTGTGAAATTTGTCTTTCTGTTCCTGGCTTATTTCACTTAATATAATGTCCTCCAGTTCCATCCATGTTGTTGCAAATGACAGGATTTCATGCTTTCTTAAAGCTGAATACTATTTCACTCTGTATATGTGCCATATCTTTATTCATTCATCTGTTGAGAAACACTTAGGTTGATTTCAAATCTTGGCCACTGTGAATAGTTCTGCAATAAACATGGGGGGGCAGACATTTCTTCAATATACTGATTTCCTTTCTTTTAAATTTATACCTAGCAGTGGGATTGCTGGATCATATGGTAGTTCTCCACAGTGGTTGTACTAATTTACACTCCCACCAACAACAGTATATCAGGGTTCCTTTTTCTCCACCTCCTCATCAGCATTTGTTGTTATTTGTCTTTTGGTCAAAGGCCATTTTAACTGGGGTGAGATGATCTCTCCTTGTAGTTTTGATTTGCATTTCTCTGATAAATAATGGTACCTAGTTTTCACACACCTGTTTGCCATTTGTGTGTCTTGAGAAATGTCTATTCAGATCTTTTGCCCATTTTTTAATTGAATTATTAGATATTTTTAATTGATTTGTTTGAGCTCCTTATATATTCTAGTTATTAATCCTTATCAGATGGTTAATTTGCAAATATTTCCTCTCATTCTGTAGATTGCCTCTTCACTCTTTTGATTGCTTCTGTTGCTGTGCAGAAGCTTTATAACACAATGGGACAAACTCCCATTTGTTCATTTTTGCTTTGGTTGCCTGTGGTTTTGAGATATTACTCAAGCAATCTTTGCCCAGACCAATGTCCTGGCTAGTTTCCTCAATGTTTTCTTTTAGTAGTTTCATAGTTTTAGGTCTTAGATTTAAGTCTTTAATCCATTTTGATTTGAATTTTGAATATAGCAAGAGATAGAGACATAGTTTCATTCTTCCCATATAAATATCCAGTTTTCTCAGTATCAAGTATTAAATAAACTGTCCTTTCCAAATGCATGTTCTTGGCACCATTGTCAAAAATGAATTCATGGTATATGTATGGATTTATTTTTGGGTTTTCTGTTCTTACCTATTGGTCCATGTGACTGTTTTTCTTTTGTTGTTGTTGTTTTGTTGTGTTTTCTTTGCCATTAGCAATCTGTAGGTTACTATAACACTGTTGTGTAATTTGAAATCAGGTAATGTGAGTTTTCTAGTTTTGTTCTTTTTCCTCAGGATGACTTTGGGTATACTGGGTCTTTTGTGTTTCCATACATATTTAAAAATGTTTTATTCTATTTCCGTGAAGTATGATATCAGTATTTTGATAGAAACTGCATTGAATCTGTAGATTGTGTTGGATAGTATGGACATTTTAACAATACTGATTCTTCCAATTCATAAACATAAAATATTTTTTCCATTTTTTTGGTGTCCTCTTCAATTTCTTGCAACATTGTTTTATAGTTTTCATTGAAGAGATCATTCACTTATTTTTAACTTTATTCCTAGGCATTTTGTTTTATTTGTAGCTATTCATTCATAAATGGGATTACTTTCTTGATTTATTTTTCAGATTGTTTGCTATTGCCATATAGAAATGATACTGATTTTTGTGTGTTGATTTTGTATCTTACAACTTTACTGAATTTATCAGTTCTAATAGATTTTTGGTGTAGTCTTTAGATTTTTCTAAATATGAGATCATAATGTCTACACAGAAGGATAATTTCACTTCCTCTGTTTCAATTTGAATGCTGTTTATTTCTTTCTTTGTTTAATTGCTCTAGCTATGTCTTCCAGTGCTATGTTGAATGACAGTGGTGAAAGTGGGCATTCTGTCTTATCCCAAATCTCAGAGGAAAGGCTTTTACTTTTTCCCCATTCAGTATGATACCAACTGTGGTTGGTATGATCTTTTTTACTCACAAGAAGATGATGCATGTTATTGAATGCTTTTCAGCATCAATTGTAATGATTATATGGTATTGTCATTCATTCTATTGATATAATGTATCACATGATTTATTTGCATATGTCAAGCCATCCTTGCATGCATAAGATAAATCCTGCTTGTTCGTGATGAATGATCTTTTTAATGTGTTGTTGAATTCAGTGTATTTGTATTTTGTTGAAGATTTTTGCATCAACATTCATCAGAGATATTTACCTATAGTTTTCTCTTTTTTGTTGTGCCTTTGTCAGGTTTTTGTATCAGGATAATTAATGTAGTTTGGATAGTTGTCCCCAGCCAAATCTCATGTTGAAATGTAATCACCAATGTTGGAGGTGTGGCCTTATAGGAGTTGTTTGGCTCATGGGGACAGATTCTGCATGGCTTGGTGTTGTTCCCATAATAGTGAGTTCTCAGAAGATCTGGTTGTCCAAAAGCCCTCTCCCATCTCTCTTGTTCCTGCTTTAACCATATGATGTGTCTGCTCCTGTTTCACCTTCCAGCATTAGTAAAATCTTCCTGGGGCCTCTCCAGAAGCCAAGCAGATGCCAGTGCCATGCTTCCCATACAGGCTGCAGAACCAATTATATTCCTTTTTCTTATAAATTTACTCAGCCTCAGGTATTTATTTATAGCAATATAATAACCATCTAACATAGAAAATTGGTACAAAGAGTAGAGTGTTGTTATAAATATATCTGAAAAAGTGGAAGCAGCTTCGTAACTGGGTAATGGTCAAAGGTTGGAAGAATTTAGGGGGCTCAGAAGGAAACATGAAGATGAGACAAAGTGTGGAGTTTCTTATAGACTGATTAAATGGTTGTGACCAGATGCTTGTCTATCAAGATGAATAGTGAAGTTCAGGCTGATGAGGCCTCAGCTAGAAATGTAGAACTTATTTGAGACTGGAGCAAAGGTCACTCTTCTTATGCCTTAGCAAAGAACTTGGCTATAATATGTTTATGCCTTAGGAATCTGGAAATTTGAACTTGAGAGTAATAACCTAGGTTATCTGGTGGAAGAAATTTCTAAGCACCAAAGCATTCACGACATGGCCTGGCTGCTTCTAACAACTTACACTCAGATGTGGGGACAAAGAAATGACTTAAATTTGGAAGTTATATTTAAAGAGAAAAGCAGAGGGTAAAAGTTTGAAAAATTTGTAGCCTGGCTACGTGGTAGGAAAGAAAATCCCATTTTCTGGAGAAGGATTCAAGCAGGCTGTGGAGAAACCACTTGCTAGTGAGATTTGCATAATTAACAAAGAACCAAGTGCAAACAAAATAGGAAAAAGGGCTTGAAAGCATTTCAGAGGTCTCTGAGCCAGCTTCTTGCATCACAGGCCCTGAGGCCTTTTAGAAGGACTGAATGGTTTCCTGGCCCAGGCCTAGGGAAACACTGCCCTGTACCATTCCAGGAGGCTGCCTCTCAAATTGTGTCCACGTGGGCTCCAGCCTCAGCTCAAAGGGCCCAAGGAACAGCTTGGGCCACCATTCTGGAGGATGCAAGCCATAAACCTTGGAAGCTTTTATGGAGTGTAAAGCCTGTAGGCACACAGAGTGTAAAAGTGAAGAAGGCTCAGCACCCTTTGCCTAGATTTCAGAGGATGTATGAGAAATCCCAGGTGCCAAGGCAGAAGACTGCTGCAGGGATGGGACCCACACAGACAACCTCTATTAGGGCAGTATAAAGAAGAAGTGTAGGGTTGGAGGCCCTACAAGGAATCCCCACTAGGGCACTACCTAGTGGAACTGTAGGAGGAGGGCCAACATCCTCCAGACCCCAGAATCGTTGATTCAACTGGAATCTTGCATACTGCACCTGGAAAAGCTGCAGGCATTCAACTCCAAACCATGCGAGAAGACACAGGGGCTGAACCCTGCAAAGCCACAGGGATGGAGTTCCCCAAAGCCTTGGAAGCCCACCTTTGCATGAGTGTGTCCTGTAGGTTAAAGGAGATTATTTTGGAACTTCAAGACTTAATTACTGCCCCGCAGAATTTCAAACTTGTGTGGAGCCTGTAGCCCTTCTTTTGGCTGATTTCTCCCTTTTGGAATGGGAATGTTCACCCAATATCTGTACCCACGTTGTATCTTGGAAGTAAATAACTTACTTTGATTTCACAGGCTCATAGGTGGAAGGAATTAATCTCCAGATGAGACTTTGGGCTTGGGACTTGGGACTTTTCAGTTAATGCTGGAATGAGTTAAGACTTTGGGAGACTATTGGGAAAGCACTGAGACAGCCACATGGGAGGGGTTCCTGGAGAAATTTCAACCGGCCTGCCCACTGGGGTAGAGCCTTGGGAAGTTTGCACAGTTTTCAGCAGGGAGGAATCTGGCCCCTCCGCTTCCTGCGTGGAACCTGGGATTCAAATGGCAGGACGGGAAGTGCTGTAGCAGGGACTCTGGCCTTGTAAGAGTCCCTGTTTCACCCTTTTCTTCCTTTCTACCCAATAAACTGTGTCTTACTCACCATTCAAACCATGTGAGCCTAAATTTTCATGGTCACAGGACTGACAAGGATCCTGTCTTTAGCTGAACTAAGGAAAAGTCCTGCAACAGCATGAATGTATTTTGCATTGTGAGAAGAATTTGACATTTGGTGAGGGCCAGGGGCAGAATAAAATAGTTTGTATATTTGTTCTCCTACTCCAACAAAACATAAATATATTTTATACTCTGTATGATATTCCAATACAGCATTGTTTATTTTTCAAACTGTTCAAGCTTTGGACATTGGCAGCTGTTTCATTTGGCTGCTGCATAATTATCACACCTATCTTTTTTTTCTTGTCACTTGTTACTTTCTGACTTATTTGTTTATTTAAATATATTTAAGGGATACAAGTGTAGGTTTCTTATATGCATATATTGCATAGTGGTGAAGTCTGGGCTTCTAGTGTACCCATTATCCAAATAGTGTACATTGCACCCAGTAGGTACTTTTCCAACCCTCGCCCCCTACACTATCCCACCTTTTGTAGTCTCCAATGTACATCATTCCACTCTGTATGTCAATGTGTACCTCTTGTTTTGGCCCCCACATGTAGGTGACAGCATGCAGTATTTGGCTTTCTGTTTCTGAGCTATGTTACTTAGGATAATGGCCTCCAGTTCCATCCAAGTTGTTGAAAAGACATGATTTCATTATTTTTATGGCTAAGTAGAATTCCATAGTGTATTGATATCACATTTTTTAAATCCAGTCCTCCATTGATGGACACTTAGGTTGATCCTATATCTTCACTATTGTGAAGAGTACTGTAGTACACATACGAGCATAAGCGCCTTTTTGATATAATGATTTATTTTCTTTTTAATAGACACCTAGAAGTGGGATTGCTGGATTATCTGGTATTTATTTTTAACTTTGTTGAAAAATCACCATACTGTTTTCCATAGAGGTTGTACTGATTTACGTTCTCACCAACAGTGTATAATTCCATTTTCTCTGCATCCTGACCAATATCTGCTGTGTTTAGACTTTTAAATAATGCCCATTTTGACTGGTGTAAAATGGTATCTCATTGTGATTTCAATTTGCTTTCCTCTGGTGATTAGTGATATTGAGCATTTTTTCATATTTTTTGGCACTTGCATACCTTCTTTTGAAAACTGTGTCTTTGTGTCCTTTGACCACTTTTTAAGGAGGTTATTTGGCTTTTTTGTTGTTGAATGTTTTCATTCCTTGTAAATTCTGGATATTAGCCTTTTGTCAGATAAATGGTTTACAAATATTTTCTCCTATTCTGTAGGTTGTCTATCTATTCTGTTGATTGTTTTGTTTTTTGTTTTTTGGCGTGCAGACCTTTTTAATTTAATTAAGTACCATTTGTCTTTGTTTTTGTCGCATTTGCTTTTGAGAGCTTGCTCATAAATCCTTTGCCTAGGCCAATGTCCAGAAGTGTATTTTCTAAATATTCTTCCAGGGTTTTTATGGTTTCTGGTCTTACATTTAGGTTTTTAACCTATCTTGAGTTAATTTTTGAATGTGTTGAGAGATATTGGTCCAGTTCACTCTTCTGCATATGGCTTTCCAATTTTCCCGGCACCGTTTATTGAATAGGGTGTCATTTTCCCAGTGTATATTTTTGTTGACTGTGTAGATCTGTTGGTTGTAGACATGTGGCTTTATTTCTGGGTTCTCAATTTTGTTCTATTGATCTATCAGTCTATTTTTATACCAGTACTAAGATATTTTGGTTACTATAGCCTTGTAGTATAATTTGAAGTTATGTAAGGTGATGCTTCCAGCTCTGGGTGTTTTTGTTGTTGTTTTGCTTAGGATTGCTTTTATCCAAATATTCTGATGACAACTTAACTCTGGTTTCATAAACAACAACAATCAAGCAAAGAAAATACTAATAAGAACTCTACATTAAAACTCCATCCCTGACCACTTTTTATTGTTTCCATGTATACCTTTTTAGACTATCTCTTAAAAAGTTGTTACAGTTATTATTGTTGATAGGATTGTATTTTAATCTTCCTACTCAAGATAACATGAGTGGTTTACACATGACAATCATAGCGTTAGAGCATTATGTATTTCTCTTTGTACTTACTGTTACTAGTGAGTCTTGTGCCATCAGGTGATTTCTTATTGCTTGGTAATGTCATTTTCTTTCAGATTGAAAAACTCCCTTTAGCATTTCTTATAGGACAGGTCTGGTATTGACGAAGTTTCTCCGTTTTTGTTTGTCTGGGAAAGTGTTTATTTTCCTTTATGTTTGAATGATACTTTCACTGGATATACTATTCTAAGATAATTTTTTTTCTTTTAGCACTTTGATATGTGTCATGCCACTCTCTCCTCGCCTGTAAGGTTTCCACTGAGAAGTCTGCTGCCAGATGTATTGGAGTTCCTTTATATGTTGTTTCTTTTCTCTTGCTGCTTTTAGGATACTTTCTTTATTCCAGAACTTTGAAAGTTTGAATTAAATCTGCTTGGTGTTCTATGACCTTTTTGTACTTAATTATTGGCATCTTTCTCTAGGTTTTGAACATTTTCTGTTATTATTTTATTAAACAAACTTTCTACTCTGATCTCTCTCTCTCTCTCTACCTCCTCATTAGGGCCAATAACTCTTAGATTTGTCATTTGGAAACTATTTTCTAAGTCTTGTAGATGTGCTTTATTATTTTTTATCTCATGTTTTTCTCCTCTGATTATGTACTTTTTATATAGCTTGTCATCAAGATCACTAATTATTTTATTGTTTGATCAGTTCTGCTGTTGAGAGACTTCGATGTATTTTTCATTTTGTCAAATGATTTTTTAGCTCCATTCCTGCTTGATTTTAAAAATTATTTTATTAATCTCTTTGTTAAATTTCTCTGATAGGACTCTGAATTCCTTTCTTGTTTTTTTTTCATTATTTTAACTTTTATTTTAAGGTCAGGGGTACAAGTGCAGATTTATTACATAGGTAAACTTCTGCCATGGGTTATCCTGAATTTTGTTGAGCTTCCTCAAAACAGTTATTTTTAATTCTCTGTCTGAAAGGTCACATATCTTTTTCTCTCTGGGATTGCTCACTGGTGTTTTATTTAGTTCATTCGATGATGAGGTCATGTTTTCTTGGATGTTCTTGATGGTTTTGGATGTTCATCAACATCTGGGCACTGAAGAATTAGGTATTTGTTTTAATCTTCTCATTCCAGGTTTGCTTGTACCCATCTACTTGAGAAAGCTTTCCAGGTATTCAACGGGAATTGAATGTTGAGATTGGAGTCTCTGGTTACTATAGCCATATCTGTGCTAGGGGGCACCACAAGCCCAGTAACACTGCAACTCTTGCAGACTCATAAAAGTACCACCTTGGTGTGCTTTGGTAAGATCTGGGAGAATTCTATGGATATGAGACAGAGTCTCTTGTTCTATTTCCTTACTTTTGCCAAGCAACCAGAGTCTGTCTTTCCATGCTTGGCTGTCTGGAAGTGGAGGAGAGTCAATGCAAGCACACCCTGGGCCACCACAGCCAGGACTGCACTGGGTCACAGTACTAGGTCTTACCCAAGGTTCATGGCAACTACTGCCTGGCTACTGCTGATGTTTATTCCAGGACCAATGGCACCTTAGTCAGCAGGTGATGAAGCCCTCCAGGGCTGAGTCCTTCCCTTCAGAGAGGCAGGTTTCCTTTTGGCCCAGGGTGGGTCTATAAATGTCAGCCAGGAACTAGGGCCTGGAATCAGGGGCTTCAGGACTCTGCTTGGTGCTTTATTATACAGTGGCGTAGCTAGTGTTCAAGTTTCAAAACAAAGTTCTCTTTACTCCTCCTTCTCCTTTCTGCAAGTGGAAGGAGTCTCTCTCTAAGCTGCATTACCCATGGTTAGGGGAGGGATGGCACAAGTACTTTGTTGGCTGCCCCAGCTGGTGTCTCACTGGGTTGCATGCAGCCAAAGTCCACAGGTTCTGAGCCCAGTATAGCACCAGGACTTGCCCAAGGACTGCAGTCTTTGTGGCCTAGACTGCCTTTCAAATTTATTCAGTACCGCGGGGCACTTCAGTCCACTAGCAGCGGGGCTTGCTGGAACTCAGGTTCCTACTGCTGGGGCAGAGGATTCCCCTCTGGCTAAAGATGCTCTAAATGCTCCCTCCATGGGGTCCAGCCGAATTCTGCCCTACATTGTGTTCCACTGTGACAGGGCGGCACTGAGCTCCAATGAAAAGTACCACAATCACTTAACTCTCCCTCATACAAGCACATAGATTCTCTCTCCACAAGGCAAGCTGTGCTGTCAAGGAATAAGGGAGGGGTAGTGAGGCAATACAACACTGTCTTTCCTACTCTCTTCAGTGTCTCTTTCCTTGATATAATGTTAAAACCAGGTACTGTGATTTTTCACCTGGTTTTTGGTCTTTATGAAGGTGCTTTCTTTTGTGCATAGTTGTAAAATTTGGTGTTCCCACAGGGGGTATGATCACTGATCCCTGGAGGGTTCTATTCAGCTATCTTACTCTACCTGCTCTACCTCCTCCCAATACTGACTAAAATTTCTTAATACTCATCTTAAAGCTTATACTGATGATTTCCTTTTTTACTTCTGTATTATACAGGATGCTAGTAGGAAAATTACAGCACAAGCAAATATAGAAATTTTAGGTTCATTTAAAAAGAGACAATTTGCAAATTTTGACAGAACATGGAAACTGTAAGAGTTCAGCAAGAAAGATTAGTGTAACGTTTAGCTCTTTATCCTGAAAGAAAGAGCAGGTAGAGGGAACAATAACTGGAATCTGGAGAGATATATCTATATTTGTATTAGTCCATTTTCACAATGCTATAAATAACTGGGTAAAGGGCTGGGTATAAATAACCGGCCCAAGACTGGGTAAAGGAAAAAGGTTTAATTGACTCACAGTTTAGCATGGCTGGGGAGGCCTCAGGAAACTTACAATCATGGCAGAAGGTGAAGGGGAAGCAAGGCACCTTCAACACAAGGTGGCAGGGGGAAGAAGTGCTGAGTGAAGGGGAAAGAGTCCCTTATAAAACCACCAGATGTCATGAGAACTCACTCACTATCATAAGAACGGCAGGAGGGAAACAGCTTCCATGATTCAATTACCTCAACCTGGTCTCTCCCATGACACATGAAGATTATGGGGATTACAATTCAAGATGAGATTTGGGAGGGGACACAAAGCCTAACCATATCAATGTCTCTCTCTGGGTTTTATGTTGTATATAGATATATATCCGAATTAGTCCATTTTCACACAGCTATAATCACTACCTAAGACTGGGTAATTTATAAAGGACAGAGGTTATATATATGCAGAAAAGGCATCTGATAAAATTCAACATTGCTTCATGTTAAAAACTCTCAATAAACTAGGTGTTGATGGAACATATCATCTCAAAATAATAAGAGCTATTTATGACAAACCCACAGCCAATATCATATTGAATGGGCAAAAGCTGGAAGCATTCCCTTTGAAAACTGGTACAAGAAAAGTATGCCGTCTCTCAATACTCCTATTCAACATAGTATTGGAAGTTCTGGCCAGGGCAATCAAGCAAGAGAAAGAAATAAAGGATATTCAGATAGAAAGGGGAGAAGTCACATTATCTTTGTTTACAGATGATATAATCCTACATCAAGAAAACCCCACCATCTCAGCCCCAAAGCTTTTTAAGCTGATAAGCAACTTCAGCAAAGTTTCAGGATACAAATCAACATGCAAAAATTGCTAGCATTCCTATACACCAACAACAGGCATACAGAGAGCCAAATCATGAATGAATTCCTATTCATAATTGCTACAAAGAGAATAAAATATCTAGGAATACAGTTAACAAGGCAAGTGAAGCATCTCTTCAATGAGAACTACAAACCACTACTCAAGGAACTCAGAGAGGACACAAACAAATGGAAAAACGTTTCATGCCCATGGATGTGAAAAATCAATTTTGTAAAAATGGTGATACTACCCAAACTAATTTATAGATTTAATGCTATTCCCATTAAACTACCATTGACATTCTTCACAGAATTAGGAAAATTTTTTTAATTCATATGGAACCAAAAAAGAGCTCATATAGCCAAGACAATCTTAAGCAAAAAGAACAAATCTGGAGGCATCACACTACTCAACTTCAAGCTATACTATAAGTCTACAGTAACTGAAACAGCATGGTACTGGTAAAAAAATAAAAATAAAAAAAGAAAAAGAAAAGAAAAAAAAATAAAAAAGATGTATAGACCAACAGAACAGAATAGAAAACTTTTAAACAAGACTGCACACCTACAACCATCTGATCTTTGACAAATCTGACAAAAACAAGCAATGGGGAAAAAATTCCCGATTTAATAAACGGTGCTGGGAGAACTGGCTAGACATATGCAGAAAACTGAAACTGGACCGCTTACTTATACCTTATACAAAAATTATCTCAAGATGGATTAAAAACTTAAATGTAAAACTGAAAACTAGAAACACTAGAAGAAAATCTAGGCACTACCACTCAGGATATAGTCATGGGCAAAGATTTCATAATGAAAACACTCAAAGGAATTGCAACAAAAGCAAAAATTGACAAATGGGATCTAATTAAAGAGCTTTTGCACAGCTAAATAAACTATCGTCAGAGTGAACAGACAACCTACAGAATGGGAGAAAATCTTTGAAATCTATCCATCTGACAAAGGTTTAATATTCAAAGTTTGCAAGGAACTTAAACAAACTTAGAAGAAAAAAACCAAACAACTCCATTACAAAGTGGGCAAAGGACATGAACAGACATTTCTCCAAAGAAGACATTCATGCATCCAAGAAACATATGAAAAAGTGCTCAACATCACTGATCATTACAGAAATGCATATCAAAACCACAATGAGATACCATCTTATGCCAGTCATAATGTGATTATTAAAAAGTCAAGAGGCCTGGCACAGTGGCTCATGGCTGTAATCCCAGAACTTTAGGAGGCTGAGGTGGGTGGATCACTTGAGGTCATGAGTTTGAGACCAGCCTGGCCAACATGGCGAAACCCTGTCTCTACTAAAAACACAAAAATTAGCCAGGCATGTTGGCACGTGACTGTAATCCCAGCTACTAGGGGGGCTGAAGCAGGAGGATTGCTTGAACCTGGGAGGCATGGGTTGCAGTAAGTCAAAGTTGTGCCACTGTACTCCAGCCTGGGCAACAGAGCGAGACTCTGTCTCAAAAAAAAAAAATAAATAAGTAAATAAATAAAATAAAAAGTCAAGAAACAAAAGATGCTGGCAAGGCTGTGAAGAAAAAGGAGCACTTTTACACCATTAGTGGAAATGTAAATTAGTTCAACCATTGTGGAAGACATTGTGGTGATTTCTCAAAGATCTAGAAGCAGAAATACCATTGGACCGAGAGATCCCATTAATAGGTACATACCCAAAGGAATATAAATCTTCCTATTATAAAGATACATGCACATGTATGTTCATTGCAGTACTATTCACAATAGCAAAGACATGCATTTAACCCAAATGGCCATCAATGACAAACTGAATAAAGGAAACGTGGTACATATGCACCATGGAATACTGTGTAGCCACAAAAAGGAATGAGATCATGTCCTTTGCAGGGACATGGACGGAGCTGGAAGCCATTATCCTCAGCAAACTAACACAGAAAACCAAACACTGCATGTTCTCACCTATAAGTGGGTGCTGAATGATGAGAACACATGGATACATGCTGGGGAACAACCTATACTGGGGCCTGTCAGAGGGGTGGTGTGGAGGGAGAGCATCACGGAGAACAGCTAATGGTGCTGGCCTTAGTACGTAAGTGATAGGTTGTTCCGTGCAGCAAAACACCGTGGCACACACTTACCTATGTAACAAATGTGCACATCCTGCACATGTACCCTGGAACTTAAAATAAAAGTTGATTTAAAAAAATCAAAAAGGAAAAAAGAAACTAGTCCTCTCCGTGAGCCAACTTCATTAAACTCTTATATAAGCTTCCTACCTTGACCTCGTCACTGAAGTCATATTCAGGTAAAACATTCCTTTCTTTCCCTTTCTGCCTGAGGATATGCTGCAGCATTCTGTAAGTAAGGTTCTCCTAATGTATGCTTCAAACTAATCAACTTAATATTTGGTGCTTCTTTTGAATCCCAGCTGGCCCCATCTCAGAATGGTTTGGGGCACTCTACTTTTGGGGAGACTCCTGCAGAGGGTTTGCCAGACTAAATAGAGTCCTATCTTTCTTGGCCACCCTGAAAGATGGAGTGGGTTAAAACTTGGCACTACTGCTTCAGCTGAAGTGGGACTCCTTCCTTGGAGGTGATAACAGGTGTCATTTGCTTGACAAAATTATCAACAGACTAATCAGCACGAAGGATGCTCCTGTGGGAAAGATGAGACAATTTGAATAACAGAAAACAATGAATGCATTTAACTGAAATCCACTACATATATATTTTAAAATTATGTTTTTGATGATACTCAATTTTTTTAAATAAGAGAAATCCAATAATCAACAATGACAGCAACTAAGAATATTGGAAATAACTAAGGCATCAACAACTCTGTATGAAAATTATAAATTAAAATGAAATAAGCATTTATCCTATCTTTCCTTTTATGAATTGATAAAAGAGAAAAAATCTTTATAGAAAAATTTCCCGTAGTAAATATAGAAAAAAGTAAAAAAAATATTGCAGCATTTAATGAAATAATTGATTCAGGCAGCAATCATTCATTAAAAGATTGATGAGGAATTTTACAATAGAGGGATCCCTGATCAATGGCATTATTGTTTAAAATGTGACAATCTTCTGATGCAATGCTATGTGAAGCACACAGCACTAGCAGTAACGTGTTCTTGACCAAAAAGTTGGGCCTAAAACTAATCAAACCTTCTGGGATAACTTCTCTTTATGGAAAATATAGGGAACAAAAGGATATGTTAAATGGTGTGACGCAAACAAATTCACAATGTGGGACATTTACAACTAACGCAGCTTCTACAATAAATTCATAGCATTTACAATAAAAATGAGAGGGAAAATGGGCAAAAGATTTCAATAAGAAGTTTATCAAAGAAGATATACAAATGGCAATAAAACACAAGAAATGTTTGGCATAATTAGTTATTTGAGAAACACAAATTAAAATCACAGTGAGATACTTCTCACTGCCTACCTGCTAAAATGACTAAAATAAAAATAAGATAGTGACTACATCTAGTGTTTTATCCACAGTCTTATATCTTGCCATATATTGTTCCTTTCTTTTTGCTCTGAATTTTGGATTCTTCTTCATTCTTAATTTTTGAATGCTATTTTAAAAAACTCTTTTAGTTTTTGTTGTTTTGTTTTGGGGTAAGTCCAATTACTTCTGTGATGTGCTCAGACTCCTAATATCTAAGCCTGATCTGGTGTCCTATGATTTCCTTTTTCCCTGAATTCTACTAAGGTGTAGACATAAATGATTACCCGCTATTATTCCAGAGGTCACAAGATATGTAACTTCCCCAATTACTCCTGCAGATAACAGCACTATTCTAGAACCTATGATTGGTATTTTGACATGTCTTTTCAGGTTCTTCTGCATGTCTGACACCCAATGGCTCCACCTGTGCCTGCCAATTCCTTCTGTACCTTTACCCAGAAGTGAGTCAGTGCACATGAAGAGCATTTCCTACACCTGTACTGCATCCTCAACCAGTCAGCAGCAAGCACGCACTGTCTACCCATCCCTTCACCTCCCTCACTCCCCCAGCCCCTCAACCTCCTCAGCGTGCCACCTCTTCCCCCAAACTATCCTTGAAAAACCATAGCCTCCAAATTTTGTGGGAGACTGATTTCAGTAATATTAAAACTCCGATCTCCTCTTCAGCCAGCTCTGCATGAATTAAGCTCTTTCTCTATTGTGATTCCCCTGTCTTAATAAATCAGCTCCATCTGGGCAGCAGGCAAAAAGAATCCATTGTCAGGTTACATTACTTGCCCCTCTCACATTGTTTCTAGTATTATTAACTTCTTGCACTGGTGTGGTACCCTTGGCACCATTGTTGAACCATTACTGATACTGTTGACCTAAAAGGAAGAATCTGAGGCAAAATTAGAGAGTGTATAGGCTGGGAGCAGTGGGTGGCTCATGCCTGTAATCCCAGCACTTTGGGAGGCAGAGGTGGGCGGATCACCTGAGGTCAGGAGTTGGACACTAGCCTGGCCAACATGGTGAAACCACATAACTACTAAAAATACAAAAATTAGCCAGGCATGGTGGCATGCACCTGTAATCCCAGGTACTTGGGAGACTGAGGCAGGAAAATCACTTGAACCTGGAAGGCGGAGGTTGCAGTGAGCCGAGATCACACCTCTGCACTCTAGCCTGCCTGGATGACAGAGCGAGACTCTGTCTAAATTAATAAATAATAAATAGATAAATAAATAAGTGAAAGTAGAGAGTTTCTTTGGGTCATACACTCCAATTAGCAAGAAGCAGATTTTTAAAGGCAAAAAACGGGGACCAGGAATGGGCTGATAAAAAGTTGTCAGAAATTCTCATCGGTTTACAGAATAACATTGATTAGAGACTGGCTTTACATTTGTAAGCTACAGGATATAGGTTATAGTGTCCGGTGTGGCATTATTAGGTTAATTTACAGCTACTTGCGGCAACAGCAAGCAGTTTCAAGAGAGAAACAGGTAGCTCAAAGGGGAGAGTAGAGTGTGATTGCGGTCTCATTTTAATGTCTCTCTGGGCCTAATAATTAAAGGACTTGCATTCCTCGGTTCTTGCATTCCTACAAATTCTTTTTCTC
The DNA here is from genome assembly GCF_029289425.2 of Pan paniscus. Classification (NCBI taxonomy): domain Eukaryota; kingdom Metazoa; phylum Chordata; class Mammalia; order Primates; family Hominidae; genus Pan; species Pan paniscus. The sequence continues at coordinate 68,824,912 of NC_073261.2, read as the reverse complement.
CCTCAATACATTATTATTAACTAATCTCCAATATTCACACTAGGGCTCTTTCTTTGTTTTGTATAGCTTTACGGGTTTGACAAACACTTAGGGTCATGTATCCAGCATTACAGTATCATACACAATATTCAGTGCCCTAATGATCTACTGTGCTCCACCTATTCATCTCTTCTTCCCCACCCCCTTGCAACAGCAATTTTTCATGCCTCCATAATTTTGCCTTTTCCAGAATGTCATATAGTTGTAATCATACAATATGCAACCTTATCAGTCTGGCTTCTTTCACTTAGCAATATGCATTTATGTTCTCTTCATGTTATTTTTTGGCTGAAAAGCTCATTACTTTTTATTTTTGAAAAAGACTTCATTTTACTTGGTTAGATTTATATCTAAGTACAGTTAGGCCTTCTGCATCCATGCATTCAACCAACTGCAGATAAAATATATGTATATTTAATTTGATCTGGGAATCCTGGAACCAATCCCCACAGATACCAAGGGGGGACTATATTTCATGTGTTGGTGCTACAGTAAATGGCATTATGTTTCGGATTTCAAATTCTAGTGTTTCATTGCTGGTGCATTCCAAGGCAACTGACTTTTTAGATCAACCTTGTGTCTTCCAACCTTGATATAATCAATTAATATTAGCTCCAGAAGGTTTTTTCTTCTAGAATTTTGGAATGTTTTTACAGATAATTATATCATTTGCAAACAAAGACAGTTTTACTTGTTTCTTCATAATCTGTATAGATTTTATTTCCATTTTTTATCTTATTACATTAACTAGAACTCCCAGCACACTGTTGAATAGGAATCAAAGAAGAGATACCCTTGTCTTGCTCCCAATCTTAGGAGGAAAGCATTTAGCTTCTCCTCATTAATGATGTTAGCTTAGAGTTTTTGTAGATATTATTTACTAAGATAAAAAAAAGTCCCTCTCTCTTTCTAATTGGCTGAAAATTTCTCATCATGTATGTAGTGTTGGATTTTGTCAAGTGCTTTCTCTGCATCACATTTATTTATATAATCATATGATATGTATTCTTTAGCCAGTTGATATGATCAACTACATTAATTGATTATTCATATTAACCCAGCCTTGCATACATACCTTGAACAAATTGTACTTGGTCATGGTATATAATTATTTTTATACAGTGTTGGAGTCCATTTGCTGATATTTTGTTGAGGAATTTTGGATCTGTGTTCATGAGTGATAGTGTTCTATAGTTTTCTTCTTTCAATGTCTTTGTTTAGTTTTCATATTTGTGTAATGCTGGCCTCATAGAATGAGTTACTGCTTCCTCTGCTTCTATTTCTGGAAAAGATTGGACAGAATTGATACTATTTTCTTCTTGAAATGTCTAGTAGCATTCACTAGTGAAACCATCTGCATCTGGTGACTTCTATTTTGAAATGTTTGTAATTGTTGAATCAATACATTTAATACATACAGGCCAAATTATGTATTTCTCCTTGCTTGAGTTTTGGAAGATTTTTGCTTTCAAGGAATCATTCTATTTCATCTAAGTTATAGATCTATGGGAATAGACTTCTTCATAATATTCCTTTATCACTTTCTTCATGTCTGTGGGATCAGTAGTGGTGTGACCTTTTTTCATTTCTAATATTAGTAATTTGTGACTTTTCACTTTTTGTTCTTGGTTAGCATAATGAAAAGTTTCACAATTTTACTGATACTTTCAAAGAACCAGCTTTTGGTTTCCTTGTTTTTCACTATAAACTTCTTGCTTTTAATTTATCAATTTCTGCTCTTTTATTATTTCTTTTTGGAATATAATTTTCTCTTCTTTTTTTAGTTTCCTAAGGTTGAAACTTACATTTTTAATGTTAGGTCTTTATTTTTTTCTAATGAATGCATTAAATACATAAATTTCCCTGTAATCACTGCTACTGCTCACAAATTTTGATACCTTATGTTTTCATTTTCATTTAATTCAAAATATGTTAAAATTTCTTTTGAGACTTTTTCTTAGGCCCATGTGTTACTTAGAAGTGTGTTGTTTGATCTCTAAATATTTTAGGATTTTCTAACTATATTACTGTGATTTCTTATTTAATTCCATTATGGTCCAAGAACATACTTCGTACAATTTATACTCTATTCTTTAAAATTTAATAAGGTATGCACCATGTCATTTTAAACTGCCCAGAACTTCTGTTCATTTTCTAATTTTACTGGATGGAATTTAAATTTGCTCCACAAAATTATGTCCCTAAGTATTTTGAAATGTTGTATTTCCTGAATGTGGAGTAAACCAGCAGGCTAGGAGGCATTTTGTAGAAGAGTCCCCAGTGCCTTTAAGACAGGCCCTTTGCTGTATTTTAAAGCAGGAATGCCCTTAAAAATAGTAATTGCATCTTTAGGTTACATATGACTCTAAACATGAATAAATGAAAGTATAACCATGAAATAAAAAAATTGAAGCCTTTTGTGGTTTAGTAAAAGAGGGTGCATGGTTGAACATTATATGTGGCTTTATTAATAATCATACAGTGGTCTCACTGAAAAAGAATTTGAAATAATCTGAGATGTGCTAGAAAAGTTGTGCTACAACTTCTTTCTTCCATTTTTACACCTTACCTTGTTCATTCAGGATAGCTTTGAATGATCTTACATTTGCGTAATGACTTTGCTGTATTTTTAATCTTTCTATTTTCCTAGAGATTTTCTTTAGAACATTTCCCTTGAAGCCTGGAAACAATTTGGTTAGGACCAGTGAAAAGGTTTGCAAGTAGAAGTGCATATTGAAAAAAGGTTAGGGTTATCGGATCCCCTATCTGATACGTGTAACATATGCTTTAGCAATTGGAATATATGGCATAGAACAAAGAGTTTTCTCGTCAGGGCCCAACAAAAGAAAGAGGTGTTCATTCACAAGACAGTGTAAGGAATGTCCCCTCCTGCTCCTTTTAATTATATGAATTGTCAGTGTGGAAGTTGGACTCAGCTGGAGAGAAAATCTGTGTTGTTATTACACTTGGGGTTTTAAAGTAACAATAAAAGATTTTACGTCTGCATCAGAAAAGCTGTGACACTGCCTAAGACTAATGGCAAGGGGTCTGTTCTTAAATCCCCAGAGGTGGTTTTCAGCCTGATGAATTCTGCATCATCCAGCTGTTTGGTTTATTTGTTTATAAATTATCCAAACCTCCCATACTCTAATAGCAGTAATAATGCAAATGCTATTTGCCAAGTTTCTTGGAAATTGTCTAATGATTTATCTTAAGGTCAATTTAGCTTCAGGTTAAGTGATTATTATTTACTCAAGGGCTATTTCTAAAAAAAGAGTTGTACATTAAATTATAGTGAATTTTTGTAAGTAATTGTGATGAATATGGCATCTTTGTATACCTGATGATTGACTCCTTTGGTTTGTTTCAGGAAACATTAGCAGGAACTGACTTTCTCATGCTGACTTATTAAGGATCTTCACTTCTTCCAGATTCCTATATTTTGGACATTTCACTGCTCATTAGATTCTCCACCAAGGATAATGAAGGGGATAGAAATAAGAAGAATTTGGCTGGTGAAAAAGATTGTCACAATGATTGATACATTGACTAACAAAAACTTGCCAAGTATATGAGAATTTTCTTATTTTAATATCTCCTCATGGCTCATAGTTAGCCAAGATCTTATGCATACAGGCACTTATTTTACATTTCAGGAATCTTCATTACAATTTGCAAGTGTTATTTTCTGTGTAAGATGTCATATTATTCGCTTTATTGTGAAGACTTTTATTTTATATGTATGAAGAATTTCAGTTTCTGTGACGCCTCAATACCTAATGATGCTTGTCATTAGTTCTGGTGCTCTTCCGTACTAAAAATAAGTTTGATTGGCATGAACAGTCACTGTATTCTTATCCTAGGATTTTTTTCCCATTTAGATAATCAAATTTAAAAATCAATACTGTGCATTTTAATGAAGAATCTATTTTAAAGTTAATCTTCTAAAAACACCATAGCAGATTCTTAACTTATACCTGAAACACAGCCAGAAAAAGTTTGGCAATGTAGCAATCAGACAATCAGTCATTAGACAATTGTTATTTTTCTTTAACTTATTTATGAGGCCACACACAAAAAGGAGTAAAGAATCTTACAGGAACATCCTGTAAAGAGTATAGAAGGGGGTGGGCATAAGATTTAAACTGATGAATCCTCAAATGATTTTATTAAAATCTAAAGGTTGCATAATTTATAAAGAGGATTTTCTAAATTACTAAAAGCACAATAATCATTTACAACTGAGGCAAGACATCACTTTCTCTCATACGACTAAGAACAAACTAGTTTGAAGAGACAAAGTTTCCAAAAAGTACATGTGTACATGGTTGCGTTTTCTGCAAGGGGTCCCAAAAGCCTCCCCTTCTCAGTACATGAAGAAAACAGCCTCATCTGTCAGTTTGCCAATGATGTGAGACCTCCCTGTTCAATAAAGTAGCTTCATCCTTTCTTTATTCAAGCAAGACAAGTTTGCTGGACACGGCAGAAACTGAGAAGAAGAAGACAGTACATCTATTTTCCACTTGGTGGAGGGAGTAAGCAAGGCTTAAGAGAAAATGTCAGAAGCCTGTTAAAAGACAGAATCCTATACCTCACCAAAAAGCTACTGCAGATATGCAAAGACGACAGGGACCTGCATCCATTCTAACAGAGAAGAATGTAGGCTGGGGTGCAAGAGGATCTTCGGTCCTACTGTGACCTCCAACTTTTCCTTCCACTTGTGGCTTCTTCCAATCTCATCTCCAGCTCTCTTGTTTGGGATATTTAACTTTTAAGAAACTGCTGGTTTCCATAACAGTTATTCTATTTTACATGGACACCAATAATACACGGGGTTCTAGTTGTTCCATATCCTCACCAATATTTGATATTTTAGTATTTTTCATTTCAAGCATTCAAATGAGGGTGTTGTCGCATCACACTGTGGTTTCAGTTTGCATTTTTCCAGTGATTCAGTGGCACCAAACAACTTTTCATATGTGCTGTGGGAATTCTTATATAAAGATTTGGTAAAATGTTAGAGTCTTTCGTCCATGTTTTAATTGTGTTGTTTTTCTTTTCATAATTAAGTTATAGGTGTTCTTCATATAACCTTAATAAAAGCTAAGAGCCAGATACATGTTTTAAAAATACCTTTTCCAAATCTGTGGCTTGACTTTCACTTTTGCAATATTGTTTTTTGATAAGCAAAATATTTACATTTTAGCTAAGTCCGATTAACTTTTTCTGTTTATTATTAGTGACGCTTGATCTCACCTAAGAAATGTTTTCCAACCCAAAACTTATGAACATATTTTATTATAGAATATTTATAGATTTAACTTTTACATTTAGGCCTGTGAACCATCTCAAATTACTGTTTTGTGTGTGATATAAGAAAACTTCAAGTTTTTCCATATAATTATCTAGTTGTTCCACTATTAGTTACTGAAAATAATCTCCTTTCTCAGATTAAGTTTGACAAAAATCAGCCGATTACATGTGTGGAGATCTAGGCCTAGAATATCTATTTTGTGCTATTGGTATTTTTTTTTATCCTAACTCCAACAGCATCATGTCTTACTTATTCTAGTTTTACAATATGTACCAAAATCTGGTACTAAAATCCTCCAATTTTGTGTTTCTCCTTCAAGATTGTGTTGGCTAGTCAAGAGCCACATAATGAAGTTTTCATTTTTAAATAAGTTTCTTCAATCTACATGTCAATTTCTGCAGAAAATTCTGCTGTAATTTTTGTTGGAATTGTCTTGAAATTATAGATAAATTTAGGAGAAATGACATCTCAATAAAATCAAGTTTGCCAATCTTTAAATTAACATATTTTTCTGGGGTTTTTTGAACATCTTTAATTTCAAACTATCAAACAAGTTTTTATACTTTGTTGTATGGAGTTTTTACGTATTTGTTAATATCTTCCTGCATTTTTAATTTTTGAAACTATTATAAATAATAATTTTCTAAATTTGGGTTTCCAGATTTTGTTTGTTTTTGGGGGACTATTCTATGGACATGCATTGATGTTTTTACATTTACTTTATATCCTTTATATCCAGCAATATTGCCAAGTTAATTTATCCTTTCTAGCAGTTTCTTTATAGACGGCATTGATTTACATTTTTGATACACACAATTATGTCATTATAGGAATATAGTTTTTTCATTTTATTTGTATATGCTCTTTCTTTCGTCTTTCATTCATTCTTTCTTTCTTTTTTCCTCTTTTCTTATTACTTTTCCTAGTACTAGCTAGGACCTGCAGAACAGTATTTTTAAAACATTGATGGTAAAATTGGAACTTTTTTCTTCCCAAATATAGGAGGGAAAGTTTTTGTCATCTGTTTTGTCATCATTAAATATACTATTACCTGTATTCCCTATAGGTTTTCCATAAATACCTTTGTCATTTTAAGGAAGTTTCTTTCTATTTCTAGTTTGCTAATATCATTTCTATAGCTAATTGATTTTGAATTTTAATTGAATAACTTTTCTTAATTGAGACGATTGTGTTTTCTTCTTTATTATGTGTATTGATAGATGGTGATGATTGATTTATGAATGTTAACCTAGTCTTTCTCTCTTAGGATAAAACTCATTTAATCATGATTTCAAGTATATTGATAAATTTAATTTGCTAATATTGATAAAGGAATTTTGGAATGATGATGCATTAGTCAGTTTTCACACTGACTGAAACTGAGTCATTTATAAACAAAAGAGGTTTAATTGACTCACAGTTCTGCATGGCTGGAGAAGCCTCAGGAAACTTACGATCATGGCAGAAGGCAAAGGAGAAACAGGCACCCTCTTACACGGTAGCAGGAGAGAGTGTGCCATAAGGGGAAATCCCAGACACTTATCAAACAACCAGATCTCATGAGAACTTCCCTACTATCAGGAGAATAGCATGGGGGAAACTGCCCTCATGATTGAATCACCTCCTACCAGGTCCCTACCTCAACACATGGGGAGTACAATTCTAGATGAGATTTGAGTAGGGACACAGAGGCAAACCATATCAGATGCATATTTTTTTTTCCTTTTAACACCTTTGTCAAGATTGTACTGGTTTATGAAGTAAATGTGAATATATCTTCTCTTCTATTTTCTGAAATATATAAGATTGGCATTTTCTTTTTAAAAAAATTCTTTTTAGGGGTAGCTTCCTATTTCTGCTGACATCTTTCCCATCCAGGTGCTTAGCTGTTCATCTCCAAGTTCATGTACAGGTTTCTAATAGGTATTTAGAATCATTGTTCAATAATTAAAACATCTAGTTCAATTGTGGCTTGGCTCCTATAAGCTCTTTTATTTCTTGAAAATGGGCAATGCTTTCCTACCTTTTTGCTTGTCTAGTACTTTCTGTTTTTGTATGCTGGACATTATGGATGATATATTATAGACTGTGGATTATGCTATCTTTTTGCTTTGGAGGCATTTGATTACAGGTGGATTGTTTTATTTTCTTCAGCCTTGTTTTTTGTCTTTTTAAGTATGAGTTTGTTTCAGTTTTGCCCTTAGTTCTAGAGTAAAGAACTTGCCAAAGATAGCATAAAGCCGTCAGCATTAGATCTTTACTTTAAATGCATGCCTGTTTGAGGGTTTCAACTGAATGCCTGGCTTAGCTACTGAGGAGTCTGGACTCGAGTCAAAACTTTGTCATCTACACAACTTTTCGGGCATGATCTTTGTGGAAATGTCTGCTGAGAAATCTCTGCTGAGCTGTCGGCCCTTCATCCTGCTATTATGCCTTAATGGAATTTCACTTTGCACCCCAAGAATCAGAGGATAACTCCTCTTCAGATTTATAGGTAGTGAGGCCTATGGCTACCTTCCACCTGCCAACATGCTCCACAAATTCCAACCATGTTAGCAGCCCCCAAACACCAAACTCTTGTTTTACTCTACCCAGTGAGAGTTCTTCCTACTTTCAAGCATCGGACATTGCCCTAGGCAGAAAGCCATGACAAATAGAACGCTTCCCCTACACTCCCAAGAGGATTTCAGCCTTACAATGGCTGCTATCCAATAGCTATAAATATTTGCTTCACATAATTGGTCTAGTTTTATAGTTGCTTAGATAATCAGTTAGATCTAATACTAGCTCCTTTAACAATACTGGAACTAGAAGTTGTGGACAGCTCGTATTCATCATTCAAGGTAGCAGCTTTACCTGGGACTCTTTTCCCACATCTGGATTAGAAGTCCCAGTCATAATGCCATCTAAATTGTTTATAATTCTGCCACTATAGCATTTAACACACTTTTGTGTTTATTTATTTAATCATTTGTCTTCACCAATCGATTGTAATCTGGCGAATGCATTGCCACCTCTATCTCCCGAATTAAATACTCTTAGGAGCTTATCAAAATACATGACACACGGTGGGCATTCAACAAGTACATCCTAAATAAATAATTAATTAATATGTTCATTTCAACATTTCCTTGTGCCTTTCACAGCAGATGTCTTCATTATTTATCTTTGGTAAAAATAATTAAGCAGTCATTTTGTAAATAGTCATGAATATTTACTATACTTCAAATATGTTCTAGGTAGCATGACATTTTCAAGGAAGTATACATGAGGGTTTATTACTTTATTGAGAATAAAGTCTATAGGGGCAGACAATTTACAATACAGTGTGATAGAAATCTAAAGAGATGCCAAAGAGTTGGTCAGGTAATGTTGTGCTATGCCAATGTTAAGAGTTCTAATGTTAGTATTCACATAACTAATTTTCATAGTCTCGAAATCTTCTGACATTTTCTTCCCTTTGAAATATTTATTTTCAGGATGGTAAACTTTTTATTCACATAATAACTATTTTTAGGAATAAGAAGGTCAGAAGCACTAACTTTCTTCATTCCTTTCCTACCACATGTTTAGAATTCACAAACCAGCTTAACGGCTTAATAAAAGATTGAATTCTCTTTCTTCTCCTTCCTCGAAATCTTCTCAAGACAGTCTAAAAAGCATTTCCCAGGTTTAATGTCAAAATAGAAATTAGCAACTCAGGGCTGAACTCCTAGGAACCCTCATTCTCTGTGAGCTCTGGAACCAGGCTCTATTTTGAAAATTATGGAAAATCAAAGTTTCTCTGTAATGATGTTGCTCAAATATCTGACCTGAAATGATTATATAGACCAATTTAATACTGAAGAATAAAAGCTTATCATAAAATGAGAAGACATTAAACAATACTCTGATGGTAAGGATTTCACGTAAGAATGTATGGTTTTGATCTCTTGGAACAAAATTGACATTGAACTAAGACATGCCAACCACTGAGGAGTAGCATGAGTTTTAGTCACAGCATCTTGAGTTTGGTGAGTTACAATAGAGAGCCTGTGTCACTCAGCTCCACAAATTCTACCACCATGAAAAGTTTCCAGAGGGTGGTAGAATATGTTTGTCGTCTTTTGCTTGCAACCCTGGTAAACTGCTCAAGAGGAATTTTCTCATTCCAGATGAGAACAAATAATGCCCTTTCTCTTCTAGACAAGTGACTATTTCTTCCCCCCAAACCACAGATGCACAGAATAGTGATAAAAATACAAACTTGTATGCTGTCTCCTATTGAAACTTCCAAAGACCAAAAGAGGAAAAAAATTGTGAGGGGGCTTAGCCAAAAGACTTACTGAGGCTATACAGATTATCTTACATTCAGGTAATATATGATGCTGGTGTTGGGCTGATACATAGTGATGCTGGGGTAGGGTTGGAGGTAAGTATTATACTAATAGTCACATATTCTCAGAAATCTGGGTCCTTTGAGGTCTGGCCAGAAAAGGAATAGCAGTTCTGTCAGAGGACACAGTAACTGCAAGAAGAGTAGCACAGACTAGGTGCATATTCTGATGCCAGAAGACCTTTTCAGACAGGGTCAGCCTGTTACAGAAATGGCTTTTAATACAGGACAGTCCAGATTCCCAATTGTGTTGACATACTGGGCTACCCAAGCACATCACAGGTACAAAGGAATTAGGATGCTGGGGCTTATTTGGGCTAAATTACTCACAGGTGCTTCTAACAAAGGTGGCAGATTGAACATACACATTTACCTCTATATCCTCCCTAAATCCCATGAAATGACCAAAAATGTGTGAAATAAACCCAAAAGACAAAAGAATTGAATAGGAGATGGCAGCAACCCAATTTTAGACCTGAAAAGCAAATGAGCAAGTGGTTTCTCATTGAACAAACCAAATAGAAAAATGAAAACAGAATATGCAAAGAAGCAAAAAATAAATAAATAAAGCAAGCCAATTCACATTACAGAACACAAAGTTTAGAATTTGCAGACACTGGCGAGTTCTGAAAGTCAGGGTTCCCTTGGGGATGAAAATCACAAGAGCAAAGTATTTTGTTTTGAAAACAGACATTTCCATTTTGTCTAAAACAGTGTTTGGCATATTGTAAGCACTTGGTAAATATTTGTTGAAGAAATGAATTAATAAATTCAAGTCTTTGTAAAGAACAGCTAGACCCCCACCACTTTATAGGACTGTAAGTTTAATTACTGAAGAGATAGAACAGAAGGGCTCTGGGTTTAGAAATATCAGATACAGCAGACGGTGAAGGTAAAGATAAAATTTGTTTCTGTACCCTAAAGTATGAGAACTATCCCTCTCTGTTTGCCCCAGAGAATACTACAGGTTTATTCTCTGGGAAAACAATTTTAAGAGGAGAGATCCACAGATACTGACAGAAATTCCTAAATAAGCTGCACAAACAAACCTACCCATAATGAATCTCAACAAACATATTTTCCTCTCTCTCTTACACATACACCCCCCTTTAATCAAGTTTAGTGGCTCACTACTAAAGTCATGGATTACCACACATTTGAGAAAAGTCCCTAAGATAACAGAGATCAAAATAAAAAAAAAGATAGGAAAAATCACAAAGAAACTTGGAAAATAGAGACAGTGTGGAAGGCTGAATACAATTAGCAGGGGAAAAATAACCCAGCCATGTTATGCTCAGAGAAATAATTGAGGTTGCTGCTTCCATGAAAGAAGAGATGATTACACAAAAGAGAACATTTAGAAAACAAAGGAGTGCTCTTGAAATAAAATACAAACATGCCAAAGGAAAATAAAAATTCAGTAGAAATTTTAGAAAATTGACCAAATCTCAAAAAAAGACCCAAAATACAAAAAAGAAAGGAAAGGAAGAGAAAGGAAAGCAAAGGAAAGGAGAGGAAAGGAAAGGAAAGGAAGAAAAAAAGAAAGAAAGAGAGAGAAAGGAGGGAGGGATGGAGGAAGGAAGAAAATAAAGAGAAAAAAAGTAAAAGAAAGAAGAAAGAAGCTAGACACTGTGGCCCATGTCAGTAATCCCAGAGATTTGGGAGGCTGAGGCAGGAGGATTGCTTAAGACTAGGAGTTTGAGACCAGCTTGGGCAACATAGTGAGACCACAAACAAATTTTAAATAATTAGTCAGGCACAGTAGTGTGTGCCTGTAGTCCGAGCTACTCAGGAGGCTGAGGCAGAAGAATTGCTTGAACACAGGAGTTCAGGTTTACAAATAGTGTAGTGATTATGCCATTACGCTCCAGCCTGGGTGGCAGAGCAAGACTCTGTCTCAAAAGAAAAAAATAAAAACAAAAACAAAAAACAAGCAAGAAAGGAAAGAAGAAAGAAAAGAAGAAACTGCAAGGAGAGAAGAAAATTCTAAAGTTGGTTCAGGCGATCTAATTTAAAAAGAAGAGAATTCTAGAAAGAGAAAAGATAAACAAAATTGAATAAGTACAATTGTTGGAGAAATATTTCAAGAAAAGACCCACCATATTGTTTGCAAAAAAGAATAAAGAGTGAACCACACTGAGACACATAAATACGAAAGTTCTGAACCTTGAATACAAAAAGAAGATCCTAAACACTTCAAGAGGAAATAGGAGGTCACATGCACAAGGTAAGAAGTCAAAAGTGCTTCAGAAATCTCTAAACAAAACAAAAACAAGTAAAAATGAAAACACTAGAAACTAGAAAACAAGAGTACATTGCTTTCAAAGTTTTGAGAAAAATGATTTATGATCTAGAAGTTCCTTTCAGCCAGGTTATCAAATTTCAAACAAAAACAAAAACACTCAAGCACCTTTTCTTTGGAAGTTCCTAAACAATTTATTCCCCAAATGAAAGCATAAGTCAAAAAAGTGTAAGACACAGAATCCAGGTGCTCTAGCACGGGAAAATCTGTAGAAAGTTTGCAGAATGACAGTTGTGCCACAGGCCCATTCAAATTAGAGTAGGGCAACAGGAGAGAAGAGAACAAAGCTGAGGAGAGGACAGGATGGGAGGGGAAGGGAGAGGAGGGGAGGGGAGTGGAAGGGAGGGGAGGGGGAGGGAAGGGAAAGGGAGAGGGAAGGAGAGGAGAGAAGGAAAGGAGGGAGGGAGGGAGGAAGGAAGGAAGGGAGGAGTGAAGGAGAAAAAATAAAGAGAAAGAAAAGAAAAGGAAAGGAAAGGAGGAAGGAAGGAAGAAAGGAAGGAGAGAGAGAGAGAGAAAGAAAGAAAAAGAAAGAAAGAAAGAAAAAGAAAAAGAAAGGAAGAAAGGAAAAGAAAAAAGAAATCAAGGAAGAAATGAAAGCAGGAAGGAAGGAAGAGAGGGAGGGAGGGAGGGAAGAAAGAAAGAAGGAAGGAAGGGAAAAAAGAGGAAGGAAGGAACTGATGTGTTTGAATATATAGAGAGAAGATTTTCAAATGTTTGAGAATTTAGAAAGAAATTACTAATAGGTAGATAGAAACCTAAGCAAAGGTTAAAAAGAGGTAATTATTAACTCCAGGAAAGCAAGAAATAAAGTACTCTTTTCTACATAAAATAGTGTAAATCCAGATTTTCTCAAGTCATAAAAAGTCCCATCTGCAGATAATATATATACGATCAAATGGGTCCACACACTGAATATTGATCAAGCCATATTTGATGTAACTCTATTGATTGTATTAGAGAATATGTGCCTGTGTGTTTGGAAAGAGGGCTGAAAGATGCTTCACGAGTCTTCATTTTGCACAGTAGAAAAGAAACAGATATTCCATAAAATTCACTAAATGTAAAATTTGCCCACAAGCATCCTACATAGAAATAAGAAAGTATGTAATCTAGAAAAGTTTTTAAAATGATAAAAATTACCTCCTCTGAGGAATGGGAGTTTGTATGACTCGCAAAGTACAGTAAAAGGACTACTTATTTTGGCTATGAGCCTTGCAGAACTATTTGATCAGTGATACTCCATGCAAGTATTTCTTTGATAAAAACAAAACCAAATTTAAAGAACTCGCCAATTCTTTCGACATGAATCCTAAAAATGGCATTTATTAAATATAGCTCTGTTGCCTAAATTCATCATCTTTTTGTACTAGCCAACCTTTTATATAAGGTTGAAATGCTTCAATGGCCTTACGGAAGTCTTAGAGACACCTGAACAAGACACAGCTACAAGACAGCCTTTTTAATACACAATTTTCAGCAAAATGACAAATACACAACAACCTGTTTAATATGGTCCCACATGTGAGAGAAAAAAATTGATATATTACACACACAAACACGTGCTTGCTTGCATGCACACACACATTTGTATATTCATAGAAACATTTTAGAAGTATCAGCAAGAACTTCTAAGCCTGATACATTTCTGCGCGTTAGATTTAGATCCTAGGGCTCAGGGAGACATACTATATTACATAACTTCAGTAAAGTTTGGATTTGTTGTTTACTGTGTGCATATTTTAGCTTTTTAATCTAAACAAGTCTCTACTTTTAAAAAATAAGGTTATAGAAAGTTGGAGAGAAAAAATAATGTAATGTACATAAGATATATGATCACTTCTATTTTTGTCTATTTATCTATTGAATACATTTCAGTACAATTGTCCTCTATTACAGATTATTTTTGAAGAATACGCTTGTGACTAATGTACAAAATAGCAAATTTGAAAGAAAAAAATTAAATTCATCAATATGGGTGTATTTTTTCTTTCTCTCCCTTCTTAATTCCATGAAAACATGTTTGGCATATTTGTTTATAATATTGTAATCTAACTTTATATTCACTATTTCAAACTCCATGTTTCTGTGGATTCTATCTTATAGGGTCTATGTGTTGTTCTATTATGTTGATGCACAGTGTCTCTTGTAACCATTTCCCTACTGCAATTTGACTTTTTCAAACTAATGTGCTCAATTTTTTTTAGCCTTGCATAGTTTGAGTTCTGTTTTCTGTCAGCTTACCAGTAGGCGGTGCTGAATAGTAGCTATAAATAATCCGGTTTTAGAATACGTGCTCCACTAAAATCCTTCCTCTAGAGTGACAGCACTGAGCCAAATCAGGAAGTGGTTTAAACTGGTTTTCCAGTAGTGGAATGGGTTTCCTCTATTTCATTCATATTCTCTCGTATTCTTCCTCTTCGGAGTAATTCCGAACATGGTTTCAAGATGACTGCCTGCAAACAGGGTTATTGTCTGTGGTTCTGACAAAGAGAAGATGCAATGCTCCAGAAGGTGTCTTACTTCCTGACAAAGCACCTGCCACAGGTTTAACCACAATCTTCTGCTGCAATCAATCACTGCAAACTTTCAACTGTCATGCACTAAGCTTTGTGATATGCCCTGTCCTGAGTCTTTCCCATGGACCATTCCAAAATACTTCTCACAACACAATCAGATCCATCTTATTACCCAACTGTATAGATGAGGAAACCAAGACTTAGGCAGTGAAGTGATCCTTTCTACTTCCTGCAATAAATATACTTAATGGAAGCAGTCTGCACTTGGAGCCAGAGAGACATAGGTTGGGTTCTGACTCCTTCATCAACTAATTGTTTATCTCCAGCAAGGAATTTAACATCACCAAACATCTGTTTACTGATTTGTAAAATAGGAATATTAATGTGTGACCCCCAAAGCTGTCTTGATATTAATTGAGAATACATATGAATGGTCTTTAACACAGTGAGTCATAGGCCCACTACTAAAACATTGCAAATGCAAAGGAAAAACCACAACAAAAACTAATTTCTTCTTCTCTTCCCTTCCTGACTCAAGTGCTTTCTCAACTCCCATACTTGTCTCCTCCCTTCAAACTTAAGAACCAGAGATTTTTTCCCCCTCTACTATCCTCAAATTTTCTGTTCCTTTAATTTGCAGTAGAGCATACCACTTCTCACTTTGCATTAATTGCCACTTTCCAGGAGAAAGAAGAGGCAATAATTTAAATCACAATTGCTTGATGCTAAACAAGTGTACCATGTTCTCCCAGAACTAGCACTTGGGGGAAGCAGTGTGTCCTGGATGTAGCCCAACCCTGTCAATCTAGGCTGATGTTCTATCTCTATTAGTGATTAAAACCACCTTTGCAGATTATGACAGTGAGGAGAATCTAGCATGGCTGACTTCATCTTGCGTCTAGCCTCATAGGCTGGCTATCCTGATGCATTCCTGGTATGGGCCAAGCTAACCATGGAGGAACTTATTTTGTGGTTTACTTTTGAAGCATGAATGACAGCACTGCTTCCATAAAACTAACATTCTTTTTTCTCAGGCACTGAAAATTTATGAAAGGCAATGAGATTAGGATTATGGGAGGAATTGGAACTCTGCTAAAATGGAGGCATAATTTCTTTAATCCCTTACTGCTTAGGAGTCACGTGACCAGGGGTCACAAGATTTATGACTTCGCCAATTGCTCCTATAGATATCATCAATATTGTAGAACCTAAGATTGGTCTTTTGATAAGTTTTTCATGCTTTTTTGCATTCTGGCAACTGACCAATCCCACCTGAATCCATGACTCATGACTGAACTGGTCCTGTGGCCCCCACCCAGAGACAGACTTAGTGCATGAGAACCTCTATGATTTTATCCCCAACCAATCAGCAGTACCCATTCTCTAGCCCCTGCCCACCAAATTATCCATTAAAACTCTATCTTCAGACTTCTTGGAGAGACTGATTTGAATAATAACTCCCCCATCTTCTCTGTGGTTAGCCTAGTGTTAATCAAACTCTTTCTTTACTGCAAGACCATGGTCTCAGTAAATTGGTTTTGTCTGCGCAGTGGGCAGGAAAAACCTGTCAGACAACTACACTATTTCAAAGTAAATAGTCACTGTATTAGTCTATTCTCACACTGCTAATAAAGACATACCCAAGAGTGGGTAGTTTTATAAAGGAAAGAGGTTTAATTGACTCACAGTTCAGCATGACTGGGGAGGCCTCAGGAAACTTACAGTCATGGTGGAAGGTAAAGCAAACACTTCCTTCTTCACATGGCCATAGCAAGAACTGCCAAGCAAAAGAGGGAAAAGCTCCTTATAAAACCATCAGATCTCATGAGAACTCACTCACTATTAGGAAAACAACATGAGGGGAACCACCACTGTGATTAAATTACCTCTCATCAGGTCTTTCCCACGACACATGGGGATTATGGAAACGACAATTCAAGATGAGATTTGGGTAGGGATGCAGCCAAACTATATCAGTCACCTTTTTCCTTTTGCTTTTTTGTTTTTGTAGGTAGAAAAGGGGTAATGCTCACAGCTGTTTCTTTTTACAGTAATTGCTCCTATGTGATATAAATATTACATATATTATATATAATTCTTATATATTGTGTGTAATATATATTTCTTATATTATCTATATTATAATTATATATTATAATATATAATATATAATTCTTATATATTACATATAATACTATCATATATATCATATCATATATATATATACATGATAGTAGAAGGCTCATTGCCATCATTTATCATACCTTTTTTTCTCAACAGTGGAGCATGTCAGTGCAGTGTAGGTTAATCTTTTCAAAATGTGTAATCAGGGTAAGTTGCCATTATCTCTTTCAACTCATTTACTTTCTGGAGTCTACTTTTGAAATATCTGTTTAAAACAGCCATGTACAGCTTGCAGTTAATCAATTTATTGGCAAATAAACACCTTACGGTAAGGTGTTTTACTCACACACTGTAAAGAAAAAGGAGGTATTTTATTTTTCACTTTCTTCTCTAAATCCTCATAGACCATTACCTAGCTATTGCCTTATATACCATTTTAATGGGCTATGAGAAGAACCTTGAGCTTTAACAAAAAAATTTAGTACATCAAATTTGAAAATTGTGGACTGGCTATTGGTACTTTGGCTTGTTCATCTATGACTATTCACAGCTAAAACATGGACCACTTGTCATCAAGATACTAAATAGTTGAAAGTGGGAAATATTAATGCTATATAAAAATGGCTAATATTTTTACAAAATTAACAATCTTCCTTTTAGAATTGGTACAATCTTTCCAGAGTGAAAAACTACAGGTTTTGGCAGGCAAAATGTTTAGAGTCACACATGACTTCTGCTATGTTTGACAACCTCACCAACTAGGATGCTGCAAACCTCTAATTTTGAGGCCTCCAGGGTTACCGGTTAGGTCTAATAAGATAACGTGGAACAAGCTAAATTAGATTGATTCAGAAGAATAGATTTAACTCAGAGGGCAATCTTGGAAGCCACTGAGTGATGAAGTAGCTCTCATAGTTAAGTGAATTATTCTCTAAGAAATATTTGGTTTATGTGAGTTTGAAGACATCTACTGGTGGCTCCTGGGCTGTGCAATGCAATAAATCTGACCTGGTCATGCTGTTGCCACTTTGGCAAATGCATTGTCCAACATAATGCATGTTGGACATGCATGTTGGACATACCACTAGGGTGGTATGGTGGAATATTCATGAAGCTACCTCTCTAAACATGCTGGTTGATTATGCCCGTTATTGGGTATACTGTTAGCCTTGTCTTTATTGCAATGAGGCAAGTCACGTGCATTGTGTTGGTCCAAGTAACATGATAACTAGGAAAAGTAAGTAGCCTATCAATAGTGAGACAAGCACTGGGGTTTGTCTTACGTACCCACTGTACCTTGGATTTTGCCATTTAGTGGTATTGTGAATTTTATTTGATCATTTATTGGATATACCCACTTCAGAGTAGATTAAGGGATATGCAATAGCTTTGTGAATATGCTATGACCTAGAAGACCAATAGGAAATAGTAAACACAATGGTTAAGAACTCAAGTTTTAGAAAAACAGCATCTCAATTTGTTAAAAAAGAATGGTTCACTCTCTTATTGTGTAATCCTAGGAAAGTTATTTAACTTCCCTGTGCCTATGCTTTCTCATCTGTAAAATGGAAAGTATAATCATTTATATCTCACTGGATTGTTTTGATGATATGAATTAAAATTTAAAGCACATTATGTCTGGAACATAACAACTCCTTAGAAATATTAGCTATTGTAACCTGGCTGAATCAAATGTATTACTATACAGGTGGAGGCCCACGGATCTATGAAACACCACCATCAATATCCACACGGTGACATTTCTGAGACGACTGTATGATTTCTCATACACCACCCACATTTTCCTATGGTCTTTAGCAAGGAGAAAAACACTTTACTAGGGTTCTACTAGGAGTTTTGAAACACTTTACTAGGAGTTCTAGTTATTGCCAGCGCTATTCCAGGACCCTCATGCTCTATGTCTTTTTCTAAATTTAATGCAAATTATCTCCCAAAATATTTATCCACAAAAAATATAAGTTCTAAAAAAATGCTAAAACTCTACTTTATATAGTTGACAATTTAATATACATAAAATTTTTTAAATCTACAGAAAAATCCATAGAATTAATAGGTGGGTTTATGAAGGTCATTGGATAATTTGTTTCTATTTGTTGGATATAATTAGAAAATAAAATTTTAAAAGCCATAATTTACAATAGCATCGAAATATCAAATACCTAGGTATAAATCTACTGAAAAACATGCAAAAGCTATATAAACATTACTGAGAGAAATGTTAAAAGATCTAAGTAAATGGACATGTTCATGGATTGGAGGACTAACTATTATTAAGATGCTAATTCCTTCTATATTGGTGTATAGGAGTCAGATTATATCTGTCCATGTAGTAATTCCCTATGACTTGTCACTTGGGCATATTTGATTTTTCTAGCCTGCAGCTGAGTTCTTTCACCATTGCCCTGATACCAACATACAGCAAGGGCTCATTAAATTCCCTTCCATCTTCCCAGCAAAAGACCAGAGCTCTTTAAATAGAACATCTCTTTATACACTCACAATGACCTATGAAAGAGCTAATACATAGAAATTCAAAGGGATTATTAACTTTCTGTTAATACTTAACCTCATGACTCAAATATACAAAACCTAGATTTTCACGAAGCTGAATTATTGATCTGTTAACAGCCCTGCCCATATTGAGAAGACGATAAATGAAATCCAGAAGTGAAACCACTGAATTCCAAAGGGAATCTAGGGGAATCCTAGGTCAGAATCTGAACAAGAATGTAAGATTTATTCATTTTCCAACCACGCTTCAGCCAGTCTTTAAAAGCAGGCAACAAATACAATTTTTCTTGACCTCCATTAAGCCCTTTATGATTTTTTTTTTTAGAGAAGGGGTCTTGCTATGTTGCCCAGGATGGTCTGAAACTCCTGGCCTCAAGCAATCTTCCTGCCTTAGCCTCCCAAAGTGTTAGGATTACAGGCATGAGCCACCAAGCCCGGCCTGCTCATAATTGATTTGTTTTATCCTTATTGTGTTTACTCTAACATCCTTGGTTGCTGACTTCACCAAGTCTTTCACCTCACTGGTTATACAACTCCACATCTTCTTTCTGGCTCCCTTCTTCCCATAGTTTCTTCCTTAGCTTTGGTATTTCCCATTGTCTTGAGTGAGAAAATTCTCTCTGTGGTCTCTGATACTAGTAAAATCTATCTTGGCTGTCCAATCTCTTGAAACACTAAATCTGGATAGATGTTGCCATGATTTGAATACTTATATCTCTCCCAAATTCATATGTTGAAACTAATCATCAATGTGATGATATTAGAAAGCTGGATCTATGGCAAGTGATGAGAGCATAAAGGTGGAGCTCTCATGAAGGGATTGGTACCCTTGTAAAAAAGAACCAGGGGAGCTCATTTGTCTCTTCCATCATGTGAGGTGAGGGCACAGAAAGTAACCAGGAAGTAGACCCTCACCAGATACCAAAGCTGTAGGTGCCTTTATCATGACTTCTCAGCCTCTGGAACTATAAAAAATACATTTCTGTTGACACCCAGTTTATGGGATTTTTTATAGCAGCCCGAATGGACTAAGGCAGATGGGAAGTGGGACATAACCTAAAATGAATATAGAAGAGCAAGATAGAGAGAGAAATTAAAAAAAAAAGTCATAAGAATTCATTTCAGAAAGCTAAATCCCCACATTAGGGGAAGCCAGAAAAAATTATCAGCTATAACCACAGGGTGCCTGAAACTATGTCCAAAGCAAGAAAAAACAGTAGTAGATAATCATACTGCTGGAAAGCAGGGTAAACAAATAACAAAAGGCAAATGAAATTATTTTGCCTTTTCAAAGAGAATAATGACCAAACTGTAAAGGAGAGAATAAATGTCTTTAGGGGAAAATTGAAACTCAGAAAAGATGAGGAGGTAGTGAGAGCTCCCAGCAGCCTTATGAAAATTTTTCTCTTTATATGGAGATGAATTGTATCCTAAGTATTCAGATAACTTATAGTTGTGATGCCAGTGATATTTAAGAATCATGGGAAACCACAGAAGTCCTAAAAGATCACAAGAACCTCATTTAGACGAGAAATAAAGATAATGGTTCTTCAAACTACTGCTTAGATAGCTAGGTGCCATAACCTGTTAGATTTATATAAACAGAGTAGTTAACCTAGGCATTACCATTCAGGACATAGGCATGGGCAAGGACTTCATGTCTAAAACACCAAAAGCAATGGCAACAAAAGCCAAAATTGACAAATGGGATCTAATTAAAGAGCTTCTGCACAGCAAAAGAAACTACCATCAGAGTGAACAGGCAACCTACAAAATGGGAGAAAATTTTCGCAACCTACTCATTTGACAAAGGGCTAATATCCAGAATCTACAATGAACTCAAACAAATTGACAAGAAAACAACAAACAACCCCATCAAAAAGTGGGCGAAGGACATGAACAGACACTTCTCAAAAGAAGACATTTATGCAGCCAAAAAACACATGAAAAAATGCTCACTATCACTGGCCATCAGAGAAATGCAAATCAAAACCACAAAGAGATACCATCTCACACCAGTTAGAATGGCAATCATTAAAAAGTCAGGAAACAACAGGTGCTGGGGAGGATGTGGAGAAATGGGAACACTTTTACACTGTTGGTGGGACTGTAAACTAGTTCAACCATTGTGGAAGTCAGTGTGGCGATTCCTCAGGGATCTAGAAATAGAAATACCATTTGACCCAGCCATCCCATTACTGGGTATATACCCAAAGGACTAAAAATTATGCTGCTATAAAGACACATGCACATGTATGTTTATTGTGGCACTATTCACAATAGCAAAGACTTGCAACCAACCCAAATGTCCAACAATGATAGACTGGATTAAGAAAATGTGGCACATATACACCATGGAATACTATGCAGCCATAAAAAATGATGAGTTCACGTCCTTTGTAGGGACATGGATGAAATTGGAAATCATCATTCTCAGTAAACTATCGCAAGGACAAAAAACCAAACACCACATGTTCTCACTCATAGGTGGGAATTGAACAATGAGATCACATGGACACAGGAAGGGGACTATCACACTCTGGGGACTGTTGTGGGGTGGGGGGAGGGGGGAGGGATAGCACTAGGAGATATATCTAATACTAAATGACGAGTTAATGGATGCAGCACACCAGCATGGCACATGTATACATATGTAACTAACCTGCACGTTGTGCACATGTACCCTAAAACTTAAAGTATAATAAAAATAAAATAAAAAATAAAAAATAAAATTAAAGAGATCATTAAATATTGTCTCACATAGTAAAAAAATTTCTAACATATAGATTAGCACACTTTATCATCAGAATATCCCTTTACACAGGTAGACATTATTCTTCTCGATTTTTGTTTCAGGTTTTTTTTTTTTTTTGGTTTTTGGTTTTTTTTTTTTTACAAATACAGAAATTGAGATTTAGAGAGGTTGAAGTATTTTACACAAGATTAAACAATACTATCTTCCAGGACTGTTTTCGTTACAACTCCCCAACCCTCTCCAAGTTCCATTTTGATATTGGAATGCTGTTACAATCATCTGTTGTTCAATCAAATCTAAATAGTTGATTAAAGATCAAATTAATAGTACCGAAAGTTTTTTTGAGATTTGACAGCATACACATTTTATATACACTACACACAAAAGATATATTTTAAAAGAAATTTGTGCAACATATGACCAGAAAAGTCAGTATATTCTAGCAAATCAAAAAGAAAAATAAAATCATCCAAATAGAAAATTGGGCAGGTAGCAAGTTAGTATATAACACAAATTGCCGTTAGACATGCAAATGCAAATTAAAACAAAATATTAAATGGAAAACGATTAGGAAGATTTATAATACTTCTTGTTAGGAAGGGTTAAAGAAGATAAAAATTCAATTTATAGAGATGGTTGTGTAAAATGTTTCATGCTTTCCAGTGGGCAATCTGGTAATGTATTCCAAAATTTAAGTTTGAATATAATTTGATCCACTTCTGAAAGTTTATCTTAGGCTAAGAATAGTGCAAGTGTACAAAAATGTATATCCCACTATGTATGCTCCATGTTGCTTATAATGAAAAAATTCTGGAAACAGCCTAAATGTCAATGAATAATGAATAGATTAAATAAATTGGAGTATGAGTATATGTGTACAGTGGGGGGAAATTGCATATATTCCAAAGGAAAAGGAATTTTTTTACATTTTAAAATGGGAATGGATATATGATACGTATGTTAGTTAAAATGCAGACGTGTAAAATATAATACAATTTGTATAAAAACATATCCTTTAAAATTCTGTAGAGACAAACAATAACTTGGTAATGATGGTTACCTGTGGAAGTAGAATTTCTGTTACTTTCAGTTTCACTGAAGTATTTTTGTTATTAGCCATAATGTTTGCTTCACATTCTATTACCGTCTTGAAACGACGAGATTTCAAGATTCTGTACTTGACTCCTTGCCTAAGTAACACTTTTAACCACAACTTAGTAAAGTCCCAAAAAATGTTTTTATTAACTTTTGGTTGACTCAAAACCAGAAAGGGTCTTTCACACACAAGATTAAATTATAAAAATTATTTCAAGTTGGATGACGAGATAAAATATTTTTAAAAGACAAGAAATGTGTTCATTTCAGAAATTATTCAAGGTAAAAGTTAGAATGGGAGATTGTCCAATGCTCATATATAAACCCTAAATATTTTAATTTATGATTTGTTAAATATGAGCAAATATGATTTATTTGCTGAATTAAAATGTTTAACATAGTTTAGACTACATTACAAAGAAAAGAGAGTTTGGATTTAGGGAGATAGGTTACCTTTTAAAATATGCACTGCTGAACATACTTAAAAATGCTGTGAAGGAGGTACAAGGAGGAACTGGTACCATTCCTTCTGAAACTATTCCAATCAATAGAAAAAGAGGGAATCCTCCCTAACTCATTTTATGAGGCCAGCATCATTCTGATACCAAAGCCAGGCAGAGACACAACAAAAAAAGAGAATTTTAGACCAATATCCTTGATGAACATTGATGCAAAAATCCTCAATAAAATACTGGCAAACCGAATCCAGCAGCACATCAAAAAGCTTATCCACCATGATCAAGTGGGCTTCATCCCTGGGATGCAAGGCTGGTTCAATATACGCAAATCAATAAGTGTAATCCAGCATATAAACAGAGCCAAAGACAAAAACCACATGATTATCTCAATAGATGCAGAAAAGGCCTTTGACAAAATTCAACAATGCTTCATGCTGAAAACTCTCAATAAATTAGGTATTCATGGGATGCATTTCAAAATAATAAGAGCTATCTATGACAAACCCACAGCCAATATCATACTGAATGGGCAAAAACTGGAAGCATTCCCTTTGAAAACTGGCACAAGACAGGGATGCCCTCTCTCACCACTCCTATTCAACATAGTGTTGGAAGTTCTGGCCAGGGCAATTAGGCAGGAGAAGGAAATAAAGGGTATTCAATTAGGAAAAGAGGAAGTCAAATTGTCCCTGTTTGCAGACGACATGATTGTATATCTAGAAAACCCCATTGTCTCAGCCCAAAATCTCCTTAAGCTGATAAGCAACTTCAGCAAAGTCTCAGGATACAAAATCAATGTACAAAAATCACAAGCATTCTTATACACCAACAACAGACAAACAGAGAGCCAAATCATGAGTGAACTCCCATTCACAATTGCTTCAAAGAGAATAAAATACCTAGGAATCCAACTTACAAGGGATGTGAAGGACCTCTTCAAGGAGAACTACAAACCACTGCTCGAGGAAATAAAAGAGGATACAAACAAATGGAAGAACATTCCACGCTCATGGGTAGGAAGAATCAATATCGTGAAAATGGCCATACTGCCCAAGGTAATTTACAGATTCAATGCCATCCCCATCAAGCTACCCATGCCTTTCTTCACAGAATTGGAAAAAACTACTTTAAAGTTCATATGGAACCAAAAAAGAGCCCGCATTGCAAAGTCAATCCTAAGCCAAAAGAACAAAGCTGGAGGCATCACGCTACCTGACTTCAAACTATACTACAAGGCTACAGTAACCAAAACAGCATGGTACTGGTACCAAAACAGAGATATAGATCAATGGAACAGAACAGAGCCCTCAGAAATAATGCCGCATATCCACAACTATCTGATCTTTGACAAACCTGAGAAAAACAAGCAATGGGGAAAGGATTCCCTATTTAATAAATGGTGCTGGGAAAACTGGCTAGCCATATGTAGAAAGCTGAAACTGGATCCCTTCCTTACACCTTATAAAAAAATCAATTCAAGACGGATTAAAGACTTAAACGTTAGACCTAAAACCATAAAAACACTAGAAGAAAACCTAGGCATTACCATTCAGGACATAGGCATGGGCAAGGACTTCATGTCTAAAACACCAAAAGCAATGGCAGCAAAAGACAAAATTGACAAATGGGATCCAATTAAACTAAAGAGCTTCTGCACAGCAAAAGAAACTACCATCAGAGTGAACAGGCAACCTACAAAATGGGAGAAAATTTTCGCAACCTACTCATCTGACAAAGGGCTAATATCCAGAATCTACAATGAACTCAAACAAATTGACAAGAAAACAACAAACAACCCCATCAAAAAGTGGGCGAAGGACATGAACAGACACTTCTCAAAAGAAGACATTTATGCAGCCAAAAAACACATGAAAAAATGCTCACCATCACTGGCCATCAGAGAAATGCAAATCAAAACCTCAATGAGATACCATCTCACACCAGTTAGAATGGCAATCATTAAAAAGTCAGGAAAAAACAGGTGCTGGAGAGGATGTGGAGAAATAGGAACACTTTTACACTGTTGGTGGGACTGTAAACTAGTTCAACCATTGAGGAAGTCAGTGTGGCGATTCCTCAGGGATCTAGAACTAGAAATACCATTTGACCCAGCCACCCCATTACTGGGTATATACCCAAAGGACTATAAATCATGCTGCTATAAAGACACATGCACATGTATGTTTACTGCGGCATTATTCACAATAGCAAAGACTTGGAACCAACCCAAATGTCCAACAATGATAGACTTGATTAAGAAAATGTGGCACATATACACCGTGGAATACTATGCAGCCATAAAAAATGATGAGTTCATGTCCTTTGTAGGGACATGGATGAAATTGGAAATCATCATTCTCAGTAAACTATCGCAAGAACAAAAAACCAAACACCGCATATTCTCACTCATAGGTGCGAATTGAACAATGAGAACACATGGACACAGGTAGGGGAACATCACACTCTGGGGACTGTTGTGGGGTGGGGGGAGTGGGGAAGGATAGCACTGGGAGATATACCTAATGCTAGATGATGAGTTAGTGGGTGCAGCGCACCAGCATGGCACATGTATACATATGTAACTAACCTGCGCAATGTGCACATGTAACCTAAAACTTAAAGTATAATAATAATAATAATAATAAAATGCTGTGAAGACAGAGAGTTTTTTTCTTCCCATTGTATCCCTCAATCAATGCCTAGAGTAGTGCTGACACAAAATAGACACTAAATAACTATTTGTTGCAGAAATAAATTAGGAGCAGCAAAAGTACTGTTATTTTCCTCTCAGTGGAATGCCACATTAGAAGAGAATTTCACCAATTCAACCATGACAGGATTATGAGAAATTTGGAAACCATGTTGCATGAGAAATGAAAAAGAGAGGTCTACTTTCCAACTAGATAAGCAAAGAGCATTGTGCATATGGTGGCTGTGAAAAAATAACCTATTCTAATCTTTCTTGCATAAGTCTGTGCATCAGCAGAGGGCAGAATTCTGACAAGGGCCTCGGATTTATGGAAAGATATACTTCTTATGAATATAAGTTAAATTTTTCTAAAATGTATTATTGTCTAAAACTGTAAATACTAAATTCTCTATCCCCTATAGTACTCAAACATGACTTCTAGGAAATGGTATTTAGAGCATTCCTGCATAGTGTGGAAGTTTGGGTGATTACTAAATCAATCATTTCTCAGTCTACTTATTGAAAAACGTTGCACTGTTTGTTTTCATTTTAGTTAAAATAATGTTAAGCTATCAGAAATTGACTTCAAGGCAATACATTTAAATTTCATATCCTACTCCTCTTTCTAGAAAAACTATCACAAAAGCTCTGTAACATTTTACTACCAATAAAATTGATGTCACCAAAAGAATCCCTTTCACCTCTCATAAAATTTCTTGGGCCTATCACTGAATGCACGAGCCCTCACACAAGCACATACACACACACACACGCAGCAATGGGTGTTTTTTATGGAGTGGTATTCACAATTTTGCTTAAATTAGCTTTAGAGGCCAAATCATGAAGATGTGTTAGCTCTGGTATTAGAATCTTTTCATTAATCAGAGAATTTATAGTTATGTGTTAGCTTCATGTGAATAAAAAAAGTCTAATAAATCAATTCCATTCCAGGTTGAGCCTGTCATCTTGAGTAATGATGATGGCAGAAAATTATAGGTTTATATCTTGTCTGGGAACCTCATAAGTCACAAGTACAATACATTTAAAGCACTTTGAGGGCTCTCAGGTAAGACATATGATGCTATTACTCATCACAATCTGTGAAGCAGCCATACTGTGGCTTTTAACAGCAATTTTGTAAACATTTCAAATTTTTATTTTTAAGAAAACTCAATGCTTTGTTATACACACACAGGCACCTATATATACATACCCACATATATGTATCCTAAAGCTACATAATTACCAGATGTTTTCTCTGTAGGAGGCATTAGAAGAAATGACTTTATAAAATTGCTGTATAAAACATAGTAAGGGACACTAAATTGCTATCAGTTCAGCTTATCCTCAGGATGTATTTTAATGACTTTAATGCTCCTATGAATTATTTTTATCTGAAGGCCAATTTCTTTTATTTTAATAGTGTTTGGTTTCTTTCCAACCTTTTTAAATCACTCAATTTAAATTTATGAAAGCTTCTTGATGTCAGAAATATCAGGATTCTAGTCCTGGTGGCCATCCCCCAGTCACGAAGGCTGTGACCTCAAGCAAGCACCCGCCCTTCTGCTGCTCAGTCCCTCATCAATAAAACAAGGCCATTGGACAGGCAGATCACTAAGTCCTTTCCAGCACATTCTCCATCTGTGCCTGTTTAAACAAAAAATAATTTAGAATTTGACTGACAACATAGGTCAAAAGTTTGTACTCAAGGACATGAAAAGCATTCAAAGCCTCTTCTTTGAAATTTGATGTCTGTTAGAGTTCCCCAGAAACAGACTCTGAGCCAAGGATTTGTGTGAAAATGACTTATTAGGAAAAAACAATAGACGAGTGAGGAATTGGGATTAAAAAAGGGATGGATACAAGCCAAGCAAGGATACGGAACTAAGGAAAACCACAGAGAGCATAGCTCAATTCCACATGGAACTTTTGGAGACAGAGGAAATTGTGGTCTTAATCCGGGCTAAGGGAGATGGAGTATTTATACTTCCTCCCCTGAAACTTTTCAGACCTTTGATAAGAGCTTGGACCTCAGGAGATAATAAATTTCCAGGCACTCTCTACCAGCCTAAGGGCAGCCTCTGCACAGAGATGCCAACACTGGCTGCTGAGAGAGAAAGCACTCAGGGAACTGAAATGTTCCAAAAGATTAAAGGGGTCCAAAAGGATATGGGTGAAGGATTGAAAACTATAGGGGGTTACATAATGAGGTCCTAAGCATGTGTAAAATGTCAGCAATGTTAGCTTCCATCTCTACTCCCTCCCAGGCAAGCAATGAAAGCACATTATGGTCTTTGTCCCCAAAACATTATACTTATTAAAAGGATTCTGAACACCTAAAGATGCCCAACAGCTTATACAGTGGTGAACAAAACAGACATGATCTAATCTTCTTATACTCCATGAGACTCATGGGCCTCATGGTAAAATGGAAGAAGTAGATGACAATGATAAATTATAATAATTCAATCACGTAACATAACAAGATACATTGTGAGAATGACAGAAAGTGCTCATTACAAAATGAGAAATCAAGGAAGGTTTATCTGAGATATTGACATTTAAGATGAGACCTAAATGATGGTTGGGAATATCCAGATAAAAAATAGTGAAGTGGGGGTTGGGGAGTAGCATTCAGAAAGAAAAGACCACGGGCAATGGGGTTTTGCATAGTCAAAGCACTGAAATAAGGCCATGTGGCTGGAAAGTTTTAAACAGGTGGAGAGCAATGTGAGTTTCAAGAGGTAAATGACAGTAAAATCTGTTAAACTATTTGAAGGTGCTTATCTTTTATTCTCAGTTTAATGGGGATATATTTCAAGCAGAGGACACATATGATCTACTTCACAGAAAGTACCAACCTCATGGTATGATCTTTTAATCTGAGTTCCCATCAAGAAAACAAGTCAGATTATCAACACCCTCTTTCCATGATAGGGGTGTGTGTGTGTGTGTGTGTGTGTGTGTGTGTGTGTGTGTTTATGTGGGAAGGGGAGGTGATAGTTAAAAAAGAGTATGTCTAGTTAAGGGATTTTGAGTACATTTTATCCTCTACACTGGATAAATATATAATAAAGATAACCGTGGGATTCTATTATCAAAGAACAAAGACTCCTTAATTATATTGGGAAGATCAAGGAAGACACAATAAAGAACTGTGCACTAATTCTGGAAACGAGAGGAAATATGGTCCCTTGGGGAAGTTGAAGTTGACTGAACATAAAATTTGAAAGAAGCATGCACAAGAGATGTGAAATAAGAATGGCTAGGCACGTGCTTAGGGGCTGATGCTGACTTGACAGTTCAAGTGATCTAGTGAAGAACGTTTAGCACTAGAACAACATGGCCGTATTTGCATATTATAAAATTGTGCTGGCAGGAATGTCGAAACTAGATTTATAAGGGAAACCACTTAAGAGACTATTATAATAATCTGCATACGAGAAGATACATTCCAAAAGGAAGTAGGAGTAGTGAACGTAGAGGAAAGAGAATGGAAGCTAAAGAATTTTAAGCAAGTAAAATCAATGTTACTTGATGATTGACTATCACAGCAAATGAGGAGAAGATGTAGTCAGAAATCAAAGGTGAACATCATGGCTCTGGCTCAAGCAACTAAGTGAAGGGTACCTTTCAAGACAGAGAAAAGAGAACAAATTGTTCTGGAAGGACATGCCAATGAATTTGTTTTGGAAATAATCTGCGGGCTATCCAGATGAAGAAGAACAGTAATTGTGCCTATAGATTTGAAAATCAAACTAGAAACTTTGGCAGGATATGTTGAGACTTATATATTATAGTTTAAGACAGCAGATTAAATGAGATCACCTGGAAAATGCCTAAGAAGGGTACTAAAAATGGAACCACAAGGAATACCAACATGTAATATAAATAGAGAAATAATAGTTTATTTATGAAAGCAAGAAAAATCTTCCATGAACCAAAAAAGGTAAGTTTCATGCAACCAAGAGAGGAAAGAGGATCCAGGAGAGAGTAATCAGTCCAAATGCTAAAAGAATGTCAAATTTGATAAGGATCAAATTTGATCAAATGTCAAATTTGATAAGGATCAAATTTGATCAAATGTCAAATTTGATAAGGTTTAACCACTTATTGGTTAGCTATTTGGTATGGAACTTCTGGAGGTGGAGGGGTGAATAGAAAGTGAGAAGGTAAACTCAAGGGAAAATAATATTGTAAAGAAACAAGAAGTTTGGCTTTGAAGGACAGAGAAGGGATGGCAGCTGACTCTCAGTTTTTGTTTTTGTTTTTGTTTTTTGTTTTTTGTTTTTTTTACAGAATCTACATCTATGTTCTTCACTATTTAGCCTGAAATATGGCTGACAAATGGTAGATGACTACAAAAATTGTAGATGTTCTACAATTTAGGTCCAATAAAAGAAATAATTGAATGGAGGTTTAGGAATGTTTTATTTTTATTTTTGCTCCTTTTTGTGTTTATATTTGTTTGTAAAATAGAAGATTCTGGATGATACATTTATTCTGAAGGAACAGAGAAAAAGATTGAAGATACAAGCAAAATTAGGGATTGCTGGGGTGAGTTACTGGAGAAAACTGGAGTGGATGGAGTCTAAAGCACAGGGAAATAATTTTCCTCATCAAGAGGAGGTATTTTCTTTCTCTTTATGGTAGAGAAGCAGGAAAACTGTACAGATTTGGAAAAGGCTTCTGAAAATGAGTGTGAAGATTTAATCTGTTTTATCAATATTTATCAAGTGCCTACTGATTAGCAGCCACTATGGCAGGTGCTGGGAATACAATAGTGAGCAAAACTAGATACGGCTCCTTCCCTCAAGTTGCTCAGGGTTTGCAGGAGGTGAGACAAGCATTAATCAAATAACCACATATTCATTATCATATAATAGGAATGAGCAGTACTAAGAAGAGAAGTACATTTTTCCAAGCGAGTGCATAAAATACTTAATCACAGAGATCAGTGAAAGGAAGATGTGATTGAGTCAATAGTTGAAGAGTAAACAGAGTCATTTAGAAAGAAATGATAGGAAGGATATGCCAGACAGGGGAGTGGCCTTTGGGACAGTGTGGTACTTCAAAAATGTTGAGAATTTTTGAACTTTGAATTCTGTATACCTTACAAACTCACTTTACCGGGGGGTGAATGGATGCTTATGTTGCCCGGACTATGGAAAGAGAACTGCTTATCTGGAAATTTCATCTTTGTGTCTGCACTTCTACCTCCCAAATTGTTCAAAGAAATGTAAGCATGGGAAGAGGAATAGGGTGAGTTTTAATGGGAAATGCACTAAAGGACCCTCAAGGATTAATTTCCAATGACACACTCTTCCAAGGGCTAAACTACTGTATGTATTAGTTATATAAATTCATTATATATTATTTTTGGGGGCTGCCTTCAGTAATAACTACCTCACTACAAGCCATTTAAACTGTGTTTACAAGATAATACAAAATACACGGACTTTTAAAAATAAGAAAATTCACACATTAATGCACATTAATATATTGTTTGCCAGCATATTCTATTACCCTGGATTCTTCCATTGATAAAACTAAACAAAAAAGCATAAAGTCTCTAGAGATATGAGGAATTGTTTTAATTAGGTATCATTTTTAGCAAGTATTTTTATGGGTCTTCACTCCTGATATAAATTCTGAAGTTTACATAAGCAGCTGCATCTTTATTCTTCACCTGGGTGATTTCGATCAATGAAATGATATTTTCAGCAGCAGAAATTTAAATCTTGGCTCTGGCCCATGAATTAGCTAATTGACGGAATTCTAATTGTAGATTTATTACAGCCATTGCAAAGGAGGAAAGCATATTGCTAATAAACAGCAATCAGCCACATGTTTTAGGCCAAGTGAGGACATCACTCACTCTGAGAGTTTTTAAACTTTGAATTAGCTGCATTTTATTCACCCACTTTGGCAGGCTTTTTTTTTTTTTTTAGAAAACATTTGTCACAATATTCATATACATAAGCACTATTGCTTCTCTTTGTCAAAGGAGCCAATCCAACACTCACATTGATCCTAGTCTCCCTCCTCCACCCCAACACTTGTTACTGAACCCATATCTGATTCTAAATAAAGCAGTTTGGGGATGACAACCTGATTGTGGAAGCATTTTCCAATAGGGGTGAGCTAACGAGACTTAACACTTGTACTAAATTTACGAAGCCAGACCCAAATCTGAACTAGAAATAAATTTTCCCAAGGGGGGTTCTCTGGAGCCCATATTTGTGCCATATTCATATATATATATATATATAATTTTTTTTTTGAGACAGAGTCTCACTCTGTCACCCAGGCTGGAGTGCTGACATGATCAAGCTCACTGCAACCTCTGCCTCCCAGGTTCAAGCGATTCTCCTTCCTCAGCCTCACAAGTAACTGGGATTACAAGCACGCACCACCATGCCTGGCTAATTTTTTGTATTTTTAGTGGAGATGGGGTTTCACCATGTTGGCCAGGCTGGTCTTGAACTCCTCATCCCAAGTGATCTACCCATCTTGACCTCCCAAAATGCTGGGATTACAGGTGTGAGCCACCATGCCTGGCCCAAAATACTTTTAATTAAACTTTAATGAAACTAAATTTATGACCACAGCCTTTCATAACAGAGATATACACTTCACTGCAATCTCAAGTTGAGCTGAAACTTAGATGAGACTGCCAAATAAATCACCACATATCTTACAGTTAAAGAAAGCTAGATGGAATAAATAACTAAAAATTACAGTTGCCTTAAAATGGAGTAATCAGCCTTGAGAAATTGGTAGCTTTCTGTCACTGAAAGCATTTGAACAAAGGCCAGATAGCCACTAACCAGTAATGTTATAGAGTATATCATGTGTTAAGAGGATTGTTTAAAGTATGCCCTCTGGTGTTACTGTTAATACTCAGGGGCTATAATTCCAAGAAAATGATGAATGAAAAATATTATCTGACAGGATTATTTGAAATCACTTATATATTTTTAAATGAGGTAACATATCATTCAGGGCTCTTGGCCATAAGTAACAGCTACAATTTTAGATAACATAAAAAAATTAGTTATTTAGTGGCTCATAGATTAGAATCAGGCGAGATAAATTTGGGGAAATGGGTGAATAAGAAGCCTAGGCAATGACAACGATAGCTAAGTCCAGGCTAAAGGACTAGACTGATTAGAATGCTGTTTGGTACCATGGCCATCTATGCTGCTGAACACAGCTGTGACTGAATACTTAAAACCAAGACCATACGTCAATCCTTTTTTTGATGCACATCTTGCAAGATTCTGTGAAGCCCTCGCAAAGACAATCTATCCCTTCCTCTTTGCATCACTTTCTCCAGAGTTTAAGCATTAAGGGATAGAAAGAGAGAGAAACAATTTGTCTCCCTTCACCTTCACAGTGAGGATGAGGGTCTTACTTTCTACTTAGATACAATGAGGTATTCCTCCAAAATGAGAAGTGAGTTCAGATGCTGATCTGTCAAGAAAAAGGAAAAATGTCTACTCCAGTGCTTTTATTAAATTTTTAAAAGATGTTGTGTCTTTTTAATGTTGATGAGTCCTTAGTCTATTGGGGTGGGGGAGTTGGATTTGTAATTTTTGTGTTTTGCCTTACTTGTAAACTTTCTGATTTCCTATCTCCTGGCAGTATTTCCCAGAGCCATATCCTAGTTTCTCAGTAGAATACACGAGTAAATGACAATTTGTCATGGCCTATTCTATACTTTTATTTTCTCTGAATAGAACAAAGTAATCAATTTTGAGGAAATAGATGTCTCTTCCCAAGTCATAGTTTCCAATTAGATGTTTCCTAGGAAATGCCAGGATTGCTTATGGCCTGTTGTTAATAATCTGAAACTGCCTATTCTGTTAAATGTTAACTGTGGTATGGAAATGTGATGGTATCTGCATTAGAGTCCACTAATCAAAATAATTATACCCACTGGGCACATTTCACATGCCTTCACTTGAATAGGATCAAGTATCATTTAATAAGAACCCTTAGTATAAAGCTGCATTCTCAAGAGTCTCCCTTTCCTTCAAACTGGATGAGCTCAGCATCTTTTATAGAGGGAGTGTTTGTATAGATGTGAAGGCCTCTATTTTGAAATACTGGGATATATGTTAGCACTACAGGACTCCTCTCCCTCCTATGATCCCACAGTGACATGAACACAGCGGAGACTAGTATACTTGCCTGATTCTTTGGAGTCTTACTGAAAAGTTAATGAATAAAATTCAGGCCAAATCCAGTTAACTCATCCTCATACAACAGCATCCATATTTCTAAACCGATCATTGGAGTAGCCTTTATTCCTTGAGAGAAATATTATGAAGAAAAAAGATTGATGGAGCAAGTTTTACCCATAATTTAGAGGTGCATTTCTCTGGGGCTTTCTCACCCAATGATATTTTCTTCTTTGTTTTCCTATCTTGTGACGCAAAGCACATGCTAATGAACACTGGAAGTATCCTGGCAATCCCTTCACCCTGGTAGTAAGATTATTAGTATGATTTATACTATCTCTTCCTCAACAACCAGCATCTATCACTTTACAAATTAGATAAGTATCAACATGAATACTACACATGAAGTAGAGAAAAAGTAAAGAATCCTTGCACTACCTTCCAGTTTCACCATGCTCACTGGAGGAAACTATGAACGTACTCAAGAATAGAAAGAAAGCCAAATATCACTAGATGATACTGTTTATGACTTTCAATATGCAGGATATTCAAAATTTAAGGAACACTGTACAGGGGGACCATCAAAAGGGGGATATGGACAAAGATGGACTGACTCAACTGTAAAATTAGTAAAGCCTAACCGTTACCTACTTTTTGAACATTAAGACAGACAATTTTGTAAATGTACGTCACTGTCTTCAACAAATAGCACATGGCTTAAGAGGGTCACAGTTTCAAACAACATCTGATACTTTCTACTATATGTGGGTGTTAACCCAGGTCCTCTGAGAAGCAGATACCCAGATGGGGTTAAATGTGCAAGGATTTTATGAGAACAGATGCCTATGTGAGAGAAAAATTGGGCAGGAGTCAGAAAGGCTGGGTAAGCAGTCAGACCACAGTGCAGGTCTGTCCTGCAGTGAAGGACAGATAGGGGACAGAATGGAAGGAAGCACCTCAGAATCTATAGGCTAAGGGAGTTCAGCAGGCCTCTTAGGGAGACCTGGAGTTCAGCAGGCCTCTTGGGGAGACCTGGAGCCAGTGTTCTGTCCCAAGAATGTGCCTGCCTTAGTATACTCACCATGCTCAGTAACTGTGGGAAGAAGCCTAGGAATAGTGACGGATTTCAGAACACAGAAACTGGGGCTTTCTTTCATATATGTCTTCCAAAGCTTCACCCATAGAATAAAAAGATTTTTCTGTCATTGAAAAGGGTTAAAGATAAACTTCTGCGGACTCTCTCCTTATATCATGCAGTCTTGGTGTAGAAGTGGGCACCAGACCTGGGTAACTGCTAAGAGTTCTGTCACACTACCTGCATCATTGCCCTAGTTTTGTAAGTAGGTTCACCTCAAGACATGTTTTAACTTTCACTTTCTTTCACCTACATACTCCTAAACTGTCTGCAATAATACTTCTACTTTCAACTTCCCACTTATTTGGAAATTTTCATCACCTATCTCATTACTAAATGCAATGCTATTTTTTAAAGATGGATGCATTCTAGTGGACTTTTGCTGGCAGTGTCTGACTTCTGCTCACTCCCCTGAAATGCTCCTCTCTTGACTTCTGTGGCCCAGTGTTGCCTTAATTCTCTACATCTGTAATTACACCTTGTAGGCCTTTTTTATTCTGTCCTTTCACTTCTCCCAACCTTAAATGTTGACATTTACCAAGTTTCTGTCCTTAGACTGCTTGTCTCTAAATATGTTTTTCACTTAGAGCACCAATTACTTTCCAGAATTCTAACTCCTGAACATGTCTACGTGTTCTACATCTGAACTATTTTTGTAGCACCTGATATGTCTTTCCATGTATTTTCTGGACTTTTTTCCATGGAGGTTTTGAAGGCATAGAACATGTTCAAAATCAAATGATTTCTTCTCTACTTTCTTATTTTAGGTAATGACACCATCCATAAGTTGATTCTACCATGTGGAACTAGGAAAGAACCCCATTGTAAGTTGAGGAGCATTTCTAATACAAATTACCCTACATGTTAGTCAACAGATAAAGAAAGCAATATACTTACGTTTCATATTTTAAAAGTTAATATTTTTTCCAAAATAAATTACTTAAGTAAATTAACTATATATAAAATAGAAAATTTGGAAACTTACACAATATAGCATATGCTATTGGGTTGTTTTTAATCTTTCAATATTTTATATTACTCTCAGTTAATATGGTTATATGTAAATGTTTACCCATCTACCTCCACATATCCAACTAGGTGAAAACTTAGCAGAGGAATCAATGGATCGTAAGAAATATTTTGCCAAAATACTTTGTTAAAACAATACAACTAATACCTTGCAGAAATAATGTATGCAAGTTTTCACTTTTCAATATAATCATGCAATAAATATGTTTATATAATTTCTGCAATTCATATGTAATTCCATTTGGTAAATGCTTAAAAGTGAATAAACTGGGATGTTGTTTTCTACAAGGTCCTATAGAAACTGCATAAAACTATAAAACTGGGAGTTATTATGATTTTTAATAATCATAGTCATTTTTATAACCAACTGGTATTTTATGATTTTCTTAATTTTGTTTTTATTGTTATTCATAAAATTGAGCATTTTTAATGTATGTGTGTTTTATTCTATTTTGTTTTTGGCGTTCATGTACCTAGAGGCTCAGCTCTTGGTTATTCTTCTTGTCTCTGTCTTCAGTCATTCCCATGGTAGTCTCATTCAGTCTCATGGCTTTAAATATCATCTGTATGTCCCCCAAATTCATATTTTCAATTCAGATCTCTCTTCACAATTTTGTCTACTCAACATCTCCATATAGATGTTTAATAAAAATATCAAATGTAACATTTTCAAAACTAAACACTCAATCTTCTCTCCAATATATTTCTCCCACTATTTCCATTATCTTCATTGATGACTTCATCTTTCCAGGTACACAACCAAAAGCCTCAGTGTTATCACTGATCCCTTTTCTTCATTCCATAGCCTATTAATCAGTAAATCCCACTGATTCTACCTTCAAGATATAGCAAAATTCTGACTACATTTTATCTCTTCGACTGCAGTAGTTTGGATGTTTTATCTCTCCAGATCTCACGTTGAAAGTTAATCCCCAATGTGGCCGCACTGGGTGGTGGGGCAGTCTTCAGGTCCTGGGGTGGATCCCTCACGAATAGATTAATGATCTACCTGGTTAGGGGTGGTGAGTGAGTTCTTACTCTGATAGTCCTAGCAAGAGCTGCATTGTTAAAAAAAAAAAAAAAAAAAAAAAAAAAAATGCCCAGCATCTCCCTTTCCTCTCTTTCTTGCTTTCTATCTCACAATGTGATCCCTGTACTTGCCACCTCCCCTTCACCTTCTACAATGAGTAGAAGCAGCCTGAAGCCCTCATCAGGACCAGATGTTGGAGACAAACTTTTTGTACAGCCTGAAGAAACGTAAGTCAAATAAACCTCTTTGCTTTATAAATTACCCAGCCTTGGGTATTCTTTTATAGCAACACAAATGGATTAAGACATTGACTATTATACCTTAGTCTGAGAACATGGATTTCTGAAAGAGCCTCCTACTAGTCTCCTTGCTTTCCACTTTTTTTTATTAATCTACCCTCAGCATAGTAGGCAGATATGTCCTTATAAGACAGAAGTAAGATTATGCCATTGTTCAAAACCCTTCATGGCTCTCCATTTCACTCTGAGTAAAAGCAAAGACCTTTAATATATTACAAGCCTGTATGATCTGCCCCATTTCCTCTCTGACCTCATTCTTACCAATTTCCAGTCTACTCTAGCATTGTGGCTTGCTCTAATGACCTAGGCCTATTCTTGCCTTGGAGACTTTGCACTGGCTGTTTTCTTTTCATGGAAAGTATATATTTTAGATATTCATTTGCTTGATTCATTTATCTCCTTTAAATATTTTCTCAAATATCACTGTGGTAAAATACTTACATAAATGGCCCCCAATGTTTTGTCCCTTTGTGTATCCACACTCTCTGCTTTGTGACTTTTTAGTTCCTCTAACAAGATAGTTTATTTCTCTAACCTTCAAATTTGAATTCACCTTGTGACTTTTTTTGCCCAATAAAATGTGGCAGAATGATGATGTTCTGGTTGCCAGCCTAGATCTCAAGATTGCTTGTGTTTCCCCTTGCTCCCTCACTATCCTGTGCCTTCACTAGAAGAATACACCATAACTAGCTTGCTGAAGGTGAAATACATGGAGCAGAGTGAAAACATTTCATGAGTTCCAACCAAGGGCATCAAGATATGCCAATCCACAATCAAATATTACACGGGTGAGAGAGCCTCATTAGGACAAGAAAGAGTGCCTAGACAAACCCAGCCTAAATTTTTGACCTACACAGTAAGTTAAATAAACTTTTATTGGTGTATGTTAGTGAAGTTGGTGGTTGTTTGTTCTCAGTATCATCATAGCAATAGATAACTTAGTACCTCTACTTGTGGTGCTACTATAAAAAAAAATAAAATATATGTTATTGACTTTGGTACCAGTCAGAGGACAGAGCTAGGAAATGATAAAGAAGCTGAAGATATGACAAGAATACTGTTATAGAAGGCTGAAAAAGTAGTAACCCAGGTCTTACACTGCCAAAACAATTTCAAAATTATCAAAGTCAATAACTTGAAATATAGAAAATGTACCTAATGAACTTTCATACTTGTCCAAAGTTGTATCCAGGCATAATTTTGGAAGCATGTGCTGAGATTTTTTTCTACAGCAAAAGTTAAGGTATCATATGAAACAGATGAACTCAGACAATAACTGATCAATTTGCAGAGAAAAGTATGGAGATAATAGGGAGGCCAGAACTTCCTGAGCTGGGAAACTAAACTATAGTCACACAGTGCTTAACGACACAAGCACATCTCAGAAATTTGTCATCAGGGGATTTTATCATGGTAGGAACATCCTACTTCCAGAAACCTAGATATTGCCTACTACACACCTATGCTATGTGAAATAGCCTATTGCTCCTAGGCTACAAACCTGTACAGCATGTTACTGTACCAAATACTGTAGGCAATTATGACACAATCGTAGGTATTTCTTTATCTAAACATATGTGAACATAGAAAAATACAGTAAAACTATGATATTATAATCTTGTGAGACTACCATTGTATATGTGGTCCATTGTTGATTGAAACATTATGGAACACATAACTGCACTTCTTAATTTGAACCTCTTCAGCCAAGAAAAATTATTTAAGTAAGACATGACTTCAGGGCACAGACAAAATCAAACGTGTAGCTATAGTTTCCTTTGTAATACCTCTAAAAGAATAAGAGGTATTACAGGAAGCCTTTCAACCAGATAAAACAACTTCCGGTTGTTATAAGGGCATTTTCTTACAGCCCAACTAGAAATGATTCAGACAAGAGAAATTATTTGAAAGAAATGTGAGCATAGCATTTGAAACATGGAAAAGAATAATTTCAAATACAGTACATAAAAAATCCAGAACGTTTTAAGACAGCCATATTGGCAAAAGCACTGCCAGTGTGCACAAAAATGTTGTGAGACTGAGAAAGAAAGAGACCCTGGACCCCCAACTTTCTATAGGCTGAAACAGATGTTCAGTATCAGGACAATTTCTTAAAAAGTGCCCAGCATGGGTGGAAAAGAAAGGACATCTCAGAAGGAAAAGCCAAAAGTCACTGAGAACAACAAACAGATAATTCATTTCTAAGGAGCAGAACAAGACTCAAATAAAATAATATTCCCCCAAATCAGGGGAGAACCTGGAACTTCACCTCAATAAAATTTCAGAATTTCTGTGGACCAGGGACTGCTATGTGCTTCTCGTTCTTTTCCTTTTCATAAATAATTTTCCCTGTTTTATCATTGTATGTTGAGCGCTTCAGAGGCACACATCTTTTTCTTGTTGTTACAGTCATACTTCCTTATCCATGGAAGATATGTCCCAAGACCCCAAATGAATGCCTAAAACCATGAATAGAACCAAATCCTATACATATTGTGATTTTTCAGTTTGATAACAAAAGCAGCTACTAAGTGACCTATAGGCAAGCAGAGTGTACCTTATGAATATGCTAGACAAAGTGATGATTCATGTCCCAGGTGGAACACAGTGGGCTGGTGAGAGATTTCATCACACTACTTAGAACATAGTATGATTTAAAACTCATGCATTGTTTATTTTTGTAAATTTTCATTTAATATTTTCGGATCACAGTTGACCATGAGAAGCTGAAACTGTAGAAAGCAAAGCAACAGATGAGGAGGAACTACCGTGCAGGTTTCTGGAACAAGAGGGGCCACATCCAGACCAATAGAAATCACAAAATCTTAGACTCTGAATTTGATGCTGCGATTGGATGTGGTTGTTGATAGTCATGTATCTTAGTCTGTTTGGGCTGTTGTAACAAAATACTATATACTGTGTAGCTTATTAACAACAGAAATTTATTTCTCACAGTCCTGAAAGCTAGAACGTCCAAGATCAAGGAGTCAGTGGATTTAGTGTCTGGTGAGGGTCCACCTTCTGGTTCACAGATAGCACCTTCTAGATATGTCTTCACATTGTGGAAGGGGTGCAAGAGCTCCTTTGGGCCTATTTTATGTGGGCACTGGTGCCATTCATGAGTGCGGCACTAACCATCTCTCAAAAGGCCCCACCTCCTAATACTATCATCTTGGAGGTTAGGATTTCAACATATGAATTTTGGTGGGAACACAAACATTCATATCATATCATCATCAGATGGGAAGAACATATTTTTTATGTGGAAGGGATGTGAATAATTATACACTCCATGAGGGCAGACCATGATAGGTTGATTTTATTAGTAACTCCACTTCTCTCCATCTCTGTATGCACATGTTTACCAAGTAACTTTGTAGGTTTTCTAACTAAAAAGGTACAGTCGATTTCCTTATGCTTTGAATGTGGGTTGGCTTTGTGATTTGTTTAGGTTGATAGAATGTGGCAGAGACCCTAATGTGACTGACCAAAAGAACTTCCCAATATAGATCACTGATTCATAGACATATCAGTTAAATGAATGTTTATTGTTATACAACAAAAAGGTCTTGTCAACATATGTCCTGAGCTACTTTTTTTTTCCTAATACTTATCATCTTCTAACCTTATACACAATTAATTATCATTGTATCTCAGGTATATAAGCTGGGCAAGGCATCTAATAAAATCTCTATGTTTATATGATTAATTTAAGTTCATTTAATTAATTGAATTAAACTAGAGAGAATATTTGAGATAGATGGTCCTATTTTAGATAAATGCTTATGCAAACATTGAATCATGGATTTGTTGCCCATTACATCTTCACATTGGACAGAGTACCCTGTAGAAGAGGTAGAAGCAGAAACAGGCATTGAGCATTACATCATCAGGATCAAATTAATCAGAATCATCTCATGCAGTGATTATTTCACTGGCATTAAACTGGTCTCCTTTTTCAGATTTGATACCTCAACTTTGAAGACCCTTCCTAGATAGTTCCGCTTAATGGTGTGAGGGAAATCCTTCACCGTTAGCAATAATAACCTTGAGTTCCAGCTGACAAACCAACTCTATCTGTCCCACCTTCTAAGATCGCTCTCTTTCTATGTTGCAAACTATAATAACTATAATTATTTAATGAATGAGATATTTTAACATTGATTGACTCTCAATCATTAACTAAAATCAATATTAATTCATATGTGCTTGGATTGAATTCTATTTGTTTTAATAACTCACATTGAATATCACCATTGTCCATATTTGTTTTGCTTTCCACAGCTTAGAAGACACTTTATATAATATAAAATAGCAGAAAAATAAACCAAGTAACAGTAACTGCCTTTATTTTCCATACTTCATTAGCATCTTAGGAATAAGTCATGCATGTTATTAAAATAGAAACCCAAGTTAATTAACAAAAATATTCCAAAATTATAATCTTTCCTGTTGCATCTGCAGCTAATTGTAATCTGCCAATAATCACACAGAAAGAAAAGACAAATCACAATAAATCTAAGTAGAAAGGTACAAGTAAATTGGACCATGAAAATGACATGTTTCTGTTTAAATGTCTTCCACAAATCCCAGAGAGATATGCTTGGACTTAATCTAATTGGGTTTGCTACTTCCTCACAGTTTAATGCCTGAATAACTTCAATCACATATGATGCTACTTATGCCAGCTAAGCAAATTAATTAATTAAGCTATTAGAATATATAGATCATATGAACTAGAAATCATCTGGCAATGTTAGTTTTATACTTGACCTAGTAAAGATTTTTTGGTTACCATTTTCAATTGTTACTGATGAAGTGAAACTAGAAATTGGGATACAGTTTAAACATTGAAATGGATGATCCAGAAATAGTCTCTTATCACCCTGCTATGGTAGTTTATTTTTTTATTTTTTTTTTATTTCTATGTTTGCTATGCTTCCGCAGTGTTCTTGGCTGAAGTACCCTCCAAAATTTTTATATCTTGGAGTCTTAATCTCCGGTACTCCAGAATGCGGCTGTGTTTAGAAATTTGGTCTTCAAAAAGGAAATTCAGTTAACATGAGGTCACATGCATGGGCCCTAATCACATAAGATTGGTGTCTTTATAAGAAGAGATCAAAATGCAGATGCACACAGAGGGAGAACAATGTAAAAACACGGGGAGAAAACAACTACCTACAAGCCAAGGAGAGACACTTTAGAAGACACCAACCTTCCCATCACCTTGATCTTACACTTCTAGATTTCAGAATTGTGAATAAAATACTCATTGTTGAAGCCATCCAGTCTGTGGTACTTTGTTATGGCAAATGTAGGAAACTAATACAAACATTTGTGAAACATATTTTTCATGATAGTCCTTAAAAATCTTAAATCAAAATTTTGGTTTTCTGGAAAATAGATTTTGTTTATATTCAGATACCTCAGTAAGACAAGATATATAATGCTTTCATTTTAGGAAAAACTACCCTAAAATATATCACTGAGACCGATTTGAGGCATAAGGCAGAAATTCTTGGTTTCTTACCAGTGACCATGCTTTCTGCCTTCTTTACATAGAACCCCAATTGTTCCCAGAGAAGTAGTATAACTCTGTTGTAGCTATTAATGAACATGTGATCCAGTTTGGACAAATGAGACTAAAGAGTAAATCTACTGGGTGTATCCTACAGGAAGGTTTCTTTTGTTGTTGTGTTGTTGTTGTTTTTTAATACTATAAAAAGAGTAGGCTCAGCTGGCAGGTACCTTTGCTAGTACCTCTTTTTTCCTGCCTTAGAATATGAACAATATCTAAAGGCAGATAAGCCGTTTCGAAACCATAAAAAAATAAATATCATATGAAAAGGATAATGTTGTAGAAATTTTAAAGGGTCTTGGACTTTCCCTAAGAACTAATTTCCTCTGGCTTTCTCATAATGTGAGAAAAATGAGCCCCTATTTACTGAAGCTATTTTAGTTGGGTTTCTGGTACATCTACTCAAACATAATTCAAAGTGATACAAAGAGTTTTACTGATACAAAGGGTTTGTAAAGGTGCTTCCATTACAGGCCACTGTAATGGAACTTAAAGCACAAATTCTGTTTAGCTATGTTGGTTAAAGCATTAAGCTACTGGTGTTGCATGAAATTGAATCTTTAAAAAAATAGCATCATGCTGAGAAATGTTATGCAAAATAGAAATTATAGATTAACTCTTGTTATCCTTTCTTGTAATTGTTCACAAGGGGACTAAATATCAGAGAGTGAATGCTCAGTGAATATCCATAAATGGGTAAAGGTGTAAGTGCATTGTATTAATAATTCTGTGGCAATAGCACTTCTTTAAAGGAAAATTACGATGGCACATACTCTGTTGCCAATGCCATTTTGTTCACAGAAAACAGAGTTCAGAAAATACAGATTGACTAACCCAAGTCCTGAAATCTGAAATCCCAAATGCTCCAAAATTCAAAACTTTTTCAG
Organism: Pan paniscus; assembly: GCF_029289425.2. Classification (NCBI taxonomy): domain Eukaryota; kingdom Metazoa; phylum Chordata; class Mammalia; order Primates; family Hominidae; genus Pan; species Pan paniscus. The sequence continues at coordinate 68,780,569 of NC_073261.2, read as the reverse complement.
TGCTGATATGATGCTCAAAGGAAATCCTCATTGGAGGATTTTAGATTTCAGAGTTTCAGATTTGAGATGCTCAACTGATAAGTAATGCAAATATTCTGAGATCCTAAAAAATTAAAAATCCAAAATATTTCTTGTCCCAAGCATTTCAGATAAGGAACACTCAACCTGTATAGGAAAATATGATAAAACCTAATTGATATATTACATTTCATACTTTAAAATAATTTATATTAATTTGCTAATGTAAAAATTTAGTTTCCCGCAAGTGGTAGTAATTTCCATTCAATTCTCATTTGCATTGTTGAATATTAAATATGTGTGTGTACATGTGTTTATCTAAAAAGATAAACTATATATGGGTCTGCGTATGTATAATATTCTTACATATAGGGGTAGAGAAGAATTGCATTGGAAGAAAAGGAACAAAAATTATACTGCTCTGAATATACCACATTTGATATATTTTAATCTATATAAATGTGTTATACAGTTATAATACAAAATTAATTTTCAGAGAAGCAATTTCTAAATATCTGAAGTAAAATAATTCATATAAGCTTAACTTCATACTAACTTGGTAGTGTAATCATGCAGAGAGGAAATTTCCAGGTGACTATAAAACACAGTACTTTAACTGAATACCTTTAATGAGGTATTTCTGAAGCACAAATATAATGTTATCTTAAAATCTGAAATTGCTTTTAGTACTTAAACTGTTGGTGAGAATATTAATATTATTATACTGAATTTGTGGTGTGTGTTTTATGGAAAAAAGTGAATGAATAATTATTTTAGTAACAATGAAATACAAATGAAAAGACAAGATCAAAGCAGTTAAGTAATTGCCCTATAGAACTGAGTTTAAATTATTTATATAAAATATAATAATTATTTGAATTAATTAATTACTCATTATATAAGTATATCTTATGGTATATTTCATCTTTACAGAATAAATAAATACTCCTTAGGCCTGAATACTAGTCCCAGAAATAAAAACGAATCCATGAGAAACAAACAATCCTAGTGCTCAAATTATAACCTCTAAATACCCTATCCCACAAAATGGAAGGGCTTTTTGAAAGGCAGGTATGGCACCAGACATTTGTGAGTCTGAAAAATTATTTCATACTAGACAGTATGGAAACTAACAAAGACTATCAGTGGCATGTCAATAGGATCCAGGAGAAAGCTTAAAGAGCTTTTTACTGGATAAAAATCAAATAATGTAAGCATGAATAAACATACCAACTGCAATATTTTGAAATGTATCAAATATATTAAAATATCAGCCATTCATTTGGAAAAATAGTCATCATCTTTAGAAGATTCTAAATAAACAAATCATTTCTTTGAATTTATTTTTAATATTATTATTTTAATTAATACATAAAATTGTATATATTTATCAAGTACAACATGCTGTTTTGAAATATGTGTGTATTATGGAATGGCTAAATCAAGCTATTTAACATATACATTACTTTATATACTTAGCATTTTTTTAGTGAGAACTTTAAAACTTTTTCTCAACAATATATTGTTATTAATTATAGTCACCATGTTTTACAATAGATCTGTTGAACTTATTCATCTTAACTGAAATTTTGTATCTTTTAGCTAACATCTTCCCAATCTCTTCTGCCAAAACAAAGCATTTTTTAAAACTGGCAAATAAGAGAATATGTAAAATGTGTATCTCATCTTTCCTATATAACCTCCATCACCTTTGTTCCAGGCTCTGAAAGTGTTAAAGGCAGACCTAGTTGCATAATGGGTTTAACCAATTCTAGCCCACTACTGAGTATTTTATAAATACTGAAATTAATGCTGTAATGATTATTCCTATAAATACTTCTTTTCATACATTTTATACACTTCATTCAGGATAAACTTCTGAAAACAGAATTGTAAAGTGAAGGGATATAGACATAATAAATTTGATAGATAACATTAAACTGTCTTAGAAGGAAGTGTGTCATTCTCTTTTCTAACCAACAATGTATGAAATTATGCATTTTCTTAGACTGCATCAATGTTGTATATTTCTGTTTCAGTTTTTCCAATCTTACTTATAGAATTAAACATCTATTTCATTATGTTTTATAAGCATGTTTTAAATTATGAGTGATACTGACATATTTCCATGTTTATAATTAATCTGTTATTTTGCTTTTTTAAATTTTTTTTTAAAAATTAAAATGTGTTTTCTGTTGTATTCCTCTTTTAAAAAGTTGCGCCTCCTTTTGTTTGTTGGTTCTTTTTTTTTTTTTTTTTTTTGAGATGGGGTCTCGCTCTGTCACCCAGGCTGGAGTGCAGTGGCACGATCTCGGCTCACTGCAAGCTCCGCCTTCCAGGTTCACACCATTCTCCTGCCTCAGCCTCCTGAGTAGCTGGGGCTACAGGCATCTGCCACCGCACCCAGCTAATTTTTTTTTTTTTTTGTATTTTTAGTAGAGACGGGGTTTCACCGTGGTCTCGAACTCCTGACCTTGTGATTTGCCCGCCTCAGCCTCCTAAAGTGCTGGGATTACAGGCGTGAGCCACTGCGCCCGGCCTGTTTGTTGGTTCTTTTATTGTTTATTTTTCTGAATGCTCTCTATATATTATGAAATTAGCCCTGTTCAATATTTTTGCAGTAATATTTCCAAGGGCATTAATTTTTTCATTATTTATTTCTTCCCACAAAAAAATTCTTAAAAATTTACAATTATCACTTTATAAATCTTGTTTTTTGTTATTTAAATCATGTTAAGAAAGTATCTATTTACTTCTAAAGTGATAGGATCTGCTAAAGCAACAGAGGAATTTGTAGAAAACATAATACAAAGAGAAACCTATACATGCATTTATACTAGATTTCTAAAATACAATTATATTTAGAAAAAATGTTTTTCAGAAAAAGGAGGTAATCATAAATGAATGACTGTAAATTCAACACTAAAATTGCTCTAATAAGCAAGATATGAAGAAAGGTTTTGCATGGCTGGCTAACAGACATAAGATAAAGAAGAAGAAGAGATGAAGTCTTCAAATAAGCTAACATTCAATCTAGAATTTAACCAAATGGAATAAATTTCCCACAAAGATTAAACTGCTCCGGTTCTGTGCAGGGCAACCTGATAGTGTGGTTAAAAATTGCAATGAGATTAATAGGGCGGAGGAGGAGTTTATAAAGCACAGTTGAAACCGCCTCAGAGACAGTGTTGGGGGAAGAGTTTTGGGAAGTTTGAGACATGCATTCAAGGGTAAAGTCAGAATATGCTCTTGGGTTGTAAACAAGAAATAACATACCAAGTCCACACGCTGGGGCGCTTCTTAGGGAGTACAAAATTCCTGAATTCATCCACTCCATGATTTTTTGCCAAGATATTATTTGAAAGTCATTCATTCATTTAATCAACAGAAAGCCTAGTATATGCCAGGAATTATTACTTAACTGGTGAAGGTACAGGAGTGAATAAGACAAGTAAGGCCCTTGCTTTCATAAAATTTACATTTTAATCGACTGAGACAGGAAACTACAATTAAATTCCTAAGCAAACAAGGCAAGTTTGAGTTGTGATCAAAGTGGTGAAGATGGTAGATACAATAATATGAGTACTTGTCATAGCTGGGGTGATTAAAGAATCCCCTCAGAAGAAACAGCACTTGAACTGAATATAGAGTCATATGTGACCATGCAGATAAAGCTGGAATAGTGCTGCAAGAGGAGAGAATAGCAAGGCCTTTACTCAGCAATTAGCTTGATATGTTCAAGAAAGAGAAAGATCACTGTGGCTAGCTAGGGCAGGGTGGAGTGGAATGTATACCATATACATTCCAGTGTTCTACAACTGTAAGTTTTATCTACTTCCAAAACATGATTATTATCCTAAAAAAATCTCATTTCCATTAAGTAATCATTCCCCATTCTCCCCTTACCACTACCCCACAGCAAACAATAATCAGCTTTCTGATAAATGCAACCATACAATATATGACCTATTCTGTCTGGCTTCTTTTACTTCACATCATGTTTTTAAGGCTCATCCATGTTAGAGGATGTACCAGCACTTTATTCCTCTTAATGGCTGAATAATATTTTATTGTATAAATATGCCACATTTTGGTTATTCATTTACCAGTTGATGGACATTTCAGGTGTTTCTACCTTTTGGCTGTGGTGAATAGTTCTTCTATTAAGACTTATAAACAAATGTTTGTTTGAACATTGGTTTATAATTTCTTTGGGTATATACCTATGCCTGGAATTGCCGTGGCATATGGTAATTCTATGTTTAACTTTTTGAGGAATTGCTAAACTGTTTTTCACTCAAGCTGTACTATTTTACATATCTTTGAGCAATGTTCAAAGACTCAATTTCTCATGTCTTCTTTAACAATGTTTTCTGGTTTTTTTTATTTTTTGTTTTGTTTTGTTTGAATTATAGCCATCCTAGTGACTGTGAAGTACTAATTATGTTGACACAATTTTCATGTGTCTATTGGCTGTTTGTATATCCACTTTGGATGAATATCCATTCAGATCCTTTGCTCATTTTCAAAACTGGTTATTTGTCTTTGTAATATTGGGTTTTAAATATTCTTTGTATTTTCTGCGTAGGAGTCCCTTATGAGATACTTGATTTGTAAAATATTTCTCCCACTCTCTGGATTGTCTTTTCACTTTCTTGAAAATGTGATTTGCTACACAAATTTAAAAAATATTTTTATTTTTAATTTTTGTGGGGACATAGTATTTGTACATGAGATATTTTGATACAGGTATACAATGTGTAATATGTGTAATAATCATATCATGTAGAGTGGGGTATCCATCCCCTCAAGCATTTATCCTCTGTGTTACAAACAGTCCAATTATACTCTTTTAGTTACTTTTAAATGTACAATTAAGTTATTATTGACTATAGTCATCCTGTTGTGCTGTCAAATAGTAGGTCTTATTCATTCTAACTATTTTGGAACTCATTAACCTTCCCCACCTCCTCACCATCCCCACTACTTTTCCCAGCTTGTGGTAACCATCTTTCTACTCTCTATGTCCATGAGTTAAATTAATTTTTAGATCTCACAAATAAGTGAGAACATGTGACATTTGTCTTTCTTTCTTTTTTTAATTTTAAGTTCAGGGGTACATGTGCAGGATGTGCAGGTTTGTTACACAGGTAAACATGTGTCATGGGGGGTTGTTGTACAGATTATTTCATCACCCAGATATTAAGCCTAGTATTCCAAAAGTTTTTAATGTTGATAAAGTCCAATGTATTGTCTTTTTCTCTTGTTGGGTGTCTTTATGTGTCATATCTAAGAATCTATTGCCAAATCCATAATCATCAAGATTTACTCTTATATTTTCTTCTAAGGGTTTTATACTTTCTATTTTTATATTTAGATTTCTTATTCCTTTTGAGTGAATTTTTGTATATGGTATTAAGGTAGGAGTCAAAAGTCATTCTTTTTTACATGTAGGTATCCAGTTGTCTCATCACCATTTGTTTAAGACACTATTCTTTTCCCTCTGAATAGTGTTGGCACCTTTGTTGAAAATCAGTTGACTATAGATATATGGGTTCTGAATTCTCAGTTATGTTCTATTGGTCTATATGTCTACCATTATGGTAACACCACAGTTTTTATTACTGCTGCCTTGTAATACATTTTGAAACTTAAAAGTGAGAGTCCTCCAACTTTGTTTTTCTTTTTCAAAATCATTTTGGCTAGCGTCCCTTGCAATTCCATATGAATTTTTTGGATTAGCTTTTTCATTTTGGCAAAAATGGCCATTCAAATTTTGATAGGGGTCACATTTGAATATATAGATTGTTTGGGGAAGTACTAGCATCTTTACAATACTAGGCATTTCTATCCATGAACACTGCATGTCTTTCCAATTAAGTAGATGTTTTATTTCTTCAGCAGTGTTTCATACTTTTCATTGTACAAATCTCATACCTTTTGATTAAGTTCACTTCTAAGTATTTTATTCTTTTTATGCTATTATGAATGGAACAGTTCACATAATTTGATTTGCAAATTATTTATTACTAGTGTATGGAAGCACAGCTGATTTTTATGTGTTTATTTTTATCCTGAAATTTTGCTGAGTTTGTTTAATAGCCCCAAAAGATTTTTGTGTAGATTCCTTAGAATTATTTCTGTATAAAATGATCATTAGCCAGGCACAACGGCTCATTCTTATAATCACAGCACTTTGGGAGGTGGAGGTTTGCAGATCACTTGAGCCCAGGAGTTCAAGACTAGCCTGGGCAACATGGTGAAACCCCATCTCAACAAAAATATAAAAATTAGCTGGACATAGTAGTGTGCACCTGTAGTCCCTGCTAATCAGGAGGCTGAGGTGAAAAATCACTTGAGCCTGGGGAGGTTAAGGCTGCGGTGAGCCGTGATCACACCACTGCACCCCAGCCTGGGTGACAGAGCAAGACCTTGTCTCAAAAAAACAAAAAATTGTCATCTGAAAATAAAAACAATTTTACCTTTTTCTAATTTTCTTGATTTTTATTTCTTTTTCATACTTCGTTGCTCTGGCTTGAATTTCCACGGCAATGCTGAATAAAAGTGGCAAATGTAAGCATCCTTGTTTTGCTCCTGATTTTAAGGGGACAATTTCTAGTCTTTCACCATTAACTATTATGTTAGCTATGGGTGTTAGAATTCTATTTCAATTTGTCTATATTATTATTGATTGCATCTCTTTGTATAGCATTTTTAGTGGTTGTTCTAGTTGTTGCATTATATGTATATACACACACACATATAGACACACATATGTATATATTCCCCATGAATTTATTTATGTGTACATATATGTGTATGTATATACACATGTGTGTGTATGCAATTATGTACCATATAATATTTTTGCCACTGATGTATAAGAAGACAGTCCCATAAAATTATAATGAAGCTAAACAATTTCTATTGCCTAGTATTTACTATACTGTACTTTTTATCATTATTTTAGAGTGTACTCATTCTACTTATAAAAAATAGCTGTAAAACAAACTCAGGCAGGTCCCTGAGCAGGCATTCTTGAAGAAGGCATTGTTATCATAGGAAATGGCAGCTTCATGCATGCTATTACCCCTAAAGACCTTCTAGTGGGAAAAGATGTGGAAGTGGTAGACAGTGATGTTGATGATCCTGACTCTGTGTAGGCCTACGCTAATGTGTGTTTTTGTGTCTTAGTTTTTAACAAAAAAGTTGTAAAAGTAAATCAATTAAAAATGAAAATTTCTTAAATAGAAAATAGCTTATTAAATAAGATCTGAGAACGGGCAGACTGCCTTCTCAAGTGGGTCCCTGACACCTGACCCCCGAGCAGCCTAACTGGGAGGCACCCCCTAGCAGGTGCACACTGACACCTCACACGGCAGGGTACTCCAAAAGACCTGCAGCTGAGGGTCCTGTCTGTTAGAAGGAAAACTAACAAACAGAAAGGATATCCACACCAAAAACCCATCTGTACATCACCATCATCAAAGACCAAAAGTAGATAAAACCACAAAGATGGGGAAAAAACAGAACAGAAAAACTGGAAACTCTAAAAAAGCAGAGCGCCTCTCCTCCTCCAAAGGAACGCAGTTCCTCACCAGCAACGGAACAAAGCTGGACGGAGAATGACTTTGACGAGCGGAGAGAGGAAGGCTTCAGACGATCAAATTACTCAGAGCTACGGGAGGACATTCAAACCAAAGGCAAAGAAGTTGAAAACTTTGAAAAAAATTTAGAAGAATGTATAACTAGAATAACCAATACAGAGAAGTGCTTAAAGGAGCTGATGGAGCTGAAAACCAAGGCTCGAGAACTACGTGAAGAATGCAGAAGCCTCAGGAGCCGATGCGATCAACTGGAAGAAAGGTATCAGCGATGGAAGATGAAATGAATGAAATGAAGTGAGAAGGGAAGTTTAGAGAAAAAAGAATAAAAAGAAATGAGCAAAGCCTCCAAGAAAGATAGGACTATGTGAAAAGACCAAATCTATGTCTGATTGATGTACCTGAAAGTGACAGTGAGAATGGAACCAAGTTGGAAAACACTCCTCAGGATATTATCCAGGAGAACTTCCCCAATCTAGCAAGGCAGGCCAACATTCAGATTCAGGAAATACAGAGAACGCCACAAAGATACTCCTCGAGAAGAGCAACTCCAAGACACATAATTGTCAGATTCACCAAAGTTGAAATGAAGGAAAAAATGTTAAGGGCAGCCAGAGAAAAAGGTCGGGTTACCCTCAAAGGGAAGCCCATCAGACTAAAAGCGGATCTCTCAGCAGAAACTCTACAAGCCAGAAGAGAGTGGGGGCCAATATTCAACATTCTTAAAGAAAAGAATTTTCAACCCAGAATTTCATATCCAGCCAAACTAAGCTTCATAAGTGAAGGAGAAATAAAATACTTTTACAGACAAGCAAATGCTGAGAGATTTTGTCACCACCAGGCCTGCCCTAAAAGAGCTCCTGAAGGAAGCACTCAACATGGAAAGGAACAACCAGTACCAGCCGCTGCAAAATCATGCCAAAATGTAAAGACCATCGAGGCTAGGAAGAAACTGCATCAACTAACGAGCAAAATAACCAGCTAATATCATAATGACAGGATCAAATTCACACATAACAATATTAACTTTAAATGTAAATGGACTAAATGCTCCAATTAAAAGACATAGACTGGCAAACTGGATAAAGAGTCAAGACCCATCAGTGTGCTGTATTCAGAAAACCCATCTCACATGCAGAGACACACATAGGCTCAAAATGAAAGGATGGAGGAAGATCTATCAAGCAAATGGAAAACAAGCTCTGCACCAAGATCCAAAATTGACACCCTAACATCACAATTAAAAGAACTAGAAAAGCAAGAGCAAACACATTCAAAAGCTAGCAGAAGGCAAGAAATACCTAAATTCAGAGCAGAACTGGAGGAAATAGAGACACAAAAAACCCTTCAAAAAATTAATGAATCCAGGAGCTGGTTTTTTGAAAGGATCAACAAACTTGATAAACCGCTAGCAAGACTAAAGAAAAAAAGAGAGAAGAATCAAATAGACGCAATAAAAAATGATAAAGGGGATATCACCACCGATCCCACAGAAATACAAACTACCATCAGAGAATACTACAAACACCTCTACGCAAATAAACTAGAAAATCTAGAAGAAATGGATAAATTCCTCGACACATACACTCTCCCAAGACGAAACCACGAAGAAGTTGAATCTCTGAATAGACCAGTAACAGGATCTGAAATTGTGGCAATAATCAATAGCTTACCAACCAAAAAGAGTCCAGGACCAGATGGATTCACAGCCGAATTCTACCAGAGGTACAAGGAGGAACTGGTACCATTCCTTCTGAAACTATTCCAATCAATAGAAAAAGAGGGAATCCTCCCTAACTCATTTTATGAGGCCAGCATCATTCTGATACCAAAGCCAGGCAGAGACACAACAAAAAAAGAGAATTTTAGACCAATATCCTTGATGAACATTGATGCAAAAATCCTCAATAAAATACTGGCAAACCGAATCCAGCAGCACATCAAAAAGCTTATCCACCATGATCAAGTGGGCTTCATCCATGGGATGCAAGGCTGGTTCAATATACACAAATCAATAAATGTAATCCAGCATATAAACAGAGCCAAAGACAAAAACCACATGATTATCTCAATAGATGCAGAAAAGGCCTTTGACAAAATTCAACAACCCTTCCTGCTAAAAAGTCTCAATAAATTAGGTATTGATGGGACATATTTCAAAATAATAAGAGCTATCTATGACAAATCCACAGCCAATATCATACTGAATGGGCAAAAACTGGAAGCATTCCCTTTGAAAACTGGCACAAGACAGGGATGCCCTCTCTCACCACTCCTATTCAACATAGTGTTGGAAGTTCTGGCCAGGGCAATTAGGCAGGAGAAGGAAATAAAGGGTATTCAATTAGGAAAAGAGGAAGTCAAATTGTCCCTGTTTGCAGACGACATGATTGTATATCTAGAAAACCCCATTGTCTCAGCCCAAAATCTCCTTAAGCTGATAAGCAACTTCAGCAAAATCTCAGGATACAAATCAATGTACAAAAATCACAAGCATTCTTATAAACCAACAACAGACAAACAGAGAGCCAAATCATGAGTGAACTCCCATTCACAATTGCTTCAAAGAAAATAAAATACCTAGGAATACAACTTACAAGGGATGTGAAGGACCTCTTCAAGGAGAACTACAAACCCCTTCTCAAGGAAATAAAAAAGAATACAAACAAATGGAAGAACATTCCATGCTCATGGGTAGGAAGAATCAATATCGTGAAAATGGCCATACTGCCCAAGGTAATTTACAGATTCAATGCCATCCCCATCAAGCTACCAATGACTTTCTTCACAGAATTGGAAAAAGCTACTTTAAAGTTCATATGGAACCAAAAAAGAGCCCGCATTGCAAAGTCAATCCTAAGCCAAAAGAACAAAGCTGGAGGCATCACACTACCTGACTTCAAACTGTACTACAAGGCTACAGTAACTAAAACAGCATGGTACTGGTACCAAAACAGAGATATAGATCAATGGAGCAGAACAGAGCCCTCAGAAATAACGCCGCATATCTACAACTATCTGATCTTTGACAAACCTGAGAAAAACAAGCAATGGGGAAAGGATTCCCTATTTAATAAATGGTGCTGGGAAAACTGGCTAGCCATATGTAGAAAGCTGAAACTGGATCCCTTCCTTATACCTTAAACAAAAATCAATTCAACATGGATTAAAGACTTAAACGTTAGACCTAAAACCATAAAAACCCTAGAAGAAAACCTAGGCATTACCATTCAGGACATAGGCATGGGCAAGGACTTCATGTCTAAAACACCAAAAGCAATGGCAACAAAAGACAAAATTGACAAATGGGATCTAATTAAACTAAAGAGCTTCTGCACAGCAAAAGAAACTACCATCAGAGTGAGCAGGCAACCTACAAAATGGGAGAAAATTTTCGCAACCTACTCATTTGACAAAGGGCTAATATCCAGAATCTACAATGAACTCAAACAAATTGACAAGAAAAAAACAAATAACCCCATCAAAAAGTGGGCAAAGGACATGAACAGACACTTCTCAAAAGAAGACATTTATGCAGCCAAAAAACACATGAAAAAATGCTCACCATCACTGGCCATCAGAGAAATGCAAATCAAAACCACAATGAGATACCATCTCACACCAGTTAGAATGGCAATCATTAAAAAGTCAGGAAACAACAGGTGCCGGAGAGGATGTGGAGAAATAGGAACACTTTTACACTGTTGGTGGGACTGTAAACTAGTTCAACCATTGTGGAAGTCAGTGTGGCGATTCCTCAGGGATCTAGAACTAGAAACACCATTTGACCCAGCCATCCCATTACTGGGTATATACCCAAAGGACTATAAATCATGCTGCTATAAAGACACATGCACATGTATGTTTATTGCGGCACCATTCACAATAGCAAAGACTTGGAACCAACCCAAATGTCCAACAATGATAGACTGGATTAAGAAAATGTGGCACATATACACCATGGAATACTATGCAGCCATAAAAAATGATGAGTTCATGTCCTTTGCAGGGACATGGATGAAATTGGAAATCATCATTCTCAGTAAACTATCGCAAGAACAGAAAACCAAACACCGCATATTCTCACTCATAGGTGGGAATTGAACAATGAGAACACATGGACACAGGAAGGGGAACATCACACTCTGGGGCCTGTTGTGGGGTGGGGGGAGGGGGGAGGGATAGCATTGGGAGATATACCTAATGCTAGATGAGGAGTTAGCGGGTGCAGCGCACCAGCGTGCCACATGTATACATATGTAAGTAACCTGCACATTGTGCACATGTACCCTAAAACTTAAAGTACAATAATAAAAAATTAAAAAAACAAAAATAAATAAATAAAAATTAAAATTAAAAAAATAAGAAAGAAAATATTTTTGTACAGCTATACAATGTATTTGTGTTTTAAGCTGTTAGCACAAAAGACTCAAAAAGTTTTCAAAAATTTAAAAAGTTTGTAAAGTAAAAATGTTACAGTAAGCTGTGGTTAATTTATTACTAAAAAAGAAAAAAAAATTAAATGAATTGTACCCTAAGAACACAGTGTTTATTATAAAGTCCATAGTAATATCCTAGGTGTTTACATTCACTCACCACCTACTTACAAAGCAATTTTCAGTCCCACAAGCTTCATTCATGCTAAGAACCCTATACAGGCATATCATTTTATATCTTTTGTACCATTTTTTACTGTACATTTTCTGTCTTTAGATATGTTTAGATAACAAAGATACTTATTGTGCTCCAACTGCTTATAACATTCAGTACAATAACCAGCTGTACAGATTTGTAGCCTAGAAACAACAATAGATTATACCATATATCCTAGGTGGGTACCAGGCTATACCATCTAGTTTTGTGTAAGTACACTCCATAATATTTACACAATGAGAAAATTGCCTAACAATGGATTTCTCAAAATGTTTCCCCATCATTAAGCAAGACTGTATATAACACATACACATATCTTATATAGCATAATTGTGTTATCACTATAATATTTTGATTATAAGTTTAGAAAGTTTAGAAAGTTTACCTTCTTTCATATTCCTCTGTCCTCGCCATTTATAATTTATAATTGTATTAAATATTATTTTCTTCTTACATAAAATTAGAATTGCATAGTGTTGTACTTTTTGCTTCAACCATTAAACCCAATTTAGAAAACTCGTGAGAAAGAAAACCTACTATAATTTCCCATATTTTAACTTGCCATGCACTTTCTTCCTGCTGTTCCAGTATTCCTTCTTTTATTGTTTCTTTTCTGCTTGGAGAATTTTTTCCACCATTCTTTTAGGGGAAGTCTATCTAGTATATCTCTTTGACATTTTTTATTTTTTCATTTATTTCATGTGTGTTTGTAATTGTCCACTGAATAATTTTACTATGGCTGCTTTAAATTTTTTCCAAATAATTTTAACTTCTCTGTCATCTTGAGTTTGACATCTATTCATTGTATCTTTTTAATTGTTTTGAAGGTTTTTGTTCTTGAGTTTTTCCTGGTTCTTTCCTGGTATGTTGAGTGATACTTTATTGAAACTGGACATTTTTATATTATAAAACTCTAGACCTTATTTTAACCTTCTATTTTAGCTGGCTTTCTGTGACACTACCACGGCAGGGAAAGTTGTGGGGGGATGTAAGCGGAGGAGGCAGGTGATGCTGCCTTACTAACCAGGTAGAGATAGAAGTCCAGGTTTTCTACTTGGCTTCTGACCTCCACTGAAACCTCACATATAGTCTCTGTTATCACTGGACCAGGGTGGAAGTTCTGGCTACCCACATGATCTCTACCAACACTACAGTGTTGGTGGCCTCATTACCACCGCGGAATGGCAAAAGTTCCTATTCTCCGCTGGGCCTTTTTGGATAGCTCCCGGGACGGATGGAGAGAAGCACCTCATGACTGCCAGGTAAGAGTGAAAATCCAAGCTTCCCACATTTTTTCCACTGACACCAAAGGGAGTAGGACTTTATTACTTACTGGTGGAGATGAAGGTCCCAGCTTCCTACTGGCCTTTTCTAGCATCTCTGTGTCAGGGATATTGAAGTGCCTCATTACAACACCATAGAAGTGGAAATGTCTTCCCACTCATTCTTTGCTGGCATGGGTAGAGTAGAACTATAGTCTTTTTTGTGGTGTTTGGATGTAGAGCAGTAATTGTCTGAAAGTTTCTGTCTTGCTAGTCTGCCCCTCTCCTGGTCTTTTGGCTACCAAAAGCAGGTCTTTATTGGAATTTTATTTTGGTCATTGTTGGTATTTCTAGGTTGCTGCTTCTTCAACTTCAAATCTGGAATATATGAGGAAAAAAGAATACCTTAAAATGTGGTATTAACATGGTGATGTTATCATCATATATGAAAGTCCATAGCCAATCTGCCTTTTTCTCTACATCTTTTAGAGTAATACATACATTCTGAAATATATACACATGAGTAATGCATTACACTAAAACATTATGACAGCTACAACATTACTAGGTGAGAGAAAATTGAAACTCATTTACTGAATACAAACTATTTATCAGGCATACACACACAAGTACAGATGTGTGTGGGAGAGGGAGAAGGAAAAGATTCTCACACACATACACACATATATGTATTAAATGTAAACTCATTAGTATCACAGAAAATCCAGGAAATAAATAATATTACTATTCTTTAACAAATGGGAAAATTCTAATAGAAAGAGAGGCTAAGAACTTACTTAAAATCACACAGCAAAAGGTGTATCTGAACTTGAAACCAGATATATTTATCTCAGTATCTATATTTTTTACCAGGTTTTCTTTACCTCTTTATACCCCATAGTACCTAGCATGGTTGTTTGCATGTTGAGACTCAAAAAATATCTGTTGAGTAAGCAAATATATTTTAAAAATTAATGTAGCATCTGTTTCTCAAAACCAAAAACTCTTCTTATTTTTCCTACTTGAGTTAATACTGCATGACTGGTGCCACTCTCAAATCTGTGGGCTCCTGAATGTGTGTGTGTGTGTGTGTGTGTGCACGCGCATTTTATACTCTGGAATATAAACTCTTTTTATACCCTGGAATATAATCTTTTTCATTTTAATTCATTACACATCTCTTCACCAAAACTTAGTTTGTGAATTAAATGAATGATGTTTTTTCTTATGTAGAATTTTTCTTTTTTTGTATTTATTTTAATGTTGCTAACCCTAGCAATCTTTTATATTTATAATTTTTCATATTTTTGAGCCATTAACCCTAATAGACAATCTTATTTCTGTTTATATTTAAATTTGTAACACATAAGATATTTATTGTACCCTTGTTCTTAAAATTTTTATTTTAATATTCTTAGATATTTGTTTTCATAAAAGTTTTAAGATAAGCTTTTGAGTGCTCTCAAAATTCTTGCTAAGATTTTGAATAAAACTGATATTAGGATAAATTGACTATAATTGATATCTTTATAATTTTGATTTTTCTCTTTCATGAACATATCTATCCATTTATTTAATGTTCTTTTCTGTTTTTTTAATTTCTAAATTTTAAAAATAATTGACGCATAATAGTTGTACATATTTATAGAGCACAGTGTGTTGTTTCACTGTATGTATACATTATATAATGATTAAATCAGGGTAATTAGCATATCTATCACTTAAAATATGTATCATTTCTTTGTGGTGATACCATTCAAAATCCTCTCTTCTAGCCATCTTAAAAGATAGAATACATTATCATTAGCTGTAGTCACCCTGCTATGTACTAAAACACCCAGAACTTACTGGAACTGCAATTTTGACCATTGACCAAACTTTTCCTATTCCTCATCCCCCATCCTCCCCAACTTCCAGTAACTGCTGTTCTATTCTCTACTCATATAATATCACCCTTTTAAAATTCCACATGAGTGAGATTATGTGGTGTTTGTCTTTCTGTGTCTGGCTCATTTCACTTAACATAATGATCTCCCAATCATCCATGTTGCTGTAAACAATAAGATTTCATTGTTTTATGTCTAAGTAGTATCAAACTAAAAAGGTTCCCCTCAGCAAATGAAACAATCAATAGAGTAAGGAGTCAACTTATAGAATGGAAGAATATATTTGCAAACTAGGCATCTGACAAGGGGTTAGTGTCCAGAATTTATAAGGAACTCATACAATTCAATAGCAGAAAAAAAAACAAATAATCTGAATTTAAAATGGGCAAAAAACCTGAATAGACATTTATCGAAAGAAAACATGCATACAAATGGCCAACAGATATATGAAAAAAAACTCAACATTACTTATCATCAGGGAAATGCAAATCAAAACCACAATGAGATATCACTTTACCCCAGTTAGAAGGAGTTATTATCAGAGACAAAAAAAAAATAACAAATTCTGGCAAGGATATGGAGAAAGGAAAAGATGGTGGGAATGTAAATTAGTACAGCCATTATGTAAAACAGTATGGAGGTTCCTTTAAAAATTAAAAATAGAACAACCATATGATCTAGCAATTCCATTCTTTTCCCTTTTTTATCAAGATGTATCCTTTCCATCTTAGGAACCTAGCCATTTGGATCTCCTCATTCTACATCTTATCTATATTTGTCATATATGTAGAGCAGAGAGGATTCCCCAAATAATTTGTAATGCTATTATAACCAGAAATCTATATGAGATTTTTTTCACTCAATAATATGTCCTGAACACACTTTCATTTTAATATCTTTAATGAATGCATAATATATCATCTTTAATGGCCAAAAATATACCAAAAGTGTAGATGTGTAATTATTATTTAACAAATTGTACTAACAGATAAACTATTTAAAATTGTTCTTTTTACATATAATGTATTATATCACATATAATGGCACCATTGAAATAAATGCATATAAACCTTTGTCTTCCTGTCAAATTCTCCCTTTGGGACAAATTACCTTTAAATAAAAGTGCTGGCTTCTTAGAGAACTAGTAAATGTCTTCAGGGATAGATAAGGCAATTATAGAAATCTGATTTGTATGTGACCACAGCCTAAACTCAGTTATATAATTTCTGATTCCCAGTCTTTTATGAGCGAACAGTACAGTCACAATCTCTCAATATTCTGTCCCATCTATTGAAGCCACCACAGAGTTCTCTGAATCAGAATTACATGTGGCTGTGTCTCACAGGGAAAAACAAAAGCAATCATGACAAACAATATAGTTTATTTCTCATGCTGTCACATGCAAAATAATTTTATGCCTGATATTATGGTTCTAGGAATGAAGTTTTCAGACCCAGGCTTTTTCAAACTCACTATTTCTTCATTCCTAAGATACGATCCTTGCCCTTACAATTCAACATGACTGTTAGAGAGTTTGACATCTGCTTCATGATCCAGGAATCAAATGGAGAATAGGATGAAGAAGGGGCAGTGGGCATGTAATAGTCTTAACATGTCTTTGAAGCCCACGCAAAACATTTCTGCTTTATTTATTTATTTATTTATTTATTTATTTATTTATTGGTTTTTTCTTTTTTTTATTATTACTATACTTTAAGTTTTAGGGTACATGTGCACAACGTGCAGGTTTGTTACATATGTATACATGTGCCATGTTGGTAAGAGGAGCCTGAGAAATGTGGTCTTTATTCAGCTTATCATATGCCCAGCTAAAAACTAGATGTTGTATTCTGAAGGAAGAAAAGGAAGAATAGGTATTAGCTTAGTCACTTCACTATGCCTAAACCAAAGTACTGAGTACATAAGCATTCATCAGAGTGAAATATCCTCTCATCCTAGAACCTTTTTATTGAATTGGGCTGTTTCAAAGGGTTACATGTTGGAAAGGTAGGGTATTAACCTAAGTGTCCAAAATTGTTTTGCTGTAATGTCTTTCTTAGTTTATTATCAAATCTTCAGAGATAATTTCCTTTTTCTTCAATATAGGGGAGCTGGCTTATTCGCACAATGGCTTTGAAATACCTCTACTCTACCTAGAAGTAAAAAGGCACAAAAATGATGATATATTCATTGTCTTTCCTATTTTCTCATCAGTGTAACTCATGCTTCCACTGCTTGCAGCCAACAGATGTCACTGTTTCTGGCTAAAACAGACACACAAAATCTAAAAATTCTTTGAACAAAAAGAGAGTCTAAGACACATAAGCATCTTAAAATTGACAAAAGAAAAAGTGAGTGGAACCTACTACACAATTTGCATGGCACAAGGATCCTCCTCTTCTTGTGCCCAAGAAGTACAGTTTTGGTGAGAAAGCCCAGTGACAGAAAATCAAGAAATGAGAAACAGGAGTCAGGCCTTAATGAGCAGTCCATCAGAAAGTGATGTAATGGGGGCATAGAGTGAGAAAAGGCATTCAGCACAGGCAAGATGAAGATGGAACAAGTGTGAGATTAATAGAAATAAATGAAACACATAAGGGAGTCAAGGAAATCTAAAATGAATTGTGAGTCTTGGGCATGATTTCCAGAGGGACAGGAGGAGGGTGATGAGGGGCCTTGAGGGTCAGCCGGCACATATTTAGTCAGTTATAATAAGGGAAAATTGCTTCCTCATTACAAGGCTAGAAAGGATGTTGATAAATTTTTCTCCCTTTTAGATAACTGCACAGAAGTTATAATTGGTATGAGGAAGCATGGGCAGCAAGGTTCAGTCCCTTGCTCAACAGGAAAACCCTAGGGGCATGTGCCAAGCTGGATGATAATGACAGCTGTGACTATCAAATCATGCAGCTGGCCTTTCAGAGGAGACGGGGGTCAACCCCAGAGACAAACTGGTTATGTCTAGGTCTCCAAGGAGAGGAGTGAGGAACTCTTTTCCTGAAATGACCGTAAAAATGACAAGTTTATTTAACAGGTATGGAGAAGGTGAAAGGAGCTATATGTAGTGGGATATTTTTAAATGCAAAGTTATTCTTTCAGAGGAGATCAGGAACATGATTCCTGGGGACTTGACATTGTATTTAATAGGAAGTTCACTAGTTTTAGATAAATATCTTATTTTCTTGTCTACTCTGATTGTATGAAATGAAGAATCAAAATGAGACTCTCTTTCTCTTCTCAGATGTCCACAAATTTTCATCACAAACACAAACAAATGAAGATCTTAAGAATAAAACCCAAGACCTTTGTTATTTGGGAGTTATCTGGGTGCTGTCTTAGAAAAATCTTTGCATCATAAGAAAACTTCAAAAATGTTGACAGAAATGTCCTTTTGGCTTTATGATAATTTGTCTAAATTATTTGTGACAATTAGTTTATATAATATGCTTTCAACATTTTACAAAGTAAACTGCAGGCTCACATGTGTATGATGTTCAGACAGAAACCACCCTGGTTTGTTGGTGCATTTACAGATTTGGACCTAGATTATCAGTCTTACAGGAGCTGAACTGATCCCAATAGGTTGTTTTCCCAGATTATGCTAATAGCTGAACATCTGGAAAAGGAGTCAAAAAGAAAATATTTCACCTTTTAGAGATGATAATATAAGCCATAGTTTTTTAAGTCATATAACACATTAGTTTTAAAGATAAAACTTGGAACTGCATTCCTGGTGATATGTGTGTCTGTCTACACTGTACATGGCAGTACATCACTTTTTAAGGGTATAGAAATGAGCCATTGGAGGTCTCAAATGCTTAACACTAATGCTATTAGACTTGGTAAATCTTTACAGGACTCATAAAATAATATTTCATATGCAGAAATCTGTTAGCGTCCCTGAACATTTAGGGAATAATAGAACTTCAGTTCCTGCGGCTTTTCAGTAAGCTTAAAATCAAATGTTTACTTCGTCTAGATTCATGGTTACTCTCTGAGCAGACATTCTACACTGGAGTAAGACAGTCTCTCTACATTACAAAATTATTTATTGCTTCTAAAAATTGAGAACCAATTTGTTATAATCTGTTTTTTTTACAGATCCTCACATGAATACTTGAAACTCTGAAGTGATATTGTTTCCAACAGATTTGCCTCTCTGCAAATACTAAAATTATTTTAGGTAACTTGGTAGAGTACAGTAGCTTCCTTGCTATTTCTCTTTGATGAAGCTAGGGATTAATAAATGCCATTGTTCCTTGTCACAGACATTTACTGAAGGTCTGCTTTGGCTGGACATACCATTATGCTCCACTACTGTATGGTGAGGTACAGTACATGTTTCCTTTCTAAGGGCGGGGGAGGCTTACAATCTTCTGGGGGAGATGGGAATGTGCATAAAGGGTAATCACAATGACAAACAGCATTTGTAAGGAGCCCCTTGAGAGGTGCAGGAAACCATAAGAAACAGAGGCCACTCAGAACTGGAAGTGAAGCTGGAGTCCATAAAGAACTCAAAGAGAGTCTAGAATTTAACCTAAGTCTTGAAGCAAAATAGGGCTTTGACAGATGGTTGAGTAAAAATAAAAATAAAAATAATAAATGGCCATTTTAAGACCAGATTCTGAGCTAAGCAGGAGAATGGAATGTGCCAGCCAAATGCCAGGAATGATGAAGAGTTATTCTTGAGATGGTCTATAGGACATGTCTTTGGGATCTGAGAACATTAAAACAAACAAAGAAACAAACAAACAGTTTGCCTCATTTAAGAGCGTCAAACAGAGTTAGAAGAAAGGGATGTTGTCTGTGTTTGTGGCTTGGGAAGACTGAAGCTGCTTCCTGAAGGAGCTGCAATGCTCAGCATAGAATGTGATGCAAGGTATATTAAAGCAGGCAGCAGAGACTAAGAGAGAAGCCATCAAGCCCGATCCTTAAGAAGTTTCCCTATCATAGATATGTAAGTGTGAGTAGACTGCATATTGAGGAGCTCACTGGCTCTTTTTGACATATGTCAGTTCATGCAAAAAGTCTTCACACCCACTAAATTCCGTATCAAAAAAGGCTTGGTTTTGGAATGTTTGATTATTATGGTACGTTATTTTCTGCCAAAGCAATGTTAATTGTCAGAAATATAGGAATCAAATATCTATTCAAGTCAGTAAGACCAGCTCTTATACAAGAAGCTCAAGGTGTAGCTTGATTTCATTTTTATTAATTGACTTAGCAGCAGAAATAATGATGAATTTAGTGGCATCTAAATGAGAACATTTTAAGGCCATTGAATAAGAAAAATTTCAACAGTATATTTTCAATGAAGCGTTTGATTTCACTTACAAAATCATCTCACCTCACAGAATTGTATTTCATTAGCAGTTATTACTGATCAATTAATTCTTAGAAAAGGGACATAAAATAGCAGAACCAGAGGCATTCTCACATAAACTCTCTGGCAGTTTCTTTGTCCATGTGAATCATCATCTTGCTCAGGAATTAGCACAGATACTGCTGGGGCAAAAGGCAATAAAATGACCTGTCTATGAGCTTAAGGATGCATTCAAATAAGGCAGGGAGCTACTTGACTCCACATGAAAGTGGGTTGAGATTCAGACTTTTAAGAATGAGTTATATGATTCATTGTGCACTTACTAGAGAGCCAAAGAAAATCTATCATAGAAACTAAGTGCAAAAGTAAGTCTTCTTGTGTCTTACAAAATTTTCTTCTTGACAAGGCCTATGAATTATACAATTAACACTAAAAAGCTTGCAAATAATGGCAAAAAAATTCTTAACATATGAACACAAACAAATAATATTTTAATCTTTAATTCATTTAAAGATTTTTTAAATACTATAGGATCATTGAAACATACAAAACATTGTGTCAATTGCTTTTGGTAATACAAGATTACATAAAAGCCAGCCACATCCTAAAACCAAACTACTGTGTGATTAGCAGAAATGCTAGTAGAATTGGGTTTAGCTCCTACCTTCCTTTTCGAATTGCTATTGCTATTCTTTGCCACTCATTTTCCTGAATATTCCCAGGCTATTTTTGAATCCCTTTATTTTTTAAATTGTTCCTAAATCATCAATTTTATTTCTCCTTCTTTAGGGGATTCAAGTTCTGCCCATGCTTTTGTGCCAATCTCAATCTTCACTTCCTCAATGAAACTTTTCAGATGCTCCAACCTGTTGTCTTTCCTACTTCCTCAACACCATTTATTTAGTTAACTTTAATAATCTATAAATTGCTTTACCTGTTTACTTACTGGTTCATCTGAAAATAAGTGAATGCTTTACCATCTACATGTCCAATGCTTTAAAGCAATTGGGAAATAGTAATTGTCATTGTTTCCCTATTTTGAACACAGTAATGTAATTCAAAATTGTTTTGTATTAAAAAAGAAAACACAAAGAAACCTTAAGCTAATTCCATTTATATCAACATAATCCAGTCCCTTTCTCAATAGAGAAAAATAAAACAGATTAAATTTTGTCTTCATTTTTTATTTATTTAATTTTTAGAGAGACAGGGTCTCTCTCTGTCACTTAGGCTGGAGTGCAGTGGTGTGTGATCATGGCTTACTACAGCCTTGACCTCCATTTTGTTTGTAAAATATCATTTAAAACATATGTGAAAATCAACACATGGCTTGTCATTCTATAGCAAGGGGTGGCAAACTACAGCCCCGTAAACCAAATCCAAACTACCATCTACTTTTTGTAAATAAAGTTCTGTTGGAACCATACCCCACCTATTCATCTACTGGTCTGTGGCTGTTTTTGTGCCACAACATTAGGGTGGGGTAGAGGCAACAGAGACTGTACAGTCTGCAAAGCCTGTTTGCAATATGGTGATTTATAGTTTGCTGACCCTTTTTCTAGAGCAAGGCAGACACTACGGTACACATTTTAACCTTTGAAAGCCTACTTAAATGTCAGTGGCTAAATGTCATTGATGAACAAAAGGAAATAGGGATTGTGGAGAAATGGTTGACTCAAGGACTATGGCAGGAACAATACAAGAGGAATCTGGAGCGTCATATGGTGGCAGTAAATGAGGAAGTGCTCCATAAAGGATGTGAGCACAACAAAAAGGCACAGAAACTGACCTGAAAGAGCTCTCAATGTCCAGAACTGGAACAATTTGAGGCAACAAATAAACAACAACAGTATTGGAATATAATCCATAGAAAAAAATTAAAACTCATATAAATATATAATAAATACATGCATGGAAAATAGAATATCACCATTAGAACACCATAATACTGACTGTTGCTGGAAAGATCCACCAATGAATGCTGAAATTCATGGGTGAAAATTTAAGAAGAAACAAGGTATTTGCAGAGTCTCAGGGTATCTTTCCCAAGATGTATCAATTTCAAGTGAAAAAAATAATAAGAGTAAAGCAATCCAGTAGGCCATCACCTTAACCAAGTGGTTAAAGTTAACATCACCAGTAAAAAGACACATGAACATCAATTGCCCCCTTGATATGATACATTGAGAAAGGCACATCGCCATTGTGGTATTCTTGCTAAAAATGCAACTTAAATCTACTCATGAGAAAATATTAGTCAAACCCCCCAAACGTGATAGTCTACAAAATAAGTAAATAATACTCTCCAAAATGCCAAGGTCATGAAAGAAAAAGGACAGAACTGTCACAGATGGGGGAATTCTAAGACACCACAAATAAATTCAATATAGGATCCTGTATTACATCCTGTAAGAGAAAGGGGCCATAGTGGAAACACTGGCAAAATATGTATAGAAAGTTTAGTTAATTGATAATATTGTTGCAATGTTTATTTCATATTTTTGATCATCATGCTATAGTTATATAAAATATTACATAAACTAGGTAAAGGTTATGAGGTTTTATGCAGGAACTCTCTGTACTATTTTTTACAAATTTTCTCTAAGTCTAAAATTCTTTCAAAATAAAAAAAATTGAAATCATTACCAAAAAAGTGAAATTATTTTAAAGTAAAATATTTGAAAAAATAGGTTTAGAAAGAAAAAGCATAACTTTCTGATTAAGGAAAATAGAAACTCAGAGTGCTTCCTTTCATAGTGACAATATTCCTAGCTAATAAATATAGGTTAATAACATGATTTCTAGATGCTGAAGAGAACAATTGTTGTAGCTGTTAAATTGTTTCTGGGTAAAAGTAGTTTCCTTGACTTTCATATAGTCACAGAATTTTAGCTATGATAGTAAAAGCTCAGAATAGTAGAAGAAATCCTAATTGAGTTGAAGAGGAGGAGGGCCAGACAGGATTGCCCTTGTTCTGTTGGGTCCTCACAGCCAGATATTCAGCACATGTCCTGACTACCTGAAGACCACCTGGAGACCGAGCGGCAGGTAACAGGCTAGACTTTGAAGGTCGCGAGGTTTCCCCTTCCCTTTTTCTATAGAAGGGAAGTTTTGTCTTTCTTGTACACTGAGGAAGACTTGATTTTTGGGCGTAGATTATGAAAATCATTGTCATTATTTTGGAGGTATATCTTATATTGGAATAAGGAATACAGAAAGTGAGAATGTTCTATATGCTGAAAAAACAATTAAAAAAAGAAAAAAAACTTCCTCTATTTCAAGAATTAACTCTGATATAAACTAGATTGTTTTTATTAATATATGGTAAATTTAGAAAATGTTTTAAGGTAAAACACATTATATTAATTTCAATCATTTGGCAAATATTAACTGAGAGTTTTTGTGTGCCCAACACTCTGTTAGCCATTACTGAAAATTTAAGCACATGATTCCCCAATGCATACAATCTTTGTAAGCAACAAATGAACTCACAAAAAATAAGAAAAACTAAATGAAAAAATATGACGATGAATACAAATAGGAAGAGATATTCAGAAAGATTAAGATATCCGCTAAAGGGAGTGCTCAGTACTGATGTCATAGGGAAGATTGGAGTTAGTCTGTTTCTTGAAAAGGATAATAATAACAATAATAACACCAAAATGTTGGCTTTATCATAAAGATTAAATAAGATACTGCAGAAAAAAATAAGTCCTTTCCTTCAAAAATCCATGTTTTTTAAAAAGTTGCATATATACTAAAAAACTAAGAGTAAAAAATACCATTTTAATTTTATGAATAAAATATAAGAAAGTGTTCTTTAAATAAGACACAAAAGGCAAAGCCCTTAAAAGTAAAAAAGTATACATTGTACTAAATCACAAACTTTAAATTTGTCTGAATCCAAAAATTCCATAACCATAGCTTACAAAATCAAATAACATACCGGGAAAAAAAACATAGGCAAAAAATTAGGATAAGAAAGATATTTGTTTATTTGAGACAGGGTCTCACTCTCACCCAGGCTGGAGTGCAGTGGCATAATCATGGCTCACTGCAGCTTCAACCTCCAAGGCTCAAGTGATCCTCCTATCTCAGCCCACCAAAGTAGGCAGGACTATAGGTATGCACCACAACACCCAGCTAATTTTTTTTATTTTTAGTAGAGATGGGGTCTTTGTATTCTGTCTAGGCTGGTCTCAAATCCCTGGGCTCAAGCAATCCTCTTCTCTCAGCCTTTCAAGATTACAGGCATGAGCCACTGCATCCAGCCAATAAATATTTAGAATCAAGAATATAAATTACTTTGGGCAGTATGGCCATTTTCATGATACTGATTCTTCCTATCCATGAACATGGAATGTTTTTCCATTTGTTTGTGTCCTCTCTTATTTCCTTGAGCAGTGGTTTGTAGTTCTCTTTGAAGACATCCTTCGCATTCCTTATTAGCTATATTCCCATGTATTTTATTCTCTTTGTAGCAGTTGTGAATGGGAGTTCATTCATGATTTGGCTCTCTGCTTGTCTATTGTTGGTGTAAATAAATGCTTGTGATTTTTGCAC
Organism: Pan paniscus; assembly: GCF_029289425.2. Lineage (NCBI taxonomy): Eukaryota > Metazoa > Chordata > Mammalia > Primates > Hominidae > Pan > Pan paniscus. The sequence continues at coordinate 68,755,260 of NC_073261.2, read as the reverse complement.
ATTGATTTTGTATCCTAAGACCTTGCCAAAGTTGCTTATCAGCTTAAGGAGTTTTTGGGCTGAGATGTTGGGGTTTTCTAAATATAAAATCACGTCATCTGCAAACAGAGACAACTTGACTTCCTCTCTTCCTCTTTGAATATCATTTATTTCTTTCTCTTGCCTAATTGCCCTGGCCAGAACTTCCAACACTATCTTGAACAGGAGTGGTGAGAGAGGTCATCCTCATCTTGTACCAGTTTTCAAAGGGAATGCTTCCAGCTTTTGCCCATTCAATATGATATTGGCTGTGGCTTTGTCATAAATAGCTCTTACTATTTTGAGATGATATGTTCCATCAATACCTATTTTATTGAGAGTTTTTAACACAAAGGGATATTGAATTTTATCAAAGGCCTTTTCTGCATCTATTGAGATAATTATATGGTTTTTGTCTTTAGTTCTGTTTATGTTGTGAATTACATATGTTGATTTGTGTATGTTGAACCAACCTTGCATCACGGGGAAGCATCCAACTTGAGCGTGGCTGATAAGATTTTGGATGTGCTGCTGAATTTGGTCTGCCAGTATATTATTAAAGATGTTTGCATCAATTTATAGATTCAATGCTATTTCCATCAAACTACCACTGACATTCTTTGCAGAACGAGGAAAACCTACTTTAAATTTCATATGGAATCAAAGAAGATGCCATATAGCCAAGACAATTCTTAGCAAAAAGAACAAAGCTGGAGGTGTCACACTACCTGATTTCAAACTATACTACAAGGCTACAGTAAGCAAAACAGCATGATACTGGTACCAAAACAGACATATAGACCAATGGAACAGAACAGAGACCTCAGAATTAGCACCACACACCTACAACCATCTGATCTTCAAAAAACCTGACAAAAACAAGCAGTGGGGAAAGGATCTCCTACTCAATAAATGGTGCTGGGAAAACTGGCTAGCCATATGCAGAAAACTGATACTAGACCCTTTCCTTCACGTTATACAAAAATTAACTCAATATGGATTAAAGACTTAAATGTAAAACGCAAAACCATGAAAACCCTAGAAGAACACATAGTCAATACCATTCAGGATGTAGGTATGGGCAAAGACTTCATGATAAAAATGCCAAAAGCAATTGCAACAAAAGCCAAAATTGACAAATGGGATATAATTAAACTAAACAGCTTCTGAACAGCAAAAGAAACTATCATCATAGTGAGCAGGCAACCTACAGAATGGGAGAAAATTTTTGCAATCTACCCATCTGACAAAGGTCTAATATCCTAAATTTATAAGGAACCTAAACAAATTTACAAGAAAAAAAAAATCAAAAAGTAGGCAAAGGATATAAAAAGATACTTCTCAAAATAAGACATTTACGCAGCCAACAAACATATGAAAAAAAGCTCAACATCACTTATCATTACAGAAATGCACATCAAAACCACAATGAGATACCATCTCATGTCAGTCAGAATGGCGATTATTAAAAAGTCAAGATTTAGATGCTGGCCAGGCTGTGGAGAAATAGGAATGCTTTTATACTGTTGGTGGGAATGTAAATTAGTTCAACCATTGTGGAAGATAGTATGGCAATTCCTCAAGGATCTAGAATCAGAAATACCACTTGACCCAGCAATGTCACTGCTGGGTATATACTCAAAGGATTATAAATCATTCTGCTATAAAGCCACATGCACACGTATGTTTATTGCAGCACTACTTACAATAACAAAGTCATGGAACCAACCCAAATGCCCATCAACAATAGACTGGTTAAACAAAATGTTGTACATATACACCGTGGAATACTATGCAGCCATAAAAAGGAATGAGAACATGTCCTTTTCAGGGACATGGATGAAGCTAGAAGCCATCATTCTCAGCAAACTAACACAGGAACAGAAAACCAAACACCACATGGTCTCACTCATAAGTAGGAGTTGAACAATGAGAACACATGGACACAGTGAGGGGAATAACATATACCAGGGCCTGTTGGAGGCTGGGGGACGTGAAGAGGGAACACAGAGGATGGGTCAACAGGTGCAGCAAACCACCATGGCACATGTATACCTATGTAACAAACCTGCACATTCTGCACATGTATCCCAGAACCTAAAGTAAAGTAAAATAAAAGTTAATTTAATTTATAAAGAATATATAAATAACTCAGAAGACCCATGAACTTAAATCAAAATAAAATTACATCATTATTATCCTGGCTCTACCTGAAATTTTAGCATTTCCTTTTATTATAAATACAGTCAACAAACCAGAGTGGCTTGAATCATACCTGAGACTGTCAAGATTCAAATCTGTAGGTTGCAGATATCTAGAAATATTGTTTACATTCATCACTTTCTCCAAATTACAGTACTGTGGATTCACCACTATATCTTACTGTTTAATGCATTAATTTTTAAAATGTTCCTATATTATAATTTGTTTTTACCTTTTTGGTATTTATATTTTAATATAATTGAGTTCCTTTGGAATCCTATGTATTTTATTACAAAAAATTTAAAATATACTCTGAGAAGGAATTCACTGGGTTTGCTTCGCTGCCAAAGGGTCCTATGGTACAAAAAAGGCTAACTACCCCTGACCATGTTGATAAGAATAGAACTTTACCAAAAATGGTGAGAGTAAACAGCTACTGTCAAAATGCTGTGTATGCAATATGATATGACTTGTATGAGTTTTTATGAAAATCACACAAAATATCATATATTTTTCATGAAATCATATTCATGAATAACAATCTATAAATATAAATGTGAGGAGACACACTAAATTTATGCCTCTATAGTTTTTGCTGCTGGGAATAGAGAGGTGAATAGGACATGAGAAGATGGATAAAATATTTCATATTTAGGCACAGTATGTTATTTCTTTTTTTTAGAAAAACAGGAAAAACTGCTGGCATTTTTAACAACTATAAATTCTGGGCCATGGGTACAGTGGTGGTTGTGTGTTTAATTTTTTTTAATTCTCAAAATAAAAGTTGAATAAACGTGTATAAATCAATTCAAGGTAAGATACTGACTGTATAACAAACACTTCAGATGGGGAAACATGGCCGAATAGGAACAGCTCCGATCTACAGCTCCCAGTGTGAGTGACACAGAAGACGGGTGATTTCTGCATTTCCATCTGAGGTACCGGGTTCATCTCACTAGGGAATGCCAGACAGTGGGCGCAGGTCGGTGGGTGCGCGCACCGTGCGCGAGCCGAAGCAGGGTGAGGCATTGCCTCACTCGGGAAGCTCAAGGGGTCAGGGAGTTCCCTTTCCTAGTCAAAGAAAGGGGTGACGGACAGCACCTGGAAAATCAGGTCACTCCCACCCGAATACTGTGCTTTTCCAACGGGCTTAAAAAACGGCGCACCACGAGATTATATCCCACACCTGGCTCGGAGGGTCCTACGCCCACGGAGTCTCCCTGATTGCTAGCACAGCAGTCTGAGATCAAACTGCAAGGCGGCAGCGAGGCTGGGGGAGGGGCGCCCGCCATTGCCCAGGCTTGCTTAGGGGAACAAAGCAGCCGGGAAGCTCGAACAGGGTGGCGCCCACCACAGCTCAAGGAGGCCTGCCTGCCTCTGTAGGCTCCACATCTGGGGGCAGGGCACAGACAAACAAAAAGACAGCAGTAACCTCTGCAGAATTAAATGTCCCTGTCTGACAGCTTTGAAGAGAGCAGTGGTTCTCCCAGTATGCAGCTGGAGATCTGAGAATGGGCAGACTGCCTCCTCAAGTGGGTCCCTGACCCCTGACCCCCGAGCAGCCTAACTGGGAGGCACCCCCTAGCAGGGGCACACTGACACCTCACACGGCAGGGTACTCCAACAGACCTGCAGCTGAGGGTCCTGTCTGTTAGAAGGAAAACTAACAAACAGAAAGGACATCCACACCAAAAGGACATCACCATCATCAAAGACCAAAAGTAGATAAAACCACAAAGATGGGGAAAAAACAGAACAGAAAAACTGGAAACTCTAAAACGCAGAGCGCCTCTCCTCCTCCAAAGGAACGCAGCTCCTCACCAGCAATGGAACAAAGCTGGATGGAGAATGACATTGACGAGCTGAGAGAAGAAGGCTTCAGACGATCAAATTACTCAGAGCTACGGGAGGACATTCAAACCAAAGGCAAAGAAGTTGAAAACTTTGAAAAAAATTTAGAAGAATGTATAACTAGAATAACCAATACAGAGAAGTGCTTAAAGGAGCTGATGGAGCTGAAAACCAAGGCTCGAGAACTACGTGAAGAATGCAGAAGCCTCAGGAGCCGATGCGATCAACTGGAAGAAAGGGTATCAGCGATGGAAGATGAAATGAATGAAATGAAGTGAGAAGGGAAGTTTAGAGAAAAAAGAATAAAAAGAAACGAGCAAAGCCTCCAAGAAATATGGGACTATGTGAAAAGACCAAATTTATGTCTGATTGGTGTACCTGAAAGTGACGGGGAGAATGGAACCAAGTTGGAAAACACTCTGTAGGATATTATCCAGGAGAACTTCCCCAATCTAGCAAGGCAGGCCAACATTCAGATTCAGGAAATACAGAGAACGCCACAAAGATACTCCTCGAGAAGAGCAACTCCAAGACACATAATTGTCAGATTCACCAAAGTTGAAATGAAGGAAAAAATGTTAAGGGCAGCCAGAGAGAAAGGTCGGGTTACCCTCAAAGGGAAGCCCAACAGACTAACAGCGGATCTCTCAGCAGAAACCCTACAAGCCAGAAGAGAGTGGGGGCCAATATTCAACATACTTAAAAGAATTTTCAACCCAGAATTTCATATCCAGCCAAACTAAGCTTCATAAGTGAAGGAGAAATAAAATACTTTACGGACAAGCAAATGCTGAGAGATTTTGTCACCACCGGGCCTGCCCTAAAAGAGCTCCTGAAGGAAGCACTAAACATGGAAAGGAACAACCGGTACCAGCCGCTGCAAAATCATGCCAATATGTAAAGACCATCGAGACTAGGAAGAAACTGCATCAACTAACGAGCAAAATAACCAGCTAACATCATAATGACAGGATCAAATTCACACATAACAATATTAACTTTAAATGTAAATGGACTAAATGCTCCAATTAAAAGACATAGACTGGCAAATTGGAAAAAGAGTCAAGACCCATCAGTGTGCTGTATTCAGGAAACCCATCTCACATGCAGAGACACACATAGGCTCAAAATAAAAGGATGGAGGAAGATCTATCAAGCAAATGGAAAACAAAAAAAGGCAGGGGTTGCAATCCTAGTCTCTGATAGAACAGACTTTAAACCAATAAAGATCAAAAGAGACAAAGAAGGCCATTACATAATGGTAAAGGGATCAATTCAACAAGAAGAGCTAACTATCCTAAATATATATGCACCCAATACAGGAGCACCCAGATTCATAAAGCAAGTCCGGAGTGACCTACAAAGAGACTTAGACTCCCACACATTAATAATGGGAGACTTTAACACCCCACTGTCAACATTAGACAGATCAACGAGACAGAAAGTCAACAAGGATACCCAGGAATTGAACTCAGTTGTGCACCAAGCGGACCTAATAGACATCTACAGAACTCTCCACCCCAAATCAACAGAATATACATTTTTTTCAGCACCACACCACACCTATTCCAAAATTGACCACATACTTGGAAGTAAAGCTCTCCTCAGCAAATGTAAAAGAACAGAAATTATAACAAACTATCTCTCAGACCACAGTGCAATCAAACTAGAACTCAGGATTAAGAATCTCACTCAAAACCACTCAACTACATGGAAACTGAACAACCTGCTCCTGAATGACTACTGGGTACATAACGAAATGAAGGCAGAAATACAGATGTTCTTTGAAACCAACGAGAACAAAGACACAACATAGCAGAATCTCTGGGATGCATTCAAAGCAGTGTGTAGAGGGAAATTTATAGCACTAAATGCCCACAAGAGAAAGCAGGAAAGATCCAAAATTGACACCCTAACATCACAATTAAAAGAACTAGAAAAGCAAGAGCAAACACATTCAAAAGCTAGCAGAAGACAAGAAATAACTAAAATCAGAGCAGAACTGAAGGAAATAGAGACACGAAAAACCCTTCAAAAAATTAATGAATCCAGGAGCTGGTTTTTTGAAAGGATCAAAAAAATAGATAGACCACTAACAAGACTAATAAAGAAAAAAAGAGAGAAGAATCAAATAGACGCAATAAAAAATGATAAAGGGGATATCACCACCGATCCCACAGAAATACAAACTACCATCAGAAAATACTACAAACACCTCTACGCAAATAAACTAGAAAATCTAGAAGAAATGGATAAATTCCTCGACACATACACTCTCCCAAGACTAAACCAGGAAGAAGTTGAATCTCTGAATAGACCAATAACAGGATCTGAAATTGTGGCAATAATCAATAGCTTACCAACCAAAAAGAGTCCAGGACCAGATGGATTCACAGCCGAATTCTACCAGAGGTACAAGGAGGAACTGGTACCATTCCTTCTGAAACTATTCCAATCAATAGAAAAAGAGGGAATCCTCCCTAACTCATTTTATGAGGCCAGCATCATTCTGATACCAAAGCCGGGCAGAGACACAACAAAAAAAGAGAATTTTAGACCAATATCCTTGATGAACATTGATGCAAAAATCCTCAATAAAATACTGGCAAACCGAATCCAACAGCACATCAAAAAGCTTATCCACCATGATCAAGTGGGCTTCATCCCTGGGATGCAAGGCTGGTTCAATATACACAAATCAATAAATGTAATCCAGCATATAAACAGAGCCAAAGACAAAAACCACATGATTATCTCAATAGATGCAGAAAAGGCCTTTGACAAAATTCAACAACCCTTCCTGCTAAAAACTCTCAATAAATTAGGTATTGATGGGACATATTTCAAAATAATAAGAGCTATCTATGACAAATCCACAGCCAATATCATACTGAATGGGCAAAAACTGGAAGCATTCCCTTTGAAAACTGGCACAAGACAGGGATGCCCTCTCTCACCACTCCTATTCAACATAGTGTTGGAAGTTCTGGCCAGGGCAATTAGGCAGGAGAAGGAAATAAAGGGTATTCAATTAGGAAAAGAGGAAGTCAAATTGTCCCTGTTTGCAGACGACATGATTGTATATCTAGAAAACCCCATTGTCTCAGCCCAAAATCTCCTTAAGCTGATAAGCAACTTCAGCAAAATCTCAGGATACAAAATCAATGTACAAAAATCAGAAGCATTCTTATACACCAACAACAGACAGAGAGCCAAATCATGAGTGAACTCCCATTCACAATTGCTTCAAAGACAATAAAATACCTAGGAATCCAACTTACAAGGGACGTGAAGGACCTCTACAAGGAGAATACAAACCACTGCTCAATGAAATAAAAGAGGATACAAACAAATGGAAGAACATTCCATGCTCATGGGTAGGAAGAATCAATATCGTGAAAATGGCCATACTGCCCAAGGTAATTTACAGTTTCAATGCCATCCCCATCAAGATACCAATGCCTTTCTTCACAGAATTGGAAAAAACTACTTTAAAGTTCATATGGAACCAAAAAAGAGCCCGCATCACCAAGTCAATCCAAAGCCAAAAGAACAAAGCTGGAGGCATCACACTACCTGACTTCAAACTATACTACAAGGCTACAGTAACTAAAACAGCATGGTACTGGTACCAAAACAGAGATATAGATCAATGGAACAGAACAGAGCCCTCAGAAATAACACCGCATATCTACAACTATCTGATCTTTGACAAACCTGAGAAAAACAAGCAATGGGGAAAGGATTCCCTATTTAATAAATGGTGCTGGGAAAACTGGCTAGCCATATGTAGAAAGCTGAAACTGGATCCCTTCCTTACACCTTATACAAAAATCAATTCAAGATGGATTAAAGACTTAAACATTAGACCTAAAACCATAAAAACCCAGAAGAAAACCTAGGCAATACCATTCAGGACATAGGCATGGGCAAGGACTTCATGTCTAAAACACCAAAAGCAATGGCAACAAAAGACAAAATTGACAAATGGGATCTAATTAAACTAAAGAGCTTCTGCACAGCAAAAGAAACTACCATCAGAGTGAACAGGCAACCTACAAAATGGGAGAAAATTTTTGCAACCTACTCATCTGTCAAAGGGCTAATATCCAGAATCTACAATGAACTCAAACAAATTGACAAGAAAACAACAAAAAACCCCATCAAAAAGTGGGCAAAGGACATGAACAGACACTTCTCAAAAGAAGACATTTATGCAGCCAAAAAACACATGAAAAAATGCTCACCATCACTGGCCATCAGAGAAATGCAAATCAAAACCACAATGAGATACCATCTCACACCAGTTAGAATGGCAATCATTAAAAAGTCAGGAAAAAACAGGTGCTGGAGAGGATGTGGAGAAATAGGAACACTTTTACACTGTTGGTGGGACTGTAAACTAGTTCAACCATTGAGGAAGTCAGTGTGGCGATTCCTCAGGGATCTAGAAATAGAAATACCATTTGACCCAGCCATCCCATTACTGGGTATATACCCAAAGGACTATAAATCATGCTGCTATAAAGACACATGCACATGTATGTTTATTGCGGCACTATTCACAATAGCAAAGACTTGGAACCAACCCAAATGTCCAACAATGATAGACTGGATTAAGAAAATGTGGCACATATACACCATGGAATACTATGCAGCCATAGAAAATGATGAGTTCATGTCCTTTGTAGGGACATGGATGAAATTGGAAATCATCATTCTCAGTAAACTATCGCAAGAACAGAAAACCAAACACCGCATATTCTCACTCATAGGTGGGAATTGAACAATGAGATCACATGGACACAGGAAGGGGAACATCACACTCTGGGGCCTGTTGTGGGGTGGGGGGAGGGGGGAGGGATAGCATTGGGAGATATACCTAATGCTAGATGACGAGTTAGTGGGTGCAGCGCACCAGCGTGGCACATGTATACATATGTAACTAACCTGCACAATGTGCACATGTACCCTAAAACTTAAAGTATAATAATAAAAGAAAAAATAAATAAATAAATAAAGTTTTATGGGAACACACACACACAAAAAAACACTTCATAGCTTTCATGCATTTCTGTTAATGCTATCAAAAAGAAAGTATTTGGAAAGCAAAAGTGGAGAGAGTGAGCCTTCCAGGTGTGGAAAACCACATGAGTAAAGGCACATTCAAGATGAGTAGGTCAAGAGTTAATGAGATGTTAATAGTCTTTTGTAGCAATCATCCAAGCTGGAAGTGTTTCTATGACTTATTTGTGTTTCCAGTTCATGATCCAGAACATAAAGCCCTGATTTCCCCATTACTGGGTATGCAGGTGAAACCAGCCCTGGGAGGGCTGGCAACCCCGGGGCCGACCTTGGTGATCTGGTGTTTACTGGATAACTGGGCTTCTTAGCGAGAAGTGTGCAAGTCTGGGCAGTGCCAGCACCACTGACTGACTGGGAGGAAGCTCTTAAAAAGGCTACCTTACCAAACTGGAGCACCCATACCTGAAAAGTTTCTGGATGAGGTTGGAGAACCTTATTCAGAGATGGTCTAATCAAGATGAAATAAAGTAGGGAAGGCTTTGCATGAAAATCACCTGTTTTAATTATGTAAAAGTCAGGCACATGCAAGTTGTTAGTGGAAGTTCTAAATAACAGTTATTTCAGCTTACTTTTTCTTCTTTTTCTTTTCTTTCTTTCTTTTTTTTTTTTTTTTTTTTTGTAAGTTGTTTTCCAAAAAGGCATTCCAAAGAGTAGAGTTTTACAGTTAAATAAGTTAGGAAGTATTATATAATTTACTTCCTCTTGGAAAGTCACAATATATATTAGATATTAAAAGCTCTGAGGAGTCCTATTTTCTTTCTTCAACCCAGCGTCTCCCAAACAAAATTATGTTCTAAGATCCTTTTGGAAATACTAATGTTTCAAAACATCAGAACAACTTTAGCCATTTTTTGTCAGGGAGAAAAATTTCATAAATACCCGCTTCACACCTCAAGCATGACACTAAAAGATGATTACAAATATATTAGGTACATAAAGCTGAATGAATTTTCAAGGCAGCAGTTTACCTCATAGGTCTGATCATTGTCAAAAGTCTCTTTATGGTTTATGGTCCTGTCAGAAACCCTCAGTTCTCCCATATGTACATATATGGTACTCTTTCCCTCCCAGTTAATTATGCCATAAATAATTTCTTCTTATCTGCATGTCAATTACAAGGTAATGAATGCCACTTCATATTATGTGAAATACAAATCAAGCTCTAGGCCCCGTGAGATAATTTTCTTGGCCAAACTCCCAGGCCCTGTACTTGGTATGAACTTCAATTGTGTCTCTAGGATTAGTGAATGTTATGTTTCTAAGTGGTGATCTGTTTATTTCATGCCACATTTTCAAGCTGTCTTTTTCTCACATGTACCATTAAGCATTATATTGAGTTTTTTTTTAAGGTTTTCAATTCACTTTATTTTTGTAAAATTTCTCTATTCAAATTTATCTCAATGTGCAATTTGCTCATACCTCATCTCTCTAGAGAGCTTTGAGGTCACTCTTTCCCTACAAGGTGCTTGCAGAAAAAAATAGCAGCTAAAATTCACAAGTGGCAAAGGCATGTTTTCTTCTCCCCAATTTTTAACATGCTTGCTCCAATGAAAATAAAGTCTTGCTTGCAGATGTACCAAAGGAGACATCTCATTCACTGACTTTTCTTTTTTATAAAGTCATACACCAGTGCCAATTCTTTTTGTATATGCTATGTAGTACAGGTTCTTCCTTCTTTATCTAAAATTTGGGGTATCACTTTCACATTGGGAATTTATTTGAAATCAGTGAGAGAAATATTTCTATCTGAAAGATATTATATTTGAGATTGAGTCAGGCATCATACTGAGAAAAGGATCAAGGAAATATAACAACTGTTGAAAAACTGAAACTCAATGTGTAAAATATTATCAAACATGGAAGTAGAATACAGTGAAGGTGCACAATTGAAAAGAGCATTTTTCTTTGACAATTTGAACAGCTGTATCTGTATTTCAGCACTGAAATCCTCCGTGCATTTGCTTAACAACAATGTCTTCCCATATCCATGCTTAAATAATTTCCTTCTGAAGGATAAAAGATAGGCACTAAAAATTATATTTTTAACATTAAACTTGAATACTTTATCTTGAAATTTAAACCTCATGTGACTCAAAGGAATTTAAATTATTTTCTGAGATCTAGGACTTTCTTTTTGGTTACGAAACTCTTTGACCTTTTTTCCCATTGACACAAAATTATGAATTTAACAAAGAAAATCCACAACTCAAATCAACCAAGGTCTATGTAAATAAACTTTGCAAATAGTAGGATTTGAGACACCACATGTTTCTAACCACTTTATAAATCATACTTCTTGGCTGTTCAGAATATGGGAATCAGGGATTTTTTTAAACGAGAAGACAGTCTTAATTTCAGAGTCACTCTTTAAGGCTATATTTCACACCACTTTTTGAGACAGCACTTGGATTCTAACATGGGAGCCCAGTGCAGCTGAGCCATGAATGACTGGCTTCTGAAATAAGCCAAATCAAGATAAAACATTGCAAAATGTAACCCACTGGATACCCCGAAGACATCACTGAAGGAAAAATACTTTTTTTTTTAAATTGAGGAACCACAGGTGTGACAGAAACGCATATTTTCACAGTTGAGCTCAACAGCATCGTTGTGGTTTTTGGTGCTCTCATTAAAACACATTGTTGAAAATATACGACTATTTTCATCTTCTCTTATCCTGTTTACACAGATTTCAGGCTCTAATTGTCTTTTACTCTCTTGAACTCATCAAGCAAACAGAGTTGGTATAGCTAGAAAACATACTTCTGTAGAGAGCACAGTAAGTTGTAAAGACTATATTGTATTATTTCTCTTTCCTAGTAATGAAAATGAATTTTTTAAAATGTTGCTGGATTAATGAGTTTTGTTGTATCTATTTTCTTTTTATTGTATGCTTTTATGTTTTAATATTTAATGTAGTTCATTCAGTTATTCAGTGAATAACAGTCAAGGTTGTCCTTTTATTCATAACTTCAACATAATACATTTGCATTTCAAGTATTATACTTTATTATTTGTAAAAATCCATGACTTGCTTGTCAATTAGTATATTTGTGTGCTAGGAAATATACATATCTTTTAAATTGTGTACATTAATTATACATATTCAAACACATTGATATTTAAAGAGAAATCTAGCTATTCTTATATCAGACAAAACAAACTTTAAAGCCACAGCAGTTTAAAAAGACAAAGAGGGACACTATATAATTATCAAAGGTCTTGTCCAACAGGAAAATATCATAATACTATAAACATATATGCACCTAACACTGGAGTTCCCAAATTTATAAAACAATTACTACTAGACCTTAGAAATGAGATAGACAACAACACAATAATAGTAGGGGACTTCAATACTCCACTGACAGCACTAAACAGGTCATCAAGACAGAAAGTCAACAAAGAAACAATGGATTTAAACTATAATCTAGAACAAATGAACTTAACAGGTATTTCCAGAACATTCTATGCAACAACTGCAGAATATACACTTCTCTTCATCAGCAGATGCAACTTTCTCCAAGATAGACCATACGATAGGCCACAAAACAAGTCTCAATAAATTTAAGAAAATTGAAATTATATCAAGTACTCTCTCAGACCACAGTGGAATAAAATTGGAAATCAACTCCAAAAGGAGCCTTCAAACCAATCAAGTACATGGAAATTAAAAACCTACTCTTGAATGATCATTGGGTCAACAATGACATCAAGATGAAAATTTAAAAATTATTTGAACTGAACGATAATAGTGATACAACCTATCAAAACCTCTGGGATACAGCAAAGTCAGTGCTAAGAAGAAAGTTCATAGCTTTACATGCCTACATCAAAAAGTCTGAAAGAGCACAAATAGATAATATGAAGTCACACCTCAAGGAACTAGAGAAACAGGAACAAACCAAACCCAAACTCTGCAGAAGAAAATAAATAACCAAGATCAGAGCAGACCTAAATAAAATTGAAACAAAAATTTTCAACTTACTCTTGATTTGTTGAGACGTTAAGGTACAGGGAAAATCTGAATACACTAATAATTTATGAGTAAAATTTCCAAAGGCAATTCAAAATTATAGGTAATTCAGAAGTATTACTTCCTTTCCAGCAAATATTCTTCTAAAATGCATTTTTAATAGTACATTGCCTGATCTGAGTCTTTCAATATCTCTACTTACTCTTCATTTGAGACACTGAAAAGCAATAGCAGAGAATACAAATATTGCTAAGACATATGCCTGACTAACAACCATCAGGCTGGGAAATGTCTTCAGGATTTTAGCACAACTCTTAGAACAACACAGACATAATTCAGAAAGTGAAGTAGGAAACACTTTGTATCTGGCAAGGCATCATGGGGAATCAAATTACTCAAGGCTAGCTGTATCACTGGAAAGAGAAGAAAGTGCAATGAGAGGCCTAGATAGCTCCATTCTGTGGGAGTCATAGTTATACCTAGCAGCCAGTCTCTTCTTCCCTCACATTCCCTGTGAAGGTAAATGATTTCATACTGACTTTTCTATTTTTGACGTTTTTAGTAAAAGACAATAGTGTTGATTTGACATAATCAATTTCTTCTATTTGAGTTTGGGAAAATTACTTAACAATTTTAAATCTTGGCTTTTTTATCTAAAAAGTAGAAAAAATGAATACTTATTCATTTTTAAAGTCATTAGAAAGAGTAAATGAATCAATCCATATTACCATGATATATGGCATGCAGTCAATGCTTATAAAGTTTTATCTGTCATTAATTTCCAAAAATAACATTAACGTCTTTGAGACTCTTTTTTTATTCAGTAAAATGAAGATCATACTGCCAACTTATATATTATTTTGTAGACCGAATGAGCCAATATATTGTTAAACATTTGGCATAGTGCCTAGCATGTAGTAAGTACTCAAAAAAGGTAAGTTCTTTTCTCCTCTCTAAATCAATCCTATAGTCTAACTCTAGCTCTGCAGTACCAAGATTCACATAGCTCCACTGGTTCTGCCAGCCACTGATGGGCAGGCGAACTGCTTCAGCCATTCTTAGAGGTTCTTTCCCAGGTTCTGAAATGGGTACATAAAATGTGCTTTACAAGGTTGTTCTGAGGATCAAATGTGCACTAAGTAACAGGTAAAATGAAATAATATATAATTATAAATTTGTTTGAAAGAAGAGGCAAAGAGATGGTGCACGCGAAAGCAATAAGGCCTAATCATCCACAGAAAACAAATGTTGAAGAAATTTAAAGTTCTCTGACTTATTAAACAGATCAAGCTTCCCAGAATCCACTTCTCTCTTTTAGACTTTTCTTCCTTTATTCTGAGCAGAAGCATGGCCAGGCCCCCTCTGTCCCTTCGGACATTGCAATCCCACCTGCAAGATGTTTTTGGATTAACCCTAAACACTTCAAAAAGAAAGACAAAGTGGAGCTAATTTGAAGAAATACGAAGAAAAAGAGGCCGATTCTTGTTCTAACTTGAGAATTTTCAAAATGCAAAGTGGACCAATACCGGATATTTTTAATGAGTCCTAATTATAAATACATTTGTGTAGCACAATTTAATTTATTGGAAAAACTAATTTTATTCAATCTTTTTTTAATGTGAAAGCAAAATCTCCAATATGTTGCCATAACACAATAAATATAATTTTCCAAGCCAGAAACCATGGCAACAGTTTTTAATAATAGAATATGATTGGCTGAATATGAAAAAATAAAACCACACTCTAAATAATTAAACTGTTTCTCAATATAAAATGAAAATATCTCAAGCATTTTCCTGTTTTTATGTGTTCAATGTGATACACTGTTTCAGTCTGCTGGGAAACCTATAATTACCAGACTGTCTTTTCATGTAATACATTCTTTTTGTCACTAATCCATGAATTAAAATGATATTTCAAAGAAAATAACCTGTCTGAAAAAGAGAAACCTGAGAATTAGGTCCTTTAGAATGAATTCTTTTTATATTGGTTCACCCAGTTGAATGTATTTTCTTTATGATTTTGGAGGAAAGTTTTTTTTTTGTCATTTTTAAAAGGGGTCAGTTCAAGAATACTGGTTTAAAGCAGATGTCTATCAATTTGGCCTCACATATATGTATTCATATATTTCAGGACATCAAACAAACAGGCAAAAGCTTTTCATTGAAACAATGTCTGCCCATGTAACAAAAATCTGCGGAGAAAGGAAGTGTTAATTCAAATATCCAGATGTCTAGCTTGCCAGTGGGCATTTGGCATCACTGCAACAAAACATGTGCATGGCTAAAATTGTTCTCTTCTCCACTGCATCTTATGGCAGGACCGTCCCAAAAGCTTGGTGGAATTATTTTACCAAGTTCCAAGAAAGAATTCAAACCATATTCCCTATATGCTGTTGAAATGACTTGTGGAACAAAGTTATAGGAATACATAAATAGATAAGTGACTGGTTAACAATAAACAAATGGCTAATTCATGCACATGAAAGATTTAGGCAGTGATATTCACACATATGGCACTGCTAAATGAAAAAGACAGTTCTGTATCTAAAAATAGTATCAGTACCAGAACTAGTGAATAATGTTTTATTTTTCCAAAGGTCAATAGGATATTACTTAGTCTGCCAAATTATAATAGCTAGAGCCCAGTCATTAGTGGCAAAGTCAGGAACAGCAGTAATGATTTTGACCCTAGAAATTTCAATCCTACTTTCAATGAGTTAATCAGAAGAAGTCATATACCTCTCTGAAATGCTTTAAATATGACATATTTGAGTTATTCTTCAGAATATATTTATCAAACATGTGTGCTGTTAATAAATATTTATGGGGGCATAAAAGTATATTCACATATTTCTCAAGATGTTGTGATCTATCTTGTATCTCAGCATAGTTTCTGTTGTATGACAGAATGTTTAATTTTAATAAGGGTGCTGACCTAGCCAGTAAAATCAATCTTTTTGTCAAGATTACCAGAAATTTTTAGGAAGATAAATAAATACATGGTTGCTTTTAAAAAGAGTTCTCTTTGATACTTCCAATTGTTTCAGATAATCCTAAGTTTCCCTTATTGCTTATTTATATTAGAAACACACATTTAAGACCTATTTTGAAGTAATTATATATTGCACTTCTTTTATATGACTTATTTAGTTAGTATCTACTAGCAACTCAACTTGTCCCATAGAAAAGAGGGAAATTTGCATTTAAAAAGCTAGAGAAGCTGTCTGAATGTTACCATGAGCTAGCCACAAAAGAAGAAGAAATGTTACTGGATCTGCATTTTACTGCCTGGTACTTGACACATCAAGTGTTAACTGGAACCAAATCAAAAATCTTATGTATGTGCATTTCTAGTAAGACTGCTTTCTGGTAGACAAATGAGAGAATACTGATTTGACACTGCAACTTCCCTAATCATTCTAGCTTTAGTTATAAAAATACAGCAAAGAATATAGCTAAGCCACCCCTTCTGTCACACAGTCACTTTGAGTTTAACCAGGGAAATCCCAAAGTTTGTCCTTTGGAACTCAAAGACTTTAAAGGTTTCAATACTACAGAGGAAAAACATTCATTTAGGATGAATTTCAACTTTTACCTTTCACAATTATTTTTTGTTGAAATGTTACTTTTAGAGTACCATTGAAAATTTTATTTTTTACCAATTCCTTGTGTCTGTTTGAAACGTGATTTCTTAGTAATATTGTTTAGAGGTCATTCCACATACAATTGCAGAGCTGAAAAAATACTTGGAGATACATCTAAAAAAATCTTTCATTCATTTTTAAGTTATTATGGAGTTATTGTGATAGTTATTATGGAGTTTTAGACATATTGGTAAAATGGACATGTTTAGACATACTTTACCAATATAACTGTCTAATAACATATTGGTAAACTATATCTAAGTTATTACGGAGTTATTATGTTTTAGACATATTGGTAAAAGTCTTACAACGAAAGTATAAAAACATCAAGTGAAAAGTTTATTACTCCACTTTTAAAGAACAGTAGGAAAACATTTTGTAATTATTTAAAGAAATTAAAATATTTACATATTCAAATAAATTAAAATCTTTAATTGTATGTTTAAAGAACTGGTTTTAAAAGGATAAGCTTATCATCCATTAGAAAAGTACACTTCTGTTGTGCATTTTTGTATCTAAAAATATAAGAATATAAATAGCAATCTCATATTTTTCAATATGTGTAACTTTTAAGTTACCTATACACATATTATATTTGAAATAACTTCAAGAATGTTACTTAGGTGTTGTCTTTTTACAATAGTGAATACTAACTTGGAAAACTGTAAATTTATTTTTCTCTCTTTCCTATCTATAACCAGTTTTAAGTGAGAAATCATTCTTAGAATCCATACTTTAAAGTAGCAAAGAAGGGAAAGTTATAAAATATTTTGGGGGTTAAAATCTGTATCCTGATCAGTAAATTTTATGACCCAAAGTGAGTCCCCTGTGGTATCATTTATTATAGCTAAAATGATTGGAACTGGGGGTCCATGACACTATTACCTGTTTCTGTAGATTTATTGAAAATTAGCAATTCCATTTATATCTATGAGATTTCAGGGATTACACAGTTATAGACTAGAAAATTGATAGATTTATGAGTCTAGTGAATCTAGTTGTACCGACTAATACAGCGAAAGAGAAAATTTAGAGGTTTGTACTCCTAAAGGAGTTAACCTTTGGATAAAGAAACATTTTTCAAGTAGAATATGAGAAATTATTGAATCCATAAATTGTCACTGCTGCAAAGTAAAAGAGAGAGAGAGAGGAAAAAAAAAAAAACCAACAGCACAAGTTCAGCTTTTACATGAAAAATAATGAAAAGCAAAAGATACCAAAAACAAATAGTACTATCATTTGGTTTGCTAATAAAGTGGCTCGTAGGGTTATTCATTACTCGAGTGTAATACCTCTTGGTTCTAGCTTTTCTTTTGGGCTGCCTTGCTTCAAATGGTATGAAAGGACTTGTGGAGATTTGTAATCATAGATTCCACATCACATATCCCTCCTAACCCTTAGCACTCACTGCCCCTGGCACAAATTGGACATACAATTAATAGTTCTTGTCTGTTGTTAACAATCAAATACATACATATTGACTGCCTCTGATTTATGCTAATAACAGGAATACCAGCTCAGTTTTCAAAATATCGTAGGGATATGGTCTGTCTTCTAATAATATGGAACTTAACAATAACTTCTTTTGTTGTAGAAAATAGAAACAATGGTGATTTGCTTTATGTCTTTCTAATTTTATTAGGCATAAAGTTTTATTAAATTATAGTCTAATGACACATACTAGTGAAATTATTTACTACTTTGTTCCCTGTTTAATTATTATTTTCTTACACCAAAAATTACATATGTATAAGTACCTTATAGCAGAGCTATTTAACTTGTGCACATAGTAAGGATATACTGGTTGTTGGCAGCCACCATTCATTTCGATGGTCCTGAACCCATGTTGAATCAATGATTAAGGATTTTAAATACTCATTCCCATTTTAAAGTGTATTGCAGGAGTTCCAAATAAACATAAGGCATAATTTCCTATCTTTGAAAACTTTAAAATTTTTTTAAATGAAAACACATTTACACACACACACACATGAAATGGGCTTGAAAAAAGTAATGGATATAATTCAGGACATCACCTGCAGGTGGAGCAGATATCCTGAAACTAACGGATTTTAGTTAGGTCTTGAAAGATAAGGAGGTTTTCTTAAATAAAGTTCAGTGACGGGAATGTTTCAAGCAGTGGGAACTCCTAGCTTAATGTGTAGTGGTCATAATGAACAAATGTCATTTGTTTTTTCCTTTTGGCTTTGTGAATGGAGAATAACTGATAGAAATTAATATTGGATAATCAAAGAGAAAGAAACTTTTCAGTTGTTAATAGCATTCCTCTAGTTATCAACCTGATGGCCAAAATGCCTATAGAAAAATTCAGACAAATCTTTTTAATCATTTCTAACCACTGTCACAAAACAATGTTGCAAGTGCAAAATTTAAACAAGATACATCTAATTATATTCTCCTACGACACAACCTTTTTTCTATTGCAAGTAAAAAGTTAAACTAACGTATTCAGGCTTGTTTTTTTTTTTTTTTTTTAGCATTTCTATACCTTACAAAATTCTTTTTAGATTGATATGGAGAGTTAACAAATGACAGCATGTAGGAAAAAGTAGAAATGAATTCTCCAGTTCCATAAATATCTTTGTGAAGCAAAGTCCACATAATTTTTTCCATTAAAATTCACAACATGAAAGCCAACTTTTGCTTTTTCAGCAACAGATGAAAATTATTTTCTAAGGTATTTGCATGCTAGCATTTAGCCTTTTCCTTGGTCTAATACTAAGTAACAGCCCCGTATTGAGCAATTTTAAACCAGGTATTCGATTTAAGACAGACATGTCAAATTTTGTAGTAAATGAAATAGATATTTAATGACACTTAATGTGCGGTGATACAGCATAATATAGATGGTTTGGCTTGGAAGAGACTTGCAAATATTATGGCATTGGAGCAGAGCAGCTGAAAGCTTAGCATAAGTCCATAAGATATTCAGCTACAGAAAGATTTCATAAGAGAAAGATCAAGAAAAATAATACATTTACTTGAGAATGTGAAAATTACCTTGGAACATTTGCTATTTGCATTCTATCTTGGAATATGCCAAGGTGTTTGTAGCTTAAGTTTTTTATTCCTTATGCTTATTGAAAGTTCTTACATTTCAAGAGAATAAATACTTACTTCTGGGTAAGCATACTTCTGAATTTAGAAAAACATACACGATTACTCTAAATAACCATCAGAATATAACTTAACAGTATGTGTATGACCCTGTAATAAAATATGCTATATCTTATGTAGTTAGTTGAGTTGTATTCTTTGTAACTGAAAGTAAATAGATAATATATGTTTGTGTATATACATGTAATATGGAGCATATAATAAAACATAAAAACCATTAATGATTATATCAATCACCAATAGCCACTGTTACTAATTTGAATGTGTTTCCTTATGGTATTTTATTTATATACAGATAGCTTATTTTGCTCTGACAAAAGGAATTGTAAAATATTCTGGAGATGCTCACATGGGTTTACAACAACCTCTATATCCTTAATCAAAGAACAGTTTTATTCTTTACAGACAACATCCTTCTAGAGGGAGTGAATACAAAATGAAACAGTGAGATCTTGCCCAGCAGGTAAGATCAGCTACAAATATGCTAACAAATAAGAGCAGGAGATGTTTCTTGAAACGAGGGACAGGCAGCTAAAGAGGTAAATATAGAGGAACATATCTGTTGTTTGGACTAAATAGGGATTGAACGATAAGCAATTTAATGGAGAAAATGTTTAAATCTGAAAAGGGGTCATGAACAGACCATACTTATTGAGAAGAAAGTCCCTTATCCAATCTGATTGGGATAAAAAGGCTTGACTATGGCTAAATTAACCCTGCATGACACCAAGAAAGGATTTTCTATTTTTTTGTTTGTTTGTTTTTTTGAGACGGAGTCTCACTCTGTCGCCCAGGCTGGAGTGCAGTGGCGCAATCTCAGCTCACTGCAAGCTCTGCCTCCTGGGTTCACGCCATTCTCCTGCCTCAGCCTCCCGAGTAGCTGGAACTATAGGCACCTGCCACCACGGCTGGCTAATTTTTTGTATTTTTTTAGTAGAGACGGGGTTTCACCGTGTTACCCAGGATGGTCCCGATCTCCTGACCTCGTGATCCCCCCACCTCAGCCTCCCAAAGTGCTGGGATTACAGGCGTGAGCCACCGCGACCTGCCTTTTCTTTTTTTTAAAGTGAGGGGTGAGGGACAGAAAAGAAAGGAAGAAGGAAGAGAAGGTGACAGTGGAGCCAGGAGATAGCAGAACATCATATTACAATTTGTAACCTTCTCTATAATTTTTCACATCCAGTAATACAGCCATTGCCTCTACCCCTGCCCACCTAAGTCTTCAACATAGACTTTTAGAAAACACAACTATTTTCTGTGAATGGGTTTCTTGTAGAAACCAGTGAAGGCATTGAGATTTGAGTCAAGGTGATGCAAAGCAAAAGGTTGAAAACAAGTACGAAGAAGTAAGGTGCAGTCTCAAAGACAGCAAACATGCTATCTGGCTTCTGGAGTCCCATAGGACCGTAGACACAAGGTTTAGGTTAAGTTCAACTGGGTTTCTGAGGGTCAGGGTGACCCATATGAATACAGATTATGTATTTATACTGAGTCATATCTTATGTTCATAAAACATATCTCCCTCATCATTAACATTTTAGCAACATTTTGTTTTAATTGGCTATATAATATCATTGTGCTAAAGTATTACAGCTTTTGCATCTAACCTGTTACTTGTTTCCAGTTTTTGCTATTTAAACAAAACTGTCAACAGTACTTGTAAATAAACTAGGCAAGCAAGTCCTATTACCTTGTTAGGTGGAAAAATTAAATGTTTACAAATTAAGATATACATTGTTAAATCTCTTTATAAGGATTTGTATTAATTTTCACTGGCAGCATCCAGGTATAGATTTATCTGTTTCATTATACATTGCCAGCACAGAGTATTATATTTTAATGATATTTTACTCTTTTAACATTTAAAATATTATGTATAGGGATTTATTTAAGATACTTTATAATAGTTTCTGCCCTCACATTTTTACATGGGAGTTAGGAGTCATTGGAGCAAATCTGAAGAAGTCAGTAAAACTGATCATTTGAGCCAGGAATTGGTCAGTAACCAGTTAAGGGTTAAGGCATATCTATTACTTTTGTATTATATAAATTTGAGTTTCTTATCTTTCTGAGAGAATATAGATATTTAGTAGGGGTCTCAAAAATAGACTGAGATAGGGAAAAATGGTTTACTGATAAATGAGATATAGTGCAATATCAACACGGAACTTTTGTCCCTTTCACTCGGTGAGGACTCAGGTAATGGCATCATTTTTGATGCAGAGAGAGAGCCCTCTCTAGATACTGAATCTGCTGACTCTTTGATCTTGGACTTCCCAGACTCGAGAACTGTGTGTAATACATTTCTGTTGCTTGTTATAGCAACCCAAATGACTAAAATATGAGCTGAGATGCTAATATAACAAATAGCTAGGCAAATTGCTGACTGATTTAAATCAGTTAGATCAAAAAGAACATGCATTCCACCAGGTGCCTTTATTTTTAGAAACCAGTTATCACGGGGAACAAAGAGGCAAGGTAAACTAAGTGACTCTGAAATCAGGGGAAGCTAGAAAAATAAACTATGGGAAACAGGTAAGACATATTTTCCGTTTCTAGGGGAGTGATAGAAGACCAAGAAATGTCCCACAGGGGCCACTGGAAGAGCCAAGGCAGTATTGATCATTCTGGTGCTAGTGGTTCCAACCAGACCAATAGTAGGCCTTCTACAAAACTGGCATCTCGGGGAAGAGATTATGTGAATATTCAGAAGAGTCAAAGGACCACTTCTAGGCTATGGAGCCTCTTTCTATCTATAATTCTCTCCTAAGCTGTTTGTTCAGTATCAGATGGAAATCAGATGCAATGTGGGCCCCCTGCTTCAGGGTTTAATCAGTTTGGATGTAGCCAAGTTCACCTGGTAATAAACTCCCAGGTGGCTGCCATAAGAAGCTACATAGGACATTGTGACATAGAAATTATAAACATCAGTGTGTCTGAGAGTGAAAAACCTGCTTTCAAGTTGTACACAACTTGGAAGCTAATCCCCAACTCTTTTGCTTATAATGCACAAAGCGAAGAGAGGAAAGAGAAACATTCACTTTGAGTACACTCTTAGCAGGACACCAGACAGTTTAGACTATAAGGAAAATAGAGGATAAGAGAGCAAAAGAAGAAAGGAGGGAAAATAATAGTTTTCTCTAGGCTGGGGACACATAAGATATTGTCCCTTTGTTTTATTGGTAGGATGGCATGAATAGTAGCCATTTACCTATACCTTGTATACCCTCCCAGAACGTCAACAGAAAGCAGATAAATCAAAAGGCAGATACAGCTTTTGGTAAGATTTATTTTATTTTAAATTGACAATAATTTTATATATTTGTGGAGTATAGAGTAATATTTTGATACATGTGTACATTGTGGAACGATCAAATCAGAATAATTAGCATATCCATCACCTCAAATATTTATCATTTATTGTGGTTAGAACATTTAAAATCTCTTTTAGCTATTTTGAAATATACAATATAGAGAAGAATATGGCCAGGCATGGTGGCTCATGCCTGTAATCCCAGCATTTTGAGAGGCCGAGGCAGGAGGAGCACTTGAGGTCAGGAGTTCGAGAACAGCCTGGCCAACATGGTGAAATCCCGTCTCTACTAAAAATACAAAAATTAGCTGGGTTTGATGGCGCATGCCTGTAGTCCCAGCTACTTGGAAGGCTGAGGAGGGAGAATTGCTTGAACCCGGGAGGCAGAGATTGCAGTGAGCTGAGAAGCTGAGATTGCACCACTGCACTCTAGCTCTAGCCCGGGCAACAGAGTAAGACTCCGTCTCAAAAAAAAAAAAAAAAAAAAAGAGAGAGAGAAAAGAATATATCTGAATATATATATTCAGATAAACATCTACAAATAAGTTTTTCCATTTTAGCTTTTTGTAAACAGTAGGCAATGAAATTAGAAACTCTCATTTTGCACATGAAAATACATCCCTCATTTTCAAGGCTCAGCACTGAGGATATGGTGAAGACTCCACTTTTCAGCCTAGGTATCTTGTTGGGCAATCTGTATGGATCACAAAGCAACCAGCATGTACAAGGAAAGACAGAAATGTTTGAATGTATTGATTATCCTAATATCTGCTTTGCATCATTTCTGGAACTAATTACCAGTGGTTCTTACATTCCAAGATAAGAAAAGATGAGATGATGTGTTTTAGTCATAAACCACTGAGCATTTCATATTCAGTTGAATCTAAAAATGGGTAATACCTGTATCTCTTAAAGAAATTACATTATTTCTAAAGGGTTAAACTCGTAATCCATAAATAGAAGTTTGTCTATGTAAAAACTGCTTCCAAAGGCAGTAAGATGAAATTATTTCTCTTTCATCTGCTTTCTGTCTTTATCTCTTTTGTCCATGCTCTCTGACAGGCAGTACATGTGCCCTTACTCCCTAGTGACTTAAATATATTTTTATAAGTTTAAAACAAATACATTGCTGAAGGACATTCTCTAACTGCACATATATACTTATATGGGCAATTCATGGCTGTGAGGTCAGTCTTTTTCTTTTATCAATATTTTAGAGCCACCATAGCCAAAATAACTAATGGCATGAAAAGCTATTAATCTGCTTGCTAAGATGATAAGCTACCTTAAGACAAAGTTAAAATATATGCTTCTCCTTTATTTTGATTAATCAGCAGGTATGCCTTCTTTTCATTTATCTCTCTCATTCATTTGTAACAAATTAAGCTCAGTTAGAAGTTGGAAACATTTCAAAGGTATTCATTCTTTAGAATAATGATAGAGGACCTATTCTGTAAAAAAAAAAAAAAGTTTGGGAAAATTAATCTCCCCTATTCACTAATACTGTATTGGAATTTTCTGAGTGACATGTGTGACTACAAAAACTGATGCATAACAGTGTTCTATCCTTGCTAAGCGTATGTGGAGACACATCTTTGGCTCACAACTCTGGATATCCTTCCAGATTTTGGGATATAATCCCTGCCTCCACACAGTTTATATTCTAATATAAAAAAGTAGAGAATTGTAAGAAAAATTAGACTAAAGAGTAAGAGGAGAGAAACAAAAAGTTTGAAATGGGATAATTAAGGTGGGAGACACAATGAAATTACGGCAGAGGGGTAGCTGAGATCAAGGGGTGTGCTGGAGCAAGTTCGAATAGGGTTACACAGCCTTACTGTTAAATTTTCAGGAATTTTGTGAACCCCTTTTTGAACTTTTGTATCTTAAAGTTAGCCATGGTAGGAGCATTTACACCATGGAAATCAGTAAATGCTACAAATCAGGACTCTTCTACCCCCAGAGAGCGGGTTGTTAAACATTTACCAACACATCACTACCCAAAGCACTAGGGTTTCACAGGTATATTAGTTCGTTCTCACACTGCTTGTAAAGACATACCTGAGACTGAGTAATTCATAAAGGAAAGAGGTTTAATGGATTCACAGTTCCACATGGCTGGTGAGACCTCACAATCATGGTGGAAGGTAAAGGAAGAGCAAAGACACGTCTTACATGACAGCAAGGAAGAGGGCATGTGCAGGGGAACTCCTCTTTATAAAACCATCAGATCTCATGAAACTTACTGACTATCACGAGAACGGCATGGGAAAAACCTGCCCTCATTATTCAGTTACCTCCCACTGGCTCCTTCCCACAACATGTGGGGATTATTATAATTCACGGTGAGATCTGGGTGGGGACACAGAGCCAAACCATATCAATAGGCATAGTAACATAGATTACAAATTCGATGGGAAACTATTAAGACAGTTGTGTGCATGGCAATAAAAATATCTTTTCTGACTACTTCATTAAGAGCAGACCATGAGGACAGTGGCGGGGGGGGGGGGGGGGCGGGAGGCAGGAAGGGAGCAAGAGTGGAAACATAGAATCCCTTTAGAAAGCTTTTTGTAGTTGTCACTAAAAAATTCCCCAGCTCTGTGGAGCCAGAATCTCCCAGTCTTCTGGTTATTCATAAATGAAGAATCTTTTAGCAGATTTATATGACTTCGGTCAGAGTTGTCTGAAAGTAGGCATCTGATAGTAATGGCATGAATCCAAAAAATCTACGGCCGAAGATGACTAAGAAAACTCATACGTCTTATTTTAAGGTATTGGTACAGTCAATTTGTTAATTGCTATGAGACATTAGCTCACTGCTAAGCTTTGGGTCACAAAATAATTGCTTTAAATGTATGTTTGCTCTTGATGAAATGTTAATATACTCCAATGCTAAATTTTGTCCCCAAACTCAAAAAAGAAACACTCATACTTTCTGAAAATGGAGACTAGAAGAGAGGGGGAAACAAGGAGGGAGACTAGTTTCTGAAATTGCCTTCAAGATTCTCATGTTCTTCTCCCTGAACTGCTCCTTCAGGTAAAGAGGAAAAAAAGGTGTAAAGGAGATGATTATGGAAAAATAACTTCTTCCAAAAAAAGCCTCTGAGAATTGAAGCCATCCAAAGAACCAAAGAAATTCTTCCTCCTGCACTACTACCTCAAGCATAAATGGTGTTTGATTAAAAGATTGTCTGTTTAATGTAGCAGTCTATTAGCTATTGGACCCTGTTTATATCACCTAGCTAAATACACTAAGCCTACTTGTGATAACGAGTAACTTAGAATATGTAATGTTTTGCTATTTTTTGTTTTGTTTTTATATTATAACAGGTGCTAATATTTTTCTGAAAAAATATATTTTTAAGTAATCATTTTATCTAAAGTATAACATACATACCAGCTCAATAATTATTCACCCATTCTAAGTAGCTTCAAATTAAAAAACATATATTAGCAGCATCTCAGAAAGTCTCACTTTCCACTCTGTCACTAACCCCTCCAAAAGTAATCACTGCCTTAACTTATAACGTTCAAAATCATGTTGTCGCGTGCAGCAATATAACATCTTTTATTCTTATTGTTTTATAATAATATACTGTAAAAATATTCCATACTGTATTTAAATAAGTTATTTAATTATCCTGTTAAGTTACTTCCTGTATTTACCTCTTATGAATAATACAGCTGTGAACATTCTTTTAAAGATTTTTTGATGAACTACTACGTATATTTCCTTTGGACATATATCCAGGAGTGGAACTGGTGTGTCAAAATGTACACATGATAAACTTTAGTATATATTGCTAAGGTTAAAGCTGGTTACAAGAGTGATTTCAATAGTGTTTTGCCATTTGGGCTCCACTGCGGTGTAAAAAAATCCCAGTGTGCCAAATTCTTATGATATTTGGTACTGTAAGTCCTTTAATTGCAATGCTATTCTGATGTATATATAATGGTTATTTATTTGCAATTTAAAGTTTTATCTCCCTGATGACAAATAAGAATAAGTTATTTTTCCTATATTTATTGGCTATGTAGATATCTTCCTGTATAAGGTGACATTTTAAGTTGTTTAACAATTTTTCTATTGGGTGATCTTTCTTTTTTTATTGATTTAAGTTTTTCATCATTTTAAAAACATGAGTCCTTTATCCTATCTCTGTGAGTTAAACGTTCACTATTTTAATGGTGTTGTTCAATAAACAGAAAGTCTTAATATTAAATGTAGCACAATTAATCTTTTTTCCTCTTTACAGCTAGTATTTTTGTGTCCTGTTTAAAAAAAACCTTGTATACCTCAAAGTCATGATGATACTCTGTTGTGTTTTTTTATAGAAGGTTGATTGGTTTCTCTTTCACAGATCACTGATCCAGTTGGAAATCATATGTCTTTACGGTATGAAATATAAGTCAAGGTTAGTATATGAAATTTTATACTTCAGTAAATTGTATCATTTTATTTCATTTACAATTATTTATGGCTGGTATATAAAAATAAAATTTATTTTTGTATATATATGTATGTATGTGTGTATATATATTATCTAATGATCTTAACATTATTTCTAATAGCTTGTCTCTAAATACTTTTATATTTCTATGGGCATAATCATATTATCTCCAGATAGTTAAATTCTTCCTTTTCTAATTCTTATGCTTTTCTTTTACTTGCTTTATTGCAATGACTAGAACCTGTACCGCCATATTGAATAGAATTGGTAGCATAGGCATCTTTGTCTCATTCCACATCTCCAAGGAAAATTTGTTGACAACTCACGAATAGGCAGATGTTTTTATGGGCTTGCATATTTGTTTGTTTTGGCAAATATTCTTATGATATTAAAGAAGTTCACTTCTATTAATAATTTGTTTAGCATTTTTTACAATGCATGGGTGTTGAATTTTATCAAAAGTTTTATAGTATTTATTGGGTTTATCTTAAGATATATCTCTTTCTATGCCGTCAAGGTAGGGTTTACATTTATTGATTTTCAAATGTTAATTCAGTCTTTAATTCCTAGAATAAAATCTCTTTTGAATATTTTATCTTTCCTTTACATCACTGGATTTGATTTAACTCAGGTTATGGTATAAAGGTTATGATGGTCTTTTAAAACATTGACAACTTTTGCCTCTCTTTTATTTGTATCCTGAAAGCATTTGTTCAATATTGGAGCTATTTCTTTTTTAAGCGGTTGGAAGAATTCATTAGTGAAAACATTTAGCTTGACATTTTCTTTATTGGAAGGCTTTTAATAATGTATTAAATATTTTTATAGATACAACTATTCCAATTTTCTATTTCTTCTTTTGTCAGTTTTGTTAATATGTGTTCTACCTTCAGGAAATTGTCTACTGCTCTGCATTTTTAAATTCATTGCTACAAATTTGTAATGTTTTCTTATTATATTTTTATGTTTGTATAATCTATTGTGGTTAGCCTTTTTCATTTCTTACTTTGGTAAATTGTACCTTTTCTCTTTTTTCCTTGAACAGATTGATTAGAAGATGATTAATTTTATTAATATTTTTAATGAACTAGCTTTTGGATTTGTGCTTTCCTCTGCTATATGTTTGATATGTGTTTCATTATTTTCTGTTCTTATTTTTATGATTTCCTTTATTCTAATTTCCTCAGTTTTGAATATTGTGTGTCTCCATTTTCTTGAGATAATTGGATAAATTTTAACCTTTCCTCTCCAATATATGAGCTTAAAGTAATAAATTTCTCCCTAAGCCCAGTGTTAGTTACATTCTACAAGTTCGATCTGCTTGCTTTTCACTATTGTTCAGCTCTAAATATTTATCAATTTATAATGTAGTCTTAGACCTTCGTGTTACTGCAGAAATGTCATTTTAAATTTCTAAACATTTTTTAATTTTCTAGTTAACTTTTCAGATTTTTTAAAAAACATACTTCAAATTATTTCATTGCTTTGAAATTTTAGGGACCTGTTTTATGACCCAGCATATCGGTAAATTGGTGAGTATTGGTAAATATTTTATATACACATGAAAAATACGTGCCCTGTCAGTTAATACAGTTATGTTAAAGTCTACCATTATCATTTTGAATATGTTTATCTATAACCATATAAAAATATTAAAATATGCATTACTATATAAAAATGTAATTATACTACCTTTCTTATATAGCAACTGTTACCTTTTTCTGTTTTTTCTTTATCATTTCTATATTTATATTTTATGTGTAGCATATGTTGTGTTTTACCTTTTCATCTATCCTGACAATTTTTTAATTGGGGTTTATTCTCCATTTATTTATAATGCAATTAATGACATATTTAGTTTAATATCCCATCATCTTAATATTTGCTTTCTCTTTTTCCCACCTGATCAGTTCCTTTATTTTCCTTTCACCTACTTTTGGGTTAAATTCCCTACTCTCAGCCTGAAAAGCTCCCTTTACTATTTCTTTGAGTATGAGTTTGCCAATGAAAAATCTCTATCAGTTTTTCTTTATGTGAACATGTCTTCATTACACCATCACTTTTAAAGCATATTTTCACTGAGTATAGAATGGCATAGTATGTGTATAGATTAACAATTACTTTATTTCAGCACTTTAAAGGTGTCATTTCATTGTTTACTGGTTTCTAATCTTTCCTCTGTGATTCTTTCCTCTCTAGGATCTTAACCTGAATAGCTCTCCACCATCTCCAAGTAGATGGTTATCATATTTCATCCATCTTTCCTAGCTACTTGCGGCAGAAGCATTGTCTGCCACAAGCATGGGTGCCCCTAAGTGGAAGTCTCCAAAGTAACCATTCACTTACTTTAAAAATGGGCCCCTTAAGGAACTTAAGTATAATATTTTGATTGTCAGGAAATACACACTAAGCCAGCAACTCAGAGAGGATACAATCTGGGCTTCCACACTACTTCTAATTCCTTGTATTGTATCATAACTAATGTATGTCTATCATTTCTTAAAGATCATATAAAATTTGTGAAAAAATAAAATTAATAAAATACCATGTTTGCTCATTGAGTTTTAGAAAATTTTTTAGAAACATTTAAAACAACTTTTTTAAATGTTTAATTAAATGGAGAGTTTTAAATGTACTTAATAAAGATATCTTTTTTCTGACATATACAAGTATGTAAGGAATAAGACTGACTTGAAGCATCACAGTGACATAAGAAATATAAATTTGGAAGTATATTATTACGCAAAAAAGAAGTCACTTGATGTTAATTAAATGTGGAACAAATTTAGTATCATGCTTAGTGACCAAGTCATGGCTCTTGACTTTCAGGCGAATATAACTCATACAATTAAGAAAAAAATTCTAGGCTTCAAAAGTGTATGTAACAGTCAGGATCCCAAAAGGAAAGAAACGGTACACTTAAATTATAGTAAACCAAGAATGAGTTATTTACAAAGACACTCTGTGTGAGTAAAGGAGAACCAAAAGGAATAGTGCAGTAATCTGACATGAGTAGCTGTGAGGCTGCTGTAACTCTTTAGAACTAAAGAGACAAAGAGAGAAAGGAAACATTACCAGAATTAGAAGAAAAGAGGTATACACAGAAAATCACTTTGGAAGGAACAATAGTATTAGTTGGAGGATCACAACTGAATCCAAGAAAATCCTGTAGGGAAAGAGCTAGCAAAATAAATACCCAGAATACCCTGACATGAATCCCCTTTCTTCTTTCTAAGCCCCCATTAACCAAACCTAACCAGAGATCAGAGAATGTGGGAAACCACTGTTTGGGTGGATACCAGGTTAATCTCTCTGGGAAAGGAGCAAAGCAAGGTAGAGAAAGGTGGAGAGTGGCAGCTATCTGGAGCAAAAAGACCTGGAATTTCTGTGTGCTATCATATCTTTACCTCCTTTACCTCCTTCTGCATGTTTAATTATTATGTACTAAAATATAATTTCAAATCAATTAGGCTTTGGATATTTAGGCAGATTTCATTCAGATAGATGATGAGTATTTAATTCTACAGTAAGTACACATTTGTATCTTGTGCATATAAAATATCAGGAATGAGGTTTTGGGGACAGTCAAGGGACACAGATCCATCAGAAAGATCCCTCAGAAGGTTCTACTCCAATAGTTATGGAAATAAAATGGCATAATTAGTTCACCTGGGAACATTTTTGAATCTTTAAAAAATCACATGGCATTGCAATTCCCTATAAGGAAAACTAGATTAAAGAAACCAGTAATTAAAATAGAGAGCTTCAGATGTATTTAATGGAGACGTTCTTTACTAAAATACTAGGAATAATATTGGCTTGAAGCATTACAGTGATTTAAGAAATAAGAAGTAGGAAGCATGGAGCTGGCTAAGGTATAATATTTATAGACAGTTTTTGGATGTAAATCAAAACTCTACCAGGAAGGTTTAGAAAGGAATGGATACTTTATTAGGTAAGGTTCAATCTACAACTGTGAGTCAATTGAAAGTTAATAGCAGCTTTGTTAAAGGTCATAGATAAATGGCTGCTGTAGTTTTAATGAATATTTTATTCATGTCACCTTTAAATTAGTTAAATTTTGAAAGAATAATGAAGTAATGCCAAAGGCTCCTTCCAGGATCATTGAAAGTGTAATTTAATTTTAAGGCTTTAGAACAAGTTTCAAAGTCTGATACAAGGCTTTTAAGTTTGTGGAGTCTTTTTTCTTTTTACCATTTATTGCATGTTAAAATTTGCTTTTTAAAATATATGTTTTGCATCAATAATATAGCAGAAATAGCAGGGAATTTACAATAATGTATGACTTGTTTTGAACCCCAAATTCATTAGTTATTACCTTAGCAAAACTGGAGAAAAATCATTTAATTTCTTTGAGCCTCACTTTTGTCTTCTGAGAAATGGGAAATACTAGAATTTCAGGGGATTAATTAAGGTTTTCTATTAATATCCTCTGCAGATTTGTCTTGGTAAGAATAGAGCTTCTTTTATGTGATTCAACAGCTAGCAAATCTAATAAAATAAAGAGACACAACTAGGTAATTTTCTTTGTAAAAAGTATAATTTGAGCATTACAAAACTGAAGCTCATGAATTGTGAAGGTCAATTTTAGAGAAAAGAATATGTAACAGTTGCAGTCAGAAGAGAGACTGGAAATATAATTTTTACATGAGACCCTCAGATAGTTAGAAGAGGAAACCTGAACAAAAGAGGTATGTATCTGGCAAGACCAGCCTCAGAGTCATGGCTCAGAAACAGGCGTCAAGGATGAGAAAATGGAAAAACAAGATGAAGGAAAAGGAGGTAGGTCAATGGACCAAGATGTTGGGGAATCCAGTTTATTTAAGTACATGGAGGACACCTGCCTTGGATCATTTGAAAAGTCCAGGTGAGCACTCAGGCCGTGCAGTCTTTAAAAGGCTTTATGAGCCTCTGAAATCATTCTCCCTTTTTAAATAACAAAATGCCCTAAAGAGCAATGAAAGTATGGAATGTTACCAATGCTTTCCTTAGAAATCAGTTACTGAAGCTTTATTAGATAAAGCTTGTAAAGCATTCTGGGATCAGAAAATAATAATTTAAGTAATTGAAAATTTTCTTGTTAGTTGGCCACAAACTATTGGCCATTTCTTAAAATCAGTAAATGTCTTTTAAAAGCAAACTTTTCAGACAAAATATGAACTGCTATATAATTGCTTGACCACTTTACAACCAAACCCATGGCACAAAAATCTGATGGAAATTGACTTAGTCACAAAACCATAACTGCTTGTGTTCATTTTTCTGAAGTGTTAGTGAATTATTATTCAAAAATACATTATACATAAAATGCATTTGTTTTCAATTTATAATTAATTGCCTTTGGAATTACCAGACAAGCAGGGAACTAATGATTTCTTAATGGACTTCGTCTAAGGCAAGCTAGTTCCAAATTGCAAAGTCCTTTTACAAAAGAGCATAATTAATGTTTGCATAACTATTTAGAGACTCATTTGTTCATTCAACAAATGTTTATTTGCACTTTACTCTGTTCCCAACCTTATTTTAGGAAATATGAATAGAGCAGTAAATTAACATGCCTGACCTTATGGTGCTTACATTCCTGTGGAAAAAAAACCAACTGATTAAAACAAAAAATCTAAACAAATAATGAACAAGATAAATTCAGGTGGAAATTAGTGGAAAAAAAACAAGTGAGAAGATACAAAATAAGGGTATGGTATTTTAGATAATGGAGTTAGAAAAGGCCTCTCTGAAGAGATGCTTTTTAGTAGAATCTTGAATAAAAAGAGAAAGCATGCCCTACAGATCTCTGGAGAAAAAGCATTTAGGGAAGAAGGAATGGCAAGTGCGAAGGGCCTGAGGTAGGAAGTTGTTTGATGTGTTCAAGGAAGAGGAAAGAAGCTTATTTAGCTAAGGTAAGTGGGTAGCCAGAAACCAAATAATAAGGGCCTTGTAAACCTTTAAAGGGTTTTGTGCAGGGGGGTGTTGAAATTTGTCTTATGTTTTCACAAAATTAAGTTTTTACTGGGACAAAATACAGTAAGGAGACAGGAAGCCAATTAGGAAGTAAGAGGTCCATTAGCTAGCACACAACAGTTTTGGACAAAGGTGATGGTCATGTAACTTAGGGAAGTAGCAGTGGAGGCAATGATGATGACTTGGATTTGTATATATTTTGAGGAGTGGAATGGGCTAATGATGGATGGGATGAGGTTATGAGAGAGACAATGGAATTAGAAATGACTTCCATTTTTTGCATTTAAAATAGAGTAAAATTATTTTGAGATGGATTGTGCTGGGGGCAGCTAAAATTTGGGGAAGAAAATAAAGATTTCAATTGTAGAATACCTTAAGTTTAAGATGCCTATTAATCATCCAACACAAAGAAGTGAAATGGACACTTGTATATGCACAATAGAAGTTTAGGAAAAATAGCAAAGCAAATGATCTTTGGTCTACAGATGAAGCCTATTGTCTACCTTATAATTTGAAATTACTGGAAATTTTCTGAAGATACTCATATCCATTCTCTTGATCATGAAATCTATGGGGATCCTTAAAGTATGTTTCTCCAGAGTATAGCCTATGGCAGTAATTGCTCTTAAGATACAACCTCAGTGTGTTTCTGATTATTCCAAAAATGGTGGCAGATAGTCCCAATCTTTAGGAAATCTGCCCACAAGAAAGGAAAACCTAAAATGGGAAAAAGTACAAGTTGGATGCTTTCCTAGGACAAAGCTGAGAACAGATGAAAACTGTTTTCTCTGAAAACAGATTTGCTTCTAAACCTGAACTCTGATAGGATACACTTTTGGCTATCCACATTTACACTAGCCACCTTTCGAGGGCTCAGCAGCCCCCTGTTGAAAGTGGCTACCATATCGGACAGCACAGATATAGAACACTCTATCTTCAGGAAAATGTATTGCAAATTAATGAACCGGATTGTTTGAGCTTTTGTTCTTAAATACCAAATTATAAATGAGGGACTCATTCAAATGAAAACGTAGAATTTTTTCTCTGCTGTCTTCAGTCCTGTTTTATTCTTTATTAGTACTGGATAAAGGTCTTTTCTGTGAGAATGTTCAAAGCCAAACCTGAATCCTTCTTTGCAAAAGAAGATTGATATACTCAATCAGTTCTGAAAAAGACTGTAAACTGTGGAGTGTTCATTTTTGTGGTAATCTTTCACTGTTTGTCAGTTTTCTTCCTTTCACTCCCTTTAATTAAATTATGTGACTTGTGTTGGTCTTTGAAACTTGAGGTGTGTCGTTTTCTGAAGGAAACGTCAACTGCTGGAGCAGGGTTTGCCATGTTACTTTCCCTCTGCCACATTACCTGCCAATGTGGTAAAAGCTCTATGAAATGTGGTCCTTGAGGGAGGACAATGAGGAACAGAGCATAGACCACATAGAACAGACAGGTAGAATGAGTGAGAAATAACTTTGCTATTTATATTGATCAGCTTTTGTTAAATAAGGGTGCAAGAACAAAGAACCCCAAATTTTTAGTGGTCTACAATAACAACCGCTTATTTTTCTCTCATGTTACATGATGGTTTGGGTCAGCCCCAACTTTGAATCTCTACTTTAGAAGTACTCTCCATCCAAGGATGTAGACTTAGGAAGCAGCCCCTGTTTTGCCCTAATGCTAACGAGAAAAGAGGGTGAAACCATGCAATGACCATTAAAGTGTCTGTTTTAATGTGATATTCGTCATGCCCATTCATGTTCCCTTGGCAAAAGCAAAACAAAGAGTTTTGCCCCATGGCAATGGGGTAGGAATATACATTATTCTACAAGGAGGCACTACAAGTCACACAGAAACCAATGGGGAAGGATGATCTGAGCTGAAGGAGAGCAAATAATTGGAAATACTAATATAATCTATATAACCTACTGTTTGTTTCTTCATCATAACATAGTCCATCTTTTCTAACGCAATTAACTACCTCGGATAGAAAGGATCTATCAATGTATCAATTAAAAGTTATTTATTAATTACTTATGGTCTAACAAACATAGATGTTGGAAAATTCTAAATGCCTGCACTTACGCTAACAGGAAGTGTAAATACATTTATGTCCAGCTAAATTCAACCTTATTTCCAGTAGGTCTAGAAATAATAATGTATTAAAAGGTCAATGGAATAACTTAGTAAACATTACTTAGCACATAATAAGATGCCTGAAATTGTGAGTAATGTTTGTTGGATGAATGAATGTAAATGAAATTAGTAAGCTTTGTGATACTCATTACTAATGTATTACATTTCAATTTGGTTAGGAATAAATCATCTCATTACTAAGAATGCTTAAAACCAATACATTGTCCTCCCTTTCTAATGAAGACCTAGGTTAATTACCAGTCTGTCAAAAGACAATGTGATACTCTAGAGAGTATTATAGAAAATTGACTAGTAGAGCTAGGAACCAACCTGCGAAATCATGTGACAGTGAGAAATTAATGTGTGCCATTTGTACATTACAGGCAGAAGTTTAGAAATAATTAAATGGCAAAAATC
Organism: Pan paniscus; assembly: GCF_029289425.2. NCBI lineage: Eukaryota > Metazoa > Chordata > Mammalia > Primates > Hominidae > Pan > Pan paniscus. The sequence continues at coordinate 68,719,051 of NC_073261.2, read as the reverse complement.
AAGTAAAATCTTCAAACTTGGCTAGTTACATGGGATTCCATTGAATTCATCAAAATGACTTATTTAGTAAGCCACATTCCCACTATGTGCAGTCTCCACTCTCCATTCCCAAATTTGGTCTGTGTCAAACCAGAAAGATTGTATTCACTCAAACATTTGTTCATTTAAGAAATCAAGTACTGACTACTTCTTGTATATCAGGCCCTGTGGATAAATGAGAGATTCATAGGTCCATTGCTCTTGTCTTCGTGAGCTTCCACACAAGACAGCCAGAATATTGTTCTATTTTTGATGTTGAAGGCAAAATATTTTATATACTTTCAAATGAAAAGTAGAGTTTTAATTAATCCACAAAAAATGGTATAAGAATTATATTCAACAAAACCAAATGAGTTGGAGTCTCAGCATGTCATGTCTTCCATTTTGTAGGGCATAAATTTTAAAACCAAAGCAAATCCCCATTGGTCTTATGCTTTTCAAGTTCAAAGGTGCCATTTCAACTACTAAAAAATTATGTGAACTTTTCTACATGTCCACATTAAAAATAGTAAAGCTAGCTTTACTATTAGCTCAAAACAAAAGGTGGACTGAATAAAATGCATAAATCAAACATCAAAGGGACAAATACATCAATAAGATAAGCAAAATAAAGCAGGATGATGGCAATTTGTTTAAAATCTGTTACGCTGTTTAATGTGCAGACAATTTGGGTCTTATTGTTTTAACTGTTTATACACATGAATTGCTAAATATTAAGAACAAATCCAAAGGATAGCACCAAGGTTTAGCCTATTTATGTTAACCTAATCACACACAAATTCTAGCCACTGATATATATTTTACAACTCCATTTATCTAGTGTTCAGTTCTCTGGATTTGTGGTTTATAAGAACCATTTGCTTTATAAGGCTCTCTTGCCAGCTCCAGTACATTTTTATATAAAAGACAACATATATTAAAATGTAGTAAACATGTCTATGAATTTTGATTTACATGATTGAAGATTTCAGAGTTGTGTAAATGAGGGTTCATACACTATAACTGCTTACAAAAGAAAATACTTTTTTTCATAGAAAATACTCCAACACATATTCCTGGGTGTTCAAAATCATCACATTCATTCAGTGTTGAACAAAAGTATGATTTAACAGAAGGAGTATGTAAATCAAATTCACAAGACCTGAATTTCTCTTCAAGCATAATTAGAAATATTTTTATTAAGTTACAGTTCCCTAATTTCTAAAGTAGGGAAAATAGGGTGAAATATGGATAAGGACATATAGGTGGACATACACAATGTGCTACAAGTTCAGATGTAAACCCAGGTAAATATAAAGCGGACATTCTCATTATCATAAAATGAACATATGTGAGAGCAAGGTTGTTAGGAATGGAACTTAAAATTAAAATGTGTACATAGAAACACTGAGTTTGAACATAAAGCAATTATCTACAAGGTAAGAACATCACTTTAAAAAGAGCTGTTCATTTGATTCTTTTGAGTGTGTATAGAAAGCTCAGGTTGAAGAAAACACTTTTAAGGATTTACTTTGAGGAGTTTTCTGCTTTTTGAATTAAGTTTTGAGTGAACTGTGTAATTCTTTCTCCTGGATGAACCTCACTCAAAAATAGAGAAACTTCTATGAAATATAGCATAATTTTAGCCTACTTGGTTCACAGATTACAGAAAACCAGGACATTCTTTTTCCTGGAATTCCTTAAAAATTGGGTCCACATGAAACTAGAGTCTCTTCTGGAGGAGCAAATCAGAAATATGAGAACGAAAGTACATTTAACAGTTTTCCTGCATCTTCTGGTCTCTCTTCATCTCATGTTTCAAATGCTATGGAAACATTGAGGTATCTTAAGGTCCAGATTTGGTACAATGGCTTGCTGTATATTTAATTTATCAATCATTTAAAAGATCAAACAAGCAGACTAATGTATCTCTGTACATTTTGAAGCGACTAAATTTTAAACTTTCAGCAAATACATGTGGACATAAATTAAATGTCACATGATATAATCTTTGCCAAGTACTCAGTGTGTGTAGATATCTAAGAAGCAACACACAATATTTAAGAAGCATAAACATGGAATTTAATAAAAAGAAAGCTGCAGAACTCTGTTAAATAAGATATTGCCTTAGCTTTTTAATTCCATGGTATCAATTATTCAATTTTATATTTCTCTTAGCATTTTTACTGCTAAAACCACTATCCAGAGTTACTATAATTCATTTTCCCAGATTTGAAAGTCATATGAAATTCAGTTTAGTAAGGGCTTAATCAGAATAAAAAAATAGGTTTGGACATTTAGTTTTTTTATCCCCTATATTTTGACAACTACTCTCCAATCCTTTCTACTAACACACAGGTACACACACACACACACACACACACACACACACACACTCCCAAGCTAAAACTAAGTAAAGTTGTTATGCCAAAAAATGGGACATTAACACTATCCAAAATATATTTATTAAGATATTTATTAAGCATAAAGGGGAAAAATAATAATAAAGTAGGGAAATTTGCCCTCAAGTAATCAAAGTTGGCATTACCTGTAATGAATGTATCTATATATCTATCTATGTGAGAAAGAAGCACATTGGGAAAATATGGGGTAAATTTGCAGAATGTAGGCAAAAGATATTTGATAATTTTAGAATATTTTAATAACAGCAATGAGATATAATTTACCTATCATAAAACTCACAATTTAAAAATATACAATTAAGTGGTTATTAGAATGTTCCCAGAATTGTGCAACCATCACCACTCTAATTTTCCTATTTTTATCACCCCATTAGCAGTTACGCTCCATTCAACCCCTAACAATCCAAGTCTACTTTCTGTCTGATGGATTTATTTATTCTGGACCTTTAATATAAGTAGAGTAATACAACATGTGGTCTTTTGTGACTGGATTCTTTCACTGAGATCAGTGTTTTCAAGGTTCCTCTATGGTGCAGCATGTATCCTTCATTCATTTACTTTATTGCAGAATAATATTCAATTGCATAGATAAACCACACTTTGTTCATTTAGCAGTTGATGGACATTTGGATTTCTTCAATTTTGGGGAGAGGAGCTCTTTATATTTGTTTCATTTCACTTTGGTATGTACCTAGAATTTGAATAACTACATTATAATATTATTCTACATTTTATATTTAGAGAACCTGAAAAACTGTTTTCCAAAGTGGCAACATACATCATTTTACATTGGCAACAGCAATGTCTGAGGGTTCCAGTTACGCCACATCCTTGCCAATACTTCGCTATTGTCTTTTAAAAATTGTAGCCATACTAATGGGCACAAAACAGTATCTCACTGTGATTTTGATTTGCATTTTTCTACTAACTAATGATGTTCACATCATTCTGTAGGCTTGTTTTCCATTTGTATATCTTCTTTGGAAAATGTCTATTCAAATTCTTGACTCATTTTTTAAGTGAATTATTCGTCTTCTTATTGTGAAGTTATAAAATTTCTTGATACATTCTGAATACAAGAGAATATTGTTTGCAGTATTATGAGAATTGCATACATTTTCTCCCATTCTTTGAATTGCCTTTTAACTTTTCTTAATGTTGCCCTTTAAAGCAAAAATAATAATCATAATTGTAATGAAGTTCAATTTATTTATTTTGTGTCACTGGCAATTGTGGTTCATAACTAAGAAACTATTGCCTAAACTAAAATCATAAAGATTTACTCCTCTAATTTCTTATAAGATTTTTATAGTTTTAACTCTTACATGTAGGTCTATGCCCCATTTTTAGTTACTTTTTATATAGTATGAGGTGGGTGTTCGGCTTCATTCTTTGTAGTATAGGTATTCAGCTGTCCAATCACCATTGGTCAAAAACACTATTCTTTTTTTTTATTATTATACTTTTAAGTTTTAGGGTACATGTGCACATTGTGCAGGTTAGTTACATATGTATACATGTGCCATGCTGGTGCGCTGCACCCACTGACTCGTCATCTAGCATTAGGTATATCTCCCAATGCTATCCCTCCCCCCTCCCCCCACCCCACAACAGGCCCCAGAGTGTAATATTCCCCTTCCTGTGTCCATGTGATCTCATTGTTCAATTCCCACCTATGAGTGAGAATATGCGGTGTTTGGTTTTTTGTTCTTGCGATAGGTTACTGAGAATGATGATTTCCAATTTCATCCATGTCCCTACAAAGGACACAAACTCATCATTTTTTATGGCTGCATAGTATTCCATGGTGTATATGTGCCACACTTTCTTAATCCAGTCTATCATTGTTGGACATTTGGGTAAAACCACAATGAGATACCATCTCACACCAGTTAGAACGGCTATCATTAAAAAGTCAGGAAACAACACGTGCTGGAGAGGATGTGGAGAAATGGGAACACTTTTACACTGTTGGTGGGACTGTAAACTAGTTCAACCATTGCGGAAGTCAGTGTGGTGATTCCTCAGGGATCTAGAACTAGAAATACCATTTGACCCAGCTATCCCATTACTGGGTATATACCCAAAGGACTATAAATCATGCTGCTATAAAGACACATGCACATGTATGCTTATTGCAGCATTATTCACGATAGCAAAAACACTATTCTTGCACGCACTGAATTGCCTTGGTATCCTTGACCAAAAGTGTAGGGTTTTTGTTTCGATTCTCAATTCTTAGCCATTGAAAAGTGTTCATTCTTAGGCCAGTATTATCATGGTTATAGTATATGGTATAGTACCATGGTTATAGAAAGTTTTGAAATCTGGAAGTATAAGTCTTCTAACATTGGTCTCTTTCAGGATTGCTTAGGCTATTCTGGTCCCTTCCCTTTCCCCTATTAATTTTTTAATTAATTTTTTTGAGGCAAGGTTATGCTCTATCACCCAGGCTGGAGTACCGTGGTACAATCTCGGCTCACTGCAACTCCGCCTCCTGGTTTCAAGAGATTCTCCTGCCTCTGCCTCCTGAGTAGCTGGGAATACAGACACACACCATCACACTCAGCTAATTTTTGTAATTTTAGTAGACATGGGGTTTCACCATGTTGGCCAGGCTGGTCTTGAACTCCTGACCTCAGGTGATCCACCCACCTTGGCCTCCTAAAATGTTGGGATTACAGGTGTGAGCCACTATGCACAGCCACATTTCCCTATTTATTTTGTTTTATTATTTTAATTTTTTTCCATAAGTTATTGGGGTACAGGCGGTATTTGGTTACATGAGTAAGTTCTTTAGTGGTGATTTGGGAGATTTTGATGCACCCATAATCTAAGCAGTATACACTGCACCATATCTGTAGTCTTTTATCCCTTACCCCTCCCGCTCTTTCCCCCAAGTACCTACAGTCCATTGTATCATTCATATGCTTCTCTGTCCTCATAGCTTAGCTCCCACATATCAGTGAGAACATATGATGCTTGGTTTTCCATTCCTGAGTTACTTCACTTAGAATAATAGTCTCCAACCTTATCCAGGTCACTGCAAATGCTGTTAATTCATTCCTTTCTATGGCTGCGTAGTATTCCATCATACATATATACCATAGTTTATCCACTTGTTGATTGATGGGCATTTGGGTCAGTTCCACAATTTTGCAATTGCAAATTGTGCTGCTATAAACATGCACATGCAAGTATCTTCTTCAAACAATGACTACTTTTCTTCTGGGTGGATATCCAGTAGTGGGATTGCTGGATCAAATCGTAGTTCTACCTTTAGTTCTTTAAGGAATCTCCACACTGTTTTCTATAGTGGCTGTACTAGTTTACATTCCCATCAGCAGTGTAGAAGTGTTGCCTGTTTGCTGCATCCATGCCAACATCTACTTTTTTTTTTTTTTTTGATTATGGCCATTCTTGCAGGAGTAAGTTGGTATTGCATGGTGGTTTTGATTTGCATTTCCCTGATCATTAGTGATGTTGAGCATTTTTTTCATATGTTTACTGTCCATTTGTATATCTTATTTTAAGAATTGTCTATTTATGTCTTTAGCCCACTTTTTGATGGGATTGTTTGTTTTTATCTTCCTGATTTGAGTACATTGTAGATTCTGGATATTAGTCCTTTGTCAGATGTATAGATTGTGAAGATTTTCTCCCACTCTGTGGTTTGACTGTTTACTCTGCTGACTGTTACTTTTGCCATGGAAAAGCACTTTAGTTTCATTAGGTCCCAGCATTTATCTTTGTTTTTCTTTTTAAGTTTTGGAATACATGTGCTGAACATGCAAGTTTGTTACATAGTAATACATGTGCCATGGTGGTTTGCTGCACCTATCAACCCCGTATCTAGGTTTTAAGCTCCTCATGCATTAGGTATTTGTCCTAATGCTCTCCCTTCTGTTTCCTCCCACCCCCGCAACAGGCCCTGGTGTGTGATGTTCCCCTCAATGTGTCTATGCGTGCTCATTGTTCAACTCCCAGTTATGAGTGAGAACATGTGATGTTTGGTTTATTGTTCCTGTGTTAGTTTGCTGAGGATGACGGTTTCCAGCTTCATCCATGTCCCTGCAAAGGACATGAACTCATTCTTTTTTATGGCTGCATAGTATTCCATGGTGTATATGTGCCACATTTTCTTTATACAGTCTATCATTGACATGTGTTTGGGTTCATTCCAAGTCTTTGCTATTGTTAATAGTGCTGCAATAAACATACGTGTGCATGTGTCTTTATAGTAGAATGATTTATAATCCTTTGGATATATACCCAGTAATGGGATTGCTGAGTCAAATGGTATTTCTGGTTCTAGATCCTTGAGGAGTCACCACACTGTCTTCCACAATGGTTGAACTAATTTACACTCACAACAACGTAAAAGTATTCCTATTTCTCCGCATCCTCACCAGCATCTGTTGTTTCCAGATTTTTCAATTATCGCCATTCTAACTGATGTGAGATGGTAACTCATTATGGTTTTGATTTGCATTTTTCTAATGACCAGTGATGATGAGCATTTTTTCATGTTTGTTGGCCATATAAATGTCTTCTTTTGAGAAGTGTCTGCTCATATCCTTCACCCACTTTTTAATGGGGTTGTTTAACGTTGGAAAAACTCTTCTAGACATTGGCTTAGGCAAGGATTTATGACCAGGAACCCAAACCAAATGCAATAAAAACAAAGATAAGCTTAAACAAATTTATTTTTGTTTTTAATTGCATTTGCTTTTGGGTTCTTGGTCATGAAATCCTTGCCTAAGCCAATGTCTAGAAGGTTTTTTCCAATGTTTTCTTCTAGAATTTTTTTTTGGTTTCAGGTCCTAGGTTTAGGTCTTTAGTCCATCTTGAGTTTAATTTAGATTCAGCTTCCCAATTTTGGTACATACAGCAGATATGATTTTGAAACAGATTGCATTAAATTTGTTTACCAAGTTGAGGAGTATTGCTATCTTTACAAACATTAAGTCTTCCAATCCATTAATTAGGAATTCTTTTATTCAATTATTCTTTTTTCTTTCTCCAATATTTTGTAGAATTTTGTATATGAGTCTTACACTTCTTTTATTTCTTATTTTTTGGTGTTACTGTAAATTGAATTATTTCTATAATTTTATTTTTAGATTGTTCATTTCTATTGTATAAATATATACTGATTGTTATATATTAGTTTTTATCCAGAAAACTTCCTGAATCATTAATAAGCTCTAATAATTTATTTTGGATTCCATAGGATTTTCTATTCACAAAATATATCATTGGCAAGGAGAAATAATTTTACCTCTTTTCTGACATGGTTTGCACTTGTGTTCCTGTCCAAATCTCATGTCAAATTGTAATCCCCAATGTTGGAGCTGGGGCCTCGTGGGAGATGATTAGATCATGATGGCAGATTTCCCCCCTTGGTGCTCTTCTCCTGACAGAGTTCTCACGAGATCTAGTTGATTAAAAGTGTGTGGCACTTCCCCCACCTTCCTCCTGCTCCAGCCACGTGAAGACAATTGCTTCTGCTTTGTCTTTAACCATGAGTAAAAGTTTCCTGAGGCCTCCCCAGGTTGCCAGCCAGCATCATGCTTCCTGGACAGCCTATGGAACTGTGAGCCAATTAAACCTATTTTCTTTATAAATTACCCAGTCTTAGATATTTCCTTATAGCAATGTGAGAATAAACTAAAACATTTTCCAATCAACATGCCTTTTCTTTTTCTTTCCTAATTGCTCTAGCTAGGACCTCCAGTATAATGCTGAATAGAAGTGGTAAGAGGAGACATCCTTGTCTGGTGCGCATCTTAGCAGGAAGCATTCATTTTTTCACGTTAAGTATGATTTTAACTGCATGTTTTTGTAGATACTTTTTTTTTTTTATCAGGTTGAGGGTGTTCTGTATTTTGGATATGGGGATGGGGTAAGAAGGAACTGGAAGCCCCAGGAGGTGGGGAGAATGAAAGAAAGAGAAATATGGGATGAAGTAGGGAAAGGGGAAGGTAAGTCAGGGTTATCCCATGGTCCCTCTGGAATTGAGGTCAGTTGATCCTTGCCTGGCATGGACATAGAGTTCATCCTTTAGGTAGTTACTGCCTTGACAAGGACAGAGCATGGGCCTGATGGACCACTGAAGCAGGAGGGTGATGCAGGAGGGTGATGAAGTAGGAGGGAAAAGGAAGAGCAGTGTAGACAGAGGCAATGGGGAGTCTGAGGATGGTAGAACTTGTGGGTCCTCAAAAAACAGCACATAATGCTAAAGGTTGGGAAACTGAGGGACAAAACTGGCATCTCCTAGTTCTTGCCAGTATTGGCTCAGGAGGCCCAGCTCTGCCTTGGCTCCCCTGGACTGCAGAGCCGAGACATGAAAGTGAGCTGTGGCTGGGAGCCATGGTGAACATTCAGGCCTCACAAAACAGCACTGAGGGATGGGCTGAGATCTTGGCTGCATTATGTTGGGGAGCTGGGAGGAATATGGCAGGTGGGGTGAGAAGCCCCTGGGAAAAGCTTCAGAGTGTGACAAGAAGGGGTGGCATGGGTCATAGCAAAGGTGCAGAGTTAGACAGCATCAGCCCAGGTTTCAGCCTCAGACAAGAGATGGGACTGAAAGGGTTCCTGCTTCTTTCTGTCCTTTCATAGGTTGGCCAACACCTAAGCAGCTCCCTATTTGCGTGTGACTGCTTCCTCCAGCCACATGGTAATGCCTTGTTTATGACCTGGTAGTCTAAAGAGCAAGGTGTCTTAGAGTAAGACATATGTGGAAGCTACCTCAGATGTTATCAGATTCTTCTGTCCTTCCTTCGACCCTTTCAAAAAGCACATAAGGAAACTGAGGTCCATAAAAGCCATTGGAATGGCAAAGGGAGAGAGAAGGTGGAACCTGCTTTTATTCAATTCTGCATTAAATAATGTCCTTAATTACTAAAGTGAAGTTCTGCTATGTCTGATGGGGAAGAGGCATCTTGGCCATCATACAGACACAGGAAGGACCTGGAATCTTGATTATTGCCCACAAGGGAGGATACTCTCTTCTATTTGCAGTGTGGTAAGTGTTTTATCATAAAAGGGTGTTGGCTTTTGTAAAATGATTTTTCTACATCTACTTGGATGGTCATGTCATGTTTATCTTTTATTCTAATAATAGGATGTATCATAATGATTGGTGTTTGGGTGTTATCCAACATTTTATTTCTTGGATAAATCCCACTGAATTATTGTAGGTAATCCTTTTTATTAACATATGTTGCTGGATTTGGTTGCCTAGTATTGTGAGGATTTATGTATCTGTATTTAAAAGGGATATTGGTCTATACTGGTCTTTTATTTTCAAGTGAAATCTTTTTATAGTTTTAGTATCTGAATAATTCTGACCTTATAGAATTAGTAGATAAATGCTCTCACCTCTTCTTTCTTTTGTAAGCATTTGTGAAAGATTGATGATAATTCTTTTTGAATGTTTGGTATAATTTACTAGTGAAGCCATCTGGGACAGTATTTGTGTGTATGTGTAAAGTTTTTTAATCACTAATATAACCTCCTTATTTGTAAGTCTATTCAGATGATCTGTTTCTTCTTGAGTCAGTTTCAAGAGTCTATGTCATTCTAGAAATATTTCCATTTCATATATATTAACTTTTTGCATAAAATTGTTCAGAGTATTTCCTTCTAATCCTTTTTATTTTTTGTAAAAGCAGTAGTAATGCCCTATCATTCTTGATTTTAGTAATTTAAGTCCTCTCTTTTTGCCTTATCAGATCACTCTAGCTAAATGTTTCTCGATTTTGTTGATCTTTTCCAAGAACCAACTTTTCCAAAAGTTTTCTCTATTGTTTTTCTATCGCTTTTTTCATTTATTTATACCTTAATCTTTATTATTTCTGTCTTCCTTTTTACTTGGAGTTCAGTTTTCTCTTCTTTTTCATGTTTCTTGGTCAAACGTTTAGGTTACTGATTTGAAATCTTTTTATCTTTTAAAATAGTCATTTACCACTATTTTTGTAATTCTATAAGTACCTCTTTAGCTGTGACCCATAAGTTTTGGTCTATTATGTTTTCATTTTAATTTGTCTCAAAGTGTCTTCTAATTTTTCTCATGGATCTTTTCAACCCCATAGTTATTTAGAAGTGTGTTGTCTAAATTTTATATACTTATGAATTTTTAAAATTTCATTGTCATTGATTTCAAATTTAATTTCATTGTGGTTGGAGAAAATACTTGACATAATTTTAATTTGTTAAAATGTATTCAAGCTATTTTAAGGCCTCATATATGGTCTATGATAGACAAAATTCCATGGAAACCTATGAAGAATTTGTATTCTACTGTTATTGGGTGGAGTGTTATAGAGATGTCTGTTACATATAGTTTGTTTATAGTGTTATGTGAGTGTTCTGTCTCCTTGATGATCATTTGCCTAATTGTTGTATCCATTATTAAAAGTGGAGTATTGACTTTCCTAAGAATTTTTGTTACACTGTCTAGTTCTCCCTTCAATTCTAGCAGTGTTTGCCTCATGAAGTTTGGGGCTCTTTTGTTAGGTGTGTAGATACGTTTACAATTGTTAAGACTTTCAATTCTATTGTCATTTTTTACTTTATTTTTATGCATTTTTTTAGTGGTTGCCCTAGTCATTGCAAGTAACATCATAATTTATAAAAGTATAATTCCAATTAAAACCAATTGCTTATAATAATATACAACAACTTTGCTCTTGTATATCCATTTTCTCCCCACTCCTTTGTGTTATTGTCATACAAATTAAATCTTTATACATTGTATGCCCAGCAATACATATTTTTAATTATTGCTTTATGAAGCTGTCTTGTAAATCATATAGAACAAAAAAAAGGTTTACAAACAAAAAAGGATTACAAAAAGTTGGTTTTATACTTACCTATTAAGCTATTTTACAAGTACTCTTTATTTCTTTCTGTGTACTTTTTAATTATCTATTGTCATTTCATTTTAGCCTTTGGTATTTATTATAGGATATGTCTTCTAAGGATGAATTCTCTGTTTTTTTTTAATCTAGTAATGTCTAACTATAATTTTCATATTTAATGGATAGCTTTTTTCGATATAAAATAATTGGTTGGCAGTCATTTTTTTATAGCACTTTAAATATATCCTCCCACTACCTTCTGGTCTCTATGGTAGCTACCAAGGATTTAACAGTTAATCAAGTAAATAGCCTTGTATACTATGAATCATGTTTCTTTCACTGCTCTTAAGATTCTCAATCTTTCACTTTTAACAACCTACAATGTGTCTAAAGATAGATTTCTTTGTTTCTCCTACTTGGAGTTCACTGAGCTTCTTGAGTAGGTAGATTAATGTTTTTATTGAATTTGGAACATTGTCAGCCATTATTTCTTCAAATATTCTTTTTGTCCTTTCATTTGTCTTCTCTTTCTGGGGTATTCCTTATATGTATGTTGGTATACATAATAGCACTTCGCAGGTTCTGAAGCTCTGTTTATTCTTCTCTTTTTCTTTATTCTTTTCTCTTTATTTTCAAAATGTATATTTGACCTCTTTTGAAGTTAATTTACTCTTTCTTCTACCAACTCAAGTCTGCTGTTGAATCCTTGTGGTGAAACTTACAATTCAGTTATTGTATTTTTCCACATCAATAATTCTATTTGATTTCTTTTCACAATTTTTATTTTTAGTGATATTCTCTGGTGAAATAGTACTTGTACTTTACTTTTTTATACATGGTTTCCTTTAGATTTTTAAAAACTTATTTGTAGTAGCTTGTTTAGTCTTTATCTTATGTGATATGCAGAATAATGACTCTCCAAAGAAGTCCATTTCTTAATCATTGAAATCTGTGACTATGCTACACTACATGGTTAAAAGGAGTTTACAGGATTATTAAATTAATGGACCTTGAGACTGGGAGATTATTCTGTATTCTCTGGGCATTCCTAATTCAATCACATGAATCTTTACAAGCAGAGAAACTTTCCTGTGTTTAGTCAGAAAGAGATGCAACTATGCAAGAAGAGATGGAGAGATTCAAAGTGAGAAAAATTCAATCTTTTATTTCAAGCCATGAAGAGGGAATAATAAGACAATGATCTAAGAAACACATAGGTGGCCTTTAGAAGCCAGAAAAGGCAAGGAAATAAATCATGCCCTATAGATTCCAGAAAGGAAGTCAGTCCTGCTGACTCCTAGATTTTAGCCCAGTGATCCAGTTGAACTTCTGAGCTGCAAAACTGTAGGATAATAAGTTTATATTGTTTTAAGCTACTAGTTTTTGGTAATTTGATATGGCATCAAAAGAAAAATAACACATCTTATAAATCCAACATCTAAGTTTTCTCAGAAACACTTTCTCTTGATTGCTTTTTCCTGTATATGGGCCATACTTTCCTATATCTTTATGCATCTCACAACTTTTTTTGAAAATTGCGACACAGGATCTTTCCTGATCGCTTTTGCCAGCTGGAGACAACTGGGTGGCAACACCCTTGCCCTGCCTCAGCCCATGGCTTCAGGGGTGGCTCAGCCCCACCGCCATTTCTGTCATCTGGAGCAGCGGCCCTCCCCTGGTAAATGGCAGAGGGCCAAGCACACATTTGGTGAGACCAGAGCTCTTGTCCCATGTCCAAGAAGAATGAGGATACACTGACAATCAAAGAGTGAGGAAGGCAGAGAATAATTTTATTGAACAATGACACAGCTCTCAGCAAAGAGGGGATGCAAGGGAGATCCTCCACCTGGAGTAGGGTGGTTTCTCTCCCAGGGTGACTGAGTCTTGGGCTTTTATGGGTTCAGTATAGGGGAACACATGCTGATTTGTTTGTGAGTATGCAAAGAAAGGCTAACGCAAAGGCACCACTCAAAGGTGGGCATGGCAGTGTAGAAAACCAATTAGGAAAGGGTAGGTATATGTAAAATAGGTGAAGGATGGGGATCAATGAGAGGAAAGCATGACAAATGGGAAGAAACATTCTCAATCTGGTCCCAGGATTTGACTTGTAGCTTGGCTTTCAGGCTTTAAATTGTCTTTGGCTTAGAGGTAAGGTTTCAACAGTGACCCACCCCTATCTGCCTAGGCATTTGACTGCCTACTGTCACTATCAACTGGACATTTCAATATAATATGAACAACTCTGGAAATGAGATCCCCTGTCCAGGATTTGTTGTATTATTGTTTTTAATCTGCTTTGTTTTCTTTTGTTGTTTTTTGTTTATTTGGTGACTTTCCTGAACTAAGTATGCAAAGTTTGTATTCCTTGTTGTGTGCAGTCATGAAGGTCTCTGGTTAGCTCAATGTTCAGCTAATGATTATACAGAAATTTTCTTAAATACCTTAAATCACTAAGTCTTCCTCCCTTTGTCAAAAGGCCTGTGTGTGCTTTGGGGCACAGCTTCAATTCTCCATTAATTTACTTTTGACCTTCACTTGCAAGGTCCCAAGGATGGCCAGAGGTGAAAGATTAGGGCTCCCTCAGGTCTTTCCTTAGCATGTACACAGCCCTACACCTGTGCAACACTTATGTGTGCACCTGGTATTCTAGATTCTTAGCAACAAGTAGGAACTTTGCAAAGTCTCCTATTGACATTGTATTCTACAGATTAAAAAAAAAATAAATGTTTCACAACTTATTTGCCTCAACTGGTATCATCACCTCTGCAGCAACAGTGTTAGGAAATTGCTGCTGATTGTTTCAGCAAATGCCCTAGAGATACAATTCTCTAGAGACGGAGCATCTTGAGGAACTTCAAATCTGGACTTCCCCTTCCAGGGGCTGCTATTCAGCTGGTTTTCAAGGATACCACCGAATTATTACAAAAGGGATGAAAATGAGGCAAACTGAAATACCATGAAGCTCCTTGTACTAAGTTTCAGTCATTTTTTAATAAAACCTCTTCAGATTTTGCAAAGTTAGCTTATTTTGAAAATTCTGAAAAAGCTGATTTTGACAAATTTTGCTAGAGTTTTTATTGCTTTTATTTAGAAGTCATTTTTCAGAGTTCTTTACTGTTATGGGAGTTCTGCCCCTTTAGTGCTGTTTTTTCTAATTTATGTCAGTCTAAGTTGTTATAAAATAAAGAATTAAAATACATATACAATCACAGATACAAATAATGATACTTGGGGAAGAAAATATCAAAATATTATCCATGAAATAACTATTTTTATATTCACCAGGCTTATCTCCAAATATAACTTTAGGACACTTTATATTGAGTTTTTATCTTATTTTTCATCTTTGGCCTTAAGTGTAATTAAGTATACCTATGAATACTTAAGTCAGTGAAGTATAATTTAAGTGTGCATGTTAGTAAAGCTGATAAACATCCCATAAAATTATTTTGCAACAGAAATATGTAGGAAATCAGAGATCTGATTCTATTAGTTCCATTTAAAATTTGTATTTTATATATCTCTTTTGTAAGTTTTATATGAAAGGACAAAAGATACGTTAAATTTGTTTATTGATTCTCTTTGATCTTCCTAAATTTCTAACATGTAACATTTAACTGTCTTGAATGCCTATCGTTTTTAGAAAACATGATTATTTTTATCACTAAGAATGATTAATAATAATACTTTACTATTTATGCTTCAAGAATTATAAAAAAGAAGTAATTATTTTAAAAGATAAAAAATCTTTATTCATTAGGGAAGTTGCCCAAGCAAAAGGGAATTTCAGATGAATTCTCATATAGGGAGAAAATGACTCTTTTACAGTACATCCTATTTCACTTCATCATGTTTATCTTTGATCAAATGTTGTTACTGCATATTCCTTAAGGGAACCAAAAAACTTCAATGTTTTACATTTTATGCAGCCAACCCTGTCTGCAGAGAAATCTTGGGAAAAGAAAAACCAGTCTCAAGAGCAGCTGCTCAAATGATGCCTAATTAAATTTTCACGCACATGTTAAAAGGATATGCTAATACTTTGTGTGCACTCAGTGAGCTTTGTAAAGCAACTTAGACAATCAGAATTTATAAAGTATTGAGGAATGCCTCTAAATTCTACCTGCTGCTGCTCTAAGTGCTATGGTGGTAATAGCTCATGCACTGATGCTCAACCTGGGTGCACACTGGGACTACGTGGGCAGCTTTACAAAAAACAATTCTAACGCCCAGGTTTAATCCATTCATCAGAGTTTGAATTAATGGATACTGGATATAGAATATGATTTGGGTATCAGGATCTTAATAGCTCCCCAAGTGATTCTAGGATGTATCAAAATTTATCTACAACAGTAATTCTTAAACTTTGCTGTGCATATGAATCAATTAAGATCTTGTCAAAATGCAGATTCTGATCTAGTAGGGCTGCACTGGGTCCCGAGAATCTGCATTTCTTTTTTTTTATTTTGTTATGATTATACTTTCAGTTTTAGGGTACATGTGCACAACGTGCAGGTTTGTTACATATGTATCTGTATTTCTTACAAGGTCCCAGGTAATGCCAAAGACGGTGGTGCTTGGAGCACACTTTGCATAACAAGATACTTACAGAAATTAGAACCACCACCAAAAATAATGGCCATAAATAAAAACTACTCCTTCCTGTTGAATAATATTCAAACTACATTTTAGATTGGTTTCAGAAAAAAAGGAGAGAACAGTAAATTCTACTAAAGTACTCTCTCCTCCTCCTCCACAGATATTTTTTGCTAAGATTCAAATTATTGCAAAAACATACCTGTCCTTTGAACATAGTTTAGGAAACCTCACTTTCCAAAATGAGTTTTTCAGTTCTTTCTTTTAATTTCTCTTAAATTTTATGCAGTTCAATACTAAAGTTTCTTTAGTTTTTGCCACTGTAAATTTTATAAGGGAAGAGCTGTGTTTCATATTTCTTGAGCAAAGATTAAGGTGATACAAGCTTCAAGGAATACTTGCTAAATAGTGTTCAAATATATTTCAAATATTATACAGACATTGAAAAGCACTTGGCTTAAGAGACATTGCAGGAAAAATGAATGGGTTGGTTATATATGCTACTACTGAATTTATACAACTTGTATGTGATTGAAATCCTATGCTATACTTCTTACAAAAATAGTCTCATATGGTACCAGTTACCTGTTGAAATTTTTGTCAAGGTTTCTTGGCCATTAAGTATGTATATAATACACATCCTGTGCTGGCTTCATACTTGAAAACCAAGGCATTGGAAAAGCTGTGATGTACTCTCAAATCCTCTTGCATCCATTAATTGAGACATAAAATTATCTTTTCTGACCTTCATGTTTTTAGATTTTGCACCTTGACTTTATTAAAATTCAAATAATCCTGAGGGGGGAACATTTCTAAAATGTATTAATAGTAGTCTATCTGTTAAGTGTGAATGAAAAATTTGAGATATAGTTTGATACAAGTGTAAGAATACAAAACAAAGAGCTCAAAGTATAATTTTGTACATCGCAATTTCAGAAACCAAATGTCCCCAAATTGACTCTTGTAATGTTAATTAGAGCTCCTATTTGAACATCAGCTCAGAATAAACTAACTTTACTCTATTAATGTAGTTAGAATTTGCTTAGTACCCGCTATATGCACAGCTCTGTATGGTAATTACAATAAAATAAAAATTTTCTTCAAAGAAAAAATTGCACTAAAATTAAAAGGTAAAATGATAGAAAGTAAGAGAATGACTTTATCAACACTAGGCAAAGTTATTGTACAAGGTGTGTTATAAAGATAATTATGTATCTCTTTGAAATTAAAACAATACTGTTTCTACTTCATTTCCAAAGCAGAAATATCCATGTCAATGAGGATGACATTGATCCCCAATCCCAGTAGAAGCATTCAAGTCTAATCACATTTATGAGGTATTTAATATTTTTATATATGCCTTATTTTGCAATATGTTGTCTTTACTTTTTTAACTATGCAAAGTATTTACATTAAACTTCCTGTAAATGTCAATTTAATAAAGCTGATACAGTCAACCCATTCTAAAACAATTTCCAGATCATACTCAGCTTGATTCTTCTTTGAGCTTGTCTTTTTTTTTGTGGGGGGTCATTTGAAAAATCAATTTAATATGTTGTTCACTGTTCAAAGCATTTTGGGATCTAACTCCAGAGAGGATATTTTGAATGGCAAATGCCAGTCCATTGAGATTAGACTGAACTTTTTTTTAAATTTTAGTTTCAGAGATGCATATGCAGGTTTGTTCTGTAAATACACTGCATGTTGGGGTTTGGTATACAGACTATTGCATCACCCAGGTCATAAGAACAGTACCCAATAGATAGTTTTTTGATCCTCACCCTCCTCCCACCCTCTCCCTCAAAGCAGGCCTTGTTGTCTATTTTTCCTTCTTTGTGTTCATGGGTACCCAATGTTTAGCTCCCACTTACAAGTGAGAACATGCAGTGTTTTTTTTTCCTATTTCTGCATTAGTTTGCTTAAGATAATGGCCTCCAGCTCCATCCATGTTGCTGCAAAGGACATTATCTTGTTCTTTTTATGGCTGCATAGTATTCCTTGGTGTATAATACTACATTTTCTTCATCCAATCTACTATTGATGGGCATTTAGGTTGATTCTGTTTTTGCTATTGTGAATAGTGCTGCAATAAATATACACATGCATGTGTCTTTATGGTAGAATGATTTATATTCCTTTGGGTATATATCCAATAATGGAATTGCTGGGTCAAATGGTAGTTCTGTTTTAAGTTCTTTGAGAAATCTTCAAACCACTTTCTACACCGGCTGAACTAATTTACATTCTTGCTAGCAGTATATAAGTGTTCCCCTTTCTCCACAACCCTTTTTGAGTTTTTTAATTGAAAATGTCTACAACTCAAAAAGTCAGAAGAAACTGAAAGCAAAAATCCCAGAAACTATATACACAAAAACAGGATCTAAACATATACACAGTCGATAAGAAAGGCAGAGCCTCAGAAAGTTCTTGATAAAAAAAGTAGTACACCTGTAAAACCATTGCCACAATCAAGATAGAAAGTATTTCTATTTTTATCCATTATAGTCCATTTTTCCTTCTGCCTCTGAGCCCGGCAACAGATCCCCTTTTGGTTTCCAATATATTAATTTGCGTTTTCTAGAATTTCATCATACATTTGTCAAAATTTGTCAAATTATACATTTTAAATGAATTATTCTTCAATAAAATAGGTCATTCTTTATTAAAATTGATCAAATATAATGGGATAAGTTTTTTAAAGTTCAAAAAGTTTGAGCCTCTTAAAATCCTGTTCAGAGGCCCCTGATGTCATCTACATCTTTCTATCTCATCTCTGTTTTCCAAGAGTAAAGAATGCCTTTAAAAAGGCATTGATGAACTCTAGAAAGATGACTTTTCTTGCCTTAGGAGCCAGCAGAGTCCTCAAGGGATACATAGTTATTGTGGTTATCCTCAAGTTAACTTTTTCCTCCTGTCTACCTCTATGTATTTATTCAATGTAACTATGAGTGACAAGAAAGTGTCTTTAACTTTGACTTCTTCATCAACCTGGAAGATCAAATATACACCAAAGTCTTTCCACACTAAAAATACACACACACACACACACACACACACACACACACGAGATGAAAGATAACTTCTCTAATTTAAGAATCCACTTATTAATAATCAAAGGAAAGTACTATTCAAGTCATGGTTAAGAAATTAGGGCTTTCTGGTTCTTGTCATGCTTACAAGCAGCATCATGACATCAGAAGTCATTTCCTTGCATTTTTTTTTCTACTGATACAAAAGGTTTTATTGAGCAATTGAAGATAGTACCTCTAGCTAGCCCTATTCAGAATACAATCATCTCAATTCTTTCATTGAGAAGGTAATTTGCTTTGGAATGATGTACTATAGTACTATCAGACATGGTAGAAGAAAAATTAAGGTCATCCGAAGCATTTTAGAATTCTAGTAAGCAGCATCTTTAAAGGGTCTGTGGGACTGTAGGTATAATTTGTGCAGGAAATGGTCCTAAATGGTAAGCAAATCCATCTCTTAATGTTACAGGAGTGCTAGAAAATCTAAAATACTTCAAGATAAACTATTTAACTAAACACAGAGTCATTTTGATCTTTAATTACTTTGGAATTCTAGGATTTTAGATAATTTTATTAAAATACTCTCTATAAAGATTTATGTTTTCTTTCACCCCTTTTCCCCTCTCTCTCCCTCTTATTTTTAATCTTTGATGTTATCATATACTTAAGAACATTCACTTGTTGGTCACATTTTTATGAAGAAATGGAAAAAATAGTCTATAAAAATGTGTAAATGTCGGTCAGTGAGAGTTGATAAATCTCATTTTCTTATGATGAAACACCTTTGATATCTTGACATTTTGTGCTCACATAATTCCTCTGATATCTATCACTAATCTTCTTAGAGTCCTTGTGTGGAATACTGGTATGTTGAGGAAGCACAAATTGCAAAGTTGCCAAAAGACCAATTTCAATCTAATCAGAACTTGCAGTGCTTCATTGAAGGCTACATAAACACTCTGTTAATATTCACAGCAGCAGCTTTGTCAATAACTCCCTCAGAATCTTCAAATTTATAACAGAAATCAGCAAACTATTGATTCTCTGACATTGATAGATCTATCCAGATTCACTGCCTCCTTTCTCTTGCCTCTGTCCCAACAGAGGGCACAAATGCCAGTTGCTCTATTAGGCTCCTAAACACTGAAGGATCATTATTAAAGTATGGCTGGCATCCCTGATCATTAATTATAATCGTGTGCACATATGCAGAGTGATTGCAGGAAATAATCAGCTTTCTCTGCCAAATTGGCAACATCTAGAAATTAATTTGTTATGACACAGCATCAAAGATATTTAAACAACAAACTCAAGGCTCTACTGCTCTGTGTACATTGTTAAGATATCAGATAACATCATTAAAAAATAGTTAACATATCCAGAGGGAGGTGGTATATATCCTTGAACTTCCTTTCTAGAGGGATTCTAAAAAATAATTTCTGTGTGTCCCTGATCCCACAATTCATGTACTGGGGACTCCCCTCCAGAGTGCCTGCTACTCAGGGACTAGTGACTTAGATTGCCCAGAAGAGCAGCTGTCAGTCTAGAACAACTTACATGGGCATTGGAAGGATGCTTCTAAGTGTGGTAAGGGCAAAGATTAGACAGGATTGCTATTTATCTGCTGGGATACATTAGAATTCACTTATCTACTTGATTCTTCAGGGGTAAAAATAACAAAAGCAGATTCATAACACTGGTGTGCATCACATCAAAGGAGAAGAGGTGGTAGTAAGGTAAGCTTGCTTGTCCCATGCCTGCTGGGCCATTCACTCCAGTGTAAGAACACTCAACTTGTGAACATTGAGATACATTGTATGTTTCTCTCCATACTCTAACGTTTCACACCATACAGCAACACAACTCTTCCACCATGGTTATTCAGGGAACTTCCTAAGTCAGTGTCTCCTCCACCACTTCCTTTTATCCACCTCAGCAGAATCAAGCTGTAGCCATGTGCTTTGTCCTTCAGCCAAGTTCCCTCTTCAATTCCCAAATATCCCTCCAACACACACATTAGTAAAATTTTACTTCATTTCTTTGGCATATGAAAATACAGGCTAAAAAGGTAGTTTTTATAACAATTTTCTTCTAAGGGCTCTGATTGTCCCTAGAAGACATTACTATTGATTCCTTTTTGTCAAAAAAAAAAAAAAAAGCAGCTAAATGTAAAATAGCACCAATAACACATCTTTCCAAACAAAAAACCTAAGGGTTTGTTGAGGCACCACTTTTCCCCCATTCCTGATGTTTTTCCGTATGGGTATACACCTTGGTTTCCCTATACACATTTATTCACTCCATCTTCGTTGGGGATGTAATTTGGGAAGAAAAAACAGGACTTACATAGCCAGACCCTCCTTTCTTCCTCTTGAGACTGAACTACCCATAAAAACAATTATTCTCCACTTTTCTCCCAAGGCAGCTATTTGCCTTCCTCCACCAACTGAGGGCCTGCCCAAGTCTAGCACTGCTGGTCATCTGTTGGCACTCTGGTTTGAACATATTCCCTCCAAAATGTAGTTGTTTCCAATGTGATAGTATAGGCATGCCTCAAAGATATTGTGGGTTTGGTTCCACACCAGCACAATAAAGCTAATATCTAAATGAAGCAAGTCACACTATTTTTGTTTGTTTGTTTTTCAATGTATATATAGTCATATCCTCTACTGAAGATTGAACCCCTTAAAGTCATGCATGAGGGCTGCAATCAACTTCTTCCAATCTCTCATTAATGCTGATATTTTGACCTCCTGCCATAAATTATCAATGTTCTTAATGGCATCTAGACTGTTGAATCCTTTCCAGAAGGCTTCAATTTACTTTGGGCAGATCCATCCAAGGAATCCCTATCAATCAATGGCAGCTATAGTCTTATGAAATGTATTTCTTAGGCCAGGCGTGGTGGCTCATGCCTGTAATCCCACAACTTTGGGAGTCTGAGGCAGGTGGATCACCTGAGGTCAGGAGTTCTAGACCAGCCTGACCAATATGGTGAAACCCTGTCTCTACTAAAAATACAAAATTAGTGGGCTGTGGCGGCACATGCCTGTAACCCCAGCTACTTGGGAGGCTGTGGCAGGAGAATCGCTTGAACTCAGGAGGCAGAAGTTACAGTAAGCTGAGATTGCACCATTGCACTCCAGCCTGGGCAACAAGAGTGAAACACCATCTCAAAAATAATAATAATAGTAATAATAAACCTATTTCTTAAATAACAGGACTTCAAAGTCAAAATTACTCCTTGATCCATGGGCTGCAGAATAGATGATGTGCTAGCAGGAAAGGAAACATTAATCTCTATGTACATCTCCACTGGAGCTCTTGAGTGACCAGGAGCATTGTTAGTGAACAGTAATATTTTGAAAGGAATGCTTTTTTTGTTTGTTTTTTCTGAGCAGTATGTCTCAACAGCAGGCTTAAAATATTCAGCAAACCATGCTGTAAAGAAATGTGCTGTCATTTAGGCTTAGTTTTTCCATTAATAGGGCACAGATAGCCAATTTGACATAACTCTTAAAAGCCCCAGAATTTTTAGAATGACAAGTAAGCATTGGCTTCACCAGCTGCATTGCCCTTAACAAGACAGTCTGCCCATCCTTTGAAGCTTTAAAGCTGGGCATTGACTTCTCTTCTGGAGGCACTTCCTTCCAATAGAAGACTGGTTCATCTACATTGAAAATCTATTGCTTAGTGTGACCACATTCATCAATGACCTTAGCTAGATCTTCCGAGTAACTTGATGTCACTTCTCCAGCAGCACTTGATGCTTCATCCCACACTTTTATGTTATGCAGAGTTTCTTTCCTTAAACCTCATAAAGCATCCTCTACTAGCTTCAAAATTTCTTCTGCAGCTTCCTCACCTCTCAGCCTCCACAGCATTGAAGAGAGTTGGGCCTTGCTCTGGATTAGGTTTTGGCTTACAGGAATGTTTTGGCTAGTTTGATATTCTATTCAGACCACTAAAATTTTCTCCGTATTAGCAATAAGGCTGTTTTGCTTTCTTATCATTTGTATTATGTTGATTAAAGTAGTACTTTTAATTTCCTTCAAAAACTTTTCCTCTGAATTCAAAATTTGGCTGTCTGGAGCAAGAGGCCTAGTTTATCTTAGCTTTTGACATGTCTTTCTCACTAAGCTTTATCATTTCTAGCTTTTGATTTAAAGTGAGAAGTGTGCAACTCTTCCTTCCACTTGAATGTTTAGAAGCCATTGTAGGGTTATTAATTGGCCTAATTTCATTATTGTTGCATCTCAGGGAATAGGGAGGCCCAGGGACAGAAAGAGAAATGGGGAAACATCCAGTTGGTAAAGCAGTCAGAACACATACATCTATGGATTAAGTTCACTGTGTTATACAGGCAGGTGCATGGAGTGCAAAATAGTTACAATAGTAACATCAAAGATTGCTAATCACAGATCACCATAAAAGAAACAGAATAATAAAAAAATTTGAAATATTGCAAGAATTACCCAAATGTGACACAGAGACACAAAATGAGCATATGCCATTAGAAAAAATGGTACTGACAAACTTCCTCAATGCAGGGTTGCCACAAACCTCTAATTTGTAAAAAACACAATATCTGCAAAATGCAACAAAATGAGGTATGCTTATGTTAACAGGTGGAGTCTTTAAGAGGTGGTTAAACCATGAAGGCTCCTCTCTCATAAGTAGTGTTTAAGTCCCTTATAAAAGAAACCACAAAGCATTGGGTTAATTTTCTCTTACTCTTTTGCCATATGAGGAACGAGCATTTGTCCCTTTTGTCCTTCTGCCATTTGAAGAAGCAACAAGAAGGCCCTTACCAGATGCTGGTGCCTTGATCTTCAACTTCCCAGCCTTCAGAACTGTGAGAAATAAACTTCTGCTCTTTATAAATTATAAATTTATGGTATTATGTTACAGTAGTACAAACAGACTAGGACAGTTGGTAAATCCACCTAATTTTTGAGCATATTCAGTAAGCCCATTTGGTTCTGGAACAAAGCCCTCCAACTTAGCATTTGTCAATAGTAAAATTGACATTCTGATTTCTATTGGTAATCCTTTTATATTATTTCAATTTTTCAGAAAGCTGGCAAGGAAGTGGGATGCTATTTAATGGACTTCTATAAATGTTGCAACCTTTGCTATGTGGTCCATAAAAAGAAACAAAAAAGTGGAATTTGAGATGAAAAATTATAATACTAGTGAGGCTAGGGAGTAGGGAGGCCTTGGCTGTCTATGGCTGCCTCCAACTAAATGGCAAATCTACCTAATACTAAGCCACATCCTCCATCTTGCATTTTATTAGTAAGGAGGTTGATGTTTTGGCCTCCATCTGACACTTTTTTATTCAGTTTTTTCAGAACTTGGCTGGGAAGAGGATTTCAAAGAGTAGAAGTTAAAATAATTAGCATAGTAATGAAGAAAAATTACTGAAATAAAATGCAAGCAATCAAATAATTTTTGTTTTCTTCATTTTAAATAGCAAATGGGCACAGAATTGCATGAAACCTAATCTTTGTTTCATGATACTCATCATCTATGCTTGGTTTGTCAGTTGTAATATGCTTAATAATGTACTAAATACCTTGAGAGTTACATCTTTTAGTCTCCTTTGCTGAATTCACTCCTGGTCCCAACCTAAGAACCACTCAGTTATGAATCTATTCAAGCATTTATATTTGATAAGTTTACTCGAATAGAAGTATATAGGATTATTAACTGAAGCCAGAGAGACAAATGAGGAAACTACTGCAATAATGTAGGCAAGACATAATGAGAATTTTAATTTTGTCACTATCATTAGAAATAGGAAAGCAGTCACCAGAATCTAAAGAAACAGAATTTGGGATTGGCCTTGCCTGTAAGTACAGCCTTAGTTTTCTCAGGTTTTTCTTTTTCTTTTCTTTCCTTTTTTTTTTTTTTTTTTTTTTTTTGAGACAGTCTCGCTCTGTCATTCAGGCTGGAGTGCAGTGACATGATCTCATCTCACTGCAACCTCTGCCTCCTGGGTTCCAGCGATTCTCCTGCTTCAGTCTCCTGCATAGCTGGGATTACAGGCACACGCCACCCTGCCTGGCTAACTTTTTGTATTTTCAGTAGAGACAGGATTTCACCATGTTGGCCACGGTCGTCTCGAACTCCTGACCTCAGGTGATCCTCCTGCCTCGGCCTCCCAAAGTGCTGGGATTACAGGCGTGAGCCACCACACCCTGCCTAGTTTTTTCAGTTTTAAAGTAATGCATTTGAAAAAGAGTCATTTCAAGTGTTCCTTCCTAGTCAGGAAATCTGTGAAGAATATTCAGTGTGAAATCTTTGAAAGTGAAATGAAACTACCTGGACTCCTCATAGCATGGGATGGTAGAAAGAATTCAAGCTAATCATACTCAGGTTAAGAAAATTCATCCTCAGATTCTTTTTTTAATTATTATTTTGATAGGAGTCTCACTCTGTTTCCCAGGCTGGAGTGCAGTGGCCGGATCTCGGCTCACTGCAACCTCCACCTCTTGGCTTCAAGCGATTCCCATTCTTCAGCCTCCCAAGTTACTGGGATTACAGGTGCATGCCCGCACACTCAGCAAAGTTTTGTATGTTTTTTAGTAGAGATGGGATTTCACCTTGTTGACCAGGCTGGTCTCAAACTGCTGACCTCAGGTGACCCACCCACCTCAGCCTCCAAAAGTGCTGGGATTACATGCGTGAGCCACCATGCTAGGCCCATCCTTGGATTCTTTTTTTCAGTTTTTTGGCCCTAGATAAATTACTTAAACTTGTTGAGCTTCAGAGTACTTACCTGCAAAACAGGAATAATAGCTACTTTACAGGGTGTTATAAGGCTAAGAATTCTAGGTAAAATACAGAGTACCTGACAAATGCTAGGAGAGTTTATTAAATTGTAGATTTATCTTATCTCTGTTCCATTAAATCTAATTTCCTCTAGTTCCAATGTTTTTAATAAAAATCATCATTGTATTTTGGTATTTTATTGTTTTGTTTTATTAGAAGTGTTAGAGTACATTTATTTTTCCAAATTTTATTGTAAAATAAGATTTGGAAATTATGCTATGAATTAAATAGGATTGTATAGGCTGGCCTGGGAGACAAACTGACATTTTCAATATTGCATATATGTGAAAACTTGTTTAAGACTGCAAATGATTGACATCCAAATAAAGTATCAGATATGACCACTTCCTTATTTGAGAATTTGCTATAAATTGACGGATGGTATTAAAGGTTTATAAACATATTTTAATAATGGGAAGTGCTGCATGAGACAATTTTCATGAAATAGGGCTGAAATTTTGCTTACTTGGACTTATAAAAATGATGAGAAAATGGAGAAAGGACAAGGAGTGAAGGGAAGATGAATAGAGAGGGAGAATAAAGAAAGAAGAAACTCATTGGTTTCCCAAACAGTCACTGCAGAGAACCTAATGGAAGTATGAATTATTCCAAAACCTCTCCAAACTTTTCATCTACATCTTAATTTATATCTTATTTTTTATAAAAAATTACATTTAATTTTAGCAATTCAATTGTGACTGGCACTGTCTATGGTATTTGACAGTCAATAAAAAACACTTTTTGCTGGAGAGGATGTGGAGAAATAGGAATGCTTTTACACTGTTGGTGGGAGTGTAAATTAGTTCAACCATTGTGGAAGGCAGTGTGGCAATACCTCAAGGATCTAAAACCAGAAATACCATTTGACCCAGCAATCCCATTACTGGGTATATACCCAAAGGATTATAAATCATTCTACTATAAAGACACATGCACACATATATTTATTACAGCACTATTCACAATACCAAAGACTTGGAACCAACCCAAATGCGCATCAATGATAGACTGGATAAAGAAAATGTGGGACATATACACCATGGAATACTATGCAGCCATAAAAAAGAATGAGTTCACATCCTTTGCAGGGACATGGATGAAGCTGGAAACCATCATTCTCAGCAAACTAATACAAGAACAGAAAACCAACCACCACATGTTCTTACTCATTAGTGGGAGTTGAACAATGAGAACATATGGGCACAGGGAGGGGAACAACACACACTGGGGCCTGTTGGGAAGTGGCAAGCAAGGGGAGGGATAGCATTAGGAGAAATACCTAATGTAGACGATGGGATAATGGGTGCAGCAAACCACCATGGCACATGTATACCAATGTAACAAGGTTCTGCACGTGTATCCCAGAACATTAAAAAAAAATATATATATATATATATATAAACACTTTGATTTTGCAATTGAATTTCTTTCATTAAAAGCTACTGAACAATAATTATATATCCTTAGGGGAATCAATAAAAATAATCTCTAGGTGAAATGTTAATGTATTATAAAATTATTTACCTTCTGATTCAATGTTGACATGGATAACGGCTTCCACTAACTTTTCCTTGAACCTGTAAAAACAAAATAAGTATTACCTTCTTTTAACAAAAGCTTATTTTTAGTTAGCTTTGTTATTGAACTATTTTATTCTTTTCTTCAGTGTACTATCAGAATTTTATTTCAAAAGCCAAGGAATAAATTGAATGCTTGAAGAAAATGTTATTATCAATTTACTTTCCTGTCATCATTTTAAACTGACATGTTTTACATGACTCTTTTGGGCAGTGGTTGATTTTTTATTTTAACTAGGGTTGCATATGATTGGCGAATTCCCATCTCACCTTGCAACATACACAATAAAGATTATATCTGATTCATTTCTATGTAATTAAAAAAAGTAAACATGAAGTCATTACTTCAGCCTACAGACTAGGCAAATTTCAAAATTGAGCAGTAGGAGTCTTATTACAAACATTTATAGGTTTGAAGAAAGAAAACCAGAATCAGAAGATAACTACAGAGTATCTTCCAAGTACTAAAAAAAACTTATGCCAAGATAATAATTGCAGTATTATATTATTGAATAATAAAATAACTGGATAATAATTTATATACATATTTAGTTTAAGCAGATATTGGCAAACAGTTTTTCAAAATTGCTATACCAATTTATCCTCCCACAACAATCGTGAGAGTACCAGTTGCTCTATACATTCACCAAATCTTTGGATTTTCAGGGATTTTAAAAAAATCTTATACACTCTAGTGTGAGTCTAGTCACATTATATTTTTGTTTCAATTTACATTTCTTAACTAATTATGCCAAGCAACTTTTTATACCTTTGCTGGCCATTTAGAAGTTCCTACCACTTTCTTTTGGGCTGTCTTTCTTTTTCCTTATTACTCATAGGATTTACATATTCTGGACTTATGCAAGTATATTTGGTCAGATACAAGTATGGCAAATATTTTCTACCTTCGGTGCATTGTTTTTCTATTCATTCAAGGATTTTTTAAATGAAAGGTTCTTCGTTTTTATTAAATCTAACTTCTCAACTTCTTTTTTTTAAGTAAATAGTACTTTCTATGTCCTGTTTAGGAAATATTGGCTGACCCAAAGGTCATGAAGATATTTTTCCATGTTTACTTTTAGAAATTGTATTATTTAACTCCTTATCTTTATTTGTATGACCCTTCTCAACTTAATTTTGTGTGTAGTGTGAAATAAATATTGAGGTTCATTTCTGATATGAGTATCCATTGTATCCAGCACCATTATATGAAGTATAACTTAAGATCTTCAGGCACAGTTCCATGACTTTTGACAAACTATATCCCCATGTAACCAAATGCAGTCAAAATATAGAAAAGCTGTTCCATCACCAGAAAGTTCCCTCCTGCTCCTCTCTAGTCAAAGGGCCTGCCCTCAACAAATGTAATGACAGTCTAACATTTGTAATCATAGATGAGTTTTGCTTGTTCTTAAAGTTGTTATAAACACAGTCATATGGTATGCATTATTCTTTATTTTTCTTGGTTACATATCTAGGAATAGAACTGTAACCTTGTATTGTTTATTTTAAAATCATTTTTTCCTCATTAAATTGCGGTGGCAACTTGGTTGTAAAACAGATGTGTATATTTGTCAATCTATTGATGACCTTTTTATTCTATTCCATTGGTTTATTTTTCTACTCTTATTTAAATACCACATGGTAGTAATTAGTGTAGCTCCATACAAAGTCTTAATATATACTAGTGTGACTCCCATGGCTTTTTCTTCTTCAGTATTGCCTTGACTATTATAGTCTTTGCATTTCCTCATAAATTGTACAATTTTCCTGTCAATTTCCACAAAAATCCTACTGGAAGTTTGATTGCATTTGCACTATCTTGCTCAAATAAAAGAACTGCAATATTGAGTCTCTAATTCTAGAACATTATATAGCTATTTATTTCTCTCAGCAATGTTTTGTGGTTTTCAATGTAAAGAACTTGCACAGCTTTCATTATACTGATTCATTAAGAGTTTAATGCTTTTCAGTGCTATTGTAAATGATATTTTAAAACTTCATTACGTGTTTGCTAGTCTATAAAAATTTGCACACTTTTGTTTATTGACCTTGATTCTAGCGAAATTACTAAAATTCACTTAACTTCAATAGTTTGTATATCATTTGATTTTATATGTACACAATTGTGTTAGTTGAAATTAATGACAACTTTATGTCATTTTCTCATAACTTTTCTCTTGTTTTGCCTCATTGCAATGGCTAAAATGCTCAGTTAAGTGTTGAATAGAAATTGCAATATTGGACATCCTTGCCCTGCTCTGAAACTCATGGAGAAGATGTTGAATATTTTACTCTTAAGTATGATGTTAAAATGGCAGCTTTAAAAAAATTGACAGTTTTCACCAGATAAAAGATTTTCCTCTAGTTTGTTGACATTTTTAAAAATAAGAATGGGTATTGGGTTTCATCAAGTGCATTTTATGCATATATTGAGATAATTGTATATTTTATCCTTTATTCTGTTAATCTGGTGAATTATGTAGATTGATTGTAGAATGCTAAATAAATTTTAAAGTGATTTCAATTGCAGGAAATTTCTCCATAGCCACTAATATTTGAACTAAACTCTTTAGCAAAATACACTTTCGGTAAGATTAGAAGTGCTTGTTTTATCATGTTAATTTTTAAATTTTATATATATAATAGATTCATGTAATAGATACTTTGTTATCTCATGTAACTCAGTTTTGTCTATCAGGACACATACATAACACGTGGGCTATTTCTTTTACTTTGTCTTTCTTGACTAAAAACTGGTCAGGAGGAATGACCTGGAATAGTCTTCAGTAGGAAGTGGGAGCAGGGAACAGAGGTGCCTGGTTCTTGGTGGCATAGAGGAGTTGCCTGTCTAGTCCTCATATGCTTATCCTTAAAATTTGTGTTCTTCATGATAAATCTCCTTTACAGATGAGTTTCTATTACATAAAGCCATAATTCTGGTTAGAAGAGATCATATGTACATAAAAAATTCAAACTGGGCATAAAAAATGTGACATAAATTACATTTTAAAAAATTAACAAGGAGCGATTCCTGGTTTGCATAAGTATGGTTGATAATTTTTCATCTGAATGTTTAGAATTCAGAAATGAATGCCTCATCTGTCTCTTGGCCCAGCCATTTCACACATGCATATCCTGACCATGCTTTATCACAGACTGTTTTCATAAACTTTTCATTTTCTCCCCTGGGAACCAGGAATAAACTGTTACACTCTTGAGGTGAACCTTTGACCAATGAGAGAAGGAAGCAGGTTCACAAATGATTCATTATTTTCCTCTGATGAATTGTCTTGAGACACAGCTTCCGTGGATTCTTGGGAATATTGCTGTGGGATCTAGCTCTCAGTTGTACTTGGGGGTAGCTAACTAAATAATGCATTATCATTTTAACTCTCCCTCCTCTCTTGTTCACTTCTTTGTCCCTTACTTCTCTTCCTGGGATCACCTCCCACCCACACCCCATTAGATTAGCACCAGTTAAGCCCTCTGCTTCAGACTCTACTTTCTGGGAAACCAAAGCTAAGACAATAAATTCCTGTATTCTGTGTTTGTAATCATTCACAGATATCACTACATCATGCAATTATCAAGAAAATCTACTTCTGCCAATAATTTTCAAAAACATCGTCATTACACAATTATTTTAAATTTCAACCATCTCTTCCCACCCCTTAAATCAGTCATGTTTATCCAGGAAAAAATATCTCCTTATACTTTCTAAATCAGAAAATAAAAAATTTAAGACTATGTAATCCCTTTACATTCCTTCAGGAACTATTTAGGTTGTATCTACATTTCAAAAGCCAAGATACAGCAGAAAAGCTTGGGCACCATCAAGCCTAGAAGCCTAAATTGATGAAACAACTTATCTGGTTAACTTGTAAGTTTAGATGTTTATCTTCCATTTCTTAATTTATAAATTTCATATCAAATTTATGTGACAGTTTAAAACTGTTTAATACTCATGACATCTAATGAATATAAAAATTATCTTTTAAATAAAAATATGGTATATTTTGAGTTCTTCCAATTAAAATCAGAATATGAAAAAAAATTTCTGTTAACAAAGCAGTATATTTCAAAAGCCCTTTTTAAGAGAGAAGTCACATTGATACTTATTTCTAAACCTGAAAAAATGTGAAAAAAAATGCTTTAGAATTGTGCTTCTTCATATTGATTTGAAGGAGTGACCCTCAGTTACATGAGAGATTCTCAGATGGGCGATAACCAAAACATTAAATGATAGCAGGAGTTTCAGTAAAGGCCAGGCTCAAGTATCTAAGAGTCTTGATAGAAATTACTATTCTGCCTCAAATTTATTTCTCAATTCTTCATGAAGCCTTTATCGAATCTGAATGTAATTTATGCATTTTTAGCTAAAAGCATTATGTTACCAAAATTAAAAGCCACGTGGAAGGAACAATGCTTTAAATTGTGTCATTTAGAAAGTATCACCACAAAAGCAACAAGCATATCTGATATTTATTAAATGCTTTTTACATGTCAAGATTGAATATTTCATATGATTTAATTTTCTGTCAGCACAATCTTCAGAGACAGTTGTAATTATTATCCCCATTTTATAGATGAAGAAAATAAAGCCAAGAACATTGAGGTAAATTGCCCAGAAATGAATGGAATTGAAATTTGGACTCAAGATGTCTGACTTCATGCTAAAAATGAATAAGTTTTTAAAAAATACTTTGTTGACTGAATTCTTTCTTTACCACTAAAGCAGCTATAACATGCTTCAGTAGTTTCCTGACAAGTTAAAGATATAATCTCATGTGGTGTATGTGAATGACAGTTTAACAAACAGAGAATCAGCATATCTTCCAGGTGATAAACCCAACACCTGGTCAACGGAAATTTTCTGTTAGAGAGATTTGAAAACACCAAAGAATTCTAAGACAAGCATATCATCTTGTTTTACAAGCAGTCACACAGGAAGTCCATAGGCTTGTTCCACAAATGTTTCGATTACTCAAAATGTTTTTGGAAACTTCTTTGGGAACTGCCTTTAGGACTAGTTTCTAAGCTGGAAAATAAAATCATCAACATTCTTTTTTCTTTCCTCGTGAATCAGAAGAACATCACAAAGCTTCAACAAGTTCAATTCTGCTCTCAAGAATCAAATTCTACCCTTAAGACTCAATTTTTACCACCACTTAAGATCATTTAAAAACATATATGCCAGGTTCTGGATGAAATTCCCAAAACATTCTAAAGAAAATCAGTTAAGTACTGAAATGAAAGAAAAACTATTATTTGGGATGCACATTTACTTTTTTTCTTATGTATTTTTTGGGATGCGTAAGATATTTAAGGAGATATTTTAATACAGATATTATCTCATAGTTATGTCTTAACTACTTTAGTGTGAGTAAATTTTGACATCCATCTAATGCAGAGCTGAAAGACTATGAACTGAGGGCTTGAGGACAAGAACGCAGTATAGAGGTTTGGAGAAATATGCTTAGCCTGCTTCGCAAGCATCCAGAGAATTATGTGGAAATTTAACCTGTGGGTTCTGCAATAATTTTCTCTCCTTTCATGTTTCAGAAGACGGTTCTTGGGCTGATATCTGTTGCACAGTGTGATTTATGTCACAGAAATCTTTCCAGTCAACTGATATGTCTCATCTGAACTTAATTTCCATTGATGGTCCTTTCAGTCAAAGTAACAAAATTGGACCTAGGTGCATTTAGCTGCTTTCTAAAAATGCAATATTTTCTACGCAGATTTTGATTCCTGTATGTACTGGCCCCTTGCCTGTTTCTGTAAGCTGCAGACCAGCAGGAATGCATCACCTTAGGGAAACGCAGGGTTGGAAAATATGAGTGGAACTGCCAAAGCAAAACATTTAAATTGTGTGATTACTTCTCCTTTCTTAACATAATAACTGTTTACTTGAGGAGATTATACTTCATCACAATCTCTACTTTAGTCAAAGCAGTTTATGTAACAATTTCATACATTTTCCCATATTTCTTAGAATATGCACTTCTATATTACTGAAATTGCATTCAAAAAAAGCACAGTTTGGGCAAGCCATTTCACTAGTCAATTGCTATCATCAACTGTTGAGGTAACAATAATGTTAATATTTTCCCTACATTGTACAATACTTTCTAGCATACTATTTATATTTAAATAATTTGGAATATTTGTGCATAACTATGTATCGTGGATTTTTGTTGTTGTTGATGGGTCATTAGTGATAAACATTATTTTAATACCTACCCACCTTAAAGTTTGAAATGTAAAACTAACAGTCATTTGAGTATATTAAATAAAAGATACCCCAATAGGTGTGACATAGCTTAAAGCTTTTCCCTAAAAAAGGACTAGAGCTCCTAAATTATTTAAAAAATGTATTTTTTCTTTGTTCTGCACAATACAAATAACATGTGAAATAAAAATTAGCACTTTCTCTAAACAAAAACTTAACACAAGTAAATCTGCTGTACACATTTTACTGCAACTTTAGCCTTTGACCTTTTAACATTTTATTTTCCTATATGACTGTACATAGCAAACACTGAATAAAGTACAGGGCCATTAATTATTCCCAAAACAAGGACATTTCCTAATGTTATTTGAGTTGGTTCACCATTTCAAGAGATAAGTTTGAACTTTGCTATAGAAATGGGCAATTATTTACAATTTTTTTACTCATGCTGTTTTCTTTCTTTCTGGAAGTCTATTAATAGGGTTTTAAGTCATCTTCACATGCAGATCTGAGGTGCTTGACAAGAAACAGAGACATGTACTGTGTATTTTGCTGACTACAGAGAATTTTCTCTTACTTGATTTGATCAATCTCAGAGGAAGACCTCTATGTGAAATGAATGCATATACATGAATAAGCTACAATTTCATTCCACTTCTTTTGTACTGTACTCAAAACACCAGGCTTAAAGGAAGAAAAAAAAATGGCCCTTGAAAGCTGGTGTTTCATACAAACAGCTACAGATTAATATGTACATCACAAACAAAATGAGTTTAAGGTAATCACATAAACACTCAATGGCTTAGAATATGAGTATAGAGAAAGTCAGATTGACAAGTTGGACTGTTGAGATTTCCTGATTTTGAAACAAATCAGAACATCGTTAATCTTTCATGGATTTGCATTAATCTTTGGAAGTTCTCACAAAAATAACTATTTACAAACTATCACACTGAGAATTCTCTATGTGTCTGATTCCCTAATGCATTTCTAAAATATTGGTTATACTTTTTTCTATTTTATGTTTGCCAGGCAAAATATGTTGTATTAATTATTGTTTTAATAAAGAAGCTAAGTTGATGTCCCAACTATAGAATTTTCACCAAAATTCATTAGTGGTGGAAGGCATTCATAACACAAATTTTAATGAAGTAAGAAAACTTTCCTCACTAACATAGACATTTGGGTTAACCAGGATATGTAGCATAATTCGGCCTGATAGCCAGCTTATATTAAAAGGATTTGGAGGGAACAACTGGAAATGTGATGTTCTCTTCAATCCTACATCCTCAACATTCAACTTCACACAGGAAGAATAGAAGAAAATTGTGTCATGTTATATGCTGAATAGGTTCAAATCAATTTGAAAACTGCCCATACTCTAACACAAAAATAAATTACAAACATCTAGATTTTAGTTTCTAACATAGGATTACTGTGATCGATCTCACTCTGCATTTTATAGCACACCACCACAATTGTCCACAACATGAACTCTTGTTTTTCCCCATCTACTTACCTCACTATTTCTTCGGCACAAGTCTTGTGCCCTTAATGTGCCTTCTTTCTATTATTTATGTATATTTGCATCCATTAACAATAGTAAATATAGTTTTGATAAATGAACAATAAAATGGTATTTTTATCTAAATATCTTTATGTATCTTACTTTTTCCCAGTGTTATGTTTTTGAATATTTGCTGACATACATCAGACTGCCTGAGAGTGAACTGATATGAGTTATTGGTTCTCACACATTTTAGGAAGTGTGTGCATGTATGTGCATACACACACCAACTAGAAAAACAACCAATTAAAGGAGTCAAAATAACTAGCCAGACTAGTTTTTGGTAGTGTGAAATGATAACCAAAGGCTGATTCATTCACTCAGGAACATCAGTCAGTCTATTTAGGTCAAATAATTGATGTAATTTTTGTCTCAATTGAATGGTTATCAAGACCTTTATGAAGGGCTTACAGTGTTGTTCCATCTTTGTTGCCTAGTAAAAGGTCTGTTAGAATAATGTCTTGATATTTAACTGGAAGTCATTAGTCTTCTTAGAATCCGCTTGCCAAGCTCTTAGTATTTTTATTAATATTTATAACATTGCTATTTCAAGGATAACATTTTAAATCAACAAAAGGACAGAGACCTTGAATCGGTATTGTGTCCCACTAAGCAACGCAGGTGTCAGTGATTCAAGTCTCTCATTAGCATAATGTCAATGTGTAGTCTTCCTACCCAGTGAGTCTTTGCTTTTAAAAAAAATCTCAATTTCTGTAAGTTTACATTTTCTAATATAAGCGTTTTCTTAAAGTGAAAACAATAAATCAGTTCTTTACATAACAAATACTTTACTTTTAAATATTCTTCTATAAAACAGAATCATGCAGCTTCCTTTTAAAAGCATTGGTGACATTTAAATGAATCCTATTAAGATTTTTAAATATATATATAATGTATATAGGTAATAAATAAATGTGTTAATTAATTTAAACAAATAAGATACCCATGAGAATTACCGTTAATTTAAACTTAGTCTTTTGGTGTGGTGCCTTATATCCAAGAGATTGATTTGCATAGTTGTTCAGTCATGATTTCCTGGCATCTTTACTTTTCTTAATGAAGAGGCTAAAATTACTGAAACCTTTAAGGTATTGAGTCTTTAACAGTAGTAGAAGAATATTGAAGTCATCTAAGGAGATTTTTCAAATCATATATATTTCCTTTATTTACCTTAGCAGATATATTTTTTTACATATGACAAAGGATTGGGCACATTTATAAAATGTTCAAAATATATAGTATGCTAAACTCCAAATCTAGGAACCACACTGTACATATGATATTATTATGTCTATTTTATACATGAGGAAACCGAGAACCAGGAAGGAAGGTAATTTGCCCCAGGTCACCTAGAGAGGCTTTGAGCCAAGATTTAAACCAAGGTCCTTGTGATTCCAAAGCTCATAGTTTTCCTGGGTAATCCCCATGTTTGAGGAAATGGCTTCATCTACAATGAGCTAAACTTTGAGACACACTAGGATCTCAGAAATCAGCCCTCAAGTGAAGAAGTCAACTTTCAAATTGCTGTCTAAAGTTGGCCGGGCATCATAATTACCTTGTTGAAAAAGAATATAGGGAAGAGTGTGATCTCATTAATGAGACTATGGGACTCTTCAGACAGTGGCAATATGAAAAGAAAAAATAAGTAGTTTGCACTTTTTGGGGAAAAATGAGCAAAAAAATGCTCACTTTTAACCCATTTCAATTTAAATAAAGTAGTGTGCAAACTCGGTTATTCTTACCTTACTGATGTCTCAAACTTCTCCAAGTTAGAGATAATATTTTCTCTTTGGAAGTAATAAGGGTCTTTCTAATTATCAGTTGTCATCAAAGAGGAAACATTTAGCGTAATCTATGCTGGCCGTAATTTGTAAACATGAAAATACATTATAGGCAACACTAGTAAAATGGAGCAACTTCTTTAAAAATGGAGTCTCTTACACAGAGAAAAACCACACAAAATGTATGGGTAACATCCGGGCATTACAAAGAAAACTTTCTGATTTATAATATTTTCTTACCCACTTAGGAATACTTTAGGATAGAAAGGGATATCAAAATCTAATTTCTTTTTCTGTATTACAGACACAACTATAAGATGATATTCACTAGATAGGATCACTAGGTAGAACCCATTTACAACTGCTATACTTTTTGAAAGTAAGGCAATTGTCTGAGATATGCATTTATTACAAGCCTACTGCAACTAATAGGAGTTGATGATGGCTTTTAAGAAAAACTACAGAATGTCAAATGGAAGCTGTCTCTACTTAACAAATACACTAGGCTCAAAAATCAAAAGAAAAGACACGTAAGGCGATGTTTATTCATCTATGCTCTCAGTAACAAGTTTTTAAGGTATTCACGCATCTCATTGTTTGTCTATTTTTACAAATATATGGTGTCATTCAAAAATGACACATAGGACATCCTGTCTGTATATATTTAATGCAAATAGTAAAAAAGTAAATGAAATACTCATATGGTTCCTTTTAAGTTTTCAACATGAACAAAAACATTTCTCATAAATTTGTTGTGAGAGCTTTTGAAAAGGAATCGTACCTCGTTGATTTTTGAAATGTAATGAGTTTAAAAGTAAAAATAATTCTGTGCTCTACATTTTTCATTTCTATTATTTTTAAAAAATCAACTAGAGTGTATCGATTGGGGAACACCATTGCATGCAAGCTTGTGTGTTTTTTATCTGTGTACTAGAAAAAATTCTAGTAAATGTTATGCTAAAAACAACTATAATTATAAAAGATAGAAGTGGTAATAAGAGTATATGCAAGAAATTATTTATATGCTTTCAATTACATATTAGTAACAGTAGTATTAGTATTGTTATTTTGATACTGTTATGTGTGTAGAATGAAACATTCTATCATCCCCTATATGTTTAAGAACCAGGCTTTTTAGCATGGCAGAAAGGAAATATAGATGTAATTAAAAAGTGATTAAATTCAAAAAACTCTACAGTGCTGAATTTGAATTATAAGTAGCTATATGAACCTATGAGTCACAAACAGACACACACACCCACATATCCTATCTCTGCCCACTAAAAAGATTTAAAAACAAAAAACAAACAACTGTGAACAGTAACACTGGTGGCTGCATACTGTGGTCTTGAAGTACCATTTTACACTAAAAGAACCCAGAGCTGGTGAGAAAATGGCAGTTACAGTTACATAAAACCGGAGCATCCTGTCATACTAGATTGCAAGGGAACTATCAAAAATCTATTAGAGTTGTATCAAAATAACGCCATAGTGAAACTGAAAAGTCTCCCCCAGTCCAAGATGGAACAATTTGAGCTTCAATGGTGATAATAATTAGAACTGGGTGAAACTCATCCAAATATTTAAAACTATAAATTGCTAATACTATTAGAAAAAAGAAATGGCTATATTTGGAGGATAATAAGAATCTAATTTTCTTAATCATTGATTTTAAAAATTAAGCAATTATTCTGCTTTTTTATATAAACTGAAGCACTGGGTAGCCAAACAGCAAATGAGAGAAACCATCTCCTTTTTAAGGTATTTTAGCTAATAATGAAAAAGAATTTATGGAATTTGAATATAATCAAATTTTGCAATCCCACAAGTTAATTAATCTAGGCATTGAATATTAACAGCTATAGAAATCACAGAAAAAGAAACATCCAGACACTTTGCTCTCCTAAAAAAAGACACCTAAAATCTTGTCAGAGGGTTAGTACCTGATTCTGATAAATCCCCTGGATTCAGCTGTGAAATTTTAGAAAATACAGAAGACAGGTTGAATCATCTAGAGTTTATAATCAGCAACATTCAGGCTTTGAAACTCTGCAAAGAAAAGGTTTGTATCCTTCAGAAAATAAATGACAAGGAAAAGAAAGTGAGAGGGTAAATTGTAGATTAACAGAAAATTTTAAATCATCAAGTGCAAAACTGGAAAAGACTAAACTATACCCTCTTGGAACATGCACTTAAATGATAAGACTATTTTAAAATTCAAGGAAGTAATTGCTGTAAAAGTCAGGATAGTGGTTACTTCTGGAAGAGGTAGGAGGTGAAATAAGGATAAGGCACATACAGGGACAAAGGCTGAAGAAATTTTTCATTGTTGACCTGGGTGGTGGTGAAGAGGTATTCACCTAAATTAAGTCATTAAGCTGCACATTTGGTTTTCCATTTATGTATTTTATTTTATAATAAAAAGTTTAAATTAAAATAAAAATTATTGATATTCAACTGATATTTTATGCCAATTTTAGTTTAAAATTATTCATCTCAGTATAAAAAATAAGCATATAAGTTACTTATATGTATTTTTGTGAATTCTTAGTAATTTAAATAATTAGGGTTTTTTTTTATGTTTTATGGCTATCAGACCTGTAAGCTAAGAATGAAAAATAGATTTCATTTAAGGCAGTATTGATGAAAACCAAATAATTGCTTCAAAATATATTTTATCTAATGGAACCTGACAACGTGGGAGATATAGCAATATCTGGAGATTTCATTGTAGTGAGGCTGCCATCTTTTGATCCTCAGTATCAGAAACTAAGCTTCCACTTGCTGAGATGAGAGCAGAAATGAATCATGCCAGAGGCTGATATTATAGAAATCGCTTCCAATCCTTCTGGTCACTTCACTGGGTAAAGTGTCACCATGAGCAGAAAGCCAATCCCCTGTAATGATGATTTACAGTTGGAAAGTGGCTTTAGTACAGATTTACTGTTGCCCTACTCACACCACTCTGTTTCTATCACCAAAAGATATTTTTCCTGTAAAAAGCAATGTTAGGAAAGGACATATACATCGGAGCATTTTAATAAAGCCCCTTCCTTTTCTCCCTCAAATACAGTGAGCAGTTAGAAAAGAAAGAGGAAAATATGTACTAAGGGGCTGAATAAAATATTGAAGGCATTCAAATCTTGTACAGCAGAAAACAAACATTGCAGCAAATATTCAAGTCACTAGACATGTTTTCTTATTTTAAAATCTTAGGGTATGCTAACAATTACAAGAATGACACATCTTCAGAGGGTGTATGTAAAAATGCATATTTTTCTTCATCTCAAATATAATGTTTCTACAGATAATAAATAATAATAGCTCTCAGGTATTGGTCACTTACTATGAAACAGGCCTTGTTCTAAGTACTATACATAAATATTATCATTAATCTTCCAAACAAAAAGAGTAGAAGGCTGGAGTTTGGAAGTTAACTAATTTGATTAAAGTTATATAGCTTACTCTCTTTGCTTACTATACTGATACAAAAAGATGTTAAAATGTTAAATATCAGCTATGGCTCAAAGATAATCCCTCCACAAGAAGGATTAGATGAAGTGAAAATTTTCCAACAGAGATTGCTTTGGTCTAAGTGTGTCCTCATCACCCCCGCAACCCCCAAAATTCTTAGGTTGAAACAATCTTCAGTACAGTGGTGTTGGAAAGCTGGAAGGTGTTGGAAGGTGGGGCCTTTGCGAGGGATTAGTGTCATTATGTAAGAAGTCTGAGGAAGCTTGTTCACCCCTCTGCCATGTGAGAAGGCAGCAAGAAGTTACTATCTTTGAAGAAAGTGAACCCTCACCAGGCACTGAATGCACTGATGTTTTGATCTTGGACTTCATAGCCTCCAGAACCATAAGCATTGAATTTCTACTCTTTATAAATTACCCAGTCTAAGATATTTTGTTTTCCTGAATGGACTAAGAGAAAAGTGTTCAACATATAGTTCTTAACCACTTCCCACACACAGATGTGTGAGTGATTCTCTTGGGCTATAGGGGCCTTGTCTGAAAAAGGGTTCACATGGTTTTCCCTAAGTACTATCCAAGAAGGATACCTAGAGAAAAAAAACTGGAAAGAAAAACAGGAGAGGCTAGAGGTATGACTAGATTCTTAGAAGTAGAGGAGGCAGTAAGTTATCAAGCCAAAATGGAGAAGCATTTGACCATTCCAAATGAACTTCCAGGGAAAAATTCTAAGAAAGAGGGGAATTATCCAAAGAAGTCATAAACATGCCTGGATGAGAGACAGACACAAAATTATTGCCGGAAACATCTTCAGTGTTCAGAAAGCACCAACATCAATTAATGCCAGTGTGAATCCAGTAGGACATTTTCTGACCTCTTTAATCTCTTCCCTCCCCAAACACCAGCTCTAAGTGGTCAGAAATTACTATGGTGAACAAGCTGGTGAGAGGAGCGTATAAGCCTTAGATGGGGTAAGAGAAGAGAAACCAGCTCTCCTGCCCTGATGTAAGACTTCCCATCTGCTACAGAGGAAGGAGAGGAGTCCAAATTGTAAAGAAATTTTGAGTTTTGAAAATTACCTGTTATTGATCTTTCTAATTACTGAACTGAGACTGTTTTGTGGTTTAACTTGACTGTAAGACATTTTATATTTATTATTATTTAAGAAAATGCCATGAGGCCTGCCAAGGACAGAGAAATAGTTGTCCCAGAGATAAATCTAAAGGGAGAAAGGAAACTAATATAAAGTCATTTTTGGATTACACTCCCTGAGTTGTGCTTGTTCAACATAAAAATTACATTGACATTTATGCTTCTGACCAAGTGTGGACTTCATGACATGTAAGTAGGAATGATTATTTTTGCCATCATGCTATTGTTCTTATATGCCTCATATATAAGCCCTTTTTCATTCAGAGAAACTACAGTTTATATTGTTATTTATATGCCAAAATAGTGTTTAAAGGAGACTAACTTACAGTTCTTGTTTGCAGGGAGTATTTTTACTCTGAAAGGCACAAGCCTTCTATGAGTTGTCTACAAAATGTCATCCTTCTTACAAATCAGCTGCAATTGTGCTTTTGTGTTATTTGTTTCACTTATATGGAATTTATTCACTGGCTTCTATTATAATTTTGATCACATATACATGTTTAATTATTATCATGTATGTGTGCTCTTTCCCTATTTAGATGGCATTCTCTTTGAGGACAGGTATTTCAATATATTACTTTTCAAATCAATCCATAGTGCCTGACAGAACTTTATTCATAGAGCTTAAGAAATATATAAATTCTGGCCGGACGTAGTGGCTCAAGCATGTAATCCCAGCACTTTGGGAGACCGAGGTGGGCGGATAATCTGAGGCCAGGAATTCGAGACCAGCCTAGCCAATATGGTGAAACCATGTCTCAACTAAAAATACAAAAATTAGCTGGGCATGGTGGCGCACACCTGTAGTCCCACCTACTCGGGAGGCTGAGGCAGGAGAATCGCTTGAACCCAGGAGGCGGAGGTTGTAGTGAGATGAGATGGCGCCACTGCACTCCAGCCTGGGTGACAAAGCAAGACTCCACCTCAAAAAAAAGAAAGAAATATATAAAGGCTGGAAATATAAGTTAACAAACTCAGTTTCATTTTGTGACCTCAAATACTTGCTTCCATTTCAATATCAGCTTGATACAAAATAGATCAGTGTTTAGCTTTATGCTAAAGAAAGCTTTCAAATAAAGATGCATTTAGCTGTGTGCTTGTATTTAAAAGTCTGCTGTCAGTATATTAATATTTTTTAATTAATTAATTTTAATTGACAAATAAAAATTGCATGTGCATTTGCCGGGGCAAGAGGGCTGACTAGATGTAGCCAGAAAATGCCTCTTCTACTGAGAGGAACCAAAATTTCAAGTAAATCATCACACTTCAAACAGATCTTTTGAGAGAAAACACTGAAAATCAATAGGGAGGTGATGCAGACACTGTGGCTGAAGAAGGAAGAAACTGGGAAGCCTGCTCAGAGATGCCAAGTGCCAGGACTGGCCTCTGGCCCTGAACTGGACCTAAGGAAGGGCTAAATGAAGGAACTCTGTAGCACCACACTCTCACTGCAGACCTTTGGGATCTTAATTAGTGGCATTCCCACAACCCCCATAGACATTTAAACTGGCACATGGAGCCACCTGGAGATCAGGCAGAGGCACAGCTCAAACCTTGGCAGAACCCAGAAGGTTTCACTGCTCAGTACAGCTGCAACAAAACAGCACCGTAAGGCACCCATCCCCACAAACCCCTGATCTTTCACTCAGTGGCTGCAGCTTCTGCTCTCTACCAGGCCAGAAGACAGCAGAGTTGCCATTGCTGCAGGACTGTGGTGCATCCAATCGATGAGTTTCCTCACTGGTTGGCCCCTCCTAAGAGTGCCTGTCTGGCCACTCTAACAGGACAGTGTCCACAGCACAGCTCCCACCCCCACTACTCCCATACCACCTGACTTTTTGGCTGGTGGCCTAGGAGCAGTTCAGCCCCTCCAGCACAGCCAGTGCCCAACCCCCAGGGGCCGGAGAACAAATCCATGGGCCCAGTACCAACTCCTCAGGAATTGAGCACACCACCCACGGGTATCAAGTTGAGATCTGGGGCCAGAACTCAAGCAAAGGAGGAGCCCCCACTCTCAGAAGAGACAGGAGTGAGGTGCAGGTTTGTGTGCCGGTACAGGAACTTGCCATCCCTCCCTCCACAAGACTGGTCTGGAAAGAGTGTGGCCTAACAGCCAGCTGCAGTTCCTTCCCCAGGGGGTTCTATGGCCCAGATCATCTGGAATGGCTCAGCAACCTGGGCATAGAAGGCTTAGGACAAGCCTAAATCGTAGGGCCTGTTCCTGGGGCGGACATGGATGAAAAGCTGTCGGGTTGGGGGAGCATCAGTTGGGCAGGCACCACAGCTGTTGGCTAGGCTGAAAACCCCAAGCTGCAGCTGTCTTCTTAGTTGTATATCCATGGTAATACTGCCATGACCAGGGATCCTCTGCCCTTGACCCACTGTACCAACAGACCACTAACAGAC
This sequence comes from Pan paniscus, assembly GCF_029289425.2. Taxonomy (NCBI): domain Eukaryota; kingdom Metazoa; phylum Chordata; class Mammalia; order Primates; family Hominidae; genus Pan; species Pan paniscus. The sequence continues at coordinate 68,675,096 of NC_073261.2, read as the reverse complement.
ATAACCTCACAACCTGCTCTGACTCTCACAAGCATAGGGGACCAGTGGACACCTGGCAAGTTGAAGATCTCCTGGGGACCTAACCCTCATCTGTGACTGCACCTAAAAGAGGAAGGAGGGCAACCCACCAAAGCTCCTCTTGGGGCAAAGGGAACGTAAGCTCAGTGCCATTAGTTGAAGGGGACATCACCAAGGCCTGGAAAATGACTTAAGAGGGACTTATCTCTCACTCTCCTGCCTCCCCTCCTCAGAGCACTGCTGTATACACACTGAAAAACAAAAGGGGTGCACAACTGAGTAACATCCTATCTGCTAGCCCTTACTCTTACATGCTATATAGTGGACTGAAGCCTTAATTATACCACCAAACAAATATGCATTCCTCCAACACACAAAGCATCTGAAACCCACCACAGGATCCTATCTACAACCGCGGAACCCTTACAGAGACATGGCCATCTGAAAGTACCCGGAAACAAAACCAATTGACTATAAACAACATCCACACAGTCAAACCCTCAAGAGATATAAGATAAAAAACAAAAAGACCTTTCCAAGTAACAGCAAATTCAAACAGAAACAGAAACAGCAGTTCCCTCAGATAAGAAGAAATCAGCTCAAGAACTACAGTAATTCAAAAAGCTAGAGTGTTTCATTATCTTTAAAGGATTACACTCACCCTATAACAATGAATCCTAACCAGATTGAAATGTCTGAAATGACAATAATAGAATTCAGAATCTAGATGACAAGGAAGCTAAACAAGATGCAAGAGAAAGTTGAAATCCAATTTAATGAACTCAGAAAAAAAGATTCAACATTTAAAAGATGACAAGGCCACATTAAGAAAAAAAACAAAGTAAACTTCTGGAATTGAAAAATTAACTACAGAAATTTGAAAACAAAATTAGAAGTCCTTGCAAAAGATTAGACCAAGCAGAAAGAAAAAAAAAAAAATCAGAGCTCGAAGATTGGTCCATTAAATCAACCCAGTCAGACAAAAATAAAGAAAAAACACTTTAAAAAATGAACAAAGCATCCGAGAGTTATGGGATATGTAAATCAACCAACTCTATGCCTCACTGGCATTGCTGAGAGAGAAAAAGAGAGAGTAAGCAACTTGGAAAACATATTTGAGGATATAATCCGTGAAAATTTTCCCAATCTCACAATAGAGGTCAGCATGAAAATACAAGAAAATCAGAGAACCCCTGAAAGCTTCTCTACAAGATAAACATTTTAAGGCACACAGTCATCAGATTTTCCAAGGTCAGCACGCAAGAAAAAATCTGAAAGGCAGCTAGAGAAAAGGGTTACATAGTGTAAAAAGGGAACCCAATTAGACTGACAGTGGATTTCTCAGCAGAAACCTTACAAGTGAGAAGGGAGTAGAGGCCTATTTTTAGCATTCTTATAGAAAATAAATTCTAACCAAGAGTTTCATATCCGGCCAAGCTAAGCTTTATAAGTGAAGGAGAAAGAAAATATTTTCCAGACAAGCAGTCACTAAGGGAATTTGTTACCATGAGACCAGCCTTACAAGAGAGGCTTAAGGGAGTTTTAAACATGGAAACAAAAGAAATATACCTGCTATCAAAAAAACAAATATAAGTACATATGCCACAGACCCTATTAATAAAACAACACAATTGAGACTACAATGCAACCAATTAACACCACCACAACAGAAACAAAACCTCATATATCAATATTAGCCTTGTGTTGGGAACAGGCCTCCCAAAATCTGGCCATAAATTGGCCCCAAAACTGGCCATAAACAAAGTCTCTGCAGCACTGTGACATATTCATGATGGCCATAATGCCCACGCTGGAAGTTTGTGGGTTTACTGGCCCTCCCAGGACAGAAAACCACTTAAAGGCATTCTTAAACCACAAACAATAGCATGAGTGATCTGTGCCTTAAGGACATGCTTCTGCTGCAGGTAACTAGCCCAACCTATTCCTTTATTTCTGCCCATCCCTTCGTCTCCCATAAGGGATACTTTTAGTTAATTGAATATCTATAGAAACAATGCTAATGACTGGCTTGCTGTTAATAAATACGTGGGTAAATCTCTGTTCAGGGCTCTCAGCTCTGAAGGCTGTGAGACCCCTGATTTCCCACTTCACACCTCTATATTTCTGTGTGTGTGTCTTTAATTCCTCTAGCACTGCTGGGTGAGGGTCTCCCTGACTGAGCTGGTCTCGGCAGCCTTGAAGGTAAATGTCCCACTTAATAGACACAGAGTGGCAATTTGGATAAAAATCAAGGCCTAAACTTGTGCTGTTTTCAAGAGACCTGTGTCACATGTAAGACACCCATAGGCTCAAAGATCAATTACACAAATAGAAAACAAAGTAGACAAAGTAGAGCAGGGGTTGCTATTCTTGTATCAGATAAAACAGACTTTAACAATAGTGTAAAAAAAAAGGGGGGACACAGAAGGTTGTTACATAATGGTAAAGGGTTCAATTCAACAAGAAGAATTTAACTTTCCTAAATATATATGCACCCAGTATTGGAGCACCCAAATTCATAAGAGAAGTACTGCTAGACCTATAAAAAGACTAAGACAGCCAGACAATAATAGTGGAGAACATTAGCACCCCACTAACAGAGTTAGATCACCAAGGCAGAAAACTAGCAAAGAAATTCTGGAATAATTGACTTGACTAATTGGACCTAATAGACATATACAGAATACTCCACCCAACAACCACAAAATATACATTATTCTCATTTGCACACAGTACATACTCTCAGATAAGCCACATGCTCAACCATAAAGCCACTCTTGATAAATTCAAAAAAGGCAAAATTATACCAAGCATATACTCAGACAAAAGTGGAATGAAAATACAAATTAATACCAAGAGGATCTCACCACACAATAACAGAAATTAAACAACTTGCTCCTGAATGACTTTTGGATAAATACCCAAATTAAGGCAGAAATTTTAAAAAATCTTTGAAATAAATGAAAACAGAGAAATAACATTCCAAAATCTCTGGGATATGGGGAAAGCAGCGTTAAGAGAAAAGTTCATAGCACTAAATGTCTACATCAGGAAGTTAGAAAGATTTCAAATTAATGACATAATATTGCACCTAAAGGTGCAAGAACAAACTAATCACAAAGCTAGCAGAAGAAAAGAAATAGCTAAAATCAGAGCTAAACTAAATGAAATTGAGATTCAAAAAACCATACAAAGGATTGATAAAAAATGAAAAATTGCTTTTTTGAAAGGATAAATAAGATCCATAGGCTGCTAACAAGATTAACAAGAAAAAATGAGAGAAGATCCAAATTAATACAACCAGAAATGATTAATGTGACATTAGAACTGATCCCACAGAAATGCAAAATATTCTCAGAGACTTCTGTGAACACTTCAATGCACACAAATGAGAAAATCTAGAAGAATGGGTAAATTCCTGGAAACATACAACTTCCCAAGATTGAATCAGGAAGAAATTGAAACCCTGAACAGACCAATAACAAGTTCCAAAATTTAATCAGTAATAGAAAAACCTACCAAGAAAAAAAAAAAAAAAAAAAGCCCTGGACCATATGGATTCCCAGACAAATTCTATGAGACATACAAAAAAGAGCGGGTACCAAACCTACTGAAAATATTCTAAAAAAAAAATGAGAAGGAGAAGTTTATTTCTAACCTATTCTAAGAAACTAGTATTATCTTGATTCCAAACTCCAGCAAAGACACAACAAAAGAAGAAAACTACAGGCCAATATCCCTAATGAACACAGATATGAAAATCCTCAACAAAATACTAGCAAACTGAATACAGCAGCACATCAAAAAGTTAATTCACCACTATCGAATGAGCTTTATTCCTGTAATGCAAGGCTGCTTCAACATATGCAAACCAATAAATGTGATTCACCACATAAACAGAATTAAAAATAGAACTATATGATCACCTCAATAGACACACACAAAAAAGCTTTCCATAACATCCAACATCTCTTTATGATTAAAAAAAAAACCCTCAACAAACTAGGCATCAAAGAAACATGCCTCAAAATAATAAGAGCCATCTGTCACATGCCTATAGCCAATCTCATACTGAACAGGCAAAAGTTGATAACATCTCCTTAAGAACTGGAATATGACAAGAATGCCTAATCTCATCACTCCTATTCAACATATTATTGGAAATCCTAGCCAGAGCAATCAGGCAAGAGAAAGAAATAAAAGACATCCAAATATGAAAAGACGAAATCAAATTATCTGTCTTTACTGATGAAATGATTCTATACATAGAATGCCCTAAAGACTCCACCAAAAGGCTCCTATACCTAAGAAATGACTTCAGTAAAATTTCAAGATACAAAATCAAACTACAAAAATTAGTGCATTTTTTACACTCAAAACATTCAAGCTGAAAGTCAAATTAAGAACACAATCTCATTTACAATAGCTACAAAAATAATAAAATACTTGGAAAGACAGCTAACTCAGGAGGTGAAAGATCTCTACAAGGAGAACTACAAAGCACTGCTGAAAGAAATCAGAGACAACACAAACAAATGGAAAAACAATCCATGTTCATGAATTGGAAAAATGAGTATTGTTAAAATATTTATGCTGCCCAAAGCAATCTACACATTAAATGCTATTCTTATCAAATCACCAATATCATTTCTCAAAGAATTAGAAAAAACTATTTTAAAATTTATTTGGAACCAAAAAAGTGCCGGAATAGCCAAAGCAATCTTGAGTATAAAGAACAAAGCCAAGGGCATCACATTACCCACCTTCAAACTATACTACAAGGCTACAGTAAACAAAACAGCATGGTGCTGATTCCAAAAATAGATACATAGACCAATGGAAAGCATCAAGAACTCAGAAATAAAGCACCATATCTACAATCTACTGATCTTCAACAAGATTAACAAAAATAAGCAATGTAGAAAGGATTCCCTATTCAGTAAATGGTGCTGGGAAAATTGGCTATCCCTATGCAGAAGAATAAAACCAGACCCTGATCGATCGCTGTACATATACGAAAATTCACTCAAGATCAATTAAAGACTTAAATGTAAGACTTCAAACTCTAAAAATACTAGAAGGAAACCTAGGAAATATCCTTCTGAATATCAACCTTGACAAATAATTTATGAGCAAGTCCTCAAAAGCAATTGCAACAAAAAAATTGACAGGTGGGATCTAATTAAAGTAAAGAGCTTCTTCACAGAAGAAACTATCAACAGATTAAACAGACAACCTACAGAATGGGGGAAAATATTCACAAACTATGAACCCAACAAAGGGCTAATATCCCGAATCTATAAGGAACTTTAAAAAATCAACAAGAAGAAAACAAATAACTCCATTCAAAAGTGGGCAAAGGACATGAACAGACACTTCTTAAAAGAAGACATTCAAACAGCCAACAAACATGTAAAAAATGCCCAGCATCACTAATCATCAGGGAAATACAAATCAGAACCACAATGAGATACCATTTCACATCTTTGGTATGGCTATTAATAAAAAGTCAAAAAGTAACACATGCTGGTGAGGCTATGGAGAAAGAGGAATGCTTTTACACTGCTGGTGGGACTGTAAATTAGTTCAGCCACTGTGAAAATCAGTTTGGAGATTTCTCAAATAACTAAAAATAGAACTGCCATTTGACCCAGGAATCCCATTACTGGGTAGATACCCAAAGGAAAAATAAATCATTCTACCAAAAAGACACATGCACTCATGTGTTCATCACACCAAAGACATAAAATCAATAGAAAAGACATGGAATCCATCTAGGTGCCCATCAATGGTAGAGTGGACAAAGAAAATGTACATATACACTATGAAATACTATGCAGCCATAAAAAGAATAAAATCGCGTCCTTTGCAACAACATGGATGCAGATGGAGGCCATTATCCTAAGCAAATTAACACAGAAACACAAAACCAAATACCCCATGTTCTCACTTGTAAGTGGGAGCTGAATCTTGGGTACACACAGGCAGAATAATGGGAACAATAGACACTGGGGACTCTAAAAGGAGGGAAGTAAAGAGGAAAGTAGGGAGAGATGGGGACAAGGGCTGAAAAACTTTCTACTGGGTACTATGTTCAGTATCTGAGTGACAGGATCAACAGAATACCAAACCTCCACATCATGCAATACACCCTTATAATAAGCTTGCATGTATATGCCCTGAATCTAAAATAAAAGTGGAAATTTTTAAAACTTGTACATATTTATTATTTACATGTTGTTTTGAAATAAATATGTATACAATGTGGAATGGCTAAATTGAGCTAGTTAACATATTATGATCTCACATATTTATCATTTTTTGGTGCTGAGAATACTTCAAAAGTACTCTCAACAATTTTCAAAAATTAAGTATAGTCACCAGGCTAGATCTCTTGAACTTGTTTCTGCTACCTGACTGAAATTTTATATTATTGACCAACATTTTCCCAGCCCCTGGGACAACCATTGTACCTTCTTTCATGAAGTCCACTGTTTCAGACTCCACATTTAAGTGAGATTGTGCAATATATTTGTCTTTGTGTGCCTGGTTTATTTCACTTAATATAATTTCCTCCAGATTCATCTATGTTGTTGCAAATGACAGGATTTCCTTATTTTTAAAGGCTGAATAGTATTCCTTTGTGTATACATGCCACACTTACTTTATCCATTCATCCATTGATGGACACATAGATTGTTTCCCTATCTTGGCTGTGCAGAATAGTGCTGCAATGAACATGGGAGTGCAGATATCTCTTTAACATACTGATTTCATTTTTTATATATAAATGATCTTTTATGTGAAATTTTTGGAATGTGAAAGAAAAGAAGGCAGAAAAGGGCAGGAGAACAAAATTGATTCCTGCATTAGGAAATTACTGGTTTTTTCTCAAGGGAGAGCAGATAGTCATATTTATATGTTGCCTGGAGATTACATGACGACAGAAAAGGTGCTATGTGCACAATTATTCTTAATGTTGTTCAATGTGCTTTGACCTGCCTGCTAATGTTTTAAAATGTGGTTTTCAACATTAAGCTTGTATTATTGCAGATGTTTGCTCCTGTTTTCTCTGACACGGTTGACCCTCTGAGAAACAAAACCTACAAAGATCATTTATTTATTCATTTTCATTCAATTATTTATTCAACAAATGTGTTTGAACATGTACTATTTGCAGTCAATGGGCTTTTAAAGTTCCAGAACTGCACTCCCCACACAGCAGCAGCCACTTTAACCACAATTCCCAGATCACAGTCTCCATTTTCCTATGAGACTGAGCATCAAGTGATTTGGTTTGAATGAGCCACAGTGAATACTGCTGCCTCCTTGCACAACTCCACTAGCTAGCATATTGCTTTTCATTTTATATTTAGCTCATCTTCTATCCTAAATTTAACAATTACTTCAATTTAAAGAAACATGGTAACAAAACTATTTGCAAAGCCAACTACACTTATTTTTCATTTGCTGTTATTTTGATATAGCATTTAAATCTTGTGCACTGACACAAACTGCTGTTGAAAATGGAAGAGTTTAGGGAAACACACTGGGATATCAGACAGTAGAGCCAGGGTAGCTAAAAATAATCCTGATCCCTTTATGGTTAACCCTATTCAACAAGCTGAAATTTATAATTATTTGATTTTACCTTTAATCCATTTCTGCTCAAGGTAAAGAAAATCAGCTCAAGGTAAAGAAGAGTAAAAATTATCTCTAGAAAAAATATACAATTAAACAGTATGTATTAGGTAACCACAATGCAAATAACTGTGTTATTTAGATGGATAAAAGGAAACACTGTATAATGTTCCTTAAATTTAAATGGGATAGATAAAACATGAAGCATTGAGTTATGTAGAACTCAATTCTACATAACTTTATTCTATGTAAATGTGAGCAAAAAAGAAAAAAATGTATGGAGGCTGTTAAAAAGGTAAAATTAAAGCAGGTCTTGTGGGAAGAAGATAAATTGGGAGTTGGCTCTTGAAAGAAGTGATGTATTTGAACACAAACAGGGACAGTTAAGGGAACCACTGAGGTGGTAATTAGCATCAAATGAGGTCAGTAGTCCATCAGTTCTTTTGGTTGAAGCAGAAGCTTGGTTAAGAATTAGTGACAATAAGTGAAACAGAAAGTTATGGGGTACTAAGAAATACCGGATTGACACAAAGCATAATACTACCCTTGAATAGAAAAAACAGCATAGCGGTGTCAAAGTCATCATCCTAGTAAAAGTTTACTCTTAAAGTTTCACCCACAAGGATATCTATAAAGGTGCTGATTTTCCAGCTGGAGCAGCTATTGATTTGCAAGTACATTCCAATCTTTTTCCAAACTGTCCCAGTAGTGGATATGAAGTGAGAGAGGCAAAGGAAAAGATGTCTTAGCTTTTTAAAAGTAATAAGAAACGGACAAAAGACCAAACACCGCATGTTCTCACTCATAGGTGGGAATTGAACAGTGAGAACGCAGGCACACAGGAAGGGGAACATCACACACCGGAGACTGTTGTGGGGTGGGGGGGGGGAGGGACAGCATTAGGAGATATACCTAATGCTAAATGACCAGTTAATGGGTGCAGCACACCACCATGGCACATGTATACATATATAACAAACCTGCACGTTGTGCACATGTACTCTAAAACTTAGAGCATAATAATAAAAAAAGTAATAAGAAACGTTGATGCCTTATAGAGAATAATTATCTCACCTCATATTATCAGTTGATTTTATTGAAATAGTCACATTATATTTGCATTAAAAGACAGTGTAAGGAACTTGTACAACAATTACAAATAGCAATTGTTTTACTCCCAGTAACATTTTAGTGATGAGTCAAAATTCTCATCAGAAATATCCAGTCTGAAATACCATAGAACTTGTAGACAGTCTTCTATGTAACAAATATTCATTTTTCACTGTGAAGAAAATCATAGAAACTAACCATCAATATTATCAAACAGCAAAATAAAGTTACAGTCTGTACATTCTTAGCTGAGCGTACAGGTCAGATATTTTCAGCCATTTACAGACTACTTAAAGTTTATTACTGCTACTATAAAACAGGAAAATATATACCATGAAAAAATTACTAATTGAATTTCTGTACAGATGAGCTGCATAAACCTTTGCCTCAGATGTTGATCATCTTAATATTTTCCTTGAACTTAATGATGGAGGCTCCATTCAGTGTATTTTATATAACTACTTCAACATTGTAGAACATATTACTATGAGCAAAAAATTAGTATTAATAAATCAATTCTCAGCCATAAATATGTTTATGCTATAAGTTTATAAAATGTACAGCACACTAGATTGAGTTCAGTGGTAATAAGGGCATAAATTTGATATAAAACATCTTGGTGATAGATAAATTCTTTCATAATTTCACTACACTATAAAAATTCCCTGTCATTGATATTTTGTCTGGTTATATCTGGCTATTTTGCCCCAATATGAGACAAACGTGATTTAAAAACAGATTGTGAAGAAAAAGTACTTTTCTACAGATGATTGTTTAACAGTTGTGAAGTTGGAGAAAGTAGATATTCTGACATATAGGATGACCTGAATCAACTAACCTCATCTTTGCATAATCCTGGCTATTCTTGCTTATTTCTTTATTTGATATGAACTTTTGAACTGCCCTGTCTAATTAAATATAAATTTATCTAAATTTTTATTGGGTCAGCATTAAACTTAAAAATAAACTCAATCACAATGGACATATTAATGATGTTAAATCTTTTCATTAATAAAACATAGTATGCCTTTCTATTTTTTCGATATTCTGTCTTAGGCTGGGTTCCCCCAGGAGACAGACACTGAGATGGAAATTTGCATACCGAAGGTGGATTGAGGATTGTTTATCTGAAAAAAACATCTATGATGGAGTGAGAAAAATCACGACTGGGCTATGGAGAAAGCTGAACTGGGATGCAGAACAGAAGCTTCAGCCTCACTCGTGGGGAGCTCTGGCGCTGAAAAAACTCATCGAAGATTTCCCAAATTGGAACAAGGCCTCTGTACTCCTGCATTGACCAGTCATTGTATAAAAGCTTCAGTTCACCTAAGGGGGGTTATAACACTGGATGAGTCAGCTGCCTGAGGCTAAGGAGAATGCTCAGGGAGGGACTCAGCTGTGATTAGTCGACAGGCAACACTCCTGGCAGCTGGGAGAATGAGTGCCTTACTCTTGCCAGAGGGGTCTGGTATACACACCATATCATCCACTACTAACCATGTTTATGTTGCAAAGATTCACTTGCTTCATATAATAAGTGTACCCCATCTAGGAACATCTTCTCTAGAATTCTGGTCATCCTCTTGCCTGGAAAAACTTATAAGAGGAAGGTGACTAGGACTAACTAAAGCCCCTGCTGTTACAATTATTCTTGGAGCTACAAGTGATATTCATTATTCCCCTTCTGCACTAAGATTCTGTATTCTCCTCAACCACAGCTAGCACCTCTCCTGGTTTAAGTGACGATGGGATGATCCAGACCATCATCCCTAAGGGGTTTGAGCCCCTGGTCTTCATCACCGTCTTAGTCCATGGCTTCTGCATTTTTATATTTAGCATAAATATAAGCAAGGGACTATAAAGAGAGACTCACTGGATCACCTAGGTGACAAACATTCTTCCCTATACCCATTGTGTAACTGAAGACCTACCTCCTCCTGATGGCCAGGACACATTTCCTTGCCTGCTGCTGTTCTCCTAGCCCAGGGAATCTGAAGTGACAAGGTGGCAGCCATAAACAAGTCTGACGGAACTATTGTTATGTTCCCTGGCAAAAGCATTGTTTCTCTGGGAGCTCAGATCTCAGACATGCCTGAAGTTGTGGGGAAGAGCAGCACAAGTTCCTCAAGTGTGTTCCTGGGAATGATAGTAAACAGGGATATTTCTGCTTCATGGATCCAGGTGTCTCCTATCTATGGGGAGTACATCATGACATAAAAATTGTTGATTTCTACACTATGGCTTAGAGCATGGCACTCCATCCTCCTAGGGCATTATCTCCAAGCTGGTGACGCTGGTGATACAACTGAGCCATTGCATAACTCAGTCAATCTTGTAACTTCTAGGTGGTATATTATATAACCAATTCTCACTCTTGCAACTCCTCTGCCTAGCTATTTGTACTTGATTCTGGATGCAACTTTTCTATCCTACGATGGATTGCTAGTGAGCCGATCTAACCTTGACCCAGCTCATGGTGGGCAGTTCAAGCTGCATAGTGGCCTAATCTCCCATGGACAAGCACTCCATGTCTGCCAGGAACCATTAGCATACCAGGAGCTGTGAATGGTGCATCGGTATCTCTTATGGATGTTATATGTATCTAAGTTGTGATACTTTTATTGGGGTTTGCTATAAACTCCACATGGCAACTTTTCTCACCACAGGTGCCTCTAATACTGTAGGATCTGCTGGGTCATATGGGCCAGATAGCAGAGCTAATTGCAGGAGAGTCTAAAACTTCTGTAGAGTCCTTTTCTTCTGTAAGCTACACTCAAAGCTGGAAGCTGTCTGTGTTACTTGGTAGATAAGTATTCTACCAAAGTGTGGAATGAGCTACCTCTCTAATTTAAAGAGGTTTACCAGGCGTTGTGCTTTTCTCTTAGTGGTAGGGTCTGGAAAGTGTAATAATTTGTATTTATGTTGGAGAGGATGTCCTAACGTTTTCCAGATCAATCAATTGCTACAAACTTCACTAATGTGATAGGTCTCGGAACCTCAATAGGTTTTTCTCTCACTTTCTGGGGCACATACATATTACCCATGACTTGAATATACTTGTGACTTCTTGCTCATCCAGATTTACATGAGATCATTGGACCATATTAGAGGATGGAAGAGTTAATATTGCCCTAAGGCAAGCATGTAAATATGTACTGTTGTCTATCCTATTTGAACTGACATTCCCAAATAATATGGTTGGCAGGAGTTTTTCTGGATTTTCCTAATGTATCTACTCTACCATGTTTATTTCTCTTAGTCTTCGATCCCATATTGTGTCATCTATGGAGCTCTGTCATTTTAAATTTACTCATTGTGGACTATAGCTTTTTGCAAAATGCCTATCAAATAGTATAGAAGTGTTAACTCATATGGTCCTTGCTAGGGTATAAAATCCCTTAACAGAGAAAAGTATTCCTGAGTCAATACACTCTCTTGTCCAACTTTTTATTGTCCTCCTTGAACCAGAATTCTCAGGATCCAGTCAAAAACTACTTTATTGGATCTTGCCAGTATATCTTGGCTAGCTCCTTCAGATCTTTCAATGTTAGCCCCTTTTGTCCCATGGAAAGCTCAGAACTTTTCCATATGAGTTATGCACTTTCACCCTAGTCATTAGTCTGGTGGCAACGAGAGGCAGAAGATAAGTACAGGAGGGGAGAAGGGTACCTGGCCTTGTAAGACAGAGTCTCTGCATTGTATTTAAGCTAGTGTGAAGTTCTGGCATTTAACAATGAGGAGCAAGACACTTCAGCAGACTCAGAGGATACAGGGAGATAAGGAGTTTCAACAGCCTTAAAAGCATCAACCCATTTTTCCTATCCCAAGGCTCAAGTTCCCTCTACTTTCCAAACAAGGTCAGAGCACAGAAAACTTGCCAGATTGAGAACTTAACCTTCTCTGGAGTTTTACCATCTTTTAAAATTACGTCCTATGCATCACCTTCAGTCTTTTCTGTCCTTGGCTGCAAGAAATAAGCATCCTTTCGTATGCTAAAAAGGAGCCCTTCTGACTTTAATATTTTACATTAAATTGGTGATTAATCACTTCATATTTCATCATCTTTCTCTAAAGCATAGCTTATATTCACCAATCATAAGATTCTATGGTACTTATAATTACTACTTACTCTGAACCTCTCTAGATTCTAAAATATTGCATCTGCCAATTAATTCCTTTCCTGGTTTTCCATGCCAGGTCACCACTGGTGAAAGTTTTAACAACTGCATCACCAGAGTGTGCCAGAGCCTATCTGTACTCCATCTACCACCAGTGATGTTACCTACCATTTACTGATGATTCAGCATTCCAATTTAGTATCTGTTTTCTTGATCCTCTCTTGGGACTAATTGTCTTAGGTCTGGTGCTCTAAGAAAGACTCTCATGTGCAGATTTGCATACAGGAAGTTTATGAGGGCATACTCTCATAAAACACCACCTGGGAGGGAATGCAAGCTGCAGATCTGGCAGATAAGTTGAATTGAGATGCAGTTACAACAGAGGCCTTAGCTGATTATACCAGGAGCTCAGAAGCTAAGCTGGCTCTTCACAGATATAACAAATTGGGGGAAGCGATTAAGCTTGTGTCCTGCCTTATTGACCAGTCATTTCATGTTGTCTTCTCAGAATGTAATTGGCTTTTTAAACAGCAATACTTGATGTCAGACAACAATGAGGCCATAGTTAAAAATTGCCAACCAAATTAAAAGGAGAAAATGAAAATCTTCTGATATATTCAAAGCTGAGAAAAATTAATCCAATGTGTCCTTTTAAATATTTTTTCTTTTATCCCATTATCCCTTGAAAAGTTACCAAAAAACTTTCTTTGAGGGATGTACCAACATCAAGGAGAGAGGATGTTATGAGATTCCAACCCTAGAAAGCGTCAAAAGAAATTCCTAGGTATCAGATGAGCTACTACAGGTTCTAACCTGCAGTTCATATACACCGTTCCTCCAAGACCCCAGGAAACAGTCAACTCACTCTTGGACACAAGAAGGACAAAAGTAAAACTTGAATAAACTGTCTGCTACCTGTAAATATCTAACATGCTTCATAAAGACCATTATTTGTTTATTTTAATGTAAAAGTAAAAGCAAATACCAGAAGAGAAAAATGCCCAGATACAGTGGCTCACACCTATATGTTGAAGGCCAAAAGAGTAAGGGTCGTGATCAACCCAGTATACCACTGGAGGCTGTATGAGTAAACAGCAAACTGTTCTCATAAATGCAGAATGTTGGCAGATGGACAAACTGCCTCTGCCACCCAGAAGGAATGCTGAGGGCAGTCACGACCCAGGCACAAGTGTGTGATTAGGCACATCTGAAGCCTGTTAGCAATAATGTGAACCTGTGATCAATCGAGCAGCTGACCAATCATTACCTCCACCTCCCTGCTCTTTCTACCCAATAAATACAAAGGGCTGTGGAAGCTCAAGGTTGCTGCCTTTGCTTACTAGAAGCAGGGAGCCCTCTTCTTCCTCCCCTAGCCCCTTCCTTTAAAATAGTTACTTTTGTCTTAAGTTTTTATTTCTACATTCGTCCTCCTTCCTTCAGTCTCGTAATGACTGTCTCAAGCAGTATCTGTAGTAACTGTTGTAATGATAGTCTCAAGTAGTAACCGTGGCAGTCAGCCACACCTGTAATTCCAGTTTTGGGGAGGCCAAGGTGGAAGGATCACTTGAGGCCAAGAGTTTAAGACAAGTCAGGACAACATAAGGAGACTCCATTTCTACAGAGAAAAAAAAAAAATTAAATTAGTGGTGCATGGTGGCCTGTGCCTGTGGTCCTAGCTGCTTGAAAGACTGAGGTGGAAGAATCACTTGTTCAAGGCCAGAAGTTCAAGGTTAAAGTGAGCTATGATCGCACCACTGCACTCCAGCCTGGGCAACAAAGTGAGACACTGTCTCAAAAAAAAAAAAAAAAAAAAAAAAAGAGAAACAGAGAGTGATAAATGGTCAAAATGGCCAAAGGGCATAAATTAGGCTCACAAAATAGGATATCTGAATGTTTATTAAATATAAAATGTTAAAATTTGATTATGAAAGAAATACACATTTTAAAAAACAATGAGATGCCATTGGGGGCCTATTACTTTCAGAGATTAAAAAGATTGAAAAGAGCTCTGTGCAGGTAACAAGATATGGGCCTTCTCAAGTATTGTTGCTAAGTGTGCAAATTGTTTTAATAATCCTGGTGGGTAATTATTAACTTTAACAAGGTGCCAAACCCTTGAGCCAGTATTAGTCTCAGAGATATCCATGACAATTTTGTTTGCAATAGTAAGAAATTGAAAATAGCCTAAACAGCAAAAGGAGAGTTGAATAAATAAATTTCACTGTGGAATTAGAAAATGAAATACTATGTTGTTAATAACGAAGGTGTTGTAGAAAACTAACATCATGGTAACAGTGGTACTATATTTTCAAGAGAGATAAAGCAGATTGTTAGGTAATGAGTAGTTTGTGAACCAATAATGCAAAGAGATTCTATTTTGCCTCCCCAACCCCACAGCTCAGGTTTTTCTTCTCCTTTGGGCAACTGCTTAAATTCAGAGGCAGCTACCAAAAGGAAACGTCTCTCTACCCCCTACTGTTTCTTCTGTGCAAAAGAATGTAAAATATGAGGCTTCTCTTTCGCATGTAGGCCTGAGAAGTTTTGACAAGAATGTGTATGCAGGGAGAAATGACTGGTGAAAGAATTTAGAAAGAATGTATGGGGACAAAAAGGAATCACATGAACTGATTTAAATTCTTCTTGTGACAAGGGGTGTGTGCAAACATGAAGGAACTAGGGTTTTGTTTGTAAATGTTTATCGGTTTGGGAGAGGCAAAGATCACAGACTGTGATATTCTTGGGATAAACAGCTCAATATGTTGGTCCCAAGTGACACCATGTGGAATTGAGAAGAGGGCCATTCTCATCTAAACACCCATCTGAGCCCAGGTTTGGCACTCTGAAGATCAGGGACTTCCATTTGTTTATAAGCTCATTTGATTGACAAGTATTTATTGAGCAACTACTTTATGATAGTCCCTGTTTTTGCTGTTGGTAATGTAAAAATGAAAAAGACACGTTTTTCTGTTCTTAAGGCAGTTACTGAGTTAAAAAAAAAATAGTATGTAATCATCTTATATGGTACATGTATATTTATATAAAAATATGTTATAATGATAGTATCTTAAATATCATAGTATGTTATACTATAAGAAAGAGTATAATACATTCAGTAATGAAAAATGCTGTAAAGAAAAATAAATCCAAGAGGGAATGGTGTGGTAGTGAAAGAACTCATCTAGCTGGGGTCGTCTACCTAATACAGAGAAATGTTAACTGAGATTTGAAGGAAGAGATAGCGTGAACCCTGCTCATACCTGAAGGAAAGCACACTTGAGGGGAGAGCACTTGGCAGCTGGAGAAAATGCAGAAAGGCCTGGTGCTAGGGAGCACAATGTGGCTAGGGGAGAGCAGCACCAGACCAGTCAGTGGCCTGGTCCCAGGCGGAGGCATGGCTGGAAGGCCCTTCTATTCCCAGTAAAAGAACTAGGACATGATATCACTTAGGTTAAAAAATAAAACACAGTTATTCTGGCTGATTGGTGGTGAATAGAAGCAGGGAGACTGGCTAAGCTGCTATTGTTACAGTCCCAAGGTGGTAGTATATTGCACTAAAGCAATCAAAATTGACTTATAGGTTGCATTTGTGTCATGAAAGAGAGATGTCAATGATGACAGCATAGGTATTAACCTGGACCATCAGAAGAACAAAACATTGAGAGAACACCCATGACCTAGTCACAGGCATTTCATGAAGAACTGTATCCCCATAGTGACTCTGAAACTCCCTAAATTGGACTTCAGACTCCAAGACATCCAATCAGAACCTAAGTAAAAGAAAAAAATATGACAGATGCATAATGATGATTTTTGATGATAGACTGATTTGTGAACCGTCATGAGGAACCTCCTTGAGGCTTTTAAAAACTGAGTTTTTGGAAGAGGGTGCTAAGTTCCAGCAATCTAGTACATAGATGGATAAATGGATTGATAGCTGAAAGGGAGAAAGATTATATAGAAAGAGGCAGACAGAAATTGTGTGTGTGCATGAGTGGAGTCTCAAGAGAATATCAAAGTAAATATTTAATACAAGTCCCCATACACCTACTATGTACCCCAAAATTAAAAATTTTTTAAATTTTAGAAATAAATATAATTTTAAATTGAGGACTACCAAAAAAAATGATGGTATCTGGTGTCTGAAAAACAGTAATTAGTTGGGATTCCTAAACTAAATGCCATTCTTGGTCATCAATCAAAAGATAAGGAGAATGAAAACTTGAAGGAAAGGAGAGGGATGTTCTCTACCGAAAACACTTAAAAATGGAATTACCTATGGGTAAAAGCTTTATGATTATAGGAAACCATATTTCTTCACTAGTTGTAAGTTAGAGTTTTAAACAGCACAACACTATTTAAGACCATGTGTGTTTACTTTTTCTCTCTTTGGAGGAAATCGCAACAAAACAAAATATTCCTTCTTCATAAACTCTGAGATTTTGTGATATTTTACAGAAGGCTATGAGAATTGGTTGAGTGAAAATATACTATTCAGAGATTTTAAAGTCTCAAAAATGATTGTTCCTTTAGGAAAAGTACCTCCTAAATGAACCACCACTTAAGTGAAAACAGAAAATGCTATTGTTAACATTCTAACAGACTCACTCCTCTAGACATGTGCTCAAGTGTTGTTCGCACATACTCAGCAGGCTCTCTGTGGCCATGTACCTGCCTTGTTTCCTCCCTTGGCATGTGCTTGAGCTATAAAGTCATCATTTAAAATTAAAAACCCTGGGTATCATGTGCATAATAGCTTCTTTGTTTCTAGGCTTACCAGGTGAGTGAAAGTAGAACTTCTAAGAGTAAAACCAAAGCATAATATTGATTACTTTGTAAGCAAACTTTTTTTAATTTTAAGCAAAATCTACATGCCTTGTCAGGGAAAGTATTACAGACTTTGATGACCTATGGGTAGAAGATCAATCAGAGACAAGGATATTTAAATGACAGCAAACCAATAGTGGGTAGGTTTTTTTGTTTTCTCAGTGAGGAGTAATGGAGACAGGAGCAAAGATAAAAGAAAAAAGAAGACAATGTCTTAAATTTTAAAATGAGACCTTGGACTTCCAGTCACACGATACTATTTCCCTTTGTTCCAGATATTTATTGCTGCATAACCACCACCCCAAAATTTAGTGGGATTAAAACATAACCAGCAAGCAGTTGGTTAACTTTGCCATTTTGTAGGTCTGGAATTTGAATAAGGCACAGTAGAATAGCTAATCTTTTCTCCATAATATCTGAGTTCTCAACTAAGGTGGCTTGAATAGGTTAAGATGGCTGGGACAGCTCTACTGGATGGTATGTTTGGAGTCTTGGTTCCAGTCTGTTGTGCGGGTTCATCAATTTTCCACTTTGTGTCTGCTAATACTGCAGTGTCTAAGATGACTTTGTTTCTCGTTCTTGTGTGTGTTTGTTGTTTTTCTTGAGACAGGGTCTCACTCTGTCACCCAGGCTGGAGCACAGTGGGACAATCGCGGCTCACTGCAGCCTCCACCTTCTGGGCTCAGGTGATCCTTGCACCTCAGCCTCCCAAGTAGATGGGAACACAGGCAAGCACCACCACATCTGGCTAATTTTTAGTAGAGACAGGGTCTCCTTATGTTGCCTAGGCTGGTCTTGAACTCATGGGCTCAAACAGTCCTCCCACCTCAGCCTCCCAAAGTGCGGGGATTACAGGCATGAGCCACTGCACGCAGCCTTAAGATGACTTCTTTACTCGCCTAGGTTGGGTTACTGGAACAGCTGGGACTGTGTGTGCATCTCTCTCCATGTGGTCTGTCAACATAGCTAGCTTTGGTCATCTTCACAGCAAGGTAGCCTCAGCATAGTAGGACTTGTTAAAGAGAGGCTGTTTTCTTCTAAGAACAAACATTCTAGGAACATGCTGACTAAGCCTTAGAAATTCTGGAATATCACTTCAACAATAGTCTATTGATCAACTACATCATTAAAAACAGGTCAAATTCAAGGGAATCCACATCTTGAAAGAAGAGTAAAATATGCAAGCATATTTAATATACCATACCTCTCCTTATAGTATAATCTCATATAATTTGGAAAGTGTTATAATATTCCTTAATTTTAGAAAAATTTAAAGGTGGGAAAAAAAGGTGTGGCATAATAAAATAAAATGATTATCTTCCATTTTAAGGACTGTCTTACTCTGGTAGTCCATATTGAAATAAGAATAAATATAATTATTGGTAAATTTGATTAGTCAATAACACATTTACTTTATGAGAAATATAAATAATATGAAATACAAAATGAAATATATAAACCTGGCATATTTTGTTACATATAGAAATGTAAAGATTTTTTTGTAAAGTAATTGTGACCTCCCAACTTTCTGTTTTCCCTCATTCAAAACATTCTGGGCCTACATAGCAAAAGGCTTTAAAATGTCTTCTATTAAAATGTTATCGAAATGTTCTGTGATTAAAGTAGCATCTCAAGTGTGTTCTAATTGAACTGCATCTGTGAATTCTGCAATTTGGCTCCTATGAACCTTGACAACATGTAAAAGCTTGCATAGAAATTATATTTATTGAGCTTTTAGTCTGTGCTACAAAATATTTTAAACACTTATTACCTATTAATTCATTTAAATCTCCAAATGGCTCTAGGAAATGAATAGTAGTATTATTTCAATTTAACAAATAAGTTATCTAAAGCAAAGACCTTGCCCAAGCTCACAAGCCAACAAGAAGTAGAGCTGGGATTCAAATCCACATAGCTAGCTTTATTGAGTGTTTTAATCACTATAATACACTGTATGAGCTGCCTGAGTATTCTTAAAAGTAACAGTGGAGTTAAAAATCACTTTATTTAATCTCTCTCTTTCTATGACTTATTCTTCTGCATTTAAAATCTCTGAGGAACAAAATTTTTACTTTGTCACTGTGACTTAAAATCCTTCCAATCACAGACAGAAAATGTAAACTGGGGGAATAAAATATGGAGTGCATTTTGTATTAACTGTCCTAGTATTAAGACAGACTAGAACACATTTTGATCATCTGTAATTGGAGCCAATTGACTTGGATCTTGCACTGAAATCCTGCTGAGCATCACAGACACACTTAGCCTAAATATTATTACTTAGATTTAATTTCTCCAAATTATGGCTTTTATGGGGCTTTTAAGCCCCATAAACAAGTGTCAATGATTGTAGAAACATACAATTTCTGTTGACATACACAACAAAATGTGTGGGTCACTGTACAAAGCTGAAAGTAAAAGGTGATTTTATTACCTCTGTACTAATAACAGTTACCATTAGTAGACCATGCCTATAGAAGGACAGTTATTAAATGGATGAGCTTTAGAAAAAATTAAATCAAATTTAATTCTATCAGTTCTAGATAACAAAGCATGGGCCAGATAGCATAACTGTCAGCATCAATGTGGGCCTTTAAGTAGGTACTAAATTACATGTCATTTCTCCTTCAGAGAAAACAGAAGAAAAGTTGCAACAGAGTGAAAAATCAGGAAAACCTCATCGAGATAGATATTCTGCCAGAGATAAAATGAAACCTCATCGAGATAGATATTCTGCCAGAGAAAAATGAGACATCAGATATGTGTGATCACAGGTCATAGACTCAGTGAAGGTGAACAATTCTCAGACTTGGGAATTTTGAGACCAGCAGGCAGGTCCTATATCAGCATATTGGCTGTAGCCACTGGTCACAGGTAATAAAGCAAGCATGAGGGTTTCCCGAGTCCAGAGGCTCTTGTAATTGCTCTAGAGCTATGTGCTTCATAGGGTGAGTGTGACATCTGAGAGACGTCAGGTATGGTGACAACAAATTTAGTGGAAGCCTTAGCACAAGGTCATACTGTTTTAGAAGAAGCCTAATCTTAATCCTCTTTAAACTAGCAGTTTGGGTTTCTGGTGAGTTATTTAGCTTGGGCAGAAAACCAGATCCAAACATCTAAGAACTTTTCGTTCTGGTTCAAAGAACTTTTGGATAAAATCACCCTCTAACAACTTCTTCTGAGGTAGGAATTTTCTTTTTTCTCTATCTTGTGGCTTGAGCCATCTTGCCGTGTGCCTTCTTCTAGGGCTCCAGAACTTTTTTATCCAAGTCTTAGCCTACTCACGATTGAAGAGTAAATAGGAGTTGAAACTTGTCTGTTACAAATTCAGCTTATACTGGTCTCCTGGAAGCTGGAGGCTCCTTTGGGAACATAAGTGGGTAGAATGCATATATTTCACTTTGTGCCTTTTATTTTCGGAGTTTAAAAAAAAATCCCTTACTTTTTATACTGCCTCATACTAGCCTCTCTAAGATAACTTAAACCATTTTATTTACCCTTTTATTGAAGCCAATGGGGCATTGCAAATTATCATTGTACTACCGAGTCAGTAATAGCCATAGAGTTTTTTAAAAGCATTATTAAAGGAACTAATCTGAATGCACATCAACTACTTTTCTCATTTGAATAATACAGCCACGTAATTTTTTAAACTGTATTAAAAATGCCCAGTTTAAATTTCAGAATATAGTTCCATTTCTGAGGCTCTAATGTGGGTTTTTTTTTGTTTTTGTTTTTGTTTTTGTTTTTGCAGCAAGGGAGCGAGGGTTTGTTAATTTTTGTTTTTATAATGTTTCCAAAATAAATTACACAAGCGAATGATTAATAAATTCCAAATCAAGCTTTTAAATCTATGTGCTGATAAAACTGTCTTAAAATTTATATCTCAAAGACTATAGTGTTCTATGAAATCTATCCAGAATAGAGGAAACATAATCTCTTTTCTCCATTACTCCAACAATGTCCAAACAGAAGAAGGCAGTAATAACTGGCGTGATCTCAGCTCACTGCAACCTCTGCCTCCGAGGTTCCAGTGATTCTCCTGCCTCAGCCTCCCGAGTAGCTGAGACTACAGGCATACCCCACCACGCCCAGCCAATTTTTGTATTTTTAGTAGAGACAGCATTTCACCATGTTGGCCAGGATTGTCTCAATTTCTTGACCTCGTGATCCGCCCACCTCGGCCTCCCAAAGTGCTGGGATTACAGGCCTGAGCCACCGCACCTGGCCAATAATAACATTTTTAAGCTCAATTTAGATGAGTGACATTATGCTGTGTGCTATAAATATCTAATCTTCCAAACAACCCTGAAATGAAGTTATTACTATTTGTACTTTTCCCTACTTTGTATTCATCTGCTTATCATCACTACATATCCTCTGTTCTGGAGACACCAGGTTGACAGTGAATGTTTTCAGCCTTCCTCGTGATATGACCAGAATATAAATCTGGTAATCACTAATCAAATGTATTTTATAAGTTAAAACTTGCTAGATAGAAAACCCAATAAAAAGCTATTTGTAATGTTCAGTAATGACATAATGAGATGTAAACCTCTGGGAGAGAGAAGAAAAGAAAGAAATGTTTGGCCAAAGAATTATAGAGGCAGCAGTACCTGGACATGAGGGGCTTGTGAAAAAGAGAAGTCTTGATGAATCGACTTTTTTATGAATGGTGATAGTGTTAACAGAAATCGTGTAGAGAGATGATGATGGTGAATCTCCAGACATATTGGTTTAACGTTCTATGAAACATGCAGGTGGAAACGCCTGACTTTTTTTGGGGTAGAGGGGTGAAATGAAAGCACTGTGGGACCCCTAAAGGAGGATCAGGGAAGAAAAAAGGGACGAACGAAAAAGAGGGAGGAGAGGGCAGATGTAAAGGAGAGGAAAGTTTATGTCTCCTACTTTATAATGCACAAGTAAAAGTTTTTCACCTTTTTGGTACCATCATAGAATCTGCTGTTCAAAAAGAAAAAAAGTGATGAGACTTTACGCTCACCAAATAGGATGGTCTTTTCAACAAATCAAGCAAACAAACAAAACTTGTGTCTGACAACCACAGCCAAGAGAAGCAGAGGCCACTACCCATCACTAACTTTAATTACTTCTAGGACAGCCTAAAAAGAAAAAAAGAAGAAAGGAAGAGACAGGGAGAGAAAGGAAGGAAGGAAGTTAGATAGTTGGCAGATTAGATCTGTTGGTTATTGTGGAAGTAACGATAGGGCTTAGAAGAAAGCACATCATTTTCATACTTTTTCTGATATGTGTATCTAATTTTTTAGTACATTAAAATTTATTTTCTCATGTTTTCTACTAATTGATATTCATTATGATACGGAAATGGGTAAGGCTACTTGATTACAATCAAAAATCATTTTTTTTCAGTTTTGAAATAGTTTCCTGTTCTTTTTCAACTAAAAACTATTTTAAACTCTTCACTTATACAGTACTTGTAAGGTAAGGTCCCTTGATTGCTGCCTAGAAGTTTCCCACCGAGAAGTATAAACATATGCTTCTACTCAAAACAGAAGCAGCCCCATCTTCACCTCCTTCATTTTTCTTAAGATCTTTTACCATTAGAAATGTCCTTGGAATCAGAAATTTTAGCAGAACAGTATTGTACTTTCCCATTGAAAAAAAAGATTTTTATTGCTTTCCTTTAATTACCAGCTTCTGGAACGATTTTGAACATCCCACTGAAATATTAAAAATTTGAGATTGTTGAACAACTATGAATATTCACCAAGCAGTCATTCGACCCCTTTGCACATTCCTAAGCAGAATATGATAAAGATCAGTCAATCCAATTCTGCAATTCCTTGTTTGAATTTTCAGATATAAGTTTAAGATTGATTTAGTCATAGCTTTCTTCTCACCTGAGATGGACTTTGGTAAATCCAATAGAAGAATGTAAGTGTTCCTGTTTACTTATTTAATTTTTTTGCCTTGAGTTTTTCTAATTGGCATGTACACCCCCTTTTAAAATTTCCCTCAACCCGACAATCAATTGCTATAGGACTAAGCCCGTGCAGTATGCTTCTCTTGCTGTTTAGCACAATACCTATATATAGTAGGAACTTGATTAGTGCTCATGAAAGAAGGAAAGGAGAAGCAGGCATGCAGCTTGTTCTTAAGGAATTAGATTGAATTGGATTAACAAGTAGGCTGGAAGTAAATACCAAACAGTAACAACAAATGTTCCAAAGCTAAAAATATTTTATGACCAGCAAATAATTACAGCCTGAAAAATTATCTTTATTGCCATTTTTGCTATGATTGGTATCTTTAAAAGCCACACTTATTAGCATGCAGGTTTACAATTATGCTCTGAGCCTCGTAATGCCCTGCCATTTTTACCTCTAGGGATTTATGTCTGATTCTTGTTCCATTAGTAAGCGTCTGTAGGACAGAATGACAGAGCCATTCGTGTTTTGCCAGCACATGATAATGATGATACTATTATTTTCACAGTCAGTTTGGTGATGGTTGTTTGAACCTCATCATGTCTAATAGAGGAAAAAATGAAAAAACTAATATTTGAAACAGTGTATTGTGTTTAGCATCATTATTGCCACTTTTATGGCAAGTGCTTTGACGTTTAAGTGAGTTCCCATTTACAATATCGCCACCATAATCTCCTCATTTTGTAATTGCTTTTGGATACCTATAAGGTTTAACTGCTGGTATTACTCTTCAATAAAAAAAAAGAACTCATGCATTAGATTTATGGAAAGTTATCCTGGGGATTTTAGATTGTTATTTTAATGTTAGCAGAGCTCAATACAGCATAGGTCCTATTGTTAGTTGCTGTAGCCTGCATGAGTTATGTGGATTTCTTGGGCTATACAGACATTGAGGCCAGTTGTGCTATGGGGGTAGCAACTCCCATCTTGGGGTTGTAGAATAAATGTATAATAAGGTATTCTGAAGTGAGCAGCTTATTTGGCTGCTCCTCAGAGACCCTCTGACTCTGGGATGGATACAGGATGTCTGCCCCAGCACGCTTGTTGTCCTCGCCCCAACGCCTGACAGAGAGCACCACTCAAGTGTGGGATTTTCACTAGTTGGCGTGATGTCAGCCAACTGGGGAATACATCTGAGAGGGCAGCATACTGAGACACTACTGCCTGACAAGTTTGTTTTCACGTGATGGATTGGTCAGGGGATCAACAAGGCAGAGATCAGATATGGTCTAAACATCCAGCTGTAGGATTTGGTGTTTAAGAAGAGGGGAAATTGCTTCTGTTTGGCCCATAGATTGGAACCCACTATAGAGATGGATTTTTGTTTTTTTCCCTTTCATGAACATTCTTTAATTAACATTATAATTAACATTATAATGGCTTCTGAGTAGCCTTGCCAAGCTTAGATCTTTTTTTCCAACTGAAATCATTCTGCTTCACCTTCTGTACCAAAAGCAAAGAAATATTTCCAAACCTCCACAGTGCAGTTTGGTCCTCCTGGAGATTTCTTATTCATCTTTTGAATCTATCAATATTCCCCATGTCTAATGGAAGTATTACTATAACTTACAGAAAGCTGAGTTAGCTGTTACTTACTTTTTATTCAGACCACAAAACGTGAGTTCTGAGGACACCAAAAAGTAGGTGCTGAAGGCAGAAATCTGAATAGGTCAGATTTTTCTTCCTTTCATGATTATGCAGTGAGTCCTATAGAAAGAATTTTTCCTTGCAGTCTGGCTTCCCTCTATATGACAATCTGTCTACCAAATTCTGGATATAGGAATATTATGAATCATACAAGTTATGTAAATACATCTTTGCACCAAATGTTGAAAAACTAGATTTAACAAACAAATAGGAGAGGTATGTGATATGATTAAGCAAAAGAATGTTCCTAAGTAAATAAAAATCAAGTAATTTTTGTTTAAAACAGAATAACCTATGCTACTGGGGAGCTTATACCATGATGAGTTTCAGTAAATCTAACTCCACATTCATTTACCTAACTTGTGCATTCTGTTGATTTCATCAAAAGCCATCTAGCAAGAGAAATAAGGTTGCCTGTTAGCACTTACTTATCTAACAATCTGGGGTTTTAAAAAGTTATTCCTGCTTCTCAGTTAATACTTCAAGATTTATAAGTATAATGGCTTTGATAATCCAGTCAATAATTCACATGTAGATAACAGTATAAAAAATTCTGCAACTACCCATTGAGACAAGAAATCTTCACATTTCAATAAATATCCAAGAAAAAACCCTGCAGCTTTCAGCTGCCAGTTTAGAGGAAGTTTCTGTTGAGGTTCTGAGGCCCTCAGACTACTCTCTCCTCTGTCTGTCCATTTCTATAGCAGCTTTGTTATGTTTTATGATGACAGTCTCACCCCCTTGAGACCAGCCATAAGAAAGGTACAATAGCAGCATTATTTGTATTGTTTGGTTTTGTATGAGATGCACATTGGGAAACCACTACTTCATGGAATAGCATTTGCAGGAGGTCTCCAGGGGGCAGCTCTTACCAATCTCGCTGGCTCAACCCAAGGTTGAATGACAATAAAGAATGGGAAAAATTAAAAGAAAAGGTACTTTAATTGAACCTGTATTTGTGGAAATGTGATACAGACCTAGAAAACACCTTTCTTAGTTCCTGGAATGAGAAAGACGGCTTCTCCAGGGACCTTGTACAGTGACAGCTGAATCTTTGCTGGCTAAAACAAATGCCCTCCATTAGCTAAAGATGTACTTCAAAAATACTTCTTTGAGAAAATGCTCATTCTCCCATTGACAAATAAAACAGAATAAGATAAAATAAAATAACAAAATAAAACAGACGAGACCAAAAACAAGAGATGGCAAACTTTCTCAGTCAAGGGCTTTGCAGGGCATATGGTCTCTGTGGCAACTACTCAGCACTGCCATTATAGTGTGAAAGGAGTCATGGAAAATAACATAATCAAATGTGCGTAGCTGTGTCCCAATAAAACCTTTTTTATAAAAGGAAGCTGAGTTTGGCCCAGGGAGCTGTATGCTGATCACTGATCTAAAGTATTTTGCAGTCTAGCTGTTTACTATAAAGTTGGAGAAAAGTCTGGAATAATGAAGTAGTTATCCAGCATGTCTAAAATTCAGACCTTTTAACATTCAGTTCTCTTGCTCTACAGTGCCACTGTCACAATGCTCTCATGCCAAACCTTGACTGCAAAGCTGAGATGTTAATAGGGAACACCTGAGAGGGCTGGCACTTCAGCGTCCTTATTCCCCCAGAAACACATCACAAAAGTCACCTTCTCCCCAGACAGATTCTCTACAAAATGCCTTGCAGCCGAGCTGTGGTGGAAAGAATATTGTATTTGGAATAAAAAATTTTTGATTTTGCACCATCATGGTCTCATTCATGAGCTACGTGTACTTGGGCAAGACAGGCTGTTCATGGCTTTTCTTTTTCTTACTTCTAAGAGTCAATATTTAACTCCGTAGGAGACTTGTTAAGCTCAAGTGAGAAAATTTACCTAAATATCCTTTAGTGATGACAAAGGACTAAACAACTATGAGCTATGTCATTATATCGATTAAATACATTGATAAGTGAATGGCTATCTTCAGGTAAACTGTGATCGATGAATTACGTGGTGGGTTGTGATTGGCAAGCACATGAGTTCCATGTGTGCCTAAGCCAGTTGATTTTACTGTACTTCAAGGCCTCCAAATTATATCTCCTAGCCTTGACAAGCATACTTGTAAATATATTACAAAACTGTAATAAATTGCATATACATCAAATCATGAGAGTATCAGGATAGGATCCAAATTGTTTAAAAATCTACTAACATGACAGACTCTCTTGGGTTAAAGCATAAGCAGCTTTTTCATATTCGAAAGAATGACTGTCACTGTGTCTCAATTTGGGATGCAATACAAACTTATCTTAAATTCAAAAATCACCCATTGAACCAGATTATGTGGCAAATTGCTGGGGTAGGGCTGATAAAAAAAAATTCCCTAATGTTTCTGGCTCCTGACAGACTCAACCACTGGCTTCTCTAAAAGCAAGTGCAATCCAGGGCATGGCTCTCTTCCTTAAGAGGTACTCTATGAGAATACTGTGGAGGAGAAAAACAAAAACAAAAACAAAAAACAAAAACAAAAACAAAACAAAAAGCATTGCTAAATAATCTGTTTTGTCTTGTCTTGTCTTTGGTGCACAGTATTTTAGCACCATTCTAGAGTCTATCAATTTGTTTGCTATAATACAAAAGCTTTCTTAGAGATACTCCACTTCTATCACTTACTTTAGTTCTATAACTCCAAAAAGACATAGGATCTAGTCTAATTTAAAAAGAAACTATTTTTTTATTTGAAGAAATGTTTTTGAATATGGCTTCCAAAAGTATCTATGAGCTTCAAATAAATCTTTTGACCTAAACATTATTATGGGTCATTGTAATTCTGAGAGGCAGTCGACTGCCAGCTCAGACTCAATCAGTATTCATCTAGAGGCATACTCTACACGTAAAACCTTGTTGATGGTGGAGAAGCACTGGTTAGGAGAAAGGAGGGAGTGGAAGGCAGAAGCAGAAAAGATGCAGAAGACATTCCACATTCACCCAAGTACAGCGAGGTTTGTAAGACAGAACACAAATTATGGGAACCGCATAGAACCACACCTAGTCCAGTCAAAAGAGCACAAACTGGGATTACAGAGACCTGGTCTATCCCAAATGTATTGCTAAGATCCTGGGTGCTTTTGTAAATCTCTGTTTACTCACCTTTACTGGAGAGTTTAGTCCACATGCCAATCCTGCTTTTACTGTTTTATGGAATCATGATTCTATGGATTTTAATAGCATAGATTACAGAAAGTTCAATAGGGAGATTCCCCTCTGCATATTATGATATGATAAAACCAAGTACTTAGGCTTTCTGACCAGAGTTCTGTCTTATAAGGTAGTTTCTTCTTTAACACTGACCTATGGCTATGTGAGGACTCCACAATGAACACATGAATGCTCAGACTGGGATTATTGAGAGTTATTTTTCCTAGGGCTTCATTCATTCCAGAGAAGAAACAACTTCTTCTCTGTGCCTGAAACTATGTCCCCACTTCTCACATTCTAGTAGATGGCTCTAGGTAAAATGTTTGTTTCTGATTGTGCTTCGGGTGTAGCAAACAAAATATACAAAACGTGGGTGTAGGAAACAAAAGTCATGAAGTTGGAAAAGTGCTCCACAAAAGACATTATATTTTATATTTAGAACTAGATTTTACATCTCAAAAATAACAGATTAAACAGACCTAATGCTTCCTTATATCAGTGAAGAAAATAATAGACAATATAAAATTTACGTTATTTTTTACATCATCTAAGTACTTCGAAACTAGAATAAAATCACTATCAAACAACACAGTGTACAAAGACAGTGATTTTCAACTCTGGTAGTAGAATAAAATTATGTGTTAATATTTAAAAATGACCAGGGTCCTGCCCCAAACAATTAAATGATGAGGTTTGCGTATAGGAGGTGTGCTCCAGAGAGCAGTATTTACCTACACCAAAATGAAAATGGTGCACATGGAGTTTTGCTGCTCCACGGCCCTAACATTGTTCTAAAAGCAGATGCAAGAAAAACGTTTGCAAACACTTCACTTTTCCAGCAAAAGTATTCATTCCTTCATTAGCACATATTCCAATAAGGGAATAAATTGGACTTCATTCTTCAAGTTTTTGTTGAATTATAAGGAGGCTGGAAGGACAGGACCAGTAGTTACAATCATTTTAGAAGGATGACGTTGCCTGAAAAAAAGCAGTCATGGAAGCCACTCCAGGTGGCCTCTGAGACCTGCGGAGATTTTTTCATTTCTCACTAACTCATGTTTTACCATCTGTAAAAAGAAGGCAATATTTGCCTCTGACCACCACAGAAGAATGATCTGAGAGAAAATGTAATTAAAAATGAGAGTTCCTAGGAGTGCTTTTTGTAAGAAAAGTATGATGTAAAATTAAGATATTATCATAGTTAATGCGGTTGTCACTACTACTGTTACTTGACTATTGTACTACAATATCCCTGTCATGCTGTTAACGATCTTCTTGGGACCAAAAGTGACAGGTGTAAAATGATTTTTTTTAATGTCATACTTGCTTTGTCTTCTAAAGAAAAGTCTATGAGGACCTCAGAATGGGCCAAAAAATACAGTATTCTTCTCATGGAAATCCCTCTAACCCTGGATCTACTGTACACACTCATTATCTCAGTTTCCCCACCCCTTCAATTATCATGCATTTTTATTCAAATACAATGTAAAGCTTCAGCTGATTTGAATAGTGTTAGAAACCACAGAAGGGGCTTTCTTTAGAACATTAAATGGGGACTGCCTTTCTTGAATCCAACCTTCTTGAATATCACAACTGTTTCTATCCTGTTTCTAGAGAAAAAGTTCCATTTTCATATCTGTCTCTTGCAAAGACATAACATGTGCATAGAAGTAAACTCTGTTATGCGCCACTGAAGGATTCAGTATCTGGAGTCTGAGGGCATTTTTCTTTATGTCTACAATGAGAGAAATTGGACTAGCTGAGGCCTACAGTGCTTCTACTGCAAAAATGCTGTGAGTATAGAATTATGACCAAAAATCCCAATAGGTTTTTTCTTTTTATTTATTTTTGTTGTTGTTGTTGTTTTCTTGAGACAGAGACTCGCACTGTCGCCCAGGCTGGAGTGCAGCGGCATGATCTCGGCTCACTGCAACCTCCGCCTCCCAGCTTCAAGCAATTCTCCTGCCTCAGCCTCCCAAATAGCTGGGATTACAGGCACCTGCCACCAGGCCCGGCTAATTTTTTGTATTTTTAGTAGAGACGGGGTTTCACCGTGTTAGCCAGGATGGTCTCGAACGCCTGACCTCATGATCCACATGCCTTAGCCTCCCAAAGTGCTGGGATTACAGATGTGAGCCATTGCCCCCGGCCCCCTATTGGGATTTTTTTAATGGAACTATGTGACTCTAAAATTCAGTTTAAAGAACAACCCAAATACTCTTGCCTAAAATACCAGAAAAAATCTTTAGTTTAGTGGTGTGAATGGGGGAATAGGGACTTTTGCGTGCCAAATATCAAGACGTATGATAAAGTTATAATTAAGGCAGTGTCGTTCTGGTCCAAAATATATAGTCATACAATAGAATAGAATAGTAAATACAAAAAGAAATTAATGTTTGTGAAAGAATCAGTGAGAAAGGGATGAAAATAGAAATTACTATTGTGACCAAAATGTTTATCCATTCCTAGTAAGTATTCAGTATTTACAGAATATGTTTATATTCTTTACATTAAATTCATGACTAGCCATGTTCCTTAACTCAATATTATTTTTGAATAGTTTGTAAGTTGATTATCTTTCAGTTTCCAAGTCAACAAAATTATTACTTAGAGATGCTATGGTTATTTACTTTTATTTAAATATACTTAGTATTAATTTTGATATTATGTATTGATTAGAATTTTCTCTTTGTGATGGATAATGACAGTAATGAGAGATACCCTTCTGCCTTTTCTACTCAGTAGGCATTGGCGGTTGCTTTTAAACACATATTCTTTTTTGGAATGTGGGTCCCCATCTCTAGTGCATTGAAAGTTGTTTTTTATTTTTTTTTAATTTTTGAATCATGAGTATATGTTACATTTATAAATGCCTTTAAATCATCTATCAGAAAGTTTTCACAGTCTTTTTCTTATGATCATGTAGTGTGATGAAAAAGGGTTATAGATTGCAATCTTAAATTTCTAGATTAAACCTTATTTGGTATAGTTTTCATTTTAAAAATCAGAATTTGATAATACTATGTTTAATATTTGTGCATCTATAGTCATAAGTAAAATTGGTCTACTTTTGGTATTATTCTTTTCAAGTATTTGTCTAAGTATTAAAAATTTATTTTTGTAAACCTGTCCCATGGCTATTACCTAGATGAATAGGTATCTTAGTCCACTTAGTGTCACTCTAAAGGCATAACTGAGGCTGGTCAACTGATAAAAGAGGTTTATTGGCTTATGGTTCTGTAGACTGTATAAGAAGTATGGTGCCAGCATCTGCTCAGCTTCTGGTGAGGGTCTAAGTCTACTTCCACTATATTGGAAGAAGAAACTAGTGTCTACAGAAACCACAGAGCAAGAGAGAAAGTGGCAGGGGAAGTGCCAGGTTCTTTTTAACCAGCTCTCACAGGAACTAATAGAGTGAGAAGTCACTCACCCCCAAGGGAAGGCATTAATCTATGCCGGAGGGTTCCACCACCATCACCCAAACACCTTACATTAGGTCCAGCCTCCAAAACGGGATCAAATTTCAACATGAGGTTTGGAGGGATCAAACATCCAAGCTACAGTAGTAGGTAAACAAATAGGACAAACTACATTACCCAAATCCACTTGACTAGGAGGAATTCAGCTGTTAGACCTAATGAATGCAATGAATAGATGAAAATTTTAGCCTTCTATACATAGGTTAAAACAACTTTGAGAAATACAGTTGTTTCCATATCACATCAAACCAATTTATGTATTTGTAAATTAAAACTTTAAGTTATTCGGTTTATCACCTATATGCATAACACATAAATATGAGGAAAAACTAGATTGATTTTTCTTTTTCATTAATTACATTACTGACAGAATGTTTGAGCTTCAAGAAAAAACTCTAATCAGAACAAATTTTGGTAAAAACTGGCACTATATAAGAGCAAAATTTCTGTGTAATAGGAAAAGACAGACATATAGATCAACGGAATAGTATAGAAAGCCCAGAAATAAACTCTTGCATATATAACCAAATGACTTTGACAAGAATGCTAGATATTCAATCAGAAAAGTATAGTTCTTTTTGACAAATGATGTTAAGAAAACTGGATATTCACATGCAAAAGAATGAGGTTGGACCCGTACCTTACTCCATATACAAAATTAATTCAAAATGGATTAAAGACATGTAAAGAGATGTAACAGTTAAAACTATAAAACTCTTAAAAGAAAACATAAGATAAAAACTTCATGACATTGGATTTGGCAAAGATCTTGGATATGATACCAAAAGGCAGCAAAAGCAAACAGAGATAAATTGCACTTCATCAAAATCTAAAAATTCTGCACATCTAACAACATCTATCTTTCTATAGCTACTATCAACAGAGTATAAAAGGCAACATATGGAATAAAATATTTGCAAATCATATTCTAATAAGGGTTCAATATCCAGAATATATGAACAACTCATAGAACTCAACAACAACCCAATTTAAAAACAGTTAAAGGACTTGAATAGACTTTTCTCACAAGAAGATATATAGTTGGCCACTAAGAACATAAAAAGATGTTTAATATCACTAACCATTAGGGAAATGTACATCAAAACCACAGTAAGCTATCCCTTCACATTCATTAAGATGACTATTTTTTAAAAAAATTAGAAAATAATAAGTGGCAAGGATGTGGAGAAATTACTGCCCTTAAGCATTGCTTGTGGGAGTATAAAATGGTGTAACTACCACAGAAAACAGTATGGCAGTTCTATGTTTAAAAAACTAAGCATGGAATTACCATATGATCCAGCTATTTCATTTCTGGGTATGTACGCAAAAGAACTAAAATCAGGGAAGCAAACAGGTATTTGTGCATCAGTGTTCATAGCAACACTATTCATAATACTGAAAATCTGGAAACATCCCAACATCCATGGATCAGTGAATAAATAAATGTGGTATATAGATACAATGGAGTATTATACACCCTTAAAAAGAATGACATTCTGACACATGCTATAAGGATGAGCCTTGAAGACATTATGCTAAATGAAATAATCCAGACACAAAAAGACAAATATTGTATGGTTCCACTTATATAAGGTACCTAAAGTAGTCAAATTCATAGCAACAGACAATACAATGGTAGTTGCCAGGGCTGGAGGGAGAGGAGAATGGGTGTTATTGTTTAATGGGTACAGAGTTTCAGCTTGGAAAGATGAAAGATTTTTGGACATGGATGTTGGTGATTCTTGCACAACAATGTCAATGTGTGTAACACCTCTAAACTTTACACTTAAAAATTGCTAAAATTGTAAATTTTAAGTTATGTATATTTTACCACAATTTAAAATTACTAAACTGCTTGAGGTCAAGGTTTACGTCTTTTTCTCCGTATGTCAAAAGTTGGCCACACATTGGAGCCTCCAGATTCAGATGCACCACATTTAAAACCCAGTTTTTTCACTTACCGGCTATTTGACTATTACTAACCTTTAAAGATTATTATTTGCATATCTATGAAGTGACTGTTATAATAATACCTACCTGTGACTTGACATGAAGAATAAACGTGTAATGCTTAAAAATGTTTAGTATAATGCTGACAAATTGTAGTCACTAAAGAATTAACCACTATTACTCCTGTCTTAGAAAATCTGACACAGTGCTCACTTCTGAGGCCACCTGCATGTCTGGACATGATCTTGGCCTTGATTCTCTGTCTATAAAGTGGGAACTATGTAGCTTGCATTGCAGAGCTGCTATGATGAGATTATGTGAAAGTGCTTATAAATTACAGGACTATATAGAAATAAGCTATTTCACAGCAGAGAATAACAAAATACATTAGAAAGTAAAGCAAAAAAATGGAAAGGAAGGAAGGAAGGAAAGAAAGAAAGAAAGAAAGAAAGAAAGAAAGAAAGAAAGAAAGAAAGAAAAGAAAGAAAAGAAAGAAAGGAAAGAAACTACTTGCCACGAGAACAATTTTCAATGCTGACTTTACGTGTAAAAACACTTCAAAAGAAGATATTCAGAAACCTCCAAAACTAGAATTACAATATCCAGGTTTCTCAGATATAAGGAGATTGATTACACACAAAAAAGAATATTTTATGGTGGCATTCGAACACATGAAAAATAACCCAAATACCTATCATTCTAGAACCATTGCTCATACCACACTTTATGACCAAGAAAAACTACCCTCCGCATAGGCTCTGGTCTCATCGCATACTCAGTCTCAATGGAATTTCCTTAAGAGTCAAAACCCCGACAATTGCATGAAGCCGGAAGCTCAGCGATCTTCTGAGGGCATCTATCTGGTTTTCTAAGAAGCATTTTGGAGGTTTTTCTTTACCTGGAGAAAGCACTGGCTAGAGCTATCTGTAAGTGCACTTCTTCTCTTGAACAGCAGAGGGTACTCCAACTCCACGAGAGACAGACCATCTCAGCCCCTCAGTCCGCTGTGTCTTCCTGGCCTCCTCAAGACATGAACCCCAGACCAAAACAGTTCCGTTTCCGCAAAATATTCCACTGAAAACCTATTACTATTCCGTGGGAATTATCGGCACATTCCAAAGGAGTAAATGGAGCCGTGGCAAAGGGAAAGGGTGGAGTCCCACCACACTGCAGGCTGCCTTAGGCCTGACCAGTTCCTCTCATACCTCTTATATTCTAAAGAGAGTTAAAAAATATCTGTGGCAGAAATTGTGAAGGATTAACGAATACCTCCCATAGCCCCTAACTCCAAAGCAGAGTTACTGAGGAATATTAAGTTACAGCCACACAGCGTCAAACTGGCACCTGGCTGAGCTGTCCCACCATCTTAATAAAAGTCCCACAAGCAGAGGGAATAGGATGGGAGGACTCTTACCTAGCACGCTGTCAGGAAAGGTTTAGGAAACACAAGACAAAGCAGTGACTCTACCAGCCTGACCAAAATAAAGTCATCTTACTTTAAATGTGAATGTGCCTAGAAATTTCTGAGGCTAATTCATATTGTGCAAATGATGCTGCCTTCTAACGTGACACTGAAAGAATTGCAAAACATTCTCTAAATATAACAAACAGAAAAAACTCTGATGCCTTCTGCTCTTTTCTTCCTGATGCCATTATTCAGGTAGTTATTCAAATGGCCCTAATTTAATTAAGGGAAAAGCGGATAACACTTTTTCTTTTTTTCTTTAATACAATATTCCCTTCACTCCATTAGTATGGCTTAGGAGTTCGGGTAATTCTCTGTAAGCTCATCCAAGGAAGACTTCTTTTCCTTTTTTCTATTCTCCCTGGCTGCTCCCTTTCCCTATCCCATTTTTGTCATCTTATCCCCTTCAGCCAACACAATATGCATTCTTTCCAGATCAGCCAAGCATTACAAGCAAATAACCACTCGCTGGGCGCGGTGGCTCATGCCTGTAATCCCAGCACTTTGGGAGGCCGAGGCAGGTGGATCAACTGAGGTCAGGTGTTCGAGACCAGCCTGGCCAACATGGTGAAACCCTGTCTCTACTAAAAATACAAAAAATTAGCCAGGAGTGGTGGCAGACGCCTGTAGTACCAGCTACTTGGGAGGCTGAGGCAGGAGAACCGCTTGAACCTGGGAGGCAGAAGTTGCAGTGAGCCAAGATTGACCCATTGTACTCCAGCCTGGATGACAAGAGTGAAACTCCATCTAAAAAAAAAAAAAAAAGATAACCATTCAAATATGAATCTATATTAACTAATATATCATGAAGTCACCTTGCCTTTGTGGTTTTGGCAAAATTCTGGTGAAATTTCTAATGAAGGAAACTCATTGTAATATCCTTCAGGCAATTTAACAAGCTTCAGAAAATGGGGCATATATGGAATATACAACAGATTCTTAGGTCATTCTAGGCACTGTACCTTAGGTGCCTTGGTAGTAGTTACTAGGCCCTTTTATGGGCTTTATGATGATGGAGAATCAGGTTCAAATTCTGTCTCTGGTGGTTGTTTTAACCTGTGTGACCTGAAGTACTTAACCTCTATGATCTTCCATATTCCCAGATATAAAAATAAAGAGAAGGACAATCTAGGGCTATTAAAAGGATTCACATTTCATAATCATGTTTCAACCACAAACCTGGGTGCTCAGTAAACATGACATTTTCTCTTTGATTAAAAGAATGAATTAAATGCTACACCAATTTTGTAAAACTCAAATTGACAAATGTTAGTTTCATCCAAAGCATTTGCATGTTTCTGGCCTAGAAGTTCAAATTCTTCATTTTACTCTTTCCATTTCAGGGCATACAATGTAAGGAAGCTTCATGAAAAATAAAAGAAAAGTGAAAATATATTTAGCTACAAATGATTGTCCTCTTCCCTGAAAATTACAGAAGAGATATCTTCTATTAATGGCAGTGAACGAGAAAATGTTCTGCTGCCTCTGAAAATGAACAGGCATAAAGAAGACTGACAAAGAGCCACCTGACATTGCCAGACTTGTGGAGAAGGCTTCAGTGCAGTGCTCTCAGCATTTCTAAATAAAACTGCACATCTAGGTTTCTTTCCAAATAGTATATTGATTACTTGCAGTCAAATTGTGGTCTTTCAAACAGCATGTTCCTTTATCATCATGGAACCAGCAGTTTCAGATTCCATAATTGAGAGCTACATAGTTTATAGGAATTGGTATTCAGAATAAGACTTTTTAGTTTGAAGCTGAATAATGATAGATGTATGTGGAGATCAGTCGCTTGCTGGGAAAAAATCGTGCAGTTCATGTTTTCATATTTTTGCCAGGAGAAATAGCACCTTATGTATTTTTTCCAGAAACAAAAATATTTCCATCCACCATACCAGTTTAGAAGACTGAATTCTAGAAATTTCTTGGTGGTAGTTTCTCTTTTTGGGGAGAGGGCTACTCTAAACTAAAGAAACCCCCTAAATTCACCTCCTAATATGGCAAAATTATTTGTTCCATATTATATATACCATTTATTTTGTCTTTAATGCTCAATTCATGAATTGTGAAAAATGACAGAGAGAATGTATCATCTAGCTAGCTATTCCATGATGGGTCATGATATACTTATACCCTCCTAAATCAAAGCAAATGCATACTTTTCAGTCATTTACTTTTTTTTTTTTAAGTAGAGGTCATTAATGGTCTTCGTTAATTTTATTTCATCCATATAATCATATAATTTGAGAAATATCATTAATGATATATCTGTCCCTTTCTTCTTTTGAATGTGCATATATATATTATATATATTTCAAGCTAATTCAAATATAAATATTAAAGTTATTCTTTAAATTTTTATGAAATATTTTAGATATATTTTTAAAATAATGAACTCCATAATTGATTATGGCACAAACATCCCTTACTCTGCCCTTCCCTTTTTGGTGGGGAGAGAGAGTCTCAAATGTAGTGATTTAATCAAAAATAGACTTTTTAATTCACATCTCATTAAATATGAGTTTAAAAGAAAAGACTAAAGTGTTTTATGTAAAGTTCTGTGATGTGCAAAACCTAAGAGATTGCTCCTGTAGCAGTTCCCTGAGCAAAATAACATCAGTCCATTTCAGAAGACATAAATTGCTTACCTGTAGACTAAAAGAAATCTAAAGGAAATGTCCTACTCTCCTAATTAGAAATATTTGTAGAGAATGTATACCGTTTATGACACTGGAAATAGTTTCGTCTGCTGGTTCTAAGTGCGTGTGCTATTCTAAAAGGCACTATTCCCACAATTAATTACAGTATCATATGATTATAATTTTAGATGTAGCTCCATGATGTATTTTGAGATGTCACTAATCCACCTTGATCCCCCTCTTCTCTCAAGCTCTACAACGTAATGTCATGTAGCTAGGCATTCCAAGCAGTTTTCTAGTCATTTCATATATTTTAGTTTACAGTTTACGAAGACTACATATTATTCATGGGCACAGACTCACAAAAGTTTGCTTCTTATATATCCCTATAGTTTTAAAAAAATTAACAGGTATAGAATAGGACCTCCAAAATCGTTTTTTGTTCAAAATACATTATTTTAGGAAATTTTATTGCATACTAACAATACTTTTTAAAATCACACTGATTTTGTTATGGTATCAGTAATATCAAGAAATTGTGAAAAGTTATTTGCAAACTATAGTCCTTCAATCCAAATTATTTTGTCACTTTACAGCACACACATTTCTTGGTGAAATTTGCAGGCTTCAGTATATATGTCAAGTAATGACTAGATCTGGAATAGTAGTGTTAATTTGGAAAAAAATGTTATTAAAGTTTTATTTTGTTAGCCTTGACATATTTATTTTATTATTTTAAAGTAAAAGAATAATGAAAGTGGAATTGAAAGGTTTTTTCATTTTGAAATTTAAGAATTATTGTATCATGTCTTAAAGAATTATAAGATCCCAATAATATGTGAAAAGAGCCAAAGATATTTTTACCTAAACAAAATGATCAATTAATAGTTTATCTTTACTTTTCAAATTCAGTAAATATTTGTCTGATTTGTTTCACATAAAAGAGAAGAGATGGCCACTTGTGCATCATAAATTACATAATTATTTTATGTATGTGAATTTTACATTATGATTGTTTTTGAAAAACCCTTCGTAAGGATTAGGGAATCCTATTTAAGAAACGTAGTGGCATGTAGTGTGCACCAAAGGGAAAGAAAATCAACCTGTATAAAATTTGTTTTGCTAAAAAGAATAAAAAAAGGCAAACTGGAATAAGGAGAGTGAAACAATCTTCCTTCAACTCCAACATATACTTCATTTGCACCCCCTACAATAACTGTCACGGTTTTTTTAAAATACTGCATGAATTCATGCTAAAATTCACTTTTAAAGCAAGGAACATCTTGCAGTAGCTTGGATATGTCCAGAAATAACATGAGTAGTGGCTATTTTACCCAGCAGGCTCCTTTATCACTCCAGAGAAGGAAAGTCGACAGCCTTTGTATCTGCAGTGTAATTAGCTTGTGGATGTAGGGTCATAATGAAAGCAAAATTTACATTATTATAGGCATGTGGCTGTTTGCTTGTTCTAACTGGCATAAGAAATGAATTCCACTATGTACATTTAAAGATGTATTCAATCCATTTTCTAATATTTTTCCCTCCAGGAAAGCAACAGTGTGTTCAGCAAACTGGAACTAAACTGTTCCTGAATGGAGAGTTCCCATCCTGCCTCAATGGAATCAAAGAAAAGAGAAAGGCTCCAAAATGAACACAATGCGTGTTATTTGCTACCATAAACTGTGCAACTAGTTTCTACTGCCGTGTTGCAATTGAATAGTAATCAGGAGAAGTTACACGTTGTTCTTAGAAATAATACAACGAATCCTGTCAATCTTAAGTCCTGACACTGAATTTAATGCTCTCTGTTTAGTCCTACCATCAAGGATGAGTTGCAGGTGAAGAATTCTTGATAGTCAGATGCAGACTACGTCTTCAGATCCTATGGCCTAAGGTTATTAAGGTGGGAGAAGCAAAACAAATGCGGTTCTCATCCAGTAATAATGGATTTACAAGAATTTGAAACAAAACTTTCCTTCCAGCTACTGCTTTCATGTCAGAGAAATAAAATACATGTACAAGATTTAAAGCTTTGTGTGTCTAACCCTTTCTGACCCCTTTTACATTCAGTTATTAATAATAATAACTATGATAATATTGCTTATGCCCAGGGCTGAAATGAGGGTTAATTAGTTAATATTTATAAAGCTTTCTGAAAATGAAAAGTACTGTTTAAGCCCTAAGTGTATTCTTTTCTTCTTTCACTCTCTTCTTTCATTTCCTTCTTTTATCACAGATCAATTGATTCTTCCTCCCATCTGGCTAATTTTTTTCACTGGTTATATTTCCTGCTCGTTTTGGATTATTGCCCTTGACTCCACATTGACCTCAATCACTCTTACCCTTCAACCTTGTGTTTGCTCTTTTCGCCTCCCATGCTTTAGTCACTTCTTTCTCACTTTCATTTCTTCTTTCTAGTCTTCCTTTATCCACTCCTAACACTAATCTCATAGCTGTAGGCTTATCTTTCTCATTGTCCTCATTTTTTAAGCATAGGTGAAATACCGGAATTGATATAGATTTAATTTAATTTCATCTCCTATGTTATGCATTATTGAGACCAGAAAGTAGATAAATCAAATTGGTCATACCCAATCCTTTCCTACAAGATAGTAAATGTTTTGAAGTCACAGACTATTGCCATCTGGAATAGTCCTTCTTTTGTAACCCTGTATAATCTCCACAAAAATGTTATTTTAAAAAAATCCCTCCACTCTATAACATTCTGATGACCTGTAAGCTTTCAAGAAGTCTTCAGCGAAAACCTGTCTCTACTAAAAATACAAAAAATTAGCTGGGCGCGGGTGTCGGGCGCCTGTAATCCCAGCTACTCAGGAGGCTGAGGCGGGAGAATGGCGTGAACCCGGGAGGCAGAGCTTGCAGTGAGCCGAGACTGCGCCACTGCACTCCAGCCTGGGCGACAGAGCGAGACTCTGTCTCAAAAAAAAAAAAAAAAAAAAAAAAGTCTTGAAGGTGCTTGGAATTTTTGAAAAGTTTATTATATGGCATAAGTATGGGTCAGGTGTTAGCTGGTTCCACATACTTCCCATTGTATGTACAACTTCTAAATAGCCAGCAATAAAAGCATATACTGACTTATTATTTCCTTTCTAAAAGTAAAAGGATAGAAATAATACAGCTGTTCCCTTAAGCCCATACAAAGAATTTAGTTGTAGTTACAAGGATCAACTAAGTTTTAATAGTATATTTTAATGGTGTGTTTCAAGAGAGTCTATTAACTAAGAGGGTTATTCAGATTTTGGAAATAGAATGCCCAATATAAATACATAAAAGTCTCTTATAAGTTCATGACTTAACTAGTTGCTACCTAATTATTCTCACTTAACAGTGTTCCTGTATCTAATTTTGTGCATCACCACCAGAATACTCTAACTAAACGACCTAAACTTTGCTATATGCTTGCTCAATGACATTAGGGCCTTCCAGTTGTTTATAAAGTTCAGCACTTACCAGCTAATACCCTGAATATCACTCTCGCACCTTAAATTCTCAAGTTGAATAAAATATTTAGTAAACAAGTACTCTGTGCTATGTTAAATGCAGTTCAGCTGCATTTTGCCATGTGTACAGGCCTCCTGGAGACCCTAGAAGTATCAACCATTGTATCTAAAACTAAAACACCCAGCAGAACCTGGCTAGGGCTTCTGTTCAGCTATGCATTCATTCAAATTCTTCGTGCCTACCAACCAGTTGTTAACTGGTCCCACAACATCCTCTGTTCTTTTCAGTTTATCTGCAATTTCAGTCATATTCACTCCATATGACCTTGCCACTCCTCTCTGCGTATCAGTTTTTGATAAAACAATTTTACCATAAACATTAAGGTAATTATTTCTCGTCCTATGATAATTATTGTTCTTTAGATTTATTTTGATGATTAACCAAGCATAGCTTTGTTATACTTACTCAACAAATAGACATTAAACTCACACACATTCAAGTCACATGGGTGTGAATATCAGGAGTTTTCTAGGTGCTACGGGAATATATGAACCAGTTGCTCTTATTTAAAGATATTTATCATCTTGGGGACATAAACGAGGAAGCAGGTGACACATGACAATGAAGGGCACCAACTAAATATTATAGGAATATAGACGAAGAAGGAAACATTTTCAGCAAGCAGTAAGTAGGTAGAGAGTAGTTAGTGTTAGAACTGGTATATTACTGATGGTTAAACAAGAGCGTAAGGCAGGCTGGGCACAGAGGCATCAGCCTGTAATCCCAGCACTTTGGGAGGCTGAGGTGGGCAGACCATGAGATCAGGAGATCGAGACCATCCTGGCTAACACAGTGAAACCCCATCTCTACTAAAAATACAAAAAATTAGCCGGGTGTGGTGGCACACGCCTGTAGTGCCAGCTACTCAGGAGGCTGAGGCAGGAGAATCATTTGAACCCAGGAGGCGGAGGTTGCAGTGATCCAATATTGTGCCACTGCACTCCAGCCTGGATGACACAGTGAGACTCTGTCTCAAGAAAAAAAAACATGTAAGGCTATTTTAAGCAGATACATTAGTTACTTCTTGTTGTGTAACACATTATCCAACAATTTAGTAGCTTAAAGCAACAAACATTTTATTTATTATGTCATAATTTCTGTAGATTAGCAATCTGACTCAAGGTCTCTCATGGGATTGCAATCAAGCTGCTGGTTGGGGCTACAGTCTCATCTGAAAACTTCCACTTCTAGGATAACTCACATGTTGGCTAGCCTCAGTCCCTTGTCATGTGGGCCTTTCTACAGGGATGCCTTATGACAAAGCAGCTGGCTTCCTCTGGGTGAGGGAGAGAGAGAGAACACTCAAGGCGAAAAGACCTGAGAACTGACATTACATCATTTCTGCCATATTCTATGTATTACACATAGATGTGAATATCAGGAGGTAGGGATCATCTGGGGCCTTCTTAGAGACTGCCTTCCACTGTAATAATGATAATATGATCAAAAAACAAGGGGGAAAATGTTTCATGGGCATTTGGGAGTGATGAGCAGTCCAAGTTGGCTGGACATATCACCCAAATATGGAGAGCTCTGATATTGCCAAAGAGTTGATTTTATGGAGTAGCTGGAGTAATGTTGAAAACATTTACATGAGGCCAGGCACGGTGGCTCATGCCTGTAATCCCAGCACTTTGGGAGGCCGAAGTGGGCAGATCACCTGAGGTCAGGAGTTTGAGACCAGCCTGGCCAACATGGCGAAAGCCCATCTCTACTAAAAATACAAAAATTAGCCAAGTGTGGTGGTGCGCACCTGTAATCCCAGCT
Source organism: Pan paniscus (assembly GCF_029289425.2). Classification (NCBI taxonomy): domain Eukaryota; kingdom Metazoa; phylum Chordata; class Mammalia; order Primates; family Hominidae; genus Pan; species Pan paniscus. The sequence continues at coordinate 68,631,777 of NC_073261.2, read as the reverse complement.
ACTCAGGAGGCTGAGACAGAAGAATTGCTTGAACCCAGGAGGCAGAGGTTGCAGTGAGCTGAGGTCACGCCACAGCACTCCAGCCTGGGTGACAGAGCAAGATTCCGTCTCTCTCTCTCTCTCTCTCTCTCTCTCTCTCTATATATATATATATATATATATATATATATGAACACCACATTCACAGTGAATATTTTAGAAAAATTTAACTCATTTTATTAAAAAGTACCAACTTCCAAGGTGGTTGAATTAATTTATACTCCCAACAACAGTATGTAGGTGTTCCTTTTTCTCTGCAACCTTGCCAACATCTGTTACGTTTTTACTTTTTAATAATAGCCATTCTGATTGGTGTGAGGTGGTATCTCATTGGGGTTTTGATTTGCATTTCTCTAATGATCAGTGATACTGACCTTTTTTCTTCATATGCTTTCTGTCCACATGCATGTCTTCTTTTTAAAAGTATCTGTTCCTGTTGTTTGCCCACTTTTTAATAGAATTGTTTGGTTTTTACTTGTAAATTTGTTTAAGTTCTTTATAGGTGCTAGATATTAGATCATTGTCATATACATAGTTTAAAATTTTTTTCTCTTATTTTATAGGTTGTCTGTTTATTGATAGTTTCATTTGCTGTTTAGAAGCTCTTAAGTTAAATTAGATCCCATTTGTCAATTTTTGTTTTGTTGCAATTGCTTTTGGTGTCTTTGTCATGAAATCTTTGCCTGTTCCTATGTCCTGAATAGTATTACCTAGGTTGTCTTCCAGGGTTTTTATAGTTTTGTGTTTTAAGTCTTTAATCCATCTTGAGTAAGTTTTGTAAAGGTGTAAGGAAGGGGTCCAGTTTCAGTCTTCTACATATGGTTAGCCAGTTATTCAAGCACCATTTATGAAGTAGGGAATCCTTTTTCCATTGCTTGTCTTTGTCAGATTTGTCAAAAATACTTGTAGGTGTGCAGCCTTATTTCTGGGTTCTCTATTATGTCCCATTGGTCTATATATCTGTCTTTGTACTAGTGCTATGCTGTTTTGGTTACTATAACCCTGTAGTATAGTTTGAAGTTGAGTAGTGTGATGCCTCCAGCTTTGTTTTGTTTAGGAGTGTGTTAGCTATTCAGGCTCTCTTTTGGTTCCATATGAATTTTAAAATAGTTTTTTTCTAGTTCTGCGAAGAATGACACCATTCCTCAAAGACCGAAAAACAGAAATACCATTCAACCCAGCAATCTCATTACTGGGTATATACCCAAAGGAAGATAAATCATTCTATTAGACATATGCACACATATATTCATTCCAACACTATTCTTAATAGCAAAGACATGGAATCAATCTAAATGTCCATCAGTGGTAGACTGGATAAAGAAAATGTGGTACATATACACTATGGAATACTATGCAGCCATAAAAACTAACAAGATCATGTCCTTTGCAGGAAGACAAATGGAGCTGGAAACCATTATCCTTAGCAAACTAATGCGGGAACAGAAAGCCAAATACCACATATTCTTATAAGTGGCAGCTAAATGATGAGAACACATGGACACATAGAGGGGAACAACACACAGTGAGGCTGATTGGACAGTGGAGGGTGGGAGGAGAGAGAGGATCTGGAAGAAATAACTAATGGATACTAGGCTTAATACCTGGGTGATGAAATAATCTATACAATGAACCCACATGACAAAAGTTTACCTATATAACAAACCTGTACCTGTATCTTGAACTTAAAGTTAAATTTTGAAAAATTTATAAGAAGTATGAAAGTTAAGTGATTCTGAATAAAGTAATACCAATTAAAATGCTTATATAGTAGCCCAAATATGAAATTCATTTGAAATGGGGATTACTTTAACTCTGAAATTTCATTATATAACTTTTTATGCATAATATATATGTTGTCTATCCATTGAGACTAAGTTTTAACACAAGGATAGTATATATCTTTTTATCTTCATTATGTCAAGCACAATGTATTTAGGCAGTATTATGTAAGTACTAGTTGGAAAGAAAAAGAAGGAAAGAGAAGGATCACACAAAAGTAGTATTGCAGAAAAGAGTTTCAAGAAGGACGTTGCTGACTTTCTCAAAATAACACAAAGTATTTGGGTTGGAACTGAAAAGAGGTGCCTAGATCTTAAAAAAAAAAAAGTGAGATTTTTTCTAAAAGCAGTGTCAGTGGAGGGGTAACTTAGAACTCAACTACATTGAACGAATGAGGAGTGGAGAAATTGAGGCCTTCAGGATAGACTCTGTTTTCGAAAAGTTTGGTGGTGCTGGAAAAAAAAGGAAAATATAATAGTAGCTAAAGAAAACTGTGGTTCAAGTATGTAAAGACTTGAGCACATTTTTAGACTACAAGGAAGCAGTAAGGAAAATAATTTAAAGACATGAGAGAAGAAAGACTTTATGGTACTAAATCTCAGAAAAGACAGAAAAAAATAGTTTTTAAGAAAACAGAGATGGTGGCATTAATTGTGGAAAGACACAGGAACGATTCTTCTTCCATAAGACAGGAGGAAAATGTGGGTAATACGCGAGAAAATGTTTCTCACTTTACAAAGTTCCATAACAAAGCCTCTGAGATCAAAATGATAAAAATTATCATAAGGACAATGACATGTGCTTCTTTGTGCATCATAAATAAATAGAATCTAAAATATAGGTAGGTATATGCAGGGTTAAATAAACTGAATCTACGTAGTCTCTGTTGTTTAAAATATTTTTTCATTTTGTATACCTTTGCTTTATGGACTTCGTGGAGAACTTATTCTCATAAAATAAAGCAGTCATAGAGTTTTGTGTTAATATTAGGTCAGCTGACTTTAAAAGGATGTTCTTTTTTACCCTAGATTATCAAAAATTCTATATAATGAATAAGCTTCTACAATATTAAATGCATGGTTAGAAAATATAGGAGAGAAATACAAGAACAAAGAGTTCCTGCCTTTGAAGAACTCATAATAGAGAAAGCAGAGTGACAAGTACACAAATTTCTCTATGACAGAGTAGATGGCATAGGATCGCTACTAACAAATCAAAGGGGATTCAAACAAGAAGGAACAAGTGGCATTCAGGTATGGTCATCAAGATGTCTTCATGAAAGAGCTTACAATTTACATGGAATTGGCAATTGGACAGGACTTTTAAGAGAAACAATAAAGATAAAGAACACTCTAGTTTTGAGGCAAAGACACGAATAAAGGCATGGAGTCAGGAGATTACTGGAAATATTCAGAGAAAAGCAAATATCTTAATTAAATTCAAGGGGAGGGGCATGAGGCAAGAGTTAGGAATACTCCTGAAACATCTGGGACAGTAATAAATGAAGTTTTAATCAATGAGTCAATAAATTCAGATCTATGTTTTAAGAAGCTTAATCTAGCAGTAATATGCTTTAGAATCAGTAAGAAAAAATGGAGAACTCAATTAGGAGCCTATTGTGGTACTCCAGACCAGCAGTGGAAATATAAGTGGAAACAATGTCCAAATGGAAAGCATTGGTGGGATGCTTGAGGCATTACAAGGTAAAATCAAAAGGATAAAGCAAATAACTTGGATGTGAGGGTGACGAGGGAGAGCTGGGAATTACTCCAAAGGTATGTAGCTTTGTAACCTATGCTGCCAAAAATTCTTATATTTTGAAAAATGGACAGTCTCCAAGAATAGCAATATAAGGATAGTGCAGAATATTTTGGAAGTCAATGCATACTTCAGAAAATTCTCTTTGAACCCCATAGCTATATAATGGCCTAAGTGGGTGTCATGAGCTACAAGGTTCAAGAATATCCAAAGGATAAAATCAACAGAACATTTTGGAATATGAGCTTTGTCCAAAGATCATGAGAAGCAAGAGAGGGAAAATATTGCTATATAAGTATTATACTACACACATCATAACTAGTAGAATGCCAGTGCTGGGAAATAAAACTGCTGCATAGTAGGTACCAATGGCTAAGTGTGGTCAGCTTTTGTAAAGAAAATGAGTAACTCTTGCCAGGACATTTTGCAGTATCCATTCCTCAACAAAATATTCTTCTGGCTATCAGCTCTTACTCTTCAGGATCAATCATCTTCCTAAGAAATGCCAAAACATCTTTAAAATATTCCTTATCAGAGAGAACCTGACAACAGCATAAAGGCATAATGAAAGTTAAAATTTTAACACGCACAAGTTGGTTAATCAGTGTGAGATATATTATTTCTCTCCTTGGTAAAAGATGCAGCAAATAGATGCTCTGTCCTGTCATTCTGCTCTTTGAAGTACAAACACTTGTCTCAAATGAGGCCCTAAGTTCTTTCTTTTTCTTTTCCTTAAATCAGCAAATCTACTACACAGGCTCTTACTGATACTAGAGTCATATGCCTCTTAATCCAATGATATATGAATTATGGCAGTACATGGCTCTGAAAGTGCCTCGAAAGCAAAATATGGAAATTCCCACCCCACTCTCCCAAGAGAACAGGATGAGCCGTCATTATTTTTGTGAATTCAGAGACTATCCCTGTGTTCAGAGACAGCATGTATATGTCTGTCTCTTTCTCTTTTTGAAGTTTTGTTTTGTTTTATTTTGTTTTGTTGTTTTGTTTTTAAAATGAAACCTCAGATGTACTCAAGGACAGTTTGCCAGCTTGGTCAAGAACACTACGATATCTACATATTCACTAAGTCATAAATCTTCTGTACTTTGGCTCTGTGTACATGACACATGACCTTATTTCTCCCTAGTGGTTGCTTACTCAGAGAAAATAGAGGTCTATGGAAACACATTGCTTCCTTCACAGGTAATATTTCACACCTACTTCTTTACATCTTCCTACACATCAAGAGGTACAGTCTGGAAGGGTAGTATAACACAAATTGTCCTAAATAGACTAATTTGGATCAAATGAGAAAATTTCCCTAAACATTTGTTAGTATAGTAGTATTACCTACATGCTTCCAAACATTGTTTATACTTCTTAGGAGCAAATGAACAATCCTCTGATTTCTTTGGGTATTTGGTTCAATCTGTCTCTCAGACATTACTGAGTTCCTGTAATAGTTCATTCTCACTGCTGATAAAGACATACACGTGACTGGGTAATTTATAAAGAAAAAGAGGTTTAATGGACTCACAGTTCCATGGGCTGGGGAGGTCTCATAAACATGGCGGAAGGTGAGGGAAGAACAAAGGTGTGTCTTAAAGGGCAGGCAAAACGAGAGACTGAGAGCCAAGCAAGAAGGGAAATGCCTTCCAAAACCATCAGATCTCATGAGACTTATTCACTACACTGAGAACAGTATAGGAGAAACTGTCCCCATGATTCAATTACTTCCCACTGGTCCCCTCCCACAACACGTGGGAATTATGGGAACTACAATTCAAGATGAGATTTGGGCGGGGACACAGCCAAACCATATCAGTACCATAGCAATCTCCCTAGTATTTTATGGAAAGCCAGCAAAAGTGATTACAAAGGGAGCACTTGCCTTGACCAGAAAACTCTGTCATTAGGTTTAACATTCAGACCCGAAGCTCATTTCTCTTTCTCATTGAAAAACGGATAACCATGTTATGAACATTAGCCATATTACCAGTATAACCAAGAGGAAATGTTTGTCACTTTTTTCACTAGTATTCATAAAACAAATAAGCATAGATTCCTTGGGTTTGCTTGAATACCCAAGAAAAATGGCCACTTCAATATGCCAAGCAATTTAATGAAAAGTGACTTCCAAACTGTGGGTTCCATTTTTGCTAAAAATCTAACAAGAAAAAATACAGGAAAGTATGCATAATGTTATGACTTCTAACATTTCTCTGAATTATAATGAAATGAATTATAATTTCACTAAATGACAATGTCTACCCAAGAAGTGGTTCTCATTTCTCATGTTTCATATATTTCTAATATTTCTTTTTCTCAATTTTTTGGTTCACATTGAGCTAATCAAAGTTCTTATTACAAGTAACAGAAGCCAGATTTGCCTAACTTAAAACAGAAAATGGATTTATTGGAAGGATATGTGGAGGCACCCAAAATTGATGGACCTACTGGACAGACAGCCAGCAAAGTACACAGGAACATACAGAGTATGTGTGGGAGGCGCAGAGACCACCACCATTATCATGCCATTGGGATAGCCCCATTTTCACTCTACTTCAACTCCATGATTAGTCCCTCAACAGGCCCAACATCTTTGTATCATCACGCAGATTCAAAATCCCAGGCTGAAGTATCCAATGATAGTACTTCAGATGTCTACAGCTTCACTCACTGAGAACTGGGAGACACTTAACCTAACATTGTATTTAGTGAAAAGTGTTGTCTGCCAAGACGCAGGCAAAGGAGACATTCACCCTATCCAGGCTTCACATGTTGGACAAGCAAAAACCATGATAAATATCCATTGCACATGCTACAAGGAAAATTATACTTCACATGTCAAATAATTATGTCTGTGTAGTAAGCATATTAATTTTTGAAACTTGGAGAATGAAACAGAGGGAAATGTATTGAACATTATCTTTTTGAAACTTTTTTATCAAATAAGGTATAGATCAATTAATATTTTCTATTATATAAGATGTGGAAGAAGGATAGTATTTCCTTCATCATTTTTAACCCTCTGCCTTTAAAAAGCATTAATATATTTATTAATGAAAGCCATTTTAACACTAATACTAATGCAGCACAAAGCTATAGCTATGGAGAAGTTAATTTTATGCTTAACATTGTTCTAAGTGTTTCACATGTATTAACTAACTCATTTAATTCTATTGATTCATTTTATTTAGCAGAGTTTCTAGGGGTTTCTGAAATCACTTGGAAAAATAAGTCATTTAAACTTCAAGTAAAGTTACTAGCATCATTAAGCCTCATTAAATGCTAGAAGAATCTAGAACTGCCCAATATCCCATGCTAAAATTTATTCTTTAAAATTGGCATCATTTTCTGTAAAAGAAGTGAATCTTATTTCATAGTACATGTTTGTTGCCCTAACTCAAAGATGACTGTAATGTGATCAAAATAATAGTATATATATGCAATCTTTAAATAAAGCATTTATATTAGTCAGGGTTCTCTAGAGGGACAGAACTAATAGGCTAGATGTATATATAAAGAGGAATTTATTAAGGAGTATTGATGCACATGATCATAAGGTAAGGTCTCACAATAGGCCGTCTGCAAGCTGAGGAGCAAGGAAGCCAGTCTGAGTCCCAAAACCTCAAAAGTAGGGAAGCTGACAGTGCAACCTTCAGTCTGTGGTCAAAGGTCCAAGAGTCCCAAAGCTGAAGAACTTGGAGTCAGATGCTCAAGGGCAGGAAGCATCCAGCATGGGAGAAAGATGGAGGCCAGAGACTACGTCAGTCTAGTCTTTCCAAGATCTTCTGCCTGCTTTTATCCTAGCAGCTGATTAGATGGTGCCCACCCAGATTGAGGATGGGCCTGTATCTCCCAGTTCACTGAATCAAATGTTAATTTCCTTTGGCAACACCTTCACAGACACACCCAGGAACAATACTTCATATCCTTCAATCCAATCAAGTTGACACTCAATGTTAACTATCACAGCATTCCTAGTAAATTTACAAATGGTAACTGAAAAAAACATCCAATTTGGAAATCTTTAGCGTAACATGATTTAATAGGCTAAAATTATACACCAGTTTGTTTTAATTACCACCATTGTATCAAATAAATATAGTCTTTGAACTGTAGTCCACATAGTCTACTGCAGAGAAAATCTAAATCACACATAATCCCAAGACATAGGGCACTGGTTGTCTACACAATATTCATAATCTTCTCATTTACCAAGAGAACTCCAGTAACGTACCCAGCTAAAAGAAAACATTCTTCAGCCTCACAACAAATTACAGGCAGCAATCATAGGATGGTGTTCTAGGAAAATTCTTTTTCCCCTAGTCTTCCTTTTTGGCTCTTTTGGTCATTTCCCCTTTCCTTCCTACTATCTGCCTGAAAGGTACATATAATGACTAGACCTCTAACAGTCAGTTTTAGGCTATAAGATGACACTGAGGATCGAAGCCATGAGCTAAAAATGGCAGAGCAGAAAGAAGGAGACTGGGTCCCTGGACAGAGCGTGGAGACACTGTATCTACCCTAGGCTGCAACCTCTGTTCTTATATATCAAGGTAGATACATAAATTCTATCTTGCCTTGATCATTTTAAATAGTCTAATATCTACCTAGCAATTTACCATTGAAAATATTTCCCACATATATTACCTCCTTTCAAAATTCTAATAACCTCAAAAGACAAAACTATCCTCGTTTTATAGATGTTGAAGCAGTTTCAGATGCTAATTGACTTGCTCAGGATTATAGAACAAGTAAATAGAACACCTTTGATGTGGACTTCAGGTCTCTAAACTCAGATTCTATCTCTACTAAAGTGTATCGCATTATCAGAGAGATTCCCCACCTGTCCCCCTCCCCACAAGGTTAAATTTCTTAAAATATACAGTCAGATTTTTAGCCTGTAACAAGTAAATTTATTTACTTACTCTTTATATTAACAACTCCAATGTAATGAGAAAACATTTTATTCGCAACTTCATGGCCATGGGGCAATGAGAAACACAACAGTTTGAAGATGATTTGCTGGGTTGCCCAAAGTCTTTGTCAAATTCATTTTAGAAGACTTCCAGTTATCTGACTCAGTGGCCCAAAAGAAGCCAATTACAGAGACACAACGTGAGTGGAAGGAATTAAAATGATAGGAAGAAATGAAAGTCTTAAGTTCCGTGATTTACTGGGGATGTAGGTACAATATGGAGACTAAAAGGAAAAGACTTTCTCCGAATATTAAATAATAGTGGCATTTTAGTATAAATTATTTGTATAATTAGATACATAGTCTAAGCTTGGAAGCTTAGAACTTTTTGCTTTTACTTTCTCTATATAAACAAACACTTTGAAGCATGAACTGTGCAGTTTTAGAACAGTCAATTGGTCGTGATTTTATGTATCCATTGGTAGTAGGCAACCAGTCTCTACTATCTGTATTATATGAGAGAGAGAAAGGTGAAGAATGGGCCCTGGATTCAAACTACAAAGTCAAAAATTGAACTAGTGACTAGAATAGCTTAACCATTTTTATTCTACATAAGTAAAAATTAATAACTCTAGAAATGAAGAACCATATAAAACAGAGTAAGGTATACCCACCATAATAAGGCGTTTAAGTGAATCTTAAAAGAAATGCAAAGAATCTAGTATAGTAAACCAGTAAACGGTAGACTTTGTTATCAGGAAGACCTAGGATAGAATACTGACTTTCCTGCTAGTGACTCTGTGGCCTTGGGCAAATCATGTAACCTCTCTAAGCCTTGCTTTCCTCACCTGTTAAATGAGTATGATAAAAGTGTCTCAAAAAGTTATTGTGAGCTGGGCATGGTGGCATGTATCTATAGTCCCAGCTACTTAGTAGGCTTAGGTGGAAAGATTGCTTGAGCATCTTGGACAACATAACAAGACCTCATCTCTCTAAAAAAATTTTTAAAAATTCAAAAATTGTTTTTAAAGTCATTGTAATTAAAGAGATAAAGCTTGGTGGGTAGTAAGTGGGATAAGTGCTCAAAAACGGTATCATGATTATCATTTTCTAGATAAATCATAATTAGAATTTTTTTCTAATTTTGGAGTCTTCTCATAGACTTCTTAGGTCAATAAGGTATAATTTACTCAAAGATATCCCCAAATAGTATTAGCATAATACTATTTAGTATAATACTAATTAGTATAATTGACTTATTTGAGTATACATACAAGTGTGTCCAAAATATCTTGATCAAAACCAGTGTGGGTTATCATTTTGGGCTTGTTGTTGTTTTGTAACTTAGCCCAAAATAGACTGTATCTTTCTCTCTCTGAAATACAGATATTATTTGAGGCAAGAGTAGGTAATACTAAGATGGGATTTTTTTTCGCCTGAAATCTATCTTTCTGAACCATCTGATCTCTTGAAGTACCGAGAAAATGATTTATTACAATAAATAGCCTTAAAGATAAAAAAGAATGAGATTAAATTCTGAATACTAAGGAGAGACATTTCATCTTTCTTGATTTCAACAGGGCTGGAAAAATATCAAATTTGAGATAGGAAAATACAACAAGTATTCTCCCGTCCTTTGGCCACTAAATGTTAGAAGTGTAGCTGTACTGAGGACAGGAGGCATAAGAGAAAGTACACTGCCATATAAAGTGCCTCCTAACCCACTGTTGGATTTTCATAAGGTTGTGGTGATGTTTCTTGGGGTTATCCAGATTCCTCCATTAACTGATTGATACATTATATCTAATCAAACTGCCATCTCCTGGTACACAAGTTATTTCCTGGATCCTGTTTGAAGTCCACTGGAAGTCTCCACTCGTTAATGCTTAGCTGTGTAGTGCCTTTGTAATAAAGACAATGATGCTGCTGCTTTCCAGAAGCACCTCAGCACAGAACGACGCCAAGTTACATGTGCATTTTAACCACTGGCTCTGGAGCAAGGCATTTAAATGAGAAAACTGAAAATTAAAAACTCATTAATTTAGAAGACACTTTTGCTGAGTATGAGGCAGTATGGACAAAACAGAAGACTACCTATGAAAGAAAAGTTAACTGCAGAAATTACAATGACAAACAGGAATCCAGGGGAAATATTTAAGATAATTTATATTTAAGCCTTCAGAAGAATAAATAGGCTAATTACAAATATTTTTAAATCTATTCAACAAAATCTTTTGAAGAACTTTTAAAATGATCTGAATAGCCTAGGTTGACATCATCTCATTCTCAAAATACTAAAATTTATGTCTTTTAAAATGTTATATAATGAAGATCACTCTTCTCCAAGTTAATCTGAATATTTTACAATTTTTTAAAAGAAATAGGCAAAAAATTATTATAATTGATCAAATATTAAATTTCATATGTTTGGAAATATTTATTGTGTTCTTTTAAAAATATGTTCACATATGTATATACACATGCATATGTACACATACTCAAGTATACATCTACCCAGAGACACATATGTATATATATGCTGCTTATTTCATTCATTGGATGAACTGAAAAATAAGTGAGGGTCACAGAATCACTTGAGAAACTAAATGCAAATATCAAAGAATACCTTATTAGTAAAAACAGAAAAAAGCTTCAAATAGAATAACCATACAGAGTAGCCAATACAATTTTTAAACAATTTTGGCAGGCATACCTAAAATACGTGCTGGGAAGGTAAGTCCACCCATCTTTTCAGAAAAAGACAGAGGTGAACCAAATGCACAATACAGACACAAAGTCAGTACCCAGAAGTAGATCTGAAGAGGAGAAAAGGATCACAAATCCCAGAGACGTCTTTACATATATTTTGATGTTTTCCTTTTGTGTACGGTATTGATGAGTGTGTCGTGTGCTCATTGAGAAACCAGCCCTCAGTAATTGTCAGGGATCTTCATTCTGAGTGCAGACTCTACTGGAAATTAATTGCTTCGGTGCAATCTGAACCACATCATAAATGTCATGTAGAAGTTGCAGGGAGTGAGGAGGCAGTGACAGCTCAATCCGCACTGTTTCATTTAAAGGTGGGTAAAACACACTGCGACAGAAGTGCTCTTCATCAATAATTTAGTCCGCAGTGTAAAGCCAAGCCGTGCCAAAGATGCCAGGGGAGCCGCTGCCTCCCTGGTTTTAATGACACCAGCAGGGAGGGGTTGAGGGGCCAGCTCAAATCAACATTCACTGCACATCTGGGCATGTCGGCAGATGAAGATATCAAGGACTGAGCTGACAGGACAAAGGGTTGAAAAAAGAAGTGTAACCTAGAAAACCTTTACTTTGAATTCTTTGTATAAATTCAAGGGAGATGACAGTTCCTAAGGTCATCTTATATAATAAAACTTCAGTGATCTACATAGAGAATTTTAACCCTTTCTACCATGTAATCAAAGAAGATAAAAGTTTAGTTTCTATCATTCACTTTACGACTCTAAAATATTCCCATTTGTTCCCCGCAATAAGACTTCTGCGATGAGTCAAACGCTAACTAGAATTGCATGATTTCATCTCATGAACCCTAATTACAGCTTCTCAGAAGCCACACTACAGTTGGAGGTCACTCCAAGATCCTCTTAACTTAGGGGAGTTTAATATCTTGGCTATTTCACAATGTGTTTGTCTGAAACTCAAAATTTAGTTTGGGAGCTCCCACTGTAATATAAAGGAAATAATGTAAAATGGCACAACCATCCCTTCTTTATCGTACCTTCTTTAAAAAAAAAAAAAAAAAAGGAAGGAGGTGTATGTGTTCTCACTACCTAAAGAACGCTGTTCGTGGGATTCTAGTGCAAAAGTTTGAATCGAGTTTGAAAATGAGGATTATATGAATTATATGAGTGGCAATTTCGTCCTGCTCTTTTGAGGACACCAGCATTCCCAGGTTGTGCTATTCTTGGAACCCCAGAGACCAAATTCAATTATCTCATCCTATGTTTTGTATATTTAGAGGACATCACAGCCTCACAAAGGGCTGATTGGATTCTCATTCTCACACTAAGGAGAGTCAGCCCTCATTGAAGGAAATTTACTGAGTTTCCATTTTCCCCCAATGGTTTTCACTATAAAAAAATGAAATTAGTAATATTATTAATGCTAATCAGAGTTAAAAGTTTAAAATATTTAGCTATATAAATGAAAAATAAAAGACAATCAGTATATGTGATTTATAAAGAAAAAAATAAGAGTGTGAAATGAATTTCAAATTTACTACTCTGATAATATTTAGCCTCCTTCAGGTGACTAGTATTCAGGTTTTATTCAAAATGAAGAATGTGTGAGAAAGTGGTAGCCATATTAGTTTGAAAGTGTGGGTTCATGGGATAGTATATCTTATTAAGCTAATAAATATAAATCCCCAAGAATTCCTAAGCACGACCAGTCCATCTTGAAGTCAAGGTAGAAAGTATGTAACACAATTGAAAGCACATTTCTAAAATGTCTTATAGGAATCAGTGCACCCATTGCTAGTTATAACATTCAGGAACAACACACAAGAACTTTAAATCATTACTGCAGATCCCTTCATCACAGTATATCCCTCCAGTCTAAATTTCTGATATCAAGCAAAGGTTATAAATCTCACCATTAATATGCTAATTTTTCTATAAACTTAAGAAGAGGACTGCCAAAAATATCGAAGATATACAGGTAGACAATTCTATAGGATTTAGATTTGACTGGCTGAACAGACACAATTCAACCCAACTCTTGAGATGGGGTTTCCCAGTGGAAGAAAATGCAAGTCGGTGAAAGGTCTTACCAGAAAGAAACGTGACTTTGATATCAAATCCTCAGCTAAAGTATGTAACAGAGTCTGTAATTAGATTAATAATTGTCAAAACAAAAAGCTTGTTTTAGCGCATGTAAATTTTCCACCCTTTGTAGCTGATAAAATAGACACAGTTCATCAATAAAAGTCATATTTTACTTCAGTTAGACCGATCCCACCATTTTTGGCTTTCTTCATTGCGTTACTATAGTTAAGGTAGAAAAATGATTTAATTCCATTTTAAAAAAACAAAAACATTCTTATTTACCAAGAAGATACATCAGAGAGAAAGCTATTGTCTTCGAATGTATTAAACTGAACATACGAAATTGTCGATACTTGATTTCTTTACCTACAAAAACGCAGTTTCATATGGCTTAACCTAGTAATTCTTCACCTAATAAAAATTTCATAAAAACTTCACTTAAATAAAAATCCTAATGGAGTGTTTAAATATTTGTCAAACCATCCATTCAACAATATTTGAAAAATTTCGAAGCACTACTATGCATCAAGCACTGTCATTGGCCCTGTTTTGTTGTGGTTGTTGTTTTTGTAAAAAATGCAGCTAGTAATGAGAATGCTTGCTTCTTAGAAACAAATTGAGAGATATTAGGAAATGAATGAATTTAATGCCAAGATGTTTGGATTTTTGTTAAATGACAATTCATAGGAAATGACCAAATAGTGTCTTTGAAATTATCTCAGTTTACAGGAAAGAAAATGTGAGTGATAATGATTTTTCTACTCTTATATTTTTAGTGTCCATAAAAGCACAATCATGAGGCCAATTTACGTAGAAAACTGCCACAACCTGCTGGTGGCAAAAAAGACCTGGTGGGAGGATATTTCAGATCGGCTATTTAAACTAAAATAAAAATGGCAGTTGTTACAAATTTCAAATTAATGTCCACTTTCTAAACCAAAGATGCTCAACTGTCTCTCTATATTCACATGTATGAGTCCCCTGAACTCCAGATGGAAACGGATGTTATAATTATCACGGGATTGTTGTAGCCTTAAATGGGAATGGAAGATAATCATGCTGAAGTGTCAGATCCAAAGGATGGCTGCTTTTAAAAAGCCCATTAAACAATATTATTCAATGTTAATGGTAGCATTATCAGAAGGTCTTTGATAATGTAGCTGCCAATTGTGCTCTCTTGATTTGTAACTTTCTTTGAGGGCTTGGGGAACATGAGCTGTTTAAAGCACCTTTTTAAAAAGCTCCTAATTCCTTTCTGACTTTGACTATTCTCTTTTTCACTGAGGAACTGAATGGAACCTGTAACTCTGATTAAAATGAACTTAGACTATACAGAAGGCCTGCCTTACAATTATATATGTGCCAAGATTAAAACTCAGATATCTTGTAGTCAACAGTACCAGGCTAAGTGGTAGGTAATAGAACTTCCATTCAAAACTTTAGAAAAAAGCAGAATGAGTATAGCCTTTACGGAGGGGTAGATAAAATACTTCAGAGGAGCAGATTTCTAACAGATAATTCTTTGCAGAAAAGTCACAACCATTCTAACACAACTAGCTATTTTAACAAACACTGGGGTGAGGAGTTTGCCACCTAAGTATTGCCCAAGACACATGACTGCATATTAGTGATGGTAGCAGATACATTTTTAATTAAATCTTCTTTTATTTAGAGCATTATGCAACACCTGGGTGACAGAGTGAGACTCCATGAAAAGAAAGAAAAGAAAAAGAAAGAAAGAGAGAGAGAGAGAGAGAAAGAAAGAAAGAGAGAGAGAAAGAGAAAGAAAGAAAAACGAAAGAAAGAAAAAAGAAAGAAGAAAGAAAGAAAGAAAGAAAAAGAAAAAGAAAGAGAGAAAGCAAGCAAGCAGGCAAGTTTTTCCAGGGTGTGGATATTTTCGGCCAATGAGTTGAACACTCTTAAATAATAGCTATGTAGGCAGTGATGGATGAAGTGAACAACTTTATTCTAAGAAGTCAACTCTTTCTTCATTTAATCTCAACCTCCATGTAGAATCACAAGATGTACCCTAAGAGCAGACTTTCCTGCCAGGCCTGTTAGGGTTGAGAAGTAACACTGCTCTGGTCCCACTGGGCATCCACTCTACACACCAGGAAATTTAATTTGTCCTAAAGTGAAATATTTCCCAGAAGAGAAAAACATTCACCTGGACATTTTTTTCCTTGCCATCCTCTTCTGCACTCATGATGTAATATTCATGGTTATAAGGGAATGGGGGGGGGTGGGAAAATGACTTGTTTATAGAAAGTAAAAGAAAAGGTGTAATTAGAAGATGGTAAGCAACTCAAGTCTCAGTTACCTTGACCAGTTTGTGAGATCTGGGGGAAAAGAAGGTGCTTTGGAGATCTGCAGAAAGGTCAGAGGAAAATATGATGTGGGCAAGGGGTGAAGGGTATTTGCGAGGAGCCAGGGAAGCAACATTTCAAATAGGCTTTTAAAATTCACTTGGGTTTGTACTATATGTCTCTCGAAAGAGTTAGAAGCCCAATATATAAAAAGCTGACTATTTATATATTTGATTCCTTAAAAGCAATTAGGAATACAAAGCAGATGGTCCAGCATTGTAGACTTCCCTTTTCATATTGCTTAAACACTAGAGATCAATAAGTCTAATATAAACAGATGATTTCCATAGCAGGGTTTATAATTAGCTGGCACTGAATGTGTCCAAACTCTAAAATAATTAGCAGAAGCATGTGGCACACCATTAAAACCTTGTGGCTTGTCTGCATTTACATTTATAATTATTAAAGTTAATTATGATGCTTGTGTTATGGTTCCAAGCTCCTTTACAACTTAGATTAAATATTTTTTTTAATCCCATAACTTCATTTCTAACCTTCCTTGAGCCTCTGGAAAACAGTGAAATCATACAAAATAAGGAATGTATAGCTGCAGTTTTTTGCTCCAAAGGGTACTAGTCTGTCCTTATCATGAAAGATAGGCTCTTCTTAAAGAGCTGGCAGCTTTCTCAACTGATAACAATATTTCGATCTTGAATTTTAATTTGTTTGTAATGATGGGACAGGCAGAATAACACTGCTTACAAGTCTTTGGAGTGAAAGCTGTCATTTTTGAGAGCTAAATGAATGGCAAGTTAGTGTCAATATAGTCTCCTCAATGTATTATATAGTGAAAGAGAATTTAAAATAATATATATAATGGGCTTGGTTCAAGATCTAAAGATACTCTACATTATTTTAGAGTGCAGCTGATACTTCACAGGAAAGGAACAAACAGTTCACCTTTATTTTTAAAGTCCACATCCCCTGAAAAGGCTATTTAGCAAAGCCCTCCACTGTATTGGGAACCTTGGATACAACAAAACACGTAACACAGACTTTGCCTCCTCAGCCAGAACAATGACAGTGTTAGTCTCACCAACAATCATACTAACCACAAGAGCATATTTCTTTAAAATTTGCCTCAAGAAATATGATGACATGTTTTTGGTGATCTTATACTCAGGTGTCATTTATTGTCATTGCAACAACTGGCCAGTGTTCTTAACATAAATCTCATTAAATCTGGAAATTTTTTCATCTTTGGTCAAGAACATTTTAAGAAATTTATATTCTATATCCTATCTAATACACCAGGCCATATTTAAAGACACAGTTCTTAACATATTTACAAGTCAGGAAATCAGAAAAGGAACATTAAATACCTTATTTGTCAGATCTGCTCATGTATATCTCTGTTACTATATTCAAGTTATCTGTAATCAATAAGTGTAACAAATGTGCTTTCTTTATAAAAGAGTCCATTGACTTATATAGTTTAATGTGATTTATTAATATTTATTTTCTGGTTCTTTCCGTTTGCTAGAATTTTGTGTAAGTACCATACACAGTTGGCACCCTAAAAAACAAAAACAAAACAAAAAAATCCCTGTTTTTAGCTACTGTGCTTTTCAGATCATTTCTACTCAATTTTTACATGAGTTTAAATACAGTACACTCATTTATCTGCAAATTGTAAAAGACATAGCTATAAAATATCTAACTTCCAGTCTCATTTTTACCACATAGCTGAGAGAGATTTTAATAAAAATAACCACTTTTTTATAATAAAGAAAAATCTTTTGTTTCATCACTTCTCCTGTTGCATCACTTAGAGGTAAAAAAATTAAAATATACTTTACTCAAGCTATTAAGATTAGAATGAAATTCATGTTAATTTCATTGCTAATGAAATATGTAGAGACATAAAGACACTGTCATTTTAACGTAGCAGTTAAAAAGGAAAGGATGTAATATCAGCAGGATGATTTTAAAATTACTTATTATTTTAATAAAACTATTAAATAATTATGTCCAATGAAATTTTACACTCATTACTCTTTAAGAGATAAGAGAGGAACAGAAAATGAAGAAAAGATGGAAGTTAGAATGAGATGGATTAAGGTGAGAAAAATCTCAAAATTGGAATGGTAAAAGAAAAGACACAAGAAAAGGTGTACATAGAAAGGGTCAAGGAAAAGATTAAGACTGTGGAATCCAGGTATTAGAAATATCTGCCCACTGGAAAAGATCATGAATTTTCCTCCTGCCCATGCTCATACTTGAATAGGGCTTCAACAATCAGTGCAGTAATTTTTCCTCCAGAGCAAATATTCATACAATGTGCCTAGTATCACTGTAATAGAAATATGTATTATTACTTATAGTCTATGTTATATTTATGCTATGTATGTGTTTATCTGTGTATGGTATATATTTTTGCTCTGTGCTTCTCTTAAAATTTCCTGAGGGTACCTGCATTGAACTGTTAGTCATGTATTATTTTTCCTAGAAAAACCTAATACACATAACAATCTTTCTTAATTGTAGTATCCCAGGGAGAAAAACAAAAGCAAGTTTTTTTTAAAGTTCTTCATATTAAGATAAAGGGGACATTTTTATAAGAAATCTTGTGATATTAATACTTTGCATTCCCTGCAAATATCCATGTCATCATTCACAGAATTTAATTACAGAAACATGAATTATGCCATTATTCATCTGTATTATCAATAAGTTGCACTTTCTAGGTGTCTTATGTGTTTGAGGCATTTTATTATATACTGCAGTCACTAAGATTAACCTCAAGTGACTCATAGCCCGATTTGGGACGCAAAGTGTCATAAGCAATATGAGATGGTGCCTGCTCTGTAAGAAATACACAACATAAACCATATGTAATAGACATGCAGAAAGAAAAATAATCACCCAGGAAACATTCACTGAAATAATGAAACTGGCAATATGGTTTTATAGAAGGACAGGATATCAAAGGGCCCAGATCCTGGGATATTGGGACAGGATTTTTCAAGCCAAATTTTTTAAAGGCATGGATTAAGGTATATAATATATTCAAAGAAAAAAAGATAAGCCTATTTGGAGAACTAGGTAGATGTCACCTTTAATAAGGTCCACAAGGAGTTTGTATTTCAATCATCAGGCAATAGAAATTTTTTTTCCTCACAACGTGTATTATATTAAAAAAAAATCAGCACAGTATTCAACTCCATTTTGTTTTTGTCAATATATCCTTGCCTATAGAGAACAAAACTAAGGTCACAGCCTCCCTGCAGCTCAAGTGTTTTCATCTCAAATCTCCAATAAAAGACACTCATATTCCTTTCTCAGAAAACCCACATTCTTCTCTCAACTAGTTAAGTCTACTCCGTGTCCATCATACACTTTCTGGCCCACACTTTACTTTCCTCTGGCTCAGGCCAGACCAGGAGATGTCTGGAATATGACAAGGTAGTATGAGCCTGCCAGCTCTATTCTGTTAGCAAATTTATTTTCTTCTCTTAGACGGATGATAAAAATGTCACGGTGTGATGCTTTAGCAGGCCCAGGAGCTCCCACCTACAGCTGTGGGGCTTGAGTGGGACCTGAAGCCAAGAATGCCATAAGGAGCACAGACAGCAACTCCGCCATCACTGCTCCTCCTGCATTGCTCATTCTCCTGCTAAATGATGCAATGGGACCCCCTCAGGGATTCTGAGTCTGATCATGTTTTTCTTGCTATTTTTTTACTTCCATCTTCCCTTCACTAAAGCAGCCCAAACTACTGAATTTTTCATGAAACAGATAATATCATTGTACACAAGATAATGGCATTCAAATACATCCATCTGCTTGTTAGCTCTGACTACATTGATTGCAATTCTACTGAAAGAATATTTACCAAAAAAGTGATTTTTTTCTGCTTTTGCAGTATTAAAAAATGCACAGTGTCATAAGGGAACTATAGAGGCACTGGTATATACACAACCTAAGAGGGGAAAATGATCTGAGAAATTAAGCAGTGGTCCCTGGGGTGCATCCAAGAACAACAGTTTACATTATCTCAAAGACGGATTTGAAATCCAGATGAGTTTTATGACTCAATGATTTTGTTCTTCCATCAACTGAAGTATGGTTGGTGGAAAACTGTGTTTCACTGGCATGACAGACATGGCCCAGGCAGCTCCCCTAAAGGTTGGAAAATACACAGTCATGTCATTGTTCATCCTATCTAGAGTGGCCATGACTGGATGGAGCAGGATGGGAGAACAAGGCTCCAAGCTCCAAGATTCTTCCAGTCTCCATGGGTGTTGGAGTGATAGGAAAGATGAAGAGAAGATCAGAGTAGAAGTGAGAAAAGGAGAAGGCAAAGGAAGTGTGTCCTTCTGATCTGGCCTTTCATGGCCTCGAATTTGGTTTCTGATCCTAGGATGAATAATCATCAATCTGATTCAGATGAGGAGAGTTCACTACATTTTTTCACATCTCAGCTCAAAGGCAGAGTTTCTTTCTGTCTGTATCATGAAATGTTACTCAAGAATTCCTAAACACTATCTCACTTCTCTGATTCACAAATGATACATTTATTCATTTATTTACTCTGCTACTCTAATTGCCATTCTTACATTCAGAAGTCAAATGGAAAATTAATTCAGCATGTTGGTGTATGTGTAGCCATTATGTCATAAGATGTTGTTTCCTCCATACTTTTTCTTTGTCCTATTCAACCACAGTCATGTCATATTAACTGGCTTGGATTCTTATTTGAATAATTGCTAAGACATTTTCTAACTGGCATGAGATTTTTAATTGAATGTTCAATTAATTCAATTACCCCTAGCTTCCCTAAATTCTAGACAATTATCCCTAGCATCCTTAAATTCTAGAAAAAGCTTTTTATCCATTATGTAAATAAAACAAGTTTATTTCATTCCATATTGTCTTCAATTTTCTAAACCAAGAGAAATGACACATTGCACTTAACCTAAACATTTTATAACAAAAAAAAAAAGCTCTATCATTCTTTAATACCTACAACACTTGTAGACAGAAACTTATATAGGACATCCAAGAAATGTTTTAAAGACTCAGTCAGAACTTCCTTCACTATAAAGAGGTAATTTAATTGAAAAACTTAAGATGTACTGCTATAATAAACACATATACACACACCATGCACAGCCCCATCTTTTGAATGATATCCAGATTGGGCAAGAATGGGTAGGTATAGACAGGGATCTTGTGGGTATATCTTATGGAGTATTATTTTCACAGACTAAGGGATACATTAAGCTTCCTGGGATCTGGGTAATTTCTTCTATGTGCTCTGGACCATATGTGGAACCTTGTGTGAACCCAACAAGTGCAGTTCACCCTTGAGCAATGTAGAGGTTAAAGGTGCCAACTCCCCATGCAGTCAAAAATCCAACTTATAAATTTTGTATCCCCAGAACTTAACTACTAACAGCCTACTGCTGACCAGAAGCCTCACCAATAACATTAACAGTACGTTAACACATATTTTGAATGTTATATGTATTATATACTGTATTCTACAATCAACTAAGCTAGAGAAAAGAAAATGTTATTAAGAAAATCATGAGAGAAAATGTGTTTCCTATTCATTAAATGGAAATGGATCGTCATAAAGGTCTTCAGGTTGGTCTTGCCTTCTCACGAACGGCCAAAGGGGAAAAAGTCCACAAACAAGTGGACCTGGAAAGTTCAAATCTGTGTTGTTCACAGATAATTGTAATTAAAAATGAAGTTAAATGTACATTTTTATTATTTATTGGTAGGTATTTCAGGCCATTGCTGAGTCAAAAAAGCAACTTCTGCTTGATCATATGAAAATTCATTTTCTTCTTAAAACATGTTTTATCATTTGTGAAACAGAGATACACAAATTGCTATCAATCCTTGATATTCTTGAAATTAATAAAAGGTATTTGTGTAGTTTTCTGTATTTTCAAACCTTCCCATTTAATGAGTCTATCTCTTGATGTTGTATGTAGTTCAAATAACTACCACTCCTGCATGCCAATGCTTTAGCTAGTCATTTGCCTAATAAGGAACACTTATTTCTAACACCCGAATAAACAGCCATGATATCTAAATCAGATAACAAAGGTACCACAAGAGCAATAAAATGATCTTCCTCATTTTAAATATCAATGAGAAAAAGGTAGTAACAATAACCGCATAAATCCTTACCTCAAACTTTCTTCCAATGGTTAAATCAGTAAAAATTAAATAACCAGGAAGGAAAGTGAATGGGAGAGTGGTCCATTTTGGCTCCATCAAATGGGATAAAAGAAAGACCTATATATTTTGTATTTTTCTAATCAACCTTGAAGTATATTGGAGGAAATCAATAAATATTAACAATATTAGCTAACAATTCCATCATAAGTCAATGGGTTTTCTTTGTACACAGTGTTGCACAAAGCATTACCTTGTATTTTCTCTCTCACTAATATAATGAGAATTAAATATTTTGGTCTGACTTAAGCATATAAATGTTAGATCTCCAATATGGATCTATCATCTCCATGGCTGTTTCTGCAATTTCTTCCTACTCAAGCAAGATAACCCATTCACTGCATCCTCTAATTTCTCTTCTTAGGACTAATATTTATGTCAGTCCACTTCCTGTCTCTATTCATGTAAATCTGTCAACTACAGTGGCTTTTCCTAATAAAGCGTAACTGCTTTTACATAAATGCAAATAATATTGGGTTCAGGTCATTTCAGGACATGTGAGACAACTGTTTATAAGTCCTGCAAGTTCCGTAATACTAAAAACAAACAAAAGGATAATTACTTAGTGCTATTTCAAACACAATTGTTATAAGATATGAAAAGGAAAAATATCGTTTTTACTCTTAGGGACCTATAATTGAAAATAATAAAGAAGAACAAATAATAGTATCACATATATGAAACAAGCACCAACATGTAATCTATGATTACATTGCAATGCTATAGAATTCAGAGGAAGGAGGAGGTAATTTGGGCAAGAGTGGTAAGGGAAGGCTGTGTTCAGTGAATATAATGAGGAACAATTTGAATGATAGGCAAATAAGGAAGGAAAGTAGGGAGAGAGGAAGGGAATGACCTTAGAAATCAAACAAACCTACTTTCTCCTATTATACAGCAGTAACATAATTTTCTTAAGCTGGAAGAGAGAAGTGATAGGAACACAAAAAGAATTCAAGTTCCTACTACCAAGGTATTGTCTCCCTGTGATAGGAGACTACATTTTTTCCAGTTTCCAGTAACCAACCTCATTCAAGGAAAGTGGAGAGTGGGATCCTAAGATCAATAAAATACAATCTTTGATAGGGGTTGGCAAACTTTTTCAGTGAAGGGCCAATCAGAGAACAAATATTTTAAGCTTTGGGGACCATGTGGTCTCTTAGAGCTACTCAGTTCTCCCTTGGTAGGGTGAAAGCAGCCATATAGAATATGTGCGCAAGTAAACATAACTGAATTCCAACAAACTTTATTTACAAAAACAGGAAGCCAACTGAATTTGGTCCATGAGCCAAAGTTGGCCAGCTCCTGTTCTATGAGTATATTAAATAAAAAATAAGAGATATACTTAAATTCAATTAAATCTAATCCCAATTACACTGTTAGAAAATATTAAATTTGAACTCAGTTTTGCCAGAGTATGTTCTCTTAACTATTATTGTTTCTGTTAGAAACTAAGGCAATGCCTTACTTTGTCTCTCAAGATTTTTCTGTTCAAAATAGCTTTAGAAATTAAAGAGGTAAGTTAATTGCTGTTCTACTAGAAAATGGTGGATTTTTTTTTCTCACAGTCCAGATTATTCAATAAGTAAAACCTAGGTAGGAATTAAATTGGTACTCTGAGTATTAAGTTAATAAAATCAAGATTTGCAGAAAAGTTAAATTTTGAACCTAATTTGCATGGCTTATTATAATTGTATTATTTGCATGGCTTTCATAATCTCCAATTCACATTAATCTTACCTATTATTTTGGCCCTGCATTCTCCTGAAACTTTCAATTCACATTTCCATGAAAGTTAGAAACCCACTCAGAGAAGCTTTCATTTCCTTAAGGGAATGTACTGTTGTGTCTTCAACCTTCAGAAACGTTGCTGAAAGCATCATATATTAATGACACGTTGCTGAATTTTAGAAATAGATTTATATTATATAAAACCTAGAATGTCACAAGGAAAAGTAGAGTAATACAATATCCACATGCAGATCTAACTGTCACTTCTACCTCCTAACCTCTCTGATAAGTCAAGAATCTTCTCTACTTGAGCACCACCAGACCCAGAAAGAGGTGCTTACAGAGTCCAGCCAATTCAACCATTTCTGTTAAATGGTTGGGAGTTCATTTACTTTCCAATGTAAAGCAAAAAAGATTATTTGAAACTAATTCAGCTTAAGTAAACCTGTGGCCAAATGTATTATACAGTTAAAGTTCTATAATTAATCACAGCCATATCTTCTATCACAAAAAGTAAAAATTATACAAATATGAGTATTATGTTAGATGTTAGATATTTGTAATATAATATCAATATTGTATATAATATTAAATATATTATAATATTGCCTATCATATATATTAAATATTATAATATGCAAAAGAATATATTCTTTAAAAAATTTGCAAATATTTAGCTAGACTAGGAGGGCCTACACGTGCAGGAAGGTCCTTCGTGTCCAGTTAGTACTGACTCATCATTATTTTCTCATTTTCCTCATTTGTTCTGAAGGTTAAACTAGTGAAAACCACTTTAAATAGGGGTTTATGAAGAGTATTGCCCAAGTGGCTAAGGGTACAGCCTTCTGAGGCCAAAACTTGGATGAGTGAATTTCAAGTGGCCAGAGGGTCATTTTTCTCCAGTTGTTTAGATGGCCCTGAAAGTCAAAGCCAGAGAAACAAAGGAAACTAGAAGACCTGGATGCAGGAGAGGAAAAACCTGGGATGGATGAAGGAAATGTAAAAGTCTCCAACTGCTTGTAAGTGACTACTGGGGTGGCAGCCTGGTTTAGAGAGTGCATGAAACAGTTGGGGCATGTTCTGCGCTCTAAACAGAGAATCTCTTTCTTCTCCCTCAAAAAAAATTAAATAATATTCTAAGATCCTTTGCAATTCATGCCTTTTGGGAAACTAAATGGGGATACATATATTTTGTTTTTTTTTCATGTACTTTTTGGTGTTGAATGCAGTCAGGCTGCAAACATTTCACTAGATTTAATATTTTTTAAAAATTTCAAAGTGAACAAGAATTTTGACATTGCATATAATATCCAAAATGTTCAGGAAATTATAAATCAGGATGTAGAAATTATCATATGTACTAGCATTATATAAATCATAAAATATTATAGAGCCAATATATGAACACAATGCAGAATATGTGTGGAGATGTTTTATTTCTTTCTTTTTTCTGCCCAAGGCAAAGCTGGGTACCACTGTCAGTGCCCTTCTCTATAGTTTAAAAAAAAAAAAATTACACTTCTCAACAGTAAAGCAAAAAAGAGTGTGCATTCATCTGGAAAATCCTCAGGCCTGGACAGAAGAATCCCTATTGCTATTCAAACCCTTACGATAATCTAATCTAGAGAGAGATTTTTCTTAATGAATGAAAATGGCTTCAAATGACTATAAACCTATGTTAAATTAGCACCCTGTTAACTTAATACAAATACCATCTTAAGCCAACTGAAATTAAATGATCCCTAAAAAAGATGATTTTGAGACTTACCAGTCTTTATCTAACTAAAAAGAATTTTTATTTCAAGTGATAGATAAATGTCATTTAACTTATTATCTGACGATCAAACTTCAAGCAACCTGACCTAGCTAGAATAATACTTCAAATATAGAAATTCATTTTTTTAAAAAATCCCTAAATGACAAATTGCAAGAAAGAAAGAAAGAAAGAAGGAAAGAAGGAAAGAAAGAAAGAAAGAAAAGAAAGAAAGAAAGAAAGAAAGAAAGAAAGAAAGAAAGAAAGAAAGAAAGAAAAGAAAAGAAAAGAAAAGAAAAGAAAAGAAAAAGCAAGCAAGCCAGCAAGCCCTTACGATCTTGCTCTGCTCAGGTAACCTGAGGCCCCCCATACAGCTGGCTGGGAAATAAAGCCAGAGAGTAAAACGTCAGAACTGGGAGACACTGCAGATGCCACCAGCAGGAAAAGACAAAAAACTATGCAAATCAAGCAAAGCTATAAAAGCAAAGACCTTTAGCATTATTTGTGTAGAAATAAACTGTCCATGAATTTAAATCAAAAGTATTTATAACACTTTGAGTGTTAGAGCATAAGAAGATGAACTTTATGAAGTTAAGAGAGTGATTCCCAAATTCAGCGTGCATCAGAATCACCTGGAGGACTTGTTGAAACACAGAATGCTGAGCTCCGCCTCAAGTTTCTGATTCAGTAGTTCAGGGGTGAGGGCCAAGAATTTGCATTTCTACCAGGTGCTCATGTAATGCTGATGCTACTTTTCCAGGAACTGCTCTTTGAGAACCTTCTAGTAGGATACAAAACTTCATTCTTTAATGAAGAATCCGAAAAACTGAGAGGCAAACAAAGGGACTCACTCAAAATGAGACAAGGTAAGACAATGTTAGATCCTATATGGACCTATTACACAAAGCCTCATCCTAAAGTGTCCTGTGGTGAGATACTATTCTGTTATTTCAAACCCAGCTTCTTACATGGATAACTAAACTCCCTCGGAACCCATTTTTCTAAGCATGTAGAGCCTTCCTAAAATCAGAAATTCACTTGTGACTTTGTAATGCATTGGCATTATTATCCAACTCAATCTGAGTTGTGGTAGCAACTTGTAAGTATATATACCTCGCTCTATGAACGAGTTGATAAGCTATGACTTCCTTAAAAAACTATCTTTGTTTGTGGGATTGTTTTCAGTGTGTGTGTGTGTGTGTGTGTGTGTGTGTGTGTGTGTTTCTGGCTGTACTTAGTTTAGTACATCAAACCACATTTAAAATGTACAAAGGGACTTCTCTTTAAAGGAAACATACAGAAACTCTTTTTCTAATGTGAATGACTATTGCACACAAATTGATCTCTCTGATAAGGTGTCTTTTTATGTACCAGTTTTGGCAAAAAGCAAACTTGTCAACACATTGCTCTAACAATTTTAGATTCGGAAAATTGCTTTTACCTTTTTGTGTCTCTCTTGGGGTAATTCTCCTACTTCAAGTTAGCCTCATAAGTAAAATTTTCACATGTGTTACTTTTAATTTCTTTTCATCCTTGAGAAAATGAAAGTATCAAGAGATTCTTGCTTTAGAGTGAAGGGCTTGTTTGAAACTCCAACGCTCCAAGCAATGCCCTAAGTAGGTCAAATTTCCAAGCTGTAATTTCAGCAGACAAATTTGCCTGATTCCCCAAGACAATAAAAGAAGATACTTAATTCAAAAGCATTCAGCTGTCCAATCTTGACCTTCAGGGTCTTTGTGGTCTGGCTTAACTTAATCCAGTAGCCTATGACAACTAAACATTAGCTTCAGCAGGGATACTCATTCCAAAATTCCAAACTGTACTTACATATTTCTCTATTCTGAATATCCTCTATCTTCCTATGTACATTCTATCCACTCATCTTCAAGTCCTACTCTACAAGGCTTTCTTCAAACACTCCACCTCCCAACACTCTCCATTTTCTAAATTCCTCATAAATTTATTTTCTATAAGGCTCATATGGAAACTTAAGATCAAATTTAAGATCACATACTGTCTTGTGAAGGAATTTAACTATTTCACATGTCTGCTTTTATCCTTAACTATGGAATCAGTTTTTAGATATTATGAAATAGCTTATCCAGCACTGGTTTCAACAGCAATTACTTAACACATATGTCTTGAATATTATATGAACAAGTATTCATTTAGTGCCTATTACTATGTGTCTGGACACATATATTATAGTCCTCATACTCCAGTCCAGTTAACCCCTGAATGAGCTCCCTGAAGCGGTTCCCTTCAGAAACTTCCATATTTCTGGAGATTGCTTCACCTCAACAAGCAAGATATATATGGGTTATTTCTTTGCCACAACAGAAGGTAAACAAAGTACTAACACCTTGTATCTCTGCTCTTATTATTCATTGGCCTTTTCTTGGAGATAATTTCCATCCATGTTTCCACTGAAAATATTTTGTGCACCAAATAATTGAAAGTGTCTATGGTGATATGACGGTGGGTTCCAATATTATAAAGTGGGCATTATATATCTTCATAAACAGTGTTAAATGTGATGTTTACTTTGATAAGACATCCACAATGAACATTACCCAGCATGATGGTTAAGAGTCTGGGCTGTGGAATCAGAGATCCAGATTTGAAGAACTACTGCCCTTTACTGATGGTTTGATTTAGGACTAGTTACAAATCTATCCTTGGATGCCAACTAAACATGGGATCAGAATGACCAGTATATAAAGCAGCTTTAAAGAATCAATGTATTGATACCACATAGCTACCATCAATCAATCAATCCCTGCAAAGCACTTAGCAATATGTGGTACAAAATGATCAATTAATAAGTGGTGGTTATAATTCTTTTTAAAGAGATTTTTAGCCCAACAAAGTATAGCTCACACATATGGACTGCTGAAGCACACATACACACACACACACACACACACACAAGTAAGAAAAGTAGCTAAATCCACAGAGCTGTCTGGAAACATTGAGTTCTTAATCACAAGCTTCTGAGTTGCCCAGTCTTAGAGACAACCAGAAATCCTTTTGTTGGTTTTTAAAAGACAAAATAGCCCTATGAGAGATACGGAGAGGGTGCATTCTCCTGCAGAGTGGGCTGCTGAGTAAAGATGGCATCCATGATTGGCTTAAAGTATATCTCCTACAGGACTCATAGTGACAGCTTTCATTTTCTTCTATTTTTCCTTTTAATTCTTTTCCTTGCCTGATTTGCTCTTTCTCCCTCTATTACTAGCCCTAATCAATGCAGCAGGTCAGGTTGAAAGAATGGACAGCTTCTGTGCCACATACATTTAAGCCATTTTAATGCAAATATTGATCGCAGGAGCATAGACACAGGCCGGGCTGCATTTTTTAAATGGACATGCTTTTTTTCTGGGGCTGTGCTACCCATGATAAAATACATCACCATAGATCAGTATTCCACCATCTTTCTATGCATAGGAATGCATAAGCAAATCCAAAAGGTGGGCCAGATTCAATGCCAAGCTTGTGAGCCTCCAAAGCAGGTACTTCAGTAGTCTACTGGACCACATTTGTTTAACCACTTACACTTCCCTCCTCCTGCTTTCTAGATGAGTTATTTTGGTGCACACAGAGACAGACTATCAGAATGGATGTGGTACCTTAGGTCAGAAGAATAGTTGTACCACAACAATGTCTGCTATGCTAAGACACTTAATTGCTGTGTACACAAGATTATCAAAGCATTGTATCTGAGAACCACTGTCCGAAACATATTTAGCAACAGAATCTAAGTCTGACTTGAAATTCAAAAGGAGAGATCAAGGACAGGAAGAAATTCTAAGGGCCACTTTGAAATGTGATACTAAAAAGATTTGATATCCCATCTGTAGGCATTTTTAGGCTGGACTGGAGAGGGAAAAAAAAGAAAAAGAAAACCTGTTTGCACTAAGAAAATTTTCTTGGCCTATTGCCAAGAAAGGAAGTATCACAAACTGGGCACAAATTAACCTAAAACCAAAGAAAGGAGGAAGAAAATAAGTGGACTCAACAGCCTCAAATCACACCAGTTGCTTCAAAGCAATACCGTTGCTTTCAGATGTTTCTCCTTCGATTCTTTTCATAGGGTCTGTGGTTGTTGTTGCTTATTATAACTCTAAAGCCAAATATACTATTACATTTAGTGAGATGTCTGTGGAGATGGAAATGAGACCATCACGATTCTCACTATCATATGCAGTCGTTTTCTACTTCTTTTCCAGAGATCAGCTGGCCCCCACATCTTTATGCAAAGGGGTAAATGCCATCATAAAGAGGGACAAGCAAGATGTGTACACCAGGTGCACAGAATGTTCTCTGTGGGCGGATCAGCCTAAAAGGTGGAGATAACTGGAGGTGAAGAGGAAGCTGAGTGGTATGCAAAGTGGGAGGGAGGCTAGACAGAATGAAGCCTTTGACCTTGGAAGAGCTGCCTACTAGTGAAATAGAGGGAGGGGGAGGGAGAACGGAATGAGGAATTCCTTGCTGTAATATATTCGGGTAAAAATGGGGCTGTCATCTTGAGCTACAAGTTAGAAAGTTATTACTTTTAATATGCCACTGCCTTAGGCCTATACTGTTATGTAAAAGAAAAATAACCTTGTGTGACAGTTTAACATTGATCGATGTGCCTGCCAAATGCA
The DNA here is from genome assembly GCF_029289425.2 of Pan paniscus. Lineage (NCBI taxonomy): Eukaryota > Metazoa > Chordata > Mammalia > Primates > Hominidae > Pan > Pan paniscus. The sequence goes on along the minus strand of NC_073261.2, from coordinate 68,601,775 downwards.
AAGAGATAAATAAGCAGGTGATGAATAAACAGCACTTCAAGTAAAGACATTACGCTGCATGCATAAAACGGCGCCAGGCACCTAGAAGCTGTGGGTGGCCGAAGGTTGGCCATTTCATGCCCACTCAGTAAAGCAGACTTAATCGCTTCCAATATTTTCTGTTAAAAAGCACGCTTAATGAGCCAATTTCACAAGCCCAGAGAAACTGATTATTATCTCTGAGTTCCAACAGAGTTGGTTGTTTTCCAAGAGCCAGGTTTTTTTTTTTTCCTTGACGGGATAAAAAACCTTTTTTAGAAAGAGAGAGAGGGGCGTAGGAGAGAGAGCAAGAAAAGGGAGAGAGGGGGAGTGAGGGAACGACCGAGCCAGCAAGAGGGCACTGAGAGCCAGCTGGCAGGGGAGAGATGGCCACTAGATGGCAGTGTTACCCCGCCGTCGGCACCCGGCCCGGGCTGGGAACTGGACAGGAGCATTTGGCGGAAACGTGGCATGGTGAATAACGCTGAGAGCTGCGCCTCGAGAGTTCAGACCCGACCCTCCACCCTCCTCGGGCCTTTTGTCCACAATTTTTCCATCCTCCAGCCCATACAAGGCGAGGAGACAAAAGGGGCAGTCCCCGAATGGCCTCCCTCTGACAGCCCAGGGCTCTGATTCTTCTATGCAGCCTTCTTTCACAAAGTACAGGGGTCCCTTCGTCCGGTTAGACTGAGTTCTTCCTGAATTTTTTTCTTTTTCTTCTTTTTCTTTTTATTTTTTTACCCTGGGAGGCTTGCAATCTCTGCATCCCTCACAGGACTAAGCATCTGCTTCTGAAGGCATGGAAAATTCCAACAGGATAAACCTATCTCGTTTTTCACCATGTATTTACTTTAGGGCAGGTTCTTTTCTTCTTGCCTCTTATTTTGCACACTTTTTTTTTTTTTCACTTTCAGTAAAAAGTGTGAACAAAAGGAATTTACCCCCAAAGGAAAAGATTGGGAGTAGGGAAAGGGAGAGAGCACCCCTTAGGAAGCCAGCTGTCCTTCAAAGAGTTTCATTATGTATCTTCCTCCAGCTACACAGCAATGTGGTGAACGCCACAGAAACACAGGGTTATTGTCACCAACTGCAGTTATTCAATTGCCACTAGGAGAGAGGACCCAGCAAGGAGACCTCAGCATATAATTAACTCGGATATTTTTTAAAAATTGAAATGAACTGTTGTTAGGTTCTAAATTGAGATGCAAGTTAATTATTTATGAATATTCATAGAAAACTTGAACAATTTCCAAACTTGGTCTTTAGTTTCTCATCAGTTAACCAAATAGTTGATGTGTATTTTTTCTGTAAGATAATTTTCTCTTAATGTGCACTGGAACTACCGACTTCATTAAGATTTTTGAGATTCATTTTGCCTTGTGATGAATCAAAAGGGAATGGACTTAGTAACAGAGAAAATAAAATGTTCATCTCTTATCTTTTACTTATAGTCATATATAAGAGAAGAATGAAATGACACTCAGCAAAATTAGTCAGTTATGGTAACAAAAAAAAATTGGCATATTTGAGGAACATTCAGAAGAAGCAGATCAATGTTCTGTATGTGTATGGGGGAAAAAGGAGGAAGGGTAGGGAGTGTTTGGGGAGTGGAAGGTGGCCATAGATATGAAACCACCGAAAGAAGGAAGGTACCCAACTCCCAGGAACTTATTCCAGGTAATCATGTACCTGTGATGGGTTCAGGATATGCTTCTCCCAACTATGGCACCTTGGCATTTGAAAAACAAGAAGCAGGACAGTCGTCCTTACTTTCTTCTCACCTTTCTCCCTTAGAGCAGGTCATAAAGCCTAGGAAGGTTGCTCTCTAACCTTCTCCCACACTTCTCCTCTGAAGCAGAGCATAAGACCCTAATTCCAAAAGTATCCTCCCTTGATCTGGAGGAAAGGAACATTCTTATTCCTGGAGACAGAGGGACACAGAGAAGGATCAGAGCAAACAGGCCTTGCTAAGCTCCCCCAGTTTCTTGCCATTAGATCACATTCCCTTCATCTTTGCATACTTCCTCATAACTGTTCACTCTTCATCAAACCTAAGCATACAAATTTACAAGTTTACCTGTTTCTCTGGGCATTTTCCTTATGAAGGCTCCCATGTCACACAAAACTTATATTAAGCAAATTTGTATGCTTGTATCTCATTAATCAATCTTTGGTATAGGAGCCTCAGCCATGAAAATAAGTTTCTTCTGCCCTAAAGTGGCCACTATTCTCACTCACTCAGAACAGAAAGCTCCTGTATGTCCACAAGTTCTAGTGGACTGGGGCCCAGTCCACTCTACACATTTACACCTCTTCCATGCCCCTGCCACAAAGCCAGCTATTGAACCGGAAAAACTCATCTCTGCTGAAATAGTAACCAACCACCACACTGGATTTTCAATTGACTGCAGCACTTCGTCCCTAAAGAACAGCCAGCTATTCATTAGGGCCTCTCAAAAGGAAAGTTAAAATTAAGTACACACTGGATACCTCAGTTACGTCTGCCATTAAAGACAAAATGCAGCAAAACAAAATACTAGGATTAAAAGGACATTTCACGGATGCAATTAACTGACAAAAAACCATCCCATTACATGCCAGGGACTGCACTGAACACTGCAGGCAGAGCGCTAAGGATCATGTGTTGCCCTCAAGTAGCTCACTGGCTGGTGGCTTTCACATGGCAATAGAACAGAGAAGCACATGGTGCCCAGAAGCTGGTCCCCACCCTGACCTGTGGGAAGTCCTGAAGGCTCTTATTTATTTATTTATTTTATTATTATTATTTTTTGAGATGGATTATCACTCTGTCGCCCAGGCTGGAGTGCAGTGGCATGATCTCGGCTCACTGCAACCTCCACCTCCCAGGTTCAAGCAATTCTCCTGCCTTGGCCTCCCAAGTAGCTGGGACTATAGGCGCATGCCACCACGCACAACTCAGTTTTTGTATTTCAGTAGAAACGGGGTTTCACCATGTTGCCCAGGTTGGTCATGAACTCCTGAGCTCAGGCAGTCCGCCCGCCTAGGCCTCCCAAAGTGCTGGGATTATAGGCATGAGCCACCACGCTCTACCCCTGAAGGCTTTTTGAATTCGGAGAAAATTGGGGGAGGGTAACTTAGTGTCCTAGGGCTGCCTTTAAAAATCACCACATACTGGTTGGCTTTAAACAAAAACAATTTATTATTTCACAGTCCTGGAGGTTGTATGTCTGAAATCAAAGTGTTGGCAGAGTTGGCTCTTTCTCCAGGCTCTGAAAGAATCTACCGCACGCGTCTCTCCTAGCTTCTGGTAGTTGCTGGTGATCCTTGGCATTCCTCAGCTTGTGCAGACCTTACTCCAGTCTCTGCATCTGCCTTCACTTGGCCTTCTCCCCTGTGTGTCAGGGTCTCTGTGTCTGTTTTCCTTTTCTTATAAGGCACCAGTGATACTGCATTTAGGGCCCACCCTAATCCAGCATGATTTCCTATTAACTAATTACAGCTGCAAAGTGTCCAATGAATGACTGGATAAACTGTGAGACCTATATATGTATGAATGTAAACACACACATGCATATACACAATGGAATATTATTTAGCCTTTAAAAAGAAAAGGATGCCATTTGCAACAACATCGATGAACCTGGAGGACATTACGCTAAGTGAAATAATTCAAACACAGAAAGACAAATACTACATGATATCACATGTGGAATTTTTTTTTAAGTTGAGTACATAGAAACAGAGAGAAGAACAGAATGGGTGGTTACCAGAAGCAAAGAGCGAGAAGAAAGTGGGAGAAGTAGCTCAAAGGGTACAAAGTTGCAATGATGTCGGAGAAGTCTAGAGATCTAATGGATAGGATAAGGACTAGAGTTAATAATCTTGTATTTTGTGCTGTAAACTTGCTAAGAGAGATTTTAGGTAGTTTACCTTACACACACAAAAAAGGAATTATTTGAGGTGATGGATATGTTCATTTGCTTGACTGTGATAATCATTCCACTATGTGTATCAAAATATCCTGTTGCACTCCTTAAATATATGCAATTTTAAAAAGACTTACTTCCTAATGAGGTAACATTCTGAGGTGCCTAATATACATTCGGGAAAGACACTTATTAACCCAGTTTAGGGACATTTCAAGCAAGGATACCAGATGACTGAAAATATCCTAAGAACTTCAGGTGGTTCCTTGCAGTTACAGGGTAATATGCAAGGGAAATGAGGAGAAAGAGTTGGAAAGAGGCTAAAACAAGTCAAAAAGTTCCTCTTGTTAGGTATTAAAGACTTCAGATTTTCCACTGAAAGGTGGTAAGAAAAAAATAAGTGGGTTTTAAGCAGGTAAGTGTTAGAAACACCACTACCACTCTGGCAGGAGTATAGATATTTGGAAAGAAGGGAAATTAGAAGCAAAGATACCAGTTAGAACACTTTTGCAGTAATGCAAGCAAGATAAGACTTTATAATAACATAGTGCCTGTGAGGATGAAATGAGGAAATACATTTGAATTTTAAAAACAAAATTGTAATTGACAGAATTTGAGTGGATAAGATTATCAAAACACGTGTTGTTGAAGAATGAACATGATGAAAGCTGATGAGATTCCCAGACTTGACCCAGAAATCTGGCCTGAGCAACAAGGTTGATCATCATGTCATTAAGGAAAGTTGGTAATCCATTTTTAACAGGAAGCTAACTTGAATATATTGGAAATTGGTGTGTGTGTATATGTGTGTAAGTTGTGTAAGATTTTGTATAAGAGAGGCTGGGACAGAAATGCAGTTTTGGAGGAAGAAGCCTCAAATTAGATTGAGCTCCCTGAAAAGGTGAGAGTAGCTGTCCAAGATGGAAGAGAGAGCTGGAAGAAGCAGGAGATGGATCTCAGTGCCAGCACTGAAGAGAATTCACAATGGGACTGAGAAATTCAAGGAGGGAATGCAAGGAAATCTTCACACGGTGACTGAGGCCCCCTCTCCTGACACTTGGCTGTAAAGGGCAATGGAGGCACAGGGCTGGTTGTATTGGGAATATTGGGGGAAAAAAAGAAGGATGCTGTTGAAGAATAGGATGATGTTTTTGTTTCTTTGTTTAAAATGAGAGTGAGTTAATCCTTTTTATGTTACAGATATGAAAAGCCTTCATAGAGGAAGAGGATGAAGGGGCAGGATAAAGAAGGAATAGTCAAGAATGTAAGAGAAGGAAATCAAGAACAGGAGTTGAGCCTTTCTCTATGCCTCTAAAACAAGCCCAGCAGTGGGGCCCTGGTTATCTATCTAAAAGTTGTTGGAAGGAAAGCATAAGATAATGATGTGGCTCACTCGCTGCAAATGGTCTACGCTCCACCTCCCAGCTCCTCCATCAATCTCACTGAAAGAAAAGATTGCTGGCTCATCATTGATAGTGGCTCTGGCATGTGCAAAGCTGGCTTTGCTGGGGAAGACACCCCCTGAGCCATGTTTCTCTCCATCATCAGGTGCCCCTGGAACCACAGTGTGATAGTGGGCATGGGCAAGAAGGACTCCTACATGGGTGACAAGACCCAGAGCAAGCCAGATGCTGACCCTGAAGTACCCCATCCAGCACTGCATGGACACCAACTGGGGCAACATGGAGAAGATCTAGGACCATACCTTCTACAACAAGCTGCGCATGGCCCTGGAGGAGCACCCTGTGCTGCTGAGGCCTCCCTGAACCTCAAGGCCAATAGAAAGAAGATGATTCAGATCATGTTTGAGACCTTCAATACCCTGGCCATGCATGTGGGCATCCAAGCTGTAATGTCCCTCTATGTCTCTGAGTGCACCACTGGTATTGTCATGCATTCTGGAGATAGGGTCACCCACACAGTGCCCATCTATGAGGGCTACACCCTTCCCTAGCCATCCTGTGTCTGGACCAGGCTGGCCGGGACCTGTCCAACAATTTCATGAAGATCCTTACAGAGCACGGCTACAGCTTCACCAAAACAGTCGAGAGGGAGATCGTGCGTGACATCAAGAGAAGCTATGGTATGTTACCCTGGACTTTGAGCAGGATATGGCCACCACTGCATCCTCCTCCTGGAGAAGAGCTACCAACTGTCCAACAGCCAGGTGATCACCATTAGCAATGAGTGGTTCTGACGTCTGGAGGCGCTGTTCCAGTTCTGAAGATTATGCTAACTTAATAAAATAAAAATAACCTAATAACTCCACCATGAAGTATGATGTGGGCATCCACAAGGACCTGTACACCAACATGGTGCTGTCCGATGGCACCACCACATACCCAGGCATCATGGGCAGGTTACGTAAGGAGATTGCCACCCTGGTACCCAGCACCAAGAAGATCACCTCCCTGCTGAGTGCAAGTACTTGGTGTGCATCTGCGGCTCCATCCTGGCCTCGCTGTCTACTTTCCAATAGATGTGGATTAGGAAGCAGGAGTACCATGAGTCAGGCCCCTCCATCATCCACTGCAAATGCTTCTAAATGGACTGCAGGCAGTTGCTTGTAGCATTTGCTTCATGAGTTAATTCAGAAGTATAAATTTGCCCCTGGCACATGTATACACCTCATGCTAGCCTCATGAAACTGTAATAAGCCCTTGAAAACAAATTTGTCCTTGAAGGTTGTATCTGATAGCAAGACTGGACTGTAGAACTTGTTGCTGATTTTAACCTTGTATTCAGGTTAACTATTCCCTAGTCATTTGTTTAATACACTGTACATACCTTTGATTTCAACCTTTAGTACATGTGGCTGAGTCAGTTCATGGCTGAGGAAAGAACAAGCTTATGAGAGACAAGTCAATGGCGTGTTGAGCCCGAGTAGCCAGTAGTCTCCGATCTGCAGAGGGTATTAAAGTGTCATGGCTGAGTGTCATGGGATTTCTCTAGAGGCTGGCAAGGGCTCCTGAACCAGTTGTCATTTCTATCTTGCCAGTCTCTTAGGGTTGGAAAAGTCCAAGCTGTAGGATCCTGCTTCCTTTCTTACCTGATGTTTTCCTGCCAGAACACCATGGACTGTTACTTGCCTTGAGTTGGAAGCAGTTTGCACTTACACCTGTAAATTTATTCATCCTTTAAATTTATGTGAGGGTTTTTTGTACACAATTCTCGATTCTTTAAGACATGATAACAGACTTTGGTTTTCTACTGTTATGTGAGAACATGAGGCCCCAGCAACACATCATTGTGTAAGAAAAAATGAAAGTGCTGCCATAACCAGAAAAAAAAAAGATAATGATGTGAAACCACTTCGAAAAGTGGTTTCAAATATATTGGAATATTGAAAATGCAGTTACTATTAAAACAATGATGTTTTCAGTGATGTGCTGTTAGGTGTGCATTAGGTTATTTTTATTTTATTAAGTTAGCATAATCTGCAGAACTAGGATGGCAAATTTAAGCCTGCTCAGGCTAGGTGTGGCTATTCTGAGACTCATGATGCCCCAAACTGATCCCACACAGTAAGATTTTTTTCCCACAGGGAAAGGGAAAGCATTTGTAGCTCTGGCGTGCTTCAACAGTTTTCATTTCTCCAATACGGAAATCATGGCATATGATACCAAAATTGCATTATCCAAACCCCATTGCAAATATGTTCTCCATATTTTTATCAGAAATAAAGTTTCACAAACCCACCAAGTGGTACAATGGATCGACATTCCTCTTCCTCTTTCATATTAATGGATTTTACTCTGTCCTATCATAATAAACAAAACACCAGTATAATAATTAATAACTAAGCATAGGCCTTCAGCCTTTTCCAAGATCTCTAAACAATGAAGATACAGCCACAAACAGCAATTTGACCTACTAAAGAGATTTTGAAGAGGGACAAAAAGAGCAGTATTTCCACTTTAGACAGAACACTTCATTAAAAACAATCCTCAATAAATATTGAAAGAAAGGTACTTCTTTTTCCTTTATCAGCAACCCCCTCATCTTTTACTCATTGGTATGTTCAATGACCAGTGTGTTTGCAGTACTTATACCTACTCATGTTCTTTCTTGAGTGCTCAAAAAGATGATCACAGAACAAGGTCCTCAATTACAATAAATAGAACACTACACATTTAGTACATGTCAGAAAAATGGACTGTAATATTAAATCAAATGAGATCAAAATTCAATTCAGAAAAAAATATGAAGCACCAAGCTAAGCATCAGCTCTATTATTTTGCCAGTGTGTAAAAGCTATATGTTGATATTTAATGAATGCATGAGGAAAATTTGTATCAAAATACTAAAGGAAGGCTAGTACAATGCACATGGTTCTTATCAATGTGAAAACAGCAGAAACTCTTACATGTTTCATCAAAGTTCAAAACGTTTTACAACATGCTCGAACTAGTCTAAATAGATTCCCTGTTTTTGGTGTAAATTCAGAAAGAAGTTATTTCTTAGATCTAAGGTTTAAACTACTTTGGAAATAAAACATGAAGGTAAGAGGGTTGCCAAAAGTGCATATATATATATATAGGAAAAGACAGACAGCTGCCACTCTCATTGCCCATTAATCTTACACATTCTATATATAAGTATAGAAAAACTCAGTCTTTTTGGCATTTGGAATATTCCAATAATGGACATAATTAGAAATAAAAAGGTAAAGTAACTTAAGGGTGCCCACATAACAATTTTCTTATTATTATTATTATTACCTTGAGACAGAGTCTTGCTCTGTCACCCAGGCTAGACTGCAGTGGCGTGATCTCAGGTCACTGCAACCTCTGCCTCCCGGGTTCAAGCAATTCTGCTGCCTCAGCCTCCCAAGTAGCTGGGACTACAGGCGTGTGCCACCACATCCAGCTAGTTTTTGTATTTTTAGTAGAGATTGGGTTTCACCATGTTGGCCAGGCTGGTCAATTTTCAAAAACTACAAACACATAAAATAGATGTACCACTCAGATTTCTCAATGGAGACTTCTTGAAATTTTGAATTACAAGAAATTTCTCCCATTATTGAGAATGATTACTCATGATTTTTTAAATCCATGAAGTGAACAGATGCTGTTTGCACATTTTAATAGAATTATTAGAATAGAGATAAATAAATTGATTGGTCAAGGGATTGCATCCTTTATATTGGAATAAAGACTATAATTAAAGGGAAGTCTATGTTAAGGGTCATGACAATCAAAATAGTATCTCGATACATTTTGGAAACAAAACAAACAGGACTGTCAGTATGATGCTATTACACTCTTATATGAATATCATGATTCTTTCTGAAGCACATTGGTAGAAGTGCCAAGATTTCAATACTTAATGTATTCTAAAACAGTACAGATTAAAATATATTAATATTTTAAAGATTACATATAATATGTGTGTGTGCATGTGCGTGTGTGTGTGCATGTTCCTCTGGAAGTAGGGAGTAAAAGCTATGCCTTGTTTTCCCAAATAGCTTACTTTGTGCCTGTGTTTTCAGGTCTTACTCTTTCAAGTCACAGATGAATAAGCACTAGAGTTTAAGAGTGGAAGGGTGCAACAAACCAATACCAATCTGGGCTGCACTTACCATTATATCTATATCCATGTAAAATGTTTTAAAGTCCATCTTATTTGAAAAAAATTAAAGGATCTATTTTGAGACTGTTTACCAAGTTGATATCCTGGCACATGACAGGTGCTCAACAAAAGCTTATGGAGCAAGGAAATGAACATGCCAACCCCAAAGAGTCACCTCTTCATTGAAATGCTCACCTATTTAGGTTGCATTCTTCCTTTCCTGGACCCTCCCTTTAACAGCTAACTCATCTTTCTTATCAGTTAGTGAATTCCACTCTAGACTTTACTACACGTTTCTTAATAAATAGTCCTCGAAGTAAAAAACAAAAAACAACTAGCTGACAAAGTAACCCAAATGGTGGTATCAAAGGATCTGTGGAGTTCATCTGGAATAAGAATATAGAGCCAGGTGATCCTTAGCCACCCCAGATGTCATCTCTTGTGCTCTACCGTGCTGAAAGCTGCACCTAGCAGGGAGAGTCAAGAGGAAAGTGATGCCATCACTGTAGCAGGCAATGTAGCAGGTTTAGGTATCTCTTACCAATTCCTTTCTTTCTAAGTAAAATAATTTTTAAGTTTCAAACTTTATTTTAATGAAAATATTTTGGAAACTGGATAACAAGTACCAGAATAATAGATTATATAATTTTTAGTTTTATAGTATGTAATAGCAAAACGTTTTAGCAGTATACTTTGACGAAATAAACACCCTAGTAAAAGGGTCAGATTGCTAAATGGTACAAGGAGGTCTAGTGGAAGCCCAAATGCCCTTGGCTTGATTTTCAGCTCCAGCAGTTACATGCTGCAAACTGTGTCTCTGTTTCCTTACCTCTAAAGCAGACATACAAATCAACCTCAAAAGTCTGTACTGAGAATTCTAAAGGTAATATATATAGCTTAATCTAGCTATCCTGCAAATGTTAGACTCCTTTTCCTTGACCCTCTCTCATGCAGCGAACACACACACACACACACACACACACACACACAGTGTACTACATTTTCTTCTTAAACAAGATACAAATAATGAAACTAATTTCCCTTGACTTTTCCAGCAAAGTTATGGTAATATATTATTTATAATATATAACCACAAAATAGTATATGCTTTGTCCACATGTTGAAACTTTACTTCTATAGAACACATAAAATGTAAGTTTTCATCATTTAGGGAGAAAAGCTTTTTAAACTACATTTTTTCTTTCCCTAATTTTTAATGATATTATAAATCTGATAAAATGTATGTGTACCTATTGCAGAAATTTGAAAAATATACAAAAAAGCACAAAGAAAACAAATGAAAGTAATTAATTCCCTAACTCAGAAACCATTATTACTAATCTTGATTTCCTTTCTATGCATTTGAATTGGATTATCCGCTACATCCTGTTTTGTAACCTTTTTACACTTATTAATGTTCTATGAATATTTTGAATGCTTAAGTATTTTTAAACATTCTATATAATATAAATATCATTTTAATCGCTGCATATTATTTTATCTTGTGGTTATACCATAAATTGTTTAATCAAAGCCATATTGTTGGACATTTGAGGTTGTTGCTGTGGCCATTGTTTTTAAGCAATACTGTTAGAATAAACTGCTATGTACCCATCCATGACCCAGCTTCAACAATTATCACCTCATGGTCAGTCTTGTTTTATCTGTACCCTTATGTATTCCCCATACCACCCTCAGATTATTTTGAAACAAATCCACTCATTATTTCATCTGCACATATTTCACTGTGTGCCTTTAAATTAGACAGTGTTAAAAATCCTTCATCTTTACCCCTTCTTTCTCCTTCTTCCCTTTCCTTCCTCAGACTGTTAATATCAACATCCAAATAAGAGCCATACACTGCAAATAGTTAAGAGGTTCCTTTCTGTGTTTTTCCCCTTGCAATTTATTTGTCAGCAAAAACACAAAGAAAAACAAACAAAATTAGGCCAATGAACCTATAGTATTTCCCATGTTTTGGATCAGTGTCATTTACCATGCTCCTCTATCAACTGTACTTCCTAGAAATAGAGTCTTAGATAAGGAATTTTGTTCAAATTTTGGTTCTACGTTTTGGCAAGAATATTTCATAGATGGTATGGTATACTACCCTCAGGTGGTACATAATACAGGATTGTTTACTTTTTTCTGATGTTAGCAGCCATTGATGATCCAAGCCTGGATCCATTAATTTATCAGCATTGTACAATGGTGATATAACAGTTTTGCTAATATAAATAACACTACATAACTAAAATATTATAGCTGAATATCTGGGCACATCTATATATATGTTTATTTTTTTAAAATCCTTAAAAATATCTGAATCAAAGTGTATCAACATTTGGAAATTTACATTACCATACATATTGTCCAACTATCCTCTTAGGAAGTTACACTAACCATCATCTCAGTGTTGGCCATTAGTATTGTTTTAAGTATTTGCTCATTGCCAAGAATAAATTCATTGTGGTTCATTTTCAAATACTTTGCTTACCAATAGGATTAAACATACTTTATTTAAATTTAAATTTTACTTCTTTTGTGAACCGGCACCCTTGTTCTTTGATCATTTTTCTGTTAGGTGTCTTTCTTTTTCTTTTCTTTTTCTTGGTTCCCTTACGATATTTGGTTAAGTGTTCTGGAAACTATCTCTTATGAGTGAGATCTATTGTGATATACAAACGCGTACCTATAACATTCAAGTATTCTGTATGCTATGTTAGCCCAGCCTAACATTTTATCCAATATTCTGGTTGAAAATGGCAAAGCAAACATCTGCAAGACATGCTGAACATGACGTTCATACTATTAGGAATAGAACTTTAATATGCTACAAAGAGGGACTGAGGTAACCGGGCTAGTCTACCATTATGCTCAGCAAAGGATTTGTTTTACTCTTATAATTTAAACATTAAGCCGATTAATTTTCTAATGGTATTATGATTAAGAAACACAAAACATTATACTAAATACTGTGGCCATAAAAAATTGTCATATTCCCATATAAAAATTATAGATTCATTTATCTCTAGGCTTTGCAAATATTCTTTTTTCCACAAAGAAAAAAATAGCAATTTTTATTATGAAGCACTTAAAAGGTAATAAGGAAGCTATCACAGTAAAAAAATTATTGATATATAGGTTGACTCTTGTCATTTAAGAGTCCTGTAGCTAAACATACCATATGCCTTAGAACAGGCTTTATGCTAGAATAAATACTTATAGATGCAGCCATGCACATTCAGTCCAATTTTCTGAATACATTTCCCTAAAAAGGAGATACAAATCATTGCAAGTCTATAACTGACATATTATACTTTATATAATCTAAGGCCAAATATAAAATTTTATAAGTAATCTTTGTAGGAGAGGTAGAATGTTGAGCCTACATCAGTGGGGAAAACATAATATTTATAATTGAATCAAATAGCTAAGAAACACAATTAGGTATCTGCCACATCAGTATTCACATTTGTGCATTAAGATCATGCAAATGGAATTAATTATTGCTCAAGTCATTTAGTTACAAGCAGTAGCTAAACTCAACAGTTTTCCAATTTCAAGCATATATAATATGTAATAGAAATAATACAGTTCATAATGAACAATGGAAAGAGAAGAAAAGTATGAGAGAAGGAAAAAAAGGGAAGACCAGAAGAAAAAGGGGAGAGAAGAAGGAAGGAAAACTTGCCAAGAAAACACTTTTCATTTCAGAGAAAATCATCTTTCCCTTATAATAACCACAATGCCTATTTTACTATAATCAGTTTCATAACTGTCTTTCAGTTAAACATCAAATAAGTTCACATTTGAATTTTAAGATAATTCTTTTTTTTTTTTAATTACACTTTAAGTTTTAGGGTACATGTGCACATTGTGCAGGTTAGTTACATATGTATACATGTGCCATGCTGGTGCACTGCACCCACTAACTCGTCATCTAGCATTAGGTATATCTCCCAATGCTATCCCTCCCCCCTCCTGGCTAGCCATATGTAGAAAGCTGAAACTGGATCCCTTCCTTACACCTTATACAAAAATCAATTCAAGATGGATTAAAGATTTAAACGTTAGACCTAAAACCATAAAAACCCTAGAAGAAAACCTAGGCATTACCATTCAAGATAATTCTTGTGTAGTGTCTAAGTAAAACCCAAATATTTTACTTTAATTTCCTCAATAGATCACAAATTGATACAATTTAAAATGTAATCAACATTCTAAACTATTGCGGATCACAAGGTCAAGAGATCGAGACCATCCTGGCCAACATGGTGAAACCCCGTCTCCACTAAAAATACAAAAAATTAGCTGGGTATGGTGGTGCACGCCTGTAGTCCCAGCTACTCAGGAAGCTGAGGCAGGAGGATAGCTTGAACCCGGGAGGCAGAGGTTGGAGTTAGCTGAGATTGCACTACTGCACTCCAGCCTGGCAACAGAGCAAGACTCCATCTCAAAAAAAAAAAAAAAAAAAAAAGCACAAATTTTTCACCTTCTTAGAAATGCAAAATCTTCCTCAAGAAGGGTTATTTTGCTTCAAATTCTATCGAATTGAGTGAGGAAGGCTTAACTAGGCCTTTATTTAAATGTGGGCATTATTTAAACTTTCTAAACTCCTGAGAGAGTAACAACAGGGCCTACCTCACAGAACTGCTATACCTTCATACATGATGACATAGATAAACTTAGTGAATATTCGTTATTCCTGTCATCTCAATGATCATCATTATTATGTCATCAAAAGTGTCTGGGAATTTATATATCAAGAGTTTCCCATAAAAATAGTTAACCTGTAAAAAACTTCCACTCACCTAGCAAGGATGTCTTATTATACGGTATATCTGTTTTAAAGTAAATTTTTCAAATGAAAGCCAGTGAAATCAGTGGTTCTCAGTAAGGGGATATGTTTGCCCCCCAGGGGATAATTGTTAACGCCTGGAGACATTTGTATAGGGGTAGAGGGTAGGGATAGAGGGGCTGGGGAGACTACTGGCATCTTGTCAGTAGAGGCCAGGGATGCTGCTAAACATTCTACAACGCACAGGACAGCCCCACTGCAACAAAGAATGATCAGGCCCAAATTTTAATAGTGCCAAGGTTAAGAAACCATGTAGTAGGGTCACCATATTCCTAATAAAGACATTCACCAAAAAATATTCAGGCCTTCACTAAAACAAATAATCTTGAAAGTCTCCAATGTATTTTCCTAATTTATGTTTAATACCAATTGCATTAAAATCTACTGTTTCACAAAGCTTAGTTCCATAATCATAGTTGTATTACCCACTAAGAGTATTCACTTAAATATCCATGAAGTTATCATTCCTTTCTTGTATAATCTAATAGCTTATTTATACCTTTTGGGGAAATTCTTAAGAGGCACTAGTAATTTTCTACATTTGATATTTTAATATCTAGAATGTATATTTTTATCTTATTTCACTAGGAGAAAAAATACACCATGAATACATTAGCCATATGGAAAAGACAATGAGGTTTAGTAATTAAAATTGAAAAGGTAAAGAACTATGCAGTAATCAGAACACTGATTAATCAACTGATAATTTTATCTTGATTAATGTTGCTGATTTCTCTTCTTATTGGCCTAGGTGAAGTAGGTTTAGACCAATTAAATATAAATCATTCTCCTCTTTTTACATTCTGGTGGGCAGCTTCCAGTATTCTAAGTCACACTACATTTAAGAAGTACCATTGAAATGCTTTTACTAAATTGGGCAGTTCAACAAAAGATAGAATTAGGTTTATGTTCCAAATATACTGATGCTTTTATCTCAGGCTAAATTATACAGAGCTGGTTTATTTCAATATTACCTAGGGAATATTAAAATTAGAATAAATTATTATTTTTGAAAAATCCTCTGAAAACACTCAGTTAAACAGCTAGGTATATATTTTACTAAGTCTAACGTGAGAAATCAGAAGGACTCAAATTAACGAATATAATTAGTATCACATGTAGGGTCTCATGTCATGAAAGTCTGCAGCTATGCTAGTTAATAGAACAAATTCTGGTATTAAAAAAATAACAATCATTAATTCTTAGCCAATCAGTTTTCTAGAAGAGATCCCCCCTAAAAAAAGAAAAAAAGAAAAAACAAATATAGAGAACTATTGCTGGAGATTCCTGAATTCCATAAATGTGTATCTTCAGTAAAGCTCATTTTTTAAAATCCTAAGACCAAAAAAAAAAAAAAAACAGCTAGAGCTAATAAATGAAAAATATGATTTACAAAGAGTGAAATCTCTCTTCTTGTCAATTAAGTTGATTATACTCAGGTAACAAAGACATTTTGATAAAGCCAAGCAGTTAAGATATTGTTGCAGTCTGTAATTTGCTGCATCTTGCCCTCATCTTCTAATGCAGGATCCAGTCTCGTCCAACTAGCAGTTCTTTGATAGATCAGCTGGTAGAAAACCAGCTTCCTCTACCCTTTTCTGCTATCCCCTTTCCCTATGTGTCTGGCCCTACATCTCCAGCTACTGCTGAAGCTCTGGAAGTGCTAAAGCTGCCCAGTTTTCAGTAGATGAATGTCTTCATAGGTTACTGCTTGAGAGGGAGATGTCAAAGCAGGGCTTCATGTACTGAATCTTAGAAAATCTCCTTTACATATGTATATCACATATGTAAGATTATATATATATATATATATATATATATATATATATAAATAAAATTTAGTGTTTCTTTAAGGCCTCAGAAGGCACATGAAGATGATTATAATAAAAAGAGCAACCACAAACAACAGCATCACCTAACAGTATATGGGCACTTGCTCTGAGGCAGGAACTTTGACAAAGGCTGACATTTATTGAATCATTAATCCTCAAACAGTCCAATGAGCTGGTATCTATTTTAGCCTCCTTTCATAGTTGAGGACTAAGCCACAGAAGGATAAAAAAGTAGAATGCAGGACTGATGGGCATTGAACTCAAGGATTCTGACTCCCCTGGCTCTGATTTTTGGTTGTTTGGACTCTGGATTTTAGCAACATAAATACCATATGAGAAGAGGGAGTTATTTATCCATTTTATAGGTAAGTATAGGTATGTATATGTTCAATAGGTGTATATTTATGACTAATAGTGATTTAAATAACAATGGCTAATGTAATTATTGATAATGCTTTACTGTTTATAAGTACATAAAATACATCCAGGGTCCCAGTGAAATTTCACAGTCATTGTTAATGATAGGAAGGTTGATACAGAAAGGGCTTCCCCATTAAATGCTCGGGTGGAAGACTGTTTTTAAAATTATCTTGGATTTTTTTAACACAAGGACCATCTATTTAATAAGTTTATTCAATATATCTAGCCTCTTGCCAACCCCTGTTCAAGTTGCTATATTTGATACTAATGGTTATCTGTTCATTCACACATTTGACAATTCCAGAAGATAACAGCAATGAATAAAACTGTCCTCATGGAGCTTACAGACTAATTACATAAAGTAAGAGCTAAAACTGATGACAGTGAAAAACTAGGAGCATTTTATTTGTAAGTTCTTTATAGAAGTCAGAGAGTTGGTGTCTGATCTGAAATGTTTAAACAGAATTTCAACTTCAATATTTTAAGAACTTTTAAAAACTATTATAGTTAATCTGACACATGGATAGCTCTTGGTAATTAGCAAAGTATTGGCTTTGTCCCCAAATCCCTGTGATTTAGGTCAAATTTTTGGCCCTGTTTTACAGAGGAAGAAACTGTGGCTCAAAGAAAATAGGCTACTTTCCCAAAAATACAAAATGAGTAGAAAATCTAGAACTGAAAATGTAAGATGTGCTGGGCAAACCAAACAAATAAAATACTAACAATAAACATACATGCACAAGATTATATGATAAGGAGCCATGTGAACAAAGCTCATTTATTCTACAAATGTTTACTCTGTCTAGTATGCAGCCACATGTAATATGTGGTCTTCTATTTGCACCGTGATGATTGAGTAAACATTCAACTGAATACAGAAGTGAACAAAAAGAGGCAATGCACAGTTACAGCATTACAAACCAAGACAAGGTGTGAATCCATGAAAGTATCTGGTATGCCTAAGGAATTATGACTCCTGAGGGTTACTAAAGCACAGGGTCAGTGAGGAAGAAATGTTAAATGACAGTCAGGACTGTATACTGAAGGATCTATGGGAACTGTGCAATGAATATGTACTTAATTTTGTAGGCTGTGTAGAACCATTAAAGGTTTTAAATGGAAGATGTGAATTTTGTGCGATATGATTAATATTGTAGGAAATTAACACTGTCAGCACAATGAAGGAAGGATTGGCAAGGTAAAAGCTCTCCAATTTGCTTATCTCCTCCGAGGCTCACAGTGTGTGTGTGAAGAACAGATAATAAGTCCACATGGCTGAAGGGGAGAGCAACTGGAAGACAAACACAGGAAGGAGAGACTGGAAAGTTAGATTAGGTCAAGACTCTGCAGGACTTGATTGTTAATAACTTAATCTTTCTTTTGTAGGCAGGCTTTATATCACTTATGATCACAATTATATTAGTTGTCCATGTGCATTTCCCTCAGTACCTAGCAATGGATCACTGGCTTGTACCTGTGGTAGGCAAGCGGTACATTTTTTAGTAATTTTATATATAAGGCTAAATCTAATCAAAACTGATGAAGACACAGGAATTTCTGTAAAAACATAATATATGCATTCTGAAAAAAATAACCCTCAAGTTCTACAAAATTGGACAATAAAAATAAAAATTGATTTTAAGGGAGAATTTTAAGATTTTAAGGAAAAAATTATTAGGGGCACTAATTATAATCTATGAAACTTATAAGTTGAGCTCACAATAAAATCATTCTAATTTTAAATATTTTCACAGTTTAAAAGACATGTTAAGTGACTAATAAGTAAAGAAATACTACAGTAAATATGAGACTTCACTTTTAAATAATGATGAGTAAAAGTGGCTTGATGGAAGAGAGTGTAAGAAAAGCTGAAGCTGCTGAATTACATAAAAAACAACAAAACACACACTGGGAAAACTACTCAATTAGATCATCCAAAACAGGATATGGTTAAATTGAACCCGTAAAATAACTTGCAGTCAATAGACTATGTCTCTATGTTTTGCATGTTCTGCTGTGTTGGCTTCACTTTGAGTCTAAATGCGATTACAAAATATGAATTGCAATATGAACCAACATGATTCCATCTAAACAGGTATCATTCCCATGTTTACAATAGTGTAAGAGCTAATTAACTTTACAGAAGCACACTTAAAGCAGGATAGACTATAACTGGAATTACTGAAAGAATCTTCTAACATCAACTATATGGATATTTTTTAAATAAACATACAATGAGGAATATTTATAACGTATGAATAATATGTGAACAAAAATAGCAATAAAACAAATACCCACACAGTGCCCATCCAGTTTTTTAAATAACGTTTTTGCTATTTCTAAGGCCACCTCTCTGGTCATATCCCCATCAGCACTGCACACTTAGAGGTAACCATGATCCTGAGTTTAGTCCATGTTATGCCTTATTTATTATCTTAGTAATATTTTGATTTTGCATATTTTATTTTTTTATAAATGGAATTATATTGAAAATAATCTATGCCTTGGTTTGTTCACTCAATACTATGCCGTTTAGACTTCATAATATATATATAGTTGTAGCAAGTCCATTCATATTGCCTTATAATATTGCATTTCATGAATACATAAAATTCACTTATCCATTCTACTGACAATGGATATTTGGGATATTTTCCACTTCCCTTGCTACTATAAACAAAATATTTATTCATGTTATTTTTCATATCTACAAGTACACTTGTAAAGAATTTTTGTTGGATAAATTCTGCTGGATTGTAGGGAATCTAAATGTTCCACTTGATTATATGATACACAATGATTTCTAAAGGGGTTCTAACTATTTTCATTTCTGAATACATTTTATAAGAGTTCCTATTCTTCTACATTTCTACCAGCACAAGATATTGAAGACTTTTAACTTCTACCAATCTGTTAACTGTAAATGGTATTTTATTATAATTTCAATTTGTATTTTATGACAGCTAATGCAGTCAAACATTTTTTGTTTGCTTCCTAATCATGCATCCTTTAATGTGAAACGCAAATTTGTCTTTACTTTGGTATTAGTTGTCTTTTACATATAAATTTCTACGATATCTTTGTACATTATAGATTCTAATATTTTGTCAATACGTGTGTATGTATATATTTTACATGCACATTCACACATATATATAGTTAACATGTTCTTCACATTTGTGGTCTATTTTCACTTCATGATATCTATTGAAACAGATATATTTTTATGAAGTCAAATTTGCCTTTGTTGTCTAATTCTGTTTTTATTTAAAACTTCTTAACCCCAAGACAAAAATATATTCTCCTGTATTGTCTTCCAAAATTTTAGAAATTCACATTTTAATAGGTTTTTAATACATGGAACTAATTTTTGTATATATTGTGACAAAGAGTGAGGCAAGTTAGGTTATTTTTTTGCCCCCATATTGACAAGCACCTGTCTCAGCACACCTTATTGTACTCGGTACTTTCCCTCACTGACATGTCAGTGGGGTCTTAATGAAAGTGTTGGTTTCTGGGCTTTCTCTTCTGTTCCCACTGGCCTATTTGTCTAAACCTGAACAAACAACATAAATCTTAACGATTCTAACTTTATAATAAGAATTTATATTTGGTAGGGCGTGTCGTCCATCCTTACTGTTCTTCTGCAGGAGTGTCTTGGCTTTTCTTGCTTTTCCATACACATTTTAAAATCACATTATCCAAGTCCACATTGAAAAAGATAAAACTTTCAATATTTCACAATTTATTATGATACTATTTGATTTAGAAACCTGTTATGTGGTTAAGAATTTTTTTCTACCTGCTTTGCTAAAATTTTAATCATTATTATTGAATTTTATCAATTAATTTTTCTGGATCTACAAAATAATTGTTTTCTAATGCTGTGCCACCTTTCATTCCCCCCTTTTTTTTAAAAAAAAAAAAAAAAGCTACTTAGTTTTGATACAATGTCTATACATTCTTAGATTTATTCTGCTAATACTTTAACTTTTTAAACCTAAGAAATAAGGCTATAATTATTTCTTATACTGTCTCAAAAAATAAGTTAGAGTGTAGACTTCCTTTTTCTGTCTTCTGAAATAATTTTATAAGATTGGAATTTTCAGTTCCTTAAAGTTTTGGTAAAAGATCCCAACAAAATTGTGTGGCAGTGGTGATACTTGAAGAGAAGATTACTGATTCAAATATTTAATGGATATGGACATTCAATTGTTCTATTTATTTTCACTCTGTTTTGGTAATTTATGTTAGGAATTTAACATTTCACATGGTCTCAACTTTGGCAGCATAAAGGTGTTCATAATGCCCTTTTCAAATCACTTTAAACCCTGCTGAACTTTTTCATTTTTGATTCATTCTTAATACTATTTATTTTGTCCTCTTTTGGGCTTTTGAACTCTCTTGCCAGTCTTTTTAATGAACCAGCTTTGATCTTTTTTAACACTCATTTTCTTCTTTTCATATTATTTTATTAATTAGACCTTTATGTGTGTTATTTCCTTTCTCCTATTATCTTTGAACTTATTCTCAATCCTTTTCTAATTAAGACATTAGAACTTGATCAAATTTGGTTATTTTTCTGTATCTCTCATGGTCATTGGGGATAGTATTCCCTATACATCTCTCCCACAAAAGTTGCCCACATTGGCAGGGCGCGGTGGCTCATGCCTGTAATCCCCGCACTTTGGGAGCCCGAGGCGGGCAGATCACGAGGTCAGGAGATTGAGACCATCCTGGCTAACACGGTGAAACCCCGTCTCTACTAAAAATATGAAAAATTAGCCTGGCGTGGTGGCGGGCGCCTGTAGTCCCAGCTACTTGGGAGGCTGAGGCGGGAGAATGGCATGAACCCGGGAGGCAGAGATTGCAGTGAGCCGAGATTGTGCCACTGCACTCCAGCCTGGGCGACAGAGCGAGACTCCGTCTCAAAAAAAAAAAAAAAAAAAAAAAGTTGCCTACATTATGTTATTCAATTCCTCCTGGTCTGTAAATTCGTAGAGACATATATTCAAATCTGGTACACCTGTCTTTTTTTTTTTTTTTTTTGTAGTTTTATCAATTTGGGCTTTACATATTTTGAAGCTGTAGTTTTAAGTACATAAAGTTTAGAACTTTTATATCTTGCTTAAGTGAAACTTTCGTCAGTATGTTTTGGCCCACTTTATATCTAAATTATCGTTTTTTGGCCCGCCTGGCATGGTGGCTCATGCCTGTAATCCCAGCACTTTGGGAGGCCAAGATGGGTGGATCACCCAAGGTCAGGAGTTCGAGACCAACCTGGCCAACATGGTGAAACCCCATCTCTACTAAAAAAAAAAATACACAAAAAATTAGCCGGGTGTGGTGGTACGCACCTGTAATCCCAGCTACTCGGGAGGCTGAGGCACAAGAATAGCTTGAACCCGGGAGGCGGAGGTTGCAGTGAGTGGAGATTGCACCACTGTACTCCAGCCTGGGCAACAGAGTGAGACTGTCTCAAAAAGATAAAATAAAATAAAATTATTTTTATACTGCCTTAAGATCTATCTTATCTTATATAAATATACCTATCCCAGATTTTGTTGGTTAATGTTTGCCTGGTACTTTTTTTTCACTACTTAAGTTTCATGCATTTTTTTTTTTTTTTTTGAGATGGAGTCTTGCTCTGTCACCCAGGCTGAAGTGCAGTGGCACAGTCTTGGCTTACTGCAAGCTCCACCTCCCGGGTTCACACCATTCTCCTGCCTCAGCCTCCTGAGTAGCTGGGACTACAGGCGCCCGCCACCACGCCTGGCTGTTTTTGTATTTTTAGTAGAGATGGGGTTTCACTATGTTAGCCAGGATGGTCTCGATCTCCTGACCTTGTGATCTGCCCGCCTTGGCCTCCCAAAGTGCTGGGATTACAAGCGTGAGCCATCGCTCCCGGCCGCGTTCGTTTCTTTTAGGCTAAAATTTTTGTTTTTTAAAAAAATGTTCCTAGCTTCTAAACAAAAAGTTTAAGCTGTTTTGCTTTTTAACTGAAAACTTTCATTCATCTAATTAGTTGTGCTTTCTATTTACCACATTTTTTTCCACTCTCTTATTACCTACTTTAATGACTTTTATACTGATTTTTTTCCTCACTACAATTTTCCTTCTAATAACCTGAGGGCTAGATACACATTTTATCTTTTAGTAGTTCTTTAGACATTTTAATAAGCAAAGGTCAGGCACAGTGGCTCATGTTTGTAAATCCAACACTTTGGGAGGCCAACGTGGGAGGATCACTTGTGTCCAGGAGTTTGAGGCCAGGCTGGGCAACATGGCAAAACCACATCTGTACAAAAAGTACAGAAATTAGCCCAGTGTGATGGTGTGTGTCTGTAGTCCCAGCTATCTGGGAAGCTGAGGTGGGAGGATCGCTTGAGCCTGCGAGGCGGAGGCTGCAATTACCTGTGGTCAGGCCACTGCACTGCATCCCAGGTGGCAGAGGGAGACCCTGTCTCAAAAAAGAAAAAAAAAGAAATTTTAATAAATATACTTAAATTAAACCTGAAGATAACCAATCTTTTAAAATTCTTTCCAAACTTTACAAGAAACTTGGAACGCTTTAACTCTAATTGTGTCCTCCAAATATTATTTTGGGGCAGTATTTTGGTTAATTATTCCCTCAAATTAGAATTCTACACACTTACCTTTTTTTTTAATCTTAGACTTTCAAAATGGGATTGTTCTTCTTCCTGAAGGACTCATTTTAAAATTCTCTTTGGTAAGAGTGTTGGTAGTTAATTCTGTCAGCACATATTTATCATCAGTTTTCTTCATATTACTTCATTCTGAGTGGACAGTTTTCTGGATGTATAATTCCAAAAAGACAATTATTTTCAATATGCAGATACAATTCCACACTTTCCTCTACCTTCTATTACTATTATTGCAATGTCAGCTGTAACGTTTGTGTGTAATGTTTTTTCTTTGTGTGTAATGTTTTTTATTCACTGAGCAGCTTTTTAGATCTTTTGTATACTTTTGTCTTCTGCAGATTCATTATGAATCTTCAAGATTTGGGTTTATTTTTATGTATCCTTTGAGACTTCTGTATCTTAATTAAAAGTTAAAAATTTTCCATCAGTTCTGCAAATCCTTTCCCATTATTTCTCTAAACAGTGCCTTTTTGACATTCTAACCTTGCCTTCTGAGGGTCCAGTTAGAAATATGTGAGGTTTTTTCCATTATTACATGTCTATCCACTTGTCTTCTTCTGTATTTTCTATCCTTTTGTCCTTCTGAATTATTTCTTCAGATATTCCAGTTCCCTCATACTCTCTTTGCCTCTGTATTGTTTGCTACTTAACAAATTCTTTAATTTTTTTAAAATAGTGATTTTATTGTTAAATTTAGATTTTTCAAATCTGATTTGATAGTCTATTTTTCTACCAATCTTCAAATTCTTTAGACATATTAATCTAATTTTATGATTGCATAAATTTATTTTGTTAAATTTCTACTGGTTAGTATTACTATTATTTTTGCTGGTTCTCATTCATGGTGATTTATCTCCTTGTTTGTATGTGGAAGTTTTATTTTTTTGATTATGCACTCACTTCCCTTGTAACTTTATCTTTAGGAATTCTATGAAGCCTGAATTGAAAGTAATTTCTTATAAAGTGGATTTCTATTTACTTCCAGACCATTACAAATGAGGTACCATTTTAAAATAAATCCTTTACATGAGTTTTTTCTATTTGTTTGGTTATTGTTTCCACAGAGATGTTTTAACTTGGGTCCAAACAAGGCCAGATTGTATTATAAAATTGCAAAGATGTTTCCCACCCCTTTCTACCTACCACCAAAGTTTTGTATAAGAAATTTATCCTGTTTATGGAAGTTTATTTCTAGTTCACCCTTAAGCTAAAAGTGCAGCCTTTTAGGGTACCAGAGTCATGTAACAGTTTCCCAAAAGACCTTACATCTTATATAGGCAGTAGATTTGTTTCAAGTCTTGTGTACCCTGCCAAGACATCAAAATCAAAGATCAGCTTCACTGTAGTCATGCAAAAGCCTCCTAGGCAAAACCCAACTTGATTACTAGCTTATCTATCTTCGCCTATTCCCACCTTCAGTTTATTGCTGGAGTCGGAGGAAGCCAAAATTTTTGCTAGCTCTGCTATGCAATTTTACAGTTTTATTTTATCTTTAAACATTTTTACGGGAGTGTGGTTCAGGGTATCTATTCTGCATATTATCAGAAGGGAAATGAAGATTATTTTTCCTTTTCATTGCTTTATCTTATAAGTCCCCCATTGGTTTACCTGATATTGCTGGATGAATACTGAATGAATTTTGTGTGAAGAAGTAGATGACCCAATAATCACCTTCTCAATATCATCCCTTAACATCATGGGTTTGAGGGCTAACTGGCAAATATTTTAGGTTTTACAATTCATATGGTCTCTATCCCAGCTATTCAACTCTGCCTTTGTAATGCAAAAGCAGCCATATAAGATACCTAAATGAATGTGCATAGCTGTGTTCCAGACAAACAGGTAAAAATATTTTATTTACAAAAACAGGCAGTGAGTCAGATTTGGCCTATGGACTTCAGTTTGCCATCCCATGCTCTCTTTATACCATCATAGTTTTTTTTTACTGGATCCATTTAAGTGATGAACAGAATCACAATATGATGAAGACATTTTATGAATACATGCAACTGGTGAGACATGAAATGTTTAGGCCCCCCCAAAAAAAGAGAAAAAATCAATCTATGCATTGTCTAAATAAGTAATGATAAACTCCCACTGCTACACGAACAACAGAAACAACAAAACTCTAATCACAAGAATAATGTCTTGGAAAATAAAATAAGCATTATGAGCATGTCTCTGAAATACACAGACATACCGACTCTCTACACTGTACATCAGTTTTTAGGAAAACAAAGAAAGTAAGAGGACATAGCCATCTCCCCAGCTGCCTCCCAAGGGCTCACAATCCAAGAAATTCTTCAGTAATATCTCATTAGTGATAAAGTTTGCATCGAAACTCACATGGTATCATACACATTGTATTACATTTTTCAAAGAACGTAATACTGTGTACTGGAAAATAAGTGGAAATTACTTGGGATTGGCTATAATATATACCCTTGAACTGGGCAATACTTAAGTGATTGTCAGATGGCAAAATTGAGATTAAAAATCTTACTCACTTGAAAATGACTCTTGTTGGTACTCCACAAAATAGAACTTTATAAATGTAGCGCTATGTATTTGTATAAGAGGTGAGGCATCCCATGGAGCATGCTTTATTAGTTTGGTCATTAACCTTGCTCGGGCCTTTCAAAAATTTTAGTTATAAATTATAAAACATAAGGAAACATATAAAATTTATAATACAGAGTTTTACTTTACTATCAAAGACCATAAAAAATAGAAACTATTCATCTTCATGGAGAGCCAAAAATACCCAAATATGACAAAAATATCCAGAAGGATGTTACCTTCCCAGCTGATATTCTAAGAGAATAAATGCTTAAAGTATTGGCTATGGATAGCTGTTCTTTTTAGACATGTTGATCAACTTCTGTGTTGAAATCATATGACATTTGCTAGTTTGAAGAAAAAATAAGAACCACTATTCTAATACAGTAGTACTCAACTATATTTCAAAATAGTTCAACATTTTATATCAAATATATATACGTGTGTGTGTGTGTGTGTGTGTGCACCTAAACTGGGCAGAAATGAGATCAGCTTTTTTTGTTGAAGCCTGAACTAGCAGTTAAACACTACCCCAAATCGTGTTTTCTGCTTCTCTCCAAATGGAACTCCTGGCAATGCCTACAGCAGAAGATGAAACACAAAGATGAGAGGCACTATCCTTGTTTCTCTAGATTCAGATACCTACACAGCTATCATATACACCATTAACGTCAAATTATTAAAGGATCCTACCTTTCATAATAAAAGAGGAAAAATATTTTTTCCTTCTACCCTTCTAGGTTCTCAGCTTGGGTCTTTCTGTAACCAAAGAAACATTAACAGGAGAAAAGCATTTGCTTTACTTGATACTTATAAGATGTTTAATGTTTTTACTGTATTGCAATTTTACTATTTCATGTGTTTTACCTATTACTTTACTTATAGAGAAGTAAAAGTGTCAATACAAGAGTTCTCCACACTTTCTACTCAAAGAGGAGTCTATGAACCAGCACAGTGCTTTTTATCTGGAGACTCAATAGGAATGCAGAATCTCAGGTCCAGTCAAAACCCACAAATTCAAAATCTGTATTTTTTATTAAGAAGATCCAAGTGATTAAAACACACTGTCCTTGGTGATAGAGCATTGATACTCACTGTCTTTCCAATGCAAACACACATGCGACTAATAATACACTCAATGCCAGTAGAATAGAGTGGGAAGTGTTATGTGGTTTAGAAAAAGCCAAGCCAGGCATCCTGATATACCTTCTCACAAACGTATTGATTACTTTACCTTTTCAATTCCTTCAAAACAAGGATCACCTTTCAATCCATAGCAGTTATCATGTTTTAAATTTACTAATTTAGTGAATGCTTGGGATTCACTCACCAGTGATTTTCTCACCACATCAATAAACCTGTTCCTCTAAAATCAAAGCAGTATCT
This sequence comes from Pan paniscus, assembly GCF_029289425.2. NCBI lineage: Eukaryota > Metazoa > Chordata > Mammalia > Primates > Hominidae > Pan > Pan paniscus. The sequence goes on along the minus strand of NC_073261.2, from coordinate 68,574,555 downwards.
TCTAGAATAATTTGACCTTCTAAGATATGAATGTTGAGTAATAAAACTTCCTCACAAAACAAAACTCAAGTGAGTTACTAAAGTAGTATATTGTTACTTAGTCAAATCCAGAATAACTCGGTCACTATATATAAAAACATTAACATTAAAAATAATTATGCTAACCTAAGATCTTAATACAATTCAGTCCTTCCAGTGAGCCCAATTTGAATACTAAGAAGGAAGTCACTGGGAAGCTATATTCACAATATAATCTTCTAAAAGAATTCATTTTAATTAAAAACCAGGTGGTCCTGAGTTTTCCTCTAAGGCTCTATGTTAAAAAATCCCATTGATCATACATTCTATAATGAAAGATCCAACTATAAACCTGGAGGAAAATGGAATAGATGAATCAAAATATTCTCCTTCTAGTTAATATAATCTTGGTTTCCAGTAGGGGTTTATAATTATAACACTGAAAGTAGAAACCATGAAGCATAAAGCTGGTAGGTTTGTTAATTAAAGATTTTAAAAAATTTCTCTTTATAAAAAAGTCTACATAATTCAAAGGCATATTTACCTAAATATAAATGTAACCTTTATAAATAATGAAAAGATTAATATATCAAAGGAAAAATTGGGGGAAATGATATGATTAGGAATTTCACCAAAAAATGACCAAAAACCACAAAATAATGTTTGTCACTTTAATAATCAAAAAAAGCGAAGTAAAAAAGTAAAAAAGTAAGATATTGCCAATCATTTCTACTGACATAAAATTCTAACTATACTAGCCAGTGTTTACAAGAATTTGTGAGTGCTTACTCTGATGTATTACTGGTAGAAAGGTGAATAATTTAGCAATATGCAGCAAAAGTCTGAAACATTTGCACACTTTTTAAACAGCAAAACCAGCCTTTCCAAATTTACCTCTAGAAAATAATCTGATCAGTGTGATAATGTTCAATATGTAACTGTTAAAAAAGTGTAAGCAACATAAGTGCCCAGTAAGACAGCTCATTTGAATAAGCTACAGTACATCCATGCAGTGTAACAAGATGCAAAGATTTGAACGTAATGAACGTACAATGATATGAGAAGTTCAAAATATGTTAAACGGAAAAAACAAAAAAAAAGTATACATTATGATCTCTTTTCAAAAAAATGTGTAAATGGATGGATAGCTAAATGGATGAAGAGTGACATACAAAGTAAGTATATAGATGGACAGATCAAGCAATAGGTACAGATAGGATAGATAACACAGACTGGAAGGATATTCAACAAAATCTCAACAACTTCATTTAAATCATTGGTGTGTTTATGGGTACATATCTAATTCCTAGTTAAATTGAACTTTTTAATATGTTAAAAATTATCTTGTAACTTTTCTAATCTGTACTTGGTCCACTTTTCTATTAGGATTTTAGCATTCTAGGTGTCAACTTATATGAATTCTTTGACCATGAAGATGCAATGTCTCTGAAATAGTTGCTGCTAATAGTTTTTCTAGGTTATTTTCTCCAAGGACGGTTTTTCCATTCAAAAATTATTACATTTTTATGTAGTCAAACCTATGGTTTTCCCTTTTTAATTTTTTTATTTTTAATTTATGTGGGTATAGTTATATATATTTATAAGGTATATGAGATGTTTTGATATAAGCATGCAATGTGAAATAAGCACACCATGAAGAATGGAATATCCATCCCATCAAGCATTTATCCATTAAGTTACAAACAATCCAATTACATCTTTAAGTTATTTTAAAATGTTCAGTTATTATTGACTATAGTTATCCTGTTGTGCTAGCAAATAGTAGGTCTTATTTATCCTATTTCTTTTTGTATCCATTAACCACCCCCACCTCTCCACTAATTCCCCACTACCCTTCACAGCCTCTGGTAAACATCCTTATATTCTCTATGTACATGAATTCAAATATTTTTGATTCTTAGATCCCACCAATAAGTGAAAATATGTGATGTTTGTCTTTCTGTGCCTGTCTTATTTCACTTAACATAATGACCTTCAGTTCCACCCATGTTGTGGTAAATGACTGAATCTCATTCTTTTTTATGTCTAAATAGTACTCCATTTTGTATAAGTACCACATTTACTTTATCCTTTCATCTGTTGATGGACACTTAGGTTGCTCCCAAATCTTAGCTATTGTAAACAATGCTGCAACAAACATAGGAGTGCAGATACCTCTTCAATATACAGATTGCTTTTCTTTGAGATATATATGCAGCAAGAGAATTGCTAGATGGTATGGTAGCTTAATTTTTAGTTTTTTGAGGAACATCTAAACTGTTCACCATAGCGGTTGTACTAACTTACATTCCCGCTAACAGTGTACAAGGTTCCCTTTTCTCCACATCCTTGCCAGCATTTGTTATTGCCTGTCTTTTGGATATAAGCCATTTTAACTGGGGCGAGATGATATCTCATTATAGTTTTGATGTGCATTTCTCTGATAATCAACGATGTTGAGCACCTTTCATATGCCTGTTTGTCATTTGCATGTCTTCTTTTGGGAAATGTCTATTCAAATATTTTGCCCATCTTTTGACCAGATTATTAGATTTTTTTCATATAGAATTGTTTGAGCTCCTTATATATTCTGGTTATATATCCCTTGTCAGAGGGGTAGTTTGCAAACATTTTCTCCCATTCTGTGAGTTGTGTCTTCACTTTGTTGATTGTATCCTTTGCTGTGCAGAGACTTTTGAACTTGATGTAATACCATTTGTCCCCTTTTGCTTTGGTTGCCTGTGCTTGTGGGGTACTGTTCAATAAATCTTTGCCCACACCAATGTCCTGGAGATTTTCCCCAGTGTTTTCTCATAGTTGTTTCATGGTTTGAGGTCTTACACTTAAGACTTTAATTCATTTTGATTTTTGTATATGGCAAGAGAGAGTAGGGGTCTAGTTTCATTGTTCTATATATGGACATCCACTTTTTCCAGCACCATTTATTGAAGAGACTTGTCTTTTCCTTTCCCCAGTATATGTTCTTGGCACCTTTGTCAAAAATAAGTTCACTGTAGGTGTCTGGGTTTGTTTCTGGGTTTTCTATTCTGTTCTATTAGTCTATGTGTGTTTTTATGCCAGCACCATACTGTTAGCATGTAAAAACGCTGCTCATTTTTTATGTTAATTTTGTATACTACAACTTTAGTGAATTTGTTTATTGTTCTAAAAGTTTCCAAATATAAGATTATATCATCTGCAAACAAGCATAATTTGACTTCTTTTCCATTCGGACACCCTTTATACTATTCTCTTGCCTAACTGCTCTAACTAGGACTTCCAGTACTATGTTAAGTAACAATGGTGACAGTGTGTATCTTCATCATGTTCCAGGTCTTAAAGGAAAAGCTTTCAATATTTCCCCATTATGACACAAGCTGTGGGTCTGTTACATATGACTTTCATATGGTGAGGTATGTTCCTTTTATCCCCAGTTTTTTGAGAGTTTTTACCATTAATGGATTAATTTTATCAAATCCATTTGCAGCGTCAATTGAAATGATCATGTGATTTTTATCTTTCATGTTGATACAATGTATTACACTGATTGATTTGCACAAGTTAAACCATCCTTGTATTTCAGGGATAAATCCCACTTGGTCATGATAAATGATCTTTCTAATGTATTGTTGAATTTGGCTTGCTAGTATTTTGTGGAGAATTTTTGCATCAATATTCAAAGATACTGGTCTGTAGTTTTCTTTGTTTGACGTGTCTTTGCCTGGTTTTGATGTCAGGGTAATACTGGCCTTGTAAAATGCATTTGGAAGGATTCCCTCCTCCCCTATTTTTTTCAGGATAGTTTGAGTAGAATAGGTATTAATTCTTTAAATGTCTGGTGGAATTCAGCAGTAAAGCCATCAGGTCCCAGGCTTTTCTTTAGTTCGGGACTTTTTATTATGGCTTTGATCTCATTACTTGTTATTTGTCTGTTCAGGCTTTGGATTTCTTCCTGGTTCAATCCTTGCAGGTTTTATGTATCTAAAAGTATGCCCACTTCTTGAGATTTCCAATTTATTGGTATATACTTGCTCACAGTATTCACTAATGATCCTTTGAATTTCTGCAGTATCAGCTGTAATGTCTTCTTTTACATTTCTAATTTATTTATTTTTCTTAGTCTGGCTAAAGATTTGTCAATTTTGTTTAACTTTGCAAAATACCAACATTTTGTTTCATTGATCTCTTGTTTCTTATTTCAATTTCATTTATTTGTGTTTTGATATTTATCATATCTTTTCTACTAATTTTAAATTTGGTTTGCTCTTGCTTTTCTAGTTCTATAAGATACATCATTATATTTTTTATTTGAAGGTTTTTCCCTTTTTTGATGTAGGCACTTATAGCCATCAACTTCTCTCTTAATACTGCTTTTCCTGCATCTAATAGGTTTTGGTATGCTGTTTCCATTATCATTTGTTTCCAGAATTTTTTCAATTGCACTCTTAATTTCTTAATTGACTCAATGGTCATTCAGGAGCATACTGTTTAATTTTCATGTAATTGTGTAGTTTCCAAAATTCTTCTTGTTATTAATTCCTGGTCTTATTTCATTGTATTCACAGAAGATGCTCAATATTATTTCAATACTTTTGAATGTTTAAGACTTGTTTTGTGACTTAACATATGGTCTATCCTTGAGAATAATCCATGTGCTAAGGAAAAGCATGTGTATTTGTGTATTCTGCAGCTCTTGGATAAGAAAATGTTCTGTAAATATCTTATTAGGTCCATTTAGCCTACAATGCAGAATAAGGCTGATGTTTCTTTGTTGATTTTCCGTTCGGAAGATCTGTCTAATGCTGAAAGTGGGGTGTTGAAGTCTCCATCTGTTACTGTATTGGGGTCTACATCTCTCTTTAGCTTTAATATTTTCTTGATAAATCTGGGCGCTCCAGGGTTGGGTACATACATATTTAAAATTGTTATATCCTGTTGCTAAATTGACACCTGTATCATATTATAATAGTGACCTTCTTTGTCTCTTCTTATAGTTTAGGTCTGGAAATCTATTTTGTCTGACATAATGATTCCTCCTTTTTTTGGTTTCATTTGGCATGGAATAGCTTTTTTTATCTCTATATCTTTAGTCTACATGTGTCTTTATGGTGAAGAGTGTTTCTTGTAGCAAACAATCAGTCTGGTTCTTTCATCCATTCATCCAGTCTGTGTCTTTTGATTGGACAGTTTCATCCATTTTCATTCAATGTTATTATTTATAAGAACTTACTCCTACCATTTTGTTATTTGTCTTCTAGTTGTTTTGTGATCTCCTCTTCTTTCATTCTCATCTTGCCCCAGAGATATTTCATTTCTTGCTTTTTTATTGTGTATCCATTGTATGTCTTTTGATTTGAGGTTTCCATGAGCTTTGCAAATACTCTCTTATAACCCATTACTTTAACCTGATAGCAACTTAACACTATTTGCATGAACAAACAAGCAAAAAGAAAACTAATAAAAACTCACCTTAACTTCATTTTCCTGCTTTTTAACTTTTTGTTGTTTCTATTTACATCTTATTTTACTATGTCTTGAAAAATTGTTATTTTTTACTAGATCATTTAGTCTTCCTACTTAGCATAAGAGTAGTTTACACATCACATTACAGTGCTATAATATTCTATGATATTCTGTGTACTTATTATTACCAGTAAGTTTTATACCTTCAGGTGATTTATTGCTCATTAATGTTCTTTCCTTTCTGATTGAAAGAGAAGCATTTCCTCTTTAGCATTTCTTGAAAGATGGGTCTGACATTGATGAAATCCCTCAGCTTTTGATTGTCTGAAAAAGTCTTTATTTCTCCTTGATGTTTGGAGGATATATTCCCCAGATATACTATTATAGAGTAAACGTTTTCTTTTCTTCGGCATGTTAAATATGGCATGCCACTCTCTCCTGGCCTGTAAGATTTTCACTGAAGAGTCTGCTGTGAGATGTACTGGAGCTCCATTGTGTGTTATTTGTATCTTTTCTCTTGCTTCTTTTACAATCCTTTCTTTATCCTTAACCTTTCGGAGTTTAACTATCAAATGCCTTCACTTAGTTTTCTTTGGGTTAAACCTGCTTGGTGTTCTATAACCTTCCTATACTTGGGTATTTATATCTTTCTGTAGCTTTGAGAAGTTCTCTGTTATTATCCCTATTTCTTGAATAAATTTTCTACCCCTATCTCTTTCTTTATCTCTTCTCTAAGGCCAATAACGCTTAGATTTGCCCTTTTGAGTCTATTTTCTAGATCCTGTAGGCATGCTTTGTTCTTTTTTGTCTCCTCTGTGTATTTTCAAATAGCCTGTCTTTAAGCTCACTAATCCTTTCTTCTGCTTGATCCATTCCAGTATTAAAGGACTCTGATGCATTCTTCAGTACACCAATTGCATTTTTCAGGTCCAGAATTACTGCTGGATTCTTTTCAATTATTTCAATCTCTTTGTTAAATTTATCTGTTACAATTCTGAATTCTTTCTGTTATCTTGAATTTCTTTGAGTTTCCTCAACACAGCTATTTTGTCTGAAAAGTCACACATCTATTTCTCCAGGATTGGTCCCTGGTGCCTTATTTAGTTCATTTGGTGAGGTCATGTCTTCCTGGATAATGCTGGCACTAGTAGATGTTCTTCACTGTCTGAGCATTGAAGAGGTAGGTATTCATTATAGTCTCCACTGTCTGGCCTTATCTGTATCCATTCTTCTTGGGAAAGCTTTCCAGATATTTGTAATGACTTGGGTGTTATAATTTAAGCTATTTCTGCATTAGGGGGCACCCAAAGCCCAGTCACACTGTGTTCTTGCAGACTCACAGAGGCACCATCTGGAGAGGACAGTCTTGGACAAGATCTAGGAGAATTTTCTGGATTACCAGGTAAAGACTCTTGCTCTCTTCCCTTACTTTCTCCCACACATATAGAGTCTCTCTGTTTTGAGTCACCTAAAGCTGGGGGTGGAGTAAACAAGTACCCTTGTGGTCACCACCACTATGACTGCACTGGTTCGGACCTGAAGACAGCACAGTGTTGGGTCTCACACATGGCCTGCTGTCACCACTTCCTGGCTACTGCCTATGTTCACTCAAGGCCCTGGGGCTCTTCAATCACCATGTGGCAAAGACAGCTAGGCCTATATTCTCTCTTTAAGGACAGCAAGGTCCCAAGACCTCAGGTGGGTTCAGAAGTGCCTTCTGGGAGTCAGAGACTAGAGTCAAAAGCCTTAGAAGTTTACCTTGTGTTCTATTATATCGTGGCTAAGCTGGCAAAGCACAACACACGGCTCTTCCCACTCTTCCCTCCTTTTTCCAAAGGCAGTGGAGCCTCACCTCGTAGCTGCTGACACTCTTGGACATTAGGAGCACTGCCAGACTACTTCCAATGTTCCCTTAAGGCCCAACGTCTCTTAAGTCAGCTTGCGGTAAACGCTGCCTGGCCTGAGATGCTCTTTTAAGTGCAGTGGGCTCCCCTCTGCTCCGGGGGGGGGGGTTCAGAAATGCCATCCAAGAGTCAAGTCCTTGGATGGGGACTCCGAGTTCTTGGAATCAGGGACCCCAAGAACCTGCTTGGTGCTCTACCCTCCTGTGGCGGTGTTGGTATCTGAAACCAGGAAGTCTCAGAAGCTCACCAAGGCCCTCAATGTAGTGCCTGGGTATCACTGCTGTTTATTCAGGTCCTAAGAACTCTTCAGTTAGCAGGTGATGAATGCTGCCAGGTCTGGATCCTTTCCTTCAAGGCAGTAGGTTCCGTTCTGGCCCAGGGTGTGTCTAGAAATGTCATCTGGGAGCTGTAACAGAGGCCTCATGACGCTGACTGATGCCTGATCCTGATATGCCTGAGCTGATATCCAAGATGCAAGACAAGGTCCTCTCCACTCTTTCCTCTCCTCTCTTCAGGTAGATGGGAAGGGTCTTTTTTGGAGCCTTGAGCTGTGCATCCTGGATTTAAAGGAAGGGTGATGCCAGCACTCCCTTGGCTGTCCCAGGTGGTGTCTCAGTATGTCACATGCCCCACCCAGTCCACTGTCACCGGGCCTAGTTCAGCACTGGGACTCTCCCAGGAGTCACAGTTTTTATGGCCTAGACTGCCTTTCAAGTTTAAATGTTCCCTCTGTGAGTGGGCATCAGCTGAGTTTTGTTCGGGTTTTCTTCCTGCTCTAACAAGACAGCACTGAGTTCAATGCCTCATAATTGCTGTTTTCTACCACCTTCAGTGCCCAGAGACACTCTCCACACCACACTACCGCTGCCAGGCATTGGGAAGGGGTGGAAGTGGAGTGGTGTCTGTAGCGATTTGGGACTGTTTTTCTAATCTTTTCAGTGCCCTTTTCAGCAATATGAAGTTAAAAACAGGTACTGTGAGTGCTCATCTGATTTTCAGTTCCTATGAAGTTGTTTTTTCCTATGTAGATAGTTGTTAATTTCATGTCCTTGCAGAGGGAGGAGGTGGCAATCAGTGATGGTTGGGACCTTCTATTCTGCCATCTTGCTCTGCCTCCTCACTCTGCTGATTTTAAATTTTATGCTTAGTTATTTATTGTTACTAAATCAGACAGTCAATTCTATTTTTTATAGTTTTCAGAGATCTTATACTTTTATATCTTTAAATATCTGGAATTTATATTAGTATATGATATACAGTAAAACTAGAACAAACCTAATTTAAATGTTTCCACATTTGTTAACCAATTGTCCCTGGGCTACTTAATAGTCCATCATTCCTCCACTTAATTATAATACCAACTCAAAATTTTACATATTTGAAGCTATCTTGATTTTGCTTCTTTTCCATTACTCTTTTGTCAAAATCACACTGCCTTAATTATTGTAGTGCAGGAGAAATTGTCTTTCTTTCCCATCACTGGATTTATGACTCATGACTGAGGCCCCCACAACAAAAGACAGATTAATAAAGAAAAGTACACATACTTATGTAAGTTATGTGACAGAAGCCTTCAGAAACGGAGAACCAAAAAACCCAGGTAAACTTGTTTATTTTTATGCTTAGGTTTGATCAAGAGTGGTAAGTAATGGAGAAGTATGATTGGATAAAGAGAATAAGAGTGAATAATAATAAACTGGAAGGGACCTCAGCAAGGCCTGTTTGTTCAGATTCTTCTCTGTGTCCTTTGTCTTCAGAGATAAGGACATTCCTTTCCTCCTGGTGTAGGGAGAGTACCTCTCAAATGAGGGTCCTAAGGCCTACTTCAAGGGAAGATCACAAAATTATTTATGGCCTGCTTCAGTAGAGAAGTGCAGGGGCTGGTCAGAGAGATCTTCCTGCTTCTGCTGTTTTCTCAAATGCCAAGGTGCCATATTTTGGGATAGCATGTATTGAAATCCCATCAGTAGTTTTACAACTTACCAAATGATTGTATTAGCTATTTCCCCCGGTTCCTTCTGAGAAGTAAACATTAGATTTAGATTTACTGTGCCAAATTTTTCTAAATAACATTTTAAAAATTTAATTATATCAATTCTGTGAATTAATATGTTAAGAACAGCCATCTGTGAGTACATTTAGTCTTCACTTGATAAAAATTGTCTCAGGTCTCAGCAAACTTTTATCATTTTCATTATATAGTACCCAAATGGTTTTTCTTCCTGATGTTATATCAAGGTATTTTGCATTTTCATTGTATCTCAAACAGGAATTTTTGTTATATATTTTTCTAAGTTAGAAAGTATGAAAGCAACTCAGCCAAAGATATTGTTCTAAGAAACCTATTTTAAAATCAATTCTGACACAAAATTCATAAGCAATAAACAAACTATAAACTTTTCACAAGTACAATGAGTAAGTAATAGAGAGCAGACAATGGAAATAACCAAATAAGGAAAAGTACTGTGTGATAAACATATGCATTCCGTAAAAGAGGTAAATTAAATTCTGTCATAGTTTTCCTCTCCTTAAAATAAGAGATAATCAAAATGAAATTCAAAATCTATTTTATCAAAAATCAGACAGCACATATATTCAAATTCCCAGAGAAAAATTTAGACTTCAAATTGGATGGTAAGCCATAATGTTCTAGTTTATAATAATCACATTTATAAAGAACAATGTATTAAAATAATCAATTTTCTGGATCACACACTATTAGGAATAACTCTCCTGGCCAAGGAATGGGTTAGTTAGGGGGAAGGCAGGAATGCCCTCCCTCTGTGTAGCATGAATGAGAGCACTATCTCCTAAGGAGAGAGCTTAATTCTCTGGAATTCAGCCCTACTATATAACAGATGTGGGGGTTCCTATGATGCAAATTGCCAGGGAGGATTTAGGCTGGACTAAGAAGACATTCATTATAGAAGAGTCAGATACAATAATTCTTCGGGGACTCGTGAGTAAGCAAATATGCAGAATTACCCATGGTTGCTGCAATTTTGACCTCAGAAAAATCCACAGTGGGTGTTTCCTAGAAAACAGCCTGGCTTTTCAGAAATCAAAACAGAAATCTAGTGTAAAGATGTGTGCATTTGGTCATTCGTTAAATATACTTACTGATGACCTAAATACAGGTTATTTGGAATAATTTCAATCAATCCTGAACCAAAATACAGAAGGATGTAAAGGAATAAATATCTCAGGTTTGAGAAAGTATTTAATAACTAGAGCAAATGTTGTAAAACTTTAATTTTGAATTCTTTCTGATACAGGTTTATCATTCAATTTTTTTCTTCCACATATCAGAAAAGATTCCAGTTGCTCATGCCTTAACAGTATTCTAAATTGAAATAAAATTTTAAAATCTGGGTTAACATTATTAACTGAACATAGAAATAAAATGAAATAATTTCCAAATGTTCATTCTTTAGCTTCATCATTCAATATATTATGTGCAAATACTCCCAATGTCTTTATTCACTAATAATACCAGATTTAAAAATCAAAAATAGAAAATTTGTTTTTATGAGAAAATGTAACATGAAAAACTACCTTCCATTCAACATAAAACCCTTTCATGAACTAAGAGTGAACTGCCCAAGAAGTTGAATCAACTTGTTGTTTTAATAACAACTACACTCCATAGTAGTATCATATTGTTTACTTATAAAATCTGACAAAGCTAAAAGTTTGTATGAAACTCTGATTTGTCTTTACACATAGAACTTGACAAAGTAATTCATGAAAAAATGAATATATATTACCTAGTTTAAAGATCATTTTACAACCATTTTTCTGAAGTAAGGGTTTACTTGCAAGGTATAGTTATTTGAGAAAAGAGAGTTTATGGCTACACAACTCAGTATTATTTACTTTTGATTTCTGTATTAACTCTTTCATGAAAAAATATGACTTAACCAAGTAATTATTATGAAGTAGCAACAGAGCCTTAGTGAGAAAAATCAGAGCTCCAGTATATATTGAAATGAAATATTCTTAGAAAAGAATAGAGCGATAGAGATGATGATGATGATTCTCATTTACACTGGATTTTTAAAGAAGGACTTCAACAAAGTGACTATGTGTCTTTTTTAACATCCAGGGAACAAAGCCAGAGATCTGAGAACAGTTAGTGCTATAAAAAAAGGTTAAAAAATCACCAATTCTGACAAATGTAAGTAGGTATTGGATTAAATAAAAGTAGCTTCTTTAATAGACAATGGTACACTGTTCTCTAAGCTATCTAATGAGACAAAGAATAAAAACGAGCCATTTTAGGAAATGACAGGGCTGAGTTGTATAGTGATCCTTCAGTTGTTGAAAAGATATAAAAATGTATTGGAAAAAACTAGTTCCTGCACTTTATCAGGTTGCTAATATTTTTGAAATAAGCAATTCCATTTGTAAGTTCTATGATAGTTGATGGATACCAATAAAACCCAGTGTTTTAAGTCAGATAAAATCTCTTTCAAATATTATATTTCTAGCTCTCAGAAAACAATGGCAAAAATCATTTATTAACATGCTCATGCCAGACCCACTCTGATCTACTTATTTGTTCACATTTGGATTTTAGTTACCTTACGTTATCAGGCACTAAAAGAAACCAAGAAATGATAATATATTTATAGCCTTCAACCTTCAAAATAAAAATGTTATACGACATATAACATATGAAAAAATAAAAGCATGATGCAATCCAGTAGATATAGTAATAATTATAAACTTGGTAAAAAAACAGAAGTGAATAATTGCAATTGAAAAAAATGTTAAAAGATATATATACTCACTCACTTCTTTAGCTAAAATTAAAAAGACTAACAACATCAAGTGTTGGTGAGGATGTAAAATTACTGGAACTGCCATACATTGCTGGTGGGAATGTGAAATATTACAGCTACTCTGGAGAACAGTCTAACATTTCAACATATGTGTACCAGCAACTCCATGCCCAGATATTTACTCAAGAGAAATTAAAACTTATGTTCACACAACAAATCAGCAGGCAAATGCTTACAGCAGCTTCATTCATAATCACCAAAAACTGAAACAACTAAAAAAGTCACCAAATGCTAAATGAATAAATTGTGGTGTATCCATACCACAGAATACTATTCAGCAACGGCAAGAAAAAATACAGTGACACATGCCACAGCATGAGTGAAATTCAAAAGTCTTATGCTAAGTGAAAGAAGCTAGACACAAAAGGGCACATGCTGTGTGATTTCACTGACATGAAATTCTACAAAAGGCAGAACTATAGTGAAAGAAAGATCACTGGTAGCCAGAGCCAGTGGGTATACGTAGGAAATTGACGTCAAAGGAGATATGGGAGACATTTTCAGGCTGATGCAAACGTTTGATGACTGCACTGATAGTTATAGGGCTGTATACATTTTTCAAATCTCATTGAATTATGTATTCAATATTGGGAAATTTTATTGTATGTTAACAATATCTCAATAAAGCTTATTTTTTAAAGTATACAAAAAACAGAAAGTTTATGTATAGAATTTCTAATCTTTTCTGCTTTAAAAATAAGGTAACAAAACACTTAAGGAAACAAATGTGATTAACTTATTAAAAGAGAAAAATATGAGGTAATAACAAATCGCATAAGTATTAATAGAATCAATAAGTCTATGCAGTGTTATAACAAAGATACTGTTATTAAGAGTTGTAAGAAAAATAATGTCACAATGCTGTGTAATGGAAAAAGCCGTTTTCAGCTTGGATCCCATTCATCAAGTTACTCTTGTTATTTCTGTATCACAGGGAGCAAATTATAAACATCATGATTGGATGGCAGAGAATTCTGATAGAGGCAGAAAAAAATAGATGGAGGACAGAACACTCAGGTAAGAGACAAAGAGCTACACAGTGAAGAAGGAGAAATCATTAATCAGTTTACAGCCTGTATTTTGGGGAGTCATTGAAAGAGGTACATATGTGTGGAAATTCATTAAAAGAAAAGTTACCTGAAATTAATTTTAATGAAATAAAATGGAAAGAGGAAAATTTTTTTAAATGTATGTTTTAAAAAATTACAATAAATGTTCTGAAAAATAAGAAGCAATTTATTAGCCTAAACCAGCAAGGAACAAGGGTAATATGGGACATGCAACCAGACTGATTAAGCTTGCCCACAAGCTTCTTACTGTATAAGAGACATCAGTTTTCAACTTTTATCCTTTTCCTTAAATTATTTATGCTTAAGCAAATATATGATAAAATGCATGCAGTTCTCACTGAAGCATGTGTGTTCAATTACTCTCAAGCAACTCTTTTGTTATCAAATGTAGATTACTAGACTACATAGACTACATTTTGACAAGGAGTAGGAAAATCAAAGAATTCTCTCTAAGCTTAAAAAACCAGTAACATGGGTTGAATATCACAGAGGTTGATGAGTAAGAAAAAAATGGAATTGATGAGGAAGACTTTATAATAAACAATATACATACACACGCACACACACACAAAGACATAAACACTTGTGCACCCATGTGTATGTGTGTGTATAGATGTGTAAAATGCCCTGTTTTCTTAAATTAGGAAATTCTTTTTTAATTCTGAAAACAGTATATAAACCAAAAGGTGCAGCGCCAATAATTTTATGAACTTCCTATATTGTTTAGTTTTTAATGTTTTATAAGTTATTAAATGACTTGTTATAATAGATTCAGTATTAGTATATTTCATTGATAGTGTGTAGGTACTTACTCAGTTCTCAAAAAATGATGTCAATATTGTTCATGTAAAGTTCAAAATACAAATTTGGTAAAACATTAACATTAAAATAAATGATTAGCTAATAGATCAGAAAAGACACACCGATTCAAAGGAATGCAATTGAAGAAGCTCATAATGGCAAGTTGCATTGGGATAGAAATGTATCTATATAGGACAAAGAAAAATACCCAATTTCTATACCTACCCAAATCAGAAATGATGAACTAATGATGGAAAATCCTTAAAAACAATTATTCTTAAGAAAACAGGTTCCAAGATCATCTGCTTTATGAAGTAATGGGAAATAAATGTTTTCATCATTCAAAAGGTATGCAAGACACATTTTACTCTTAAATAGGTAAAGCACATGTTTAAATTATTTATTAGAATAAAACCTAGTTCCATCTAGATTATAAGGCAATAACTCAATTTTAATGATATGAAATTAATAGATAGCTTTTTCTGGAACTGAAAGAATAGTAAATCCTTGCTACAAATGTCTGAAATACAGAAACAAACAGCTTAATCTTTTGGGGTTGTAGAAATAAAACCCAAATTATGGCTGAATAACAGAAGTATATTCTATAGAAATCTGTGCTCTGCACAGTGAAAAAACTTAATGGTGGACATGTAAGTAAAAAGGTTTAAGCTCTGACAAATAGCCAATGTCAAGAAAGCATTACTTAACTTTCAAAAGAATAATCATTAGCAGAATGAAACACTCTACTTCCAAAGAGAAAAACTCATGGCAAAGCCACCAAAGTAGCCTTCTAACCTAAACCATCCATCAGCCAGGAACCATGGACAACATAAAAATGTCGTATTTCATCAGCTCTGCATTCAAGTGCATGATGTTGATCCAGGCTGAGAATTAAGTGAAAAATGATTTGCACCAAAACCAAAATGTTTCTCATCCATCCTATTTTGGATTTGACAACTCATGGCTCTTTCCCAATTTTCCCAGCTTTTCACCTCTACATCTAGGGTTCCTCCAAACAAGATATTTATAAAACCATAATCTACAGACTATAAGAAAACCATCTGTTTTCTTTCCTTTACCAACAGCAGCAATATTCATTCTCTTCTCTCTCACATTTCAGAATAGATGCTCTTCATATCAGACACCACTCATTTTTATAGTATTGTCCAAAGGGTTGACAGCATTGTTTTATAACTACACCCACCTTTCTCCCTACTTTTTTATAGAATTTGGAAGGGAAAATAATAGGAAGAAAAATAGAAAATGCTTTGCTCCACAACTGCAAACTTAATTCCTACACCTATGAATTCCCAACTTCTTCTGCTCACATACATTTGTTCTACCTCTACAATCATCAATCTTGCTAATGCAACAGCGAGCATACTCGGCCTTCTTCTAAAAGCAACAAGAAGATTGCCCTTTTTCAAAAATTATTCTGTACTGTTCTGTGGCCACAGTAGCACTTTTCACAGTTGGGATTATTCTCCACATTGTTGTATCCAGTCAAAGCCACTCAAGAATTCCTATGGTCCCAGCAGCACTAAAAATACATAACAGCCTCCTTACAATAATGACTGTGAATCACAGCATTCCTCGGCTGACATAAGTAGTTAAAATAGTTGAAAAAAAAAAAAAGTTAAATAAAACTTTTTTAAAAGTTCAAGTAAAAAAAAAATGAAAAGGGGGTTGAAAAGGACTCCCCTACCGTCTAACAATATTAAAGTCTGTCTCAAATTTACAAACGTCCTCAGCAACATCAAATGCCGCAGCTTCAAACACAGGCGCCAGCTTCAAGCCCGACAGCTTCAAATGCCGCAGCTTCAAACACGCGCGGCAGCTTCAAACGCGCCAGCTTCAAACAGTCTTGGGGCAGCCATCTTGCACACGCTCCAAGGAGCACAACCTCAGGGCCCTTAGGCGGCCACCCCATCCCAGAGGCCACACAGAGGCTTTGTTGGGGAAAAAAATGGGAAGAAGGAAAAAAAAAAAAAAAAAAGAAGAACAAGAAATATAATTTGCAGACGTTAAATTAGCCCATAGAGGGAGCTCATATAGCCCCATAATTTCACAGTAATTGGAATCTCCTGTAATTTAAAATGTAGCCCCATCATTTGTTAGAGAGAGCTTCCAGAGGTCAAAGAGAGCATGTCTTACTTCATACCGATCTCTGCATGCCTATAAAATGCAATTCCATTTAGACCCCCTTGACCGTGTGTTTTGTTATCGCAACAAAAAGATGATGATTCTTGGCTACATGTTCTCCAAAACCAGCCCAGAAATTAAAGTGACTCGTCTATGTGTGTTGTTAGGGTGAATCCAACTGAATAAAGACCATAATAAGAATAAAGTTCCAACAATTAGAATTGTCATGGCAATAACCTAAATGTCCCCCATTCACGGCGTTCGTTTTAGAAAGCTATGCTCTCTCTTTCAACCTTGACTAGAGATACTCTCGTGGCTATCCATTTCTCTCGCTGTCTAGAGTCCTTAAACCAGGGATGCTGCATGTGCCTTCACACAAAAGAATAAAACCGGAAAACGAAATGATATAATGGCAGAGAGCCTTTTCAATAAAACATGAGAGGAACAAAATTTTTAATTCTGTGGAAAGATTGAGGAGAAAGTACACTCAAAAATAAAAGAAACATCTAAATGTGCAGCTGAAAGTGGAGATCTATTGTCTGCTCTTGTGAAACAAATTTTGAAAGGAAACAATAGTTTATATTTATATAATTCTTAAATATTCAGAAAGTTTAAATTTATGTAAAAGTGAAATGGTTTTCTAAAAAACATTTAACCTTTAAAATAACATTATTTCTATCTTAAACGCAAAGAATGAGGAGAAAGCTCAATATGTAGGGCTTAATCAAGAACTTAATATATGTGAATTTTATTCTTTTTGAGATAATCTATTAGGTGCTAGGAAAAACATATCCATTTCAATTTAATGATTAAATGGTATGTTTATATCTTATTATTGTTTCTTTGTAATATACCTACTTGGTTTTGGAGTTATGATTACCTTTCCTTTGTGGAGACTCATTTGCCTGAAGGTGTGGGGCAGAGCTCAATTTAAAACCCACATTCATCACATCTAGGCAAGGTTCTATGTCAGGAATAAAAAGTATCTGAAAATTTTCAGAATTTGCCTCCTTACTCAGTAGACAGTATTTCCTGCCTTATTTATTTCCTATCTTAAAAGTGCCTTTATTTTCAATGTGTTGATAGTTTTCTGATTGCCATCTCTCATTTCCAAATCAACCAGAAAAAATCAACAACACTGTAGATATGATTAATCAATAACAATGACATACAAGCTCAGATTCTCCTGCGCATTTAAAGCAAGATAATCTTGGGGAGGCTTTTCCTGCTTTGGCAAGTATCTGGGCCACCAGGAAATTCGTGTTGAACATGGTGGGTGACAGAAGATGCAAAGAAGAATGGTTAAGGTTTAAGGTCTCAAAACCATGTGAGCTGTTACAAATTGTGAAATCATTCACCAGTGATGGCTTATACTTGCCATGGATCTATGAAGGACTTGTCAATTGTACATGTTCATGTTCATAAATGATATAAATGATGCCAGATGACTATCAAATACAAGCATCTATGTTCAAGTGTTTAGTGCTATGTATTATAGAAGACAATAATTGATAAGTTATCTGGAAGTCACTAATGATCATGAGCAGGAACAAAGAAAGTAATATTTGTTACACAGGATACGTCGATAGTTTCTGTTACTTGGCATTGAGAAAGTTAGCAATCAAGGGTCTTCTACTGAGAAGAAAAACAAATTATGAAAACGTGAGTGTAGCCTCTGTTTCTCACTTCTTATATTAGAAGAAATTGCAAGTTACAATGTCTTACTCTACTATAAGCCTGAATATCACCTGACACACATTCCAAAACTGAACAATGTTGTATGAGAAATAGGACAAATGAAGCCTGTTGAAAGACAATAATCCTCCTCCTTCTCCACCCTTAAAATTAAGAAATACAGTAAAATTGTAAAAATGAAAAAAGGTAACACCTCTTTTATTTTAAGCTCTGACCAAGCTTGTTATCATGATGGTACAAGATACACATCCTACAGGTGGCTACTGACCTTTCACCTTAATAGAATAAATAAGATGTTATTTCTCACACTTTTTAATAACAAAAATAGAAAATAAAGGTAAAACTCTATCTGGAATGGCTTCACACATAGATGATTAGCTCGCTTTAAAGTTTAAACAAGAACTATTTTTGATAGCTCAGTTTCCTCACTTAAAATCTTTTAAGAATACAGCAGTTCCTATTACCTATAGCATTTCTGAGCATGTTGAGATCCTGAGCCCACCTGATCATCAATATGATTATGATTATAGAAAATTACTCCACATGTAGGTGAACAGAAGATTACACTGAATGTATCTCATTCTATAAAACTTATTTTTTCATTAATCTTTGTGGTTCCTGCCATTTGTTTAGCCTTAGGTTCAAAACATCCATGTGATTCATGAGTTTTGGTTTGTTCATGTATATATAAAAGCATGCTCTGAGAAAGATTAAGAAAAATGACCACACGGTATTCCTGTAAGAATGTGGTAAGTCAGGTTCCCACATGCTATCTACTCAGAAGCCTAATTAGCTTCCTGATCACCCAATTTCTAGAATTGAGAAGGTAGGGTTCAAAATTTTTACAAAGAAACAGGAAATCAATGCAAAAATAGCCTTAGTTATCTGTAAGTCTGACCAAAGAAGAGCATACCTTTCTCTAAAGCAAGAATCCAATGACGGAAGACATATGGAAATTAACATAAAGCCATTGGTTGGTTACTGGGAAACTTTTGACAGTTAACGTTCTGCAGGAATAACTTACCCACACTTAAATATATTTAGCTGGCACATCAAAAATATTTTCTATAAGTTGCTTATATTTGAGGACTTGTTAGTGGGCAGATAATGGTGGAAAAATGAACCACTAAAATGCATTAATATAGAGAACTTTTCTTACTCTACTGCAGGAGAAACCTGACAGAAGTCTGTACTGGATTTATTAATTAAATTATAGATAGTGGTAATATTTTCCACAATCACCAAGCTAAAAAACCTTGAGTATACCTTTAACAAAAATATAAAGAAATTATATATTTAAGCCAAAGAGTGGGAGCCGGGGGATGCTTGAAGTAAAGGCATACTTTAATGGGAGGAGGTATAGTATGACTCTAATGTTAGGCCATTATTCCTCCTTCAGAATGTTACTGAACTTAGCCTCCTAAATCTGGTGTGGCTGCATAATCTATCATTTAAAACTGTACCTTTTGAGAGCATAAGTAATAGTAATAGTTAATCCCAGACAAAAGGTCTAAGGTACAGTGGTCTGTGCAAACCAGGCTCTATAGTTGCCCTATTTATAACAGGATGATTTGAAACAGCTGCTTTCCACAAGAAGCTGTTGCTAGCACTGGACATATTTTGAAAAAGTAGTTATTTGGGGGCTACTCTAAAAATAAGATCTGGTCCAATTTAATAGGCATCTGTTATAACAAATTCTGAAGATAATAGGTTGAGGACTTGAGTTTGTTCAGACCTACAGGAGCTGCATGTGTATCTAAACATTTTTCACATCTTCCAGCTCCACTGCATTAAATTGCAAAATATAAATAAAAAGTCAAACATTCAGGCATAGTATGTGACTTTATAACTTTTTACCCATAAAGTAAGAAAGGATTATACCAGCCCTATAAAAATGCGTCTTTTTGTGTGTGAGTTATCAATGAGAATATATATATATATATATATATACATACATACATATACACACACACATTAACCAACTGATAGGAGTGTATTTTGTTCTAAGTTATTTGTGAATTAAAACATGCTTTTTTGGCTTAACCATTTTAGAACATCTGTGAGATGCAACTACAAAATGGAAATTGCTTAACAAACTATGCATTAAGAGAGCTACAATTTTGTTTCCCTTTGTCAAGGGAAAATAAAATAAATTTTCCATCAGTCACAATGAGAGCTAGAGGGACTGATTATTTAAAATACAGTAGTGCCTACATTTCTCCAAATATTCCCCAAGACATGGCATTTGTGCTGAGTGTTCAATAATTTCCTCAAGCTGTACACCTGAAAAATATATGTCTCAAGTCTGGTGTTCATAATCTGGCAGACAACCACATGTGTTCACAGCCCATATCTTTGAGACAATTATTCTCTTGGGTATGCAAATATACTGGGTTTGCAACATGTTTATTCAAAAGAGTGGGCAAGAATGTTTCTTATGTGAGCATCTGCAGGTTTCCACTGGAAATCTGCATACAACAATACCTTTTCCCATGAAGTCATTTTTTTAAAAAGACAGTTACACATATTTTAAAGCTTTTCCAAGAGTTCAAGAAACTCAACTCAGTAATCATTTTTCATTAAGAAAACCAGATGAAAGAAACAAAATTAAAGATGCATGTTAGGACCTATTACCCGGTTTATTGTTTAAATCTTTGCATGATATAAGACACAGAATCCTAACATCTGTGTGTTTCTAACTCTCCAGCCTGTTCATCATACCCTAGCTACCTGCTATCCCACTGCTGATTCTAGGTTTAGCCTCACAACTATTCAGATATTTTCTCTTTTCATTATCAACCTTCTCACTTCTTCGTGGGCATAAATTTAAAACAGTTTGAAATTTTTTAAAAAACTAAAAATATTTATCATAGTAAACATATTAATGTACATGTATTGAAAATTGATACTTAAAGTACACAAAGAAGTGAATATATATTTGAAAGAATATTAAATGTTATGTACACATATGTACAAACACTAAAGCTTATTGATTTGCCATAATAGATACATATGTAACTAAAATTATATATATAAACAACATTAAGCCCAATAAAGAATAAAAGAACCATTTGTCTTAAACATCCAGGAGATAATTTTGACCATATTTTATTACCACATCAAAAATAAATTCAATAACTTCTCAACAACATACTTCATAAGGCCACATTTTCTTTTCCTAATACATTAAAAACAAAAAGATAGAAAAATTCTATTTCAAATTACGATGAATTATTTTATTTAAACCAAATCTACCAGTTATACAAATTAAAATACTAGATAAAGTATTTGAAAATTCCTTTAAAATATTTAAAGAGATTTAAATATTTAAATCTAATACGATTTCAGAGCTAACAACTGGTGAGAACTACAGGCACAAACTTGAGGGTAGGAAGAAGAAAACATGAATATATAAATTGTATACATGAGCACTGCTATAGTTTGAATGTGTCTCCTCCAAAATTCATATTGAGATTGAATCCCCATTCTGATTGTATTAAGAGAAGAAGCCTTTTGTAAAATAATAAAAGTATGAAGGATCTGTCCTCATTAATGGATTAGTGCCTTATAAAAGGGCTAGAGGGAACGAACTTTGGCCCTTTTTGTTCTTCTGTCTCTTGCACCATGTGAGGAGACAGTGTTCAGCCCCACCAGAGGATGCAGCAACAAGATGCCATCTTGAAAACAGAGAATAGCCCTCACTAGACACCAAATATGTCAGCCCCTTAATCTTGAGCTTCTCAGTCTTCAGCACTATAAGACAATAAATTTCTGTTCTTTATAAATTACCCAGTCCATGGTATTTCGTTATTGTAGCACAGAAAGACTAAGCCAAGCACCAAACTGCTTTTACCTAGAAGGTGTGTGCTAAGTTTACCAAAATGTGCTATAGGCAGAGGATAAAGGAAGTCAAATCCTAGGGCTTCCTATAGCAGAGAGTCTGAGAGGAGACTCCCTCACGTTAATTTGGAACACAAACAGTTGCGTACCTAATATGAAAGTTATCCATTAGCAATGCCTTGTAAGTACTACAAGAACAATTGAGAGAAAAGAAAGAAAAGATTTTAAAATGTTCTTTGAATAAATGTTGTCTCTGGCAAAACTTCTAGTAGATTTGCTTTCTAGAGGTTCCCAAGAATGCCAAGTTTATCTTGGGTTAAAAGTACTTTCTATTCATCACAACTGCATGCACTAGTTAGAAGCAAATGTAAGTCTGGCAGAATGTGCCTTCCTTTGGGGCCTCAAAAAATATACTTTTTCAAGGGCAATTGGAGTACACAGACAAAAGGAACAAGTACAAAAAAGAAATAGGGTACTCATGTAAGCCAGAACCAGCAGAAACAGCAGACAGTAAACAGAGATGTGCATCAGATATTGAAATTACCAGATACAGTTCATAAAGCAACAACACTTACTATGTTTAAAGACATGAAAGATACATTTCAAAATATCAGTAAGGAATAGAAAACTATACAAATGTAAAATACAATGAGTGGGAGCTCTCCTGCCATCAATAGCAGATGACATTATTTCAGACCAACCCTCTCAGGGAAAACAATTGCAAAATTTGGACAATATATTTTATAAACATATTTATACGTATTTTTCCTATCTCCTAAATATTATATTGTCCAAATATATATATATAATTTTAACAAAAATTATGTATACATATGTCCAAATTATATATATTTAGGAAGAGGAAATATATATGTATATTTCCCTATTCCATACTGATATTTAAGTGTATAAATACATATATAAATTATATATAAATGTATATATGAAATCCTTTTGAAGAAATTAGAGAGATACCAAGGTTCTAAGAAGAGAATAAAAGCCTAGCAAGGTGAGCCCTGTAACTGAGACTGCAGGGTGATGGCAAATTTCATGCAGGGATTTTGCAGGGATTGAGAAACTGAGCAGATATTTTAACAGATGTGCTAAGTTGAAAAAACAAAAATTAGAGTTCAAGAAGAGATGACCTCATATATACCTCAGGTTTTCAGTTTGGATTTCAAAAGGTTACATTCTAAGAGTAAGTGAAAACTGAAAATAAACCAGTTCTCACAAGTACCAAAGCTCAGTTTCAAATCACTTCAATTTCTTATAGGGTTGAGGTGACTCTGTATTATTAATGTCTCTACTCTAACTGCCTGTCAGAAGCAAAGGTAAATGCATTCTGGAGAATGAGAAGGTCATCCAGAGACTTTAGATATGTTTGCAGTCATGTACAATGTTTGGCAACAATTAACATAACCAGGCCTGGAAGAAAACAAACATAATAAAAAACTTGGAGTATAAGCTGAGTACAGTGGCTCATGCCCGTAATCCCAGCACTTTGGGAGGCCAATGCAGGTGGATCACTTAAGGTCAGGAGTTCAAGACCAGCCTGGCCAACATGATACATCCTTGTCTGTACTAAAAATACAAAAAATTAGTCAGACATGGTGGTGTATGCCTGTGGTCCCAGCTACTCGGGAGGCTGAGGCAGGAGAATAGCTTGAACTCAGGAGGCAGAAGTTGCAGTGAGCTGAGATCATGGACTGCACTCCAGCCTGGGTGACAGAGCAAGACTCTGTCCCAAAACAAACAAACGAAAAAAAACTTGGAGAATATACAAACCACACAAGAGTCCTAAAGAAGATCTATGTAGTGGACATCAGAGATGCTGAATTAAAAAAAAACTGTAATTAATACATCCTAAGAAGTAAAAAACAATACTGATGATGTTAGCAGAAAATTGGTAACCTATAAGTATAAAAAAGAACCAACTGAAAATTCTAGAATTAAAAAGCACAACTTGAAAACAAGAACTCAAACAGACTTAACAAAAATTTGGATAAAGCTGAAAGGACTGTAAACTGAAAGATAAATTAGAACATAATATTAAAACTAAATTATAAAGACATAGAAGGATAGAAAATACAAAAAAGAACATGAGATAATTAGACATGATGAAAGTGTCTGAGTTCCAGAAAAAGAGAGCGTCAGAATAAGTATTTCATGAGAAAATGACTGAAATTCTTCAAAAATTGATATAATATTACAAAAAACAGATATGAGTGAAACGATACATTTCAATAAGAATAAATATAGGTAAAACACCTTTGTACATTTATTATAGAACTTATGAAAACCAAAACAAGAAATATATTTAAAAGTAGCTAGAGAAAAAAGGCATATTGCATGCAAGGAAGCAACAATAAGACTGACAGCTATTAAATAAAAAGTATGTAAGCAAGAAAAATCAAATAATATGGAATCTTGAGAATGTTGATGGAAAACAACTACCGACCTAGGATTCTATATCCATTTAAAATATAAGCAAACTATAGGGTTTTATTTTTTAAAAAAACTCAAAGAATTTATTAACAGTGAATTCATACTTAAGAAAATTTTAAAGGGATTTCTACAGTCAAGGAAAAAAAGATAACAAATGAAACCCAGAGAATCAATAATGTGTTCAGAGCAATTGACAGGGCAGATATAATTCTAATTGAATATTGGCTGAATGGAATAATATATAGTTGAGTTAAAAACTATATGTACAATTAAATACAATTGTGAATGTCAGAAGAAAAATCATATGTTGTGCTATAGTGCAGTTAGTAAAAGATGAAGCTAACAAGCTAATAGAGGGGAATTTTAAAAAAATAATAATTCAACAAACAGAAAAGAAGGGAAGAAGAAAGTGAAAGAAACATAGGAGACGTAACGCAGAAAAAATATAAAAGAACTAGTTAATTTAAACTCAAATATATCCCATATTACATGAAATATAAACATGTTGTCACATTAAATACAAAAAGTAAAATTCAATATACTTGCTTTCTATTAAGAGTAATACTACAAATATAGGATATATATTTTGAAGTAAAAGAATAGGAAACATCTCATGTAAACAATAAAGAAACCTAGTGTAGGTATATTAACATCATTCAAAATACATTTTAAGACCAGAGGCAGTAATAGAGATTAAGAAAGCCATTTCATAACAATGAAAGGTTCAATTTTAAATTTATTTATTTATCTGAAATATAGACTTAACAATATATAAAGGAAAAACTGACATTTCCAAAAAGGAAACAGAAACAAACTCACAGCTAAAATGGGAGAATCCAAGAAATATAACTTAATCACTGATGAATCAAGTTGAAATGAAAATCCTCAAAAAAATAGATCTGAATAACAAAATTAATAAATTTGAGCAAATTGACATATTGTAGAAGACTGCATAAAACAATTGTTAAAACTGGAAATATTTTCACCTATAAATAAAAATGCAACCAAATTCAAAGGATTTAACCGTATAGAATATTGGATCTAACCAAAATGGAATTAACCTATTAATACTAAAAAGATAAAAGAAAATCTATCTGTATAGGTACACATGTGGATATAAATTAATAAATACAGCACTAAATAATTCATGAGTTGAATTTGAAATCAAATGAAAATTAGAAAATATTTTTAACAATAATGAAAATAATACTAAAGGTAGAAGGGGAAAGCTAAAGCCATGCTTAGAGAAATAATTTGTAACCTTAAATGAAAAATTAGAAAAGCTGAAATCAATGTTCAAGCATACTTCTAAAAAAATGAAAGAACAGCAAATTAAATCTAAACAAAATAAAAAGAAAATAACTATAAGAACAAATAAGTGAACTAGAAAAAAAAATACAGGAGATGAACAAAGCCAAAATTTGGTTCTTTAAAAACAATTTAAAATTGGCAAGCCTCTGGCAAGACTAATTTTCTTAATTAGTCTTACAAAGAAAATAAATAGCCAATATTAATAAATATGTGAACATTCTTAACGATTCTGTATACCTCAGAAAAATCACGAGAGTATTTGAACAACTGTATGCCAGAGGTTATTAAACTATGGCCTGCTGTCCATATCCACTGTCTGTTTTTATATATCCATGAGCTAAGAATGGTTTACATATTTTTAATGGTTGAAAAAAATAAAAATAATGTATTATATGTGAAAATTATTTGAAATTTAAATTTCAATGCCTATAAATTACATTTTACTGGAACACAGGCACACTTCATTCACATATTATCCATGCCTTCATTCATGAATAGATATGAGAAGCGCTGTATAACCACAAAGCCTAAATTATTTTACTATCTGGCCGTAGATACAAAATATTTGAGGCTGGGCATTGTGGCTCATGCCTGTAATCCCAGCACTTTGAGGCCAGGAGTTTGAGACCAGCCTGGCCAAAATCGTGAAAACCCATCTCTACTAAAAATACAAAAATTAGCTGGGCATGGTGGCATGTCCCTGTGGTCCCAGCTACTCGGGAGGCTGAGGCAGGAGAACCCGGGAGGTGGAGGCTGAGGTGAGCCAAGATTGCACCACCGCACTCCAGCCTGGGCAAACAGAGCAAGACACCATCTCAAAAAAAAAAAAAAAAAAAAGTTTGCAGACATTTACAAATAAATTTAAATATTTATATTAAAATATTTATTTAAATATTTATATTAAAATATTTATTTAAATATTATACATATTTAGATTAAATTAAAAATTCCTAGAGAAATAAAACTTGCCAATAAACCACAAAAAGAAAACAGATGCCTAAAGTCCACTGTTAGAGAAAATGCATCAAGAGAAAAGAAAAATAACAATTTCTCAAATATTTTTATAAAAATATTAAGGCAATAACCTGACGAGGGCATTATCAGAAAGAAAAATTACATATCAATCTCACTCATGAACATAGACGCAATAATTTGAAACAAAATATAGCAAAATAAATTCAGCAATGTGTACATAAGATAATGTATTACAACAAAGTTGGTTTATTCTGGGGGAAAAGTTTATAATACTCAAAAATAATCCAAATAATACATATTATCATCTATAGAGATATAGAGAAATATTTGAGAAAATTGAATCATAATAAATAGCCCTAGCACATTTACAAGAGAAGGAGACCTCCTTATTCCAATAAAGGCTGTAGGATATCTACAGTAAACATTACACTTAATGGTGAAATACTGCAAGTATTCCTGTTAATGGGAATGAAATAAAAATGCACGCTGTTACCACTTCTATCCAACAATGTACCTATTACGAGAAGACGAGAAAAGATAAATGGAAGGATTAAAGACTGTTGAGGAAGAAATAAACTTTCTTATTTTCAGATGATGATTGTATATGAAGAAAATTCAAAAGAATTCACAGGTACTTTAATTGAATTAATAAATAAGTTGGCCAGGCATGGCGGTTCACTTCTGTAATCCCAGCCCTTTGGAAGGCTGAGGTGGGAGGACTGCCCAAGAGGTCAGGAATTCAAGATCAGCCAGGGCAACATAATGAGACTTTGTCTATGAAAATAAATAAATGAATAAATATTAGCCAGGAGTGGTAGTCCTGTAGTTCTAGTTAGTCAGGAGGCTGAGGTGGGAGGATCACTTGACCCCAAGAGTTCAAGGCTGCAGTAAACTATGATTATGCTGCTGCACTCTAACCTGGGTGACAGAACAAAACCTGAACTCTAGTTAGTTAATTAATTAATTAATTAACCAAGTACACAAGTTTGGTGGCTTCATGGTCAATATTTTTTAAAGCATCAATTACATACCTATGTAAAAGCAACAAAAATTAGAAAAACTAAGTTTTTAAAAAAATATGTGCAGTAGTAAAAAAATCTTTAAATATCCAGAATTAAAATAATAAAAGCTTTGCAAATCTTCTGCATTGCCAAATAACAAATGTTATGAAGGAAAATTGGAGTGCACAAATATATGGAAGGATATAACATATTCATTGATTGTATTCAACATTTTAAAAAGTTGGTTCTCAAATATATAGATTCAATAATCCAACCAGCTACCCAGCAGCATTTTTATGAAAATAAGACAATTCTAAGATGTATATTGAAAAACAAAGAATAAACAAAGTGAGAGGACTTTGCTAGACATTTATTACTGTAAGTACAAAATAATTAATATTGTGGCATTGGTGTAAGACATAATAGTCCAGTGAAACAGTTTAGAGGGTCCAGAAACAATCAATATGTGGATTCGTGATTTATGAGAAGAGTGTTACTGCAGATCAGCAGGCAGAAGCTGGTCTTTTCAAAATGTTATATTGGGTCAAATCGATATCTACAGGGAACCAAAGTAGATGAACTTTTGTTTCCATTAGTGGGAGAGTAAATATTTTGAAGTAACCATATGAAATACAATATAATGAGTTACAATGAGTTAAAATACTTTCAATCTTCTTAAAAGTTTTACATAGCTAACAAAAGAATAAGGAACTACCAAGCTGGGTTTAAAAACTATCACCTGTCCAGAGAGAATAGCTTTTAGCCATAAAGCCATTTGTCTACTTGAAAAAAGTGGTGAGAGGTAAAACTAAGTAAGATTTGGTTTGTCTTAGAAGTTAAGAGTCCTGAATGCAACTAAGGTGGAAACCCAGCTACACCAATCCTATTTTGGGTTGAGATTGTGAAGAGCTGCATATTTTGAGTAAAGTGAACCAGAAGTAAACTGGTTCTCACAGAAACTGCAGCCTAACTTTAGTCTTCTGATTGGCCCAGGAATTTTCAAACATTGAATATGGATAAAGAAAATCAGAGATTGCTGTCTTTCCCTAGGTGCCAGGCAAAAGGAAACAAAAGTTCTAGATAAACGAAAATAGCATTATCCTAAGCCTTAAAATATTTTTTTAAATAATGTTTTAAGTACACATCCAATATACCAAGTGTAAAAGAGGTAAGACTAGACGAAAAAACCTACAGAAAAAATAAAATGGGCAATATTTACAGACCTACAGAAAATCCAGGTTTGGTGATTATTAGACACTATAAAAATTAACACTGTAGAACAACTCATTTTGTTAGAGACAAAAGCTACATTTGAAAAATTCAGAAATGAAGTGGTAAATATATTACATAATATCAGATCTGATAAAGAGTCAAGTAAAAATTCTAGAAAAGAAAATTACAAAGACAAAAATTAAGGACAAAATTAAGAACTTAATAGACTTAGGAACTAAAGAAATTAGAAATGAAATAAAAATCAGAAGAAACTACCCATAATGAAGCAGTGAAAGACAAGGAAAAAGAAAACATAATAGAAAGCAAATATTTAGAGGATCCCTGGAAAGGTACAATACATGTGTACATACATACCTAATTAGAGATTCAAAAGGAAGCTTCTTTAAAGTCAGACAGTAAGACTAACAAAAGTTTTCTTAATATTAAAATTGGAAGCTAAAAGAGAATAATATCATATATTTAAAATACTGATATAAAACAATTGTCAACCTAGAATTTAAAGAACACAATTAATAAATTTGACTTATTGGACATACATAGAATTAGAGACTACACATTCTTTTTAAGGACACAAGACTTACAAAAATTGACCATATACTCATATGTACTGACAAATCAGAAAAATTTCAAATGTTTAATATCGTAGAGCACTTTTTCTCTAAATCAATTGTAATCGCACTAGGAATCAACAACAAAGTAGAATATTACATATATTTCTAAATTAAGAAATATTTACATCTAAAGTACTTATGAGAAGATAGATAATATTTTCTACTGACTATTAAAAAATACTACCTAGAAAAATCTGAGTGATATAGCTAAAGCAAAACCAAGAGGAATATTTATATTTTTGGATGTGCATATTAGTAAAATTGAAAAGCTAAAATTAAGATTATCATCCATCCCAAGAAGAGAAGAAGAAACAAAACAGAGCTGAAGGAAGAAAATAGTAAAGATAATAGCAAATAGTGAGAAGATTAACAAATGCAAACTTTTTTATTTGAATAAGAAATTGATAGTCTTCTGTTATAAATGATCAGGAAAAAGAGAATGTATAATAAAGTAATATTAAGGGGGAATGAAAAGATGAATCTTACCAAAGACCCAAAGGACATTTGAAACAAATAAGCTTTTGCCACAGACAATTATAAAATTAAAAACCAACCAAAAAACAAACACGTTTTGAGGCACTGGCAGCAAAGATCACATGACTGCAATCCTTGAGAGAAGGGAAGTGCCAAATTAAGCCTCACATTTACCCTTGTTTTCTTCCTGGTCATATTTTCTAATCTGCTGTAAATGGAAGAATTACAAGTCCACGAGGCAGAGGAAACAGAGCTGTTAAGGAGACTGAAGTTTGGAAATCAGGAAATTAGAGAGAAGAAAGCATCAATCCAGGAGCAAAAAATATTGATGTAGTGGTATCATTAAAGCCTTTGGCTAACTATTAACCTGAACACGCATAGGACAAGATTTCAGGAATTCTAGCAGAAATTGTTACTGAGGGGCTTAGATTGAAACAGAAATTTCATATATTGCACAAAATGGGATCGATGTTGGAGATCAACCCCAGCCAAAGAAAAATATCTTTGGTGAATACCCAGGAATTTTTTTTGAGATCCTAGAAACACCATGCCCTAGGAGTAAGGCCTATACCACAGAATTAAGGGCAATATCAAAATAGACACACCCTATTAAAGCCTAAAACCAACCCTCCACATGATAATCTAGATTATCCAACTGAAATGCAATTATTGCCCAGAACAAAACTGAACCCTTATCAGTGGGTGATAAAATCCTTGAGATTCTATACAAAATATCATTCACAATATCAAAAATACAATTAAAAATTGCTACACATGCAAGGAAACAAGAGTAAATGATTGATAATCAAAAATAAATTATGTGCTTATCCAGAGATGCTTCAGTTATTGAAGTTAGCAGACAAGGTCTTGAAAGCAATTATCACTAATATGACAGTAAATTGAGGAAAAGATAGATAAATAAATGAAAATATGATATGTTTTATTAGAGCATTACAATCTATAAAAATGGAATTTACATGGTAGAAATACAAAATATAATATTACAAATTAACAACTCAGTGGATATATTTAACAAAAGACTAGGTATATCATAAAATAGGATTAGTAAACTAAAAAACTGGTTATTGAAAACCTTTAAGTTTGATATATAAAGAAAAAAAGAAACCAAAACAGAAATGTAAGAGGGATATGAGACATTGTAGACATGCACATCTTTTGAAGTCCCAGATAATTAGGAGGTAATGTGATAGACAATACTTAAGAAATAATGGTTAAAAATTAGAATTTTCTTCATATGATTAAAGATGTGGTTAATGACATCAACTTACATATTCAAGAACCTCAGTGGACCACAAATAGAATAAACAGAAGAAAAATGACACCAACACATATCACAGTCAAGCTGCTCAAAGCCAGAATTAACTCTAAAAGCAGCCAGAGTGAGAGTAAGGGGCAACTGTTGTTGTTTAGGAGATAACAATAAAAATAAGAGTTTACTTCTCATCATTAGTCATAAAAGTCAGACAACAATGAAATTACATTGTTATAGTTTTGGAAAATGAAATGCCAACATATATTTCTATACCTGGCAAATGTATCTTTCAAAAGTGAAAATGAAATAAAGATATCCTCAGCATAATTTATGGTCAGTGCACCCACTCTACAAGAAAAACAAAAGGAATTTTCATCAAACTGGAGGCAAATGATCCCAGAAGGAAGAACAGATGTGGAATATTCGAGCAACATGGTTGCTGAAATTATTTGAATACACATAGAAAACTGTATGCAATTACTACAGAATATTCATTTTTTCAAATGTATGAGAGATCTTCTAATACAGAAAATATATCCTGGGACATAAAGCAAGTTTCAACGCACTCCAAAAAATTGAAATAATAAAATATATTATCTTCGACCATTGTGGAATTAAGTTAGAACTCAATATCTAAATGTTTAGAAATTAAACAACATAATTCTAAATAACCATAAGCCCTAAAGGTCCATGTCCTACAAACCTATGTCTGTAAAATCATCACTACTAAAATTTACCTATGAAAAGAGAGAAAACCTTAGAAGTCATAATGACCTTTAGATAAATTAAATAAGTAATTACACAGCTCTTTACCAAACAAATCAAAGTCTAGATGTTTTTTACCTAAGAATCTAACCATTTAGAAAGAATGACCACAGTACCTAAATTATTCCAAGGAAGGGGGAAAAAGTGTCCCCTTTTTCTTGTGAAAGGTTTTCACAGTGGATTAAAAAAACTAATTATATGATGTTTACAAGAGGCAAACCATAAATTTCTTTAAATATGAAAAGTTGAAGGTAACGAAGACATAGCAGTGATATAAGAAGATCTAAAAAGATATCCCTGTGAATACTTATTAAAATAAAGCTGGTAGATCTATAATAATATGAAAATAGAGTTTAAAACATGAGCATTTATAAAGGACATTTTACAATGAAAAATGTTACTTCATCAAGAACTTATAACAATACTAAATTTGTATCCAGCCAATAACATAGCTGCAAAATATATAAGGCAAAAATAGACAGGACACAAATAAGCGCAAAAATCTACAGTCATTGTAAGAGACTTTACTACACTTGTTCTCAGTAACTGATAGAACTAAATCATATGATGATTTTCTGGCAATATGAACATATACAATAGATGTACCAAAAAATAAGTTATTTCCAAGTGCCAATGAAATATTTGATAATATTAATATAATGGCTCATTAAACTGCTTTTAAAAAGCTAGCTAATCAAGGATTAAAGTAATATTTTCACTTAAGGATAATTAAGTGCAAATCAATAGCAAAAAGATAACTAGGAATATTCCCAGGTGTTTGGAAACGATGCAAACTCTTCTAAATAATGATTTTTAAAACTACCAAAATTAAATATATTTTATTTATTTTACTTCATATAATGTTTTAGATATAATGAATATGCCACTTAATAAAAGAAAACAAAAAATACTAGAAAACATATTAGAAAACAAAAAACCCCAAAAATCAATTATTTATCTATAAAAAGAAGTAACACAAAGAGCAAAATCAAAGAATATAAAAATTTAAAAAAATAACTCCAGAAATTAATAACATGTACAACAAATAACACAGTGAAAAAAATCAACAAGGTTGTGGTAGGCTGGATAATGGCTCCCAAGATACTATAATTCTTGTAGTTTGAATCATATCTTACATGGCAAAAGGAACTTTACATATATGACTAAATTAAGTATTTGGGGAATGGCAGATTATACTGGATTATCTGGGTGGACCCTAAATATAGTCACAAGTGCCTCATAAGACTGAAGTAAAAAAATACGGACTACAGAGACAGAAGGTGACATGACAAAGGAGGAAAGGTACCATGCTTTTGACTGAGAAGATAGAGGAAGGGACCACAAGCCAAGAAAAGCAAGGAACATAATTCTGGACGTTGAAACAGGCAAGAAAATTTATTACTCCATATAATCACTGGAGGGAATATGATCCTGCCGATACCATAATTTTCAGCCCAGTAAAACTGGTTTTGGATTTTTGGCTTACAGAACTGTAAGAAAATAAATGTGTGCTGTTTTAAGCCAACATGTTTGTAGTAACATGTAACATAGGAATAAGAATAAATACAAAAGCCAAAGTTTGGCTTAAAAAAACATTATGGCAAACCTAAGGTTTTTTTAAATATTGGGAACAAATAAAATATATCATTACATTGATTTTATATATATTAAAAACATAGAAGATTATGATCACAATTTTCTAATAAATTTGAAATTTTAGGTGAAAGGCAAAATGGCACACACAAAAAACAAATCTTAAAAATGAACACAAGAAGAAACAGCAAATTTCTCTATTCCTAAATCTATTAAGGAATTTGAATATGTTTTTAAAACCCTTCCCACAAATAAATCATCATGGATTGCTTCATCACTTAAGTCTTTTAAAATTCTAAGAAAGAAATAATGTCAGTCTTACACCAAGCTTTCCAGTACAAAGGAAAAAGAGAACAACGTTTGAGCATAGCTTAATTCTGAAACCAAAACATGATGAAGCTATTATAAAAAAGGAAAAGTAGTCACTTCTTGGCCTTTTATCTAGAATCAAGTGTAGAAAGGATAGTTATAGCCTAACTATCATGAATATTGATACAGCAATTTTAAACAAAATACTATCAAATAAAATCTAGCAATACATTAAAAAGTATAACACATCACAAAGACATCTCCCCTGCAGGAATGTATAGTTAATTTAACTTTAAAAATCCACCAGTGAACTTTAGGAGGCCAAAGAGGGCAGATGGTTTGAGCTCAGGAATTCAAGACCAGGTGTGGCAACATGGTGAAACCCCATCTCTCCAAAAAAATACGAAAATTAGCCAGGCATTTGTGATGCACACCTGTAGTCCTGGTTACTGTGAGAGGCTGAGGTGGGAGGACTACCTGAGCCCAGGAGGCAGAGGTTGGAGTGAGCCCAGATCATGCCACTGGACTCCAGCCTAGGTGACAGAGTGAAACCCTGTCTCAAAAAAAAAAAAAAAAAAAAAAAAAAAAAAAGAGTGAAGCACTAGATCCATAAAAGTTCACTGCCGAATTCTATAAACACTTAAGGAAGAACTTAAACCAATTCTCTACAATCTCTTTCAAAATACAGAAGCACAGGAAGTACTTCCTAACTCATTTTATAAGGTTAGAATTCCCCAAATATTGAAACAAGATCAAAAAACTGCAAGAAAAGGAAACTACAGATCAAAATCTCTCATGAACACAGAAGCAAAACTCTGCCAAAAAAAGCAAATTGAATTGGAAAAATGTATAAAAATAATTACACAGTATATGACTAAGTGTCATTTATCCCATGTATGCAAGACTGGTTCGACATTTGGAAATCAACTGATATATGTCTTAGTTTTTCTGCATTGATATAACAGAATACCACAGGCTGGATAACTATTAAGTAAAAGAAATTAACTTAGCTAATAGTTCTGGAGACTGGGAAGTCTTAAGAGCATGCTGCTGGCATCTAGTGAAGGCCTTCTTGCTGTGTCATTACATAGTGAAGGCCATCACATGGCAAGAGGGCAAGATTATGCATGTTGGCTTAGGTCTCTCTTCCTCTTTTTATAAAACCACCAATCCTATCATGAGAACTCCACCCTGATTAACTTATCTAATCCTAACTGCCTCCCAAAGGCCCCACCTCCAATCAACATATGAATTTAGGGATTAAGGTTTTAATGCATGCACTTTGAGGATACATTCAAAACACAGCAACGTATCTATCATATCAACTGACTAAATAAGAAAAAAACATGATCATAACAATAGATGCAGAGAAAGCATTTGACGAAATGGAAACCTATTCATTATTTAAATGAAAAAAACCTCTCAGTAAATTAGAAATAAAGGGAAATTTACTCAACTAGGCAAAGAATATCTATACAAAAACAAATGACCCTACAGCTAACATTATAATTAATTGTAAGAAATATGAAGCTTTCCTCTATTATCAGGATAAAGGCAAAGATGTACCTTCTTACCACTTTTCAACATTGTACTGGGAAGTCCTAGCTACAGCAATAAGAAAAGGAAGTGACAGGTATGCAAATTGAAAGAAAGAAAGAAAACAGTCTTTGTTTGAAGATGATATGATCTGTGTAGAAAATCTGAAAAATATTGAAAAAATATGTCCTGGAAATAATAAACATTAATAAGAGGGTTGCAGGATATAAGGTTAATATACAAAAGTCAATTGCCTTTCTTTGTACTAGAAATTAACAAGTGAAATTTGATATTAAAATATAGTACCATTTACATTAGCACCCCCAGAAATGAAATATCTAGGTATCGATCCAACAAAATATGGACAAGATTTATGTGAGAGAAATGACTAAACTCTGATAAAAAGAAATTAAAAAGAACAAAATAAATGGAGAGATATTCCATGTTCATAGATAGGAAGACTCAACACTGTCAAAATGTCAGTTCTACCTAACTTGATCAACACATGCAATGCAATCCCAGTCAAAGTACTGGCAAGTTATTTTGTGACTATCGACTAACTTACTCTAAAGTTTATATGGAAAGGCAAAAGACCCACGGTAATTAAAAAATATTGAAAGGGAAGAACAAAGTTGGAAAACTGACACCACCTGACTTAATATACTATCAAGACAGTGTGGTTTTAGTAAAAAAAAGAGATAGACTAAAACAAAAGAGAGCCCAGAAATAGGTTCACATAAATATAGTCAATTGATTTTTGACAAAGGAGCAAAGGCAACGCAATGAAGAAAATATAATATTTTCAACAAATGGTGCTAAAACAATTACACATCGACATGCAAAATACATAAATAAATTTAGACACAAACCTTACACCTGTATAAAAATTAACCAAAAATGGCTCACAGAACTAAACATAAAATGAAAAACTATAAAAGATCTTAGAAAATAACATAGAAGAAAATCTAGATGACCATGGATTTGGTCATAACTTTTTACTTGCAATACTAAAGGCACAATCTGGGAAAATAAATTGATAAGCTGAACTTCATTACAATTAAAAAGTCCTATTTTGTGAAAGACACTGTCAAGAGAATGAAAAGACAAGCCACAGATTGGAAGAAAATATTTGCAAAAGGCAAGTATTTTCTTATTATAAGAAAATATCATATTAAAGGATTAATATCATATTAAAGGATTAAATATCATATTAAAGTATTAAAGGATATTAATGTCATATTAAAGGACTGTTATAAATATATACAAATAATTTTTAAAATTTAATAAAGTCACAATTAGCTCAATTTAAAAGTGGGCCAAAGACTTTAACAGACATCTCACTAAAGAAGATATAGAGATGGCAAGCTGAAATGCTCCATATCATATTTAATGAGGGAAATTCAAATTAAAATGAAAATAAGAGCCCCCTATGTACCTATTAGCATGGTGAAAATACTGACAGCACCAAATGCTGATGGAGATGTAGAAAAGCAAAAAC
This sequence comes from Pan paniscus, assembly GCF_029289425.2. NCBI lineage: Eukaryota > Metazoa > Chordata > Mammalia > Primates > Hominidae > Pan > Pan paniscus. The sequence continues at coordinate 68,537,754 of NC_073261.2, read as the reverse complement.
TTTTATTCATTGCTAGTAAGATTTCAAAATTGTATAATCAATTTGCAAGACAGTTTGGTGCTTTCTTACAAAACTAAATATAATCTTACTATACAATCCAGCGTTATGATCTTTGGTATTTATCCAAAGGAACTGAAAACTCACGTCTACACAAAAACTTAAACACACATATTTATAGCAGCTTTAGTCATAATTGCCAAAATTTGCAAACAACTAAGATGTCCTTCAGGAGATAAATGAATAAATAAACTGTAGTAAACAGCACAATAAAATATTATTTACTATTAAAAAGAAATGAGCTATTATACCATGAAAAGATAAAGAGGAATCTTAATACATATTATTAAGTGAAAGAAGCAAACATAAAAAGGCCAAATATTGTATGATTTCAATTATATGACATAGTGAAAAAGGCAAAAGTAGGGAAATGTAAAATATCAGTGGTTGCTAAGGGTTTGAGGAAGGAGGGATAGACAGAGCACAGAGGATTTCTAAGGCAGTGAAACCACACTGTATAATATTATAATGACAGATACTTGCCATCATATATTTACTCAAACTCAAAGAATATATAATGCCAAGAGTGAACACTAATATAAATTATGAACTCTGGGTGATAATGTTTTGTCAATAGAGGTTCATCAAGTATGACAAATGTACCATTCTGGCAGGAGATTTTGATAAGGACGGAGGCCATGGATGTGGTAAGGCTAAGTGTGTAGAGAAGTTTTCTGTATCTTCTGCTTAATTTTGCTGTGAACCTAAAAATAGTCTGAAAAAGTAAAGCCCATTTAAAACAATCTACCAGTCTAATTCACCTTTTTAACAATATAAAGATTCAAATTTCATATAAATTCATATTTATATCTCAATGAAAATTATTAACAAAAAGTTAAAAATAAAGACTACTAAAAATTACAAAACAGTCAGAAAATAACAAAATGGCAATAGTAAATTTTTACCTATCAATAACTTTAAATGTAAATGGCTTAATGGATTTTATGAAACAGAATTCAACTATATGCTGCCAACAAGATATTCACTTTATCTTTAAAAACACATATACATTGAAAGTGAAGGGATGAGAAAAAATTCCATATTAATAAAAATTACTTATTAATAATTAATAATTAACAAAGGAGAGTATGGATATATCAGACAAAATAGACTTAAAGTAAAAAACTATCACAAGGGACAAAAAGGTAACTATTATATAATGATAAAAATGCCAATTCATCAAGAGAATGTAACAATTGTGTGTCTGTGTGCATGTGTGTGTACACATACCTACATGCATCCAACATCAGACTACTTAAATATTAACAAATCTGAAGGGAGAAATAGACAGCAATACAATAATAGAGGACTTTAATATCCTACTTTTAGCAATAAATGATCATCTAGACAGAAAGTCAATAAGGAACCACTGGACTTGAACTGCACTTTATACTGAATCAACATAAAATAAATATACAGAACATTTCGTCCAAATGCAACAGAATATGTGTTTTTCTCAAGTGCACATGAAACATTCTCCAGGATAGACATATTTTAGGCCACAAAACTAGTCATAAGAAATTTAAGAAGATTGAAATCATATCAAGCACCTTTTCTGACAACCAAGAAATGAAACTAGAAATTGATAGAAGTAAAATTGGAAAATTTACAAATATGTGGAAATTAAACAACATGCTCCTGAAGAACCAGTGGGTCTAAGACATGAAAAGGGAAACAAAAAAACTCTTGTAAACATATGCAAATGGAAACACCACATATCAAAACTTAACGGATGCAGTAAAAGCAGTTCTAAGAGGAAAGTTTATAGCAATAAATGCTTACATTAAAAAAGCAGAAATATCTCAAATAAGTAACCTAACATTACACCTCAAGGAACTAGAAAAAGAAGGATAAAATAAGAACAAAGTTAATAAAAGCAAGGATAAAAAAATAACAAAGATCAGAGAACACATGTGTGAAATAGCAATAAAACAATAGAGTTAATCAAGAGTTGCTTTTTTAAAAAAGATAATCGAAATTGGCAAACCTTTAGCTAGATTAATTAAAAAAGAGAGAAGACTAAAATAAATAGAATCAAAAATAAAAGAGGAGACACTGTAACTAATACCACAGAATTACAAAGGATCATAAGAAACTACTATGAACAATTATATGCCAACAATTTGGATAACCTAGAAGAACAAATTCCTAAACAGATAAAACCTACTCAGACTGAATTCTGAAGAAATAGAATATCTGAACAAACCAATAACAAGCAAGGAGCCTAATCAGTAATAAAACTTCTCCTGTCAAAGAAAATCTCAGAACCTGTTGTCTTCATAATTGAAATTTACCAAACATTTAAACAATAACACCAATCCTCAAACTCCTCCAAAAAATTAAAGAGAGAATACTTCCAAACTTATGAGGCCAGCATTACCCCAATATCAAAACTAGACAAGGACACTATAAGAAAAAGAAATGACAGGCCAATGTTTCTGATTAACATAGATGCAAAAATCCTCAACAGAAAAACTCAGAAAACTGAATTCAAGAGCCCATTACAAGGATCATACACCATAATCAACTGGGATTCACCCCTGGGATGCAAGAAGGTTCAAACATATGCAAATCAATAAATACAGTATACCAAATTACCAGAAGGAAGGACAAAAAACATATTATCCTCTCCATGAATGAAGAAAAACCATTTGACAAAATTTAACATCATTTCATGATTAAAGAAAAAAAAAGGCCTCCACCAATTAAGTATAGAAGGACTGTACCTTAACACAGTGAATGAAGACTGTGTATTATGAGCCCACAGCTAACATCATACTTAACAGTGAAAAGTTGAAGCTTTTACTCTAAGATCAGGAACAAAACAAGAATGACTACTCTTGCCATTTCTATACAACATAGTAGTGGAAGTCCTAGCCAAAACAATTAGGCAAGAAAAAAGAAATTAAAGGCATCCAAGTCATAAAAGAAGTTAAATTACCTGTGTTTACTGATGATTTTTTTTAAAAAAGGATATATATTTTTTCATACAGAAAACTTTAAAGACCACGAAAAAACCATTACTACTAATACTGTAAGTAAAACTGAAGGATACAGAATCAACATACAAAAATTAGTAGTGTTTCCATAAACTAAAAACAAATTATCCAAAAAAGAATCAAGACAAAAATCTCATTTACAATAGCATCAAAAAGAGTAAAATATGTAGGAATAAATTTAACCTAGGAAGTGAAAAACCTACATACCGGACAGATAAATTATAAAACACAGACAAAAGAAATTTAATAAAACACAAATAAATAGAAAGGTATACTATATTTATGGATTGGAAGAATCAAACAACTTTATATTGTTAAAAATGCCCATACTATTCAAAGCAATCTGCAGACTTAATGTAATTCCTACCAAAATTCCAATGGCATTTTTACAGAAATAGAAAAAAAATACTAAAATACATATGGAACCACAAAATACACCGAATAGTCAATGCAATCTTGAGCAAAAAAGTACAAAGTTAAAGTAACCACATTTTCTGATCTCATACCATATTACAAAGCTATAGTAATCAACACTGCATGGTAATGCCATAAAAACAGATAATTGAAAATAATAGAGAGCTCAGAAACAAATCCCATGCATTTATATCAATTGATTTCAACAGAGGTATCAAAATCATACAATGAAAAAAAGGACAGTTTCTTCAATAAATAGTGCTAAGAAAACTGGGTATCTACATGTAGCAGAAAAAAATTGCACCCTTAACTCAAACTACATACAAAAATCAACTCAAAACGAAGATTTAAACATAAGGTTTGAAATGATAAAACTACTAAAAGAAAACAAAGGATAAAGACTTCTTGACATTGATCTGGAAAATTACTTTTTGGATCCCGAAAGCATACACAACAAAAGCACAGACAAATGGGATGAAACCAATCTAAAGGTTTCTGCAAAGCAGAGGAAATAAGAGAGTAAAAAGACAACCTATGGCATGGGAAAAAATAATTGCAAACCTTCCATATGATAAGAGGTTAATATATAAAATATATAAAGAACTCAAACAACTCAATAGCAAACAAACAGGTAACCTGATCTAAAAATGGGCAAAGGACCTGAATAGACATTTTTCAAAAGAAGTCATACAAATGGCCAATAGGCATATAAAAAAATACTAACATCGCTAATCATTGGGGAAATGCAAATCAAAACCACAATGAGATGTCACCTCACACTTGTTAGAATAGCTGTTATCAAAAATACAAAATATAAACGGTAGCAAAGATGTGGAGTAAAGGGAAACCTTGTACACTGTCAATAAGAATGTAAACTGATACAGCTATTAAGGAAAATAGAATGAAATTTCCTCAAAAAGTTAAAATAGGGTTTTTGGAGGCTGGCAAGATGGCCAAATAGGAACAGCTGTGGTCTGCAGCGCCCAGCAAAATCAACCTAGAAGGCAGGTGATTACTGCATTTCCAACTGAGGTACCTGGCTCATCTCACTGGGACTGGTTAGACAGTAGGTGCAGCCCACAGAGGGTGAGCCAAAGCAGGGTGGGGCATCACCTCACCCAGGAAGCACAAAGGGTCAGGGAACTCCCTCCCCTAGCCAAGGAAAGCCGTGAGGGATTGTGCTGTGAGGAACGGTGCACTCCAGCCCAGATTCTATGCTTTTCTCACAGTCTTCGCAACTCACAGACCAGGAGATCCCCTCTGGTGCCTATGCCACCAGGCTCCTGGGTTTCAAGCACAAAACTGGGTGGCAATTTGGGCAGACACTGAGCTAGTTGCAGGAGTTTTTTTTTTGTTTTTTTTGTTTTGTTTTTTTTTCTCCATACCCCAGGGGTGCCTGGAACACCAGCAAGACAGACCTGTTCACTCCACCAGAAAGGGAGCTGAAGCCAGGGAGCCAAGTGATCTAGCTCAGCAGATCCCACCCACACGGATCCCAGCAAGCTAAGATCCACTGGCTTGAAATTCTCGCTGCCAGCACAGCAGTCTGAAGTCGACCTGGGATGCTCAAGCCTAGTGGGGATGGGGCCTCCACCATTACTGAGGCTTGAGTAGGCGGTTTTCCCCTCACAGTGTAAACAAAGCCACCAGGAAGTTCCAAATGGGCTGAGCCCTCCACAGCTCAGCAAAGCTACTGTAGCCAGACTGCCTCTCTAGATTCCTCTTATCTGCGCTGGGCATCTCTGAAAAAAGGCAGCAGCCCCAGTTAGGGGCTTATAGATAAAACCTCCATCTCCCTGGGACAGAATACCTGGGGGAAGGGGTGGCTGCGGATGCAGCTTCAGCAGACTTAAACGTCCCTGCCTACCAGCTCTGAAGAGAGCAGTAGATCTCTCAGCACAGCGTTTGAACTCTGCTAATGGTCAGACTGCTTCCTCAAGTAGGTCCCTGACCCCCATGTCTCTTGAGTGGGAGACACCTCCCCACAGGGGCCGACAGACATCTCATACAGGAGAGCTCCAGCTGGCACCTGGCGGGTGCCCCTCTGGGACAAAGCTTCCAGAGGAAGGAACAGGCAGCAATCTTTGCTATTCTGCAGCCTCTGCTGGTGATACCCAAGCAAACAGGGTCTGGAGTGGACCTCTAGCAAACTCCAGCAGAACTGCAGCAGGGGGGCCTGACTGTTAGAAGGAAAATTAACAAACAGAAAGGAAAGGCAACAACATCAACAAAAAACGTCCAGACACAGAAACCACATCCGAAGGTCACCAACATCAAAGGTAGATAAATCCACGAAGATGGGGAGAAACCAGTGCAAAAAGGCTGAAAATTCCAAAAACCAGAATGCCTTTTCTCCTCCAAAGGATCACAACTCCTTGCCAGCAAGGGAACAAAACTAGACGGACAATGAGATTGACGAATTGACAGAAGTAGGCTTCAGAAGGTAGGTAATAACAAACTCTTCCAAGCTAAAAGAGCATGTTCTAACCCAATGCAAGGAAGCTAAGAACCTTGAAAAAAGGTTAGAGGAATTGCTAACTAGAATAACCAGTTTAGAGAAGAACATAAATGACCTGATGGAGCTGAAAAACACAACAGGAGAACTTTGTGAGACATACACAAATATCAACAGCTGAATCTATCCAGCTATTGATAGATAGGAAAGAAAGGATATCAGATATTGGAGATCAACTTAATGAAATAAAACATGAAGACTGAATTAGAGTACAAAAGAATGAAAAGGAACAAACAAAGCCTCCAAGAAATAGGACTATGTAAAAAGACCAAACCTGTGTTTGACTGGTGTACCTGAAAGTGATGGGGAGAGTGGAACCAAGTTGGAAAACACTCTTCAGGATATTATCCAGGAGAACGCCTCCAACCTAGCAAGGCAGGCCAACATTCAAATTCAGGAAATACAGAGAACACCATAAAGATACTCCTCAAGAAGAGCAACCCCAAGATACATAATCATCAGATTCACCAATGTTGAAATAAAGGAAAAAATGTTACAGGCAGCCAGAGAGAAAGGTTGGGTTACCCACAAAGGGAAGCCCATCAGACAGCAGATCTCGCTGCAGAAAGCCTACAAGCCAGAAGACAGTGGGGGCCAATATTCAACATTCTTAAAGAATTTTCAAACCAAAATTTTATATCCAGCCAAACTAAGCTTCATAAGTGAAGGAGAAATAAAATCCTTTACAGACAAGCAAATGCTGAGAGACTTTGTCACCACCAGACCTGCCTTACAAGAGCTCCTGAAGGAAGCACTAAACATGGAAAGGAACAACCAGTACCAGCCACTGCAAAAACATAACAAATTGTAAAGACCATTGACGCTATGAAGAAACTGCATCAACTAATGGGTAAAATAACCAGCTAGCATCATAATAACAGGATCAAATTCACACATGAGAATGTTAAACTTAAATGTAAATGGGCTAAATGCCTCAATTAAAAGACACAGACTGGCAAATTGGATAAAGAGTCAAGACGCATCAATGTGCTGCATTCAGGAGACCCATCTCACATGCAAAGACACACATAAGCTCAAAATAAAGGGATGGAGGAATATTTACCAAGCAAACGGAAAGCCAAAAATAAAAAGCAGGGGTTGCGATCCTACTCTCTGATGAAACAGACTTTAAACCAACAAAGATCAAAAGAGACAAAGAAGGGCATTACATAATGGTAAAGGGATCAATGCAACAAGAAGCACTAACTCTCCTAAATATACATGCACCCAATACAGGAGCACCCAGATTCATAAAGCAAGTTCTTAGAGACCTACAAAGACACTTAGACTCCCACACAATAATAGTGGGAGACTTTAACACCCCACTTTCAATATTAGGCAGATCAACAAGACAGAAAATTAACAAGGATATTCAGGACATGAATTCAGCTGTGGACCAAGAAGCCCTAATAGACATCTACACAACTCTCCACCCCAAATCAAAAGAATATACATTCTTCTCAGCACCACATCGCACTTATTCTAAAATTGACCACACAATTGGAACTAAAACACTACTTAGCAAATGCAAAAGGATGGAAATCATAACAAGCAGTCTCTCAGACCACAGTGCCATTAAATTAGAACTCAGGATTAAGAAACTCACGCAAAACTACACAACTACATGGAAACTGAACAACCTGCTCCTGAATGACTACTGAGTAAATAATAAAATTAAGGCAGAAATACATAAGTTCTTTGAAACCAATGAGAACAAAGACACAACATACCAGAACTCTGGGACTAAGCTAAAGCAGTGTTTAGAGGAGAATTTATAGGACTAAATGCCCACAAGAGAAACTGTGTGCAGGAAAGATCCTATAATCGATACCCTAACATCACAATTAAAGAACTAGAGAAGCAAGAGCAAACAAATTCAAAAGCTAGCAGAAGACAAGAAATAACTAAGATCAGAGCAGAACTGAAGGAGATAGAGACACAAGAAATAACTAAGATCAGAGCACAACTGAAGGATATAGAGACATAAAAAAACCCTTCAAAAAAAAAATCAATGAATCCAGGAGCTGGTTTTTTGAAAAGATCAACAAAATAGATAGACCACTAGCCAGACTAATAAAGAAAAGAGAGAAGAATCAAATAAACGCAATAAAAAATGATAAAGGGGATATCACTACTGATCCCACAGAAATACAAAGTACCATCAGAGAATACTATAAACACCTCTATGCAAATCAACTAGAAAATCTAGAAGAAATGCATAAATTCCTGGACATATACATTCTCCCAAGTCTAAACCAGGAAGAAGTGGAATCCCTGAATAGAATAGTACAAAAACAAGTTCTGAAATTGAGGCAGTAATTAATAGCCTACCAACCAAAAAAAGCCCAGTACAAGAAGGATTCACAGCCGAATTCTACCAGAGGTACAAAGAGGAGCATATACCATTTCTTCTGAAACTATTCCAAACAATTGAAAAAGAAGGAGTCCTCCCTGAGTCATTTTATGAGGCCAGCATCATCCTGATACCAAAACCTGGCAGAGACACAACAAAAAAAGAAAATTTCAGGCCAATATCCCTGATTAACATCAATGTAAAAATTCTCAGTAAAATACTGGCAAACCAAATCCAGCAGCATATAAAAAGCTTCAAGTTAATGGGTGCAGCACACCAACATGGCACATGTATACATATGTAACAAACCTGCACGTTGCGCACATGTACCCTAGAACTTAAAGTTTTATATATACATGTGTATATATATACACACATATATATGAGGCTTATCTACCATGATTCAGTCGGCTTCATCCCTGGGATGCAAGGCTGGTTCAACATATGCAAATCAGTACATGTAATCCATCATATAAACAGAACCAATGACAAAAACCACACGATTATCTAAACAGATGCAGAAAAGGCCTTTGACAAAATTTAACACTGCTTCATGCTAAAACATCTCAATAAACTAGGTATTGATGCAACATACCTCAAAATAATAAGAGCTATTTATGACAAACCCACAGCCAATATCATACTGAATGGGCAACAGCTGGAAGCATTCCCTTTGAAAACTGGCACAAGACAGAGATGCCCTCTCTCACCACTCCTATTCAACATAGTATTGGAAGTTCTGGCCAGGGCAATCAGGCAAGAGAAAGAAATAAAGAGTATTCAAATAGGAAGACAGGACGTCAAATTATCTCTGTTTGCAGATGACATGATTGTATATTTAGAAAACCCCATTGTCTCAGCCAAAAATCTCCTTTAAGTGGATAAGCAACTTCAGCAAAGTCTCAGGATACAAAATCAATGTGCAAAAATCACAAGCATTCCTATACACCAATAATAGACAAACGTAACCAAATCATGAGTGAACTCCCATTCACAATTGCTGTAAAGAGTATAAAATACCTAGGAATACAACTTACAAGGGATGTGAAGGACCTCTTCAAGGAGAACTACAAACCACTGCTCAAGGAAATAAGAGAGGACACAAACAAATGGCAAAACATTCCATGCTCATGGATAGGAAGAATCAATATTGTGAAAATGGCCATACTGCCTAAAGTAATTTATAGATTCAGTGCTATCCCCATCAAGCTACCATTGATTTTCTTCACAGAATTAGAAAAAACTTCTTTAAATTTCATACGGAACCAAAAATGAGCCTGCATAGCCAAGACAATCCTAAACCAAAAGAATAAAGCTGGAAGCATCATGCTACCTGACTTCAAACTATACTACAATGCCACAGTAACCAAAACAGCATGGTACTGGTACCAAAACAGAGATACAGACCAACGGAATAGAACAGAGGCCTCAGAAATAATGCCACACATCTAAAAGCATCTGATCTTTGACAAACCTGACCAAAACAAGCAATAGGGGAAGGATTCCCTATTTAATAAATGGTGTTGGGAAAACAGGCTAGCCATAGGCAGAAAATTGAAACTGGGCCCCTTCCTTACCCCTTATACAAAAATTAACTCAAGATAGATTAAAGACTTAAATGTGAGACCTAAAACCATAAAAATCCTAGAAGAAAACCTAGACAATACCATTCAGGACATAGGCATGGGCAAAGACTTCATGACTAAAACACCAGAAGCAATGGCAAGGAAAGTCAAAATTGACAAATGGGATCTAATTAAACTCAACAGCTTCTACACAGCAGAAGAAACTATCATCAGAGTGAACAGGCAACCTACAGAATGGGAGAAAATTATTGCAATCTATCCAAAGAGCTAATATCCTGACAAATAGCTAATATCTAATAGCTAATATCTGACAAAGAGCTAATATCCTGAATCTACAAAGAACTTAACAAATTTACAAAAAAAAAACAAACAATCCCATCAAAAAGTGGGCAAAGGATATGAACAGACACTTCTCAAAAGAAGACATTTATGCAGCCAACAGACACGAAAAAATGCTCACTATCACTGGTCATTAGAGAAATGCAAATCAAAACCATAATGAGGTACCATCTCACACCAGTTAGAATAGCAATAATTAAAAAGTCAGGAAACAACAGGTGCTGGAGAGGCTGTGGAGAAATTGAAACGCTTTTACACTGTTGGTAGGAGTGTAAATTAGTTGAACCATTGTGGAAGAGAATATAGCGATTCCTCAAGGATCTAGAACCAGAAATACCATTTGATCCAGCAATCTCATTACTGGGTATATACCCAAAGGTTTATAAAACATTCTACTGTAAAGACACATGCACACGTATGTTTATTGTGGCACGCACACAATAGCAAAGACTTAGAACCAACCCAAATGCCCATCAATGAGAGACTGGATAAAGAAAATGGGGCACATATACACCATGGAATACTATGCAGTCATAAAAATGGATGAGTTAATGTCCTTTTCAGGGACATGGATGAAGCTGGAAATGATCATTTTCAGCAAACTAACACAAGAACAGAAAACCAAACACCACATGTTCTCACTCATAAGTGGGAGTTGAACAATAAGAACACAGGCACACAGGGAGGGGAACATCACACACCTGGGCCTATCAGGGGGTTGGAGGGTAGGGGAGGGATAGCATTAGGAGAAATCTCTAATGTAGATGATGGGTTGATGGGTGCAGCAAACCACCATGGCACATGTACACCTATGTAACAAACATGCACGTTCTGCACATGTACTCCAGAACTTAAAGTATAATAAAAAAAATTAAAATAGGACTACCACACTTCTGAATGTATATCCAAAGGAATTAAAATTAGTATCTTGAAAAGATATGTGAACTACCATGTTTATTGCTGCATTATCACTAAAGCCAAGATATAGAATCAACCTATGTCCAGATGAATAAAGAAAATGTGGTATTTATGTATGCAATAGAATAACTCAGCTTTTAAAAAAGAAAATCCTGTCATTTGCAACAATATGGATGAATCTCAAAAACATTACACTAAGTAAATTGAGTCAAGCACAGAAAGAAATACTGCATGATCCTTACTTACATGTGAACTCTGAAAAAAGTTGAACTCACAGATTTACAGAGTAGAACTGTAATTGCCAGAGGCTAAGAAGTGTTGGTCAAAAGGTACAAAGTTTCAGTTAGACAGGATGAATAAGTACAAGATGGTGATATAGTTAACAGCAATGTATTCTGTACTTTCTAGTCATGGTAATAAGGTAAAAAGAACATATAAATATATAAAATTTGGAAAAAAAATCATAAAACTGCTATTATTCATTAACAACATGGTTATATATAAAAATCAAAAACTAATTTAAATTTAGCAGTAAACTAATATATCAATTGTTCATAAGTCATTATTGATTATCAATATTAAATAATCGGTATCAATATTTATTAATTTTAACAATTATTAATTAAAAATCAGTGATTCATCAAGGGAGCTGAATATAGGATAAATACACAGAAATCTAATATTTAATATGCTGGCAATGTCAGTTTAACAATGGAAGTTTTAAAATGATATAAATTAAAATTGCACCAAAACCTACCTAACACATATTAATTATTCTACACTACATTGATGAAAGAATTTTTTTTTTTTTGAGATGGAGTCTCACTCTGTCACCCAGTCTGGAGTGCAGTGGTGCAATCTCGGCTCACTACAAGCTCCACCTCCCGGGTTCACGACATTCTCCTGCCTCAGCCTCCCCAGCATCTGGGACTACAGGCGCCCGCTACCACACCCGGCTAGTTTTTTTTAATTTTTATTTTTAGTAGAGACAGGGTTTCACCATGTTAGCCAGGATGGTCTCGATCTCCTGACCTCGTGATCTGCCCACCTCAGCCTCCCAAAGTGCTAGGATTACAGGCGTGAGACACCGACCCGAGCCTGATGAAAGAATTTTTTAGAAGGCCTAAAATAAGTTGGTGATATAATGTTTTGGTAGAAATATAAAGGACCAGAAATGATAAGGCAATGTAGAAGAACAAATATAAAAGCTTGGCACTTCTTGTGAGCAAGATTGATTATAGACATTCAGTAACTAACATCCTGTGGTCTTCCTTCAAGAACATATGTGTGGACTAATAAAAGAAAATACAGAGACCAGAACAAGTCTATAAACATCCCATAAACATACAGTTACTTGATTAATGGAAAAGATCATACAGCTTATACACAACAGTATAGCAGAAAGGGATGATCTTTCAATTATTGGTTCTAGGTCAAAAGTGAAAATGTATAAAATATGAACCTTGATGTATATGCCTACTGCGAAAGATAAGAAAGCCTCTATAAGTTAACACAGTTTAATATGTTTCTTTCTGCAAAGGACACAAAAAGCCCAAGTTACAGTTGGAAAAGATGGATAAATTAAACTGCATCAAAATTAAGAACTTCTTTGTATCAAAAATGTCATTAAAAGAATAAAAATGCAAGTTACACTCTGGAAGAAGAAATCTGAAATACACATACCTAACAAAGGAACTCAATTCAGGATGTATAGGTAACTCCTATATGAAAATTTAAAAAAAGAGAAAAAAATAGAAAAATAGGCAAGTAGCTTCAACAGACACTTCACAAATCAAAAGATCAAGATGACCAATAAACATATGAAAACAACTTCATTATTATAAAATACCACTATACACCGTTTGGAATGGCTGGAATTAGAAAGCACTGATAATTCAAAGTGATGATGAGGATGTGAAACAAGTGGAGCTCTCAAACTCTGCAGATGGTACCGTCTACAGGTACAACTACTTTGGAAAACTGGTAGCATCACTAAAGTCAGATATATGCACATCACATAACCCAACAGGCTCACTCACTGGTATGTTAGAAATGCATATATATGTTCACTAAAAGGCATGTATTAGAGCATTAATTGCCTATTTGCCAAAAACTGGAAATAGATAAATATCCATCCAGAGTATGTATAGATAAATATACAAGATAATAGTAAAGCAGCTTCAATAATTAACAGAATACTGCTATATATGTATGAATTTCGTTGACACAATTTGAGCAAAATTGGCTAGACGTAAAAGAATACCTAATAAATGAATCATTTATATTAAATTCAAATACAAGCATAATCCAGAGGTTTAGAAAAATCTAACAATAATATAGAGTATCATAGCCATAATCTAGAATGTTAGAAGTCACAGGATGGTTACCTTTGGGAGTGAGGTATAATGACAGGGTGTGGAATAGGGGGCTTCTGGGGCTGCAGATAGAGTTCTGTTTCTTAACTATGTAGTGGTTACATAGGGTGTTCCCTTTGTAAAAATTCATTTAGCTATAAGAATTCAGAATCACTAATGATTTGTACACTGTATACGCTCTACTTCAAAAAAAGTTTACCTTTAGGAAAAGTAAAACATAGTATTTCTTCATGATCTCTTGTTTGGAAAATGTTAATTCCTTATACATTATTTTGAATTTAGTATTTTATTTATTTATTCAATACATATTTATAGGGCATCTGAACATCACATTGTTAGAATTTTGTCTTTGTTACTAAATACTCTTTGAAACTTATTTTTAATGACTGCATAATACATCAAAATATGTGTGATTTTATAATTTCTTTACTTTTTTAACTATGGAGCATTTGCATGGTTTACAATTTTACACTATTATAAATAGTACTGAAATGAATATCCTTGTACTTTAATTTTTGACGATCCTTAAAAATTACCACCTACATTTACTGGGTCTAAGGGGTATAAACATTTTTTTCCAGATTGTTGTACAGAAAATGTGTACTGACTTGCAGTCCCATAGAATCTCTGTAGTTTTTCCATATAAGTTGTAAAACAGCGAGGTTTTTGGTATGGAATGCATTTTCTGATACATCTTAATATAAGGATCCTTAAAGAAGGTAGCCATTGTTTCTCACTGTGTAGAATCCAAATTAGCCTAGACCCAACTCTTACCTGTTCTCTGCAAAATCATTTAATCATTTTAATTTGTATGGATTACATCACAGAACAGTCATGGTACAAGTAACCAATTCCGTGGAAAGAGCATGGATTGTAAGGAGAGCCAGACCCATTTGAATCTTAGTCTTCCTACTTGCTACCCATCTGACTTGGTAAGTGATTTCAACTATCTGACCATTAGTTTCCACCTATGCAAAAGAAGATAATCATAAACAATACACAGGATTTCTTTGGAGACTAAGGATGTAATATATATAAAGAGCCTCACATAATATCTGGCACAGTTGTTATTTAATACATTAGGGTTTTTACCTACCTTTTCACTCATGGTATGTTTTTAATTATCCATAGTAAAAGGTCAAACGGTATAGATAATTCCAAAACTTTATATCACACCAGACTTTTTACTCCTGGTAATAAAATATAAGAAACCTGATTTATTTCAGTTTCTCCACCTATTCCTGCCCTCCTAGCCAAAGTAAGGAGACTGAATTACACAGAAACTGCAGAATCAATCTATAAATAATTAAGAGCTGGACTTAGGTCTTGTTTTATGCTCAAAAACCTGAATCATTATGAAATTAAAAGCCTCTTTGCAAGTTGTGTTTTCATTTGGTCTTTAATAAGTAACTTTCAAGTGCCTTGCTTTTTTTCAAAGGGCCTTTAAAAATCGCATCAGGGGTTAGGAAAGGGTTCCACTTAACAATATTTTTTTTTCATGTGACCACTATTATTAAGACAATTACCACTGATCATTTTTTAATGATATTTCAAAACCACTTGAATATTTTTAAAAAGGTCACACAAAGCTACATAACTTATAAAACTGAACAGCAAAAATGGGGCTTCTGCATTTGTTCAGACATGTACCAGGTTTTAGTTCCTACAGGCTCACAGACGGTTTTCTCCTTAACAGTTTGCCAAATGTATTTTAGAATGTCCAAAATTTAAAATGTTGATGTATGTGAACCAACTACATAATGAAAGAATCCATGCACCATTAAAATGATAATGTGAATCACTCTTTATTTCCCTCCAATGTGCTAAGTGCAACTAACTAGATCACATGGAGAGGATCAGCAAGGTAAATTGTTAATATTTTGAGGGAGAAAGAGAGATAGACATCCCCAAGTCAACCTAGCATTTGTTTTTTTGTTTTTTGGCTTTTATAAAGATGATTCTTTCTCTTTTTGTTGCAAATATCAAATTATGACCATGAAATATGTATAACAAGCTCCAATCCAATTCCTGATTATTCAGAGCCTAATCATACAGTTTGTGTTTTACCCCAGCCATTTGCTTCTACTTTTTCTGCCTGCTGCCTGCCTTTTGCCATTTCACTGCTTGTTAGTCTTTGGCCAGAGTATCCCAGAAAAAGGAATTTTAAAAAAGAGGTGGGGGGAGGCAGGCCAAACCATCTGAACTTCTTCCAGTTTTGTCTAAAGTTCCTACAGCAGGAGCTCTAAGAATGTGCACATAAGATTCTTAGATTATTGTTGACTCTCATTGTATTTTCCCAAGCCTCCGCACCCCCACTACTTCTATTAATACTTCAGAGATATTCATTTTTATGGACTTTCTATTTTTCAGAGGAGAAGAGCTACCTTTTCCAAGAAGAAGAAAAAGCATCTAACATTTTTATTTTGTATATAAAAAGCCGGAATATTTTGTCTTCTATGTGGTTTGTGCCCTAGAAGAAAATGGCCACTGTCAGTTCTAGCCCAGTCACTAAAACGCATTGCATATTTCTTGACCGACTCCTTCAGAACTCATCTTTCTCATATGGAAACACAATTATTAATAACAATCCTACCTACTTTTCAAGAGTCATTCACAATGATTGGCTGAAATAACAAAAACAAATATTCTTTGGAAAATAAACTTAAAGAACCTGATGTCTATAAACAAAAGCGAACAAAAATTGTTCTATGAAAAGATGCAGTGGAAAAATAACTGAATTTAGAACACACTGGGCTTGAGTTCAGTTTCAGTCCTGACATTGTATTTGTGATCTTGGGCAAGATTTTTAATAAATCTAATTTCCAGTTCCTTGCCTGTAATGAGGATGATGATGCTATGAAGTACTAGTGAAGGCACAGAGCATACATTGCTTGTGGAAATGCAAAGTGATATCAACCTTCTGGGAAACAGTTTGGCACTTTCTTAAGAAGTTAAACATGTACTTACCATATGATCCAATGTGTACCACTGCTAGATATTTCCCCCCAACAAACAAAAACTAATGTTCGCAAAATCCCTATCTGTGAATCTTCACAGAAAATTTATTCCTAATTGCCAAATTCCGGAAACAACCCAGATGTTCTTCACACGAATTGATAATCAAATCATGGTACATTCATACATAGGATACTACTCAACAATGAAGAGACACAAACTATTGACTCACACATATATGAAGCTTAAATACATTTTACTAAGAAGATATACCTGTAAGTGTACATATTGCATTATTTCATTTATATGATGTCATAAAGGGCAATATTATAAGAGTAAAAATCAGTGTCAAGAATACAAGTTAGTAGAAAGAATATTTTACAATGAGGGATCATGAGGGCATTTTGAGGACAACGAAACTTATCATGACTGTAATGGTAGATAAATGGCTCTATACGTTTTTCAAACCCATAGCCTTGTACATATCACAAAGAATTAGTGTATAAATTTTTAAAAGTCAATTAGAATGCGGTGGAACCCAAAAATGAAAACAAGCTACATGAATAAACCAACTATATTACAAATGAATAGCATAATCATAAGGAATTTGAAAGGAAAAAATAACCTAAGTTACTTGGGAAAAAAAGTATATTGGCTGAATATTATGAGGCTAAAGATAAAAAGTACTCTACTCAAACACTATAACCTAGTTAGAAAAATTATTTATTACACATTAATGGGTCAGGCAATCTGGAACTAATTTATGTGTATATACCAAGGTTGATCAAATAGGTAAATATAACACAAAAAGAAGAGCCAGATTTCTCAATGTTCGAGAAAGAAGTTACAAATAATGAAGAAAAGGCAATCCTGAACCTTACTGTATTAAACTGGAATTGAAAGTATCAGTATGAACTCATTTTTAAATATATGTATGCAGATAAATACAGAAATAAAAATATATGTATGCATATACATGTGTCATTATACACACATATATTTTCTAGCTCTGTCTATTGAAAGGGTTAAGAAGTAATGTCACCCAGTAGCAGTCAGCACACCTAGACCCAGAACTTAGTTTCTAAATGTTATTTTTCAACAAAAAAAACAATGGCTTCTTGGTAAAGTGGTTTCGAGAGATCTGCAATAGAGAAAATTAAAATGAGTTTAGAGAGCAAACTTGTCCAGCCTGTGGCTGGCAGGCCGGACATGGCCCAGGGCAGCTTTGAATGTGGCCCAACACAAATTTGTAAACTTCCTTAAACCATTTTGAGATTTTTTTGCATTTTTTTTTTTTTTTTTTTTTTTTTTTTTAGCTCATCAGCTATCTTTAGTGTATTTTGTGTGTGGACGAAGGCAATTTTTCTTCTTTCAATGTGGCCAAGGGAAGCCAAAGCTCCTGGTTCGGAGCATTTTGTGGTGTCACAAAGTAAGGAAGTGCTCAAAAAAGATGGCGCATGTTGAAGGGCACAAGCACCAGTGTGAAAGAGTTCCACATGGCCAAAGTGAAGACAAACTGAGTAACAAAATGAATAATGATGGTATTGCTTTATAGCCCATAGAAGGAAATTAATATTTATGAGTTCATACTGATGTAAATAGGTGAATTAAAAATAAATAGGGAAGAAGGGGAAGTTCTTTTTATAAAAATAATTTCAAGTTATAAGCAGAGAAGGAATGCAGGAAATAGAAAAATCACCATTAGACAATCACAATAATAATTGTTGCAAACCCGATCTGCCAATAGATGCTAAAATTTGTGGGTAAAGTTTGAGGAGAAACAGAATATTTATATAACCTCAAATAATCTCCCCTGGGATACTTATTTATTACAAAGAGGAAAGTAATAACTTTATAGTGGAAAATCCAGCAGACATCACCTTAAGAGCACTCTAATAAGATATATCAATATGACGTATCTCCTGATGTTATAAATGAGAAGGGTGCATCATTTCTGTAGTATCCTTGTGAAACATGCATAACCTTAATTATGAGAAATAAATCAAACAATATAAATCAAGGGTTATTCTACTAAAGAGCTGACCAGTACTTTTCAAAAGTGTCAAAGTCACACAAAGGTATGTTGCCTTCATGGTCGCCTGCCTATGTTGTGGAATCCTGAATTGGATACTGGAAGAAAGGAAAAAGAATCATAATTTTTTAAGAAAACTGGTGAAATCTGAATAAAGTCTGTAGTTTCAGGCAGTAATATTACACCAATGTTAATTTCTTAATTTTGATCATCATACTATGCAAGATGTTACATTAGGAAAAACTGAATGAATTATGTACAGGAATTACATACTGTTGTTGCAACTTTTCTGTAAGCCGAAATTTTTTTTAAATAAAACATTTAAAAATTATATTGAGGAATCAGGAAGTAAATTCTGCATCATGCCATCAATTCAGAATAACCAAACATCATTTACAACTTTTTATGAATTATTTTGGTATATGACATAACACAAGGTAGAAACAAATTTTCAGTGATAATTTTGTCTTGCTCTTGTCCTATCTGACACTAGGGGTCTTTGACAATCCTATTTCGGTATTTTTTGCAAATGATAAAATCTCATTCTGATGATATTTACAAATCAATGCCCTAATGCTGTTTGGGATGGGGAACAATATTAATTTAATCTAATCACTCTTATGGATGGGAAGGACAGAAATGAATTATAGATCTGAATCAAATCCAATAGGTATGTTAGTTTACCTGGATTTGAAATGAAGAAAATATCAACTGTTTAAGGATAGAAAATATTTATCCAAAGGGATAATTATTCTCAGCAATGAGTGTCTAAAACTAAAACTTAATGCCACCAACATTCCTGAATATGATAAGACCATCTGTATGGTTTTTTTTTTTAAACAAAAAAAAAACCAATACATTCTCACAGGCAGTAACTTCAGGACTTATCTCATTGCCAAGATATGGGAAACAATACCATTGCTATATTTTGTTGACTCGGTTCTTTCTCATACTTGATCTTTTAAGTATAATTTTTTAAAATTAAGTAAAGATAAGTTGTGAGCTCTGTAAAATAGAACACTGGAGAAAACATACAAAAGGCATGTGACTTCAACAGCTCCATATATTATTTGGAAGTGTATATTTTTCACAAAAGTTTTAAGGGCAATACTTTTTTCCTTATTTTTGACCAACTTTTATGCTTGCATCATAAGCGCATTTTTTTCCTTTGACTCAAACTCCACATCAACTTTAATTTCACGGTCTCTGTAAAACATATGCCTTTATAATGATTTTATTAATTTTAATCTTCTCACTGGATAGAAACCAAATATTAGTATCTTTAGTATTACCACCTAGAGGGATTTTTGAATGGGCATACTTAAGACTGTAAGATCTCATTCACTTATTCATGTAGAGGTTTTTAAAGGAAAGAAAGAGATTTGTTGAGTTTATCAGGATATTCAAAACAAGCCATGTCTTCTTAATTTTACAAGTCTAAGTTTTTCCATATTGAATCAATGGTTACACATATACACTAGCAAGTAGGAAGCATTGCTTGATTTCTATCGTTATAGAAATAAATTGAGCCATCATTCTTTTCCTGGAGTGCTCTGATTTCAACATAAATCAGAATTCATTAGTAGCAACAAATCTGTGATACTCTAATATCTGCTACTGCAGTAATAGTCAAATTGTATTCAGACCCCTTATCTGAAGAAGTTCGTATTAGGCAAAAAAAGTACAGAGAGCAGGAAAAAAAAAGCGTAGAATTTCTCAGCAAGGTATGCTTACAGTTAGCACATAAAGTAAAATGCCCTTTATCAAATGTTATGCCATATGAAGCTAAAAGTACTATGTGTAAAGCACAAAACTATGAAAATGTTATTTGTAATGAAATATATACTATCAACAAGAAATAACTTATTTAAATCCCTATCTATTAAAAAGATAAAATTTTCCATAGCTTAAATCTATCCTATGGAATATAACTCTAGCACTCACTGAATTGAATGACAAAGGAGATGGCTAAGATGCAAAATTAAATAATACGTATTAAGGGTAATAGCACAATTATCTATTGATAGAACACTGTCATATAACCAGTGCCTACTTTGTCAGGTTCTTTAAATATACCTGATCTTCACAATAGCTCTGCAAGTTCAGTATTCTATTTTACAAATGAAGAAACTTAGACCCAGAATTTAAGCAATTTGCCCAAAGCCACACAACCAGTAATTGTCTCGCTTCCCAGTTCACAAGATCAGTCTCCTAAAACCTTCTGCTATTCTTGAGAACTCATAGAAAAAACATCTTATGTTCCTACCAAGACATTTCTAATGCATATAGACTGCAGTATTTCTAGATGTAAAGCCTGACTTCATCATTCACACTCTGAGGAAGTAAAAGATTACCTCAGATGGAAATTTCTAGAAGATACTCTTTTCATTCTCTTCCCCCACTCAAGCACCTTTTGTGACAATCAGAATTTCTCTGGATCTCCTCATGTTTGGGGTACAAATGATGCTAAAAGTACAGAAATGGTTTGATATCAGTGGCTTATCAGAGGCACTGTCCAGTTCCCTCCAAGACTAACCTAAATCTTTCTTGGCATTCTCACCCTCACAGGTGCTCAGAGTTAGGGTTATGCCCCCTCCCATCCATGTTCTAGGTATAGTCACTTTCCACCCTCAGTTAGCAGTCAGTAAATGTCACCATGATGCCAGGAATATATTTTAGTGTGAAATGAAGTTAAGGGTTCAGGGGTTAGGATAAAATGATTCTCTTCTCCACTCTGTTTATACCTTGTAATCTCCTCTTTAAGTTAACAGATTTATTCCTAGAATCTCAAAACTTCCCTCATGAACACCATGCCTCTAGATTCTGGTTCTATTTTTTCCCCACATATAAGGAAATGAAGGTTCTGGTTAACTCTTCTCCCTCCAGACTTTAAATTAGTGCAGAAGTTTAAGATGAGACAGATTCCCATTTCCCCTCATCTCTATATTTGGCACTTCCTCACAGAACTCGAGATTCCCCCTTCCTTTTGAGCTTCACACGTGCGTGCACACGCACACAGACACATATACACTCTTTCTCTCACACACACACACATACATTAAAAATTCATTCAAATAAATCCCTAGAATGATCACCAGCACAGCAGTTCCATAATTAGACAAATTTTAAATTGAAATTTGAAATTATATTAACACTCTATGATCTCTCTCAAACTGGAGAGCTCCTACTGATCTTTCAAAACCTCTCTGAAGTCTTTCCTGATATCCCCCACGCATAGTTGGTCCTGAATCCTTTGACCCTGTTCACATTATCCATATCACCTTTAATTTTAATGTCTTACTTAGGTGTCTATTTCCTTACAGAGCTCCTGGAGAGTATAGATCATTTCTTATTCAACCAGCACAGTATTAACATCCTTAGCACAGATCCCAACTTAATAAAATTTATGAATTAAATAATTCATGATAGAAACCACCCAAGAAAGTGGATCTTGATATTCTATTTTAAAATCTTGGGCTTTGGTTCTATAGTAGTTAAAATAAAGATTATGATTTTGATGATGGCTCACTCACCAAGACCTAATGATGAGCTCTAGCTTAATATAACTTAAATGAGCTCAATTTTATTTAGAAACATTTGTTGAGCGGCTGCATGACAGGGAATATTACTGTAAGAAGATTCAGAAACAAAAATGTTAACATATGGAGTATTATAATTTGTGATATAACAATGATTAAAAACAACATATTATGAAAATATAAAGAAGTGAAAATTTTTTATTCAAAATTTTTGAGTAGAGGTAGATCTTTATGCTTTCAAAGTGGGTAGAAGGGCATTCCAAGTGAGAAAAGAATTGGAGCAAGAATGCAAAGACAAATGCGTATACAGAGTAGTGAAGAAACAACAGAGAGACAAAATTGCTGCTACTTAGAATATGTAACTGACATATGAAGAGAAGGTGCCCCAGAAAATGATAGAAAAATGGGAAAGGACAATTGTAGAGAGAACTGATTAAATTTTTTCTGTTATTTATATTCCGAGGAAGGCCAAAGCTTTTGAGGAGAATGCTCCCATATTTCAGCAAGGTAACACATCTGTATCTAGAAATCTATTCGAATTTACAGGGACTGGATGCATTTTTTAAACACATCAACTACCAGTACCCTATTCTCTTACTTGCAGTCCTTGGGAAGAATTCTCAGTCATCTTCCTAATACTCAGGATGTATATGCTTACAGTAAATGCAATGTAGATGACTTTTTCTTTGAGGCATGCTTCTCATCCACTCATGTACCCCAAGGCAGCTAATATCAGAATCATTGATTGTCTCCTTTCCCTAAATTTCTACTTGCAAATGTTGGTTATTTGCTTTATACAATTCTGGAAGACAAGGTTCAACAAATCATTTAGCTAGGTCTTATTAATCAATTAACTCTAATTCATGCGTTAAAAAAATAACAACGTATTATAAATCAAATCCTTCAGAGTTCACCTCTTTATCTCCTGGAAAAAAGAAATAATCAACATTATTTGTAAAGACTTTTCATTCAGAGTTTGCTACCTGCCTTCTTTTCCTTATCTCCAAGACAGATGGCCATAGAGAGAATAAGAATGCTTTATGTGTGGATCAGTCTAAGACTCCTAGTCAAAAATTAATAAGGTCTGGGACAAGTCACTAGGAAAGAAAAGAAAAAAAATAGAGATCCTCTAGAGGTACAGATTTACAGCTAGCAAGATTGGTCAAGATTCATATTAATTATGAAAATAATTTGAATCTGAAATGTCTCAGGGAGACTGCCAAAATCAGAGTGAGGTAAGTGCCTGAATGAGGCACGTATACCAGAGGCTACAGCAGAGAAGGAAGAACAGCTGAATAATGAAAAGGAGCCATAACATAGAAGAGACAAACCAAAAGAGTGTCATGAATTTTATAAAGAAGGTCATCAACATCACCATATGTTAGGGAAGGAGATCTTCCAATGTGAGCATGAAGAAGAGAAGCATGTGCTTTAACCAGAACTGGTATATTGTGTGACTCATGGTCAGCTCATGGTCATGCCACAACAGCCATAATCACTGCTTGCGGTCAACCACTGCTAGTCTGTTTTCTAACCTCATCTGTAATTGTCAAGTCTAAAACCAATCTGCCATGTTCTTATTAGGAAATCTCTAGCATCAGAATTATCATGCTGACTGTCCCAGTGAAATTAAATACTAAGTATATATTATGCTATTTTCTCTCTTAATGACTTCCCTGAATAATGAAACAAGGAGAGAAGAATGGCATTCTTTTTAAATAATCTATCTCAAATATGCAGGCATTCAAATAGCTTTTGGTGGGAAAAGGGAAGATGCAAAAAAATTAAAAATCCCTAGCTGAGCACTGAATATTTTTTATCAGTGTTTATGCTACTCGCAAATCACTTGTCTTATCCACCCTCTATCAAATCTCTTGCTTCTCAAGTTTTTCCAAGTGTCATTAGATATCTCAAGAAAAGTGAAGAGATAAATAACTGTTATATTAGTGGACATTTAGAGCAAACTTATCTGCCTGGTGTGATTGTTCAGTTTGGCTACCAAGGTCACTGAGAAACACTAGGTCTTGCTTGGGTTGGCACCAGCTGAACAGGCAAGCAACATAAACTATGGGTGAGAATAGATCAGCATTGTGCTCAGTCCCAGAGGACAGGCAACCGGATGGTTCTGCCTCGCCAGATGACCAGCCATGGACATAACTCTAAATAGGAAAGTGTGTTTCTCAGCCTTCCCCAGAGATACTGAGATCAATGTTCCATGGACAAGCCCACTGAAATGTCATTAGAGCAGATGGAAGCCAGAGTTCCCATCCTCCACAGGCTTCAGAGTTATTAAAGTCATTCTTTGGGTTATTAGTAAGACTTGAAGCTCTCAGTCGTCTCTATATCCTGCTCAAGCCCTATCTGGTTGGTGGGGGGCGGGAGGTGGGGTGAATCACAAAAGTAAATTAAATTGGAAACATTTCATTAATTTAAATAGAAAATCTGTGGTGTTCCTGCTCTATACATATAGACACCCCTCAAAATCCCCATCTCTTTCAATGCTCCCAATGTCTGTTCATTCTTTTTTCTGGATGCCATTAGTTGGTTTTATCTTAATATTTCCTTTATTCTAGGATGCAGCCAAGTTAGAATATCCTTTTCCAATTTTAAATTCTAAAGAACGAACATCTCTACTTGCACTGGGGGGAGCTGTGCCTATGTCCCATGTAATGAAACCCTGATGAGAATCTGATATTCTGAAATATAGACTCTTCTTCCTGTAACCAGATGTGACCTTTGAGGATTTAACTGTTAAAGGAGCTAGAAATCACAGGAGACCAAGTAAGGCTGCTAATTGCACTGTTGTGTTGAATATTTTAGATTCTTTGTGTTTTCTAAGATATTGCAAAGAAACTTTTTTTCTCTGACTATAGTAATCAATACTAATAAACTACTCTCTAATGTGTTTGTCAAAATTTTTAGTTTTGTGAATATACTCTGTAGACCTTAGGAAAGACAAAGAAAGAGTGAGTAAATATTCTTTTAGGGAACTTTCACAGATAAGTAGCTTCTGATTGAGGAATAACACAAAATTTCAAAAATAGAGACTCACTTAAGAATGCCTCCTTTAAAAAAATACCTGGAATTTCACACACACTGATGATCAGATAAAAGTTCTGCCCGATTTTATATTTATTGTCAGACCTCTTGAATTGTTCACTCTTTTGGGCTTTTATCAAATCATTCCCAACACTTCCTTTAATTTTTACTTAAACTTCCAACCCTTTCCCAGTTTTCTAAATGGTTCAAACACTTAGCATGCTAATATGATTTAAACATACTTTGATATAGATAAGAGATGATATGTTTACTCAGAAGAAATTGCCAAATCAAATTATGATTTTAAAACTCTTATAACTTAAAATAAGACAGATCTTCATTTTCAGCCACCAGAACTTCCAATTATATTCCTGCCCTTCTTAGTAGGTATTATCAATGGTTTACTTGTGTAGTATAGTAGTTATTTGAATGTATGAGGAGTGTAATTAAAAATGTTGAATATTTCTAGTTTTTATTGTCATGTTTCTGATTACTCATGGAAGTTAAGGCCTGCTAAAGTAGAAAAGTCATTTGTGTTTATTGTATGGCAATAAATAAGCAGTAAAATTTACCATCATATAATAGTTTATTCAAAGATCACATTGAAAATTTAGGGGTAGACTGTTATCATCTACTTCGCACAAATGCTTTGGCAAATTGGAATAAAATCTGCTTATACTGTTTTAATCTTGTACATCAACCTTTACTTATAGGTCATTGGAAGCTCCAAATGGGGAAGAGGAAAGGAAAAGTCTTAGAATAGAGTCTTCTAAGACTCTATACATTACTGTCTTTCACTTTAAACTCTCAGTCTGATTACAATTCTAGTAGAAAAGGTTCCACTGGAAACATCTGTAGATTCAAACTTCTAATAACTTTAGTGATGGCAAGTAGCATATGAAATCATGGAAATTTCAACTATTATGATGCATCCCTCAAAAAGTATTAAAATAAAATGTTAGCCAAATACCCAAATGAAATTTGGTGTTTCTTTTTTTCTGGCAAGACTTTCTCTAAGAATTTTCTTTCCCAACAAATTATAAAATGAATTTTGAACATGGAGATATTTGCATTTTATTCTTTAGTTGGTGATTAATTTTGCTTACTTTTTTTGAAATTCACTAAATAAAGGGAATTTGCTAAAAATAAAAGCAAATATCTAAAAACAATAAGTTTTTACAGCAGAGGGGTTATATATTTTCCCCTACTTTGAGAAAAAAAATGAGTCCTAGAGACATTAAATCAATAATCTCAGGTTAAACATAACAATAAAAAAGTAAGAATCTTCTAAATCCTTGTCAAATACTCTTTCAAATACATCATAAATATCAGCTTGCTAAAAGTGTGCCCAAGGAATATCTATACAACAAGGTATTCAATTTTTAAGTCAAATCCAAGTAATTATATATATTTGAAATTTTTAATAAGGAATTAAAATATATAATTCAGATGTTTCATGTTAAAAAACTACACACTACTTATTTCATAAATATTAAACAGCAACAAAATAAAATTAGAAAAGGTATAATCATGAAAAATATTAGTAGAAAACTAGAAAAATTAATAGTATGAAATTCAACCATGGATGTCTCATATTTATGAAACAATGAGAGGTAAAACTAAAGAAACAAATAAAAACACAACTGCAAAAGTTGAAATTAAAATTTGTCTCAGAGCTTACTGGAATTCAAGGTTAAAAGAGAAATATTATTGGCAGAGTGACATCAGCAAGATGATAGAATAGGGGTTTCCAGTGCTCATTCTCTCACAGAAACTTTAATTTGAATGACTATCCATGCATAAAAATATCTCTACAAGAGCTAGGAAATCCAGGTGAGAGATTACAGTATCTGGTTAGAGCACAGAAACAAGAAAAGATACATTGAAGAGGGTAGAAAGAACAGTTTCACATTATCCAGATCACCCCTCCCCAGACCTGCACAGCATGAAAGAGATACCCTTCACATAGAGGAAGGGGAGTAAAGTGAGCACTCAATTTTGCTTTGGACCCCTGCACCAGGCCTAATCCAGTGAGTCCTTATGCCAGGCCAACCCCTATGGGCCCATACTCCAGGCTGGCCTCTCGAGCACAGGCTCCAGGCTCACCCCAGTGCCAGACCAGCCACCCTGGTTCCAAGTCTCAAAGTCCATACCTGTAGCACCAAGCTCCAGGCTGGTCCCCTTGGCTTTAGTCTGGCCCCTGAGGACTCAGACACAATGGCTATCCTTGGACAAGGTCAGTTCCTACAGTCCCAGATTCTATGCCTGTAAGCTCCAGGCCTACTCAAGTGGACCCAGGCTCCAGGCACACTCATGTGCTCAGGTGTGAGGGCTGGCTCTTGGGGACCCAAGAACCATGCTTGCCCCACTGCTGGCCAAGTCACCAGGCCAGTCTACCTAAGGAATCTAGCAGCAAGCCCACCCATGTTTCCTGCCAGCTGTCCTACCTGTAATTTTTGGAGAGTTTTCTAGTGAAGAGCTTTCCTGCCAAAACCACTGTGTAAAATCTAAAAAAGGTGTCTACTTCTTCAAATCCAAAGACATCAATACAAAACCACAATAATCTCAAATAATCAAAGAAACATATCACAACCAAGGGAACAGAAGACTTGATCAAGTAGAAGAAAAAAAAAATGACCAACTTCAAAGACAGGTCATTTGAAATTACCCAGTCAGAGGAACAAAGTGAAAAAAGAGGAGAAAGCCAATGGGACATATGGACACCATCCAGCAAACTAATATATGCTTTATGGACATCATAAAAGGAACAGAAAGAGAGAAAAGGGTAAAAACATATGAGGTCAGGAGTTTGAGACCAGCCTGACCAACATGGAGAAACCCCATCTCTACTAAAAATACAAAATTAGCCGGGTGTGGTGACACATGCCTGTAATCCCAGCTACTCAGGAGGCTCAGGCAGGAGAATTGTTTGAACCTGGGAGATGGAGGTTGCGGTGAGCCAAGATCATGCCATTGCGCTCCAGCCTGGGCAACAAGAGCAAAACTCCATTTCAAAAAAAACAAAAAAAAACAGAAAAGAAAGAAAGAAATAATGATGGAAAATTTCCCAAATCTGCTGAGGGAAATGAATATTCAGATTTATGCAGCCAAAGAACCACAAATAGATTAAACATAAAGGTATCTTCACTGAAACACACTATAATTAGATTATCAAAAGTCAAAAATAAAGCATTCTAAAAGTAGTGGAGAAAAACAACTTGTTACATAGAAGGGAATCTCATTACACATATGCATATTTCTCAGTAGAAACTTTGCAGTTAGGAGACAATGAGATTATATATTCAAAGTACTTAAAGAAAAAAAAATTGGCACCCAAGAATACTATACCCTACACAGCTATCCTTCAGAAATGAGAGATAAAGAGTTTCTCAGACAAACAAAAGTTGAGGGAGTTCATCACCACTAGACCTGCCATATCAAAAAGTTTTTTTAAAAGTTTAAGTTGAAATGAAAGGATACTAACTAGCGTGATAAAAATGTATACAAGCTTATAACTCACTATAAAGGTAAGAATTTACTTAAATTCAGAATACTATAATACTTTAAAGATGGTACACAAATCACTTTTATCTCTAGTATAAAATTAAAAGATGCAAGTATTAAGAATAATTATAGGTAGAATAATTTGTAAATAAATACATAATATGATACTATGTAAATTGTGACATCAATAACAAACATGAAAAGAGCAGTAAAAATGTATAGTTTTTCTATGCAACCAAAGATGTTATAAAATTAAAACAGACTGTTACAACTATGAGATGTTTTATTTAAACCTCATGCTAACCAAATAAAACAAACAAAAAAACACCTTTAGTAGATATACAAAAGGTAAAGGGAAATGAATCAAAGCATGTCACTGCAAAAAACAATCAAATCACAAGGAAGATAGCAACAGAGGAAGAGAAGAAGCTAAAAACAGTAAGAAAATTTTAATAAAATAGCAAGAGTAAGTCCCTCTAGCTATCAATTACTTTAAATATACTTAGAATAGAATGTTCCCAATACAAAGAAATGATAAATGTTTGAGATGATGAATATGCTAATTACCCCAATTGGATCACTATATATGAATCAAAATATCACTACATACCCCAAAAATATGTACAATTATTTTATATCAAATAGAACATTTAAAGAAGAAATAAAACACTTCTGGAAGGAATTGAGAAAAATTGGTATTATTTCTTCCTTAAATATGTGATGGAATTTAACTATGAAACCGTCAAGACCTAAAGTATTTTTTGTAAGAAAATTTTTTACTACAAATTTACTTTCCTTAATAGATTAAAAAAACTATTCAGATAGTCTGTTTCCTCTTGAATAAATGTTGGTAGGTTGTATCCTTCAAGAAACTAATTTGTTTCACTTAATTATATCAATTTATGGGTACATATTTTTGTCACAGAATCCTTGGGGTGTCGCTTTGCCAGCAGGAAAACTCTGTGGTCAGTGGAGCCTTTGCCCACGTTTTGCTCTGGCCTGCTGGGCTTATTCCACTGACTCAGCCTGGCAGGCTGCACTTGGTTCATGCTACTGGCCTGGATCCCACACCTGCAAAGGACGAGCCAGGTGGTATGTGAGTGAGCATGGGGTCTGGCTACTGTGCACAGCCAGGCATGCCAGCTGCAGTGGGGTGGGCAGCTCCAGGCACTGGAATAGGTTTTGGCTCCCTGCAAGACTGCAGCTGGACCAGGTATACCATAACCAGCTTCTATGTCTGACACCGGGGAATGCAGTGGTGCCCAGAAGCTTGGAGATGCCAGGAACCACAGAGCACTAAAAAGAGTGTCACACTCCTGGCTAGGGGAGCTCCTAGGTCTGGGCTCCCAAAAGGGCAGCAGCTCTTCTCTCCATCTCTCTCCTCTCCTTCTTATCACCCTCAATGTGGCAAGCAAGGGGCATGTTTCAGCTGTTTGGTTTACAGCTTTTTTAGCCCCACCATTCCCAAGTCCCTGTCCTGCATCCAAGAAGAATGAGGTGTGCAGACAAGTAGAGGGTGAGCAAGACAAAGGGGAAATTTATTGAGCAATGGAACAGCTCAAGAGGAAACTGACAAGGGCAGCTCCTCTCTGTACCCAGGGTGACCTGACAAGTGTTCAGCTCTCAGCAGAGAGGAGACCCTGGGGTGGTAGCTCGTCTCTGAGGCTGGTTGTCCCATTTTCTCCTTAAGTCTAGCTGAGTCCAGAGCTTTAGTGGGCCTCAGAGGAGAGGAAATGCGTGCTGATTGGTCTATGGGTGGCCACAGGTGGGCCCGAAAAAAGCACCACAGGTTCCCATTCTGGTCCATGGGACTGGCAGCCTGGTCCCTGGCCTTCAGGCCTTCCCAGGCTTTAGGGTGGGGCTTCACTGGGGACCCACCCCTTTCCATCCAGGAGCTTGTCTGCCTATTACTGCTGTTTATGGTACCCAGGCTATTCATGCAAAGGGGTACCTACAGGCCAGCTGCCAAGTTGCTCTCAGCCTCCTCCCAGTGCTTGTCGGTGCTCAAAATCTGGAGGGGGCTGAGGTTGCAGGGGGCTGGCATGTCAGTGCTGCCCAGAGCATGTGCACACCTGCCAGGTTGCAACAGCACCCAGGCTTGGCCTCAACTTTGCTCCAGACTCGGAGCAGGTGCCAGGAATGGGGAGAGGCCAGACAGCTAGAGGAGGCACTTTCAGGCCTGCAGGGGTGGAGGGGGTTCCCACATCCCCAAAAGTGCAGAGATGTCCAGGTCCACAGCCATGGCTTCAGCGGTTGCAGCTGCACCCGGGAGGGCAGAGCTACTGTCTGCCATGCTTGGTGGCTGCGTGCAGGTGGGTGCAACCATGATGAAGCCCTGTTTGACTGGCAGCTGGGCTTATTAGGGAGCAACCTCCTAGGCTGCCGCATTGGCCATCAGAGGCTAAGGACATCCAAGCTTACTCCAGGGGGTCCAGTGTCACCAAGCCCCACTGCTGCTCTCCTGCTCTGTGGATGATGAAGCCACTGATGTGCTGTCCAAGTCACGTCTGCACCTGCTGTGTCCTCCCTGGAGGAGCTCCCTGGGCTGCTGTCCCCAAGACCCATGGTCCTGCATGGAGATGCCCTTCCCCAGGTTGTGGAAACTCTGGGGGTCTTCGTCATGGTGGTCCTGGAGAGCTTCCCTGTTCATCTACTCGCAGCCTGGGGCAGGGGCTCCAGGTCTTTGGCTGGGCCCAGGCTGGCGTCTAGAGCAGGGGTGACATCACCATGAGTTCTTCCTGTGGCCCCAGTGGTCAGGGGAGGCCCAGGGCTCCCTGTCACCCACATATGGCACTGCCCAGGGGTGGCTGCCTCTGGGAGTGGATCATGGGCCCTGGGCCCAGCCGTCAGGAGTGTCAGGCTCGACGATCACCTCAATGCAGGGCAGATCCTGGGGATGCACTCTCCGGCGACACCACACAGAGCCTCTTCCCGAGGTACAGGAACTTGGCGCCTTCGGGCAGGTGCTTGTGGGCTCCTGGGACGTGGTAGGGAGTGAGATGGAGGCTGCAGCAGAGGCTCCAGGCCTGGGACTGGGTCCTGCCCAGCCATGGGAGGGTGGGGGTAGCGCAGTCAGGTGCCTCAGAGATGAGGGGGCTCAGGGGACCCGTCTCTGCTGCTGCTGCTCGCACAGCTGTTCCTGCCACCTGCACCCCACTCCTCCCCATTGCAGCTGGCGTGCTGGCAGCGGCCACTTCAGAAGGCCTGCCACTGCCATCATTTTTACTTTCGGTATTCTCTTAGCATCATTTTAATATTTATGATGACTGTAGGGATGTTCTTTCTTTCCTTACTTATATTAAATTTAGTTCCTTCTCTTTGTTTCTTGGTTAGTCTGCATAGAATTTAGATGATATTATTGACCTTTTTAAAGAACACATTTTGCTTTCACTGATTTTCATTGTTTTTTTATTCTTAATTAAATTGGTTTATTATCATTATTAAATATACATGTAATTAGATTAATTTTTCAATTAAAAGATAGAGTGGCTAAATGAATGAGTGAATAAGAAGACATTACAACTGATACCACAGAAATACAAATGATCATAAAAGACTACTCTCAACAATTATATGTCAACAAACTGAATAACCTAAAAAAAAAAATTCCTATAAATACACTGCCTAGACAGAATCATTAAAGAATAGAAAATCTGAACAAACCAATAATGAGTGAGGTGACTGAATCATTAATCAAAAACTTTCTCCTTCCTCAAAAAAAGCCCAGGACCTGATAGCTTTACCGATCAATTTTAACTAACATTTAAAGAACAACAAATACTCATCTTTCTCAAACTCTCCCAAACAACTGAAGAAGAAGGAGCACTTCCAAACTCATTTTGTGAGGCCAGCATTACCCTGATAGCAAAATTAGACAAGGACACTATAGTAGCAAGTAAACAAATAACCCAATTACAAAGTGGGCAAAAGACCTAAATAAGACATGTCTCAAAAGACATACGAATGGCCAAAAGATATATGCAAATCTCCTTAACATCACTGATCATCAGGGAAATGCAAATCAAAATCACAATGAGATATCACTTCACATCTCTTAGGACAGCTATTACCAAAAAGCAGAAAGATAACAAGCTTTGGTAAGAATGTGGAGAAAAGGGAACTCTTGTACACTGTTGGTGAGAATGTAAATTGATACAGCCATTATGGAAAACAATATGAAGGTTCCTCAAAACATTAAAAATAGAACTACCACACGATTCATCAATCCCATGTCTGGGTATATATCCCAATGAAATAAAGTCAGTATGCCAAAGATATATCTGCACTCCCGTGTTTATTGCTGCATTATACACCATAGCCAAGCTATGGAATCAACCTGTGTCCATAAATTTTAAAAAATAAAGAAAATGTGGGGTATGTATTTGTGTGTGTGTGTATACATATGTACACAAGAGTACTTCAAAAAGTTTATGGTAAATACATATTATGAAAAAACTATGCATGGATTTCAATTTTTTTTGCACTAAAATAAACATACGAACTTGTTATAACATGCCTGATCAGGATCTAGTTTGAGGCACTAAAAAGGATATCAGTTTGGATAAGTATTAATATAAGACAGCTTTCTGATGGTGTAGCTTGACTCAAGAAAATAACTCAGTTGCTAGAAAAGGAATGGTAATGAGGTTTCATCTCCAGGGCCAACTCTGACCATTTTCTTAGCCTAGAAAAAGAGCTGTACTCAATTATTCATGTCTGCCACAATCACAGGACAGGACAGGGAAAATAGTAGCACAAGTGTCATATACTTGTCCATGACTAACTAGAGCATGGGATGATCTACATATTCCTCATATAGTCTTCTGTAAATATAATTTATCTCATGTAGACTCATGATCAGGATTGGAGTACCCATAATGCCATATTTAATTCTCCAGTGAAAACATACAATATTGTGATTCTCAATGCTGTGGCTCTCAATGGCTTGTTGAAGGTAGATCCAAAAGTTCCAGAGACCTACACAAGGAAGTGGTAAGTTTGAAATCTAAAAGTGAAACCTAAGCATCTAACTTGACATTGCTTTTATTGTAACTTTGTTCTTTCCTCATTATATAACAAATATTTTCTGTGTTTAAACATTTAAAAAACAATGCAGGGAAGGATGGGAAAGGAAGAGAAAGGAAGGCAAAACACTCCAGGTTCCTCTTGTGTATTTCCTAACCTGGTTTTAGAAAAAAAGACATTTCTCCAAAAAGCCTTCATTACTTTTGTTGGAGAATGACACTAGAAACCAAGACCTGGGCTCTAGGCATGCTCATTGATACTGGTATGTGGTTTCCTATAAACCTTCTCAGCTGACAGAGCAAAAAACATGTGTCTGTATTAACCTGTGTATATAAATATAGCTATAAATTTTTTAATGTAGCCATTTATACCTTTATGAAGCTATATTAAACATGAGTTTATACTAATGTCTTCAAGTGTAATCCATTACCCCATAGATTATTCTAGCTTCCTCCTCTTGCTTATATGCAGATTCCCACTCTAACAGAAACAAAGCTGTCCTTGCACCATCTGCCATCCATTTACTTAATTGCTCCATTGCAGTATACCTGCATAGCAAAATCAAAATTGTTAATCCAGACCCTGAAAAGAAGTAATTCTATTTACCAGAGTGTAGTGCTTACGTTCAGGCTCTTTCCTTTAGTCTTATAGACTCCACTTATTTCCATAAATACTCAGGTCAACACCTTACTCCCAATCCCTTTCAGTGAGGATGTGTCATACATTTGTAATACAGCTAGATTCTTTAGACACTTTCTGCAATCTATACCTTGATCTCCCAACCTCCTAAATGTTCTTTAAATTTGCTACATCAAAATTCATTCTTTGTTCTGCAGTTCTATTGGTTTTGACAAATGTGTAATGCCTTGTATCCACCATTTCATATCATACAGAATAATTTTACTGCCATAAAAACATCCCTTTTCACCCATTCAACCATTCCTATTTTCCTCAAATCTCTGTATCAGTTGTGATCACTGATCAGTTCTGTTTCTACGGTTTTGTCTATTCTAGAGTATCACATAATTGGAATCATTTAAGATATGTAGCCTTTTCATACTGGCTTTGTATATTTATTTACATACTTTGTATATTTATTTAATACTGGCTTACTAATATTTATTTAAGGTACTTTCATATCTTTTTAAAATGACTCAATAGCTTTTTTTTTTTTTTTTTTTTTTGGAGATGGAGTTTTGCTCTTCTCGCCCAGGCTGCACTGCAGTGGCGCGATCTTGGCTCACTGCAACCTCTGCCTTCTGGGTTCAAGCAATTCTCCTGCCTCAGCCTCCCAAGTAGCTGGGATTACAGTCACCCACCACCACGCCTGGCTAATTTTTGTATTTTTAGTAGAGACGCGATTTTGCCATGTTGGCGAGGCGGGTCTCAAACTCCTGACCTCAGGTAATCCGCTCACCTTAGCCTCCCAAACTGCTGGGATTATAGGCGTGAACCACTCTGCCTGGCCAATAGCCCTTTTCTTATTGGTAAATAATATTATATTGTATGAATATACTACAGCTTATTTATGTGTTTGATAAAGATACAAAAATAAATTCCATTATTTAAAAAACTTTTATTTAAAAAATAAACATGCTGGACCTGGTAAAAAGTGTTTGGCTTTTTAAGCTCAAGGTTTAAAATAATTTAAATGCTACATGTTTTAATAATTCTAAGAATTATTTGAAGTTTCTATATATTATAAATCAAAATGCCTATAAAGCTAACTGAAATGTTATTATAAATATGATTGTATTTTAAGTTACTAAAGTTCAGGTATGGTTTATTTCAGAAAATATGTCTTTACTGATCCAGAGATAACTGATATGCTCAAATGAGATGGACAGAACAAAGACCTTTAAATATTAAAGGTGTTGAAAAATATTTTTCCTTTTATGTGATACTTTAGTCTCTCGGTTTGAGGCTATGATCCTGGTGTGTTTGAACAAAGAAATAGAGAACTGGACCCACCTTAATTTAATAAAGGGTGGTTTTTATATATTTACAAATATAAAAAAAGAGGCATCAAAGAGGGACAAGACAATCCAATGGCAGTCAATATCCGCATAAGAAGGATGTCTAAATGCGATGGAAAGAAATTCCAGTGGCCATCCAACCCCTTAGGGTCCTGGTTGGATTAGGAGGTGGACCACATTCACATAGATTTAGCAAAAGAAAATATTTTGAGCATAATGAGAGCAAGCTTTCCATATTTCAAAGAAACTGTTTTCCGTTATAATTATTTTGTGAATAGGTACTTTGAGACCATGTAAAATTCCATTCCTCATTCTACTTGCTCCCATTGGTTTTAGCCTCTCTTTATGTTTCTTGCCTAAACTACTTATTATAATGATGGCTGCCAAATGGTGACTTTCTAATCCTACAACACCTTCCACATCTATTAGTTGACAGTCTACTGTAAGAATTTTTTTCCCTTTCTTGATTTGTTTATTAAATTTTATGAGCAGTGCATTAGTTTGTTCTCATGCTGCTATAAAGAAATACTTGAGGCTAGTTAATTTATAAAGGAAAGAGGTTTAATTGACTCACAGTTCAGCATGGCTGAGACTAGGTAATTTATAAAGGAAGGAGGTTTAATTGACTCACAGTTCCACATGGCTGAGGAGGCTTCAGGAAGCTCACAATCTTGGCAGA
Source organism: Pan paniscus (assembly GCF_029289425.2). Lineage (NCBI taxonomy): Eukaryota > Metazoa > Chordata > Mammalia > Primates > Hominidae > Pan > Pan paniscus. Next base: position 68,501,449 of record NC_073261.2, on the reverse strand, counting down.
AGGAAAAGGGGAAGTAAGGCACTTTTTTCACAAGGCAGCAGGAAGAAGTTCCTAGCAAAGGGGGAAGAACCCCTTATAAAACCATTGGATCTCATGAGAACTCACTCATTATCCCAAGAAAAGCATGGGGGAAAGTGCCTCCATGATTCAATTAACTCCACCTGGTCTCTCCCTTGAAACATGGGGATTATGGGGATTACAATTCAAGATGATGTTTGGGTGGAGACACAAAGCCTAACAATATTATTCCTCCCCTGGCTGCTCCCAAATCTCATGTCCCTTTCACATGTCAAAACCAATCATGCCTTCTCAACAGTCCCCCAAAGTCTTAATTTATTCCAGCATTAACCTAAAAGTCTAAGTGCAAAGTCGCATCTCAGGCAAGGCAAGTCCCTCTGCCTATGAGCCTGTAAAATCAAAAGCAAGTTAGTTACTTCCTAGATACAATGTGGTTACAGGCATTGGGTAAATACACCCATTCCAAATGGGAGAAATTGGCCAAAATGAAGGGGCTGCACACCCCATGCAAGTCTGAAATCCAATGGGGCAGTCAAATCTTAATACTCCAAAATAATCTCCTTTGACCCCATGTCTCACATCCAGGTCATGCTGATGCAAGACGTGGGCTTCCATGGCCTTTGGCAGCTCTGCCCCTGTGGCTTTGCAGGGTACAGTCCCACTCCCGGTACCAATTTACTGTATTACTCTGTTCTCATGCTGCTATAAAGAAATATATGAGACTGGGCAACTTAAAATGAAAGAGGTTTAATTAACTCACAGTTCAGCATGGCTTGGGAGGCCTCAGGAGACTTAGATTCATGGCAGAAAGTGAAGGGGAAGCAGGCACGTTCTTCACAAGGTGGCAGGAAGGGGCAGTGCCAAGCGAAGGGGTAAGAGCCTTATAAAACCATCAGATCTCGTGAGAACTAACTCACTATAATGAGAACAGCATGGGGGAAACCACCCTCATGATTCAATTACCTCCACCTGATCTCTCCCTTGACAAGTAGGGATTATGGGGATTACAATTCAAGATGAGATTTGGGTGGGGACACAAAGCCTAACCGTATCACACAGTAACTCAAAGATTTCTATTTTATCCAAGAAGTTATATTCTTTCTATAATTGTTTATTTTCATGCTCAAAATATTTAAGATTTGGCATGCAGGAGTTTTTTAAGGCTTCCTCCTGTGTCCTTTTTAAAAATCCTCATGTTTTCAGAATCTCCACACTTTCTGGTTGATCAAGATATTTCAAACTCATCTTACTCTTTTCTGCCCTAGCTTTAAAATTAGCTATTTTCCCAAGAAACCTTGATTCCTTTTAGTGGCCAGTGGCATTTCAAAATCAAGTTTCTTCACTGCTTAAGGTGTTAGTGCTCCCAGGGCCTCTCAGTGGACAGAGTTAAAATATATTTGTGGGTATATTTAAATATATTCACATATACATATGTATACACATATGTGCATCTTAATATTTGCAGTTAACTAACTGAAAACTAAGAGTTCACAGAAATGACTCTAGATCCAATTTAACACCTAAGAGTTTTTTCTAACTTTCTTCCATATTTTTACTTTGTTTCTCCAACTATAAGAAAACTGGCTCCCATTATCCTCAGAATATTTTCTTATTTTTTTAAGTATATGTTAACGTACTCAATCTCCTGACTCCACTTTAACTAAATGATCAACATAAAACCTCACAGTAATGGGGCAAACTGACACGTGCCACCAGATACCATACAATGAGAAAACCAAAGCATCACTTCTGTGATATTCAGGCCCAAAATATATAACCTGGGTTTAATCAGTTTGAACCTATCCAAATTGAGGAGCAGTTAAAATACCTGACCTTTAATCTTGAAAAATGTCAAAGACATAGTGGTCAAAAAAGACTAAAGAACTGTTCCAAGTTGACAAATACTAGAATAAAAAAAGCCATGAAAAAAAAACTAGATAAAAGTAAGACAACTAGATGTAACTCATGATCCTACAGTGGATCCTTCTGCTATATAGCCAATTATTGAGACAATGGGCAAACTTAAGATGTATGGATGAAATCTAATATCAGAACTCTTTGTCTTATTCTTACAACTTTTCTGTAAGTCTTTAGTTGCATTTTTAAAAACTTTTGATTGTATTTTAACTTAAACATATGATTTGGTAGGTAATATATAGCATTCTATGATAATGATAAAGCTAATAAAAATGTTATGCATGATATAAAGGCAAAGGTAGTCTCTCAAACAGGAAAAAAATGGTTTTATAACACTAACGTTAGAACAAGGAAAACATAAAAGTAAAGTTAGAACTAAAGAAAAACACTGCATTTATTTTTATTTTTATAATTTCAACTTTTATTATAGATTAAAGGGTACGTGTGCTGGTTTGCTACTTGGGTATATTGTGTGACACTGAAGTTCGGGGCACAAATGATCACCCCTTAGTAAGCATAGTATCCAATAGGTGTTTTTCAGTCCACACTTTCCTCCCTCCCTCCCCTGTCTAGTTGTCCCAGTGTCTATTGTTCCCATCTTCATATCTGTGGGTATTCAATGTTTATTTAGCTCTCTCTTATAAGTGAGAACATGTGGTATTTGGTTTTCTGTTCTTTAGTTAATTTGCCTAGAATAATGGCCTCCAACTACATCCATGTTTGCTGGAAAGAACCTGATATCATTTTTTTTATGTCTACATAGTATTTCATGATATAATATACCACATTTTCTTTATCCAGTTCACCATTAATGGGTACCTAGGTTGATGCCATATCTTTGATATTGAAACACTGCATTTAATAAAAGCCCTAATGTTTCTACTTTGCCATTAAATTTGCTAGCTGTTCTCACTTGACCTTAATGTTAAATAATATTTTTACCCAGTGCTCATATTTTGATCATTTATATTAATTTCAACATAAAGAATGGACATCTCTTTGGAGAGGAGCAAATTCTACAGGTGGGGTATGAAAATTCAAGATATGGTTGGAAAATTTTATTTCAATATATGAAAGAAACTATCAAATATAACTTCTACTGGTGTTAAAAAGAACAAATAAGCCATCTTAAAGGAATTCCCATTTCCAGTTTTTGTGGGATTGCATATTTGAACAAAAAATATATACTCAGGCCAGGGGCAGTGGTTCATGCCTGTAATTCCAACACTTTGGGAGACTGAGGTGGGTGGACAAATTGAGGCCAGGAGTTTGAGGCCATCCTGGCCAACATGATGAAACCCCACCTCTATCAAAATTACAAAAAGTAGCCAGGTGTGGTGGCGTGTGCTTGTACTCCCAGCTACTTTTACATGGGAGGCTGAGGCAGAAGAATCGCTTGAACCCAGGAGGCAGAGGTTGCAGTGAGCCAAGATCACACCACTGCACTCCACAGAGTGAGACTCTGTCTCAAAAAAAATTAATTAATTAAAATAAAAATATATACATAAAACAGTATACTCAACTGGAGCAAACTGAGTCTATAAAAACCAAAGATACATGTATGCATGTGTTCATTGCAGCACTATTCTCAATAGCAAAGACATGGAATCAACCCAAATGCTCATAAATGATAGACTAGACAAAGAAAATATGGTACATACGAACAATAGAATACTATGGATCTATAAAGAGGAATGAGATCATGTCCTTTGCAGGGACATGGATGAAGCTAGAAGCCATTATCCTCAGCAAACTAATGTAGGAACAGAAAACCAAACACCACATGTTCTCACGCATAAGTGGGAGCTAAACAATGAGAACACATGGACACAGGAAGGGGAACAACACTCACTGGGGCCTGTTGGGGGTAGGTTGGAGGAATAGAGAGCATTAGGAAAAATAGCTAATGCATACTGGGTTTAATACCTAGGTGATGGGTTGATAAGTGCAGCAAACCACCATGGCACATGTTTACCTATGTAACAAACCTGCACATCCTGCACATGTACCCCAGAACTAAAAATAAAAATTAAAAGAAAAAAAACCACTAATCCATAATGTTACACAACAGATTGTCAAATGGAAAAATGTTTGCTACCTAGGAGACATATCTACCTCCTGAAAGAAATTGTACACTCCATTACCTAAAATATAAATAATTCATAACTTCAGTGGATATAACCAATCGCAAAAGGTCAAGTTGTAGACTGTGGAAGCAAACTGTGATCACAGTTCTTAGATTAGAAATGGGCCAATGGAATACAATAGAGAGTCCAAAAATATATTCATAGACATATAAACGTTGGTTTTCAACAAAAATAGCATTAAGATGAAGTGTGGAAAAGAACTTCATCAACTGAATAGTTAGGGGGAAAATGAACCCGGACCCCTACCTCATAATCTAAATAAAGATCAATTCTAAAGTAAATTAAGAATTCCTAATATGGAAGTTTAGAGGAAATAGTTTATATAGATAGATAGATAATGTTTATTATTTAAATAGTAATAAATTTTTAAATTAAAATTTTATAATAAAAAAATTTAAATTTTTATATAATTTTTTTAATTTAAAAAAATTTTAAAAAATATTTTAAATTGTATTAAAATTAAATTAAAACTCCTAAACTCAAGGATTCCTCCTGTCTCAGCCTCTTGAGTAGCTGGGACTACAAGCATGCACCCCATGCCCAGCTAATTTTTAATTATGTTTTGTAGAAACATCGTCTTGCTATATTGCCTAGGTTGGTCTTGAACTCCTGGTCTCAAGCAGTCCTCCTGTCTTGGCCTCCCAAACTGCTGGGATTACAGGTGTGAGCCCCCACACCTGGCCTTATTAATATGTTTATTAATATTTTAACTAAACAGAAAAGGTAAAATAATAAAACATAGGAGAATACCTTATGACCTTGGCATGGGGAAAATTTCTTAAACAGAATACAGAAAGCATTAGTCATGAAGATAAGGATCAATTTTATGAAAAAATCATTGAATTAAGAACTTTTTATTAAAAGACACCACATATCAAAAGGCAAAACACAGAATAGGAAAAGATGTCTGCAATATATTTATATGACAAGAGATTCCTACCCTGAATATATTAAGACAACCTAGAAATAAATAAGAAAATTACAGAAATGGAGAAATGGGCAAAAGATCTGAAAAGGTACTTTGCAAAATAGTTTATCCACACGGCTAATAAGCAAATGAAAAGATATTCAAAATAATTAGTTACTAGATAAATGCCAATTAAAACCACAGTTCTGTACAATTACATACCTATCAAAATGGCTACAATCAAAATGATTAACGATCTCAAGTGTTGACAAGAATGCTAAACAATTGAACCTATCAAATACTGCTGATGATTACATGGATATATTCAATTTATAAAAATTCTTTGAGCCACGTACCTAAGATTTGTGTATTGTCGCATATATAAGTTAAACTTAATTACAAAAATTTACACAAGTATTTATCAATTGAAGAGTGATTGTGTTTTTTAATATTAATATTTCTTATTCAAAAGCATCATATATATTTCTATTTATTCCGAACTTGTTTCATGTTTGTTACTTTTTTTTCTTCCCACAAAGGTCCTATTTATTACTCATAACATGAACTTAACATAGGATATTTGCCTGAATGGAAGACTGTCATCTCAGTACAAGATGTGTTGTGGCGATCTGGCATGCAATTTTTTCAGATTGGCCTTCTCCTCACTTACTCAATTCTATGCAAATAGTACTATAAATAACAAGTAAATTTCTCACTTGAGATAATGAACAAATTTTAATGTGGTCTGAAAACTGATAAAGCACTTCAGAAAACTTCAATGCAACTCTGGTGTAATTATATGAATTTCAAAATATATTTAAAGCAATTTTGTTGCTAGTAAACCTGATAAGCATATTATAAATTTCTAGAAATGGCTATGGGGGAGTTAATTTTATACAGTGTAAAGTCTCAAAAAGATCAAGAAAATCACCGACACAAACTCCATTATGTTAATACAGAAATACTTAGATGACAGAGAGTGCTATTTTTGTCCAGCTCTGAAAAACATTCAGAAGGGAAGGAAGGGGAGAATTGAAAATGCTGAGGCTGTGGAGTCATGGATACCTGAATATGAAATAAATGTCCTTCGTGTTCTAGGAATGGAATTGTGAAAAGCATACACACTCACACACACACACACACGTATACAAGAACTTAAGTTCCCCCAAAATGTTACATTAATATAAAAATTACTAGAATGCTATAGACAAATATAGACTTTAAAAAATGTTTTAGTCTTACACAAAATAATTTTTTTATTCAAGAATATGCCTCCAATTTTATGAAAACGATTAGTGGGAAAAAATGCAATACAGGTTGAGTATGCCTTATCCAAAATGCTTGGGACCAGAAGTGTTTTGGATCTCAGATTTTTTCAGATTTTGGAATATTTGCATATATATATACAAATATATATATATTTATAATATATATGTGTGCATATGTGTATGTGTGTGTGTATAAATATACACACACATAAAATAAGATATCTTAGGGATGAGACCCAAGTCTAAACATGAAATGAAATTTATTTATATTTCATATAAACCTTATTTACATAGCTTGAAGTAAATTTACACAATATTTTAAATAATTTTGTGAATGAAACAAAGTTTTGACTGTGACCTGTCACATGAGGTCAGGTATGGAATTTTCCATTTGTGGTGTTATGTCATCACTCAAAAAATTTCAAATTTGGGAGCATTTTAGATTTTGGATTAGGGATGGTCAACCTGTACTTTTCAATGCAAATAGCTTCATGCCCAAATTTAAAATAAGCTGTATGTTATATGAAGTTTTATAATTGCAACCAATTCAAGAAATAGGCAATATTACTGAGAGCTCCTCCAGGGCAAAGACCACAGGTCATTTATCCCTAGTGCACACCGTAATGTATGGCACACACAAGATACCTGACTAATGTTTACTGAATGAGTAAAGATGAGATAATAAGAAAGCAATAGAAGAAAGTTACTGGAGATGGGAAGCTGTCTTTCATTAGGTAAGTTTACTATTTCTATTATTGTAACTGCCTCTTTAAGCCTGTTTTTAAGAACTGAAGTCAAACCAAGACATCAAGTACTGACAAACTGATCACTCAATTCAAAGTGAATTTTGAAACACTTGTGAAAAATTCATCTTTCCTTCAAATAACAGTATAGAGCAAAATGTATACCCTTCCTTGCAGACAAATGAGTTACTACTAAAAGATCAAGAAGTTTAACCAGGATTTGATTTCCTTCGAAATGTGTACTATCAGTTAGAAGCCTACGGTTTCTTTTGGCATTTTGGGTATCAAGCCCCCTTTCTTTATAGTTTTTTAAATGTTGAAGAAAGAACTGTACTGTGTGTGGAAAATAGGAGAAAACATCCAGCAGAAGCTAGTTCTCACAAAAAATGCCTCAAATACCATTTAAGTGATTTACAGAGTAACTGCACTAATCCCATAAACTGATTTGGGATTAGCTTTGTGAAAGGTGAACAGGGCAGATTTATATCCTAGCTGAAAGCTTCAAGCTAGGAATCAATTTGGACAGACTTTGTTCTTTCATTCCTTTTGAGTGCAAGAGCAGCTTGCACTTGGCTCTGTGAGAAATCTAGAAGAGTTGTCTTTAGTTCATGTCTTCTCTATTTGCTCTTCAAACAGAAGCCACCCTCATGAGCCCACAGAAAACTCTGGAGAAAACATTAGGCCTTGACAGTAGCCTAAAGATCGGAGACAAGAACTGACAGAATAATTAAAATATACGTGTAAGGATAACTTTTCTTTTTCTTTTTCTTGTTTTGATATATACTATTATTCTAGGAGCTACCAAATTTGAAAAATATAAACCTTCCAAGTTTTTTAAAGTTCTGTAAAACGGTGAACCCATGTATCTGGTGTGTGGAAAAGGCAAAGAGAGAGCAGAGAATATCTCTGCAGTGTTGTAGTCTGCAGGATGCATGTTTTGGTACCTACATATTCAAAAATACTAACTTGTACATTTTGATCTTCTATTTTCACTTTCCTGAGTCTAAAAGTTTCTTGTTTTTTAAGAATCCTCTATGGAAATGCAGATATATCCCTTGAATATCCAAGTGAATGTCCTTGTCAGTTAACTTCCAGGTACCAAATCAGAACTTTGAAGAATTAGGGTATAGAGAAACATGGCATGTTATGTCAAAAACAAGGAAACAGGCTGAGATAATTTATTATCTACATAAATTGTAAAATATGATTCAGTTTTATTTCCTTTACTTGAACCTGAAGTCATGTTAATGTCAATTTCAGTGAAAAGTTGACCCCAAATACATTGAGCCAGAAGCAAAGAAATAACATCTGAAAATAAACCTGTTCACAATGCACTTCCATTCTGTCTAATCCCAACAATTGCTACATGAGAATGATTAGAAACAGCTCTTTCTTACTCTTAATAGTACCTGTTTATGTATAAAAGTTTCATTTTTTCATGCTGTGTGGTTAAGAATCTTTAGTATAAAAACAATATTCTCAGGAATAAGAATTACAAAAGCAGAGCTCTTCTTAATATAAAGTGATATAAATTCAAGGACTGGGGTAGAATTACCTGCTCACAACTCAGAACACTGCTGAATGTGTGGCTCATTCCATTAACACTGTACCTTCACAACTAAGAAATAGTTGAGGAAAGAAGACCTTTTCCTGGATTTTGGGATATCTGCATTCAAATATATGAAATCATTTTCCCATTTATTTCAAAATGGCAATTTCTATTATACTGAAAGTGCATTTCTAAACGCACATTATCTGATAAGCTAGCAATGTCTTCCCTTATGTATTGCTTCATTCAGAATACTGAGAATGAAAAACTGTTTTGGAGGCTGTACAATACCATAAAGGAAACTATCAACTCATATTTCCATGCTCTCCCATTGTTTTTTGTAATACATTCATTTAAAAATATTTAAAGATAAAGATAATTTTAATCTCTTATTTTAGCTATTAGATCTTCATTTCTCATTTTCTAAACTCTACTAACAAGAAGCCCAACATGTATTAACCACTTGAAGAAATATTTTTAACCTATCTTTGCTTTCTATACTCAAGTTGGGTATTCTAAATATACTTACTTAAGCTATTGTCCCAGTAACCTCAGGAATCAATTCTACACTTTAGCATTCATGCTTTATGCAATTGTATTATGCAAACAATTTTAACAGAAAATTTTATGATAAACTGAAAGGAGCTAGAAGTAGAGATTGGGAAAGCAGTCAAGGATAGAAACATGGAAAGGAGATTCATGACTCTGACCTCAAGAGACACATAAAGCTAATCTGGGTAGCTAGAGGACAGTTGTGCCGGATTATTTTTAAGATAGTGGTGAATTATAAGAAATACCTGTGTATGTCTCCACATCTTTAATTAATATAAACTTCATTTTGGAGTCCTGTCCACTTTTTTTAGAAAAGTAACTTTTGGTTACTTAACACTTCAAATATATCCAAGTTAAATCATTTTCTAAATTTATTTTTGATACAAGGTAATTGATTTTCATATCATGGATATTGATTTTAAACAATAATCAAAAATACAAATAAATGTTCACTAACATGACTTTAGGAGTATTTCATTCTATTTCAATTCTGTGAAAATTATAAACCTATCCATAGCCTATGTGGAAACTGTTCACTTGTATAGTTTTTATTACCTAGAACAGGGGTCAGGAAACTGTGACTCATGGGCGAAATACAGTCTGTACTCTATTTTGTATGTGTTGTGAATCAAGAATTATCTTTTATATTTCTAAGGGGAAACAACAAAGCAGTTAGGAGGAAAAGAAAGAGGAAGAGGAGAATGGGGATGGAGAGACAAAGCAGAGGAGAAAGAAGAAAAGGAGGCAGGCACATGTCCACAAAGCTCAAAATATTTCCTATCTTTTCCTCTACCAAAACAGTTTTCTGGTTCTGATCAGATGATCACCCTCACCCAACAATCTAGAAATAATCCAAACTCCTGCACCAATAACACTGAACTTATATAACAATTTTATGTTCTATGTTCACAGAACACATGTGTAACCTATTCTCAAGACTTTCCCAAATTATTATCTCTTGCTCTCTCGTGTAAATCTATGAATTATTAGTTTTAGAGCTCCCTACTAAGTCTTCACCATTCACCAGTGATGCCAGGGTGGTGCTGGAGACTGTGGCAAATGCAGGACGTACTTGGACTCAGCCACTTCTGATCTTTCTTAACCCAATGTACTCTATTTGAATATCTGGTTTCAGTGACTTAAACATGAATTTAAAGCCAGTTGCTCCTAATAGCATCAGCTACCAGCCCCACTCCTTCCAAACCCTTTGTTTAGAGGTACATTGAGCCTCTGAGCCTGTCACTGGGAGAATTTCCTTTTATTGTAACCCTATTTAAACCATATAAATACACTTTCAGTAACAAGTTGATGAGATAGCAGTGCCATCTAACAGCTGTAAAAGTTAATACCACAGATCTAATATATAGGTATTAATGAGAGAGTAATTCAGTGTTTTGTTCTTTTACTGAAAACTGACTATTTGAATTCAAGGGAGCCTAAGATATTCCTGTTGCTTCTTAAAATGATACTCGTTTTTCCTTTCTTTTGCTAAGGCATATCTTAAAGTAATTTTCTTTTACCCTGGGGTTCTATATTCAAATCAACTCAAGTCACCACTGACCATGTATTACCCCTCACAGTTGGTTAACAGAGTTAGTCCATACTGAACAGAACATGGAGATGTCTGGAACCCAAATTTGACTCAAATTATCCATGTTGATTTGCCTTTATAGCTGTTTGAGAAGCACATGAAAGTTAAGTTATCCTAAAGTCCAATATACTGGGATAATGGTCACCAAGTAAAGGTTTAAACATTCTCACCTGGGCTAGGCACGGTGGCTCACACCTGTAATCCCAACACTTTGGGAGGCCGAGGTGGGCAGATCACCTGAGGTCAGGAGTTCAAGACCAGCCTGACCAACATGGTGAAACCCTGTCTCTACTAAAAATACAAAATAATTAGCTGGGCATAGTGGCAGGAGCCTGTAATCCCAACTACTCTGGAGGCTGAGGAGAATCGCCTGAACCCAGGAGGTGGAGATTGCACCATCACACTCCAGCCTGGGCGACAGAGTGAGACTCTGTTTAAAAAAAAAAAAAATTCTCACCTGTAGAAGTATGCAGCTTTGCAGTTGCTGCTGATCATTGAGATTTGTACACTCTGCCAATAATTCACTTTGGGTATGAAAAAGATCATGTTTTAAGACATTTTAGGTATCCACCCCATACCTAGCATAGCAAGGATATCTTCCCTAAAACTTTTTAAGCTGCTTTTTTTATCTAAGAATTGGGCATAACATTAAGAGTAATGAAGATACCTGGTTGGAAATGTGTATTAACCTCTAATCCTTTTAACAAAGTCTTTTACATGTATAGTATACCATTTTACCAATTTTCTCACACTGAATTTCTGACCAGTGACATATTCAACAAGTTGTTATACAACATGCAAAGCACACTTATAGAGATGGAGGGGTTCCAGAAGTGAATGAGACATTACCCTGTTGTTAATGGATTTATAACATGATAGGCAAAATTAAAAATGTACACAACTATCTGCAATAGAAACAATCAGACTAGTAGCTTAAAGGTGATAAAAAGCGCTGTGATGTTTTTGAAAATAAATCAGCTTCTGCACAGGTGAAGAACAGGGAATCCTCCACAGAGTATGACATTTTTGGTGAGCCTTAAGGGACTGATAATATTTAATAATATAATAGAGCAGTAACAAATCTTAGATCAAGATAATAGCAAGCACAAAGGAGGATAGTTGAATAAGCAAAGAGCACATTTGGAAAGGCATATTTGACTACCCATAGAAAATGTTTAAATAAGGATAAAAAGGGTCAAATTTAATATGGAAAACTGAATGACTTACTGAGGAGTTTAGAAATTACAGGCAAATAGGAAATTACTAAAGTTTTCTGATAAGGTAATGGCTATTATTTATTCAAAATATTTATGAGTTTCCGCCTCTACACAGGACAGACACAGTCCATGAACTTCAGGATCCTGGCATCTCCTGGAGGGTCAGAAAAAAGAAATACAATGTAAGATGATATGATTTCTCACAGAGGTTGGCTGAAATCGACTTTAGAAAAATTTGTCTGGAAACAACTAAGGAATGATGGTGAGAGAGAGACAGAAGGCAGAGAGGCTACAGCAGTGAGAAGCAGTAGGGTGCCTCAGAGAGGCGTCTGAACTTCGGAACTCAATAACACTAGATTTTAATTCCAGAACAACCACTTACTAGCTGTGTAACCTTGAGCAACTTGCTTGACCTTTCTTAGGTTGACTTTTCACACCTGAAAGATGAGTTAATAGGGCCCACTTCCTAGAGAGTTGTGAACATTAAATGAGATAATGCATGAAAAGCACCTGGCATCAAGGAGGCAATCAATAGTGGTAGCAATTATTGCAACATCACTGGTAAGAAATAATGAAAGCTGCAGTAGGGCGTTGGCAGTTGGAACATAAAGGCAAAAGTGGAGGAAGGTGCACAGCAAAAGCACACTCTGTAGCAGTGGATCTCAAATGAAGTCGTGCCTGTCCCATCTGAAGACACTCCAATTCAGGAGGATAAATTGAGGTAAATCAAGCGATTCTTGGTTTATAGTCCAGAATTTGAGAAATACTGTCCTATAGGAGTTGGTTGCTGGCTGGACGTCAGGGAAAAAATAAAAGGGAGCATTCAAAGATGCTCAGAGCGGAGGTTATTAATCCAAAGATGGTGCATCCTCAAGAATAAAGGATAGAATTCAGAGTTTAGGAATCGGCCTCAAATAGAGGTCTGTATGAACCTTTGCCTAAGAAGAAAATCCATACCCTTCGTCAGGTACTCAAAGATATTTCTATTCCAAAAAGTTTAGTTTCACAGTTTAGAGATTATGGGTATAACAGGGATAATGGTTAGGAATAGAAATGGAATAGTCATAATGGCTCATTCAGTCTGGGATATATCCTGCAGGGAATTCATTATGTGATCAGGAATCTGGCATAACATTTGTTCTAGAAGGTACACTTAAGAGGCATCTATGGAAGGATGTGGAGGAACATCATGGTGTGTTGGGGGGCACCGTACAGGGAGAAATGAGGGGAGAAAATAGAATGAGGACAGAACTAGGAGTTTGAATAATGGCCACATAGAGTGGATAAAGAATGAGTGGTCAGTGACAGAAAGACAAATACTGCATGATCTCACTTACATGTGGAATCTAAAACAGTTGGACTCATAAAATTAGAGAGGAGAATGGTGGTTACCAGGGGCTGGGAAGATGTTGGTCAAAGAATATAAAAGTCCTGTTAGACATAAGGAGTAGGTTCAAGAGATCTATTGTACAACATGGTGACTACAGTTAATAACAATGTATTATATTTTTAAAATCACAAAGACTTTGAGTGTTCTCACCACAAAAAATTGTAAGTATATTAGCTTAATTGAGTCATTCCACAATATGTACACATTTCAAAATATCTTAGTGTACACAATACATACAATTCTTATTTGTCATTCAAAAAAATAAAATATAAATGAATGAATGAATGATCAGTAGAGGAAACCAAGAAGAAGAGACCAGAGAGAAAGAGGAATAATGAAAGGAAAGCTCCCTCAGGAAAGCCAACAGAGGTAGCACTTTCAAAAAGGAGAAAAAGTTCAACAATGTTAAATAGCTCAGAGAGGTCAGAGAGCCTGGGGAAGATTATTAAAGTTATTTATTTGGTCATCAGCCACATTAGAAGCACAATTTCCAGAGAAGAGATTGTAGTTGGGCAGCAAATGGTTAATGATGGAATTAGCATTAATTAATATACTTGGTCTAAGATCATAAATTACAATTTCTCTGAAGAAAACAGGACTTCAGTTAAAGGACTTATCCCACTGAAATTCTACTTAAATTGCTTACTCTGGTAGCAAAAAGAACCACAATGTGGGGGAATGTGAGACCACTCGGTTGCAGGTTTAAGCTTAATACCTAGAGTTGTCCATTTCCAAATGAGGACTATCCCAGTAGCCATAGAGACTGATTCAAAAGCCAATTACTTCTGTGCGCCTCTATTCCCTACTTTGTCTGATTTGTGGTGAAGGCTAAGCACAGAGGGAAAACGCCAAATAAAATGTTCACTGTCTCCATAAAATATCCTCACATTACAAGAAGATAATCCTGCTTCTTTGAACTAGCTAAAAACTGACCTTCCCTCACTCAAAACTGCCTGTAAGAGTCCCAGGACAGGTTGTTCTGACATTCTTTTAACATCATCTCATCATCACAGCCAAAACTAATCACAAGAATATTACCCGTTGACAGGTGCATTTATTCTGTCAATTAAATCAGATGGTTAAATCGAAGTGTGCCCCAAATCTCTCTTGTTTGCATTATCCATATTGGCGTTTCTTGGCCGTGGTTCATTGCTGGCTGGAAGTCGTCCAGCCCCCACAGAGTCACTTTGCAATATTGTGCCAGCAAGTTTCTATGCTCTGCAACAGCCGCTCCAGCGAGGCCCGAACAGCACTACAGGACTGACCTGGAATGTTATATTGCTTCACTAAGATTTATTAAAAAATGGAAGGAGGGAGACTTAGATCAATGTTTTTGGAATAGGAGAGGATATATCACCTCATGGCTAAGCACAGGTGACACGTGGGCAATGAAGTGGAGATGCTAAAGACAGGCAGTGAAAAAGGCACACGGAAGATGAAACCAGCCATATGCCTCCAGCTTTCAGCCCCTTCTCTAAAACTCTCCTCCATCAACATGTCCAAAGAAAAGCAGTCTCTTAAAGGCTGACTCCTGTTTTTTAAGACCATTTCCTTAAGAAAATATGCAAATATAACCATAACAAGCAACGGAACCGATTCTACTGAACCACATTCCCATGTTTAGCTACCAGCAAGATCCCTAAACAGATACTGAGTTTACACGACATTTTGGCCACAAAAAGTATTCAAAAAGAGACATATTAAGGACAGATCTCGGATTCTAGTACCTGATGGATGGTTGGAATGCCAGGATATTTTGGCTCGTATTTCAAAATCCCTTGCTTTTTTCAGCCAGTGTCACCACCTAAGCATAGCTATAAAGATGCCAGTTTTTTGTAAGGTGCATTTGAAAAGCAAATAGTTCACATTGGAGAGTATGAATAGACAACATAAAAATAAAATGGAGAGGTAATGAGTGAAAAAAAAATCTAGGGCATGAACAAGAGTTGACATGTTAGACTAGAATGGTAGAGTCACTAGAGAATGTAATGTCTTCTAAAGGTATGTTTGGACATAACTATAAATTTCATTCTCCGCATTATCTACCTGAAAGGACCTAACAGTCTCCTTGAAACATTTCAGATTGTCAAATAAACATACATGTAGACTTACCTTTTTAAAGCTCAGTATTGCATTATATTGCCTAAATATCAGAAAACATTTGTAAACTATATTTAGCTTCTTTTTTGTCAATGTACATTATCTGCTCAAGGAGCTGAGATGATTTTCCACAATGTTTTGGCTAAAGACACAGTCAGTGACTTTTTTGGTCAAGGTTTTATCCTTTAAAACATGGCATGAAGTTTTAGCCACTCAAATCTCATTGACTCTAATGGTTCAGTCTTCAAATACCACTTAAAAAGTTTAAATTATGATTTATCTTTGAGGACAGTTACCATCAATCAGGTAAATACCTTTTCTGGCCAATTTGTAAGATAGGTATTCTACTCACTTGAAAGAAACGATTTTAGCCAATTTTGCATTTTATTTGAGCACTTCTAAAAAAAATCATATTCTATACCCAAGATAATTATTTGATCCCCAGTTTAGCTAATTAGCATTTAGGACATGGATTGTTCATAATACAAAAGACTGGTCAGGAAAAAAATTAGCTACCACATGTGCACACTAACCAGTTTGGAGGATTTATTATCCAGGAGTTCTGAAATGTCACAGCTAGTTCAGCAAGGCTGAGGAGTTGCCCTCTGCTGAGGAGGAGGAATGGAAGATAGATTTCAACAGGACCAGATGCAGAGCAAGGCTTAGTCCAAATTGTAAATAATTAACTTATCAAGGATGCAATCAGTAAACAAGTAGGATCTATATCCTAAACTTTGAAGTCTAGTATATAACTTTTTAATGCAAATGTGATAGTAAAACAACTCTGAGATATTTCACTGGCCAGGCTTAAAGTCAGATCTGAGTACTCTAGGGGAAGAAAAAAATGGCTTCCCTTTATCTTGCAGGTTCTTTGGCTGGACAATGCATTATATTGACATAATACATATTAACAGGGAAAAAAACCATATTTAATTACAAGAGTACATGAGAGTCCCACAAAAAAATATGACTCAAAGAAGATCAAGCTTGAAGCTTATATAGCATCCTGAGCTACAGAAACGAATTGGGGCCTGAGGCTCCTGGTGGGGTGGTGGAGACAAGTTATGGGAGGGTGAGGGGAGAAAATGTATGGTAAATGAATGTCATCTTGTTATGCAGATAAAAAGTCTCTCAGGTAATAAAAGTGGTCTAGGAACAGCCCTTTTCCAAATACAGATACCTTTACTAATATAGATTTCCTTTATAGATGTAAATTTTCTTTACAAAAGGGCAACTTTTCAGAGCTACTCCTGTGTCTACAGTTTCTAAAAATAACCTGCTCAAAATATGCCAAAGAAGTATATTTTGCAGTGGCATATTCTCGTCTCCTAGTCATATTTTGGTTTGATATGTTCTGAACCCCAACAATGCGATATTAAAAGGTACAATGGCTGTAAGCTTTTTGTTTCGGGTATTATGTGAAATGCTTTGCATATATTATCTTAATTTTTCCAATAGTTTATGAAGTATAATCTATTAAACTTATTTAACACATAAGGTACCTGAGACTGAAAGAGTTGCAGCAACTTGACTATACACAGCATAAGTAGCCAGGGTCCAAGCTCAAGTTCTTCTGGCCCCAAAGCCTGAATGTTTAACCTCTATACTCTATTGCTATTCTTGACCATGCTTGATGTATATAGATAGAATGGAAATCTTGATTTTATTATAAATTGCTCAAAATTTTACATCTTGTTAAGATGCAGAAAGATACTGTCCCCTTGCATGAGAAAGTGATTCCTGATAATTTAAGAATTCAAACTCTAACACTTTATTAGAAATAAAGGGAAGTAGAGGGGAAGGGGAATACAGGGAAGAAAAGAAATCCAATGTTATAGTAAACCAGGACCCTTATTCTTGGCCACAGTTCTGATTTTTGTCATTTTGTAGAAGACAGATCAATCTAATTCCTTTTCTTCCATTAAAGTCTTGATAATTTTTAAGATGTGTCACATGAAGAAAAAAATAATGGTTGGGCATGATTTCAAATCAATTAAAAATTCAGGCTGATAAATAACTTTAACTTACCTCGAGGTTATTGGTTAATTTGGGTTATTGCTGTGGTTTGAATATTTCTGTTCCCCCAAATTCATATGTTGAAATCCTAATTTCCAAGGTGAGGGTGTTAAAAGATGGGGCCTTTGAGAGGTGATTAGTGCCATTATAAAAAAAGGCCTGAGGAAGCTTGTCTGCCACTTCCACCATGTGAGGACACAGGAAAAAGGTGCCATCTATGAGCCAGAGCAAGCCTTCACTAGATGTGGAATTGACTAGGGTCTTGATCTTGGACTTCCCAGCCTCCAGAACTGGGAGAAATAAATTTGTCATTTATAAGCTAGCTTGTTTATGGTATTTAGTTATAGCAGCCCAAAAAGACTAAGACAGGTATTCTATTAGCATATATACTCTACTTTATACTACCACACTTCAATCCTTTCATACATACATTGTAACCCATCTACTTAGCAGTGTATACATAACATATATCTGTTAGTTGAGATGAAAATAAGAAATTTCTAGGTTATCTCAACCTTTTAAAAGTCAACCAAAGCTACTTATTTTGGGCATCATTTTGTCCAGGGTTTTCAATCCTGGAAGCTCTGCCATGAACATGTTCCACTAATTAAATTCTAGCATTTCTGGATCTAACTCTAATATAATTACCAAGAACCCTTCACTTGTGCCCTTTCCTGGGCTCACTCTTAATGGAAATATTTTCAAGTCCCCAAGGTTGTCCCCATTATTTTGCAGCATACTCTTAGTTTTAAAAGGAAAAAAAAAATCAATTCCTTTCTCCCTGCTTCATATTTTTGTCCTTCTCCAGCATGGAAAGCCACTAACCATTTTTTAAGTGCTCACAGACAAAACTTGTCTTATATCCATTCTAATAGTGGTGTTATGAATCTATTAGAATACTCTCATTATCAGCCAACACCATCAAATGCTTTCCCAACCCTACACATCTGAATCTTCTGCACACTTTGGAGCTTATTTCAATTCCTACCTCTTCCATTAGTGTTCTTTGTAGAAACCTTTCATAATGACCTCTTTAGGTTAATGACCTCCTATAACCTCCGCTTCTTCTAACTTTTCATGACCATCTCTATTATATATCTTGACATTCAACTGGGTACAATTCATGGTCTGGAACTGTTCATTGTTTGCCTGTCTCTCTAAAATACAAATCTCTCCATCAAGATCATAAACAGAGAGAACAGACTTTGTTTTGTATTTCTTTTTTATGTTCCTAAGAGAATTCAGTCTCCTAAGAGAAAAAGAATATTTAAGTCCTTAAAAATTTACCAAATATGTTCCTAGCATGTTTTGCACACAGTAGTGACACAAAAATAGTTGATGAATTTAAATAGAAACCTATCATTTTGGTAGCTTCAATTTTCAAGATGAAGCTTCTTGAAGAAATCCCATGTTCTGAATATTGGCCAACAGGGAAGACAAATTTGTTGAAACCAACTTCTCATTTGAATGACTAATGTCATTGAATGACTAGATATTCACATGACCACAGACTGTCAGACGACTACATCCCTGTGAGACTACTAACAGAAGTTAAGCTGTCACTAAAGAAACTGCCACAATAGGACACTAGACCACTTAAGATGAGTTTCTCTCTTACGGCCCTGTTTATCCAGTATTGGTTTCGAATGCAGTTGACAATAGTCACTAAAAGTTGGTTTAAGTAAGTATAAAACCCTTAACATTGAGTGATCTTTACCATTTTGAGGAGGTCATCACTCATTAAGAGTTTGATAAAAAAAAAAACTATGGGCTAAAATAATGCTACAGCAAACATTAAAATGCCATTAACATATTAGGCCCATGCTTGAATCAGTTTAACACAAACCCATCCAACTCAGACATGACTTTTATTTTTAAGGTCAACTAGGCATCACCACGTTGTTGATGTATATAAAGTAAGAGACAAGAAGCCCCTGGAAAATGGCCAGATTTCTCAGATTACATCCCCTATGAGTCTTTTTCTTTGGGTTGAGACTTGGCACCATTAATCAGTGACTTCACTTGGAAGTAAATGGGCATTAACCATCTGACTTTCACTTGTCAGGAGATTTCTGATTTTTTTAAAAAAATGGAATGCATGGTAAATTCTGGACTACCTGTGTTCTCCAAGGGCTTGGCATATGACTAAGCAAATATATTAGCCCAGTGGATTCACCTTTCCAAATGAATGGGCCTGGATCCAGAAAACACAAATCTTATAAGGTTGCCTGGACTGCCAGCTGCCTCAATTTTAGCACAACGATTTAATGTATTTTAAATAAATGTAACATAAGGAAAAAATGCTTTGTACAAATTGGTCATCTGTTGTTTTTCTGGCTGGCACCATGATTTATGTAATATATCAGTAGAACGACATCTCTCTATCTGTCTCTTGGATAACAAAGTACATATGGAAGTTTCTTTATAGTGCTTTAACCCCCTGATTACTAGAAAGGTCCTATTGACTATTTATTGTATAACATCTAAGTAAGTTAAAGATGCTGTCAAATATTTGAATATTTCATTTTTTGTATAGTCCACTCTCCTTATCCTGGATACTATCATGTCCCCACACTCAAGGCTATAGCCTTCTTTTTCTCATTGGGTACAAAAAGTCAGCACTCAAGATTTGGTTGACATTCATCCCTATTCAAATTAAATTATCATAATATCCCAAATTACTCCTTATCGATTTGGTGCTAATTATAAGGGCTACATGTATAGATTTACTTGCCATCCCTTTTTCAGAGGAAAAAAATATATAAATAATATAGCCCTCCAATATGGTGAAGCATAATGCAATTCTTGTATTTTTGGTAGTGCACCAATACCAGTGATGACATCAGCACAATGCACTGGAGCATGAAATAGAACAACTCTTTTAACCTATTTTGGATCTCACACACACACACACACACTCACAAACATCGTGAAAATCTTATGCAAACTTGGAACCCTCTCTCCAGAGGAATATATATTTGTCCTTACATAAAATTTTGCATTAAATTTCAAGAGGTTCGCAAGTCAGAAGAACATAACAATATGATTCTCTATGTCTTTCAAAGAGAAAGCATTGTTTTAGCTCTCTAATTAATCCCATAGGAATAACATGGTGAATTTGTGTTGTAGCTTGCTTGTAACAATTGTTTCTGGGCTAGTTAGCTTTCTTGGAGCTAATGAGGAAGGGGGTCAGGGTTCAATTCATTTAGGGGTCAGTTGGTTGTCATACAAAGAAAAGACCTTTGCCATATTGCTGGCCCGCCATCTTGCAAATTTATGCATTTTTCTCACCAATGAGCGAATGAATGGCTAAGAACAAACTATCACTTTTTCTAGAAATAAAACTCACAAGTGCCTTCTCTTGCTTTGGGAATATCGATAATTATATAATTATTGGAAGCAGCAATGTGGTATAGCAGAAAGAAAGAGTCAAGAGACCAGAACCAAAGTTTTCTATGAACTAGCTGGCTGTGTGACTTTAAGCAAGTTATTTGGCTTCTCTGAGTTTGTTTTCACATTAAATAAGAAGGGCAGACTAGATAAAATGAAAGATTTTAACTCATAGTTTCTGGTATTAAGGATCACCACATATGGAGGAATTACAATTTCATATAGTAGTAAAAATGAAAGTACATCCTAAATAGGGAACCTCTGACAGTATTCAAATGATTCAGCAGTAATACAAAGTTCCCAAGGTGAAGCATTCTTATTGCTGTCATTGATAATGGGGAAACAATTCACAACAAATGCTACCTACTGATTTACTTTTATAGTTGATCTACATGAATTTGCATTAATAAATATATATTTTGTGTTGAAGTCTATGCTCCTTAGTTCCTAGGGAAGAAAATACACATTCACCATTAAGTTAACAAAAGAGGAGAATATGATTTTAAAAATATTTAAAACCTCCTTGGTTCAACAGAAGGGGCCAGAAGGAGATCCTAAAAGAAACCAGTCTCTTCTATAAGTCAGGAATATCAGATGGTTTCTCTGCATAGGCTGATGAAGTAAAGTACAGATTAAAGCACACAGTTACTTAACTTTCCCTGCTCATAAAAACACTACCTACATTTGAAACCTCTCTATATTTCATTTTTTACATGCACCACTTACTACACCTGCCGACAATATACACACAGAGATAATGGATAGATGCTATCAAGTCATGCTTAATGGTGGTTTTTTGTAGTATCAAAAAGTGTCTTTATTTTCATTTTTTATAGCCTGCTAATTTGGCTACAAAATTAATGCCCATTTAAGGGAATATGGTGTGGGACAACTGTGCAGCAATATTAAGTGAGGAAGCCATATGTTTCTCAGCCCCACCATGCTGTCTGTGACTGCCCCTCACCCCTTGTGGATTAGCTTTTTCTATATATAGGCCTGCAGCGGGTGGAGTGCCTTTTTTTTATTACAGGTGTTTGGTGGAGATCATGCTAAATAAAGGTTTTGAAGAGAAGCAAGTCTGTGTAAAACATTCAGAAACAACAACTTGCTTTCATTTAAGATGCAGTCCAAAGAGACCTGCTTCAGACTCTTAATTTGTATTATTATCTTTATGTATCATAAGTGACTGCCTACCCCTAGATAGCTGACACAGTGCTCAGAATATTCAGAGCTGTCTGGTTTTAATATCTTATAGTTTGTTTAGAAAAGTAATGGAAGCAAACTTATTACAGGACTAGATTGTGACCAAAACTGAAAATACATGTCATCAAAAAGACAGTTTCCTATTAAATTTCAAGAAAGGGTACACTTTCTGGGAAAGAGATAAAAAAAACTAATGAATTATTAAGTACATCCACAATACAAAATCCTCCCCCCTTCTTCTTTTTTTTTTTTTTTTTTTTTGGCAAGTTGTCATTATATTCTCTTGCAATTTGCTGGTTCGGGGCATAATCTATGATACAGCAGCAATAGGTAGAAACACCCAATAAAGTCAAGAGGGCCTTCAACTAAGGAAAAGGTTAAACATGGCCACTGATAACACCCATCATCAGAAATTATATTATCATGGTTTCCTTGAGCTCAAGAGAATTCTCTTCCACTGACTCATTGGCTGCCCAAATTAAAGTGTAGGTGTGCACAGCCTCAAAGAGGAAATCAAACAAGAGAGAGGGTATAAAAACAATACAAGTGGAGAAGCATGAGGTTTATATTTTTATGCTAATGTGCTAGTAAGAAAAGGACTCCATTTAGGGAGCAATAAAGAAAGGGTGGGGGAAAGGCTGTGAGCAGATCTCTGTAAAAAACACAGAGGCTTTCTATGCAGATGGGGGATTTAAAAGAAGTAAAATGATAACCACATAGTCAAGAGACTAGAAAAGAGACCTTGATGTTTGATAGTTGTAATAACCTGCAGAGTGCTCTAATGGCTTGGGGATCAGGTGCAGAGCTACAGCAATAACGAGAGCTGAATAATTATCTCGGCCGTATCTGTATCACCAAAGTCCCAGCATATGAGCTATATAAGGAGGCTTCTGCTGCCTCTCCAAGATTTCCTGAAATGTTAAATCACTGATTTGGGAGCACTTCCAGCATTAGTACTGCCCAGTTAGAAAGAAATAAAGCCCAGAATTCTCCTGTGGCAGTTCTAATGTCTTTGTTAATTATGAATTATGGGTAAACATGCAGACTCACAGAGGTCACGGCTGTCAGCAACAATAGTTTTCAAGAAGGATTTTTACGAGGGTCTTTTTCACTCCACCATAATGTCCGTTTTATATACATAAACAGAGCCAGGCATACAAAAAAAAACGGTGTTTGCTTTTTAGGGGAGTTGTATTTTCTTTTCTTTTTTTCTCCCTCCCCCTCTCCTTGTGTAGAGGCATGTCGCTGCAGCCAAAGCAAAGCGGTTCATAACTAGAGTTCTCCTCTGCGACTGACAACAGCTGCACTATTCCAAGGACTAGGCAAAAAGAGTCGCTGGGGCTGAGGCTAGGTTAATGACCAGACACTGAAAACCACCTCCTTCTTGTTAATAGAGTAAGCGGCCAGTTGGGTAACCTGTCAGCAATGGTCACCTTTCACATACAGTGGAGAAACGAAAGCTGCATACAGTATGCTTGATTAACCTCACTTAAATGGCAATGCTGATCTCAAATCTATCCCAAGAGTGCATATAAACAGGATTAAAATTATATTATGTGTGGATCTTGCCCAACAAAAGCAACTGGCACAAAATCATTTTAATTAGGTGGCAGCGGCTGTAACTCATTCAACTTTGGCATTAATTCTTTTTGTCCCATCAAAGTACTTCTGGGACCTACTTATAGTGTGGAATAAGGGAGATGTTGAGTAGACAGCAAATCATTCTGGTGCCTCAGCTTCACGCATAGGGTATTGGCATATTGACAATTGGTTAAACTGTACAACCAGATCAGAATTTGTCCAGAATATTCAGAAAATCTGGTGCAATCTTTGTACATACCTTTTTCGAGGTAGACAGCAGATTCAGAAAAGTATTTTACTATATTGACCTTCAAATGGTCAGAGAATGCTAGTATTACTAGTTATTCTGGAGGCAATTTTCTTTGTACATAGCAAACTTAGGAACTTTATTAACCTCTGGATGTAGGAGAACTACAGTTCAGTATTAGGCCCTCTTCATTCTTCTTTCTGCCCTTTTTCTCCTAGTCCATTTAAATGAAATTTTCTTGTTGTGGGACCTGTGAGGACTTCCCAGGTTCCAGCTTAGAATAGATGTTACAGTACAACCTCCCCACTGACCTTTCTTAAGAAATGTCATCTGTTTACTTGAATCGATTTTCAAGATGAAAGCTGAGTAGGGTTAATTGTACCCCAGATCACATAAGAGAAGGTTCACAGTGAAGAAACTTTCTCTTCATTTTTATAGGAAACACAGAAATGATATGAAATGAAAATCCATAGAGCATGCAGATAACTCCAATATCCAGAAGATGGTTCCTCCCTGCCCAAGTGCTTACCAACAATGAGGCCTCATTGTACAGAGCTGAGTTAACTGCAAGCCCTTCCATTTTAAGAAATATTCTATTTTAATTCCGGGTTTCTAATAGCATAGCACCAAAGAGTTAGCTGATCCTTCTCAATAGATTCAGAAGGGCATAGAAGGAAGAGTCCCACAGATGTTGCTCCTAGGCCCAAGCTTCTCCCACACCATTCCCTATTCCCACAGCCTAGCTGAGCCCCATATTTTACCCTGCCCTTGTAAAGAGAAGGGGTAACCAAAGGCAAGGTACATTTTTTTTTTACAATAACTCATAAGCAATTCAGCAAACCAATGTGGCTCAAGTATCCACCATGGAACAGGCATTACCTTCCCAATCATCCCATGAACCTCCACCACACAGTTCCTTAACCCTGGGGAGCACTGAGATTGCACCTATACCTAGGCCCATCCCCAAGAATTCTAATGTAACTGGTTATACAGTCAGTAAATATTTATTACTACTATGTTATTATTAACCATCACTACCTAGATAACAAAGCAAATCAACAAGTCAGAGTGTAAAAAGGGAATCTGCCACTGGCTTTAACTGGGAATTCTTAAAATATTTAGAGACATAGATGATTTTCTGACTTAGAGAATAATGACTTACAGGAATTCTGACCATAAATATCTTCAGGTTCTAGGGAAGCTTAGTAAATAAACCTGACTATTCTGAATAATAGACAAATATACAGAAGTGGTAAGAAAGAAAACGCTTAATTCAATGTGAAAACCAAGTGAAAGTTAAGGCAAAGTCTCTTGGGATGACACAGGAAAAATGTGGCTTGGCTTCCTTGATAAGCCACGTGGATGTTAAAGAAGGTGGTAATGAGAGAAAAATCCAGAGCCAATAAAACGAGCTACTTTGCTAGCCAACTTTTGAATTTTTTTAAAAAAAGGAATTGTTTTATAGCATCCAAAAACCAATTCTCATTTCATAATTTCTTAACCCTGTTTGGATTAAGAAACCAAATCATATTTCTTAGGAACAAAATAATGTAAACCTTACTGTGTTTAAAAAAAAAAAAAAAAGTCGTCTTTTGCACCTCATAGCCAGAGCTCAGAGAACCTCAGGAGTCAAGAGGGAAAAGGTGGGGTTGATCTCAAGTTTGGCAATGGCTACTGTGAGGGAGGCGATTTGACCCACTCAAATGTCTCCCTGAATCAAGCTTCTATTTTCTCTCTATTCTTATTTTCACTTTTGCATTTTAATGTTGCCTGAATCTATTCCAAGTGTCCTTTGCCATGGCAACACCTGCAGGTGAAGGCCCTGCTCCTCGCTGCCAGCGTCGCCAGTGACGAAGAGGCAACTAATCACTGCACAAGGAGAGAAGTGCAATCTCCAAGACACCCATGAACAATTTGAGTATAAGGGTGTCCCTGAAGCACCCTCTTCTCACAGGTGTTTAACCTGTTTAGCCATACACCAGGAAAAGAAAAAGTAAACAAAGACCCTTTCTTTCCCTGTTGTTTGCATTTTATCACTCATCTCCCCAAGACTGATTTATTTTCTAAATTTGCATTAACAGCCCCAACATGTCAGAGTTATTTCAGCAGCATGTAATAGGGCCCCAACAGTGGAGACGGAGAGCTCTACTTGTTCTCCCTCCTCCACACCTCTGAGCCCATGAGGATCTGAGGCCAACTCTAATGCTACCCCTTCTATGCCAAATGACAATTTCCAGGGCCAAGGCATATGACATTCCTGCCTTCTAGGCCTTTGCCAATCATTCCACATTTCTGAAAAGATTCAGAGACGTTTTCAGTCAGACCACCTATGCTTCTTATTCATGCTGTCAATAAAAATAGAATGCTATCCATTTCTGTATGATGTTACAGCCTTTCAACTCAGGCCCTTAACGCACTTCATGAACTTTCTCTGGGTGCCAAGTACTGCTCTTCTCCCCCTTCTCCCAGTGGACAAGCAGGCATACAAGAGTCAAGAATCTGACCCAAAGCCTGACTTAAATAAGTCAACACTAAGGATAGAAAAAGCCTTGAAAATCTGATGTTCTAACCATCCACTTACCCAGCCTCTCTTTGTTCGTTATAATTTCTGCAACACCTTAGCAGGTCAAGGAGACCACAGCTGGCAAAGTACTATTGTTATCTGTGGAGACTTGTTGCAGTGTTCAGTGTGATTTAAACTTCTATGTAAACTTGCTGTTTCTTTTCATTTACAAAGTTAATATATTATCCTCTAAAGTTGGCAATAGGTGGGTCTGACTCACCCTGATTGGGCAAAGATAATCACAGGGCTTCAGCTTTTTGTAGGCCATGAGAATCTAAATTCACCATATAAAACCTCCATGTTTAATTGTTTTGTTTTTAGGAAGTCCCTTCTAGAAACATAGCTGCCAGTGATGTTGTATTCATTCCCCCTCCAAACGTAAAATCAAAACTTTCAAGAAGACGTTTTGCTCTGGAAACTTCTGAGATCAAAGGTCAAAAGGTTCGTGATGGGCAATTGGCTGTTAGTCTCCTGAGTCATCTTGATGGACTAAAGAATGTTCCCGGTGGCTACTCATTCCTCCCCACCCTACTCCCAGTGCCCATAAAGTCAGTTTGACTGCCCTCCCCCAGCTTTCCTGAATAGTAAATTCCCACTTTCACTGTTGGGCTAATTTTCCTTCACAAGAATTAATTCTCAATGGTTTTTCAGACCTTATTTTAAAAATCCATGATTCACTCCTAATGACTGGTCCTGTCAGTTCTGCCTCCTAAATATATCACAGATACCTCTCCCCTCTCTAACCACACTGTCCCTTTAACCAAGTCCTTCCTTGTAATTACACATGAACTATGCCACGGTTTATGCTCCTCAAGGGCAAGGATTTTTGCCTGTGTTCTTCACTAATAGAGTTCAAGCATCTAGAACAATGTCTGGCACATAGTAGGCGCATCAAAAAATACAGGTTAAGTCAATGAGTGATTAACAGAATTTCACGAAAGAATGAGTGAACAGACAAGTTCAATACTCTTAAAATGAAACTCCCAGTCCTCAGCCTCACATCTCTCCTCTCCAATCTCCATACCAGAGCCAGAATAGAACTTCTAAAATACACATCTAATCATATAATTCCATCCCTTAAAGTTTCTCAGTAACTCGTTATCCACTACAAGCTAAAATCACTCAACAAATAAGGCTATTCAGGATCTGGCCCCTGTCCCATTTCCAGCCTCTCGTTATTCCTCCCATACACAACATGGACTCTAACCATGCTGAGCCGCTTTCATTTTCTCAAACACATCATTCTCTTTTACATTTGCTCCCTGGCTAATGCTGCCCTCTCTGGTTTAATACCTTTGCTTGCCCTGTTTACCTGTCATTCTCTACTTCTACTTTGGCACTTCTATTAATATTGTTCTTTCTGACATTTCCTGGCCAGTTCGTGCTTTCCCTTCTGTGTTTCCATAGCTACATGATTACATGGCTATCTTCCCGATAGACTGGGAGTCATCTTTCATTTTGGTATAATCTACACCTAGCACAATGTCTGGCACAAAGTAAATGTTCAATAAATGATCAAATGAGCCCATAGCACTACCATAGGAAACTCAATGAATTTAGAATTCGAAATTATTTTAGAAATCCTCTAACCCCACCTTCAGACTCCTGGCCTGCCTCTTCTTAGCTTTGCCACCCGGGGAAAGTTATTTAATCTGTCTTTGTTTCAGTTTGTTTATTTGTAAAATGGGGATAATAGTACTTTTCTAATAAAGTTATGAGTATCAAGTGGATTAATACACTTAGATTGCTTAGAAAAGTTTCTGAATCTGAGTTAACTCTCAATACATGCTTGTTATTTAAGGGGGGGAATTATGCAAAAATATAAGACACAGAACCTCAGATACATTAAATGTTAAATTATTTGTTTAAAGATGCACTACTAGTATAATCAAGATTATAATTAAAGTTTCCAAACCTCTCATACACAGTATAACCATAACCATATGATGCTAGTTTCCAAATGAATTATGAAAACTTCTACATATAACATAAAGATATAAATGTATTCCATGTAGAAGATCATTTAAATTTTGAATTTAAGTTTTTAGATCCCCAATTTATATATTTATGCTGTGTACATGAAGTACAAAAAGAGAAATTTAAAATAATAGCATGAAAGATAAATACACATACAAGTTCCAGTATTTTCTGACAACAAATGGATCATGGCACACTCCTCACTTAGAAGAGTCCTGGAATTTTTCACATAGAATTATAGTTTGGTTTTCACATATCTAATTTTCCTTCTAAATTGTGAGCTAGTTGAAGACAAGAACAGATTTGAACAAGACTTGAAAATCTTTGGATTTAAGTGCAATTGCCTAATATCATGCTGAGTTCTTAGTAAATACATAGTAAGTATTCCTTGTATTCAAAAAGGATGTGCCATCAGGGTGTAAGCTAGGAAAGTGTAGTAGTGTCAGCTTTTATGGACATTTGAGCTGATTCCAAAAGCCCCTAGTTGAAATATGAATTTGTCTCCATATTTCCCAGAGTTTCAACTATAGCAACTTATACACAAAGATGCCCAAGAGAATATGTGTTGATCTCTATCTCTTAGGAGAATGTACACAGGACACCTGTTTTTCTGGAAAGTTGCTCAATAGAATTTTAGATAAAAGACCAGATGACCATAGGGAAGATTTGGGAATTATTAGAATGTTGCTCTGCCCATGCACTGTCCAGGGCTAGTAGCTCTTGAATTTAAAATCTTCACATAAGATGATGTCAGGCATGTAGAAAAAACACAGATAATTCCCCAAAACACAGTTACTAATGGTTTTTATCCTGTTGGAAAGAATTTAGATGTGGCATTTTAGCTACACTAACATGGATAGATTAAAGGTATACTACATAAAAGTTATTATCTTAATAAACAAACAAGGACTAGGAAGTCTTTGACCATAAGCCATAAATCTTTTACATTTCTAGATTTCCACCTAGCTGTCTAGTACTGAAAGTTAAATGTTCACAACTGGAATTTTGGCTCAGCAATTGCTTAACTTTTCATTGCAATACCTCTTCATGGATGTAAAATGGATGGATTTTGCTTTAAAAAATAATACTTTTTTCTTATAGCTTTTTAAAATTATAATTATTTTGTGTCAGAAATATAATTGTACTCCATATTGAAAGGTAACCCAGTGGGGAAATAATTTTGTACAATTACACAAAGTTTTAATAAAAGACTGATAAGTAAAGTTTTAAATTTTTAATGCATTCTGCAGGCAGTTGAATGCCTTTTGCCGTCTCTGTCACTTATCATTAAAGCTGTGTGAAAGGGAGGCCTACCTGTTATACTTGACTTGATTGGCAAAAGTGTACCCTGACAAAAGTGAAAGAGACAAAAGTCAAAATGAAAAAAAAAAAATTAAAAACACTCACAGTTTCATAGCTAATTTAACATTAATGCCTCCCTTTTACCCACAAAAATTTCTTTGTATTTAATATTCTGTTCTTACCTACTTATTAGCCTACCATTGTGACTGTTAAATTCCTGTATAACATACAGCAATAATTCATTTCTGTAAAGGCACATCCAATTTCCAGGGCATGCTTTTTGGCTTAATTTGAAAAAATTACCCTCGTTTGACAGAGAAAACACTTTTCAACATGCATAACCTACACATTTATGTGCAAACTAAATCCAAAGAGTGTAATCTATCTAAGCTTTCTGTGATGAAGGCATCATGAGAGCCATCCTGCAAGCTGCACTGAATTTGCTTCAAGGCTACAATTTGACGTCTTCCTACTGGAGTATCATGCTAGTGTTTGATTGTTTGTTTACCCTGGATTCTTCAGATCCTAAACAACCCACCCAAATATTTTTCAGTTTCTTCAGGTTTGTGTCCAGTGAGCATCAGCAGCCTGCATTCTACTGCACTGTCCACAGACTAGGAAGATTCAAGTTCTGTATTCAGCTCCCTCTGCCCTCTTCAAACTGGCATGGATAATCTTGTGGCAAACATCAAATTGTCACTTGGTTTCATGTGTCTGTTGCCTAATAAGTTTATTTTGGATCAGACTGATTTCCCAGCATATGCTCAAGATAGAATCTTCAAATGATGCAAAGTGGGATTTTCAAATTATGATCCTGAGCATTTTTTTTCCTTATCCACTTACATGTAATCTAAAAATAAATAACCAGGCTCCAACAGGATGTGACAACTTCAGCAAACAAAATTGAAAATAGCTGCCTTACAATAGTCTCTCCCTCCAAATGAAACAGGGGAAAATATACCTTTAGAGAAAAATACAGCGCCTGTTAAGGAACAGACAATCTACTCACAGCAGGTTTGTGAAGAGAGGCACAAGGACATAAACAGCTCAGGATGGGTATCAAGCAAGGAAAAAACCAGCCAGCAATCACTGTGCTGAATCCCGAAAGGGGCGCGGGGAAGTGGTCACAGGTGATTGTCATGTGTGATAATTATTATTACTGTACACCTGCTCCTCCGCACTAATTAACTTTGGATATGCAAATCAATCCTATTGCATCATGCCCCTGCTCTCCTCCCCTACAGATAAGAAGATGTTCAGCTGCTGGATTTAATTAGGATAATGAACGCCAGGCCCACGGTGGCTTGGCAGGGGAGGTGGGGGGGAAGCTGTGACTGACCTTTTCTCCCAAAACGTTGACATTTTCTAAGGCTTCTGAGCACTCGAAGTCACCTCCATGGCTGGGACATTGATAGGAGCGGATTGATGAGGTGTCATTAGAGGAGAGACGCCGTGGCCCCAGCGTTTGCTGGGAGAATACAGCAGGTGTTCTGACAAGGACACACACCATCACTGTTATTTGCCAAACAATTCTCTTGATTCACTAAAGTCAAGCATGCCAGCATTTCTTTATAAAAGAAAACAAGGCTGTTTTTCATATCCACCCAGAGGAGAGGTCATCACTAAATTGCATTTCTGAATTACTTCTCATTTCACATCAATATATTAAAAAGGTTTCTATTATTCCTCTCCCCTCACATCTTCCTTTCCTCTGCACCCCTCCAATCTCCCCCACCCTGCACTGCCCAGAATCCTCATGGCATGGAAGCTGAAAACATTATGCGATAGTAAGTTAAAAGGGGTTAACTTTGTTCATATTAATCCCTATAATTCCATTCCTATAACATAAGGTGACACAAGGGCTTCTGTTATCAAATGGAATGAGAGGGCAAAACGGCATCTTCTTATTTGGATATCTGGCCTACTTGTTTATCAAAAAATTGTTTGCAATTACATATATATATATATTCCTTATTTGAATTTCAAATTCAAAGATATGCATACAAAATAATATGGAGGAACATAGACTCAATACTGTTCTGTTTTTCTCTCTCTGATCATTTACTCAGCTTTAACTTTTTAGCCATCTGTGTGCCAAGCTTTTCCTATATTTTCCATTCTGACAGTGGAGTTTTATGTAGTAATAAAATAATACCACACTATCTCTCTTTTTTCTATTCTCTTAATGTGTTAAATTATAATAGAAGAATAACTTTAGAAACTAGTCAATTTCAAAAAGATATGAAATAAAAGCCCCTTGGTGTATCTGAAAAACCAAACTGATCAGAGCCCAACATGAAGGCAATGCTAGAGTTTCATTTCTAGAATGAAGCAGAAAGGTTTCACAAATTACACCTGGATTTAAATAAAAAAGAGTGCGGTATAATTCTGTGTCTATAATCTTGATATGGTGCATATCGCATGAGGTTTCTTCTAAGAAAAAAGCTTTGAGGTGGTTTACATTTGTTTTAGATCCAAGAGATGACTTACTACTCTTTCCTTTTCTCTAAAAAATGTCATTAGTACTTGCACAGGGAAGTATTAATTCCTTTGTAAGGAAGTATCACAAATACTAGTATATATTCAAGTAATATGTTAGGGGGTGGAGATAAATTGATCTTTTCTCCAGTACTTTAAAAAATCAGATAGTTAAACCTAGAACTCTAAGATAATATAGAATCTAATAATCTAATATAAAGAAAAACAAGTGCAAGAAAAACCGCTTTTATTTTTTTCCTCTGAGGTGTTACAAAGTGTTGGAATTTAGTAAGCAGGGTTTATCTCTTATAACAAGATAGTTACTAGAATGTTATAGGTTACAGCTGGTTGCAATATTCCTTATTATCTTATTATACTCCTTTCATAATGAGGTTTCAGCATACACTGTTAGTTAACATTTGGCAAGGTACAGCTTTAGAGATTCTACACATAAGGCTATCAGCAAGGAGCAGGATGTGTCATATAAAATGGGAGTGAACATTTGAAGTTTGCTTGTGTTTCCTTAAAAAAAGAAAGCTAGAGAGAAAGCTCTAGATCAATCATTTTATCATTTGGCTTATTAATTGCTACTTTATTTAGACTGTCTCTGCAATTACTAGTAAAGGTTGTCTCTTCCTGCTCCTTTATCTCTCAATCATGTCTCTTCAGTTCTGCACCTTCGGATATAAAGCTCCCACAGCTCTACCTAGAAATAGTTTGGCTAGCTCTGTCTCCCCTCCCCAGCTTCAGTACTTCCCTACAAAAGCCTGTGAAACTGATTTCATTAAGAATATTCTCAAGTATGTTGGCATTTTTTATTGCAGCACTTATTCATTATCAATCTCAGAACTAGAGAAGTAGAACTGTTGAACCAAGAACCTGGACTCTGAATCTTCAGGGAGGCAATGTCTGACTGCGAAGAGCAGAGCAGCTGAAGGCTCCTTCCCCAGCTACAGACACCTCTAGACCTTGACTCCTCAGACAAGAGGCGCCAGTGGTTTCACAGATCTATGTGCTTAGTACAAAAGGAAGAAAAGGCCACCACCACCTCAATATGACTGCAGGAAGTCATGGTAGAGGTTCACATCCAAAGAGACCACGTTAAACCAGGATTTAAGAAGTTAGAACTCAAAAGTCTTACTTTCAAGTCACAACTTTGATTTGGGAGGTCCACTTAAACTTCACATTAACTTTCTCTCTTTGTTTTATCTTGCTGGCTATGTATCCTTGGGCAAGTTCTTTTCTTGACCTCCCTCAACCCCAGGCTCCTCATTACATCTATAAAATGAGGATAACAGTACCCCATCAAATTTTGGTGAAGATTAAATGAGATAATAATGTGTATGTGGTTCATAGTATTCAAGTTTTTCTTTAAAAAAATAGACTTTAGTGACTTTCTTCTTTTTTAAATTTTTTATTTTTAGTTATTATGAACACATAATGGTTGTATATATTCACAGCGTACATGGGATATTTTGATACAGGCATACAATGTATCAAGGTAATTGGGGTATACAGACCTCAAGCATTTGCCATTTCTATGTGTTAGGAACGTTCCAATTTCACCCTTTTAGTAATTTTAAATTATATAATTATTGTTAACTATAGTCACCGTGTTGTGCTACTAAATATGAGATCTTATTCATTATATCTAACTGTATTTTGTACCTATTAACCATCCCCACTGCATATGGGCTTCCCTGCTTTCTTCCCACCCTCTCGTAAGCACCAGTTCTATTCTCTATCTCCGTGAGTTCAATTTTTTTTCTTTTTTTTTTAGCTCCCACATATGAATGAGAACACGTGATATTTGTCTTTATGTGTCTGGCTTATTTCACCTAACATAATGCCTTCCCGTTCCATCCATTCAACTCTTAATAAATGTAAGAAATATTACAAGAGTGTCTAATAACATAGTATATATGATGTGTGTTTGTGTGTGTATAATGAAACCAATCTAGTGGTATTTTTCAAAACTGCATACCTATGTGTGTATCTTATCAGGGAATTGTGAGCATTTTTAAGCTATTGCTTGTAAGATCCTTTGGCACCTCTCTTTGGGCACAGTGCTTTGTGTATTACTCTTTGAATAGGAGAAATATATTTATTATACATAAGCATCATCTCTTTTTTTCTACCAAAAAGATCATAATAGCTAGAATGCTGGATACAAATATAAAAATTGAATATTAGGTCCCTGTGATCATTGCAGTTGCATCTTTTCTGAATTTAAGAGCATATATGTTAAATCCTTCAATCTGAGAAATTTAAGAATGTATCTAATGAACTTTATAAATAGAAATCTAGGAGTATTCTAGATACTTTTTGCATACAATTTAAGCTCAGTAATACAACCTATTGATTATTTGCTTTGATTTTTATTTTACTATTTGACCAAAGCAAGCAGAAACCTATGACTTTTTAGACTTACCCTATTTTAGGCTACAAATATATTACCCACTTTTGAGCCTACATAGTCAATATGAAATCTGTCACAAGATAAAATGAAATCCTCTGTATTTTGTGGTGGAGACATCATGGATTAGACTTAGGGTCAGAGGACCTGGGCTGTCATCGTGGCTTAGTTCTGAGCATACTATGTGACCTCTTGTGAACCACTTCACTTTGCTGAATGTCACCTTTCTCTTGTATGAAATAAGTTAGACTAGATCAGGGCTTCTGAATTCTTTCATGTGCACACTAATCACCAGGAGATTTTGATAAAAGGAAGATTCTGATTAGTGGGTCCAGGGTGGGGCCCGGGATTGTGCATTTCTAACACGCTCCCAGGTGATGCTGATGCTACCAGTCCACAGGCTGCACTTTGAGTAGCAAAGGACTGCATATGTTCTTGGACAATTACAGTATTATTTGGGGTTTCTATAAGGTTATCCATGAGAAAGCATGTCATAATGGGCCCAAACAGGGATCAGGCACAGATAATCACTAACAGAGTGTCTAGTACTTTACAGTTAGCAAAGTGCTTTCACATCCATTGAGTCATCCTAGCATTTCTGAGAGGAACCTAAACTCAAAAATGTTGAATCACTGGCTCAAGATCACACAGTCACATAGTCAATATGTGGCACAGCCCAGGGTCAGATGCGATCTTCATCTCAGTTAGCTGTGCTCACACACAACCATGATTTCCACTGTCACCTTTGTGCTCAACAGGCCCCCAAATGCATCAAAGCCAGAGAAGACCTTACAGCCTAATTTCATTTTATACACAGCCATATAATTATTTATTTATTTAAAGTGATCTAAATATTGATCAAATCTAATGTTTACCTGTTAGAGCTGATTTAAGACTTCTATTTTCTTTCACATCTTTCAATTATTTTTCTGCTGCATCCTATTAATCAAGTACAGAAAAGCCTCTCAGACCAGCATGTGCATTTCCAGTTTCAATTGCTACAGTACATGAGTTCTAGATCTTAAAGGCCAAAAAGCATCTATTTGACTAAAGAGCTATAAGGCAGCCATAAAAATTATGGATCACAGAAATAAGCAATTAGTGTTATCTTCAATTGCTTTATTGGCAGTATTCACTCGTTAGAATAGAGGCAGCCGTAAAACAGATTGCAACATACTGTATAACAGCATATGGGATTTTACATTATAATGCTATTCTCTGCCAAGAAGTCATATTTTCATTTGAATGCATGGAACAGATTATTACAGGGTTTCCAGCATTAGAAGTGGATGACCCTCACATTTTTGTAGTTGTTGTTAAAAGGCAATTCCTGAAGTTATGACTGAATCAAAATAAATGCAATGGTGAATAGGGCTGTGTTACATGCCTGCATTCTGGGCCTTTAGAGACTGGGCATGGCATGGAGCTACAGCAGATAATAAAGTCAATCTCTAACGTGGTGGATAGAGGGAGAGTTGAGGGTTTGCCAGTCTTCCAAACCAGCTGGCGTCAATTCTGGAGGAAGCTGCTCGCCCGCCCATCTCATCATAGCTGAAGTGCCACAAAGGACACCGCTAGAATAGGGGATAGAAATAAAACAATAGGAATAATAATATAAAAAGGAACAGGATCTTTATTTAATATTGGGAGATGTTTCCTTGACATCCATTCTTGCCTTTTTTGCAGAATGTGTATGTGGATGTGTTTGTATATTGCAGATAATGTACATACAGGCCTTCAAATATACATACTCTACAACATGTTTTAACAGGCCAAGATGTCAGGAATCACCCACAGGCCTTCAGTTCAAGAGATTCTCCATTCCCCCACACACTTTACACTTTTTTTTATAAGTTTCAATATGGTACACCTGGAAATAGGGCTAAATGCTTACTCCCCCATTTCAACAGTTCAAGTTGGAAAAAAAGTAGGAAAAAGTACATCTGACAGGTTCTCTTTCCAAGATCAGCCTGTGATGTAGCAAATGAAAGGCTTTGAAAGGCAGGATTGCTGAAAAGGAAGCTTGTGTGGTTTCAAATTAGAAGTCATATTGTTGCACTCACAGTTGATCAAATAAATATTAATCACCAAATGTATTTATGTCACTTCTCACGCAATTGCAATATATTTTAAATGTGTTTTTAAATGGTGGATAAAACACACTGGAAGGGCAAAAAAAATCTTTTTTATAGAACCTCAGATACAAGGGAGCTAGAGGCATATGTAGTAATTTACCAGAACAAAGGAATATGTTTGAATTAGTTTCTCTGCGCGTTGCTGCTATTTATTCAGATCTAGTAAAATCCAGATAATTTGATAAAGTCTTCAGAGTCCATGTGCAATGAAATCGTGTCGAAAGTAGACTTTAATCTTATGTAATGTTTCAATGAATTCTTGTATTCACCTAAGTAATTTTTCTAATCTTAATTCTGAAAATTATATAATTGTAAAAAAACTTTATTTTAAAAAAAGATTATCTTAAATGATTACAGAGGCAATAATAATGTAAAACAAAATATAACAGAGCTGCCCCTTTCTATATCCTTTGGTTACTTGGAGTAACATTTTCACTCAGTTTTCACAATACTTATGTTTAATAATCTTTTTCTTTCCTGCATAAAAAGATTTAGTGGAAAGAGTAATCAGACTGAAAATGCAAGCATTTTGCAATGTAATCCTGCCTGTGCTATTTACTAGCCCCTATGGCTTTTGTACATTGTTTAAATTCTGTTTCAGCTATCATGAATTTATTTGTTAAGTTGTATAATGACCATAAAACTCACAGTCTCCTTCCAAAGTGTGCTTGAAAAAAAATTTCTTTATAAGTATTTCTTGAGTGGTTAGAGTAATTTCTCGTGAATGACTACCTTGTCTTATTTTTAGAGTGAGGAAAGTTTGTAGTTTCCCTGGAGCCAGACAAGGGGACTTCTTCAAAAACTCAAAATGAAAACAGGAACCAAAGCAGAGGATAGTTTATACTTTGAGAAAATGCATGCTGACAGACTGAGAGTGTTCACCAATGTATCGCGTACAGTGAAACATCTGCCTTTTTTTTCAGCAGTATTTTCCCCAAGAGCCAACCAGTTTTCTTAATTTGGCAACTCTTGTGGTCCAGGCCTTACTATTGAGGTGACCCTATTATATAGAAATGTTCAGAAGTAAGCTCTTCCTGGGGTTTATGAGATAGCAAACTGAAGAGACTACATATTTTGTAAACGTCAATGAGTATGTGTGTGTGTGTATAGATCTTCACCAAAGAAGGTCTTACTGAGTCAGACAAGAGTGATACTAAAAGCTAATAGGGAAAATCTTTTTTATTTATTTATCTTGCCATGAAGTGATGTTACTTAATTCAGCATTGTTCAGAACAAAGCAAAAACGAATAGCATCTTGCTATATAATGACTAGTTTTTCCTTTCCTTGCAATAAAGTAAAGCATTTAAAAAAAAAAAAACCCACAAGCATCTCAAATAGCCTCTGCTTTGCTGCAAAAATAGACTGTAATGAGAGTAACTCTTCCAATCAATTATGCAGCACGGTTTTAAGTGAAGAAAAAATTTCAACATACGTATCACTTCAAAATATATACAGCACATATCTATATGTACAAACTGCGTAAATTTTGAAGGGCTACGAAGCACATATTTTGCTACACCAAAGCTCTGACTGTTAAATTGATTGCGACTAAACTATAATTTCTTTTGCTGAAAAACCGGAGCAATATGAATCTTACTGGGATTATTTAAACTTAGTGGTGTGTATATACATCTACATGTGTGTGGGTATAAACAACAGGGTTTCTACAAATTCTCTTCAGTAGGCTCAGCAGTAACTACTCTTCTCTAACTAAAATATTGCATTGAAATTGTCTCCTGTAAAAGTGATAATGCTAAACAAACATACTTCAAATTCCACAGTCTACACATGTGGACTCTGAGCCCATTCCACATAGGGGGTTGCTTAGTGTTGTTCACACATGTTTAAATACATGTAGGGTTCATTAAGAGTGTCCTTTAAGAAGATCCTTTTGGAAGAATAATTTGCCACATTAGCTAAAACAATGCACCTTGGACTTTTTCTTTTCTATATACACGCTGTATACATATACATTATATATATATGTATATATTCATTTTGGCTGAATTCAGGAATGAGTCTGTGGGCTGAATGAATCGATCTGTCACAGAGCAACAGATTGCAGCTATAGTCTGCCAACAAATCACAAGCAACAGTAGGTAATGACTAATTGTAACAGGAATGAGGGAACAGAGGGTGAGGATTGTTTCAGAAAAGGTAACAGGAAAAATGATTCTTTCCAAATGAAATCAAACATTTTTTGTTTTGATATTGGTTATTACAAAGTCACATACCAAACACAACACCTTCACTTTTCTCAGTGGTTCCTAGTGACGCTGGTCAATTTGGCAATTTCTAAGAGATTTGCTAATTCTCCATCATAGGTTGCCTTTTTTGTTCCTTTATTGCTCCTTAACACTATTGTATGAAGCATCTTTGAGGTTGCTCAATGAATTATTATTTTAACACAGTCTTTGAAGCAGTACAGCTAAGACTTACAGGAAACCTTGACTACGACTCCTACTTTGTGGCAATAAATAGACAACATGATCTTGGGGGAAAAAAAAGAAAGAGATTCATGAAGATTTACAAAGTCTAAGAAACAGAATAGGCATGAACAATCATATCCATCTCACTTATTGGTTAGAATTTTGTGATTTTTAATTATCTATTCAATCTTGCTTCCTCAGACTTTCACAAAATACTTTTTTCTAATTATCAACATACAAAAACATAAATTTGTTTATAACTAAAACTTAACCTTCTAAAACTTTAATCTATTAAATTACTCAGAGTTTGAAGCACTGAGAGGAGTTAAACCCTGCACTAAGGTTCAAATGCTTTGGGGACTTTCCACAAGTTTTGCTTTACTGCAATGAAAATTAACAAGATTTTCTGTGTAGTTGAGACATAAGGATTTTGTGGCTCTCTATAATTGTAGAGATTACAAAGCACATTTTATATATAATATACATAGTTTTAAATGTCACTTATTTTGTTTAAATTTAAACATTTAATTGCAGCCAATATGAGACTGTCCTTACATGTATTTCAAATTTAAGATAATGATTTTCTTAACTTGATGTAGGCTGTTACCCCAATCTTCAGGTGATACAACCCATTTTGTCTCACTGGTATTTTAATTCCTAAATTCCCTGCTTTCTATGAACACATTTGAACATCAGAATTCATGTCTACTTGATATTTGCATCAAACATTCCGTATCTCCCCATTATTCACAGAATAAATAAGTGAGGGAAGCTAAGGACTACTCTCCTTTCTCAGACATCAATAGATGTCCCTAAACCAAATTCTCAATAAACTCAACTCTTCCTGTGTTAGAAAAGAGCAGTTCCAGAGTGTCAAGTTGAAAAATTAGCCATTAAAGTAGAAATATAAAAAAGAGAAAGCATAATTTGCTGAAATAAGTATCAGAACCAGATTTGATAGGAGGAGAATGAGTAATAATGGTGAACGATGAACTATAGATCCTTGAAGCAATGTACAGGAGGAAGAGGAAGAAACTAAGGACAAATGAGATGGCACAAGGGCAACAATTTAGTGAGAGGGACCAGGAAATATAATAATAAAAACTAGAAACTTTGACAAAAAGAAGCAAACCTATAGCAGAAGCCAATAAACCTCAAAGAGAAAATCAGAATTAGACTCAACATCATTTAAAATAAATCTTCCCCCTATTTTTCCAAAGGTTCTGATTCTTGAATTCTAGTAAGTAGCCTAGCCTAAATCCTAGTTGATTAGGGATGTAGATTTGCAATCTCCCATCTGTTCCTGAGGATCTCATACATATAATTGGTGTGCACCTAAACCATTCTTTTGGTTTCAAGCTTCAGGATATTTTGGACAAAATGTATACATATATTAACATCTTGATAATTGAAAGTCTGCTAAAGCTATTTATATGATCGTAAAACTGTTTGAAACTCTCAAAGGGCAAGCTGCAGACAGCTTCACGGCCCAGGTTTCAACACAGGTGCATCCCATTATCACCTATATCCTTTACATTGAAACACCGAGAAAGGACCTAGCCACCCGACGGCGGCAATCCACTCTGGCCAGCATTTACATCTCAGGTGATGACAGAGATATTGTGATTAGGGAATGCCAGCACAAAAAGCCAAACACCATTGTTAAAACAGAAGCCAGTTCACTAGGTACAACAGAAGCACTAGTGGTAATTTTCAAGAATTGATGAAACTACCAACTGAAGTATATTCATTTAATCATTCAATCATTTCATCATTCATCCATTAAATATTTATTGAACACCCCAAGTTCTTGTTTGAGGTATTATATAGTCCTACAGCTTTGGTGTCTTAGTATCATAATATCACACATATATTGGTGAAAATAACCCAGTACAAAACAATAACAATTATGAACCATATCATCACCTCTTTACCCCATGTTCTGGCTATGCCTGGCCTTTTATGTGGGCCATGTTTATAACTATTTCATATATTTAAGTAATTTCAGCTGAATCCTTTGCTTATGCATAACTATTTCACTGATAGTCAAACTATAACATGTGCGATTTCATGAAGCATTGCTCTCAAAATAAAAATATTTCCGGATATGTTGCACCTTAATGTGAGTGAATAACCTCTTGATCCCACCACCAAAAAAATAAAAAGGCTAGCATGAAAAGATTGGAATATTAGGAATAAATGGAATAAGGCCCTGAAAAGAACAGAATGAGAAATAGAAAACAAGGGATGACTGTGTTTAGGGTTATCCTCTCTTCTGCCACAGGAAACATAAAACATTTCAGATCTGAGTTAATTGGTTAATTTTTCCTATTATTTGTCTTGCCTAAGTTGCAAAGTGAGATGTTCCATAATTTCATGCTGTAATTTAGTATCTAATCCTTTCAATTCACGATTTTATAAATTTCAACCAAAATGAAGAATCTCCACTTCTGTGTTCTGTCTCCAAACAACTCTAATGGCGCTACCAAGATGGAGATCCAGATTCCACAATGTCCTGGGTATGCCCTTTATTCCATTTGCTCTAGGTTCACTACTATGCTTTCGAGGTGTTTTAACCAGAACTGCATTTTCACTTACTATATCGATTTAAGTTCACACATACAAAATATTTATCACATAGATGAGACACATATTAACATCATTATTTATCCCTATACCCACAAAAATACTTTCCTCATAAAATTAACTTA
Source organism: Pan paniscus (assembly GCF_029289425.2). Taxonomy (NCBI): domain Eukaryota; kingdom Metazoa; phylum Chordata; class Mammalia; order Primates; family Hominidae; genus Pan; species Pan paniscus. The sequence continues at coordinate 68,459,601 of NC_073261.2, read as the reverse complement.
TCTCAAGAGTCGTCAATATTATTCCCATGCATTAAGATAAAATTTATTTTAAATTGGTAACTATTGTACTTTCTATCCATGATAAGTCAACTATGAGCACAATCTGTGGCAGATTTGGGCGAATAAGCCACCAAAATAACAAGTACTTAGCAAAAACCTGACTATATTTGATGTAAACTATATTTTATTTGATGTAAAATAAAAATTAGTAATTCAGCTGCTTGCTTTCTAAAATGAGGTTGTTTATAAATGTTAGGTAGCTGACTAAATAATCATAAAAAAAGAATGACCATCTCTTTGAAAGGCCCATGTAAAAACAAAACAAAGCCAAGCCTCAAATTTAGTCACTACAGCCAAAATTTGAACTTTCCTTTGAGCCATATGGATTTAGACAGAATCAGAGCAGAATTGAGCATTTCCTGGGAAAAGTTACTCAACCAACCCCTACCGCTCCCCTTGGCCACCTCAAAATCATAGCTGGTGATCTAAAACTGCAGAGAGAAGTAGGTGATGGCCTCCAGGTTGCTACTGAGAGTAATTCTCACAGCATTCCTAGGTTCCCCCTTGCTTTTCCAGAGAGGACAGTGGCTCTTAAACCCAATTTTGTATGCATGTGGTTCCTTCCAGTTTATGCTGCAGCAGATCTGACTTCTCTACTCTAAGGAGCTGTCCTTAGCCATTGCGACCTCAGTTCCTGCAGGTGACAGTATGGCTTTCTGCTGATTTATTAAAAATCTCCCATTTTATGGCTCCTGTGTACTCTCTGGAGTGTGATCATGTGACCAGTATAATGACAATCTGTCTCCCTGCTAACATTTCTCTACTTTGGTTATTTGTTTGATAAAGTGAGGAGCTTCCCTTTTGTTGCCCTTCATCAGAGCTTAATGTCTTTACTTTGGGATCAATATACTTTATGAATAATTTTATTTCCTTCTATTTTTATGGTCTTTTCTCCTCATTATCATACTGAGTTTATTAGCTGGTGCTGTCAGTATCTTTACCCTGTCATATGTTCCTGAGGTACAGTAAATATCACTTGTGTTGTAATTAATATGCACACCCTCTGCAGTAATTAAAGTACAGACCCCTTCAACCAGCTGAGCTTCCTACACTAATTCCACCTTATCTTCATAATGAACTTATTGTAATCTGAAACTACTACTGAATATTGTTCAGTAAGGCTAGAAGAATGAAATCTAACGAGATGCAATAATATTTGTGAACATGTTAATATAAAAAATGAATTTAATTAGCCTAAATCTAATTAAATTTCTCATACAATTAAAAGCACCCCCACTTCTTTCCATTTTTTAAAAACTAACAAGTTTCATACTATTGCCCTTTCAGTTATTTCTACAAAGAAGCAGGCTGGACAAATGCTTTTTCCCCATAAAATACACAGAGGAAGACCTACAGAATCCAGAAATTTTGTCATTACATAGTGGAAAAATAGCTGAGTCCCTTTGAAGAACTACTATGTGAAACAGAAAACTTGGAATAATTTTTGAACAAACCAGAAATCTGACCCTTCTAAAAAAGTATTGAACCAATTTGCCAGTTAAAGCTATATTTTTAAAATATTTAATACCATTTGTAAATTTCAGATGCACAGTCCCTGTCCCCAAGAAACTTATGTATTTTATTGCATATAGTTAAGATGTACAACATGATGTTTTGATATACATATACATAGTGAAATGATTACTATAGTCAAGTAAATTAACATATCCATCATCTCACATTATTACTTTTTTTGTGCGTATGTGTAAGAGCACCTAAAATCTTCCCTCTTAACAAATTTCCAGTACGCCATAGAACATTATTAACTCTAGTCCTCATGCTGCACATTAGACCACTACACTTAATCATCCTACATTACTGCCACTTCTTACCTACATCTTCCCATTTCTTACTCTACCCTTACCTCAGGCAACCACTTTTCTACTCTTTGTCTCTATGTATAGTACTTGACTTTTTTTTTTCCAGATTCCATATAAAAGTGAGGCCATGCGGTATCTTTCTTTCTGTGTCTGGCTTATTTCACTTAGCATAATGAAGCAGTATTTTGATGAAGGAAATACACATTTAAATTCAGCAGGTATTTATTGGACATCTTCTAGAAAGAACACAGACACTGGATGGTATAGAATTTCTAAGCAAGATGAAAAAGGGAAAGTCTATAACTAAATTTGCACCTTAATAGACAGGAGAGAGACCATTTTTTGCAGGGTACTGGCTGGTGCTCCAGATATTCAGTTTTGCTGGAGAAGAGGGTCTGTGTGAGTTAGGAATACAATAGTTCTCTGTGCCACAAAAGACTAAGTCAAGATACATAATTGGCACAAAGGAGAAACATGATGAGGAACTGCATGCACGTTTAATATTACACTTACCTTGTCACGAAACATTTCAATAAGGAAAGTGAGTGCTTAAAGTGCAGACCCACAATAGGAAGAGAGCTGGCAAACGAGTCTGAAAATTGGGTGAAGGGAGAGACATGACCACAACAGTGCCAGTAAATGAGATTATTTCAAGGTGGAAAGAGGTTACCAGTAGGGTAGAGCCCTGCTTTTTAATTATTCACAGTAATGACTTGGATCTTGAAGTGAAAGGAATCATTTCCAAGATTGTAGTGCAGGCAGCACAGTACTCAGGACTGGTAGAACACACACACACACACATACACACACACACACACACACACACACACACACACACAGAACTACAACTTCCTGAGAATTTAAAAGTGGTTTAGTGGTCAAAACATCTGACAATTAAGACAGAACATTTACTCTACAGTTGTTGTTTTTTGTTTTCTTTAAAACCACCCCTGTTTATAGGAGATGAAATTTGTATGACATGTTACCTAACGGATTACTTGGAAGGAGGTCACCAAGTGATGTCATCCTTGCAGTGGCAGAATCCAAATTCCACCATACCTGGCACCTATCTGGCACTCTCAAAGAAATGATGGATTGGCTTCCCAAAAAAATCAACATCTCCTTCCCTACTGGACTTGATATGAACATAATTGGGAAAGAAGGCAGAAGCAGATAGGGCAGCATCCTAATTTAATACTATAAAATTATTAGCAGTCTTGCCTTCAGATATGAGAGGTCTTTGGACAGTGTTGCCCACCAAGACCCCCACCACCACTTCTAATGCCAGACATCGATTCTCTTTTTTCATCCTGAGCCTCTAGTTAGAAATTACACTTTTCTTTTTTCTTAATGCATTAAGTATATAAAAATGTGAGAACCTAGAATCATCTCATGCCATTTCTTAATATAATAAAATGAAGAAAATATGAATTGTATGTCAATTATCCCAGTCAGAAGACACAAGAGTCCTAAGTAGAAATCTGATATAGTCTAGGGAATTATCCAAAAAAGCAAACTTCCAATATCTCTTTATAACATCAAGCTTCAGCAAAAAAAAAAAAAAAAAAAAAAAAAAAAAAAACACAAGTAATATGCTGAGATGTATTGCTAAAGCTATGTATTACAAATCTAAGGAACTAAAATAAAGTTAGACATTCTCTAGAAGAGTGCTCACTATATTTTAAGGAAGATTTAAATGTACTTCAAAAGGGCGTCATAGAGAAAACTGAATGATACTTATACCAAAGATAAATTACAAAGAAAATATGGACTGTTTTGCTGCTAAAAAATAAAACCAAAGTAGATGTCATCTATGATACCTGATAGGAACTATGTTTTTTAATGTTGAACCTGACCATGAAAAGGCAACCTAAGCAGAAGGAAATCTAATAGGAATGAGTGGAGACCCTAAAAGACATACTTTAAAAATTCCTCTTTGATCAAGTCTTAGTTAAGTGTGGCTTCTGAAAATAATTAAACCCAGAATGTCAGCTCATTTACAGTGAAGGCAAGGCATGAGTGTACTTGTGTATGTGTGTCTGTTTGTCTGTGTATATATATTTGTATACATGAAAAGGCAAAAATTCAAGCTCAGAAAATTAAGTAATGTGAAATTTCGTTTGGTATACTTTTCTAGTATATTAACTAAAAATACTATCAGGTGTATTTATATTTGTATATTGTAAATTTAAGTTTATTAATTTACATTTGTTCATCTTCAAGCTTTTTGTTCAATTCACTTTAGGACCTATGCCTAACGCAAAAGAATAGTCTCAAAGGGCAGCAAACTTTCTAAAAATTAACATCACTGTTGCTCATGAATCATTTCTGAAGGATGGTTTTCACTTTAGGCAAATATTTTATGACTCATGATTTATTTTACATACTCAGAATAGTTAGGGAGAAATGATACTGTATATACATTATTGTACTACTCTACAAATTATATGATAGTATTTATAATTCAATGGATGCTTTCTTGGAAAGCAGATATACTTTTACTTGCTCAATGGTGAGGTTAGTGACAAAGTCTAGGAACATAAGTAGAAGAGAGTTCTATGCATGATTTGTACACCTGTGGGGTGTGTGGGGTGTTCCACTTTAAACCACTATTTGGTGACATACTTTTGACTGAATAACAACTTTTTAGCAGGCCGGATTCATAAGGAACATGTCATTAAGAAGTGTTTCATAGTGAGGCTCATGATGCCTTCTTCTGTCCCTCTGATCAGTTTATGTACTGTACCATTGGCCTCTTAACATTACTCCGTTAAAACAAAGAATAAAACATGACAACTGAAGGATAAATGAGATGGAAATAGATATAGAACATTCTAGAAAGCTTATATGCAAGAAATTCTTGAAAGAAGACATTAATGAGACAGAGAAAGTTTGAAAAAATGGAAAAGCTAAGCTATTCTAGTTGTGTGTATACATATATGTACTGTATATATTTTCATTCAAAATATATATTCTCATTATATATGTATATATATATATCCTTATTCTTTAATAACTTAATACTACTGACATGTGTATAAAATGCGAACAGCAATGTTTACCCCCTCTTCTTTCCAGAATTATGGAAATGAGTTTAACAATGTATACAAACACTTTACTAAATGTTAGTATTTTCACAATTTTCTTCTGCAGTTATCACTTTCCTTTGGTTATAAAAGCCTTAATTGTGTTACCATATGTAAAAGCAAAACCAGAAACTCCAGTTTGCCATCCTTTTATTTTCCAGCTTACTGAATGGGATTCTAAAATTAAATTTCAATGGCTTGCAAAACTCCTCTCTCAAAATAACACAGAAGTGATTGAAGGCATTTTTAGCTACACCTGCTAAACCACTAATTTAATGAGAGAATGCCTTAGAAATTGCAACTGGTAAATATGACCATATTGTTGGTATGAACTAAGAGATATCTCACCGTACAGGTAGCTCAAGTGGAGCCAATCTTTACTTATACTCTGATTCATCCAGCTTTCTTCATAGCTAGCTTCTGTTTCAAATAAGGAACATGCAGAACTGCTCATTGAGTGCTCTGCATATTCAGACGTGGCTTCTTAGTCATGTGTTGAGGAATGGAATGGTGAAGGGCTAGAAAAATTACCCCCCCATGTGCATTCGGCATTAAGACGGAGCACCCAAAGATGAGCCAGAGCAAATATGTTAATCATAATTCTATATTACACGATTCCTTCCACCCAGTATTGTGTGGAGATATATGTATATATATACAGTAATGTTGTTGAAGCCACCATGGGAAAGGAACCAGATATTTGTTTTTAAGCATTATAGGCTTTATGCCTGAATTTTATAAATGAGGAGGTTACCTGTGTGCCTTTAAGAAAATACTGAGAAACTTTTCTGTGCCTCAGACAGAAAATATAAATTGTGAACTTATTTAATGGCTATACCTTCCAAAGTAGAACAAAAAGAGAGAGTTATTGAGGTAACTAAAACAAAGTAAGAAATACGGCAAAAAAAGAGAAAAATACTTTTCCCCAGGTCTGAATCCAGCAGCTGAGAACACACGAAGGAGATGAATGAACTGAAATGGTATTTGCGGTAGAAGAGATAGATGCTGAGCTGTTACTTCTTGTGATGCTATGAGGTATTTATAACAACAAAAGACCCTCTTGAAAATAAAATCAGCACCCAGTTTCTCAGCAACAAACAACCTTCAGACGCCACAAGCAGTATACTACCTTAAACACTAGTGTATCCTACAGATGTTACTAATTACTTCAGTAAAATTTTATATTTTATTTATAAGCTGCGTCTACATTCGGATGCTACTTTCAGACTATTATTTCTCTTAATAAGCTCCTTTACCCTTATCTATAATAATGAAGGTAAACCTGAAGAAAAATATTTTTCCAGCCTGTGTCTCCATCCTAAAATTCGAATCAAATCATAGCATATAAAACTCCTTAAGTTTGAAGTGTGGTACTTAGTTTTTAAAAAGGAAATATTGGCCGGGTGCAGTGGCTCACGCCTGTAACCCTAGCACTTTGGGAGGCTGAGGTGGGCGGATCACGAGGTCAGGAGTGGAGACCATCCTGGCTAACGCGGTGAAACCCTGTCTCTACTAAAAATACAAAAAATTAGCCGGGCGTGGTCGCAGGCGCCTGTAGTACCAGCTACTTGGGAGGCTGAGGCAGGAGAATGGCGTGAACCCGGGAGGCGGAGCTTGCAGTGAGGTGAGATCGCACCACTGCACTCCAGCCTGGGCAACACAGCAAGAATCTGTCTCAAAAAAAAAAAAAAAAAAAAAGGAAATATTAAAAGTAAGTTTTTTTCAATAATGATTTTTTTTATTTTCCAAAGAGTATCATGGAGTTCACTTTTCTCATTAAAAAATAACAATATGCATGTAGTGTTTGACATTTCCCTTTGTGAGCTGCAAAATCTAGAAATCAGGGGACATTGCTGAAACATCTGTTATTTCACATTTTCCATTGAATGACTTCCATGATCAGATGGACAAAAGACAATTACTACCATGCTTTTAGTCATTAGAGGTATTACAGTTTCTAGTACTTGGCTTTTTGATGTTTCTACTGTCTCTTGGTATAGGTATATCCAAAGTGGAACAGAGTTGATAAGTTATCTTAGTCTGCCTGGTGCACCAACTGGTATCATATTGGCCTGAAATATTTTTCTGTATGTCATAAAGCTCTTGGAATTAAGAGATTCTTTGCATGCAAAGTAAAACACAATCCATTGAGTTGTAACTCTGATGAAAAATTTTGCTAAAATAAAATCTGAGACACATTATTTGTCAAATAAGATTTTGTGTTCTATGCCATATCAAAGAAACATGTTGACAAATGAAGAGTTAAGTAAATTACACATGAGATAAGTGTTTGTCTTGATTTGCTTTGGGGTATTGTGTATGTGTGTTTGTTTTTCTTTGTTTCAGTTTGTTTCTCTGGTTTGTTGTTTTTCTTATTATGTCATGCCAAACAGTAAATTTGATAGATTAATTTTTTTATCATGGTAGTGACCTAATTAGACAGGTTGTTTTATTTGCAGTTGTTTAGCACACAATCACATAGACACAGCCTAAATCAAGACTTTACATATTAAAAAAGTTAGAAATTTTAAAGAAACACTACACAAAACTGGGTAGAAATTGGAGAGTTCATAAATAATCTATTCTGACTTCTGATTCCAAATCCACTTCCAAATTTTTGTTAGAGTTTTATGACATATTCTGTTAAAAAAAAAAGACAAAAAGGTGTAAGAAACACTCATTATGTGGCTTAAAAATGAACATTGAAATCACTCTGCTGATTCTGTTTTCCACAGGCAGTCACAACAATACCTCCATCTCACATACCCTTCTTAAATGTGACTTGGACACTATTCCCATGAAGAAATGGTCTGTGTTTCCTACCTTAAAAATGGGCTGGCTTTGTGACTATTTTGACTAACAGTGTATGGCAGAAATGATGTTATTGACTTTTTGTGTCTAGGTCATTAATGACCAAGAAGCTTCTGCTTTGTTGGCTAAAATACTTGTTCCTGAAAGCTTGCAAGAAGTCTGATGGCATTGAGGCCACCATGCTGTAAGGCAGACTAAACCCACCCAAAAGAAGAAGCTGCCTGGAGAGGCCATGAGGCTACACAAAGAGTGAGAGATGATGGCAGCCCCCAGCTGCTTCGACCTCCCATCCTCCAGCTCTAGCACTAGCTGTAGCAAACAACTGGCCACAACTCTAGGAAAGACCACCCAGCTCAGACTATTCCCAAATTCCAACCCACAGGAATCCATGAGAAGTAATAAAACAACAGTTATGTTTATAACCCCAAAGATTTGGGAGATCATTTATAGATCATTCATTTATTAAGCAAATGTTTACTGAATGTCCAGTCTGTGCTGGGCAATATCCTAAGTACAAAATCCTGCAAGGATTTTTTTTTCTCAAAGGAGTTTAATCCCTCTATCCTCTCTGCTTCCATGGCTCTTTAGATTGGTAATATAGCATTTATTTATTTTGTCCATATTGGCAATACAGCATTTATTCTTTGGTCCATATTGGTAATACAGCATATTTTTCTATATTCTATAAGTTGTATACATGTTTGATTATACAATTCTAAATTCAGGATCTGATTCTGAATTAATTTTATTTGCCTCTATAGTGTTCTTAGTGTACGTAAGTGTTGATATATAGCACCTATCTGGATAAAAAAAAATTGATGCAGGAAAATTAATACTATTAGCCCCCATGATACAAATTAAACTAATATTCTTGAGACATAATTTATTTAAAATAGCTGAAGTCTTCAACTGAAGGAAAGGAAATACTTTTTAAAAAACATTTGAATATGTGATTATTCCTTACAGCAGTCAAAAGAGAAAGAAATAAGTACTTCTCAAAGATTCTAGTCATTAGTAAACAAGCCATGAGGTACTTAAAATTACCTTAAACCAGTTTTATTTTGTCACATAGTCTGTTGCTACAGCTATAGATAATTTTGTTCTAAGTGTAGCTTAAAACTAAAATGTGCCCTGGATAAGATAAAAAGTAGTGTCTGGGCGTCCTCATTACAATCCTCCTTCCTACCACTAGTCTATGCTGTTGCACTAAGTACTGAATGCTTGTTCAGTGTCCATAGGAATGTGGGGAAGATCACTTTTGTCTAAGATTTGTTACTCAGATAGGAAAAAGTCAAATGCCTTATTTTTTCCCCAAAATAGAAGCAGGCAATTTATAAACAATTCTGTTCACGAAAAAATGTATTCTGAATTCATAAATTTAAGTTATATGTTTTAACTATGTCAATTAGAAAAGGAAAATATTATGGGGGTGGGGCCTCCCTTTCTAATTTTGAAAAGAAGGAATCTAATCGTCATAGTTAAGCACTCTTACTTACAATGTTGAGTTTTTGTTAATTTCTCCTGGTCCTCTGCCTCACTTTGATCTGCATTTAATGAGTTACAAATCCTGTGAATTTTACCTCAGCGCTGTTTTTTCCACCTAGCCCATTTTCTCCCCTTTGTATTAACACAGTTTAAAACCTCAATGTCTATAAACTGCACAGTGCAGGCAAACATGTATTGAGGTCTTATCTGTGTGATGTCTTATGCTGAGGGCTTCACATATGTACACTGTTTAAATCTTACACAAATATGATGAAATAAATTCTAAAAGTATTCCTGTTTTACAGATGAGAAAAGCCATGGAGAACTTTTTTTATTATTATTTTTATTTTTTTGAGACAGAGTCTTGCTGTGTCACCCAGGCTGGAGTGCAGTGGCGCGATCTCGGCTCACTGCAACCTCCACCTCCCAGATTCAAGCGATTATCCTGCCTCAGCCTCCCAAGTAGCTGGGACTACAGGTGCCCACCACCACGTGCGGCTAATTTTTTTTTGTATTTTTAGTAGAGACGGGATTTCACTATGTTGACCAGGCTGGTCTTGAACTCCTGACCTCGTGATCCTCCCGCCTCTGCCTCCCAAAGTGCTGGGATTATAGGCGTGAGCCACTGCGCCCAGCTGAGGACTTTTAGAACTAAGTAATTCACCCAAGGTGATAGTCAGTAGTGGTGGAACCAGCATGCAAATTAGACAATGTGACTTCATAGCCTAGTATTCTACTCTACTTCTATAACTTATGGCTGGAAAGGACTTTAAAATTCCATCTACTCCATGTTTAATGCTTCATTCTCCCTTAACATTTGCAAAGTTGTCACTAGCCTATGTTGGAACATCTCCAATGACTGTCACAATAGTCTTCTATCTCTCAACTCCAACTCACCCTATGCTCTGCCAGATTCATTGTTTTCAAAAAGCTTTTTGTCATAATCTCCCTCAGCTCAAATAAACAACTAGCATTTCCAAACAGAGCAACTACAACCACTTCAAACATCCTAAACTCCCTCCAACCCTGGCTATTCACACGCTTCAGTTCACAACTTCCATCCAGAATCCTACTTCTCTGATTGTCCTCATGGGGAAAGTATGCTATTTCCTTCATCCTACAAGATGCTTCTCACTGACTCTATCCATATTCTTCTCATCCTTCAAGAGCCAAGTCAAATCTCTCTGCTTCCAATAAGCCTTCCTTGTTACACTCAGGTAAATGTAATCTCTCCATCTCCTGGCGAATGTCTGGATTTCTTTTTCTGTGCTATGCCTGGTGTGACAGGGAGTCAGGGCCAAAGATGATCTAACAAAGTCAGAACATGATAATCCAAGTACAGAAGATCATTTCATCAATACAGGCTCTAAGAAACAGTCTAGCAGTGGGTGACTGCTAGACTGTTTATGAGAATATGAGAATGAAGGCCAAAAGGATTCACAAGAGGGGATCAAGAGATTTTCAAGGAACTTCTGGAAGGCAAATCTAAGGAAGAATCCAAAATCAGAAACCAAAAAGCATAGTCAGGAGTTAAAGAACTTAGAGGAGCAGAGCACAAAGTTGTACATCGTATGTGGTTTTATCTTGGGTTGATTCTTCTAGTTTTCATTAGGATGACCACACATCACATATGATTTAAAGATGTTGCTTTGCCTCTTACAATATGCACAGCTTTTGCCACCCATTATTTTCTAAGATATATTATAATTATACATCTGACAAAATTCTGAAATTGGCAGCTGTGACTACTTATGCTCTGGACTTATCTATAAATCTTTTAAGGATAGTCACAATTTTGTCTGTGTCTCTCTAAGAATCTTGCAGTGTTTTAACATAAAACATGATGAAGAAGTATTTGATGAGTGTATGCATGCATATATAGATGGATGAAAACATTAAAAAAAAAACTTGAGCTCCATCATTTCTGAATGTATAACCAATCCTCCAAAATGTCTGAAGTTAAATGACTGGCTCTTAATAAACCTTTTTGAGGCATCCACACTACCATATTTTACTAATTACTAAGTGTTTTCTAAACTGTGTGTGACAGGTTTTTAGTTAATTGAACCAAATATTTGACCAGATATGAAGAATAGTTTTTCAAAGTAGTTTTTGATGAGGCCATATCTTGAAGTTTGTTACCTGTTAAATTAAAATGAAGACCAGGCCTGAAGAATCCCTGAGCAGCTAAAACGAGTAGACCTCATTAGTGACCTAAGGGTTGCTGGGTTTGCAAACAGAAGTGAAACTTAACTTGGGGTGATTTCTTGTAAATGCCTATATTAGAAAGAAAACAAAACTTAAGCTCAACCAATCAAAAGTAGCCAAAACCTTAGAAAATTATTAATATAATTAGGGACGTTCCAATAGGATATACCAAATAAGGCAACTGTATAACTATAACCAATCAAATATTGTGCTTGCTTTATTTCTGTGTCTGTTCTGTAAAAGCCTCCCCTTTGCATTCCCTCAGTGGAGCTCATGAACTGCTTTTGGTTTGGAGCTTCCTGATTCTCGAGGGAGTGCTCAAATAAGCTCTCTAACATTTTATTATGCCTCAGTTTACCTTCTAACATAACTGAACTCATTTGACTTTGTATAAAGTAAAAATGTCATAAACCTTAAAACTATCACCAGTCCAATACTTTAGGAAGCATTTTATTAGTTACAAATATAAACCACCCACCTATTATTATAAACTGAAATACCAAGAGTAAACTGAAGATCATCAGGGTCATAGCATCACTATGGGGATTAAGTACTGCACTCTTTCACTATCATAAGTGATGATTTACACTTGTAAAGAAAAAGATCCAGGAGAAATATTCAGCCTGAGTGTATATGTGTGTGTGTGTGTGTGTGTGTGTTTTAGTTCTCAAAAGGAGAAAACATATAAACTGATATAGTACTGGATAAAACCACAGACTGCTAGGTAGCTCAGGATGCAAAAACAAACAAACAAAGATTAAAATTCCAAACTGAAATATTTGAGAAATAATTATCCTTTGGTAAAACTCGCTGTCAAGAAGAAATTCATTTTTAATCATGAAATATATTTTTCCTATGCTATTTTTGCTTTGCTTTAATTTGCTATTTAGCAATGCCCTGAAATATTAATAACTTGTTTAATAAATTCCTTCTAACTCTTAATAGATTTTTAATGAAGAAATCTGTCTTAGAGATCTGTCAAGAATTGATATTGCATACTTTCTGAAAGCGTTAAATTATTGACCTGCTGAACAGTTTCATTTGAACCTCTATCCTTTTCTTGCCATTTTCTATGTTCAGATATTCTTAGAAGCTTTGTGAAATGTAAAAATTATTGATCCTATAAGCCATAATAACAGGTATTTTAGGAATAAGAAGAAAAATGTTTCATCCACATAGTCAATTTATAAAAAATAAAATCTTTCATTCCAGATTAAAATGGTAAATCATTTGTAATTAGCGTGATAGGTAAAATAAACCCATACTACTTAAAACCATGAAGTAAGATCGAGGAAAAAAAAAAAAACATTCCCATGGGGGCCCCATCGTTGATCTATTTTCTACAAAACACATAGCTAGCTATTCCTACATGGCTGCCTAAATGCCAGAGCTGTAACAGCTCCAGATAAATCCCTTTCTCCATGCAGATTTTCAACACTGGGAAGGTCAGCTCTGGAGTTCAACAAAGTCAAGGTGCATTCTATCAGAATGGCTGAGATGCTGACTCCCCTATTGTACTCTTCCCTGGATTATGACAATAAAACACAACGCTCAGCTTTGAAAATAAGTAAACTTGTGAAGACAGGAAATGTGTGGCACTTTCATACCCCAGTCTCTTCATGACCCCAGGAGAAATTTATACAGGGTTTATCTCTGTAGATTTTGAAGACAAAATGGATCATGACAAGCCTGTAATATTTGCCATCAATCAGATCTGGATTTAATCCCCGGCTTCTCTATTTACTAAATATTTGACTTTTTTATCATTTGTTTATCTGAATGTGTTTCTTTATAATGTTGCCAACCTTATAGGACTGAGGGAAAGATTAAAGGAGATAAAGTATACGTTTTCAAATGTTTGTTACCCAACCCAACACATAATTACTGCTTAATAAAAACTGGTGGCTATGGTAGTGGTGATGGTTGATCCCTGCCCCCAACATAAGTTCCAAAGCCAATACTACAGAAAAGGATGAAATACTGTGAATTAATCCCTTAGAAAAGCTCTCACTAGATGTCATCCTCTTACACCTCAAGGACTAACCAATGTTGAGATTAAAACTCAGAGATTTGGTTTTAAGTCTGCTATGGCCCAGGAACACAGAGTTTGCAGACTAGGCCCAAATGCCCAGTTAGAACCAGTGAGCAATAGACAGTATTGGGGAATGATTTTAAGATTGGGTCAGACAGACTTGAGTTCTCTAGGGTTTTTTGGGTCTTTTTTTTTTTTTTAAACATTTCTCAACGCAGCAATCATGGGAAATCTGCTTGAATTTTCTACATCTCAGTTTCCTCATCGGCAAAATATGAAAATCATTACATCTCATTACTCTCACCAGTTACTTCATGGTAATATCAGCAACATAGTTTGGATTAAGATCCTCAGAGATATTCTAGATTATAAACATTATGCTTTTTGTGACTCTGTGTTTCAGAGTTTCCCAAGCTATATGTCCCTAGAGACTTGTTCTGAGAGATGCTCTGACAAAAGAAAATAAGAGTTAAGTTCCATGGTTAAATACATTTGGGAAACACTACACCCTTTTTGGAGAGTCACAGTTAATATTGGCATATTGAAAGCCTTGAGAAATCCCACAATATAGACAACACAGACAGTGCTGATGCGTTCTGATGGTCGCAGAAACCAGCTCTGACCAACCCACACCCATTGTCAGGAGTTGCTTGGCCCCACAAAGGGAATCTACTTTGTAACTATTAAGTGGACTTCCACCTTTGTTTTTCTCTCTTAAGGTTGCCCTGATTCATTCAAAGAGGTAAGTACTGGAAAGAGGGAAAATGACATATAAAAGAACTAGATAAACTTGAAGGCATTAGCATAACTCATGTGCATCAATGGAACCTGGATAGTTTACAGTGATAATCACATACATTTATGGATATAATTGGGGATTCCGTGAACATTTAATTACCGACAAATGGACTGAAATCTGAAAATCAGACCAAACCAGACTGAAATCTGATTTCCAAGAAAAAAATCAGGAATGTTACTGTTGTACTTTTTAGGACCTCGCAAAACAGCAGGGCTTGTCAATTGATACATTATGTATAAGACTTAATGCTATTCACTGGGAATATAATGAGTTATAAGAGATAACCTGCTCTCCTAGAAGAGTGCTTAGCACATAATAGGCCTTTAGTAAATATTTGCTAAATATAGGAGCACATTAAAACACAAATCTTACTAGACCCCATAAAAGGGCTGGATTTACAATACAAAATGAAAAGAAGACAATGCAGGTATCTTTTATTAATGCCTAGTATTAACTGATATAAATGCACAGCAAAAAGTTTCAAATTTTCAGCTAGATTCTAACTTCTCAGTTGTATAAAGAATTATGGACGAAATTAGCAAAAGAGCTAGTTTAGGTTTTGCATGAAAAAATCCTGCAATTTTGGTATAGATCTACAAGTGAACAAGCCATGTGTCTTATCTAATTCAGTCAGACATCTGGGTTCATACTTTGAGTGATGACATGGCTGGTAGAGTCCAAGAGTGTCCAAGGGACACATTATTGCATGAAAACACTCAAAGTTTGGGTTGGAGTTCATCAGAGGGATAAGCAAGTCCAGCTTTCAGGAAGAAGTTTTTTTTTTCATACGAAAGACTAAAACTTGAGGATAGAGTGAAGTAATTAATCAAAACAGGGAGGAGCACAAATATAAGGGAGAAGAGCAGCTCATAAGCTCAGAGGCAAAACCCAGCTCAGAAACAGAGAGGAAATCAGAAAAGAGCTGGGAAGGACATGTTTGATGACACCAAGAAATTTTGTATAAAGAGTTTCTTATGGTTTAGTTGGATATTTGTAATTTGACTAAAAAGCAACCGCTTTTGTTACAAGACTATTTTCTGGCAGCCAAATAGCTTCTGGTATGCTGGGAAATTCAAAGTAAAGAAAGAATTAACTCATACAAATTGCTTAGAACAGGAAAGGAATGCATTTACCCTTATGGGCTGTTATGGACTAAATATTTGTATCCCGAGATTCATATATTAAAACCCTTACCCCTAATGTGACGGTATTAGAAGGTGGGGACTTTGGGACATGATGGTGAAGCCCTCATGAATGGAATTAGTGCTCTTACTAAAAAGATCCCAGAAAGATCCCTCACTCTTTCCACCATGTGAGGACACAGCAAGAAGACAGCTGTCTATGAACCAGGAAGTGGGCCTCCTCAGACACTGAATCTGCTGGAACCTGCATCTGAGATTCTCAGCCAGCAGGACTGTGAAAAACAAATGCTTGTTGTTTAAACCATACAGTCTATGATATTTTTGTTATAGCAGCCTGAACAGACTGAAACATGGACATTCTAAGATCATGAGAGGCCAGAACACACTGGATTTAGAGAATGAGGCCTGGGATTCAATCTTGGCCCTACCAATTTATTTCTAGTTATTTTACATTACGCAAGTCATGGAAACTCATGAGTTTTAAAGACGTACCTAGTTGGTAATAGGTATTTTATAGGGATTACGTAAAGGTTAAATGACTGTCTATAAAAGTGCTTTTTAAATTACTTCCTACATAATAAGTGCTAAAAAAGTAGTTTTCCAAATATTTCCTCATCAAAAGATTATTAGCAATTTTTTTTATTTGATAGGAATGGGCCAATGTATCTAAATCTCCTTTTTCTGTTTTCAGGAGAAATTTATCTGCCAACTAAATTACAGAGGAATAAAGTTGAATAAGGAGGGCAGTTTGGTGGCCTAGCTAGATATCTCCCTGACTTTAAATTTTGCTCTTATATGTGATATTATATTGCACCCAAATATTTCTAAAACTTTAGATGCACTTTTCACTGCAACTTTACTATGATCTTCATTGTTTTCTTCAATATATGCTTATAATAATATTAGGATATTTTCACAAATTATACCTACTCTTTGCATGTTTTAATACTGCAGAGACATATGGAATATTAGGATACCAAATTGGATTTTTTTCATGCCAAATTGTAGCATTTAAAAAAATACTGTTTCTATATCATATTTCAGTTTAAAGTACTTTTTAATGGGGCTTAATAATATTTATATGTAAGTATTTAATAAAGCCTTAATTGAATAAGTCATGTTAAAATGTAACCACAATAAGTTATTAGCTTGCCTATATAAATGCCAACAAAACTAATGCCAATTTACTTGTCTAATTCTTAAGTCAAACACAAAATTGCTTAATACATTAAAGAGAAAAAACATCAACTTTTCAAACAAAAAATTTATTTTATAGAATATTAATGTTTTGAAACTTCAAGAATATTTACTTCTGCAATTAGGATCCTCTGTCCATTAATCAATTAAATATATGTGCGCAATTAAATACATCTGTATTAATTTCTAATAAACATGAGGCTCTGAGGTCAGATAGCCAAGATCCCAATGTTTACTATTTGTGGCACTTAACCTTACTTTTTTTTTTTTTTTACTTAGGTTCCTTATCAGAAAAAATGGAAATTATCTCATAAAACGACTACATGAATTGTATAAAGTGTTTTAGCCTAGGACATAGCACACAGTAAAACCTTAGTTAATATCAGCTCTGTAGGACTAATAATATAACTCTATCCTGATTCATTTTTTTAACCTATACAATTTAAAAATAATTTAACCTACATCAGGGCTTAGGTAAGGCCTGAAATATTACATTATACTTAATTATAGATGACGACCTCTGCTATGAGTCTTTTGTAAAGGTATTTTTCACACCTAGTATCATCCTGGTGCCTCATCTCCTTAGGTAAAACTTCTTCTTCATCCAAATATCCAAAAAGGTATTAAACAACTCAGGTAAGACTTCTCATTTAAGGTCACTCTAATTACAGCAGCAACAACAGATGTATATACATTCACTAATAAAAGAATAATTTGTGGCTGTGTCCCTCTGAAAGTTAAGCCAGAAAATTTTAGATTTTATTGAGACATAAAAAGAAACATTGCTCTCCAAGTCAAATTCTCTATTATTAAAATATGTCATCCTTCATGAATTTCATAAATAGCAAACCCAGGAACAGAGTAACCATTTTTAAAAGTCTGGAGGGGATTCCATAACAACATTTAAATACATTACTACTCAAACAATTTGATTGGATTATAAGATATTTAAAGCTGAAGCTGTAGTTGTGATGTTTACTGTTGATTATTTTGATTTCAAGATCCTCACACAAAAAATACAAGTTTATAGAACTATTTATATTAAATAAGTGCACTGTAAAATGAAATGTACATAATATATATTTACATAAAAAGGACAAAATTAGTAATAGCAAAATAAAATCATAGTTCTTTAAAAGTTCTATCTCCGAATAGGAATAGTTACCTCAAAACCAAAAAGACTAAATACATGTTCTAGTTGAAAATGTATTGAAAACTAAGCAAAAGACATTAATGTGAGTTCTGGTTATCATAAAACTTTACAATAATGAACTACACATGATTCTACATAAATCTAAAAACATTTTGCAAACATGAAAGCATTTATAACCTAACAACTATAAAGTAATAATTCTATTATTTTATTTTTGAAGATCAGGCCCAGAATTATATAATGAGATTTGACTTCAAAGTGGCAAGTTTTATCAGCATGTTCTACCATCACATATTTAAAGAAATCAGGTGAATGGATTAAAAAAATAAAGATACAATAATTATATACACATGTGCTGCCTAGGATGGTAAAATAATATGGGGAAAAATGCAGCTGAAAGATTTCCACTGTACCCAACTCCACTTCCCTACCAAAGCAGAAGATGGAACAATGATGACTAGAAATCTTCATGAACAAGAGGAAATTCCAGTTTCTAACTGAAACCTTACTATAAACAGTTATCTGCGATAAGCTGTATTTGTCATAAAAGGCTCAAGCTGCATTGATAGATCTTACATCAGGGGTCCCCAACCCGCTGGGCTGCAGACCAGTACCGGTTTGTGGCCTGTTAGGAACCAGGAAACACAGCAAGAAGTGAGTGGTGGGCAAGCCAGCATTACAGCCTGAGATCCGCCTCCAGTCAGCCCAGCAGAGACATTAGATTGTCATAGGACCACAAACCCTGCTTGTGAACTGTGCATGTGTGGGATCTAGGTTGCATGCTCCTTATGAGAATCTAATGCCTGATGAGGTGAAACAGTTTCATCCCAAAACCACCATTCCCCATGCCAGTTTCGTGGAATTGTCTTCCATGAAATTGGTCCCTGGTGCCAAAAGGCTGGGGACTGCTGCACAAGCCTCCCATTAGATGGAGAAATAAATACCTCCACAAATGTTTCAATCTTAAGAATACCCATCAAGGGCGGGCGCGGTGGCTCAAACCTGTAATCCCAGCCCTTTGGGAGGTAGAGGCAGGCAGATCACTTGAGGTCAGGAGTTCGAGACCAGCCTGACCAACATGGAGAAACCCCATCTCTACTAAATATACAAAATTAGCCAAGCATGGTGGCACATACCTGTAATCCCAGCTACTCAGGAGGTTGAGGCAGGAGAATCGCTTGAACCTGGGAGGCTGAGGTTGCGGTGAGCTGAGATCGTGCCATTGCACTCCAGCCTGGCAACAAGAGCAAAACTCCGTCTCAGAGAAAAAAAAAAAAAAGACTACCCCCTAAAGAACCATAGTCAACTATGGTTCAACTATAAACAACTGCATTTAACTTCAGGTTAGCCTATAAGTTTTGAATATTCACTATATCAACCCACCCTCCTTAAGCCCAATGATAATAATAATAATAATAGCACTACAATTTTTTTCATGTATGATATTGGTTTTCAATTTTTTTAATTTTAAAAAACCTCTTTGTAATCACTAGCCCTATCTGACAAATGAGGAGGAAACTAATGCTTAGCTAATTAAGTATCTTACCCAAAGTGATGCAGCTCATAAATAAGAAAGCTTAGACCATGTGTTTTACTAAGTCAGAGTAGAGAAAAGCCATTTACAGAAGTGTGGAGTGACTGTCTGGCTCTGAAATTGGACAGATGTAATTTCAAATTCCAGCTTCAACTCTTTGGAAAGTCACTTAAGTTCTTCTACCTTCTGTTTTCTCATTTGTAGAATAAGGATCATAGTAGTATCTGCTTCATAAGGCTGTTGTGGGAATCAAATAAACTAGCGTATGTAAAGTACTATTTTAGAAGCCTAAATAAGTGAGGAGTACATGTAACAAGTATACACAATGTAAATTTTCAAATGTACAATCTCTAGATTACTAGCTGATGAATCATTAGGTTCTAATTAGGGATACAGATATCATCTCCTAAAATTTGCTAAAATTTGGTCAGGAAGTCATTTATGCCTTAATGTTGATTAATAATCCATGTATCTAGCTGGCTTGGAGAAAGAATACCAACAACCTGGGAGATAATTTGTTGAAATACAAGAAACAACATGTAGGAAAAGAGAAAGGTAAAGAAATTAGCACTAGACCTACTCACTCTCTCACTTGATCAGCCTTTACTCCCTTACCTCCAGTTCTTCCTTTTCTGCTTTTATAATGGGTGCTTGTGGTATAAATAAAAGGAGGTCAGGCTATAAATTCAGATGACCCAAATTGAAGACGAGTCTTTCATAGAGTGACCTGAGATCTCAATATCTCTGAGTCCTAATATATTCATCTGCAAAATAAAGATGATAATGCCTGCTAATACACCTCATTATGCATGTGAGAGCAGTTTATTGTATATGTGTATTTTATTATCTAAAATTAGGCATACTAGATCTAGATGTAGACTGGTTTCCTGCTTTCAACCAATTTATGACTAAAGTTTTTAGAGTCTTTAAAATATTTAGTTTGGGGTAATGGTATCTAGATATTTTAAAACTTTTCCAGGGTAGCATACTGAACTGCTTATGATATAGAAAATTTTCACCTTTTTTTGACAAATGAAATGTTGATATAGCTTTACTTTAATGGTTAAGAGAGGGGATGGCTTTGAATACTTTGGAGACACATGTGCAACCTGTGTTTTACATGCAATCCCTATAATATAAAGATCTTTCATATGATAAAGTTTTTTTTATAAAGAGAGAGGATTTACAAGTCACACATGAAAAATAATCTTGTTATTTTACAATCACAGTTTGCAGCTGCCCTGTATATTCATTATCTAGAAGATAAAAGTGGACAAATATAATTTGGTAAGGTTGATCATTTCAGAGCTGAATGTAGATTTTGAGCTTTATTAACTAAAGTTGAAAATTAGACCACCAGATTTCAACTACCCAGCAGTAATTAATTCCAGCATGTGAAGCTTAATTAAGGAAAAACAAAATACATTGCAAATTGTTGAAAAGAAAAGCCACCAACTGATGACACAGGACTATTTAAATATATTAAAGAAATGGTGCAGTATGTTAAGCATGTAATTCCGCCAAAATTCTCCCAGCTTTATTTTGTCTTCCTTTCCATATCCTTGGCTCTCAAAAATTCATTCTCAGTTCTTTGGCAAAAGAGACTGGAAGAGACCAGAAGGAGGAGAGGGGGAGTGGACAGCTCATGCTAATGCCACTTTTCATTTCATTTTTTTTGAAAAATCCTACTTTGTGCATATAAAATATAGTTCATTTCTTATCCTGAGAGTTACCCTGGCATATGGCTCAATTGGAAACATCAAGGTTTTTAGTTCTTTTTAAAATGGCTTGCCTCTTTTCCAGACTTTTCTTCAGATGTATTGTCAATGCCACTTTTAGAGTCTATCACCCTTATATTGGTAAAATCTTCTTCACTTTCTGGCCAGGAAGGTACTGACCATGATGGTAAATGAATAGTGAGTGGGACAAGTCTGGGACTGATTGTGAAAGCACCCATCTAAGCAGTTCCTTTTTCAGATATTATTGAGCTTGTGTTGTTGGAGTTTTTAGTAATATAAAAGACATGTTCTCTAGACCCAGAAAGAAAACTCACTTCTACTTTTTACTCTTCTATTGAGTTAAGTAACCCAAAGGCATCTATTGAACTTTATAATCATGCTCTGAAATCTGTGTGCTCAATTGAAATTCCATGAGTCCAATCTAATCATGATCCTTCTTGATAAAATACAATGCTGATTAATGCTGATCTTAAGAACATTTCTATATATCTGAAGATTTTTAAACTCAATGCTTGTCTGGTCTGGTATTGGCATGACTAAAATATCCAATTTTAAAAGTTGAATGTGGGCTGTAAGAATTAATATCTTGTTCTATTGACCATCTTGGTTAAAGTTTTTGGTTTGCAAAGTATAAAAATACTTGTCCAATTTAATTCATCAAGACTGTTCTGCATTATTCTGCAATAAATCCTGTATAGAGTCCACTGAATGCATGGAATCATTGGATAATGGCAGACTCTGCCCAAAGAGGGGAAAAAAAGATAGTCTAAAAGTAAGTATCAAATAGGGAAGTTTTGAGTATGAAATAAAAGATAAAGGTAAAAGAAAACTGGAGGGAGATAAGTAGTTTGTTCCTTATTTTTCCTAAATGGAAATATATTTTATAATGTTTTATAAGAAATATAAACAATATTTCTCTTAAAAAGTATAAAAAGTGTTATTCTTTGTTTGCAATGCTAAGAAAGTTTTCATGATACTTTATAAAAGTGACTTTCGATTTCTGGCTGGCAATAATTTCTGAGTCCTGAGGCAATTGTCAGTCACTTTTTCAAATTGGAGAATACAGTAATAGTTTTAAGAGTATACCCTTATTTTCAGCTCAATATGTACATTCTAAATCTAAATATCATGTGTAAACAAGTATACATAGAGCTTCATGTGACAAAAATATACAAGTTATAAAAATTCATTCACAATCAGTAACACACAAATGTCTGTATCCAGAAATTTTGAAGGACTGAGCAAGGTTATATTTTTCCTTAGCACATTCTTCATCTATTTTCCATTTTTCTTACCTGGCAGGCAGCTAGGGGCTACAGAGTCAAATAATGAAGTTGTCTTTCATTTGGATATAGTTTATTAATGGGAAAACACTAATCCATTAATCAACCGAAGTCAGTAAATTTTTTTTAAAAAGTATCTTCTTTGGTAACAGAGATCACATACCTCTTAAAAAGGAGCCATTATCTCCATGGGTTTCTCAGCTGAAGTTAAAAGTCTAAAAATGATTTTCATTCATTCCTCATTAATATGCAAAATTATTCAAATTAGATAGTAATTAACCATCTACTCAGTAGAAAACCTTTTCATGATAATTTATGATAAACTCAGTTGCCGCTTTGATTGAGATTGATTTTTGGTGTTGAGAATCTATCATGAATACAAAAAAGCACCTGAAAAAATATTTTTAAACACCTAACTTATTGCTTAGCTAATTACATGGTAGCCATGTTCACAGACTGTTCCAAAGAGAAGCTTATCGAATAAGATCAGTCCAAAAAAAAGCTGTGCAGTGCATACACTCTTCCCATATTTATAGTAAATCTCAGCCCAGAGCACAATGTCTGGATGCCTCTGTTTAGTTGACTCATATCATTTTTGGACTTATTATTCTTTAATTGAACTAACTGTCACACTCCAGATAAGACTGTCTGGCTAATACAGAATTTCAATAAGAGGCAAACTATGGAAATTTTCACATATCCTCACGATCAATTGATTTCACAGGATATTTTACTCAATGGGCTCAGTTATGATTTGTAAACAGACTTCAGTTTTACTTTCTGCAGATGAGAAAGAGACCTCAGTAGTAGGTGATGAAAGGGTGATTATTATGTGCTTGTCAGACTAGTGGAAGTCATTTTCATTCTCAACAACAAAAGCTGGAGTTGAGTATCGGTGACCATAGGGTACGCAACTGGATCTAAACACTGAAGACTGCTATTCAAAACGTTGCTCCCTGAGAGTAACAAAAACATGGGGACACAGTTAGTGACCTTCTCTTAGCACTTTTTAAAAATACACAAAGGAAAATACCTACTACTTTCAGTACCTATTTGGTTGCAGAGATCAACTATGGGTGAGAATTCCTGTGGCAATAGATGAAAAGGAAAATCTGACTCCGGCTGGGTGTAGGTGGCTGCCTCAATCATCCACTTAAAAGCATTTTATTGTGGGATCAGAATAGTACATGTTATATTTTGGCAAGCATTTTACCTTCATTTATATTTGTATGCAAGAAGATTCTAGATGTTATTTCATTTGCTCCTCTGTCAGGTATGATGGACAGATACTGAACTCATTTTCCAGATGAAGAACATGAGGCCTGAGTGGTGTGACTGTTAACAAATTAATCAGCCAGTTAGATGAGCAGGGACTAGGACTTGGTGTTCTTTCTGCTTTTTTCTTGCTAGCTACTTGGTATTTTTCAAAATGTCTCCCAAAGATGGCCTACATCAGAATCATCAAGGGTGCTTATTAGGGATGCCACTTGTGAGGCCCCTTCTCAGTTGTACTGTGTCAACCTCTGGAGAAGGAATCTAAGTAATTCCATTTTAAAATACCTGCCCAGGTAATTCTTAAGCGCGCACACACACACACACACACACACACACATTTTTAATCCATTGCCTATAGCTTTGCCTCACCAAACAGTTGATCTCCCACCCTTGCAAAATGTATACTGTATCTTCAGAGAATAGGACAAATGGGGAGTGATAGCCTTGTGTGGATCCTCCTGGGGATTGTCTGACAAGGTGAATTATAGGGTAATTAGTAAAATATCCTGAAAACATTGTTCTGAATTTTCCCAGCAATGTCTGAAAAGGGTAATTATATAATAATGAGCATAAGCTTAAACAAAGAGGAGAAAAATCTGCACTCAAAAAAGTAACACCTTAAAAAAACTTTGAAAGGTGCCTCTACAAAACTGAGTGAAATGATTGCAATTTGAAGCAACTGCTAGTTCCCATAGGGAACAGTAAGTTCCCAGTAAAGATGATATGTGTGCACATTTTTTTTTGTTAGGATTCTAAAACAACAGAATTAGCCATAAGCTAGGAGTTGCTATGATTTATGTTTTATAATAGCCCCTCCTTTCCATTTCCTGGTCAGCATTCTGGATGATTATTTCATTTAGCACATATTCTCTAGTTTGTTTCTTTCGCTTCAAGTCTATTTTACATTTTCCTGTACTGAACTGCATTTGCCATCTGCTGATCCAATTACTTATACAATCCAAATCCTTTTGAGTCTGATTGTTTTGTTCCTCATTATTTGCTCAGCCTCTAGTTTTAGTATCCTCTGTAAACTCTAAAATCTTGTTTTCAATACCTCATCTGAATTTCTTATATACAATACAACCCAATTAGCTCAAACTTTAGGTTTTCCTAAGGCTACTTGTGTTTGAGGGGATTTAGATAAGTTGAGTGGATTTGGATCCTAACAAAGTCCTGACAATTCACTCTTCTAAGGATAGCTGATCCATCAAAAATTGAATTATTGCCTTTAAATTGAAAGAAATTAAAAAAACAGGAAAGATACGCATTCTAAAATTCTGCTATATATACAGAAGACTAATATATTGTCGTCAACATCGTCATCTTTTTTCAGCTTTAGTGGGGTTTAATTGAGAAAAACTGTATATGTTTAAAGTGTACAATGTGATGTTTAAATATATGTATATGTTATGAAATGATTACCACAATCACGCTAACATAACCATCACCTCACATAGTTACCTTCTTGTGTGTGTGTGTGTGTGTGTGCGTGATGAGAATATTCAAATACAATTGTAAGCTAAGAGAGTAGATTTTGAATATCCTCATCATGCTAAGAGAGTAGATTTTGAATATTCTTTTCACAATTAGTATACAATTTTTTTTAGATTTTAATTTTTGTGGGTACGTAGGTGTATATATCTATGGGTTACATGAGATATTTTGATACAAGCATACAATGTGTAATAATAACATCAGGGTAAATGGGGCATTCATGACCTCAAGAATTTATTCTCTCTTTGCAATACAAACAATCCAATTATAGTTATTTTTAATACATAATAAATTATTGTCGATTATAGGTACCCTGTTATGCTATCATAATACTAAATTTTATTCATTCTATCTATTTTTGTACCCACTAATCATTCCCACTCCTCTTCCCAGCTTCTAGTAACCGTAATTCTATCTATATCTCCCTGAGTTCAATTGTTTTAATTTTTAGTTTTCACAAATAAGTGAGAATATGAGAAGTTTGTCTTTCTGTGCCTGGCCTATTTCACTTAACTTAATGTCCTCCATTTCCATCCATGTTGTTGCAAATGACAGGATCTCATTTTCTTTTACGGCTGAATAGTACTCCATTGTGTATGTGTACCACATTTTTGTTATCCATTCATCTGCTGATGGACACTTAGGTTGCTTCCAAATATTGACTAGAGTGAATGGTGCTGCAATAAACATAGAAGTGCAGATATCTCTCCTATAAACTGATTTCTATTCTTTGGGATATATACCTAGCTGTGAGATTGCTGGATCATATGGTAGCTCTATTTTTAGCTCCATTTTTTCTGAGGAACTTCCAAACTGTTCTCCACAGTGATTGTACTAGTTTACACTCCCACCAATACTGTATGAGGGTTCTCTTTTCTCCACATCCTCACCAGTATTTGTTATTTCCTGTTTTTTAGATAAAAGTTATTTTAACTGAACTGAGATGATAACTCTTTGTAGCTTTGATTTGCATTTTCCTGATGACCAGTGATGTTGAGTACCTTTTCATATGCCTGTTTGCCATTTGTATGTTTTTTTTTTGAGAAATGTCTATTCAGATCTTTTGTCTGTTTTTAAATCAGATTATTAGATTTTTTCCATAAAGTTGTTTGAACTTCTTATATATTCTGATTATTAATCCCTTGTCAAATGTATAGTTTGCAAATATTTTCTTCCATTCTGTGGGTTGTCTCTTCACCTTTTTTTGTTTCCTTTGCTGTGCTGAAGCTTTTTAGTTAGTTGTGATCCCATTTATCCCCTTTTGCTTTGGTTGCCTTTGCTTGTGGATATTACTCAAGAAATTTTTGCCCATTCCAATGTCTAGAGAATTTCTCCAAGGTTTCCCTTTAGTAGTTTCAGTTTCAGTTCTTAGATTTCAGTCTTTAATTCATTTTTATTTGATTTTTGTATGGGGAGAGATAGGGGTCTAGTTTCGTTCTTATGCGTATGGATATCCAGTTTTACCAGCAACATTTATTGAAGAGACTTTCCTTTCCATAATGTATGTTCTTGGCACCTTTGTCAAAAATCAGTCTATTCTAGATGTGTGAATTTATTTCTGTGTCCTCTCTTCCGTTCTTCTGATCTCTGTGTCTGTTTTTATGTCAGTACCATGTCATTTCGGTTACTACACCTCTGCTGTATACTTTGAAGTCAGGTAATGTGATTCCTTCAGTAGTGTTCTTTTTGCTTAGGATAGCTTTGGCTATTCTAGGTCTTTTGTGATTCCATATAAATTTTAGAATTATTTTTTCTATTTTGTGAAGAAAGTCATCGGTATTTTGATAGGGACTGCATTGAACTTGTAGATTGTTTCCACTAGAATGGACATTTTAACAATATTGATTCTTCCAATCCAAGAACTTGGAATGCCTTTCCATTTTTTTGTGTGTCTTCAATTTCTTACATCAGTGTTTTATAGTTTTCATTGCAGAGATCTTTCACTCCTTTGGTTAAGGTAATTCCTAGATATTTTATTTGTAGCTATTATAAATGAGATTAATTTCTTGACTCCTTTCTCATATTGTTCACTTCTGGCATATAGAAATGCTACTGATTTTTGTATGTTGATCTTGTATTCTGAAACTTTACTGAATTTATTAGTTCTAATAGTTTTCCTTTAGGTTTTTTCAAATATAAGATCATATCATCTGCAAGTAAGGATAATCTGATTTCTTTCTATCCCATTTGGATGCCCTTTACTTCTTGCTGTTGTCTGATTGCTCCAGCTAGCCTTTCCAGTAATACGTTGAATAACAGTGGTGCCAGTGACCATCCTTGTCATGTTCCAAATCTTACAGGAAAGGCTTTTAGTTTTTCCCCAATCTATGTGATACTAACTATGGGTCTGTCATATATGGCCTTTATTATGTTAAGGTATGTTGCTTCCACCTCCAGTTTTTTTAGGGTTTTTTTTTTAATCATGAAGGGATGTTGAATATTATCAAATGCATTTTCAGCATCGATTGAAATGATCATATAGATTTTTGTTCTTCATTCTGTTGATATGATGTATCACATTCACTGATTTGCCTATGTTGCTCCATCTTTGCATCCCTGGGATCAATCCCACTTGGTGATGATTAGTGATCTTTTTAATGTGTTGCTGAATTTGGTTTAGTATTTTGTTGAGGATTTTTCCATCAATATTCATCAGAAATATTGGCTGGAAGTTTTCTTTTTTTGATATATCTTTGTCTGGTTTTGGTATCTGGGTAATACTGGCCTTGTAGATGTGTTTGAAAGTATTCCCTCCTGCTCTATTTTTTCAAAATAGTTTGAGTAATATTGATATTAGTTCTTCAAATGTTTGGTAAAATTTGGCAGTGCTGCCATTGGGTTGTAGGCTTTTCTTTGCACATTTTATTATGGCTTCAATTTAATTACTTGTTCTTGGTCTGTTCAGGTTTTGGATTTCCTTATGATTCAATCTTGGTACATTGTATGTGTCTAGGCATTTATCCATTTCTTCTGGATTTTCCAATTTATTGGCATATAGTTGCTTATAGTAGCTTCTAATGATCCTGCAAATTTCTGTGGTATTTGTTGAAATTTTTTCTTTTTCATTTCTGCTTTTATTTATTTGGGTCTTCTCTCTTTTTTTAATAGTCTGGCTCAAGGTTTGTCTACTTTATCTTTTTAACAAATCAACTTTTCATTTTGTTGATCTTTTGAATTTTTTTCACTTCAGTTTCATTTATTTCTGCTCTGATTTATTATTTTTCATTTGTTTTATTTATTTTTCTCTAATCTTTATTATTTCTTTTCTTCTAATTTTCAATTTGGTTTGCTCTCTTGATTTTCTAGTTTTTTAAGATGTATTGTTAGGTTGTTCATTTGAGGTTTTTGGCTTTCTTGATATAGATGTGTATAGCTATAAACTTTCCTCTTAGCGCTGCTTTCACTATATCCCATAAATTTTGGTATGTTCTGTTTCCATTATCATTTGTTTGAAAAAAATGTTTTAATTTCCTTCTTAATTTTTTCGTTGACCCACTGGTCATTCAGGAGCATACTGTTTAATTTCCATGTGTTTTTATAGTTAATACAATTTCTCTTGATACTGATTTTTAGTTTTATTCCATTGTGGCTAGAGAAAATACCTGATATAATTTCTTTTTTTATTTTTTAAGACTTTTTTGTGAGCTAAAATATAGGGTATCTTTGAGAATAATCCATGTGCTGAGGAAAAAATGTATATCCTGCAGCCATTGAATAAATTGTTCTGTATATATCTGCTAGGTCCACTTGTTCTATAGTGCAGATTAAGTCTAATGCTTTTTTGTTGATTTTCTGTCTGGATGATCTGTCCAGTGCTGAAAGTTGGGTATTGAAGTCTCCAGCTACTACTGTATTGGGGTCTCTCTTTAGCCTTAATAATATTTGCTTTATATATTTGGGTCCTCCAGTGTCCTCCAGTGTCACATATATATATACATATATATGTGTGTGTGTGTGTATATAGTGTGTATATATACAATTATATATATACATATATAGTGTGTGTATATATATAGTGTGTGTGTATATATATAGAGAGAGACAGAGAATTGTTTTATCCTCTTGCTGAACTTACCCCTTTATCATGATATAATGACCTTATTGTTGGCCTCTTTTTATAGTTTTTGTCTTGAAATCTATTTTGTCTGATAAAGCAAAGCTACTCCTGCTCTGTTTTGGTTTCCACTGCATGGAATATCTTTTCCATCCCTTTTTTTAGTCTTTTTTTCATCTTTTTTTTTTTCAGTCTTTATAGATGAAGTGTATTTCTTGTAGGTCACAGATCACTGGGTCTTGTTTTTCTATCCATTCAGCCACTCTGTGTTTTTTATTAGAGTGTTTAGTTCATTTATATTCAATGTTCTTATTTATAAGTAAAGACTTAATCCTACCATTTTGTTATTTGTTTTCCAGTTGTTTTGTAGACTTCTTTCTTTCCTTTCTTCCTGTCTTCCTTTTAGTGAAGGTAGTTTTCTCTGGTAATATGTTTTAATTTCTTCTGTGTGTGTGTGTGTGTGTGTGTGTGTCTGTCGTATTTTTTTTAGGTTCCCAGGAGGCTTCTGAATAATATCTTATAACCCATTATTTTAAATGGATGACAACTAAAGACTAATTGCATAAACAAACAAGCAAAGAGAAAACTAATAAAACTCTACACTTAAACTTCTTATCCCCACTTTTGAACATTTTGTTGTCTCTATTTATATTTTATTGTATTGCCTATGTCTTGAAAAGTTGTTGTAGCTATTATTTTTGATCTTTTCATATTTTAGTCTTTTTTTTTTTTTTTTGAGATGGAGTCTCGCTCTATCGCCCAGGCTGGAGTCCAGTGGCGTGATCTCAACTCACTGCAACCTTTGCCTCTCGGGTTGAAGAGATTCTCCTGCCTCAGCCTCCTGAGTAGCTAGCATTACAGGTGCATGGCACCATGCTGGGTTAATTTTTGTATTTTTAGTAGAGACGGGGTGTCAGCATGTTGATCAGGTTGTTCTTGAACTCCTGACCTCATGATCCACCTGCCTCGGCCTCCCAAACTGCTGGGCATATTTTAGTCTTTCTACTCAGGATATAAGTAGTTTATGAACCACAATTACAGTTATAATATTCTGTGTAACTATTGCCACTGAGTTTTACACCTTCAGATGATTTCTTACTGCTCATTAATGTCTTCATTTTTTCAGATTAAAAAACTCCCTTTAGCATTTTTTGTAGGACAGGTCTGGTGTTGATGAAATCCCTCAGCTTTTTTGGTCTGGGAACGTCTTTATTTCTTCTTTATATTTGAAGGATATTTTCACTGGATCTATAATTCTAGGATAAAAGTGGGGTTTTTTTCCTTCAGCACTTTAAATACGTCATGCCAGTGTTTCCTGGCCTGTAAGGTTTCCACTAAAAGTCTGCTGCCAGATGTATTGAAGTTCCTTCATATGTTATTTGTTTATTTTCTCTTGCTTTTAGGATACTTTATCATAGATCTTTGAGAGTTTAATTATTAAATGTCTTCTTTGGGTTAAATCTCCTTGGTGTTATATAACCTTCTTGTACTTGACTTTTGATGTCTTTCTCTAGGCTTGGGAAGTTCTCAGTTATTATCCCTTTCAATAAACTTTCTACTCCTATCTCTCTACCTTCTCTTTAAGGCTAATAATTTAGATTTGCCCTTCTGAGGCTATCTGGCAAACCTTGTAAATAGATCTTGTAGATATTCATTTTTTAAAATTATTTTTTCTTTTGTCTTCTGACTGTGAATTTTCAGATAGCCTGTCTTCAAGCTCACTAATTCTTCTTCTGCTTGATTAATCCTGCTGTTAAAAGACTCTGATGCATTCTTTAGTATGTCCATTGCATTCTCAACTCCAGAATTTCTGCTTGATTTTTTAACTATTCAATCTCTTTGTTAAATTTATATGATAGGCTTCTGAATTCTTTCTTTGTGTTATCTTGAATTTAATTGAGTTTCCTCAAAACAACTATTTTGAATTCTGTTGGAAAGGTCATATATCTCTGTCTCTCCAGGATTGGTCCTTGCTGACTTATTTAGTTCATTTGGTGAGGTCAGGTTTTCCTGGAAGGTCTTGATGCTTGTGGATATTTGTCAGTTTCTCAGCATTCAAGAGTTAAATATTTATTGTAGTCTTCACAGTCTGGGCCTGTTTATACCCATCCTTCTTTGGAAGGCTTTCTCAGTATTCAGTATTCAAAGAAATTTAAGTGTTATAATCTATGTTTTTAGTCTCTGCAGCCATATCTGCATCAGGTGGCATCCAAAGCCCAGTAATGCGGTGGTTCTTGTAGACTCATAGAAGTACTACCTTGGTGGTCTTGGATAAGATCCAGAAGAATTCTCTAGATTACCAGACAGAGATTTTTGTTCTCTTCCCTTACTTTCTCCCAAACAAGTGGAGTCTCTTTCTCCATGCTAAGCTTCCTTGAGCTGGGGGAGGGATGACA
Source organism: Pan paniscus (assembly GCF_029289425.2). Lineage (NCBI taxonomy): Eukaryota > Metazoa > Chordata > Mammalia > Primates > Hominidae > Pan > Pan paniscus. The sequence goes on along the minus strand of NC_073261.2, from coordinate 68,428,033 downwards.
CAGCACCCTAGTGGCCACCAACACTGGGACTGTGCTGGGTCAGACCTAAAGCCACCATGGTCTGTGTCTTGCCCAAGGCCCACAATAACCACTGCCTGGCTACCACCTATGTTTGCTCAAAGCCCAAGAGCTCTACAATCCGCAGGTAGCAAAGCCAGCCAAGCTTGTCTCCTTGCCTTTAGGGCAGTGCATTCTCCCTGGTCCCAGCTAGGTCCAGAGATGCTGTCCAGGAGCCAGGACTTGGAGTCAAAAATCTCAGGAATATACCTGGTGCCTTATTCTACTGTGGCTGAGTTGGCACCCAAGCCACACGACAAAGTCCTTCTGACTTGTCTTTCCCCTTTCCATAAGCAAAGCAGTATCTCCCCAAGGCCACCACTGCCTTAGGCCTATGGTGAGTACTGCCTAACCACCACCAGTGTTCACTCAAGGCCCACGTGTTCTTCTGTCAGCTTTTGGTGATTGCCTCCAGGCCTAGGACCCTCCCTTCAGGAAAGTGGGGTTCCCTCTGGCCTAGGACTGTTCTGGAAATGCTGTCCAAGAACCAAGGCCTGGAATCAGGGACCGCAAGAGCCTGCTTGGTCCTCTACCCTACTGTGGCTGAGCTGGTACCTAAGGTGGAAGACAAAGTCCCCTTTACTCTTCTGTCTCCTTTTCCCAAACAGAAGGAGTCTCTCCCTGTAGCCACCAAAGCTGGGAATGTGCTGGATCTCACCTGAAGCTAGTACATCTCTGAGTCCTACTCAAGGCCCACAGAAAGTACTGCCTGGGTGTCATTGCTGATTATTCAGGGTCCAAGGCTCTTTAGTCAGCAGGTGATGAATCCTTCTAGAACTAGGTCCTTCACTTCAAGGCAATGGGTTCCTTTTTGGCCCAGGGAGTGTCTAGAAATGTTGTCCAGAAGCTAGGGCCTAAAATGGGGGCTATTGGACTCTGCCTGGTGCCCTATCCTACTGCAGCTGAGCTAGTATCCAGCTTGCAAGGCAAAGTCTTCTTTACTCTTCCCTCTCCTCTCCTCAAGCAGAGGACAGGAGTTTCTCCCAGAGCTGTGAGCTGCACCACCTGGGGCTGGGGAAGAGTGGCAAAAGCACTGCCTTGGCTACCCCATCTGGTGTCTCACTAAGTTGTGGGCCCTGTAGATCTCCTGGCCCCAAGCCCAGCACAGCACCAGGACTTGCCCAAGAATTGCAGACCTTGTGGCCTACGTGGCCTTTCAAGTTTCTTTGGTACTCCAGAGTACTTTAGCCTGCTATGGCAAGGCTTATCAGAATTCAAGTTCTAACTATTGTGATGGGCAATTCTCCTCTGGCTAGGGCTTGTCTAAATGCTCCTCTGTGTGTGCCAGCTGAGTTCTGCCCCATGTTGCTTTCCACTGTGACAGTACAACTCTGAGTTCCAATGCAAAATTCCACAATCACTGTGCGCTCCCTCCCCCAAACACATAGATTCTCTTTCTGGGCCACGCAGCCACTGCCAGGGGATTGAGGAGGGGTGGCATCAGCAATTCAAGACTGTCTTTTCTATCTCCTTTAGTGCTTCTTTCTGTGATACAAAGTTAAAACCTGGTACTTTGATTGCTCGCTTGGTTTTTAGTGGTTATAAAGGTGCATTTTTGTGTGGACGTTTGATTCAATTTGGTGTCTGTGAAGACTTCTATTTAGCCGTTTTTCTCCACTTCCAAGCCCAATATATTAACTACAGTCACCATGCTGTACATTATTTCTTCGGGATGTATTCATCTTACAACTGAAAGCTTATACCCATGGACCAGCATCTCCTCATTTCTCCCCCAGCCCACACCCAAACACTAGCAACCACCCCATCTATTCTTGTTTCTATGAGTTCAATTTTTTAAAATACCACATATAAGAGATATCATGCAGTATTTGTCGTTCTGTGTCTGGCTTATTTCACTTAATATAATATCCTCCCGGTTTATCTATATTTTTGCAAATGAGAGGATTTTCTTCTCTTTTAAAGCTGAATAATTTTTATTACATATACATGTACTGAGTATTTTTATTATATATTCATACATATTATATATTATGCATTCATATATTATATATTCATGTCCACTCATCCATCAAGGGACAATTAAGTTGTTTCCATAACTTGACTAGGGTGAATAATGCTGCAATGAACATGGGAATGTGGGTATCTTTTCAGGATAGTGATTTTTTTCTGTATGTATACCCAGTAATAAGATGGCTGGACCATATGGTAATTTTATTTTTGATTTTTTGAGGATATTTATTGTTTTTCATAATGGCTGTACCAATTTACATTCCCACCAAAAGTGTACAAGAGTTCCCTTTTCTTGACATCCTTGGCTGTTATCTTCTAAATTTTTTATTACAACCATTCTACGAGATTTCATTATGGTTTTGATTTCAATTTCCCTGATGATTAGTGATGTTGAGCCCCTTTTAATACACCTATTGGCTATTTGTATTCTTCTTTTGAGGAATATCTATTCAGATCCTTTGCCCAATTTTTAATGTTTACTTGATTTTTTGCTACTGAGTTGTATGAGTTCTCCAGATATTCTGAATATTAACCCCATATCAGGTATACGGTTTGCAAATATATTATCTCATTCCATAGTGTGCCTTTGCCTTTTGTTGACTGTTATTTTGCTGTGCAGAAATGTATTAGTTCGATATAGTCCCACTTTGTTTTTGCTTCTGTCACCTGTGGTTTTGGTATCATATCCAAAAAATTATCACCAAGATCGATGTCATGGACATTTTCTCATTTTCCTCTAAGAGATTTATAGCTTCCAATCTTGTGCTTCAGTTCTCTATCCATTTTGAGTTGATTTTTGTGTGTGGTGTAACATAGGGATCAACTTTCTTTTTTTTCTTTTTTTGCTATATGTATATTCAGTTTCCTCAACATCATTTATGGAAGAGACTATCTTTTACTTATTGTGTATTTTTGGTGCCTTTGTCAAAAATTAGTTGAATGTACGTACATAGGTTTGTTTCTGACCTTTCTATTCTGTTGCATTGTTCTATACGTCTGTTTTTA